>NW_026125278.1:16725000-18115454 GCF_943737965.1 Phodopus roborovskii | reverse complement strand
CTGAACTCTGAATTACTCTAATTTGAATTACCCTAACCCCAGAAACACGGACCCAGGGACCACGGAAACCCGGAAGCCTTAACTACAGAACCCTTAACCCCGGAACCCGGGACCCTTAACCCCGGAAGCCTTAATCCCGGAAGCCATAACCCCGGAATCCGGAACACTTAACTCCGGAACCCGGGACCCGCAACCCTTAAACCCGGAAGCCTTAACCCAGGAAGCCTTAACCCAGGACCCTTAACCCCGGCACCCAAGACCCTTAACCCCGGAAGCCGTAACCCCGGAACCCGGGACCCTTAACCCCGGAAGCCTTAAACCCGGAACCCGGAACCCTTAACCGCGTAACCCAGTACCCTGAACCCCAGAACCCGGAACCCTTAACCCCGGAACCCGGAACCCTCAACCCCGGAACCCAGAACCCTTAACCCTAACCCCTAGTCCCTAAACCCAACCTCCAACCCTAACCCCAACCACTAACCATAACCCCTACCGGAACCCTGAACCCTGAACCCATAAACACATGACCCCTGATCCAGACCATGACCCCTAACCCCACTGACTCCTGCTTTTGATTGGCCAACAGCTAAACAAATAAACTCCACAAGGGAGCACTGAGTCTCATTTTTGTTTCATTCGCTATAGCTGCAGCAAGAGAACAATATTTTGGTGCTGTGGAACTTGGTGAGGGCCTCCTGGAGGACTCCGGGGCAGTCTGCTACTGAACGGCCAGCCAGAGGCACTGAGGGAACCTGATTCTGAACCAGCAGTCCACTTCCATCCACCCATTTGCTGGAAATACTATCCCACACAGGCTACAATTTGGTAAAGTATCCTTTTTCATTGTAACTCATCTCCTTACGGTCTGATGCATTTCTCACAGTTGAGTTAAAATACCACCCTCGGTAGGCGGAATAAAAGATTCTGACTTCAAGCCTTCCTGCCTTAGGACTGCTGAGTCCTCATCAGCCTCAGATGGCCCTGGCTATGTTTTAGAGCTCACGAGCAGCAAATAATGCTCTGCCATCCTACCCTATTGGGCAACTTGACCTTGGCCAATTTCTTGAGCTCACAAGTTACTAGAAGGACCGGCCAGTTTTGCTTAACCTATGGGAAATAAACCAACCAAGGAAATACACCCATCCAGTCCCCTGGAATGCCTAGTATAAAATATAAAGCCCTTTCTTTCACTGAATGACACTTGTTAAAAGACACACAGATTCATTTACCTTTGTACTGATAAGTGGCCTAGATATCCCATAGAGAATAAGTCAAATTGGATGAGTAAGGCTATCTAAATCCTAATATTTTATGAGATCTTTAAAATTATAGCCAGCAAATGGGTAAATGGAAGGAATTACCATATATCCAAGCTTTCCTCTATCTCTAAGCTAAACATTCTTTCCTCTTCCTCCTCTACATCTCACATCCTTCTACCCATGAAAGATGAACCTGAAGAAACCTCCACTAACTTAGACCTCTTCTGCTGCTTCTCCCTCTTCAACTCCTTCCTCTCCAATGCAAGGTCACTCTAAAGGCCCAACTTCACACCTACTTTCACAATCCCTGTTACCCACTCTCACACCTTCATGTTCTCAACCCACCAAAGCCAATACAGCTACAGTTCTCGCCTTCAGAGGAGTGGCCGGAGTGGATGATCTGTTTAAAGTACATGCCCCCTTGTTCCTATCAGAACATTCTCAAGTATAACATAGACCAGGTTCTTATACCTCTGACCCTACCACACACAATCCTATAGTCTCACTTTTCAAGTTTGGAAGCAGGCAAAAGCCTACTCAGATGATGTTCACCAGACTCTTGCAGCTCACCATGCTGGGTCAGAGGATGTTGCTAATCAGGAGCATAATTGGGACTACAATACCCAGGGGGAATTCTGGCTAGAGACCAGTTTACGAACTGCCTCATGGATGTTCTCCATAAGGCTGCCATAAAGACAATAAACTATCAAAATAATTCTACAGATAGTTCAGAGCAAAACAGGCAATGACTCAGTTCCTAGAACACCTTATACAGGCATTCTTACACTATTCTAACCTAGACCATGAGATGTCAGAAGGGAAGCAACTCATGATTTTTTTTTCATCATAAATACTCTGACATTAGGGATAAACTTAAAAGTTTAAAACTGGAATCCCTAACCTCACAGGCAGAAGCTTTAAAAGTGTCCTTTAAGGTGTACCATGGGAAAAATGACAAAGGCCTTGTATATAATAGATGACATCCAAGGCCTTCCGACCAGCCTCGGGGTCTGCCCAGGGCCCCTGGCCCTCCAGGGCTCGAGGAACACTGTCCATGTTTTAAGTGTGGTCATGAAAGACATCGGGCCTGAACTTGCCCTAATCGGAAAACGTTACTCCATCCTACATCCTCTCCCTTTAACACCCCTAGGCTGGCAGTTAAAAAACCTAATGGGACCTATCGCCTGGTTCAAGACCTCCAACATGTTAATTCTGCATTGGTTCCTTTCCATCCTGTGGTCCCTAATCCTTATACAATTCTTTCCACTATCCACTCAGGACTTCTCGTTTCTCAGTTTTGTATCTTAAGATTACTTTTGCTATATTCATCTTGACACTAAGTATCAAAATATCTTTGCTTCCACCTGGACTAACCCTGATACCCATGCCTCCACACAGCTCATCTAGACTGTCCTACATCAGGGATTCCTAGGCAACCCACACCTATTTGGTAAAGCTCTGCCTTCTGACCTGCTCTGTCTCTCCCTAAATCTAACCTCATACAGTATTTGGTCAATATCCTACTTTTCAGCCCATCCTTAGAAGTTAGACTAATACCTCTGCTCTTCTAAATTTCCTGTCCAATGGGGATTATAGAGTCTCACCTTCCAATGCCCTCAGATCATCTACTTAGGACTAACCCTAACCACAATTCACAAAGCTATTAACTTAGAAACAACCTAATACAGTCTCTTGCAGTCCCTTCTACTGACAACTCCATTATCCCTGAGGGAAACAACCGGGCTGATGAAGCAGCTAAAGATGCAGCCCTCAGAAACCCACACTCACCACACCAACCACAGGGAGTTCATACACTACAACCCACATCCTCACAGTCACCTCCTGACACTTGACAAATTCTGTCCTATTTACACCAGCTCTTTCATCCTAACAGCAAGGCTCTTTATCATTTTGTCAAGTCTCACCTCTAGCCCACTCCTGAGGAATTACATTTCTTAATATCACTGTCTCTTGTAAAACCTATCAGATGTCAGACCCTAACTCCAGGTATCGTAGCTTCCCTTTTCCTACCCACCAGGCTAGGCGCTCTCTCCCAGGGACTGATTGGCAACTTGACTTTAACCATATGCCAAGAATCAGATATGTCAAATATCTGCTGGTATTAGTTGATACCTTCTCAGGGTGGGTAGAAGCTTTTCCAAATACTAACAAGAAAGCTCAGACAGTCTCTCACACCCTTCTCAGGGAAATCATTCCACGGTTTGAATTTTCAGCTTCTCTTCAGTCAGACAATGGTCCAGAGTTCACCTCTCAGATCGCACAAATTTCATCTAAAGCTCTCAACATCCCTTGGCATTTCCACATGACCTATCACCCCCAGTCCTTGGGAAGATAGAACAAACTAACTATTCCTTAAAAATGTTCTGGTTAAAATGTCACAGGAACTTTACCTAGACTGGGTAAGGCTCTTGCCTCTGGCTCTATTCAGGCTTAGAGCCCACACCAAAATACTCCTTCTCATCTAACCAGTTCTAACACCTGGTGTCTCAACCAAATTGTCACCTCTCACTGACTACCTGCTTACAGCCACTCCATTATCTCCATTCCCTCCTATGGAACTTTCCTGTCTACTCCCTGCCTCAACCATGTGCCAACCCCTGTACATCAAAATTAACATCGGGGACCAGGTCACCCAGACCAACACCACTCACCCCTTTCCCATAAATGGCCGTGCTCCTTCAATGTAATTCTTGACACTCCAGCAGCTGCTAAGCTTGACAGTCTCTCCTACTGGATTCATTTATCCCACCTCAAACCCTTTACTTCTCCACCCAAAACTCATGCCTCATATACAGCAACTACAACAGGACCCTATTCCTAAAGGTTCAGAGGACACCGAGATCAACTACACTACCTCCTATTCTAGAAGATTAAGGATTCACTCCTATAACCTCACCCTGCCAGATTGAGAACCTCATGCTTTCCCTCCTGTCCTCGGGCTGACCTAAACTCTCCTACTTAAAAATATACCACACTCATCAATCCCCTCAATAACTCATTCAAAACTTCTAATCTAACCAAGTAGATGTTACAGGAATGCCAGCCAAAAGCCACGGATCTAGAGACACAAATCACCAAACACTTGTGCCTACTAAATAAAGGTAATATTTCTAACGTGAACATGATGCTAATGTGACTGATATTTATGTTTTCACAAACCCAAAGGATTCCTGTAAGTTCAAGGAAACTAAATTAGACCCACATAAACAGGTAAGATAAACTCCAAATAAATATTACTCAACTTCTTCCTGGCCTTGGGAATTTCCTACCCTTGTCTTGGGATTTCCTACCCTTGTCTTGGGACCCCCCTCTATAGCCCCTACCCCATTTTGCAACTCTCCAATTAAGTACCAGGACCTAAGAAAAAACTTTTTTTCCCTAAACTTAACCTTGTCCTCTGCTCTCGCCAACATCTTAACAGGCCTCAAAAAGATGCCAGAGTTGCATGCAGTCAGGACTGCCATGACACAACCAACTACCAGGACATGGCAGAACCACAGCTTTCTCAGATCCTCCAATGACGATCAACACCCCCAAGTCGGCAGGAAGCAGTCTTGAGAACTTGACATCCTTATTCCCTATCCTGCCTTGATCAACCACCCAACTTTTTAATAATAAGAGGTGGGAATGTTGGAAACCGGCATTCTGCTGACCACTATCGATGGGATGGAACATGAATGGCCATGTCATCTCTCCATCAATCATGGGGCTTGGTAGGGGACTCAACATGTGCAAGTTTCCCTTTTAAAGCAAATGCCGCACAACCACACTCACTCTGTCTCATGCTTTTGGGTGCCCACCAGCTAACCGCTTTCTCTTCTCTATACCAATAAACTACACATGGGTGGGCTGAAGTGTCATGCTTCACTGACGATAGCTACAGCAAGAGAACAACTGAGTCTAAACCTCATTCTAATTTGAGTCTAACCCTAAACCTGAGTCAAACCTAACCCTGAGTAAAACATAACCCTGAGTCTAACCCTAAACCTGGGTCAAACCTAACCCTGAGTCTAACCCTGAGGCTAACCCTAACCCTGAGTCTAACCCTGAGGCTAACCATGACCCTGAGGCTAACCCTGAGTCTAGTCAAACCCTGAGGCTAACCCTGAGGCTAACCATGACCCTGAGGCTAACCCTGAGTCTAACCCTGAGTCTAACCCTGAGTCTAACCCTGAGTCTAGTCAAACCCTGAGGCTAACCCTGAGGCTAACCATGACCCTGAGGCTAACCCTGAATATAACACTGATTGTACCGGAGTCTAGCCCTAACTCTAGTTTCTCACCTTGCCATTTTGGCATCATTTCTGCTGTTCAAGGATGAGATCTTCGAAAAGAGTGCTGCAGAGGCAAGGTTCAGGGCACTGTCCTCGTCTTCCTTGTGTGGTCTTCTGATTAAATACTCACAAGTCAGGTATTCCCCTCCTTCAGTGCCTTGGCATGTGTTCTACAAAGAAATGAAATTACAAAACTGAATGGAAATGATATGCACAGGCGGCAGGCCAAGCCCCTCTTTGACATGCTTTATTTGACGTGTCAGGTAGAACAAGTTGTGCACTAGCTGCTGTTGCACTAGCATGCACAGGTTTGGATTCCATGTTCCCTGATCCAATGCACCAGAGCAGAGAAATAGGAAGGGAAGAGCATGGGGACAGGGAAGAGGCTCGCCGTAGACACAGGGCAAGAGGGAGAAGAGGAGCCAGGGAAAGCCTAGGAGGAAAGCAGACAGACAGGAAAAGGGAGTTGGGGGAGAGAAGAAGAGAGGAGTAAAGAAAGAGTGCCAGGTGGGGGAGGGCAGGAAGGTGAGAATGGGATAAGACAAATTATCCACAACAGGGCATCAGTACATATTAGTCCTGCATACGAACAACAAATGCCAGTCAGCCAGCCAATTAAGAATTACCTGGCACAGTCAACTTCATCTTTCAAATTAACTTAATGTTACAAACATAAACCTAAAAGTGATGCTGAACCTCCGAGGAACAAGATCACCCTGGGGGTGGCAGGAGGACCTCTCAGCACCCTTTACCCCTGGGTACACATGGGGTAAAAGTACACATGGCCTTGGTTCAGCCAAGAGTACCCACCATCCCAGGAAGGGAAAGGGGCAAAAAGCTGACTCCTGTCCCTTCTGACCATGGGGACCATGGCTGGGCTACCTCTGGGGAAATAAATGAAGCCAAGCCATTCACCACACCACAAAGAGGTGGCAGGCACCAGCACATCTCCTCACAGGCTGCTGAGGCCTTGGTTTCAGGGAAGACCCTCTGTCACACCGTCAGCATTTCAGTGGGGAAAGGTGGAAATGTGCCACCAACTTCTTACACAAAAGACTTCAGAGGTGAAGTAGGAGCTTCAAAATACCAAGAAGGCTTTACAAATATAACTGTGTTGCTCTTTTCTTCAATGACAAATATAATTAGAATGGAAAATATTTTACTGATATGTTTCTAAGCTTATTTAAGCAACAGTGAGCTGCCTCAAAAGGAAAAATGTCTATGGTATGCAAGACTGGCAACCTGACCTTGATAACCATATAAATAGGGCTAAAAGAAAACCCACAAAGTTTTTGTCCAGAACCAACATATCTGTTACCTATGCAAACCCATAATCACATTGCTCACACACACATACCAGACATGTTTTTCAAAAACTAAATTTGTCTTTACATTACCTGGCATGTCTAGAGAATTCCTTTGGGAGACAATACTTCAAGGTGAGTACCAAATGGATAAAACTGAAACATGAGGGGGGGAAAAAAGCAGGATTGTTAATAATATATACATATCCATAATACAACAAAGTATGTTATGATTGTTGATTAATGATGATTCTATTTTATTATATCCCTAACAGACAGATATAAATGCTGTTTGGATAAACACATGAAGTATTTAATGTGTCGTATGTTATCTTCTATTAAGCAATTTAATATTAACATTGTTAAAAACAGGCTAACAAAGGACCGCACATCAGGGGTACATCAACTATCCTTGGTCTTGAATTAAGAAGACTGAAACATGAGACTTATGAGTTCAAATGTACCCCTGAATAATTACTGACATCCAAGACAGGATGGGTAACAAACATCATCTGAAGGGAATTTGTGACAATATGAAAAACAAAACCAGGACCAAGAACCCAACACCGTTTCCCAGATACTTTTATGTGAAAAGTATGATAACAATCCCTAATATTTAAGTAAACAATGAACCGATTACAAAATGGGCAATGCATTCTATACTTTTCAACAGAAAAAACAAAACTGCCTATCACCAAGTGAAAGCAAAACAAATGATGAACAGAATACAAAGAAGGAATGTAGGAGCCAGCAAATAAACCTCAGTGAGTGAATTTCCCACGTATAGAGGACACCTCAATACCTACCATAAAACTTTCAAAATCAAACAACACTGTGATCTCAACCATCATACTTGAATGAATACAGTAAACAATATACTTGATTCAAGGCAATAATGAAATAGATAAAACAGATATTTTTCACTGAAACTGAAGTAAACTGTAATATGTAAAATATTTACCATATTGTATATATGAATAGGATTTTTCTCATTCTCCTCTATTTCCTAATGTCAAGATGACATATAAAGGTTTACAATACTATAGGGCTAGAGATATTGACAAGCAGTTAAAACTTCATTCCCAAGACAAAGATCAGTTTTGAGTTTCTTACTACAAAGGATCCAATGGTCTCAAATACTGAGAGGGATAAAGACGGGGCTGATCAGTTAAGACAAGTTCCTGCCCAGAATCCAGGTGAGGTTTTTGACAACATTCTGTAATTCCTGTTAGAAATAAATACAGAAAGACTAAAGGGTTTACCTCTCTAAGCACATGACTGACACAACAAAATAAAAATTAACAAAAATCATTAAACATTTTCAATCATGACTTTTTTTCTTTTGTAAGCATTCATTCCTGTAACCCAGGTGTTGAGGCATATAAAGGCTTACCTACATTTTTCCAGTATCATGAACTGCACCTTTTAACAGAAAGCAAGAGTGTAGGCTTGAAGTCAGAGAAATCAATACTTTACAGTTGGTGGTATCATCTAGGACGATGTAGGAAATGAAGCCATGCTGGAAGAATTGTGTCACTGGGAGTATGCTTTCATTTTTTTACATAGGCACACCATTTCCAGTACCCGCACTCTGGTTCATGCTGCAGGATGAGGATGTGAGATCTTAGCATCCTCCTATAGCAGCCATGTCTGACACCTGTTGCCATGCCCATTTCATGATGATCCTCTATCCCTCTGGATAAACTCTTTCATGAGTTGATGTAGACATTATCACAACGCAAAACACACAAATTAACATCCCTAAGGTTTTATAAATGATTTATTTCATGTGATTGAAGAGGAAAACTAAAAGGGTTACTTTATGATTAAATTTGGAGGGCTTTGTGCATGAGTTTGCAAGTTCAAACAAAGACCGGCATTTGTTGACACTGTCAGATTAATTTGTCTGAAATACTATTGTGCAACTAAAATGTGTTCGCTAAAAATCTTATAAAATCCTTTTTAGCCAGACTTTTTCTGTATGAGGTTTTTTATTTCAGGTACTCAAAGACTACTGTGATATGAGCGTGCTTTAACAGAATGGTCAAACACTAAAAGTTTCACACTTATAAGGAGTACCCCAAAGTGGAAAACCATAACACACCAACTAGATTTAGTTTCTCTGAAATGAGTTTTTTCTCATAATTTAAGACTACAATGATGTCCAAAGACTTTACCACATTACTTTCATAGTTTCTCTCCAATATGTGTTCTCTTATGCATTATAATATTACTATGATGTGAAAGGCTTTACCACATTAACTTTATTCATAGCATTTCTTTCTCTCATGGATGTATTGTTTTGGAGACTGTCCTGTGAAATGGCTTTACCACATTGATTATGTTCATAGGGCTTCTTTCGAGTATGGGTTCTTTTATGAATTTGGAAGACTCTTGTGAAATGGTCTTCCCACATAGATTTCATTCATAGGGTTTCTCTCCAGTATGGGTTATTTTATGCACTAGAAGACTTACATTATATGCATAGGCTTTACCACATTAATTACATTCATAGGGTTTCTCCACAGTGTGGGTTTATGCATTAGAAGACTTGTATTATATACATAGGTTTTACTACATTGATTATATTCATAGGGCTTCTCTCTAGTATGGGTTCTTTGATGAAATTGGAAGATTCTTGTGAAAAAGCTTTCCCGCATTGATCACATTCATAAGGTTTCTCTCTAGTATGGGTTATTTTATGCATTAGAAGACTTACATTATATACACAGCATTGACTACATTGACTATATTCACAGGGCTTCTATCTAGTATGGGTTCTTTTATGAAATTGGAGGATTCTTGTGAAAATGCTATACCACATTGATTATATTCATAGGATTTCTCTCCAGTATGGGCTATTTTATGAATTTGGAGATCAGTGTGTTGTGAAATGGCTTTCTCACTTTCAATACATTCATAGGATTTCTTTCCAGTGTGGGTTATTTTATACCTTAGAAGATTACTATGATATGCAAAGGCTTTACCACATTCATTACATTCATAGGGCTTCTCTCCAGTGTATGTTCTTTTATGTGTTAGGAGACTACTGTCCTGTGAAACGGTTTTACCACATTGATTACATTCATAGGCTTTCTGTATGGTGTGGGTTCTTTTCTGAATTTGGAGATGACTGTTGTGAAAACACTTTCCCACACTGATTACATTCATAGTTTCTCTCCAGGATGTATTTGGACACTACTGCTCTGTATAAATTCTTTACCACATTGATTATATTCATAGGGTTTCTATCCAGTATGGATTCTTTCATGCATACACTGATAATTGGCACAGTTAAAAATTTTCACACATCCATAACACCGTTGAATATATCTGTATGAGTTAATTATACAATTTTGTCTAATTGTAAAGAAGAATCAGATCTTAAGGTTCTATCGCTGTTTACACTCATGTTGTTCCCCTTCATTAAGGGTGGTTTTCAATCTTTGAATATAGCTGTGATGGTTAACATTTATAGCATCTTTTTTCTATATGAGATTTTTCTGATATTTGAAGAGAACTAGAAAAACTCATAAATTTTCCTATAGTATTAGTCATAATATACTTGTAAAATGAACCAGGACTAACAGAAGTACATACACATTTTGTATATGCATGGGACTTTTCTGAAGTGTGAATTGGTTGATATATTTCCAGTGAAGCTGAAAAAGCAATTACTTGTAAACTTGTTTCACATTCAACAAATCTATTCAAAGTGGGGGGATGCTACATATCTTCTAATTGTTCTGAGAGATAGAGGGGTATGTTTATTCTTTTGACATCCTTATGTTCATATGATATACCAAATAAAGGAAGAATAACAGATAAACATGATTTAACTTTCTGTTCTTCATAGACATATGGCATACAGAATAAGGTTTCTCAACAACAGTCACCCTTGGCTCTTGACTACCCCTCCTCTCAATCAAGTCAGCAAAGTCACAAGTATATGAATAACACAAGCTTTACTATGAACTATTTGCTTAATAGAAAGTTTTCAATGTGTATTAATCACTTATTCAATGTGCATACCTTTTGTAATAGAAGTAGGATAAACTAAATGGATTGCTGGTTCTATAGCAGAGCTATCATGGGGCTGTGACTGAAATGGTGATATCTGTTAGGCATTGTTTCCTTGTATATTCCCTTAAAATAATACCTTGCAAACAAAATTCACCTAACTGACACTGTGATACATGGTTTTGTGAAAATTTAATGATCATCAATGCACTTTAAGCAATTTAATTAAATTGTTGCTGTCTTTAAAACTTACACCTTAAATTTCTTGAGGCATATTTCTATTAGCTTGCACATCAAAATTACCTTCTAAAATATAGTAGCAGAAAATATCAGACATATTATTGGAAATTGTGCAAAATTTAAGTTATTACCTTCAGTAAACCTTGGAACCATGACTGATTTATTCAAATCATCCATCCTCAGTTTCAGTTTAATTACAGAGGAGCATCAATAACCAAGAAACAGTTGCCCCTTATTTTAAATTTAGAAGAAAAATTCATAGTCTTACCTATAGCAGTTGAGGTTCCTGTAGTCTCCAGCATCACATCTTTACAGAGATTCTTCTGGGAAGGATCAAGCAGAACCTACTCTTTCCTAGTGAAGTCAACATGCACATTGTGATAGGTCACTGCATTCTAAAATATAACATAAATGTTTGAAAAGTGATACTGACAACACTGTATGTAAGGAGTAAGGTTTTTTTCCCACTGCCGCCAGTCAGGTACTGCTGCCGCGCCTGCCCAAAATAATACAGAGACTCTGTATTTGATATAATGCTGTTGATATAATGTATACTTCCTTGAAAATTTAATTATCATGCTTCCCACACTTATTCCATGACACAGAAGTTCTAAAGTAAGCACCAAGTCACACAAGAAAAGTGACTAGGAGGGTCAACTCTGTCATTTCTGAAAAGCCTATTAACAAACGTAAAGGGAGAAGCAAACAAATCAATAGTACTTTGCACATCAGAGACAAAGATAGGCAAACTGGGTATACTAGCTCATGCCTTTAACTGGTTCAGGAAACAGCGAAAACTCTGGTACCTGATAAATCAAGAATTTGCAGTTGGCATCATATTTTTGGAAGCTTCATTCATGTTATTCTGAGCATATGCTAATCAACTCATTAAACTGTAAATATTGAGAATAACAAAATGCCCTGGGCAGAGAGAAAGCATTTCAGTCAAATGAAGCTGGAGACACCTGCAGCTGTGAAAGGCTAAATTCATTATTAAAAGTGTATCTGAGTCTTCTTTCCATAGTCGCGAGTGAACTCACACCCCAGCATCATCTATGATCTCCCATGAGCTCAGGTAAGCTGTCTCTGTGGTTTCCCCTGCTGCGATCTTAATTCTCCTGTCTCCTGGACTCCCAGAGCTCTATCCAGTGCTGGGATGTGGATTTCAACATCTGCTTTAATCAGTTGTTGAATGAAAGCTCTCTGATGACAACTTGGGTAGCCACCAATCTGATTATAGATGATGAAAGTCTTAGCTGGGGTAATCATTGTGGATTCCTAGGAATCTCCCTAGCACCAGGTTCTTCCCTAACCCCAAAATGATCCCCATTAAGATATCTCTTTAATTATTCTGCCCTTCCTTCCATCCCCAATCAAGCCAACCAGATCCACCTTGTTCTAATCTTCCCCAACAACCATCATTTCCCCCAATTTAACATGGAGATCTCTTCTACTATACCAAGCAAAAATGTTGATCACTGTAGAAAGAGAAAACAAGATATTTCATGACAAAACAAGATTTAAATGATGCCTATCCACAAATACAGCCATACAGAAAGTCCTAGAAGCAGTTCCAAACCAAGGAAGTTAGCTGCACCCACAAAAACACAGCCAATAGATAATCACACACCAACAAAACCCAAAGGAAAACACACACACACACACACACACACACACACACACACACACACACACAATGTCAACACCACCACCAAATCAAAAAAAAAAAAAAAACCCAAGAATTAACAATCACTTGTAATCAATATCTCTTAATATCAATTCACCAATAAAAAGACAAAGGCGAACAGAATGGATAAGAAAACAAGATCCATTCTTCTGCTGTATACAAGAAACAGACATGACCTCAAAATAAAGGGACAGTAAAAGATTTTCCTATCAAATGAACCTGAGAAGAAAGCCAGAGTTGCTACCCTAATATCTAAGAAAATATGCTTCAAACTAAAACTAAGCAAATGAGATGGAAGATTTCATATTCAAATGCAAAATCCATCAATATAAAGTCTCTATTCTTAACATTTATGCACCACATACAAGGATACCCACAGTTTTAAAAGAAAGATTAGTAAAGATTAAATGACAAATCAAACCCCACAAATTAATAATTGGAATCGGCAATATCCAACTCTCAACAGTGGACAGGTCTGCTACACAGAAAATTAACAGAGAAATAACGGAAATAATAGATGTTATGACTCAAATAGACTTAACAGGTATCTACAGAACATATCAAAATCAGTAACAACAAAAAAAAAGAAAGAAAGAAAAAGCATACAGTCTTCTCAGCACATCATGGAACCTTCTTTAAACTGACCACATACTAGGTCACAAAGCAATTCTCAACAGATACAAAAAAATTAGAATTGCACCATTAACCTTACCACATCAACATGGGTAAAAATTAGAGTTCAAAAACAACACAAACTACAGAAAGCCTACCAACTCATGGAAAATAGACAATTCTCAAATAAATTACCACTGGGTCAAAGAAGAAATATAGAAATTAAAGACTTCCGAAAATTCAGTGAAATGAATCCACAGCATATCCAAACTTAAGGGACACTAAGAAAGCAGTGCCAAAGAAAAGTTCATAGCACCAAGTGCGTAGATAAAGAACTTGAAGAAATCTCACACCAGCAACTTAACAGCACACCTAAAAGCTCTAGAAAAGAGAGAAGCAAACTCACCCAGGAGAAGTAGACAGCAGGAAATAATCAAACTCAAGGCTATAATTACTAAAAAGAAACAAAGAACAGTAGCAACAATCAGTGATATCAACCATCTATGCAAACCAAATAAAAGGCAGAGAGAATATCCAACACATCAAAATCAGAAATAAACAGGGGAACCTAACAATAGATACTGAGGAAATGCAGGCAATCTTTAGTTCATACTTCAAAAACCTGTACTCCACAAAATTGGAAAATCTAAAAGAAATGAACAATTATCTTGGTAGGTAACACATACCAAAATTAAATCAAGACCAGATAAAAAAATTTAAATAAACCTATAATCCCTAAGGAAATAGAGGTCATTAAAAGTCCCGAAAATAAGAAAAGCCTAGGAACAAATGGATTCAGTGCAGATTCTACCAGAATTTCAAAGAAGAGCTAGTACCAATAATACTCAACTTGTTACACAGAATAGAAACAGAAAAAACATTGCCAAATTCTTTTTATGGGGCTGCAGTTACCTTGATACCCAAACCACACAAAGACTCAATTGAGAAAGAGAATTATAAAAACAATCTCCCTCATGAACATTGATGAAAAAATACTCAATAAAAAAAAAAAAAAAATGGCAAACCAGCTAAGCGGTGGTGGCACACACCTTTGATCCCAGAACTCAGGAGGCAGAGACAGGTGGATCTCAGTGAGTTTGAAGCCAACATGATCTACAAGAGCTAGTTCAAGGACAGCCTCCAAAACCACAGAGAAACCCTGTCTCAAAAAAAAAAAAAAAAAAAAAAAAAAAAAAAAAAAAAGAATGGCAAACCAAAAGTAGGCTTCATCCCAGAGACACAGGAATGGTTCATTCAACATAGGAAACTGTCAATGCAATCCACCATATAAACAAACAGAAAGAAAAAACACATGATCATCTCATTAGACACTGAAAAACACCTTTTAGACATTTAAAAACAGCTCAGTCATGAACCCCTCAAAACCCAAAGCTGTATCTGATAACCAGAACTCAGTGATACCACAAACACAGTCCTAGAACAACAGCATGACATCCACTGGACAGTACATAAACAGAGACAATACACACATAAACAAATAATAAATATAAATGATTTAGGGAACATGATACATCAATATCCAAAGACAATGCCCAACAATGTAATTTATAAGAGGAAAGTTGATTGCAAACTGCATGCAAAAGAAAAAAGTACACTCATTTATACAATGATTTCTATATTTAACACGAAGGCTACAATAATGAAGAATGTGTACAATATGTGTAAAATAGAGGATGGAAAAAAAGACAAGAACAAAAGCAGGAAAATAAACTTTTAACCAAAAGATCAAAGGAAACTTGGCCAAACACAGTTACCTATGATTCTATGTGTACAGAAATTAAAGAAATACAGATTTAAAAACTCAAAAATATATTTAAAACTCACTTTAAACTGTTAATTTTCTGACCATCCAGCAACAGATGTTTCTTGCAGAGAGGTGCCATACTCTAGAACCTGCCCAGCAAATGTAAGTCATCTCCTGCAGAGCCTACTATGGCTCTAAAGTCCCTCATGCCCCCTTGTAGTTTCAGGAAAACCCAGCCAATGTCCAATCTAAAAACAATGTGAAGAATAATATAATGTCTGCTTCCTGACAATGATTATGTCACAAGATGTGGCATCTTCCATATTCACCTGCAAAATACTATGCTAACCTGACATACTTCTACTCCTCAGAAACTCCTTTTGTGGCCTGGAACTGAATCACCTGATGGTGGCTGTCAGAAGCAGAAAGTTGAAAGCTTTCTAATATATTGCTGAAGCATGACTCCCAAGTCCTCCTTTCTATGTAAACTGTTAACATATGTAAGAAAAAACTGAAAGTGGGATATAATATTCAGAACTTCTAGAACCAGACCTTCAGCTTTCCAATCTGTCTTCCCATTGCACAACAATATCAATGCCTATTACAAGCTCATAGTCTCCCATGCCAGGATGGCAGAGCCTCCCCTACCCCAGGGAATACACACTCAACAAAGCTCAGAGGCCAAGGGCCACTACCCTGGTCAACACAGGAACCAACAGAATCTCAATCTGGCTCATGGTCCATCCCAGTCCAAGCAGTTCAGATTCTGATAGCTCAGCCAACATGCTCTTTCTGATCTGGGGACTGCGGCCCCAAACTCAACATGGCATGGCTTATGGTCTTTCTTATAGCTTCCCAATGCAGCACAAGAGGAGAATCTGGAAAGAACCTGTAAGCTACCTCCCATTGGTGCTCCTGATGGCTAACCCTTCACAAAGCTGTTCATTGGTTAAGATGTCCTTGCAATTACCATACTGGGTGGGTGAGCAGAGATCAAATGACACAGCCCACACAGGCCCTCCCAGCTTTGTCCTTCTGCACTACAGTCAGATAGGGTCCTTATCTGGAAAATTTATACTTCAGAAAAAATCCTCCAATCTCCCAGAGCATTTCCTGTTTCTCTCCCAAGGCACAGGGTCCTATGTGTGCACATTGAATTACACACTCAATGTACAGCACAGCCTTCCCTTTGCTTCATAACTGGAAGGTCCTGTAACCAAACACAGGTCACATTCTAACAGTCTCTGTTGTTAAACAAAAAGAGGCCATGAATGAGAACACAAGGAAGGGGCTATGGGAGGCCTTAGGGCAGGAAAGAGACAGTGGAAATAATGTAATTATATTACAAAATTATGTAATTTTGTTTCATGGTAAGTTCTGTTCTTTCTCTAGATTCTTGATTGCCTGATCAGCTCTACTACGAAATGGCCAGTCAGGACATTTATGGAATATCTAAAGTTGATTACCTGACACCACATGATTAATGTGAAGTAGTGTCACAGCATGAAAAGGAAATCTTTCTTACCTTCTTGCCACTCACTTTCTGTGCCGACTACATCTGCTTTACATTTGGTGAATGAAATTCTTACACAAGTTCCCACTTCATTTGTAAATTCACAATGAAATCTAGAGAACTTGGAGGACATTCATTTACTGGTTATTTTTCCTTCCCAGAGGCAAGTAAAGGCCCAGCCTGGACAGCAGAAGCAGAAGTACTTATTAAAAGAAATTCTCAATTACATAGTGTGAGGCAAGCCTGAGTGGTTCTCAACCTTCCGAATACTGTGGCTCTTTAATAAAGCTACTCATGACATGGTGATCCCCAACCATAAAATTATTTTCAGGCTACTCCATAATATAATATAATATAATATACATAAACATCTGTGTTTTACAGTGGTCTTAGGCCATTCCTGTGATAGGGTCATTGATTCCCACAAAAGAAGCTGTGACCACACAGGTTAAGAGTTGCTGCTCTAAACTGATACATATAAATCAATAAATAAATAAAATTAAGAAGAAAGGGACAGAAATGCTTAAACCAGGAAACAATGGAAAACAGACACAAAGGGATTACGCCAGTGATGCATTTAAAGAAAATGAAATTTAAAAGATGTTATCAATAATTGATTTTTTAAAAGAGATAAGAACTGAAAGAACCCTTAGCTATACTGACTTTGAAACAGAGTAGACACATCCTGGTAGGAAAAATACCATTAATGAAACACTGTATGACTTTGTCCCATGGGAAATGTTAGCTTCTGAGTGCTGTAAGCTGACACATGGAGTTACAGCCAATGGCCTGTGTCTCAAACCTCTGTGCTAACTTAACTGTGTAAACCAGGATTGCACATATGAGCATAGAGTGTTAGATAATTGGAAAATGAGTATTTAGTAGTTCAAGCTATCCTCCTTAAACTCTCCACCCACCAGTTCTGTCTGTCTTCATAAACATGGAAGGAATTAATGAATGAAGGAAAATTACAGTCACTCACCCTGCCCTATCAGGCACTTCTTTATGATGGAGACCCCTCCTGCAGCTCACTGCCTTAGACTTCAGTCTGTGCTATAACCACTGTCTACTGTTTTTCCCCTGCAGTGTACACAGGACCCTGTATTGTCTACTCTGTTTCCCCTGAAGTGTACCAAGCACACTGTTCCTCCTCTTATGGTCTGAAGGGAGAAGCCATGCTCCACACACAAATCTTTTTCCTGTTACTGCACTAGACAGCCCACTATTTGACTCCAAACTGGAAGTTGTAGAACTCTGTGGTAATGCAGACCTGTAATGCAAGAATTTAGGGTGTTTAGTCAGGAGGAAAACAAGGGCAATGCACTGTGGGTATACAGACAGGGTTTAAGTCCACCTCAATTAATATAGGAGACTTTTCTTAAAACCACATTTCAAAAAGAAGGGAGAAGCCACTGTTATAGAATATAACTTTATGGCACACCAAGACTTAATGTTGGTTGTGACCCTGCAATGTCCCATTGAGCAGCATGTTAGAGGCCTTTGATGGGGAGGTGGACATTATGGGTGTTTTTAAGTCAGGGTTGTCTCTTTTGTTATGAGAATGTAAAGGCTGATTAATCCTGGTGAACAAACATTTACATCTTATCACACTAATCTCTAGCAGGTGTGGTAACCATGCTTATCATTGGGTTATTTGAGATACAACCCTCTCTTACCTAAATTCTACTTTGTGTGACTTAATGTCTCCTAAGAAGTGGTAAATCCTTACTTATACCATCAATTCTACTCCTCTACATCACAGGTTAGCTATGGCACAATACTCTACACAGGAGATTGTTGTGCTAATTCTAATTGGTCTTAATAATAAAAACCTGGAGTAAGATATAGGAGTTAATGGTGAAAGATCAGAGAAGCTGAGCAGCCAGCCCCTAGTTCCATCCTCTACTGAACCCTCAAATCAAAGAGGTGATCCTTTCCCTGTGAATCTTCAGAATGAACACAACGAGGTTCCATTTCATCCTGCCTTATATTTCTCTCTCCGACCAGAAATATTACTCCTGTCTCCACCTCAAAAAGCACTGGGATAAAGGTTTGAACCACCACAACCTGTCTCTGTTTCATAAAGGTGGCCTTGAACTCAAGAGATCCACCTGCTTCTGCCTCCCAAGGGTTGGGATTAAAGGTGTGCACCACCATAGCTTTATCTTCAGATAACTACTCCCTAGCTCCACACTCTGACATTCAGGCAACTTTGTTTTTGTTTTGTTTTGTTTTTTGGTAGTTTGGTTTTTTGAGACAGGGTTTCTCTGTGTAGCTTTGCAGCCTGACCTAAAACTGTATAGAAGTCAGATACCCACCTGCCTCTGCCTCTCAAGTGCTGTGATTAAAGACACGTGCAACCTTTAAAGCACAAAATACCACCACACTTGAATATTTCTAAACACAGTCCAGGTCCCAACCGTCTGGGTAGATACTTCCCGGGGAAGTGATGTTATTCAGAGGCTGCCAACCTGGTCACAGTGGGCTATACAGAACCATGCTGGACAAGCCAGGACCAGACAGGAATGTGGTGAGCGGCTCCCACCCAGCCAAGGGAGAACCAAACACACTGGCTTCTGAGCCTCAGCCGGACACTCCACCTATTCTGGGGACAGCGCCCCCACTCACCATGAGCAGCCACTCACCACACATGTGGAGAGAAGCCCACGTCACTGTCGCTGGACACGCCGCCAAGCATGGAGACAGCAGTTCTCACTCAAAGCCAGCCACTCTCCCCACATGCGGGCAGCGGCCACTCTCACCTCAGCCCGCCGCTCACCTGTGAAGGGCAGCGGCCTGTCAGGAACCTCTGCCACTGCTCCTCCCAGTCTGTGAAGAGCAGCCCTCCCTCATTTAAGTGCAGCGCTCCTCCTCTGTGAAGGGCGGCCACTCGCTCAGCTTGGTGAGGCTGCAGAGCTGGCCAGCACTCTTCACAGAAGCAAGGGCACAACTGACTTCCTCAGGTGAAGCTGAGGTGAAAGCCCGTCTCCCGGAAGAACCCTCCCATCTGACTGGCAGGTCAGACAGGGGCTCTGATTGGCTAGTGAAGCCTGACAGACAGGACCAGGTGAGCAGGAAGGGCAGGCCCTCCCCTGGATTCACCTCAACTAAGACTCCACCCTTTAAAAGGCCCGCCATTTGAGGCTCCGCCCCCAGGGGGGCTAAACTCCACCGATTCCAGATACACCTTCTGATTTCCTGTTCTCATTAGGTAATCACGGAATGCTTTGCTCAGATTAAACATGGATTTATTAATTCAGTCTAATTAAATTGCTGCATCACCAACCATTGGTTTCCATTAACCTTTCCACTAATGGGATTTTTAAATATAATAGGGAGGCTTTGCTCTTGGTTTTCTACAGCCACTTTTGGTACCTGTTCATCATCTCCACAGCTGTGGTAGGACATATGGGAGGACATGATGGCAGGGCCAGGACAATCCAAAGCAAACAGATCATGTGCAAGGAGCTAGGTAGGTGGGAAAGGGAAAAGGGAACGTGGCACCTCAAGACTCTGAGGAGTGCGCGCGTGCGCACACAGTCACTCTCTCTCAGGAGAAACACACACACACACACACATACGCTATGGCCGCGGCTGCGCAGATGTAGAAGGCAATGAAAATCCCAGCCCAGGACGTGCACACAGGGAGGCTCTGAACTACAGGTCCCAGCATTCACCCCTGTAGGCGCTGCAAGCCCCAGCCCAGGACATACACACAGGAAGGGAGGCTCTGAACTACAGGTCCCTGCATTCACCCCTGTAAAGCTTGGTGGTACTGCAAGGTAGTCCACCTAAACCGCAGCTAGGATGGCTACAGGTGCTGGTGCTGTCCTGTGCTCACAAATATAGCCAATAATCTGACAATTTATCCCATGCAGAGAATTCAGCTGTGAGAACATGAGCCCGCCTAAGGTTGCCATGCACAGCTGAAGATGAGTAGACATAGGCAATAGATCCCAAACATCTCCAGGTGCACCTGCCCACAAACAATGTTTTATTTCCCCTCACCTCCACCCAGAGCAATCTCTCCTGCTGGATTGAAATGAGGTGATGAAATGAGTGGGGATCTCCACACACACACACCCAGCACATAATTCCTGTTGCTCCCTGGACTCAGTTAAGTATGAGTGAGTTTCGCTTTTAAAGCAAGCACTGCACAACCCCACTGGCTGTGTCTCTAGCATTCGGTTGGCCGCCAGCTATACCCCTTTGTCTTCGCCCCACCAATAAACTCCACGTGGGCGCACTAGGTCTTGTGTTTGTACTTCATTGGAGACAGCTGCAGCAAGTGAACGACATTTTGGTGCTGCAGAACTCAGTCACTCCTGTAGGACTCGGCGGCCGTCTGCTGGTGGATGGCCAGCCAGAAGGAGACCCTGATTCTGAACCAGTAGTTCACTTCCATCCACCTGTTTGCTGGAAAGACCATCTCACATCGGCTACAACTCCTTTCCTTAGGATCTGGTGCATTTACAAATGAGTTAAAATATGGCCCTCTCTGGGCATTATTTCAGATTCTTGATTCAAGCCTTCCTGCCTTCGGACTGCTGAGTCCTCAACTGCCTCAAATGGCCACCGCAATTTTTTTGAGCTGACAAGCATCGAATAACACTTTGCCATCCTCCCTTATTGGGCACATTGCTCTTGGCCATGTGCTTGAGCTGACAAGTTACAAGACTGACTGACCGGCCAGTTTTGCTTAACCTATGGGAAATAAACCAACAAAGGAAATACTCCCATCCACACCACTGGGATGCCTACTAGAAAATTTAAAACCCTTTCACTTGTTAAGGCACCCAGACTCATTTACCTTTGTAAATGAGAAATAGCCTAGATATCACCTAGAAAATAAGTCAAATTGGCTGCATAATGGCCCATCGTGAACAATCCAGATATCTTAAGATATCTTTCACATTACTGCCAGCAAAAAGATAGATGAAATTACCATATATCCAAGCTTTCCTCTATCTAAATGCTAAACACTCTCTTTCCTCTTCCTCCTCTCAATATCATGTCCTTCTAGCCAAGAAAGATGAACCTGAAGAAACCTCCACTAATTTAGACTCTGCTAACGAATCTCCATAGCTCCATCATCAACATCCAACTCCCTTTTCTGCTTCTTCTCCCTCTTCAACTCCTTCCTCTCCAATGCCAGGTCGCTCTAAAGGCCCAATTCTCACACCTACTTACACACCCCTGTTACCCATTCTCGTGCCCTCATGTTCTCAACCCACCAAAGTCAACCCAGCTACAGTTCTCCCCTTCAGAGAAGTGGCCAGAGTGGATGATCTGTTTAAAGTGCATGTCCCCTTTTCCCAATCAGAACTTTCTCAATTATAACATAGACCGTGTTCCTATAGCTCTGACCTTACTGCCTTTATAAAAATTTTCAATATATCACAAAATCCTATAGTCTCATTTTTCATTATATATATATATATAATGAAAAATTATATATATATATAATCTTAACCAACAACCTACTACCTGAGGAATGCAAACGAGTTTGGGAGCAGGCCAAAGCCTAAGCAAATGAAACTCAACAGAAATCTTTCAGCTAACCATGCTGGGTCAGAGGCTGCTCCAAATCAGGAGCATAATTGGGACTACAATATCACAGGGGGAATTCTGGCTGGAGACCAGTTTACAACCTGCTTCAAGGTTGATCACCATAAGGCTGCCCTAAAGCCAATAAACTATCAAAATTCTAGAGGTAGTTCAGGACAAAACAGACAATCCCTCATTTCCTAGAACACCTTACATAGGCATTCTTACAGTATTCTAACATAGACCCTGAGACAGCAGAAGGGAGGCAACTCTTTAGGAATTATTATTATTTTTTTTTTTTTATCATAGCTACCTTGACATTAGGGCTAAACTTAAAAAAGTTTGGAGCTGGGACCCATAACCTCACAGGCAGAAGCTTTAAAAGTGGCCTTTAAGGTGTACCATGGGAGAGATGTCAAAGCCCTTAAATCAAGTACTAGATGATGGCCAAGCCTTTCACACCGGCCTCAGAGTCTGACTGGGCCCCTTGCCCTACGGGGCTCCAGGACCACAGGGTCCATGATTTAAGTGTGGTCAGGAAGGACATTGGGCTTGAACTTGCCCTAATCCCTGTGTGCATGTCCACATGACAAGAAGAGGGTCACTAGTCAACAGAATGCCCTCATGACACTTGTGGCAAGAAGATATAAGATATGGACCGCCCTCTAAATGACTTCCTAGCCATGGCCATGGACGATTGAGTGGAGGGGCCACTGTCATCTCTGACAGAGAGCTCAGATAGAAATTAAAGTATCAGGGGGATCATTCTCCTTCCTTTTTGACACTGGTGCCACATACTCAGTCCTGAGGGAATTATGGGACCCACTTCTCCTTCTCGTCTCACTATTGGCAGGGTATAGAGAGCCTCACCTACCTCATCAGACCCCACCTCTCACTCAGTTGTATTTTCTGGGGAATTCACCTCACTCATTCATTTCTGGTTATACCTACCTGTCCTGTGCCCTTACTGGGAAAGGATCTTTTAGCTAAGGTAGGAGCTTCCATTTCTTTTGCCACACACCCTACTGGTTTAATATGTCATTTCCTCTGCCAGTGTCTGAGGTAGATACCCTAGTCTGGGACACCAAAAACCCTTCTGTGGCTAGACATTGTGATTCAGTTACAGAACCTGTCGAGGTACATCACTCAAACCCAGTACCCTCTCCCACCACAGAGCCTTAGGGGACTTAAGCCTATCATCTCTGACCTCCTGAGGAAAAAGTTACTCCATGCTACATCCTCTCAATTTAACACCCTTCTACTGGCAGTTAAAAAAAACCTAATGGGACTTATCGTCTGGTTCAAGGCCTCAGACTCATTAATTATGCAGTGGCACCCCTCCATCCTGTGGTACTTAATAATTACATACTTGTTTCTACTATCCCCTCAGGGACTTCCCATTTCTCAGTTTGGAATCTTAAAGATGCCATTTTCTCTATCTCTCTTCATACTAAGTCTCAAAATATATTTGCTTTCACCTGGACTTACCCTGATAACCACACAGCTTACCTGGACTGTCCTACCTCAGGGATTCTGGGACAGCCCACACCTATTTGGCCAAGCTCTGGCTTCTGACCTGCTCTCTCTGTCTCTTCCCAAATCTAAACTAATACAGTGTGTAAAAGATATCCTACTTGGCAATCCAGACTAACACCTCTGCTCTTCTAAATTTCCTGTCCAACAGGGAATATAGAGTCTTACCTTCCAAGGTCCAACTGTCTGAACCCAGGTCACCTTCATGGGACTAAACATAACCCCAAATAACAAAGCTATTAACTTAAAAAGGGAAAAAAAAAAAAAAACCTAATCCAGTCTCTTACAATTCCTTCTACTAATGAGGAAATTTTTTTATCTTTTCTAGGAATTGCTGGCTTCTTACACTCCTGGATTCCCTCTTATTCTCTCTTTGGTAGCCTTCTATCTCAGGCAGCTCTTGGCTCTCTCTATGAACATCTCCTTAAGCCTGTTACTAAACCCTTCCAGAAACTCAAGCAGGCTCTTCTCCAGGCCTCAGTTCTTCATCTTCCACACCTAATGACCTTTCTCCCTCTATGTAGCAAAAGAGGAGGGATATGCCCTTGGAGTTCTAGGCCACCACCTGGGACCTTTCTTTACACCTGTAGCATATTTGTCAAAGAAACTAGACTTAACTGCCCAAGGATGGGCACCCTACATACATGATTTAGCAGCTGCTGAGCTCCTAATTCGTGAGTCAAAGAAACTAACCTTTGGGTCACCCATCATTGTCTTCTCCCACCATAACCTGCCCTATCTCTTAACTTAGAGGCGTACAAACTCTACCTTCTTCCCAAGTTCTTTCCCTCCAGGTGGAACTAATAGAAGATGCCACACGTACTTTACAATCCTGTCCACCACTCAATATCTCAAATCTCATACCTCAACCTAATGCTAACTATTCCCCATCTCATTCCTGCATTGAAGGCCTAGAGGAATTATTGCCCCATCCTTCACACATACGGGAGGGCACACTTCCTCAGGCCACCTATACCTGGTACACAGATGGCAGTTACTTTTAACATGAGGAGACCCGTAGAGCAGGATATGGCATAGTGTCAGATACCAGGATGGTGGGGGCACAGGCATTCCCTGTCCATACTACTAACCAGAAGGCTGAATTAATAGCCCTCATCCATCCATGCCTTCCAATTATCACAGGGACAAACCCTCAATGTTTACACAGACTCCAAATACGCCTTTCACATTCTTCTGTCCCATGCTGCTATCTGGAAAGAGTGGGGGCTGCTTACTACAAAAGGAGAATCCATAACTAACTAAGGTCATATTATGGCCATGTCAAAGGCCTCCCACCTCCCCAAAGCTATAGGGATTATTCACTGCCGGTATCATCAGACCGACAGCTCCATTATCTCTAAGGAAAACAACCAGGCTGATGAAGCAGCTAAAGATGCAGCCCTCAGAAACCCACACTGACCACACCCACCACAGGGAGTTCATATACTACAACCCACATCCAAAAAGTCACCTCCTGACACTCGACAAATCATGTCCTATTTACACCAGCTCTTACATCCTAACAGCAACGGTCTGTCTCATTTTATCCAGGCTCACCTCTAGACCTCTAGCCAACTCCTGAGAACTTACATTTCTTAAAAAAATATCACTGCCTCTTGTAAAATCTGCCATAGGTCAGACCCTAACTCCAGGTATCATACCTTCTCTTTTCCTACCCACCAGGCCAGGGGATCTCTCCCAGGGACTGATTGGCAACTTGACTTTACCCACATGCCCAGAGTCAGAAGGGTAAAATATCTGCTGGTATTGGTTGATACCTTCTCAGTCTGGATAGAAGCTGTTCCAACTACTGACAAGAAAGCTCAGACAGTCTGACACCCTTCTCAGGGAAATCATTCCACGGTTTGAAATTCCAGCTTCTCTTCAGCCAGACAATGGTCCTGAGTTCAGCTCTCAGATCTCACAAATCTTATCTAAAGCTCTCAACATCCCTTGGTGTTTCCATATGCCCTGTCACCCCCAGTCCTTGGGAAGGTAGAATGAACTAACTATTCTTTAAAAAAGGTTATGGTTAAAATATCACAGGAACTTCACCTTCACTGGGTAAAGCTCTTGCCTCTGGCTCTATTCAGGCTTAGGGCCCTCCCCAAAAGACCCCTTCTCATCTCACACTTTGAACTTATGAACAGGCAGTCAGCTCTAACACCCGGTCTCTCACCCGAACTGTCACCTCTCCCTCACCACCTGCTTACACCTTACTTCATCATCTCCATTCCCTCCTATGGAACTTTACTGAGTACTCCCTGCCTCAACCATGTGCCAACCCCTATACACCCACAATTAACATCAGGGACCAGGTCGGCTCCCGGTAAGAAGACCACATGGAAATACATAGATTAACACAAATGGGTTAATATTTAAGACAGAGCTAGCCGATAAGAAAGTAGTAACTGGCCAACAGTATAATACAGAGTCTCTGTGTGTTATTTGGGGCTGGCGCGGTGGCAGGACAAGACCAGGCGGCGGAGGAAAAACAGTACTGGTTACAGATGGCGCCCACGTGGCTAATAAAACTTCCACTTAAAATTTAACAAAAGCTTAAAAAAAGGGTTTTACAAACAAAACAACAAAGACAAGCAAGGTTTCTTGGTACCAGCATTTTTCTCGGTTGGAATCTGCTTTGCGAGAAACAAGCAGATATTTGCGTGGCTCCTTTAAGGGAAGGTTCTTGACTCAGTATAGGGGCAAAAAACCGCACTGCTTTAAAAAAAAAAAAAAAAAAAAAAAAAAAACACTGCTAACAATTTATTGGTGTGTATGAGAGATGGCGATGGCAGTGACCACATCTCCAAGCTGGCAGCATGCCTGCTGGACGGCAGCGTTGACCAGGGCAGTGACCACAGCTTTCATTGCTGGCGGTAAAAGTACCCGCCACCATCTTTGATAACCGCGGCAGAGACAAAGACTTTCATTTTAACAATGTTGTTGTTTAACAGATAAAGACTCATGGCCAGAAAAAGATAAATATTTACAGTAAAGACAGATTCACATTAAGAAAAGGTGCTAAAAGTTTACAGTGTGTTTTAAAAAATACGTAGGGGCTTAGAAAAAAAAGATGAAAAGCTCAGAGAGAATCTGGTTACTGTATGCTATTGTGTTGTCTCTACATTGTTTGACTGCTGAGAAAATAACAACTGATAAAGGAAATGCTGCTGGATTAATTCAATTTATATATTTTAAAAATGCTTTGACTCCAACATTTAAGTTCAAGGACAAGTTACTGGGGAAAAGGATTTCTATTTTGTTTCCACAGAAAATAAAAAGCTATGGATTCCTTCCAGACTAATGTGGTTTGAGCAAGCCAGACCCCCTGAAACAGAGTTCCTGATGATCCAACATTCAAAACAGCTTGAACAAGGCAGACTTGCAGACTACAGCCAGGATTTCTGCATCTTCTTAGGATCCCCATGACAGCGCCCCCTATCAGCAGGAAGTAGTTTGGAAAGAATGACGCCCAAATTCCCAAATATTGTTTACAAATGTTTGGTTTCATTTAAATGGACTTGATTATAAATGGGTAATGATCGCAGCCAATTATTTTTAAAGGTAAAAAGGGAATTATGGTATTGATAAGATTACTTTGTTTTGGAATGGATTTTCATTTATTGATACAATTTAAGGTCAATTTTGTGATGTGTATATTCTCCTTTTGTTTAGGTATTGTGTTTATATAGTTCATTCAGAAATGTATTGTATAATGTAGTACAGATTATAGATAATTACCTATGATAGTCAAAGCTTAGAGTTAAGTTAGCTAGGTTTTCAAGATACACAGAGATGTATTTGAGATAGATAGGCATTCTTCAAACCTTTCAAAGACCTATAGAATATGGCATTTAAAATGGTTTAGGGTTTTTCTTGACAGTGAGACATAACTGCTCCTGGCAACACCACCTATGTCAGAAAGGACAATGGACATCGAAGAAACACTTATGGAGTTTGCTTCCAGTATGACAAGACTAGCCATTTGAGCAAGATACTGCTCTTGTCTGGACTGTTTGACTTTATGCTGTATAAACTGGACATGCAGCACCTACAGAAAAGTGACTGCTGATTCAAGATGGACATTGCTACAGAGTTCCTGCTTCATGGAAGAGTCTGCCAGACAGTCTGCAGGACACAGAGAAAAGTGACTGACAAACTGCCAATACAAGAAGACAGTTTAAAGTGTCCTGCTTTGCTGAAGGGTCTGCCAGACACACTATGGCCTATGGTCCATTGCAGTCCAAGCAGTTCAGATTCTGATAGCTCAGCCAACATGCTCTTTCTGATCTGGGGACTGCGGCACCAAACTCAACATGGCATGGCTTATGGTCTTTCTTATAGCTTCCCAATGCAGCACAAGAGGAGAATCTGGAAAGAACCTGTAAGCTACCTCCCATTGGTGCTCCTGATGGCTAACCCTTCACAAAGCTGTTCATTGGTTAAGATGTCCTTGCAATTACCCTACTGGGTGGGTGAGCAGAGATCAAATGACACAGCCCACACAGGCCCTCCCAGCTTTGTCCTTCTGCACTACAGTCAGATAGGGTCCTTATCTGGAAAATTTATACTTCAGAAAAATCCTCCAATCTCCCAGAGCATTTCCTGTTTCTCTCCCAAGGCACAGGGACCTATGTGTGCACATTGAATTACACACTCAATGTACAGCACAGCCTTCCCTTTGATTCATAACTGGAAGGTCCTGTAACCAAACACAGGTCACATTCTAACAGTCTCTGTTGTTAAACAAAAAGAGGCCATGGATGAGAACACAAGGAAGGGGCTATGGGAGGCCTTAGGGCAGGAAAGAGACAGTGGAAATAATGTAATTATAATTACAAAAATTATGTTTAAAAGTTGAAACAGGCTTTATGGCCATGTGCTACAGAGACTAGGAATTTGTATTAGAGCATAACAAATACTACTCACACTATTTCTCTCGGGGCTACCATCTTAAACCTGGAAAACACAGTCATGTTAGGCACAGCAACACCATTGTATCCAGTTCTCATATTAATGTAGAAATGGTGTAACTACAGTAATTTTGTTTCATGGTAAGTTCTGTTCTTTCTCTAGATTCTTGATTGCCTGATCAGCTCTACTAAGAAATGGCCAGTCAGGACATTTATGGAATATCTAAAGTTGATTACCTGACACCACATGATTAATGTGAAGTAGTGTCACAGCATGAAAAGGAAATCTTTCTTACCTTCTTGCCACTTACTTTCTGTGCCGACTACCTCTGCTTTACATTTGGTGAATGAAATCCTTACACAAGTTCCCACTTCATTTGTAAATTCACAATGAAATCTAGAGAACTTGGAGGACATTCATTTACTGGTTATTTTTCCTTCCCAGAGGCAAGTAAAGGCCCAGCCTGGACAGCAGAAGCAGAAGTACTTATTAAAAGAAATTCTCAATTACATAGTGTGAGGCAAGTCTGAGTGGTTCTCAACCTTCCGAAAACTGTGGCTCTTTAATAAAGCTACTCATGACGTGGTGATCCCCAACCATAAAATTATTTTCAGGCTACTCCATAATATAATATAATATAATATAATATAATATAATATACATAAACATTGTGTTTTACAGTGGTCTTAGGCCATTCCTGTGATAGGGTCAATGATTCCCACAAAAGAAGCTGTGACCACACAGGTTAAGAGTTGCTGCTCTAAACTGATACATATAAATCAATAAATAAATAAAATTAAGAAAAAAGGGACAGAAATTCTTAAACCAGGAAACAATGGAAAACAGACACAAAGGGATTACGCCAGTGATGCATTTAAAGGAAATGAAATTTAAAAGATGTTATCAATAGTTGATTTTTTAAAAGAGGTAAGAACTGAAAGATCCCTTAGCTATACTGACTTTGAAACAGAGTAGACACATCCTGGAGGGAAAAATACCATTAATAAAACACTGTATGACTTTGTCCCATGGGAAATGTTAGCTTCTGAGTGCTGTAAGCTGACACATGGAGTTACAGCCAATGGCCTGTGTCTCAAACCTCTGCGCTAACTTTACTGTGTAAACCAGGATTGCACATATCAGCATAGCAGAGTTGGCTAATTGGAAAATGAATATTTAGTAGTTCAAGCTATCCTCCCTAAACTCTCCACCCACCAGTTCTGTCTGGCTTCATAAACATGGAAGGAATAAATGAATGAAGGAAAATTACAGTCACTCACCCTGCCCTATCAGGCACTTCTTTATGATGGAGACCCCTCCTGCAGCTCACTGCCTTAGACTTCAGTATGTGCTATACCCACTGTCTACTGTTTTTCCCCTGCAGTGTACACAGGACCCTGTATTGTCTACTCTGTTTCCCCTGAAGTGTACCAAGCACACTGTTCCTCCTCTTCTTGTCTGAAGGGAGAAGCCATGCTCCACACACAAATCCTTTTCCTGTTACTGCACTAGACAGCCCACTATTTGACTCCAAACTGGAAGTTGTAGAACTCTGTGGTAATGCAGACCTGTAATGCAAGAATTTAGTGTGTTTAGTCATGAGGAAAACAAGAGCAATGCACTGTGGGTATACAGACAGGGTTTAAGTCCACCTCAATTAATATAGGAGACTTTCTTAAAACCACATTTCAAAAAGAAGGGAGAAGCCACTGTTGTAGAACATAACTTTATGGCACACTGGCATTTAATATTGGTTGTGACCCTGCAATGTCCCATTGAGCAGCATGTTAGAGGCCTTTGATGGGGAGGTGGACATTATGGGTGTTTTTAAGTCAGGATTGTCTCTTTTGTTAAGAGAAGGTAAAGGCTGATTAATCCTGGTGAACAAACATTTACATCTTATCACACTAATCTCTAGCAGGTGTGGTAACCATGCTTATCATTGGGTTATTTGAGATACAACCCTCTCTTACCTAAATTCTACTTTGTGTGACTTAATGTCTCCTAAGAAGTGGTAATTCCTTACTTATACCATCAATTCTACTCCTCTACATCACAAGTTAGCTATGGCACAATACTCTACACAGGAGATTGTTGTGCTAATTCTAATTGGTCTTAATAATAAAAACCTGGAGTAAGATATAGGAGTTAATGGTGAAAGATCAGAGAAGCTGAGCATCCAGCCCCTAGTTCTATCCTCTACTGAACCCTCAAATCAAAGAGGAGATCCTTTCCCTGTGAAATCTTCAGAATGAACACAATGAGGTTCCATTTCATCCTGCCTCATATTTCTCTCTCCGACCAGAAATATTACTCCTGTCTCCACCTCCAAAGCACTGGGATAAAGGTTTGAACCACCACCACCTGTCTCTGTTTCATAAAGGTGGCCTTGAACTCAAGAGATCCACCTGCTTCTGCCTCCCAAGAGTTGGGATTAAAGGTGTGCACCACCACAGCTTTATCTTCAGATAACTACTCCCTAGCTCCACACTCTGACATTCAGGCAACTTTGTTTGTTTTTGTTTTGTTTTGTTTTTGGTAGTTTGGTTTTTTGAGACAGGGTTTCTCTGTGTAGCTTTGCAGCCTGACCTAAAACTGTATAGAAGTCAGATACCCACCTGCCTCTGCCTCTCAAGTGCTGTGATTAAAGACATGTGCAACCTTTAAAGCACAAAATACCACCACACTTGAATATTTCTAAACACAGTCCAGGTCCCAACCGTCTGGGTAGATACTTCCCGGGGAAGTGATGTTATTCAGAGGCTGCCAACCTGGTCACAGTGGGCTATACAGAACCATGCTGGACAAGGCAGGACCAGACAGGAAAGTGGTGAGCGGCTCCCACCCAGCCAAGGGAGAACCAAACACACTGGCTTCTGAGCCTCAGCCGGACTCCACCTATTCTGGGGACAGCGCCCCCACTCACCATGAGCAGCCACTCACTCCCCACATGTGGAGAGAAGCCCACATCACTGTGACTGGACACGCCGCCAAGCATGGAGACAGCAGTCCTCACTATAGCCAGCCACTCTCCCCACATGCCGGCAGCGGCCACTCTCACCTCAGCCCGCCTTTCCTCACCTGTGAAGGGCAGCGGCCCATCAGGAACCTCTGCCACCGCTCCTCACGGTCTGTGAAGAGCAGCCCCTCGCTCATTTAAGTGCAGCGCTCCTCCTCTGTGAAGGGCGGCCACTCGCTCAGCTTGGTGAGGCTGCAGAGCTGGCCAGCACTCTTCACAGAAGCAAAGGAACAACTGACTTCCTCAGGTGAAGCTGAGGTGAAAGCCTGTCTCCCGGAAGAACCCTCCCATGTGACTGGCAGGTCACACAGGGGCTCTGATTGGCTAGTGAAGCCTGAGAGACAGGACCAGGTGAGCAGGAAGGGCGGGCCCTCTCCGGGATTTGCCTCAACTTAGGCTCCACCCTTAAAAGGCCCACCATTTGAGGCTCCGCCCCCAGAGGCGCTAAATGCCCCCTCTTCCAGATACACCTTCTGATTTCCTGTTCTCATTCGGTAACCACGGAATGCTTTGCTCAGATTAAACATGGATTTATTAATTCAGTCTAATTAAATTGCTGCATCACCAACCATTGGTTTCCATTAACCTTTCCGCTAACTGGGATTTTTAAATATAATAGGGAGGCTTTGCTCTTGGTTTTCTACAGCCACTTTTGGTATGGGTTCATCATCTCCACAGCTGTGGTACAGGGAGGACATGACAGCAGGGCCAGGACAATCCAAAGCAAACAGATCATGTGCAAGGAGCTAGGTAGGTGAGAAAAGGAAGAAGGAATGTGGCACCTGAAGGCTCTCAGGAGCACACACACACATCCAAACACAAACACACTCACTCACACTCTCAGGAGAAAAACACACACACACACACACACACACACACACACACAAACACACAAACACACACACACACACACACACACACACACTACAGCCATGGCTGCACAGATGTAGAAAGCACTGCAAATCATAGCCCAGGACATGTACACAGGGAGGCTCTGAACTACAGGTCCCAGCATTCACCCCTGTAAAGCCTGGTGGTACTGCAAGGTAGTCCACCTAAACCACAGCTAGGATGGCTACTGGTGCTGTCCTGTGCCCACAAATATAGCCAAAAATCTGACAATTTATCCCATGCCGAGAATTCAGCTGTGAGAACATGAGCCCACATAAGGTTCCCATGCACAGCTGAAGATGAGTAGACATAGGCAATAGATCCCAAACACCTCCAGGTGTTACCCATTCTCATGCCCTCATGTTCTCAACCCACCAAAGCCAACACAGCTACAGTTCTCCCCTTCAGAAAAGTGGCCAGAGTGGATAGTCTGTTTAAAGTACATGTCCCCTTTTCCCGATCAGAACTTTCTCAAGTATAACATAGACCGGGTTCCTATAGCTCTGATCTTACTGCCTTTATAAAAAATTTCAATATATCACACAATCCTATAGTCTCATTTTTCATTATATATATATATATATATATATATATATATATATATATAATCTTAACCAACAACCTACTACCTGAGGAATGCAGACGAGTTTGGGAGCAGGCCAAAGCCTATGCAAATGAAACTCAACAGAATCTTTCAGCTCACCATGCTGGGTCAGAGGCGGCTCCAGATCAAGAGCATAATTGGGACTACAATATCACAGGGGGAATTCTGGCTGGAGACCAGTTTACGACCTGCCTCATGGTTGGTCACCATAAGGCTGCCCTAAAGCCAATAAACTATCAAAATTCTAGAGGTAGTTCAGGACAAAACAGACAATCCCTCATTTCCTAGAACACCTTACATAGGCATTCTTACAGTATTCTAACGTAGACCCTGAGACATCAGAGGGGAGGCAACTCTTCATGACTTATTTTTTTTATCATAGCTACCCTGACATTAGGGCTAAACTTAAAAGTTTGGAGCTGTGACCCATAACCTCACAGGCAGGAGCTTTAAAAGTGGCCTTTAAGGTGTACCATAGGAGAGATGACAAAGCCCTTAAATCAAGTACTGGATGATAGCCAAGGCTTTCACACCGACCTCAGAGTCTGACTGGGCCCCTTGCACTATGGGGCTCCAGGACCACAGTGTCCATGATTTAAGTGTGGTCAGGAAGAACATTGGGCTCGAACTTGCCCTAATCCCTGTGTGCATGTCCACAAGCCAAGAAGATGGTCATTAGTCAACAGACTGCCCACTGACACTTGTGGCAAGAGGAGATAAGATATGGACCGCCCTCTAGGTGACTTCCTAGCCATGGCCATGGACGATGAGTGGAGGGGCCGTGCTCTCTTGACCCGACCACTGTCATCTCTGACAGAGAGCTCAGATAGAAATTAAAGTATCAGGGGGATCATTCTCCTTCCTTTTTGACACTGGTGCCACATACTCAGTCCTGAGGGAATTATGGGTCCCACTTCTCCTTCTCGTCTCACTATTGGCAGGGTATAGAGAGCCTTACCTACCTCATCAGATCCCAACACTCACTCAGTTGTATTTTCTGGGGAATTCACCTCACTCATTCATTTCTGGTTATACCTACCTGTCCTGTGCCCTTACTGGAAAGGGATATTTTAGCCAAGGTAGGAGCTTCCATTTCTTTTGCCACACACCCTACTGGTTTAATATGTCATTTCCTCTGCCAGCGTCTGAGGTAGACACCCTAGTCTGGGACACCAAAAAACCCTTCTGTGGTTAGACATTGTGATTCAGTTACAGAACCCCTCGAGGTACATCACTCAAACCCAGTACCATCTCCCACCACAGAGCCTTAGGGGACTTAAGCCTATCATCTCTGACCTCCTAAGGAAAAAGTTACTCCATGCTACATCCTCTCAATTTAACACCCCTATACTGGCTGTTAAAAAAACCTAATGGGACTTATCGTCTGGTTCAAGACCTCAGACTCATTAATTATGCAGTGGCACCCCTCCATCCTGTGGTACTTAATCTTTACATACTTCTTTCTACTATCCCCTCAGGGACTTCCCATTTCTCAGTTTGGGATTTTAAAGATGCCATTTTCTCTATCTCTCTTCATACTAAGTCTCAAAATATATTTGCTTTCACCTGGACTTACCCTGATAACCACACAGCTTACCTGGACTGTCCTACCTCAGGGATTCTGGGACAGCCCACACCTATTTGGCCAAGCTCTGGCTTCTGACATGCTCTCTCTGTCTCTCTCCAAATCTAAACTCATACAGTGTGTAAAAGATATCCTACTTTGCAATCCTTTAGAAGTTAGCCAGACTAACACCTCTGCTCTTCTAAATTTCCTGTCCAACAGGAATTATATAGAGTCTCACCCAAGGTCCAACTGTCTAATCCCCAGGTCACCTACTTGGGACCAAGTATAACCCCAAATAACAAAGCTATTAACTTAAAAAGAAAAAAAAAACTAATCCAACTAATCCAGTCTCTTACAATTCCTTCTACTAAAGAGGAATTTTTTTTTATCTTTTCTAGGAATCACTGGCTTCTTACACTCCTGGATTCCCTCTTATTCTCTCCTTGCTTGCCCTCTATCTGAGGCAGCTCTTGGCTCTCTTTATGAACCTCTCCTTAAGCCTGTTACTAAGCCCTTCCAGAAACTCAAACAGGCTCTTCTCCAGGCCCCAGTTCTTCATCTTCCACACCTAACGACCTTTCTCCCTCTATGTAGCAAAAAAGGAGGGCTATGCCCTTGGAGTTCTAGGCCACCACCTGGGACCTTTCTTTGCACCTGTAGCATATTAGTCAAAGAAACTAGACTTAACTGCCCAAGCATAGGCACCTGCATACATGATTTGGCAGCTGCTGAGCTCCTCATTCGTGAGTCAAGGAAACTAAGCTTTGGATCACCCATCATTTTTTTCTCCCACCATAACCTGCTCCATTTCTTTACTTATAGAGGATTACAAACTCTACCTTCTTCCCAAGTTCTTTCCCTCCAGGTGGAACTAATAGCAGATGCCACAGGTACTTTCCAATCCTACCCACCACTCAATATCTCAAAACTCCTAACTCAACCTAATGCTAACTATTCCCCATCTCATTCCTGCATTGAAATCCTAGAGGTATTATTGCCCCATCCTTCACACATACGGGAGGGCACACTACCTCAGGACACCTATACCTGGTACACAGATGGCAGTTCCTTTTTACATGAGGAGACCCATAGAGCAGGATATGGCATAGTGTCAGATACCAGGATGGTGGGGGCACAGGCACTCCCTATCCATACTACTTACTAACCAGCAGGCTGAATTAATAGCCCTTACCCATGCCTTCCAATTAACACAGGGAAAAACACTCAATGTTTACACAGACTCCAAATACGCCTTTCACATTCTTCTGTCCCATGCTGCTATCTGGAAAGAGTGGGGGCTGCTTAGAATCCATAACTAACTATGGTCATATTATGGCAATGCTAAAGGCCTCCCACCTCCCCAAAGCTATAGGGATTATTCACTGCCGGTATCATCAGACCGACAGCTCCATTATCTCTAAGGAAAACAACCAGGCTGATGAAGCAGCTAAAGATGCAGCCCTCAGAAACCCACACTGACCACACCCACCAAAGGAAGTTCATACACTACAACCAACACCCAAAAAGTCACCTCCTGACACTCGACAAATCCTGTCCTATTTACACAAGCTCTTACGTCCTAACAGCAAGGGTCTTTCTCATTTTATCCAGGCTCACCTCTAGACCTCTAGCCAACTCCTGAGGACTTACATTTCTAAAAAAATATCACTGCCTCTTGTAAAATCTGTCATAGGTCAGACCCTAACTCCAGGTATCATAGCTTCTCTTTTCCTACATACCAGGCCAGAGGCTCTCTCCCAGGGACTGACTTGCAACTTGACTTTACCCACATGCCCAGAGTCAGAAGGGTAAAATATCTGCTGGTATTGGTTGATACCTTCTCAGTCTGGATAGAAGCTGTTCCAACTACTGACAAGAAAGCTCAGACAGTCTGACACCCTTCTCAGGGAAATCATTCCACGGTTTGAAATTCCAGCTTCTCTTCAGCCAGACAATGGTCCTGAGTTCAGCTCTCAGATCTCACAAATCTTATCTAAAGCTCTCAACATCCCTTGGTGTTTCCATATCCCCTATCACCCCCAGTCCTTGGGAAGGTAGAATGAAATAACTATTCTTTAAAAAAGGTTATGGTTAAAATATCACAGGAACTTCACCTTCACTGGGTAAAGCTCTTGCCTCTGGCTCTATTCAGGCTTAGGGCCCTCCCCAAAAGACCCCTTCTCATCTCACCCTTTGAACTTATGAACGGGCAGTCAGCTCTAACACCCGGTCTCTCACCCGAACTGTCACCTCTCCCTCACCACCTGCTTACACCTTACTTCATCATCTCCATTCCCTCCTATGGAACTTTACTGAATACTCCCTGCCTCAACCATGTGCCAACCCCTATACACCCACAATTAACATCAGGGACCAGGTCCTTCTCTCTCACCAAGAACAATGGGCCTCATTCTTTTCCACTAAATGGCAGAAACCGTTCAAAGTAATTCTTGTCACTCCAAGCTTGAGGGCCTTTCCTACTGGATTCATTTATACCACCTCAAACCCTTTACTTCTCCACCCAAAACTCATCCCTCATATACAAAAACTACAACAGGACCCTATTCCTTAAGGTTCAGAGGACACGGAGATCAACTACACTACCTCCTATTCTAGAAGATTAAGGATTCACTCATGTAACCTCTCCCTGCCAAATTGGGAACCTCATGCTTTCCTTCCTGTCCTGGGGCTGACCTAAACTCTCCTACTTCAAAATATACCACACTCATCAATCCCCTCAATAACTCATTCAAAACTTCTAATCTAACCAATTACCTGTGTTACAGGAATGCCAGCCAAAACCCACAGATCTAGACACAAATCACAAACACTTGTGCCTCCTAAATAAAGGTAATATTTATAACATGAACATGATGCTAATGTGTCTGATATTTATGATTTCACAAACCTAAAGGATTCTTGTAAGTTCAAGGGAGCTGAATTGGACCCACTTAAACAGGTCAAATAAACTCCAAATAAATATTACTCAACTTCTTCCTGGCCTTGGGACTTCCTACCCTTGTCTTGGGATCCCCTCTGTAGCTCCTCCCCCATCTTTCAACTCTCCCTTTAAGTACCAGGACCTAAGAAAAAACTTTTTTTCTAAATTTAACAATGTCCTCTGCTCTCACCAACATCTTGCCAGGCCTCAAAAAGATGCCAGAGTTCCATACAGTCAGGACTGCGATGAAACAACCAGCTACCAGGACGTGGCAGCACCACAGCTTTCTCAGATCCTCCAATGACGATCAACACCCCCAAGTCAGCAGGAAGCAGTCTTGAGAACTCGACATCCTTATTCCCTATCCTGCCATGATCATCCACGCACCTTTTTAATAACAATAAGAGGTGGGAATGTTGGAAACCGGCATTCTGCTGACCACTATCGATGGGTGGGACATGAATGGCCATGTCATCTCTACATCACTCATTATGGCGCTGGGTAGGGGACTCAGCATGTGCAAGTTTCCCTTTTAAAGTGAGCCCCGCACAACCCCTTGCTCCCTCTCATACTTTTGGGTGGCCACCAGCTACCACCTTTATCTTCTCTATACCAATAAACTCTCCACTTGGGTGGGCTGAGTCTCATGTTTGTTTCATTGGTGATAGCTACAGACAGAACAACACTGAGTCTAACCCTCATTCTAATTTGAGTCTAACCCTAACTCTGAGTCAAACCTAACCCTTAGTCTAAACCTGAGTCTAACTTGAGTCTAACCCTGAGGCTAACCCTGAGGCTAACACTGAGGCTAACCCTGAGGCTAACCCTGAATATAACCCCGATTGTACCCTAGTCTAACCCTAACCCTAGTTTCTCACCTTGCCATTTGGGCATCATTTCTTCTATTCAAGGCTGAGATCTTCAAAGGGATTGCTGCCGAGGAAAGGTTCAGGGCACTGTCCTTGTCTTCCATCCGTTGTTCCTTGTTTGGTCTTCTGATTAAATACTCACAAGTCATGTATTTCCCTCCTTCAGTGCCTTGGCATGTGTTCTACAAAGAAATGAAATTACAAAACTGAACGGAAATGATATGCACAGGCAGCAAGCCAAGCCCCTCTTTGACATACTGAGCCTGACTTTATTTGATGTATCAGGTAGAACAAGTTGTGCACTAGCTGCTGTTGCACTAGCATGCACAGGTTTGGGAAGACAGCAGAGGTAAAAAACTGAGATCCATGTTCCCTGATCAAATACACCAGAGCAGAGGACTGGGAAGGGAAGAGCATGAGGAGGGGGAGGAGGCTCGCAGGAGACAAGGGGCCAGAGGGAGAAGAGGAGCCAGGGAAAGCCTAGGAGGAAAGCAAACAGACAGGAGAAGGGAGTTGGGGTAAAGAAGGCAGGAGGAGTAAAGAAAGAGTGCCAGGTGGGGGAGGGCAGGAAGTTGAGAATAGGATAAGGCAAATTATCCACAACAGGGCATCAGTACATGTTAGTCCTACATACAAACAACAAATGCCAGTCAGCCAGCCAAATAAGAATTACCTGGCACAGACAACTTCATCTTTCAAATTAACTTAATGCTACAAACATACACCTAAAAGTGATGCTGAACCTCCGAGGAACAAGATCAGCCTGGGGGTGGCTGCAGAACCTCTAAGCACGCTTTACCCCTGGTACACATGGCCTTGGTTCAGCCCAGAGTACTCACCATCTCAGGAAGGGCAAGGGACAAAAAGCTGACTCCTGTCCCTTCTGATCATGGGGACGGTGGCTGGTCAGCCTCTGAGGAAATAAATGAAGCCAAGCCATTCCCCACACCCCAAAGAGGTGGCAGGCACCAGCACATCTCCTCACTGGCTGCTGAGGCCTTGCTTTCAGAGAAGACACTCTGTCACACCATCAGCATTTCAGTGGGGAAAGGTGGAAATGTGACACCAAGCTTCTGTCACAAAAGACTTCAGAGGTGAAGTAGGAGCTTCAAAATACCAAAGAGAAGACAGTATAAATATATACTGTGTTGCTCTTTTCTTCAATGACAATTATAATTAGAATAGAAAATATTATACTAATATAAAGTTTCTAACTTATTTAAGCACTAGTGAGCTGCCTCAAAAGGAAAAATGTCTATGGTGTGCAAGACTGGCAACCTGAACTTCATCACCGTATAGATAGGGCTAAAAGAAAACCCACAAAATTTTTGTCCAGAACCAACATATCTGTTACCCATGCAAACCCATAATCACATCACATCACACACACACACACACACACACACACACACACACACACACACACCACACATGTTTTTTAAAAACTAAATTTGTCTTCACATTACCTGACATCTCTAGATAATTCCTTTGGGAGGCAATGCTTCAAGGTGAGTACCAAATGGATAAAACTGAAACATGAGGGGGGAAAAAAAGCAGGATGGTTAATAATATATACATATCCATAATACAACAAAGTATGTTATGAGATACACAGTTGATTAATGATTATTCTATTTTATTATATCTCTAACAGACAGATGTAAATGCTGTTTTGGATAAACACATGAAGTATTTAATGTGTCGTATGTTCTCTTCTATTAAGCATTTTAATATTAACATTGTTAAAACAGGCTAACAAAGGAGCACACATCGGGGGTACATCAACTATCCTGGGTCTTGAACTGAGAAGACTGAAACATGAGACTTATGAGTTCAAATGTATCACTGAATAATTACTGACATCCAAGACAGGATGGATAACAAACAACATCATCTGAAGGGAATTTGTGACAATATGAAAAACAAAACCAGGACCAAGAACCCACCACCGTTTTGATACTTTTATGTGAAAAGTATGATAACAATCCCTAATATATAAGTAAACAATGACCAATTACATAATCGGCAACCCATTCTATACTTTACAGCAGGAAAAACAAAACTGCCTATAACCAAGTGAAAGCACAACAAATGATAAACAGAATTCAAAGAAGCAATGTAGCAGCCAGCAAATAAAACTCAGTAAGTGGATTTCCCACATATAGAGGACACCTCAATACCTACCATAAAACTTTCAAAATCAAACAACACTGTGATCTCAACCATCATACTTGAATGAATACAGTAAACAATATACTTGCTTCAAGGCAATAATGAAAGAGATAAAATAGATATTTTTCACTGAAACTGAAGTAAACTGTAATATGTAAAATCTTTACCATATTGTATATATGAATAGGATTTTTCTCATTCTCCTCTATTTCCTAATATAAAGATAACATATAAAGGTTTACAATACTATAAGGCTAGAGATATTGCCAAGCAGTTAAAACTTCATTCCCAAGATGAAGGTCAGTTTTGAACTTCTTACTACAAAGGATCCAATGGTCTAAAATACTGAGAGGGATAAAGACGGGGCTGATCAGTTAAGACAAGTCCCTGCCAAGAATTCAGGTGAAGTTTTTGACAACATTCTGTAATTCCTGTTAGAAATAAATACAGAAAGACTAAAGGGTTTACCTCTCTAAGCACATGACTGACACAACAAAATAAAAATTAACAAAAATCATTAAACATTTTCAATCATGACTTCTTTTCTTTTGTAAGAATTCATTCCTGTAACCAGGTCTTGAGACATATAAAGGCTTACCTACATTTTTCCAGTATCATGAACTGCATCTTTTAACAGAAAGCAAGAGTGTAGGCTTGAAGTCAGAGAAATCAATACTTTACAGTTGGTGGTATCATCTAGGACGATGTAGGAAATGAAGCTATGCTGGAAGAAAAGTGTCACTGGGAGTATGCTTTCATTTTTTACATAGCCACACCATTTACAGTACCCGCACTCTGGTTCATGCTGCAGGATGAGGATGTGAGATCTTAGCATCCTCCCATAGCAGCCATGTCTGACACCTGTTGCCATGCCCCTTTCATGCTGATCCTCTATCCCTCTGGATAAACACTTTCATAAGTTGATGTAGACATTATCACAACAGAAAACACACAAATTAACGTCCATAAAGTTTTATAAATAATTTATTTCATGTCATTGAAGGGTATCCTGATCCTTATTTACCGCAATAGGGTTACTTTATGATTAAATTTGTAGGGCTTTGTGCATGAGTTTGCAAGTGCAAACAAAGTAAAGACCAGCATTTATTGACACTGTCAGATTATTTTGTCTGAAATACTATTGTGCAACTAAAATGTGTTCGCTAAAGATCTTATGAAATCCTTTTTAGCCAGACTTTCTTCTGTATGAGCTTTTTTTTTTTTTTTTTTTTTTTTTTAAGGTACTCAAAGACTACTATGATATGAGCGTGCTTTAACAGAATGGTCAAACACTAAAAGTTTACTCTTGTATAAGGAGTACCCCAAAGTGGAAAACCTTAACACACCGACTACATTTAGTTTCTCTGAAATATGAGTTTTTTCTCATAATTTAAGACTACGATGATGTCCAAAGGCTTTACCATATTACTTTCATAGTTACTCTCCAATATGTGTTCTCTTATGCATTAAAACATTACTATGACGTGAAAGGCTTTACCACATTAACTTCATTCATAGCATTTCTCTCTCTCATAGATGTATTGTTGAGACTGTCCTATGAAATGGCTTTAGCACATTGATTACATTCATAGGGCTTCTTTCGAGTATGGGTTCTTTGATGAATTTGGAGGACTCTTGTGAAAAGGTTTTCCCACATAGATTTCATTAATAGGGTTTCTCTCCAGTATGGGTTATTTTATGCACTAGAAGACTTACATTATATGCATAGGCTTTACCACATTAATTACATTCAAGGGTTGCTCTCCAGTGTGGGTTTATGCATTAGAAGACTTACATTATATACATAGGTTTTACTACATTGATTATATTCATAGGGCTTCTCTCTAGTATGGGTTCTTTGATGAAATTGGAAGATTCTTGTGAAAAAGCTTTCCCGCATTGATTACATTCATAAGGTTTCTCTCTAGTATGGGTTATTTTATGCATTAGAAGACTTACATTATATACATAGGTTTTACTACATTGATTATATTCATAGGGCTTCTCTCTAGTATGGGTTCTTTGATGAAATTGGAAGATTCTTGTGAAAAAGTTTTCCCGCATTGATTACATTCAAAAGATTTCTCTCTAGTATGGGTTATTTTATGCAGTAGAAGACTTACATTATATACATAGGTTTTACTACATTGACTATATTCACAAGGCTTCTATCTAGTATGGGTTTTTTTATGAAATTGGAGTATTCTTGTGAAAAGGCTTTACCACATTAATTACATTCAAGGGTTGCTCTCCAGTGTGGGTTTATGCATTAGAAGACTTACATTATATACATAAGTTTTACTACATTGATTATATTCATAGGGCTTCTCTCTAGTATGAGTTCTTTGATGAAATTGGAAGATTCCTGTGAAAAGGCTTTCCCCCATTGATTACATTCATAAGGTTTCTCTCTAGTATGGGTTATTTTATGCATTAGAAGACTTACATTACATACATAGTGTAGTGACATAGTCCTTCTGTAGCACTGACCACGCCCATTGGGGGGTGGAGCGATGGGCGGAGGTGACCTGAGGAAGGAGGTCGGAGGGGGCCAGGAAGGCTCTCTCTCTGGCTGGTGTGACTCGGACAGGAGAGGATCGGGTTGAATTTCCTGGTGTTCATCTGTCTAGGTTGTAAGTTATTTCTCCCTGAATAAACATCTATTCGGCCTATTTGTTTATCCTGATCCTTATTTACCGCAATAACATAGCATTTATTACATTCATTATATTAACAGGGCTTCTATCTAGTATGGCTTCTTTTATGAAATTGGAGGATTCTTGTGAAAAGGGTATATCACATTGATTATATTCATAGGGTTTCTCTCCAGTATGGGCTATTTTATGAATTTGGAGATCAGTGTGTTGTGAAATGGCTTTCTCACATTGATTATATTCAAAGCATTTCTTTCCAGTGTTGGTTATTTTATACCTTAGAAGATTACTATGATATGCAAATCTTTACCACATTCATTATATTCATAGGGCTTCTCTCCAGTATATATTCTTTTATGTGTTAGGAGACTACTGTCCTGTGAAATGGTTTTACCACTACATTGATTACATTCATAGGGTTTTTCTCTGGTGTGGGTTCTTTTATGAATTTGGTTGGAGATAACTGTTGTAAAAACACTTTACCACACTGATTACATTCATAGAGTTTCTCTCCAATATGTATTTGGACACTAGTGCTCTGCATAAATTCTTTACCACATTGATTATATTCATAGGGTTTCTATCTAGTATGGATTCTTTCATGCATACAATGATAATTGGCACAGTTAAAAATTTTAACACATCCATAACACCGTTGAATATATCTGTATGAGTTAATTTTACAATTTTGTCTAATTGTAAAGAAGAATCAGATCTTAAGGTTCTATCACTGTTTACACTCATGTAGTTCCCCTTCATTAAGGGTGATTTTCAATCTTTGAATATAGCTGTGATGGTTAACATTTATAGCATCTTTTTTCTGTATGAGATTTTTCTCATATTTGAAGAGAACTATAAAAACTCATACATTTTCCTATAGTCTTAGTCATAATACATTTGTAAAATGAACCAGGACAAACAGAAGTACATACAGATTTCGTGTATGCATGGGAGTTTTCTGAAGTGTGAATTGGTTGATATATTTCCAGTGAAGCTGGAAAAGCAATTACTTGTAAACTTGTTTCACATTCAACAAATCTATTCAAAGTGGGGGGATGCTACATATCTTCTAATTGTTATAAGAGATAGAGGGGTATGTTTATTCTTTTGACATCCTTCTGTTTATGATATACCTAATAAAGGAAGAATAGCAGACAAACATGATTTAACTTTCTGTTCCTCATAGACATATGGTATAGAGAATAAGGTTTCTTGACAACAGTCACCCGTGGCTCTTGACTACCCCTCCTCTCACTAACCTTAGCAAAGTCACAAGTATATGAGTGACACAAGCTTTAATATGAACTATTGGCTTAATAGAAAGTTTTGAATGTGTATTAATCACTTATTTAATGTGCATACCTTTTGTAATATAAGTAATATAAACTAAATGGATTGCTGGTTCTATAGCAGAGCTATCACGGGGCTGTGATTGAAATGGTGATATCTGTTAGGCATTGTTTCCTTGTCTATTCTCTTAAAATAATGCCTTGTAAATACAATTCACCTAATTGACACTGTGATATATGGTTTTGTGAGAATTTAATAATCATAAATGCACTTTAAACACTTTAATTGAATTGTTGCTGTCTTTAAAACTTAGAAACACCTTAAATTTTCTTGAGGCATATTTGTATTACCTTGCACATCAAAATTACCCTCTGTGTAGCATAAAATATAGGAGCAGAAAATATCAGACATATTATTGGAAATTGTGCAAAATTTAAGTTATAACCTTCAGTAAACCTTAGAACCATGACTGATTTACTCACATCATCCCTCTTCAGTTTCAGTTTAATTAGAGAGGAGCACCAATAACCAAGAAACAGTTGCCCCCTTATTTTAAATTTTGAAGGAATATTCATACTCTTACCTATAACAGTGAGGTTCCTGTAGTTTCCAGCATCACATCTATATAGAGATTCTTCTGGGAAGGATCAAGCAGAACCTACTTTTTCCTAGTGAAGTCAACATGTACATCATCATAGGTCACTGTATTCTAAAATATAACATAAATGTATGAACACTGATACTGACAACATTATAAATGTACACTTCTTTGAAAATTTAATTATCATGCTTCCCACACTTATCCCATGACACAGAAGTTCTAAAGTAAGCACCAAGTCACAAGAAGAAAACTGAATAGGAGGGTCACCACTGTCATTTCTGAAATGCCTATTAACAAACATAAAGAGAGAAACAAACCAAAAAATAATACTCACTGCACATCAGAGACATTGCATGAACAATTACTAACTACACGAAAGATGGGCAAACTGGGTATACTAGCTCATGCCTTTAACTGGTTCAAGAAAAAGTGAAAACTCTGGTATCTGATGAATGAAGAATTTGCAGTTGGCATCTTATTTTTGGAAGCCTCATTCCAAGTTGTTCTGAGCATATGGTAATTAACTAAAGTTAAAGTAATCACTAAAGTGTAAATATTGAGAAAAACAAAATGCCAAGGGCATAGAGAAAGCATTTCAGTCCACTGAGGCTGGAAACACCTGCAGCTGTGAAAGGCTAAATTCATTATTAAAAGTGTATCTGAGTCTTCTTTCCACAGATGCAAGTGAACTCACACCCCAGCATAAACATCCACAAAAGACTACAATGACACCATGTGGAATAAATAAAGAAACTATGCATGATCTTAAAGATACATCTGTGCAAACTGTGAAAGAAGAAACTTCTTCAGGAATTGTTCCATCTCCCTGATGACACCTCAGGTCAGGAATATTGTATTCCTGATCCTGGGTTTGGCCCCATTTGATTACAATTTTAGCCATAACAGAGGGTGTACATATGCTGGTCATAAACCAGACATGGATGTCTCTAGAGATTCAACAGAGTCCCTGTTGCTTTATATTTCTCATTTGTCTGTTCATAATATTAACATTTTTTAAAAAACCTAAGAAAAAACATCTGATGCTAATTATTGAGATTACTGGACTCTCAGTTCTTTTCATTAATAATAAAAAAAAAATCAACACACACCCAAAAAAAAAACCCAACCTCTACCATGGCCCAGAACCACATTCTCCTACTTGATGCTGACCAGGTTAGGATGATGCTATACAATGATTGTCCTAACTCAGAGTCCTACAGCTACAAACCTACTATGACCCTCTTTACAACATTTTTATTTGAAAGTGATAGCATTTCCTTTTATTTCTAAATGTATTTTCAACTCAGTGCATACAAAACCTGGAGAAAATATAAATATCCTGTGATCTATATTGTTACAACCATTTAGATTGATAATTATATGTTTCAGTGCCTGAGATTTATTTTCCTGCTTTCTCCTTTTCTTGTTGTTGAAAATTGCTCCTAAATTATTAATAATTCTTATATGTGGTCCTCATTGGCACTATGTATGACTCAAGGACTAGGGGACCTTCCCCCAATAAAACTTCCCCTAAGCACTGTCTGCATGGAGTGTTTGTCCCTCAGCTGCCATGGTTTGGGACCACTTGCCGAGGTACCTCTCACACAGTATTATAACTTAGGTGCATTTATAGTTTGTTCTTTAATTTTTATTAAATCAATTCATTTATTTTACATGCTGACCAGTTTCCCCTACCTCCTCTCCTCCTGTTCCCCCCACTTCACCTCCCATCTCCTTAAAGGGGCAGGGCTCCCATGGGAGTTAGCCAATCATGGCATCAAGTTGAGGCAGGCTGAAACTCCTCCCCCTGCATCAAAGCTGGAGGAGCCAAACCAGCATGGTTCCTGATCCCACTGCATGGAGCCCCCACAAACAGATCAAGCTACACAATTGTCACACACATGCAGGCTCCCTAGCTCTCAGTCTGGAGTCCAGGAGCTCCCATAAGCTCAGGGCAGCTGTCTCTGTGGGTTCCCTAGTTGGGACCTTGATTCCTATGACTCCTCCATGTCTTCAACTGGACTCACAGAGCTCAACCCAGTGCTTGGCTGTGGATCTCAGAATCTGCTTTCATCTGTTATTGAATAAAGGCTCTCTGATGACAACCAGGGTAGTCACCAATCTGATTATAGAAGATGAAGTCTTAGCCTGGGTAATCCTTGTGGATTCCTGGGAATTTTCCTGGCACCAGGTTCATCCCTAACCCAAAAATGGCCCCCATTAAGATATTTTAATTATTCTGCCCTTCCTTCCATCTCCAATCTAGCCAACCAGATCACCGTTGTTCTAATCTTCCCCAACAAACCTAACTCCAATTTATCCAGAAAATCTCTTCTATTACACCCAGCCCTAAAGAAAGTAATAGAACTTCCAAACCAAGGAAGTTAGTTGTACCAACAAAAACACAATATATAATCTCACACCAACAAATCACAAAGGAAACACACAAACACACACACTACCGCCACACACACTATGTCACCTTCACCACCAAAACCAAAACCAGCAAGAATTAACAATAGCTTATGATCAATCTCTTAATATCAATTCACCAATAAAAAGATACCAATATGAAAACAAGGTCCATCCTTCTGCAGCATACAAGAAACTCACATGAACTTGAAAGACAGACATTAACTCAAAATAAAGAGTCAGAAAAAGATTTTCCAAACAAATGGACCTGAGAAGCAAGCCAGTGTAGCTACCTTAATATCTAACAAAATATGCTTCAAACTAAAACTAAGCAAAAGAGATGGAGGACATTTCATATTCAAATGAAAAAAATCAATATGAAGTCTCAATTCTTAACATTTATGCCCCAAATACAAAGGCACCCACATTTTTAAAAGAAAAATTAATAAAGATTAAATTACAAATCAAACCCCACACATTAATAGTGAGAAACTTTAACATCTAACTCTCACCAGTGGACGGGTCTGCTAGACAGAAAATTAACAGAGAAATAAGAGAAATAATGGATGCTATGACTCAGATTTAACAAATATCTACAGAACATTTCATCAAAAAATAAAAGAGCATACGTTCTTCTCAGGACATCATGGAACCTTCTTTAAACTGACCACATACTAGGTCACAAAGCAATTCTCAACAGATACAAAAAAATTAGAATTGCACCATTAACCTTACAATATCAACATGAGTAAAAGTTAGGGTTCAAAAACGACACAAACTACAGAAAGCCTACAATCACATGGAAAATGGACAACTATCAACTAAATTACCACTGGGTTGAAGAAGAAATAAAGATAGAAATTAAAGAATTGCTAAAATTTAATGAAATGCAGCCATAGCATATCCAAACTTAAGGGACACTATGAAAGCAGTGCTAAGAGGAAAGTTCACAGCACTAAGTGCTTAGATAAAGAACTTTAAGAAATCTCACACTAGTAACCTAACAGCATAACAGAATACCTAAGAGCTCTAGGGAAAAAAAAGAAGCAAACTCACCCAGGAGTAGACAACAGGAAATAATCAAGCTCAAGGCTGAAATCAGTAAAATAGAAACAAAGACCAGTAATAAGAATCAGTGATATCAACAAGCTATCCAAATTATCAAAATCAGAAATAAAAAGGGGGACCTAACAATAGACACTGTGGAAATTCAGCCAATCTTTAGGTCATACTTCAAAAGCCTGTACTCCACAAAATTGGAAAATCTAGAAGAAATGAAGAAATGGACAATTATCTTGGTAGGTAACTCATACCAAAATTAAATCAAGACAAGATTTTAAAAAAGAAAGAAAAATGGCAAACCAAATCCAAAAACACAAGCATTAAAAAAAAAAAAAAAAAAAAAAAAAAAAAAAGCATCCACAAAGTAGGCTTCATCCCAAAGACACTGGAATGGTCCAACATAGGAAAATCTGTTATTGTATAATTTTTGTTCCATGTGCAATGTTAGCTTCTGAGTGCTGTAAGCTGACACACAGAGTTACAGCCAATGGCCTGTGTCTCAAACCTCTGAGCTGACCTAACTATGTCAACCAAAATTGGACACATCAGCATAGGAAAGTTGGCTAATTGGAAAATGAGTATTTACTAGTTCAAGCTATCCTCCCTAAATTGTCCACCCACGAATTCTGTCTGTCTTCATAAACATGGAAGGAATTAATGCATGAAGGAAAATTATAGTCACTCACCCTGCCCTATCAGGCACTTCTTTATGATGGAGACCCCTCCTGCAGCTCACTGCCTTGGACTTCAGTCTGTAATCTACCCATTGTCTACTCTGTTTCCCTTTGCACTGTACACAGTATACTGTATTGTCTACTCTGTTTCCCCTGCAGTGTACCAAGCACACTGTTCCTCCTCTTCTCATCTGAAGGAAGAAGCCAGGCTCCACACACAAATTTTTTTGCTGTTACTGCAATGGACAGCCCACTATGTGACTCAAACTGGAAGTTTTAGAACTCTGTGGTGCTCCAGACCTGTAATGCAAGAACTTAGGGTGTTTTGTCAGGAAGATAACAAGGGCAATGCACTGTGGGACTAAAGACAGAGTTCAAGTCCACCTCAATTAATATAGGAGACATTTTCTCAAAACCATGTTTCAAAAAGACTAGAGAAGCCACTGTTGTAGAATTAATATAACTTTATGGCACACTGGGACTTAATGTTGGTTGTGACCCTGCAATGTCCCATTGAGCAGCACCTTAGAGGCCTTTGATGGGGAAGTGGACCTTATGGGTGTTTTTAAGTCAGGGTTGTCTCTTGTTATGGGAATGTAAAGGCTGATTAATCCTGGTGAACAAACATTTACATCTTATCACACTAATCTTTATCAGGTGTGGGGTGTGGTAACCATGCTTATCGTTGGGGTATTTGAGATATAACCCTCTCTTACCTAAATTCTACTTTCTGTGACTTAATGTCTCCTAAGAAGTGGTAAATCCTTACTTATACCATCAATTCTACTCATCTACATCATAGTTTAGCTATGGCACACTACTCTACACAGGAGATTGTTGTGCTAATTCTAATTGGTCTTAATAATAAAAATCTGGAGTAAGATATAGGGGTTAACGGTGAAAGATCAGAGAAGCTGAGCATCCAGCCCCTAGTTCTATCCTCTACTGAACCCTCAAATCAAAGAGGTGATTCTTTCCCTGTGAATCTTCAGAATGAACACAATAAGCTTCTCTTCACACCTTAAATTTTCTCTCCGCCCAGAAATTACTCCTTTCTCCACCTCCAAAGTACTGGGATAAAGGTTTGAGCCACCACCACCTGTCTTAGTCTCTCTTTTAGACTGGATCAATCTGGTGTAGCTCAGGGTGGCTTTGAACTCACAGATATCCACCTGCTTCTGCCTCCCAAGAGTTGGGATTAAAGGTGTGCACCACCACAGCTTTATCTTCAGATAACTACTCCCTAGCTCCACACTCTGACCTTCAGGCAACATTTTGTTTTGTTTTGTTTTGTTCTTGGTATTTTGATTTTTTGAGGGTTTCTCTGTGTAGCTTTCGAGCCTGACCTAGAACTGGATCGAAGTCACAGATATCCACCTGCCTCTGCCTCTCAAGTGAAGACATGTGCCACCTTTAAAGCACAAACAAAATGCCACCACAATGCAAAAACAGTTACATTGCCAAACCTCTGTATACACACAGCGGGGGGGGGGGGGTGAAGTTACTCAGAGGCTTCCATCCTGGCAACACTGAGCTACACAGAACCATGCTGGACAAGGCAGGACCAGGCAGGAATATGGTGAGCGGCTCCCACCCAGCCAAGGGAGAACCAAACACACTGGCTTATGAGCCTCAGCCGGACTCCACCTATTCTGGGGACAGCGCCCCCACTCACCATGAGCAGCCACTCACTCCCCACATGTGGACAGCAGCCCTGCAGTCACTGTGACTGGACACGCCGCCAAGCATGGAGACAGCAGTCCTTACCATAGCCAGCCACTCTCCCCACACGGGGACAGCGGCCACTCTCTCACCTCAGACCAGCGCTCTTCCTCTGTGAAGAGAATCCCCTCGCTCAGCTTGGTGAGGCTGCTGAGCTGACCAGGGTTCTCCACAGAAGCAAAGGCACAAGTTCACCTGACTTCCTCAGGTGAAGCACTGAGGTGAAATCCTGGCTCCCGGAAGAACCCTCCCTTCTGACTGGCAGGTCAGATAGGGGCTCTGATTGGCTAGTGAAGCCTGAGAGACAGGATCAGGTGAGCAGAAGCTACAGGCCCTCCCCTGGATCCACCTCAATTCAGACTCCACCCTTAAAAAGCCCGCCATTTGAGGCTCCACCTCCAGGGGCGCTAAAAGCCCCCACTTCTGAATACACCTGATTCCTAGTTTCCCCTTCTCATTGGGTCACACAGGAATACTCTGCTCAGATTAAACATGGATTCATTAATTCAGTCTAATTAAATTGCTGCATCACAAACCATGGGTTTCCTACACTATTCCACTAACCGGGATTTTTAAACAAAATAGGGAGACTGCAGTCACTTTAGGTACCTGCAGCTGTGGTATGGGGAGGACAGGAAGGCAGCGCCAGGAAAAGCAAGGAGCTGGACAGGCGGGAAAGGGGAAAGGGCTTGTGGTGCCTCACTGCACTCAGGACCCACCTCCCCCCACCCCCACTGGTCTCTGCTGCACAGGCGCAAAAGGCACTGCAAGCCCTGGTCGAGCACACAGGGAGGGAGGCTCTGAACTACAGGTCCCAGCATTCACCCCTGGAAAGCCTGGTTGCACTGCAAGGCAGTGCTGAGAATTCAGCTGTGAGAACATGAGTTCACCTAAGGTTCCCATGCACAGCTGAAGATCAGTAGACATAGGCAATAGATCCCAAATGCCTACAGTTGCACCTGCCCCTAAACAATTCTTTATTTCCCCTCACCCCTACCCAGAGCCATCTCTCCTGCTGGATTGAAATGAGATGATGAAATGAGTGGGGATCCCCCCACACACACCCAGCACATAATTCCTGTTGCTCCCTGGACTCCTTGACCTCTCCATTTCATTACATTCAAAAGAGACCAGGGTTAGGTTTCTGATGATTTTCCCACTTCCCTAGACAGCCACCCAACCTCTCCTGCCCTAAAAAGCAAACCAATCCAGAGGTGCCTCCTCTCTCCAATTCTTTTCCACCAGTTCTTTCTGGAGCGCACTCCCAGCCACTGCTCTGATGCACTTCATCAAAGTCCTCCTTGATCTTGGAATGAGCAGCTGGATCCAATGATGGTTTCAGTGCTCATATCTCTCAGTTAGCAATAGGAGACACAGCTGATTGCCTCTTCAGTGACACAGTGTATGCAGCCACAGTAGTTACTGCTGTCACCAATTTTGCATGCACTTTAGCCTTTGACTTGGGATTATTTACACCTCGGAAAGATTAATCCCTAATTTTCTTTATTATAGATGCAATAGCTTAGTAGCCAATAATTAACGGAGTAGACATCACTGAATTTAAGCATTGGAAGAAAGCTGTAAAATGGATTTATGAAGTTCACAAGTCTGTAGTGCAACTTATTTCTCTTATTTATCTGCCTCTGTCAAAAGGCAATTGTGACTAAAAGAAGGATGTGGGGGTTCGGCTCTTTGCCTGACTGACATCTAAACTGCTTACCAAAACTTAATTGTTTTTTAGTTCTTGTGATGATACCATGGCTGGTCTGGGAACTCCTGTTTATAAGGTAGCATGCTTTACTGTCTCAACCTTTGTGGTAGCTGAAGTTGCTGGATCATGGTTACAGGTACCCCACTACCCAATTTTAAAGTGAACTTGTAAAGAAAGGATGATACTTGGTATATAATTATTAGGGTTAGGGATTGATTTTTTCCAAACATTTTAGAGGTTTTCCCTGTGTACTAGTGTGTATGTATCTTACATCTGCTTTTGATGCTGTTTAAAGTTGCCTTTGCAACTTTTTTGACAGTTCGAAAATATTTCCAAAATTGAAATATTTTAAAATATTTTAGGTTATTGCTTGCTAAGCTTTGTTGACTAAGTGTAGATATCAAAGATGATAAGGTTTTGATTTGTTATATTTTGGTGTGTAGTTTTTTGTGTATGTCTGTTGGCTCCTTCCTTCCTTCCACAAGATTTCATTTCTGCTCTCACCAACATCTTGCCAGGCCTCAAAAAGATGCCAGAGTTCCTGATACAGTCAGAAGTGTGATGAAACAACCATCTACCAGGATGTGGCAGCAGCCCAGCTTTCTCAGATCCCCCAAAGATGATCAACGCACCAAGTCAGCAGGAAGCAGTCTTGAGAATTCAACATCCTTATTCCCTATCCCTCCATAATCAATCCCCAATCTTTTTAATAACAATAAGAGGTGGGAATGTTGGAAACTGGCATTCTGCTGACCAAGCCCCCTAAGGATGGGTAGAACATGCATGGCCATGTCATCTCTAGATCAATGATTACAGGGCTTGCATAGAGGACTCAGTTATGCATGCACAAGTTTCTCTTTTAAAGCTAGCGCCAAACAACCCCACTCGCTCTCCTGCTTTCTGGTGGCCATCAGCAACCCCCCTTTCTCTTCTCTCCACCAATAAACTCCTCATGGGCACACTGAGTTTCATGTTTGTGTTTCATTGGCGATAGCTGCAGCAAAAGAACAACACTGAGTCTAAACCTGAATCAAACCCTGAGTCTAACCCTGAGGCTAACCCTGACCCTGAGGCTAACCCTGAATATAACCATGATTCAAGCCTTGATTCTAATCCTAACACTAGTTTCTCAAAGTGAAAATTCCATTTGTCTTACCTTGCAATTTTGTCATCATTTCTCCTCTTCAAGGCTGAGATCTTCAAAGGGATTACTGCAGAGGAAAGGTTCAGGGCACTGTCCTTGTCTTCCATCCAATGTTCCTTGTGTGGTCTTCTGGTTTAACACTCACAAGTCAGGTATTTCCCTCCTTCAGTGTCTTGGCATGTGTTCTACAAAGAAATGAAATTACAAAACTGAACAGAAATGATATGCACAGGCGGCAGGCCAAGCCCCTCTTTGACATCCTGAGCCTGACTTTATTTGACGTATCAGGTAGAACAAGTTGTGCACTAGCTGCTGTTGCACTAGCATGCACAGGTTTGGGGAAGACAGCACATGTGAAAAACTGAGATCCATGTTCCCTGATCAAATACACCAGAGCAGAGGACTAGGAAGGGAAGAGCATGAGGAGGGGGAGGAGGCTCGCCATAGACAAGGGGCCAGAGGGAAGAGAGGAGCCAGGGAAAGCCTAGGAGGAAAGCAGACAGACAGGAAAAGGGAGTTGGGGGAGAGAAGGCAGGAGGAGTAAAGAAAGAGTGCCTGGTAGGTAAAGGCAGAAAGTTGAGAATAGGATAAGGCAAATTATCCACAAAAGGGCATCAGTACATATTAGTCCTACATACGAACAATAAATGCCAGAAAGACAGCCAATTAAGAATTACATGGCACAGACAACTTCATCTTTCAAATTAACTTAATGCTACAAACATACACCAAAAAGCGCTGCTGAACCTCTGAGGAACAAGAACAGCCTGGGAGTGGCTGGAGAACCTCTCAGCCCCCTTTAACCCTGAGTACATATGGCCTTGGTTCAGCACAGAGTACTCACCATCCCAGGAAGGGCAAGGAACAAAAAGCTGACTCCTGTCCCTTCTGACCATGGGGACCGTGGCTGGTCAGCCTCTGGGGAAATAAATGAAGTCAAAATCTTTTCCACAGGTACCAGATGTGCAGGTACCAGCACATCTCCTCACTGGCTGCTGAGGCCTTGGTTTCAATGAAGATCCTCTCTGTCACTCCATCAGCATTCCAGTGGGGAAAGGTAGAAATGTGACACCAAGCTCCTGTCAAAAAGACTTCAGAGGTGAAGTGAGAGCTGGATCCTTAAAGATCCCCATATCCAACAACAGCGACCAAGGAAACAAGTAATCCTCTCAGGCACTCCCCACCTACAATGGAAACAGCAGATGTGGTGGCTCATTGCATCATGCCTTGACTTGGCATTTCATCTCCCTGGCTCCTGGTGTATCAGTGCTGGGATCACAAGTGTTCAGTCCTCAAGAATACACTAACAAAATGCCAAGAAGATGGCTGTATAACTATATATTGTGTTGCTCTTTTCTTCAATGATAATAATTTTAATAGAAAATATTTTACTGATATAATGTTTCTAAGCTTATTTGAGCACTAGTGAGCTGCTTCAGAAAGAAAAATGTCTATGGTATGCAAGACTGGGAACCTGATCTTCATCACCATATGAATAGGGCTAAAAGAAAACCCACGAATTTTTTGTCCAGAACCAACATATCTGTTACCCATGCAAACCCATAATCACATCACACTCTCACACACACACACACACACACCGGACATGTTTTTAAAAAATTAAATTTGTCTTTACCTGGTATCTCTAGATAATTCCTTTGGGAGGCAATACTTCAAGGTGAGTACCAACTGAATAAAACTGGAACATGGAAAAAAAGCAGGAATATAAAAAGTATATACATATCCATAATAAAACAAACTAGGTTATGAAATACACAGTTGATTAATGATTATCCTATTTTATTATATCTCTAACAGACAGATGTAAATGTTGTTTTGGATACACACATGAAGTATTTTAGCTTATATTCTCTTCTATTAAGCATTTTTTAATACTAACGTTATTAAAACTGGTAGCAAAGGAGCACACATCGGGGGTACATCAACTATCCTTAGTTTTGAACTCAGAAGGCTGAAACAGGAGTTCAAATGTAGCTCTGAATAATTACTGACATCCAAGACAGGATGGATAACAAACAACAAACAACATCGTCTGAAGGGTATTTCTGATAATATGAAAAACAAAACCAGGACCAAGAACCCACCACCCTCTCCCAAATACCTTTATGTGAAAAGAATAACAATGCCTAATATTTAAGTAAACAATAAACCAATCACATAATGGGCAACCAATTCTATACATTTCAGCAGGAAAAAAAGGGGGGCCTATTACCAAGTGAAAGCTCAACAGAAGAGGAACAGAATTCAAAGAAGGAATGTATGAGCCAGAAAATACACTGATGGAATATATCAACTTCAGTAAATGGATTTGCCACATATAGAGAACACTTCCAAATCAAACAGCAACACTGATCTCAACCGTCATACTTGAATGGATATGGTAAACAATGTACTTGATTCAAGGCACTAATGAGAGAGGTGAACATATTTTCCATTGAAACTAAAGTAAACTGTAATATGTAAAGTCTTTACCACATTGTATACATGAATAGGATTTTTCTCATTCTTCCCTATTTCCTAATGTCAAGTTGACATATAAAGGTTTACAATACTATAGGGCTAGAGGTATTGCCAAGCGGTTAAAACTTCACTCCCAAGACGAATGTCAGTTTTTGACAATTACTAAAGAGGAGCCAATGATATAAAATATTGAGAGGGATAAAGACAGGGCTAATCAGTTAAGACAAGTCCCTGCCCAGAATCCAGTTGAGGATTTTGACAACATTCTGTAATTCCTGTTAGAAATAAATACAGGAAGACTAAAGGGTTTACCGTTCTAAGCACATGCAGATATCTAAAGACACAGACATAACAAAATAAATATTAAACAAAAATCATTAAACATTTCAATCAAGCCTAGTTTTCTTTTGTAAGCATTCATTCCTGTAACCCAGGTTTTGAGGCATATAAAGGCTTACCTAGTTTTTCAGTATCATGAACTACTTCGTATAACATAAAGCAAGCACGTAGGCAAGAAGTCAGAGAAATCAATATTTCAAAGTTGGTGGTATCATTTGGGATGATTTAGGAAATGATGCCCTGCTAGAGAAAATGTGTCACTGGGAGAATGCTTTCATGATTTACATGGCACACCATTTCCAGTTCCCGCACTCTGGTTCATGCTGCAGGTTGAGGATGTGAGATCTTAGCATCCTGCTATAGCAGCCATGTCTGACACCTGTTGCCATGCCTCAAGGACTAGGGGACCTCCCCCCAATAAAACTTCCCCTAAGCACTGTCTGCATGAAGTGTTTGTCCCTCATCTGCCATGGTTTGGAGCTACTTGCCGAGGTACCTCTCTCACAGTATTATAACTTAGGTGCATTTGTATTTTGTTCTTTAATTTTTATTAAATCGATTCATTTATTTTACATGCTGACGAGTTTCCCCTACCTCCTCTCCTCCTGTTCCCTCCCTTCACCTCCCATGTAGCCCCCATCCACTCTTCCTCCATCTCCTTAAAGAAAGGGGCAGGAATCCCATGGGAGTCAACAAAGCATGTCATCAAGTTGAGGCAGGTCCAAATTCCTCCTGCATCAAGGCTGGAGGAGGCAAACCAGCATAGTTCCTGATCTCACTGCATAGAGCCCCAAACAAACAGACCAAGCTACACACCTGTCTGTCACACACATATCGTGGTTAAATAAGGATCAGGATGAACAAATAGGCCGAATAGATGTTTATTCAGGGAGAAATAACTTACAACCTAGACAGATGAACACCAGGAAATTTAACCCGATCCTCTCCTATCCGAGTCACGCCAGCAAGAGAGCTTTTCCCGGCTCTCCCTCCGACTTCCTTCCACAGGTCACTTCTGCCCATGGCTCCACCCCCCAATGGGCGTGGTCAGTACCACAGACCGACTATCTCACTACACACACACACATGCAGAGGGCCTAGGTCTGTCTCATGCAGGCTCCCTAGCTCTCAGTCCGTAGTTCAGGAGCTCCCATGAGCTCAGGTCTGCAGTCTCTGTGAGTTCCCCTGTTGGGACTTTGATTCTCCTGACTCCTCCATGTCTTCAACTGGACACACAGAGCTAAACCCAGTGCTTGGCTGTGGATCTCAGCATCTGCTTTCATCAGTTATTGAATAAAGGATCTCTGATGACAACTAGAGTAGTCACCAATTTGATTATAGGGGATGGCCAGTCTTAACTGGGGTAATACTTGTGGATTCCTGGGAATTTCCCTGACACCAGGTTCCTCCCTAACCCCAAAATGACCCCCATTAAGATATTTTAATACTCGGCCCTTCCTTCCATCTCCAATCCAACCAACCAGATCTCCATTGTTCTAATCTTCCCCAACCACCCCCACTTCCCCCAATTTACCAAGAAGATCTCACCTACTACACCCAGCAAAACTTTTGATCACCATAGAAAGAGAAAACAAGTTATTTCATGACAAAAACAGATTTAAACAATACTTATCCACAAATCCAACCCTACAGAAAGTACTAGAAAAACTTCCAAACCAAGGAAGTTAGCTGCACACACAAAAACACAGGCAATATATAATCTCACACCAGCAAAACTCAAAGGAAACATGCAAACACACACAATACACACTATGTCACCATCACTACCAAAACCAAAAACAAGAATTCACAGTAGCTTGTGATCAATCTCTTAATATCAATTCACCAATAAAAAGACACAGGCAAAAAGAATGGATATGAAAACAAGATCCATCCTTCTCCAGCATATAAGAAACTCACATGAACTTGAAAGGCAGACATTACCTCAAAATAGTCAGAAAAAGATTTTCCAATCAAATGGACCTGAGAAGCAAGCCAGTGTAGCTACCTTAATATCTAACAAAATATGCTTCAAACTAAAACTAAAAAAAAGAGATGGAGGACATTTCATATTCAAATGAAAAAAATCAATATGAAGTCTCAATTCTTAACATTTATGCCTCAAATACAAAGGCACCCACATTTTTAATGAAAAATTAATAAAGATTAGATTAAAAAAGCAAAACCCATACATTAAAAGTGGAAAACTTCAACATCCAACTCTCACCAGTGGAAAGGCATGCTAGACATAAACTTAACAGAGAAATAAGGGAAATAATAGATGCTATGACTCAGACTTAACAGATATATACAGAACATTTCACCAAAAAAATGAAAGCGCATATGTTCTTCTCAGAACATCATGAAACCTTCTTTAAACTTGGTCACAAAGCAATTCTCAACAGATACAAAAAAATTAGAATAGCAACATTAACTTTACCATATCAACATGGGTAAAAGTTAGGGTTCAAAAACAACACAAAGTACAGAAAGCCTACAAACTCATGGAAAATGGACAACTTTCAACTAAATTACCACTGGGTTGAAGAAGAAATAAAGACAGAAATTAAAGACTTCCTAAAATTCAATGAATTGACTCCACAGCATGTCCAAACTTCAGGGACACAATGAAAGCAGTGCAGACCCCCTCCTGCAGCTCACTGCCTTAGACTTCGGTCTGTGATTATCCATTGTCTACTGTTTCCCACTGCAGTGTACACAGGACACTGTATTGTCTACTCTGTTTCTCTCTGCAGTGTACCCAGCACACTGTTACTCCTCTTACGGTCTGAAGGGAGAAGCCATGCTCCACACACAAATACTTTTGCTGTTTAGCCCACTATGTGACTCAAACTGGAAGTTTTAGAACTCTGTGGTGCTCCAGACCTGTAATTCGAGAATTTAGGAAAATTTGTCAGGAGAATAACAAGGGCAATGCACGGTGGAACTAAAGACAGGGTTCAAGTCCACCTCAATTAATATAGGAGACTTTTTCTCAAAACCACATTTCAAAATGACTGGAGAAGCCACTGTTTTAGAATTACTATAACTTCATGGCACACAAAGAGTTAATGTCGGTTGCAACCCTGCAATGTCCCCTATGGCAGAATGTTAGAGGCCTTTGATGGGGAGGTGGACCTCATGGGTGTTTTTAAGTCAGGGTTGTCTCTTTTGTTATGGGAATGTAAAGGCTGATTAATCCTGATGAACGTTTACATCTTATCACACTAATCTCTAACAGGTATGGTTGAGACTCAACCCTCTCTTACCTAAATTCTACTTTGTGTAACTTCAAGTCTCCTAAGAAGTGGTAAATCCTTATACCATGAATTCTACTCCTCTACATCACAGTTTAGCAATAGCACAATACTCTACACTGGAGACTGTAGCGCTAATCCTAATTGGTCTTAATAATAAAAACCTGGAGTCAGATATAGGAGTTAATGGTGAAAGATCAGAGAAGCTGAGCAGCCAGCCCCTAGTTTTTACCTCTGCTGAACCTTCAAAGGGGCAATACTTTCACTGTGAATCTTCAGAACACAATGAGCTTCCCTCTCCTCCCACCTTACATTTCTCTCACCATCCAGCAATATTATTTCTGTCTCCACTCGCTTACCTAAGCCCAGCACTCCTCTGTGAAGAGTGGCGGCCCCTTGCTCAGCATGGTGAGGCTGCTGAGCTGACCAGGGCTCTCCAAAGAAGTAAAGGCAAAACTTGACCTGACTTCCTCATGTGAAGCACTGAGGTGAAAGCCTGGCTCCTGCAAGAACCCTCCCATCTGACTAGTGGGTCAGATAGGGGCTCTGATTGGCTAGTGAAGCCTGAGTGACAGGACCAGGTGAGCAGACTCCACCCTTAAAGGGCCCGCAATTTGAGGCTCAACCTCCAGGGGCGCTAAAAGTCCCAGCTTCATGATACACCTTATGATTCCTGATTTCCTATTCTCATTGGGTCACCCAGGAATGCTTTGCTCAGATTAAACATGGATTTATTAATTCAGTCTAATTAAATTGCTGCATCACCAACCATGGGTTTCCATTAACCTTTCCACTAACCAGGATTTTTAAACATAATAGGGACTGGTTTTCTACAGTTACTTTTGGTACCTGCTCATCATCTCCGCAGCTGAGGTATGGGGAGGACAGGAAGGCAGGGCCAGGACAAGCAAGGAGCTGGGCAGGCAGGAAAGGGGAAATGGCTTGTGGTGCCTCACAGCTCTCAGGAAAACACACACACAGAGTGACCTCTGCTGCACAGGCGCAGAAGGCGCTGCAAGCCCCAGCCCTGAAGGCTCTGAACTACAAGTCCCAGCATTCACCCCTGGAAAGCCTGGTTGCACTGCAAGGCGGTGCTGAGAATTCAGCTATGAGAATATGAGTTCACCTAAGGTTCCCATGCACAGCTGAAGATCTGCCTAAGCAGACTTAGGCAATAGATCCCAAACACCTCTAGGTGCACCTGTCCCCAAACAATTCTTTATTTCCCCTCACCCTTACCCAGAGCCATCTCTCCTGCTGGATTGAAATGAGATGATGAAATGAGTGGGGCTCCCCACACACACACACACACACACACACACAGCACATAATTCCTGTTGCTCCCTGGACTCCCTGACCTCTCCATTTCATTCCATTCAAAAGAGTCCAGCCCTTCAGCTCTGGGAAAGGTATTCCCTTTGTGTTGTGGATTCTGATGATTTTCCCACTTCCCTCTACAGCCACCCAACCTCTCCTGCCCTAAAAAGCAAACCACTCTGGAGGTGCTTCCTCTATCAAATTCCTTTCCAACAGCCTCTTCTGCCACAGCAGTGACTGCTGTCACCTATTTTGCATGCACTTTAGCCTTTGACTTGGGATTATTTAGACCTAGGAAAGATTAATCCCTAATTTTCTTTATTATAGATGCAATAGCTTAGTAGCCAATAATTAACTGAGTAGACATCACTGAATTTAAGCATTGGAAGAAAGCTGTAAAGTGGATTTATGAAGTTTGCATGTCTGTAGTGCAACATATTTCTCTTATTTATCTGCCTTCATCAAAAGGCAATTGTAAGTAAAAGAAGGATGTAGGGGTTCAGCTATTTGCCTGACTGACATCTAAACTGCTTACCCAAGCTTTTAATTTTTTTTTTTTTTAGTTCTTGTGATGATACCATGGCTGGTCTGGGAACTCCTGTTTATAAGGTAGCATGCTTTACTGTCTCAACCTTTGTGGTAGCTGAAGTTGCTGGATCATGGTTACAGGTACCCCACTACCCAATTTTAAAGTGAACTTGTAAAGAAAGGATGATACTTGGTATATAATTATTAGGGTTAGGGATTGATTTTTTCCAAACATTTTAGAGATTTTCCCTGTGTACTAGTGTGTATGTATCTTACATCTGCTTTCGATGCTGTTTAAAGTTGCCATTGCAACTTTTTTGTCAGTCCAAAAATATTTCCAAAATTGAAATATTTTAAAATATTTTAGGTTATTGCTTGCTAAGCTTTGTTGACTAAGTGTAGATATCAAAGATGATAAGGTTTTGATTTGTTATATTTTGGTGTGTAGTTTTTTGTGTATGTCTATCGGCTCCTTCCTTCCTTCCACAAGATTTCATGTAGTGCACGCTCATCTTGAGATCCCTATGTAGCACAAGAGGACCTTGCCTGTGTTTTTTTTTTTTTTTTTCTTATTGTTTTGGTTTTTTAAAGAAAAGTCATAGTATTTTGCCTAGACTGCCTTCAAACTCTGGCTATCTCCTTGCCTACTAAATCCTGGAGTTATAAGCAGTTAAATCTTGAGCTCCCAGCCCCCACTAATGGCCACGTTTTTAAACTAGGTGTCACAGAGGAAGTGTGGCAGTGACCTGCAGTCTAGCCAATGACAACCATTGTACTCTGGAGCTTTACTGAAGTTACTTAATTTGGGAATTTCTTTTTAATCAACAGGAAAGCAGATGCACTTAAACAAAAGAATTTAGCCTGGCTGTGGTGGTTTAAGCCTTTAATCCCAGCACTCAGGAGACAGAGGAAGGTGAATCTCTGAGTTGGAAGACAGCCACAGTTACAAAGAAAGACCTTGTCTCAAAAATTATATATAGAAATAGATATACATAGATATATGTGTGTGCTTATTTATTTTAAATTATGTATATATATGTACATAGATATGCAAATGCCATTGGATATCATGAGAAATTGTCATCTTTAGAAGCTGTAGTTACAGGTGGTAGAAAGCCACCAGGTTTGGGGGCTAGAAATAGAACTACAGTCCTCTAGAAGAATAGGAAGTGCTCTTAACATGAAATGTCATGCTAGCCCAACAGATGCAGTATTATCAGTTATTCTGCAGATTATGATTATAATTATTATTAGGCACTACTACCTTTCCTGTATGCTATTATTTCCTTTGTTATTTACAAAATATTTGAGCTATTAAAAGTTATAAAAAACACTAATTGTGGAGGGGATGGCACAAGCCTTTAGTCCCAGCACTTGGGAGGCAGAGGCAGTTATTTGATTTTTGAGACCAGCTTGGTCTACAAAATGATCTCCAGCACAGTTTGGGAATCACAGAGAAACCCTGTCTTGAAAAGCAAACAAAAGACCTCTGTAACAAACATGTTTTTATTTATCCCCCTAAATGATAAATAAAACATCTAAAGTGTCCTTATTGTCCTCCTATACTTCAAGCCTTGCATTAAGAGATTTCTTTCACAGACAGGGAGGCAGAGGCAGGTGGATCTCTGTGAGTTCGAGGCCAGCCTGGTCTACAGAGCTATTAGCTGTTCCAGGACAGAAACCCTGTCTGGAAAAACCAAAAGAAAAAAGAAAAAAAAATAAATTCCTTTTACATTTTTTACCAGTGAAAATTGTTTACATTGTGTCTCTCATGTCATAGCTACTTCACTCATACAGGGGCTGAGTACAGGGCTCAGTTATGCCACAAGTTTCCCTTTTAAAGCAAGTGCTGCACACCCCCACTCACTCACTCTCCGGCTTTCAGGTGGCCACCACCACCCCTTTTTCTTTTCTCCACCAATAAATTCCACCACATGGGTGAACTGAGTCTCAGGTTTGTGTTTCATTGGTGATAGCTGCAGCAAGAAAACAACATTTTGGTGCTGCAGAACTTGGTCAGGCACTCCTCGAGGACTCAGAGGCCGTCTGCTGGCAGATGGCCAGCCAGAGGCACTCGGTGACCCGGATTCTGAACCAGCAGTCCACTTACATCTACCTGTTTGCTGGAAAGACCATCTCACACCGGCTACAATTCGGTAAGGTACCCTTTTTCATTGTAACTTGTTTCCTTAGGATCTGGTGCACTTCCCACCAGTGAGTTAAAATACTGTACTCCCTGGACGGTATATCAGATTCTGGCTTCAAGCCTTCCTGCCTTTGGACTCCTGAGTCCTCAACTGCCTCAGATGAACCAGCAACATTTTTGAGCTGACAAACATGGAATAACGCTCTGCCATCCTAGCTCATCGGGCACCTTGCCCTTGGCAGAATTTTTGACCTGACAATTTCCAAGACTGACTGCCCAATTTTGCTTCACCCATAGTAAATACAGCAACCAAGGAAATACTACTATCCACTTTTCTGGTATACCTAGTAGAAATTATAAAACCCTTTCACTTAATGCCACTTCTTAAGGCACCCAGGCACCTAAGGCACTTAGGTACCAGGACCTAAGAAAAATCTTGTTTTTTTTTTTTTTTGTTTTTTTTTTTAACATTGTCCTCTGCTCTCACCAAGATCTTTCCAGGCCTCAAAAAGATTATTATTACTTAACCTGCCATGCCCAACCCCCAACCTTTTTAATAATAATAAGATGTGGGAATGTTGGAAACAAGTATTCTGCTGACCCCGCCCCCTAATGAAAAATAAAATTAAAGTATAAAACCGAACGGAAATGATATGCACAGGCGGCAGCCCAAGCCCCTCTTTGACCTCCTGAGCCTGACTTTACTTGATGTGTCAGATAGAACAAGTTGTGTACTGGCTGCTGTTGCACTAGCATGGACATGTTTGGGGACGACAGGATTTATGAGTCAAAAAAATTTTGAAAACAAATTTATCGCTGTTTTGTCATGTGTACATTTGAGAGAATGTCTTCCATTTGTATATAAGTGAAACACCAGAAAAGAGCCTATCAGATCCACTGAAACTGGAGTAGCAGGTAGTTGTGAGCCTCCTAATTTGGATGCTGTGATCTGAAATCAAGTCATCACCAAGAAGAATATGTGCTGAGCCACCTGCTAAGCCCAACAATAATTTTTATTAAATAATCTAAAACTTGTTCACAGATTAACAACAGCACAAACATAAACCAATAATGAATATAAATGATCCTAGGAAACATGATACATCAATATTAAGATATTATTTATTGTCAATTTGCACCATAAATTGATTACAATCCAAAGACAATACCCAATAATTTAATTTATAAGAGAAAAGTTGATTGTAAAACTACATGCAAAGTGAAAACACTCAGAGTGCACAATGAAATTATAAAAGAAAAAAGTACATTCATTGATACAATATGACTTCTATATTTACCATGAAAGTTACAATAATGAAAAATGTGTGCAATATTTGTAAAAAGAGTAGAGTGCACTTCCTGTCTACCCTAGTATCATTATTTTCCTTCTCAGGTCTTGATAAAGTTGAAGATTAAACTATCACAACTATTATTCCCTCTTCCTAGTTAGATATATTAGGTACTAGACTTAAGTTTTCCAGCTTAGAACAACTCTATTGTAAACTCTGTTATGCCTTCACCCTAGGACTAGATATGTAGGTCATTTTGTTCTCGATTTTCCTTTTCTTAGAGCACACTTGTTATTCACTGTTTTGTATATAGTTTTGTATCAAGCCTAAATCTTTTCTTTAGACTAAAAGAGGAATTGTAGTAGGATATTCACTTTGTCTCCTTCTGTGGCACTGACCACGCCCATTGGGGGTGGAGCCAGGGGCAGAAGTGACCTGTGGAAGGAGGTCTGAGGAGGAGCCGGAATGCTTGATTGCTGGCAGGTTGCAGAGAGGAGAGCATCCAGTGGAACCTGCTGGTGTTCATCTGTCTAGGTTGTAAGTTATTTCTCCCTGAATAAACATCTATTCGGCCTATTTGTTTATCCTGATCCTTATTTAACCACAATAATAGAGGACGGAAAGAAATAGTAAAGAACAAAGGCAGGAAAATAAACTTTTAACCAAAAGACCAAAGGAAACTCAGCTAAACACAGCTACCTATGATTCTATGTGTACAGAAATTACAGAAATACAGATTTCAAAACTCAAAAAAAATTAAAAGTGACCCTTAAACTGTTAATTTTCCGACCCTCCAGCAACTGATATTTCTTGCAGAGGCCCCATGCTCTAAAGCCCACCCAGCAAATGTGATTATGTGATTTCCTACAGAGCCTACTATGGCTCTATAGTCCCTCATGCCCCCTAGTAGTTTCAGGCAAACACAGCCAATGTCCAATCAAAAAAACAATGTGAAGAATAATGTCTGCTTCCTGCCACATGTATTATGTCACAAGATGTGGCATCTTCCATATTCACCTGCAAAATACTATGCTAACCTGAAATACCTCTACAACTCAGAAATTCCTTTTGTGGGCTGGAACTGAACTTCACGGAAACACATGATGGTAGCTGTCAGTAGCAAAAAGTTGAAAGTATTCTAATCATGCGTCGCTGAAGCAAGATGCCTATAACCTCCTTTCTATGTAAACTATCTGTAACATTTGTAAGAAAAAACTGAATGTGGAATGTAATATTCAGAACTTCTAGAACCAGACCTTCAGTTTTCCAATCTGTCTTTCACATTGCACAACAAAAGCAACACCTGTGTGTGTACCCTGGACAGTGATATTACAAGCTCGTAGTCTCCCCTGCCAGGATGGAATCCACACTCAACAAAGATCAGAGGCCAAGGGCCACTGTCCAGGTCAACACAGGAACCAACAGAACCTCAATCTGGCTCATGGTCCCTCCCATTCCAAGCAGTTCAGATTCTGATAACCCAGCCAACCTGATCTTCCTGGTCTAGGGATAGTGGCTCCCACACTGACCGTGGAATGGCAGAACTAGAAGAAAATCATGGAAAGAACCTGTAAGCTACCTCCCACTGGTGCTCCTGATGGCTAACCCTTCCCAAAGCTCATCATTAGTTAAGATGCCCTTTCTGGGCTTCAGGACAGTAGCAGTTACCCTGCTGGGTGAGCAAAGATCAAATGACTCAGGCTACACAGGCCCTCCCAGCTTTGTTCTTCTGCACTATATTCAGACAGGGTCCTAATCTGGGAAATTCATAGTTTAGTAAAATCTTCCAATCTCCAAGAGCACTTCCTGTTCCTCTTCCAAGACAGAGTCCTATGTGTGCACACTCAATTACACACTCAAAAAACAGCACAGCGAAACTTTTGCCTCATACCTGGAAAGTCCTGCAACCAAACACAGGTCACATTCAAACAGTATCTGTTGTTAAACAAAAAGAGGCCATGGATGAAGGGGAGGCCTTGGAGACAAGAAAGAGAGTGAAAATAATGTAATTATAATCCCAAAAATAATGTTAAAAAGTTGAAACAAGCTTTATGGCCATGTGCTCCAGAGACTAGAGATTTGTATTATAGCACACCAAGTAATATTCACACTATTTCTCTCAGGGCTACCATCTTAAACCTGGAAGAACAAGTCAAGTTAGGCAGGGCAATACCATTTTATACAGTTCTTCTATTTAGGTTGAAATGGTATAACTACAGTAATTTGGTTTCATGATAACTTCTGTTCTTTATCTAGATTCTTGATTGCCTGATCTGTGAAACTGATAAATGGACAGTCAGGACATTTATGGAACATTTAAAATTGATTAGCTAATTCCACATGGCTATTGTCAACTACTGTCACTGCAGAAAATCTTTCTTCCTTGTTCTTGCCCCTCCCTTTCTGTGCAGTGACTACGCCAGCTTTACATTCTTCCTTCCCAGAGACCAGTTGAGGCCAACCTAGAAAGAGTTGCAGGACTGTCTTTCCAGCACTGAAAGCAGAAGCAGATTAGGTGTTCAAAGCAATTCTCAATTATATAGAGTGAGGCAAATCTGAGCTACAGGAGACTTTGGTATAAGTCAGTGGTTCTCAACATTGCTAATGCTGTGAGCATTTAATACAGTTCCTCATGATGTGGTGATCCCCAACCATAAAATTATTTTCAGTGTTATTGTTCTATTGTTAATATGTCAGGCTCTTAGGGAAAGCTCCCAAGGCCTAGACCCCTAGCTCTCCCAAGAATGTTCCTCCTTCCTGCCTGAGGGCCTAAATGAAAGCCTTGATTGATCAGGGCAGTCATTAACACAATAGTGCTTTACTTTTCAAACAGTTGTCACCTAGTGTCCTATTGCCCATCTGGCAGAAGTATGCTTTCTCAAGAAGAAAACTGGAACTTTAAGGCATACTAGGTCTTATGGTTGTGACCTTGCAATGCCTCCTTGAACAGCTTGTTAATGGCCTTTTCTTTGATATGGGAATAGGCCTAGTGGCTGTTTGTAAATCAGGGGGACTTCTCTGTAATGGTTTGGAGCCAAATCTCACAATTCTAGTGAACAAATGTGTATCCTAGCCTCCTAATTTGTAATAGGCATGGTTAGCATACATTTATCTTTTAGGTGTCTTAGATGCAGTCCTTCCTCAGCCAAATTCTTTTAAGACTTACCATTTCCTAAGTATTGGTAAATCCTTTATATCACCAGTTCTAGTTTTCTAGAAGTGGAGTACTACCCAACACATGAGATGCCTTTTACAACTTCAACATAATTAACAATAAATTAATCTTTTCACATAAAGGTAAAATGCAAAGTACTGAATGTCTAGAAGATACTAGAGAAACTAGGCCTCACCGAGTATGGTAACTTGCTTTCCCTGGATGCACCAAAAGCTAGTTGATGTTGACTACAAAGATGTTTCTACACACAGTTCCCTGCTCCCAGTGTTCTAAGCAGATTCAGCCCACAGACCAAAATTATTCAGAGGCCTGCTCCTGAGTTCAGGGAGTTGCAAGAATTGCCTGGGACCTCACAGGACAGGGAATCTGGCTGCTGTTTCCACCCAGATCTGGGAAGGACACACCACACTGGCTTCTGCACCTCACCATCTGCTCCTTTCCATCTGGGCACAGCAGACCCTCACTCACATGTCGTGGTTACCCAGCTTGCCCAAGCTCTTCACTCAGCTCCCTGTAGCAGCACCCAAAGAACAGCACTCAAAAAGATGTACCAGCTCTTCTTCAGAGAGAAGCCTAAAACTAGCTGAAGGGAAGGGTCCTGTACCTCTTCTGACTGATGGGTCAGCTGTAGAACCTGATTGGCTAGTGAGGCCTGAGTGACAAGAGCACCTCCCATTGGGTTACACTGTAGTTAAAGACACAGTACAAAAGTTCCTGACCTTGCCTTCCATCCAAGATAAAGCCCTTTTCTAGATAAGCAGAGATACACATTTCAATAGCATTTGCCCAATAGCAGACCCTGCTATCTTCTTGTACTCCTTTCTTCCTCCTGGACACAATGTGGTTAACTGGCTTGCACAGCATTCTATATTATGCCAGTGGAGTGATTCCCTGTCCCAGAGGTGGAAGAGTGCTCAGAATATTAATAAGAGAGATTTAAAGACACAAAGGGAGATGTTTGTTCTGTTGTTTCATGCTGAGGTCAGATGAACTGAGTCATGGGGACTCAGACAACCAGGAAAGAAGAGCAGGAACCAGATCTCAAACAAGAAAATAGGTCTTTCTCCCATGAGAAGGATGGATGGTGGTTCCATTGCTGTAGGAGTTTTATTCCTAAAATTCAGAGCAAACTTTTGGCAAATGAATAATAAGAGTAGCCTTCATGGAAAGTTGAATACTTAGAGAAGAATGGAGATAGGAAGAATGTGTTTATGAGCAGTATTGTTAGCCAGTACATCTTTCTCAGTGGATAGATGAATGACATAACAGTTGCATTATTCAAGGTTGTCTACATGACTAGGACTGGTAGAATGAGTCCCTCCATGTATATAGAAAGTAGATTTATTAGAAAGTGTCACAACCTGTGGTCCAGGTAGTCCAACAATGGCTGCCTACCAATGGAAATTTGAATAATCCAGTAGTTGTTCATCAGGCTAAATATCTCAACTGGCCTTCGTATACACCAAAATTCCAAAGAAGCAGGCTCTAATGCTAGTAAAGGAATGAACTTGGTAGCCAGAGATAGGGCAAGCAGGCAGAGAGAGAGAGAGAGAGAGACAGAGAAAGAGAGAGAGAGAGAGATTCCTTCCTCAATATCCTTTAGATAAATCAGCTGCTACCAGAAGGTGTGATACAGATTAAAAATGGATGTTAGTCTTTGTTTGATTGGTTTTTTTTGTTTTGTTTTTTTTTTTTTTTTTTTTTTTTTTTTTTTTTTTTTTTTTTTTTTTTTTTTTTTGGTGTCTTCTATACAGGGCTTATCTATGTAGCTCTGAAACTCATTTTACAGACCAGACTGGCCTTAAACTCCTGAGTGCAGAGTGCCATCAATCAACTAAAGGTGAATCTTATTTTCTAAAATGATATAGATTAAAGATGGGTCTTTAATTTAAAAACCTTTAAGAAAAATCCCTCACAGGTGAGGGAAAGAAATGCCTCTGACATATTCATCTTGAACAAAAAGGTCTTGGCTGAAAATCAAGTAAATGACACTGTGAAGACAGATTGCTTTGGAGCCTATGCTACCTGTTCAATCTAAAGGACAGGTATGCCAGTACCACAATTCTCACATATACAAAAGATAGAGAAGACAAATACAAAAAATGTCAAGGAAAAGTCACGGAACAGCACTGTATACTCTATTCTCAGATGAGCCATTATGATGATCTCTATTAACCTCAGAACAAAGCTGCTTTTGCAGGCTGGCATGGCAGAAGGTCACAGCTGCTTCCATGAAAGACCAGAGGAGTTCATTTTAACTAGCCCTGGCTTGCTGTCTGTGTCAAGGCTGTGACATCACTGTAAAGAATTTCATTCTTTCCTTTTTCTCACTTTTTTTAAAATTAGCTTTATGGTGTTTTGCCTATATGTGTGTGTGCTCAGTACTTGTAGAAGCCAGAAGAAGGCAGGTGATGTCTGGGACTAGAGTTACAGAAAATGATTAGCTACCATGTGGGTTCTAAAAATGGAACCTGGGTGCTCTGTAAAAACACCCAGAGCTATTAATTGCTGAGTCATCTATCTAGCCCCTCTTTTATTTAAATTTTATTTCCATAAATTTTTAATTTAAAAATATTACATCACTTTTCCCTTTTATCGCCGCATTACATCCCTGCCTAAATCCCTTCCCGCTTCTTCCTTGCTGAGTATGGATGAAAAGTATGCTGAAATACATGATTACAACCTGCTGCATCCTTTTTTGTTGGTTGTATTTAAATGGATAATGTACTGACTGTGTTGTATAAACAGTTGGGGGAGTTTATCCCTGCCTGAGACTAATTCTCTCTAATGGAGGATAATTCCACTTTTTAATCTGAATCAGGTATCTGACCCTGGTTAGACTGCCTTGGACGGGAAACATACTAAAGAATAGAAAACTTAGGGTGGAAATACCTTAGCAATCAAGAGCAATGGAGATTCTTTCAGAGCATCCAGCTTCCATTGACAGTATATACAGAAGCTCACCACTATTTATACATAATTCTAGTATCAGGGGTTCTGACACCATCTCCTGGACTCAATGGCCACCCTAAGAGGAGGAGACTTGAACCATAAATTTTTTTCAAGTTGTGTGTGGTGGTTCATTCTTTTAGTACCAGCAATCTGTACTCAGAGGCGGAAAGATCACTGTGAGTTTTAAAGCCTGTGCTACATAGTCTACACACACACACACACACACACACACACAAACCAACTGAATAATATACAAGAAAAGGAACATTGGAGAATTGGGACAATATAATACCTCAAAGTAATTTTAGTGTCTGCCACTGGTTGACATAGAACAATTTCAAAAAATAAATATGGCCAAGCATGGGAGCACATGACATTAATCCCAGCCAGTAGGAGAAACTGAACATTGGACAATGGGCTACCCCCTTAACATGCCACCTTAATAGCCCATCATGAACTGGGTATTATTGAACCAAACAAGTCATAAAATAGGACATGACAGCAGCAATCTGTTATCAAGTGAAAGTGGTATATAAGAGATCAGACTCAAGGAGGTACAGAAGGCTAAAATAAACTACATGAACAAGTTGCCCAAATGCCTATAGTTTCTACTCCTGTTACAATGCCTTCTGAAGCCAGGAATGCACATATAGACTCATGGAATGTTCACTATGAATGGTTGACTGAGGAAAAGAAGGCTAGTGCCTGGTTTACTGTGGTTATGTACATCATGCAGGAACTACCCAGAAGTGGACAGCTGCAGCATTACAGCAATACTGGTAAAGGGGAATCTTCACAGAGGACAGAAGTTCAGGCAGTGCACATCATTATACAGTTTGTTTGGATGGAAAAATAGCCAAATGCGCAACTACTCACTGATTAATGTGCTGTAGCCAATGGATTGACTGGATGTTCAGAGACCTGGAAAGTGCATGATTAGAAAATTAGTGAGAAAGACATCAGGGGGAGAAGTATGTGAATAGATCTCACCAAATGGGCAAAGGGTGTGAAAATACCCTTTGTAATGCCATGTAAATGATCACTAAATACCATGTATCCCATGTAAATGCTCACTAAAAGGTGACTTCAGCTGAGAGGAGTTCAATAATCCAGTAGATAGAGTGAACAGACTTTCTGTGAACAGTCAGCCTCTTTTCACAGCCATTCTTGCCATTGCCCAGTGAACCCATGAACAAAGTGGCCATGGTGGTAGAGGTGGGGGTTAGGCGTGGGCTCAACAACATGGACGTCCATTCACTATGCTGCTGCTGAGAACCATAAACAACATGAACTTCCATTCACTATGCTGCTGCTGAGAACCATAAACAACATGGACGTCCATTCACTATGCTGCTGCTGAGAACCATAAACAACATGAACTTCCATTCACTATGCTGCTGCTGAGAACCATAAACAACATGGACGTCCATTCACTATGCTGCTGCTGAGAACCATAAACAACATGAACTTCCATTCACTATGCTGCTGCTGAGAACCATAAACAACATGGACTTCCATTCACTATGCTGCTGCTGAGAACCATAAACAACATGGACTTCCATTCACTGTGCTGCTGCTGAGAACCATAAACAACATGGACTTCCATTCACTGTGCTGCTGCTGAGAACCATAAACAACATGGACTTCCATTCACTGTGCTGCTGCTGAGAACCATAAACAACATGGACTTCCATTCACTGTGCTGCTGCTGAGAACCATAAACAACATGGACTTCCATTCACTGTGCTGCTGCTGAGAACCATAAACAACATGGACTTCCATTCACTGTGCTGCTGCTGAGAACCATATCAGCCGACAGCAGAGACCACCACTGAGCTCCAGACATGGCACCATCCCCCCAGACGGCCAGTCAGCAACCTGTGGCAGGTGCACTACATTGGGCACCCCCTCCATGGAAAGGACAACTCTCCGTCCTTACTGCAGTGGATACTTATTCTGGTATGGACTTGTCTTTCCTGCATGCAATGCTTCTGCCAAAACCAACATCAGTGAATTTGCAGAATGTCTTACCCACTGACATGGTATTTTACACAGTACTGCTTCTGACCAGCAAACTCATTTCATAGCCAGAGAAGCACAACAGTGGGTTCACAATCATGGAATACCCTGGTCTTACGTATTCTCCAGCATCCCAAAGAATCTGACCTGATAGGAACATAAATGTCCTTTGGTCTTTTAAAGACAAAGCCACAGCACCAATTAGATGGCAGTAGCTTGAGGGCTGGGGCAGGGTTCTTGAGAAGGCAGTATATACTCTAAATCAGCATCCAATATATGGTAGTTTGTCCTATAGTGAAGACCCATGGGTCCAGAAATCAAGGGGTCTCTACTCACTATCACCCCAGTGACACAATAGAAAAGCTTTTGCTTCCTGTTTCCACAAGCCTACATTCTCCTGGCCTAGAAGTTTTGGGTTCCAGAGGGGGCAATGCTCCTGCTAGGAGGCACAGCAAACATTCCCATTGAACTGGAAACTCCATTTTTTTTTTTTTTTTTTTTTTTTTTTTTTTTTACTTCAAATACCCTTAAGCCAACAGAATAACAAACTAACCAACAGAAAGAATAAAACCATTAGAAGGGATGATATATCCAGATTAACATGGGAAAATTGGAATGCCTCTCTATAATGGAAATAAGGAGGATTATGTCTGGAGTACAGGAGATCATTTAGGGCATCTCTTGGTATTGCCAAGTCCTGTGATTAAAATTAGGGGGAGACTGTAACAATCTAATTCAGGAAGTCTCCTGCTGCACACAGGGGTTTCCAGGCCTGGAGAGGGCCCTCGTACTGCCCTTGCTGAGGTTTGAGGTTGCCAAGCAGCTCCCGGGGGTGCAATCAGAAGAGCAGCACTGACCTCCAGACTGACATAGGCCTTGGCAGAGATGGGAGTGGTGGCCACCACCCAGCGGAAGATCAGGTGATGTCTGAGCTATGGGAACTGAGAGGTCATAGGAATCCAGGGAGCCACAAGTAGCTGGGGGCACCCACCAGGACCTCAGCTGGGGTAGGCCTTTCTGGGGGCCTTCTCGAGCAAACTGTGCAGTGTGGGGTGGGAGTGGGGCCTTCTGGGCACCTCTAGTCCCTGCCCAGATCCCTGACAGCCAAAGCCACGTGAGCAGCCCTGGAGCAGGCAGGTCACCTGCTTGGACCAGAGCTGGTGTGTGAGCCCAAGCCTCTAGTGACGTCTGGGGCCCCATGCTGACTCAGCAGCGGGAGGACAAGAATCTGTCCCAGAAGGCACTGCTCATCCAGGCAGTGTACAGGAGAGGCACAGGATGGGATGGGCGAGTGTGCAGTGTGGGAGGAGGCAACAGGGCAGATGGTGTAAATGGGCGTCCGCTTGCAGACTCTGTGCCACTGACCCGAACTGTAGCAGGGTGCAGGCGTGCACCTGGATGAGTGAAGGCTACAGGTGCGGGTGGGTGGGGCAGTGCTAGGTAGAGGGCCCTGGGGGAAGGGCGCTTTGGGCGAGGGAGCGGGGAGGTAGTGGGGAGCCCTGGGCCTGGGGGAGGGAAGTGAGGACCTTTAGGGTGGGGAGCCTTGAATCTGGGACAGGGGGAAGTCAGGAGGAAATAGAGAGACCCGAGCCTCGGGGCAGGGGGAAATGGGGAGCCCATGCATTGAGGGTGGGGGTGGGAGAGGCGTGGGCCGTGGGGAGGAGCTCTGGCCCTAGGGTTGTGGTGGCGGAGTAGGGAGCTCTGGGTCTTAGGGCAGGGGGAACGGGAAGTCCTGCGCCTTGGGTTGGTTGCAGGCAGGGGATTTCTAACCCACTTGTCCCCTGGCCCTTGTGTGTCTGTCCCCCAGGACAACGTCGGCTGCGTGACCTTGCACATCCAGGACGGCCTCCTGGACTGGGTCTAGGAGCAGGTGCAGTGGGTGGTTTAGCCAGACTGACAAAAACCCCACGGCAGGATCAACGACAGCAAAGTGGACCCCGCGGGAAGGTTCGTCGCAGGTGGGCTTCTGGACACACTGTCAACTGGAAAAGACCCCAGAGCTCAGTGTGGACAGGTTTGCAAACCAGAGTCTGGCCCGGAACATTTGGGTTGGCAAGGCCTCCTCCCATGTGCCAGGGACTAAGACAGAAATGTTGGGTGCAGAGTCGGAACAGCAACCATCCAAGGGCTCCAGGGAGGGTTCTAGCTCCTGGGGTTCCGGGTATTCTTGGTTGGTGACTCTGTTCCTCCAGCTCTGTGGTCTCCTCCTCTGTCGTGACGTCACTGTCATCCCTATGGCCAAAGTCTAGGGTCTCTGCCCTCTGCCCTTTGCAGGTACCATGCCCTCTGCCCTATGAAGGACACCATGCCCTCAGCTCTGCATCCTCAGGCACCATGCCCGATCCTTTGGCCCCATGGTGTGTGGGAGCCCCCCCAGGGCTCTCTGTTTTCCTGCAGGGGAACCAGTGGGCATCCCCAAAGCTTGAATGGTTGATTGACCAGTGCACCTTCTACCACGTGGACAAACTGGACTATGCGGTGCATACGTTCGACTACAACGTGCAGGCTGGCAACACCTAACCCGAGCCCCCACGCGGGATGCAGTGACAGACTGCGGGACTCAAATGACCAGCTGCGGGACTCACAGAGACAGGCTGCAGGACTTACAGGGAACACAGCAGTGGGAGGGCCTTCTTTTATAAGCTGTGCTTCCCCCACCACCACCCCCAGCGCCCCACGGCTGAGGCAGGTGGGTCTTAGATTGCTGGAATTTCCGTGAACTCCACTCAGGACCGACTATGCCCCTCCACCTGCAGGTCTCTGGCTTGGGCGTGCATGGCCTGGTATGTTTCCTGGGCTGAGGCTGCATGCATAGCTGCTTTCCCCAGAAGAGTAAGGACAGAGCCTACAGCTCCTGTTGCACACACCTGGGACCAGGTACTTGGCTCACTCTTTCCATGGCGACCTTCCGAAATTCCCACCCCACCTGGTCATAACCTTAAATGCTGTTGTGACATGAACTGATGTGTATGTTTGCATGCATGTCCGCCTGGGTGGGGAAATGGGGTTGTGGGTCCCTGAAGGTCCTGGCTGCTGTTAGGAACTAGCAGCCAGCTGACCCCCGCCCCAACGATGGGCGGGTCTCTCATGGCCATGCCATCCCTACATCAGCTTTACCTGGTGGCCAGAGGACTCAGTTACGCATGCGCAAGCCTCTTTTAAAGCAAGCGGGCCAAGTGCTTCTCTCTCTACCTCTCTCTGCTTCTTTGCTCTCCCTTTGCTTTCTCTCTCTCTCTCTCTCTCTCTCTCTCTCTCTCTCTCTCTCTCTCTCTCTCTCTCTCTCCTGCTTTCGGTTGGCCACCAGCTACCCCCTCTTTCTCTCCCCTCTCTCAATAAACTCCACGTGGGCGCTGAGTCTCGTGTTTGTGTTTTATAGGCATTAGTTGCATCAAAAGAACAACAGCTGCCAACTCTGGTGACACAACCATGGCCTGGCGTAACCAACAAACAGGTGCACTCATCCAGGCAGAAGTGCGGCCTCCCTGGCATCTGTGCTCACATCACTGGTGAGCAGGAGACACTTCACAGAGTTCTGCTGAGGATGGGCAGGGGCATCACGTGAGCAGCTGCTGAAGGCCTGATCTGGACCTCATCCTCCAGGCTGCTGCAGCTCCAGGTGTCACAAAAGCGCGCACGCGCGCGCGCGCGCGCGCACACACACACACACACTATGACATGAATGCACAGTCAAGAATGCAGACACAAGCATAGGCTTACACACATGCACACACGTTCACACTCTCCCGCGTGCACATATACATGCACACTCACATGCAGACACACAGTCACTTATACACGAGCACATGTACATACGTGCACACACACACTTAGATCTCACAGAGATCTGCCTGCCTCTGCCTCTGCCTCCTGAGTTCTGCGAATATAGGTGTGTGCCACCACTGCCTGGCCTGTATGGCTTATTAGTGTGGCTAGCTCCAAACTCTAACCTTCAGGCAAGCTTTATTTGTTAGAGGACAAACAGTATCACCACACATGTTGTTTGATGATTAATAGTTGATGTGTGTTAAATGCTCAAAGGGAAAAAAGTATGGTACAACTTCCAGATATTATTATTTTATTCCCAGAATTCTATCAGGCTTCATGCTGCTTCATGTGCCCATCTTTCTGCACCTGTTCCTAGAACTTCTATCCACAACAGCATGACTTTCACTGTCACTGAAAATATATATGTTCCAAAAATTCCTCTTCTGTGCCAGGCCACATAACCCTGTGTTATCTAACTCTTTATAGATCTTTTAAAATACAGAACACAGTTTCTTATAGAACTGTGTGGGAGAAAGAACATACATAATTAAATATACTATGCAACATTTTTATCTTAAATAAACCTTGCTGAGTTGCTTTCATAACGATTGTTGCTTTTTCCCTGTCACCTTCAAGCCTTACCTTTTTTTTTATGCAAGTAGAAGCCTAAATTTTCAAATCTTCTGCAACTGTACACATATCTGTTCTTTTATTAAAAATATTCATAATGTTGGCACATTTTGCAAACCATAATTTATCTGAAGTAAAATTCTTTTTGTTTGTTTCAAAAATACTTTTTGCTCTAAAATTATTAGGATTAAATTTCAACAAAATAAATAAAAACTTTGAAGTTGTAATTTGTAAGACAATGCCAACTTCAAAAATCTTACCTATGAAGGTCCTTAAACATGAATGTTAATTATATTTGGAGCTATTACTATATATCTGATGGTTTATCATGCATAGTCATATATTCTACTTTGTCATTGTAAAAATGAAACATAAATTTAAAGAGTGTTTAGCTGTATATATTCCTTATTCATGAGAATGTATTGTAAGAATGGCCTGATTCTTTCCCTGGGAGATCATGAAGAAGAAACACCGAGCAGTTGTCTTCAGCAATTACACAAACCCAATGCTCAAAGTCCCAGGGCTTGGTACTCTGGAATATTTAGATCGAAAGCATTTGTACAGCAAGTCAACTGACATTGTGATTCAGTCCATGACTCTCAAATTTAGCTATTATAAATTACCCTTGGTTGCGTCCCAGAGGTTGAAGGTAAATCATTTACATCACACACTTTGGACACAGGACTCAGAGATTCAAGCTGGATCTGACCTAAAAGTCTCCTTCCTCTCTGAGATCTTGCTTTCACTGTACTAGATGGTTCTATTTAAGCTGTCCAGTGTGAGAAGCAATCATATATAGAAAAGTCCCATATGGCTATGATGACAAGTATGGCAATCTAAAGGTGTGATAGTGGCACCTTTAATCAGCAGTTATCTAAGGGAAGTCATTGTTTGGGACTAAAGTCTTAGCCAGCTACCAAGGGCTAGTGAGACCATGGATCTTAGAGGATAACATAATACCATCATTTTACAAAAACAGCATAATTCCAAACTATATTTGAAATATTTGTCCTTATACTTATAAGAATGTGTAGCTCTGACATATCATCAAAGAAGCTTCTCTCTGCAGCAAATGGAGACCATTATAGAAAACCACCCCAAAAATATCTACAGCATAACTCCTGCAACCAAGGCTCAAGGAACAGTAGGGATCAGGGGATGCAAAAATTAAGAGCCAAAAAACCTGCTGTGAGATTGTTTTCTACAAATGGCCATGTTACCTCTACAAAATGGCTGCCCAAACAACACCTGAACACCAATAGACACGCTAAGATGGAAGCCAATATCATGGGGTCTCAACCCTAGATAAAGAACTACAGGCAACTAATGACTGCAGAGAGAGGGATGAATCCCCTAATTGACTATCCAATACCAAATAGTAGCTTGGAAATCATATACACACAAGTAGCAATAAATGGACTCAAGATTATATTAATACACTTATGTTTATACAGAGACATATACATATAATTATAATAATAAAAAGATGTCATCCATTTTAAAGAGGGTTAGAGGTGGTTAGAGGGAGGAAATGGAAGGTGAATATGATGTAGTTATAGCTTTATTATTTTTTTAAAAAGTAAATTATTATACAATACCAAGATATATAAGACACTGGCTCAGAATATATACTCAGTAAACACTGGCTGTTACATGAAAGTTGGGAGAGTTAGGCAATGATTACCAAAAGTCTAAATATTGAAATTATATGTTAAAAAGAGAAGGTATTAATTTGATAAACTTCTCACCATTCCTTCATAAATGTAATAGGCAAATGCTGTAGTTAGTTACATTCTCAGTACTATTTAGTAAATTAACATATTTGAAAAGGTTTTAAAAAATATAACACATGGATACTATCAGAAATAAATATATAATCTGAAAATATTTTAAATGCTATGTTTTATAAATAGTGAATTCAATTTTGTTTTAGAGAAAAGTTATCAAACTCTACCTTCTAGGTATAACTTTCTGTCAGTGAATGAAGCTCTCTATTGAGGCTTAGGCAAAAAAAAAAAAGTAGAATTATTGAAATAGGAATGAAACAAATGTCTTCATATTTTAAACATTTGCTGTCAATGCAGATGTTTTATTTGAGACAAGTGTTTCAGAGTGTGTGAAGATGCTAAGCAAAATGTCTACATTGTAAAAAGCTATACTTAACATGAAATATGGCAATGTAGTTCCAACACTTGAGTTGTATTAAGTATGAAAAAGTGACTGCTAAATGACTGAATTTTTTTATTTAGTTAGTTTTGTAATGCACTTGGTCTCAAAGATTTCCTCATCTGATGTAATTAAAAACTGATAAAGGCTGTTGGGATTTAGATTTCATAGCTTCCTTACAAGTCTTGAGGCAGAACATGAAAGGTTACAATTTTTCAGCTGCTTCTTTATTCTTCTCTACCACCACTGTCCTCTTTTTCTTTTATCTTCAGATAAATGGAGATGGGTTAAAAACAAAAATGGAGTCCATTACTGTGTCATACACCTGCTATTCTTGTTATGTGGAAGGTGGAGCCAGACAGATCTTGAGTTGAAGGCCAGGCTGGAAAACAGAGTGAGATGACTTTTCAAACCACAAAAAGGTGAATAACCTTTTTATCAGTGTATATTGACACTGAAGGGAATTAAATCAATGTAAATATAAGTAAAGACTCTGCTCATTTTCTGTGTTTGTTTGGATATATGTACATGAGGATAATCATGTATGTCTGTGCATGTGTATGAGGGTACTAGAGATCACTGCCATTCTTCCTTGATCATACTCCATCATGAAATTGACACTCACTGCCCTGATGGCCAGAGAGCTCTCAGAACTGGTCAGTATCTCTCTCTGTAAACCCACTGTAGGTTTATAAATCCCAGCACACAATTTGTGTGGCTCTGGGATCTGAATTTGGGTTATTGCCCTTGCTTGGCACTTACTTACTGAGCCAACACCACTATTTCAAGAATCCAATACCCAACATATCAAGCTTGTCTTGGTTATTTTTTTCATTTCTCTGAAAAAATACTTGACAAGAAGCAACTTGAAGGATGAAGGCTTTGTTTCAGCTTACAGTTTGAAGGTGCAGTCCATCATGGCAGCAAGAGCTTGAGGCATCTGCTCACATTGTATTCATAGCTTTATTTCTCTTTTATTCAGTTTACTACCCCAGTCAGTTTGTGATACCAACCTTACTGAGGCAGAATATTCCCCCTTCAGTTAACCTAACCTAAATAATCTTTCACTGGCATGCCCAGAGGTTTCCATAGTGATTCTAAATACCATCAAGCTGACAATTATCAAGTTGATTAATCACCAGGGAGTCTAAAGTGCCTTCAAACCCAGGAAGAAAAGGCATGTGCAATTCAAATTACTTGTTTCTTAAGTTTCCATACAGATGGAAGTAATTTGACCAGTGACTCCCCAGTTTGGTTCTGTTTTCACTTGCCTGTCCATACATTATATTAAGACTAATCTTTATTGTATTAGGTTGATTGTTTGGGATTAGGCCACTATGTATAACCATTTACATAAAAACGCATTCACTGCTCTTAGGCCAGAATGCTATGGTGAAAATTTATTATTAATATTTATTATATTAGTAACTATGAATCAAAAGAGTATGTTTACCTCACCATGCAATGCAATAAAAATGCACAAGAATTATTTAAGTAATTCAGTTCTATTTAAAATTTACTTTATTTCTAATTCAGGCAGTTATTTCCAAAGTTGCAATGAAAATTATTAATACATGCCATTACTTCATTGTGAGTAATTACTTACAATCACATTTATAATGTTAAGTACATCCTGAATTAACTTTTGGGAACTATTTTCTACTTTTATTTCCTTTCAGCAGTATTATATGTGCTTTGTTCCTTTGAAGATAATATAATACTTTTGTTCAAGAATGCCTTATTCCTATTTTAATTTGCCTCCCCTGACTATAGGCAGGGTGAATATTTAATCATCAATCTAAATTTTTATGCTTACCTAAAAATTCAGAAGTTAATTCATTATTGTGGTTATAATTTAATATTATCTACATGAATACTTTCAAATTATATACATTTCTCATAATTCTCATGAGCCATTGTCTATATTTCATTTATTTGAAGATACAGTAGTTTTGTAATGGTTTTTATACTAAGGTAGACATTCTTTATTCCATAATTATATTGATATTTATCTGTTTATGTTGTTGATTTTGTTTTTTTTGTTGTTGTTGTTTTGTTTTGTTTTTCAAGATAGGGTTAGACTGTGTAGCTTTGGAGCTTCTCCTGGCATTTGCTCTGTAGATCAGGCTGGCCCCTAATTCACAGAGATCAGCCTGCCTCTGCCTCCCAAGTGCTGGGACTAAAGGCATGCACCACTACTGCTCAGCGATATTTGTTTCTTTTTCTTCTGTACTTTAAATCTTTCCCCTTTGAGGAAAGAGAGAGGAAAACAGACACACTTCAAAAGTGGGATTGGAGTATAAGGAGAAAGGAAAATCTCTCTTCTCTCTCTCTCTCTGTGTGTGTGTGTGTGTGTGTGTGTGTTCTTAAACACATTAATATAACTTGGTCAGTCTTTACAAAGTTATTTGTATGTATGTTTTCAGGGATGACCATTTGTTATTGGTTAACCAGTTGATGTTTTCTTCTTTGTGGAAGACATTTTCTCCTGCTCAAAGTTCCTTAGTAGCCTGTAGTTGTTTATGCAGTATTAAGGCCCTATGCACTTTCCCAGGATACATGTTATCATGTTTCTTGGTATCATCCTTGTTCAGCTCATGTTTAGGCAGCCATGTTGATGAGACTTCATGATTGTAGCTTCTGATAATCCTAAGGAACACAATCTCACAGTAAATTCCCCTTTCCTTTGACTCCTACAATCTTTCTGACCCCTCTTCTTCAATAACTTCTGAGCCTTAGGTACAATAGCTGTGTTTTGGAAATAACAGTTGGAACTGGGACTCATAACTCTGTATTTTCATTTGGGTTTTGTTTTCTATAATGGTCTCTGTTGCAAAGAGACATTTCCTTGAGGAAGGATGAGTATTGCACTTATCTGAAATACCATTCTTTGGAATTCCTTATCTGGAAGATTGTCAAGGCATTTCTAGTTGGGCTTCATTTCTATAGGATTAGTGTTTTCTGTGCCCACACATGTTGTCAATAAAAAAATATTTAAAAATGAAAAACCAAAAACAAAAAACCAACCAAAAGCCAATCTTATCCAGTTACCTTTTAAATGTGAAGACACTCAGAGATTTATCATATACATCATAAATGACTATCATTTGATGAATCAAATCCTGGCAGTAATATAGATACATGAATCACTTTGTCTCTATTTATATGTTTTCTCCTACTAGAAATTAAAACCTGTGGCCTTGCATGTTACACATGTGCTTTATCACTAAGTATTTCTTCCCACCCATAGAATGATATTTAATGCCTTGGGAAATGTAAATAAATGCATAAATTCATTACAATTTTTAGCGATGAAATTTAAACTCTGATCTTTTTTAATTTATTTAGTATGGAAATATGTGACCTCAGATATTCACTTAACAGAATTCTGTTCCTTTTAAAAGTTAATGCTGTAATGGTATTTACCAAATGCTTAAGAGAATTATTCTACAGCTACATGATAGGTGTGTGCTTTATGTGTACAGGACCCTGAGTTTAACCCACCAAATAAAAACAGACTCATATTCACACATAGTCTTTGTAATTTGTGTGTAGTATATGTGTAAGGTGTGGGTGCGTTTACTTCTGCATTTACATATGGAGAGACTGTGTTGACATTGTCTTCCTCTGTTGATGTCTGTCTTTTTCTTGTCTTCTCTTTTTTTCTTTCTTCCTTCCTTCCTTTCTTTCTTTTTTCTTCTTCTTTTCTTTTTTTTTTTTTTGGACAGGATATATCACGGAATCTTTCCAATGGATCTTTTCAACTATACTGGCTGGCCAATGAGCCCCCAAGATCTACTTGTCTATGACTCACCACTATACAGGGGTTATCAGGGTACATGGCTGCACTCAGCTTTTGTGTGTGTGCTTAAACTCTAAACTCAGATCCTCATGGACAGAAATATCTTTACCCACTGAACCATTGGTTTGGATCTCCAGTGTTAACCTTCTGAGTTATTTCCATTGCAGTAAGTAATTTCACAGAAGAAACAGTACAGTAAGCTCTCCTCTGAAGTTTGATCAGCTGCTTACTTTCAGGGTCCTGCTACCTCCATATTCACTAGCAACTATGTGGAGGTTCATCACTTCAAAAACTCCAGTTTCAGGGTGTGTGTGTGTGGGGGGGGTTACGGTGAGGGAGAGGGATAAACACACACACATAAAGTAAAAACAGGCACATAAAGTAAAAATAAATCTTTAAAAGTAAGATGGAAAAAGATTTTAATTAAAGCTGGAACATGGAACCTGTGTCTGTATGTTTGAAAATATGTGTACTTAATTATATGTGTATGAGTGCAGACTTCCAGGAAAATTCCCTTTTCCTTCCTTCAATTGGGAAAAAGTGGCAAATGAGCTAGTGCTACCCTTGCCTGCAAAGGGCCTCCAGGTTTTCTAGATTTTGTTTTTGGGTGATGGGGATAGAACCCATGGCCTCAGTGGCTAGATCAGAGCTCTATCCCTGAGCTTCACTCCAGCCTCTGGGCTTCAGGTCTTAATCCAGCCTCAAACTTTTCCCATGATTTTACCACTGTCTACATTCAATGTCTTGGGGAGCAACTAGAGCCATGTACATGTTGACAGCTAAAGTAGAGGGCAGAGCAACAGGAGGGATGAAAAGTTGAGATAAAGGTCTGGGATAAAAGGTAGGGAATGGGAAAGTACCCAAATGGACAGATGGCTGGCACACAGAGGAGCCTTGGACCCTGAAATGACATACACAGGGGAGATCAGTAGAGAAGAGTTAGGAGTCTGAGCTCTTGTCTCAGCTCTACCATCAACTTGCTGTGAACTGGAATTACACAGTCACCATGTGGATGCTGGGAACTGAATCATGTCCAATGTAAGTGCTCCTAACAACTGGAGCCATCTCTTCAGCTCTACTCCTCAACTCTTAAAAAAAAATGTATAATAAACCAAGCTAGGGTATAACTCAGTGATAGTTTTTGCTTAGCATGAGCAACGTCCTGGGTTCTATATCAAGCACAACCACTGAATAAAGAGAAAAATCAAAGCTCAAAACCATCATTAGCTCATTGGCCATATAAAAGCATGCCAGCTTTTACCTACAAGGCCATAGTGTGTAAACCTTTGAGGTAGAAAATGGAAGTAAACCCATGTTCTACAGAACCTCACAGTGGGTCTTTCTCACCAAATTAATTCTTGATCTGACTTTCTAGAGACACTAAGGTTCTTGGACTGGCAAGATGAATCGTTGGGATAATGCATTTGCTGCAGAGTCTGTTGACCAGAGTTCAATCCTAGGAACCATAAGTTGTCAGGAGAAAACCATTTCCTGTTGGTTGAACTTGTACTGGTGGCTACACCCTATGGGAGTGGTTTCAGGTGTTCAGATATGATTCCTTATAAGGGAGAGGAGGGACGGGCAGAAACTGTTACCTGGAGCAAGAAGACCATGGTGGTTATTTACTACTACTCGTGTAAGTGCTTCCCTAATAAATAACGAATTATCATTTATCTGGGTCTGGTGGACTCATTTAAACCCCACCTTCAATTGGCACCCACAGGAGTTGATACTCAAGATCAGCCTGTAAGGCTGGCAAGCGGTGGTATTCCATGACCCAGAGCCAACCACACCAGCCTCCCTGCATTCATTCATTCAGATGGACGAATCCCTTTTGCGTTCATGCCCATCGTTTCTGTAGTTTCAAGCTGCTAATTACCTGCCTGAAATAATGGCTACTGCCCACATGGGATGTGGCTCTCTGGCTGCAAGGCTGGTAGCTGCCCTCCAGTTTTCTGGAGCTGCCAATGCTTTTCCTACCACCACACATCACTGCCCCCTGGCTGGAGTTCTCTCAGCTTCCAGTCTCCAGTAGCTAGGCTCATACATTAGCTCCAACTGGCCACCCAGCTCTGCTGGCCCTGCAGGTTACTCTCGTTCTTTTCTCTCTAACAAAAATTCATTCAGTTTGGGTTTGTTGAGTGTTGTTCAGAAATCACAGATTGTAATACATTAGGACATAAGTCAGACTGGAGCTTCTTTGCTGCCGTCTCTGCTTAGGTGGTACACCTGTGACACCTGCTGGCCAAACATAGTTATTGCAACTTAAGGTCAATAAGCAAACCGCAATCCTCTGGGATTTTACTTAAGGTAAATTAATTCATATTGTGCAATTTAAGCTAATAAATAAATACATAAAATTAACTACTCCATGCCTATGGCAGATATTACTGAAAAAGAATTAAAAACTCTTTGTTTCATATATATATATATATGTTACGAATAGCTTTTCCCTGCCGCTGGTCCCACAGCCATGCCTGCCCCAAATAACACAACAAGACTCTGTATTTAATATAATGCTGTTGGCCTGTTACTTGTTTCTTATCGGCTAGCTCAGTCTTAATTATTAACCCATTTCTATTAATCTAAGTACTTCCACGTGGTCTTATCTTACTGAAGAGAGGCGGCTGGTGGTTCTGCTCTCTCCATTCTCTCCATGTTGAATCCTCCCTACTCCTTCCCCTCTCCTCCTTGTCTCCTAGTCCCTCCTATCTTGCTTTCCTATTGGCCAACAGTGCTTTATTCATTAACCAGTATGAGAAACATATTTACAGAATGACATCTCCCATCATATATATATATATAATGTTTCTAAAATATGTATTGGATTTTAGAAGAAGTATATGACCTACCTGGGACATATTTACTCTCCGCCATAGTTTCTATTAACTTCATAATCTATATGATATCATAATCTATATGATATCCTCCAAGGAATGGTTTGATAATAGGGCTAATAATGAGGAACTTATAGAAATCACACAGACTTTACAGACTGGTAATGAGAGTTTAGTGAAAAGAATTCATACCACTGAAAATGATAATCATAATTTTACAAACAGAATTCAAAAAATGGAATGGAATAATGAGCTGAAAACAGAAAAAAATTATTCTATGTCTAAGGTTAATGAGAAGCTTGCAAATAGAACATTGTTTTTGGAGAGACCTTGGGACAGCCCAAACCATCCAGCATCTGCTGCCATTGGAGCCTTGACCCTGCACCCCAACCCTAAACCAAACCCTAACTCCTAATCCCAACCCCTAACCCTAACCACCCTAATCCCAACCCCTAATCCTAAACTCTAACCCTAAAACCATAACTACTAACCAATCCCTAGCTCCTAACACTAACCAACACTCCAACCCTAACACTCAAACCCTGAACCCTAACCCCTAACTCTTATCTAACTCTATCCCCAAACCCAACCAACACTATAACCCTAACCCTAGAACTCTAAACTTTAACCTAACTCTAACACCCATCCCCACCTTAAACCCCAATCTCCAACCCCTAACCCTAACTCTAACCCAGAACTCTATACCCTGTCCCTAAACCCAAACCCTAAACCTGGTCCCTACCCTAATTCCTGATCCCAACCCTGACTGTAAATAGAGTTTTTTATTGGCCTAAGTAATAAAAACCCAGAGTCAGATATTGAGGAAAATGTTGAGAGATCAGAGAGAAGGAGCAAGCTATGTCACCACACCTTACCTCCTTAGTGTCTCAGTTAAGTTCCTCTTTCTCCCTGTTTATATCTTGTTTCCTTCTGGCTACATCACTTTCTGTCTGTCTGTATAGACCTCCAAACTTCTATGGTTAGCAAGTGGCAAGCTCCATTCTCTGACCTTCAGGCAGTTTTTATTTGTACAAGCAAGGTATCACCACACCATGACCCTAACCCAACTCTTGAAACTAAATTGGGTCTGAGCATTCTTTGCTTCTCTCAAACCCAATTTAGTTTCTATTTCTTCTTCCTCAACCCTCTAATATACCCCCTTTCTCATGTGTGTCTTTTTCCACCTTCATTAACTGCTTAGTGTTAAAGTAATGTGCTGTATGCACCTCAACCTTACTCATTTTTTTTTTTTTTTTTTTTTTTTTTTTTTAGTATTTGTGTTATGCAGGAGGTACATAACATTTCATGTGTATGGAGGCCAGATGAAAACTTGCTGCATTTTTGATCTTTTCTTCTAGCATGAATTTCATGGAGATGAAACAGATATTCAAGCATGCTCAACAAGTATGTTCCTTTCTCCAGCACCCCCATTTTATTTGTATCCTTGATGCTTAGACTTTAAACCCTTACATATAGAATATGTATCATTATAATACATTGTTTACAACAGATTAATATGACTAGATGCGCTAAAATAAAGTGAACATCATATTTATTAAAACAAGATACAGAGGCTATTTTTTAACTTGATCAAGGACAAATAAGACTGTTCCTGGTTCTTGTAGCTAATGTAGCATGAGCAGGGTCAAAGGTATTACATAATGGCTTAGATTTACTCCTGTATCTTTTGTCCAGCTCATGTGTGTTCAGGCCATCATCCCACTTTACACTGGGAAATTTCTTGTCAGTGAAGATGGAATATCTAGGCTTACAGGTGGCACAAACACTTTTCCCACAGCCATTGCTACTATTTTGTTGGTTTCTTATTTACTACCACATCAATGTGCTGATGATGACGACATGCTATTTACTGAAATGTCCCACATACTCATAGAAACACCTGACCAAAAAGAAAATGTTCAATATGTGTGTAATCAATAATTGACCTTGAGCTTATATTTTTAGGAAGTGATTTTACTGCAATTGTTGTATATACAAAAATGATCAATATTCAAGTATATTCATTTCAAAATGCATTCTAATAGTCAAACTGCAAACCATTTGAATTTCCAAGAATAGAAGAAACTACAATACCATGTCATTAAAACCATATTAAAAATTTTTGTAACAAAGACAAATCTGGTAAGGACAAACTATGAAAGGAAAAAAACATATGATCCAAAAATCAATCTAATATATGTATACTGGGTATGCATATATACAAGGAAAGGCTTGTATATGGCATGTGTATGCTTTTACAATGTAATATTACTTCTCTCTGTGTGTTATGTTTATGAAAAGTTTACAATTTTTTCCTTTATTGCTGTTTTTCAAAGATTTTACAATTAAAAGTTTATTTGGTCTTTGATACTGAGAACAGAGCAAAACATATAGCTGAGGCCATCAATTTCTTCTCAATATTCCAAGAGCTAGCCATAGTTCCAAGTAGTTAACAGTTCATGGCTTAGTCAGAGTGTGTGTTTCCTTTGCAAAATGGTCCAATGCTGTAGTAGGTTCAGACAGCTCCTCAGAGGTTACACCAAAAGCATTCTTCACTTTTCCTTCTTCTCCATCTCTGCTCTTCATTTCTCTGTTTTCTATATCACCTTCCAAGCTCCCTAAATTGCAACCAAATCTCTGCATAACATCTGCTCTTAGGAATAACTTAAAACCCAGCTCAGGGACAGCTTCCTATTTCAAATCTTCCACATACAAAAGATGTATGTGAAGGAAGTTCTTCATCTAGTGTTTCCTGTACCTTGTTTTATTTGTACAACATCTTTATGTGCCCAGACATGGTGTCAGACAGATCTTGGTCGCATTAGAGTTACCTTTTGCCTCTCAGCATCCCTAAAATCAGTAATGCTTAGCTGGGTTATCCTAAACTTGATTCAGCATGATGGAAAGAATTTCCAGGACACATTTTGCTTCAAAAAAGGCAATGCAAGACACCTGGGGAAGGTCACTGCAGAAGCTGCAGTATCAGTAACTTCCATTCATTCACACCACCATCTGTGAGTCTGGTGGTGTTCCCAGATTGATGAAATGCAGGTCACTGGCCTGAAATGAGTACATGGCCCATAGGACATCTAGACCATGTACCCAATATCAGCACAGGACATCGCTGGCATGTTGCAGTGTTTCTGTCCAGTTCTGTAGCCACCTCAGAGGCCCCAAATAAATGCATGGACACTATATTAGTTATAATACTGTTAGCTGTTGGCTTGGGCTTCTTATTGGCTAGCTGTCTCAATTATTTAATCTATTTCTATTAATCTATGTATTTCCACATGGTCTTCTCTTACTGGAGAAAGAGTCGAGACCCATTGCTCCTCTTGCATCCTACATGATGACTCCTTTCTGCCTATACTTGCCAGAATCCTCCTTGTCTCCTAGTCTCAACTACCATCCTGCCTCATTAGCCACAGTGCTTTATACATCAACCAATAAGAGAAACATATGTACAGAAGACATCCACATCACTGGCATGGCCTTCTGTTTGACTCTTAGAAACAGGACAATCACCTAGTTCATGTTGGGCTGCAAAGGAGAAGCCCTGAGAGTCCAGAGCCCATATCAGAACTCACTAAAAATCAGAAATTGAAAGAGTGACTGATTTTTCCAGATTCCAAAGATAGCTGTTATTCTTTTTTTTTTCCCACCACCAGAGGAATAAAGAGACCAACATTGGAGTATTTCTCAGATTAATGTCATGTGTGATATATTATTTATAATTTATTAAAGCTGGCCTGAGGGCACAGAAAGCAAAGCTAGCCACAAGCCCTATAGCCAGGCAATGGTGATACACACCTTTAATCCCAGGACTCAAGAGACAAGCAAATGGATCTCTGTCAGTTCAAGGCCAAACTGAGCTACATGAAATTGATCCAGTACTAAAGAGAAACAGCTCACACAAAGGTGATCTCAGCACTTGAGACCACATGCCTTTGATCCCAGGATTTGAAGTATAAAAGGAAGAGGCAGCAGTCTGTGATTGTAGTCTGAGACTTGGTGGAGACAGGATTGCAATCTGAGATTTGGTGATTTATTCTCTAGTCATACTGAGAACAGGACAGCCCTTTCATCCTGAGGTAGAGATAACAGCTGGTGGTTGGCTACTTTGCTTTTCTGATCTTAATCTTGAAGCTTGAACCCCAGTATCTGTCTCTGGGTCATTTATTAATTGTGTTACTATGTCATTTGTGTTGCAACCCAATTTTTTTTTTAATTCTGTCTACTGACAGTATACTTCCAATGCTGACATACTTCTTGCATTTCTACCCATGTCTTCAATAGACATGATCTTGGATGACTCACTTTACCACTCTGAGCCTCATAGCTTATGACATATGACAACTAAATATAAGCAGATGACATTAGAGGAAAATTAAAAGATAATACGGTACATATTACCACATACTCAACTGTGGTGACATTCTTTTAAAAATTTTATTTTAATTTTGTGTATGGGGAGTGAAGTGTGTGCACGTGAATGCAGGTGCTGGTGGAAGACATGGGATCTCCTAATCCTGGAGTTATAGTCTTTTGTAAGACATCAAACATAGCTGCTAATAATTGATATTGGGTCCTCTGAAAGAACAGTAAGAGCTCACAATGACTGAGCATCTCTCCATCCCCTGTCACAGTCCTTTCTTTATGTGCTATTTTGATTGCACATGATGGCTAGAGACAGATATAACAAAGGTATAGGGAAAAGTGAGGCTTTCTGGTGTGTGTGTGTGTGTGTGTGTGTGTGTGTGTAAACAATTGAAGGCATGTTGTACTTGGAAACAAATTAAACACATCATAAGCAAAAAAAAAAAAAATATCTAAAAGCTAAAGATAGATTCCATTCACTGAGTTTGTGTGGGAGAAAAGTAATGGGACATATGTAAATTCCTACAATTGATATTAAAAAATATGAGCCAGGTGTGATAGATCATATGTAGTACTAATTTTAAGAAGCTAAAGAGTGGAATTCCTGTGAGAAATGGTCTGCAGTGTGAGATCATGTCTTATAGAATTGAAAAAGTATGAAAAAATTGCTGAGTATACAGTATTGATAATAATATTTAAATCTCTAAGTGTGTTAGTATAGTTTACACAGGAAGCTTCATTTCCAGAATCCCTTGTACAGGCTCTGTATGGCCTGAACTTAGGTATCAGAATTGTTAGAGTGAATTATGTCAGTTCTGAGGAATGATTAAACTACCCAAGGATCACACATAGAACCGCTTACTTCATTTTGATGCATATTGCCTTCCCCAAAGGGGAAAGTATAAGCATAACATGCATACATAACCCCAACTGCCAAGTCAAAGTGATTTTATTTTCTATTTATTTGTTGAATACATTGATGAATGTTATTTTATAGGCAAACAATGGTAATCTTTTATAATTTTGTGAAATATCCTTAAGGTCATATAAAAATTATTTTTATAGTGATATGTATGTAAACTTATCTGTGGACAATTTTTTTTCCTGATCTGATTGTCTCTAATAGCCTTTTCTCACTTTTTGAGGAGTTTCCATGATATTTTCTACTGACTGGAGCTGGCTAGGCTTTATCTGCATCATTAGAATTGGGGTTCTCTTGTTGGCCCTCCCAGGACCACAAACTTTCTCCTTTGACCTCAAGTTTCTCTTTCACTATCCACCTAATATTTCTCTACTGTATGGATTGAAAGTATCTTTTCAAATCTTCAGTTCCAACCCCTCAACTTGCTTCTAGATCCTAACCACTGACATTCTTTGGGTTTTATGTCATTATATCAATGTCATTCCTTAATGGCTGGTCCCAGATTTCAAAATTAGTGCCTTCCTCTCACTCAAATCAGAGCAACCATATTCGTCCTTGCTGCCCAGCATGTCCATCAATTGACTCTGCTATGCTTCTCTACCCAACTTGTCCTCTTTTAACCCATCTCATTTTTCCCTCTCCCATTGAATGTGCCTAGCTACACATTATTGAGAGTCTTATGTGATTCCTTGATACTTCTGCCTAGGCATACTTCTCGTTCTTGATGACAGTGGTGGCCAAAGTCCGCCATGAACACTCTATTCATTGTTTCCTCCAAGAAGCAATAATTAAGACTCAGCCTAGACAAATATGAATTCTTCATCATTCCAAATATGCTATATCTTTTTGGATGGTTTGCCTAGCCCAAAATGCTCTCCTACTTTTGTAGTCATGCTATGTGACCCAATTCCCTGTATAATTCGAATGGCAGTAGGACATGCTGCCTGTGGTTTTAATGAGAAAGATTAAGGTTCAGGACTTGTAAATGAAACTACTCTAGGGAAAAACAGGAGTTCCTAAAGCTGAGCTTCATTAGAGTTCTATCCAAGTCTGTTCTTTTTGGGGTAATGCAACTTTTCCATGGAACCATTACTATACTAAGAATGTCCTATTTGAGGTAAATTTGCTTCTACGGTTTATACTGATATCTAATTCAGAAATCTCAATTAGTAAGAGAGATCCTGTTAGTCCCCTGTTTACAAGGGCCTGAAATTTGATTCTGCTCTATACTTCCTTATGAAGCTTGACTACAGAATACTCAAATCATGTCTGCTCTGTTTTATCTCCAAAATAATGCTCCCTTCTCTACATCCTCTGCTGTTGCCTGGCTCTGGCCATTATCTCATTGTTGGTTCCATCAGGACTTCCTTTGTTTCAGAGGTTATTGTAATCATATTATTTCTTTGCCTAAAACTTGCAGCAGTGGAATAACTCTTAATATGACATTGAAAACCATATTATTCTGGCTCCAAGGCCAGAGGGCTCATCTTGTGCTTTTCTACATATCATCTAGGCTTGACACCCAGCTTTACCAAAACCTTCTTCATATTACATTGCTTTTATGGTTTTTATAATATTACACTTTTGGCCCTGGGAAAAACAACACTTATTTAATGTTCTCTTGAGCTCTTATCCTAAAGAATAGAGACATCCCACTCCATCTTTGAGAAGGAGAGATCACTGTAGTGGTTGAAGTTTATCTTCACTAGTAGAAAATTAGGAACACAGTATATTTAATTATTTATACTTGGGTGTAAGAAGAGTAAGTAAATGTTAGGTACAATGGACCACATACCTATATAACATTTACCAGGTTGGGGAAAGTCAGAAAAACAATAGCAAAACCTAACTGTTTTCTCTGTCACTGTTTACCATTGTTCTAGCCAAAGTTAGGAAAAAGACAGGGTGGGATTTACAAGGCAGGTGAAATTAAGAATATACCACAAACTCCATTTCAGTCAGCAGAATCGAAAACATGAGACTCTCATGAAATTATTGTTAGCCTGCAAACGGAATCTATTTATGTGAATATATAACTGATGAAGCATTTTGATGTACATTAATTATTTTTCATGGTGACTCTGCACAAACATTTTATGAATGCTGGTTTCTAGACGAGAAAATAGCCATGTCAGATAGCTTGAACAAAGTCACACAACTAGTGCATGACAGGCCTTTAATAGGAAACTACCTTCTAAATTCAGGATTCAATATTCTATCTGCTATGCCATATAGCTTTTTGACCATTACAAAAGTACAAACAAAAACAATGTCACAAGTTAAGGGGTATGGGAATGAGATCTGTGTGCATGAATGTCTAAACCATCAGATACCTCACATATTCCTTGTTGGCCTAGAAAGACTTAATGCCTGCTGCAGAAGGTGTTGCTTCACATCCAGGAATAGATATAGTCAGGCTGATTCTGCCAGCACCAAGCCACTTCATGATTCAGGCAAACTTCAATCGCCATGCCTGAGCATGGTTGGGGTGGCAAGGAGTGCATATTTACATTCATTTTATTCAAATGGTTGGATTTACAGTTTTGGAAGTTGTTTGAAGTATCTTATCAAAAGAAAACACATTTTAAGCAAGACATATAAAAAAAAAAAGTTTTTAGAACCCAGAGGTCATTTAATAGCAGAAATCCTACTTGGGAAGTTTAGCAAATATTTCTCAAAATCCACATCTAAGAGACATATTAGTATCGGATACACAGATTTGGTTTCAAAGCTGAAATCCCCCTCGCAGGATATAATTTCTCATGAAATTTGGTTATTTTGTAGTAAACCACTAAAAAATGAACAGATTTGTACTGACAACTTAAATAATAACTCAGTTGGCTACTTGGTGTTATAAATAAGAAAAAAAAGTGCCTATGGAGGGGGTGAAAGGTCTATGACATAAGCAAATGGTGGGCTGCAAACAATGTTTATACATATTCCAGAATCTAAAATAGGAACAAAACAAACAAATAAACAAACAAACAAGAAAACCAAACAAGTCATAATCTATGCAATATAGACCCCATTGGCCCAAACCATCCCAAAGAGTATACCCATCCACGTAAGGGTTACTAACCCACCTGCTACAGATGTTGCTATGTTACTAACAATAATCTTAAAAATGTGTCATACCAGTTTTTGTAATCATACATGATATATAGTGGCAGAATCTTGCAAAAGCCACTGTCAGAGGTTATCTGACAAATGTTCATCCACTGGTCTAAGAAATCATATCTAAGAAACACTAGGCATTCACTTTTCACTAAACTCTGTATAGTAGGCTCCGCACTCTAGGAAAGAGCCTGGATAGAGAAAGAATTGCAGCCCAGTGCAGTGCCATAGCATCTTATTCCTGTGCTTCTTTACGGGTCAACTTGTAGATCTCAGTTGGTCCGTCCACATGGGTGATTGTGGTGGTGAGCTGCAGTTCTTCCCCACTGTGGACACCCAGGTCACCTGAAACAAGGTGTTTGGTGTTATACTTGTTCAAGAAGGAAAGGGAGGCATTTCACATTCTACCCTGATAGGCTCTCACAACTTTTTTGCTTAGAATTTTTTATAATTCTTAATATCACTTTTTGCCCTCAGACATGTCATTAATGATATATACATTAGCTCACTGCTGATATCATTCATAGTATTATTAACATTTAATGAAAGATTGCCTTGTACTTAATGCTTTTATAATACTTATTATCCAATATTATTTAATATTCATAAGAACAGGCTAAGGTGCAGTTAATTATGATCATGCAAGCTAAACAGTTAAACCTTGGAAGAAAAGCAAGGGAACCAACCCCTCCCCCCATGAAGGGACAGGTACATAAAAGCATGGCAGTGAGTCTGACTCTGAGGCCAATGCAGTGGGCTACGTCAATTAAAACAAGCAGATGTTCAGGGCCAAGTAGGCACATAGCAGCTATTAATGGTAACATATACAATGACTATGTCTCCTACAAATAAGACCTGCCTACCATAACCAAGTACTCAGGCATACTAATATATACTAAGACCAATAATGGACTTTCTTCTTCAGAAACAAAGACAAAAACATAAATGCCAAATTTTCTCCTGCCCCTCAGGAATGCCTAGATACCAAGACAAAGTTGTTTGCATAAAATGGAATAACACGGCCTTCCCTTAATTAGGAAGAAAAATAATGCTAAACAGTTAAGAGTCTGCAAAACAATATTTGACAAGAATGAGATAGCAAACTAGTGAGAAGAGAGTAGAAAACAACCAGAATCAATGGCCAGTTTCACACTGAGAGGTGCATACATACACACATTTGTAGATAGGAGTACAAAGGAATAGAGCATGAAATGTGGGCATGAACATGGAAGCATGTGCATGGTTTTCATATTATATATCTACTGTATTTTCTGGAACTAAGCATTTTCTTAGTTTAAGCATATAATTAAATTCAGAGTTTGGGTTAGGGGCAGAGAGTGCCCTGACAGTCCCTTACACCCTCTCCTAAACATTAAGAAACCTGTGAAAGCCCCTTGGATACTATCCTGGGCAGAGGGCAACTAAGAACCCCTTCGATACTGTCCTGGGCTTGAATGTCTTAGAATCCCACAGGTCATCCCACTCAGGAACTGGAGATTGTTTAGCAATTTGTTTGCTCATGGATACCATGTGGTATTTGGTTTTCATTATTGATTTATTTTTCAGTATGGTATCCTATATCTATTACAGCTTTAAACACCAGCTCTCAAGACTTAGGCAAAGAACAGTCTAAATAAAGAAGCTTAGGGCAGCCTCCAGCACTTTCTTAAGTCTACTTCTGGATAGAAGAAATGCATCACAAAGCTTGTGAGAAGTTTCCAAATCTACCCCAAGCTAAGTACAACCACTATTTTTACAAGAAGCACATTCTTTCTAGTCATAAATTTACCTTCCTCACCTCAAATAGTACTTTTTTTGTTTTCATGTCATGTGTATGTCATCATTCTCTCTTTTCTTCCCTTCCTTCTATGATGTACATGCACCTGGGCACACACAAATACACACACACACACACACACACACACACACACACACACACACACACACACACGAACTATAGAGCTTTATCTAGCCCATGACTCAGTTGTTCAGAAAGAAGAAGCCTCACACTTCCAGTCAAAGAAAGCAACATACGGATTTGTTTGTTTAGGCTAAGCCATCATATCAAAGCCAGTTTCTGATGGCTCATCTGTTCCATTCACCAGAATTTCAAAGATAGTTCTGACCATTACAGGAGCAGTTTTAAACTAATAGATTCCTTTCTCCCAGAAAATGTATACAATGTTGCAGGGTACATAAGAAATAGCCAAAATACTTTGGCTTAAAAAAAAAAAAAGCTAAAACAAACAAGCAAAAAACAAACAAACAAACAAAACAAAACCAAAAACAAAATCTATGTTATAGTGCTTATCTTGTGCCTGACGGCTCTTCCTGCCCTTTCTCCTTCTCTTCTTTCCTTCCTTCCTTCCTTTCTTCCTTCCTTCCTTCCTTCCTTTCTTTCTTTCTTTCTTTCTTTCTTTCTTTCTTTCTTTCTTCTTTCTTTCTTTCTTTCTTTTTTTTTTTTTTGGAGACTAGATTTAACTATTTAGCCACAGCTAGGGTAAAACTCCAGATCCCACTGCCATTGTGTCTGGGTTGCAGAGATTACAGGTGTGTACTATCATTCTTGGTTCTGACACAAGTTTAGGTGTTGTACAAAAACTGATGCAGAAATCGATAAACCATTCTGCCAACAGAGGCAATGTGGATATATTATTTATGACTTAATAAAGCTTCCCTGATGGTTCAGGATGCAAAGCCAGCAACACTAGTTAGCTATAGAAGCTAGGCAGTGGTGATATACATCTTTAATCCCAGGACTCATGAGACAGAGGCAGATGGATCTTTCTGAATTCAAGGCCATCCTGGCCTACACAAGAGTGAATCATCTAAACGAGAATTTAGAGCTTACGCCTTTAATCCCAGCGCTAGAGAGGAACATAAAGGATAGGAGCCCAGTGTCTCAGGTTGCATTCTGAGATTTAGTCTCCAGGCATGTTGAAGAGAGGCAGCAGTAGCAGTCTGGCATTGGAGTCTGAGGCTTGGTGGAGACAGGCCTGCCATTTCAGCCTGAGGTAGAGGTAAGAGCTAGTGGCTTGGCTGCTTTGCTTCTCTGAAGTTCAGCTTGAACCTTAAACCCCAATATCTACCTATGGATTTTTATTTTTCATGTTACAAAGCAATATTCATATCATTCCCATTCTGCTGATGAAAAAGCAAAGGGTAAGTAACCTGCCCAAGTCCCAAACAAACTCAAGGTAATATTAGATGAAGATACACACTACAGCAATACAGACGAGGCTCCATGCTCTTGACCTTCAGGTTCTAATGTGTATACTTATAGATAATATATAATCTAATAACGTGGAGGGGCTTTTAGAATACTAAATTTGTTTTAATATTTGATATGTTTTTAGTATACAAATCTGATTTATACATATTTGCAACATGCACTTTTGGAGTCTTAGCATGCCCTGTATTTCCTTGTAACATGGAAGGATACTAAAGCATTATTAGTTTACCTAATGTGCTAGATGAAGTGAAAATATGTGCAGCAAAATCTATGATTCTTACATTTTGCAGGGCAACTTTTTTTCCCCTTAGGGTATGATGTTGGGAATATGTCAGTAACATAGGGGGAGTAAGGAACCCTTCATTGGCTCCAAACTCCATTAACCCCCCATTTCTGCCAAAGTCTTGCTCCATCTATTGGTATATCTCTGTCTTGGCTTCTGGGTGCTTAAAGTCTTTACTCATCCAAAACAAAACGAAACCCTCTGAAAACATTATTGGGGGCAGATGGAGAATTAAGGGAACTTCCACATGCTGTGGCCATTGAGTGTTTTACAGATTTCTTTGTGAGAACAAAGTTCTTTCAATATTAAAAGGGACCCCATAATTACATCCTTATAACCATCAAGGCCACATTACACACCATTGCTCAAGAGTTACTCCCATAGAGTTCTAATACAGTGAGCTCATATTTGTTTCTCAAGGTCAAATATAGTCTGTGCTAAAGCCAGGATCCTGAGCCATCTGTGACTATCTTCAAAGCATGTTCTCTTCACACAGTCATAAGTGACTATCATTTTCTGTGGACTTTTCCTTGTTTCCACACCAGCCTTTTTCCGATCAACCTTTAAAGGTAAATTTAAGTGATTATTTTATAAGGAAATTTGTAGTTCAGAGCAGAATAGGAAAAATAAGAATGCTGTATTAGTAGACCTAAATTGATGCAATGTAAAATTTATTACTTTTAATAGTATGTTTGCCTTACATTTTGGGTGTTAATATGATGGTGGTGACGATTATGTTTAAAAATAAAATAATGAATATAGGGATTTTTAATCTTTTTCTTCTGTAAATAAATCAAGTACCCAGCACATTTTCCAGGTAGTACATGCTAATCAATTATTCATCAATATTCACCTACTCTAGCTCCTTTGTACCTCTGCCAAGGTAGTATGAGCTTAGCATTCCACACTGTTGCTCTTTGCTGGAGTTTAGGAACAAACCCTCTACTAGAAAGCAGGTGCACCTCAGGGTAAGAATCCTTCATGGATTAATGCAGTCAATGTTCATTAACACAACTTGTTAACATGCTTGTTACAACATCTAGGAAATGTAGCAATTGTTTTTTATGTGTTATTTACTTGGAAGACAAAAACTCTCAAATTCAAATCAAGGCCATGTAGCTTCTGTTAAAATCCTGCAGGAGGATCATGAAATAAAATTAATGTTCTTGTCTATAATCCAGAATCCCATTGTGCTAGCAGTATGGTGATTGGCTGTTTAAAAAGCTGCATGTCCTACTTTGATACATACTGTAACACACCAACTAGCAGTGGAAGAATAGTTGACAGATAACTCATTTCCAAGTCCGCTAGAAAGGCAGGAAGTAGGCAAACCATGGCCAGAGGTAGACTAAAAACTGGGAATGACAAAATATCTTTAGTCCAAAAAAGTCAAGGTAAAAGAAGCAGGAACAGCACATTATGAAAACAGATGGAAGTGGGACTGAAGTCCTTGCTCCAACACTGGAGAGTTACCTCTCCTGGCTCCTTATTTCCATTTCCTTATCTTTAGCTGATCATTACAGCCACTCTATGTAATGAGTATGGTTTTTCCGCCTGCTGCCGCCGAGTCTTGTCCTGCAGCCTCGCCAGCCCCAAATAATACACAGAGACTCTGTATTTGATACAATGCTGTTGGCCCGGTTACTTGTTTCTTATCGGCTAGCTCTACCTTAATTATTAACCCATTTCTGCTGATCTATGTATTTTCACATGGCCTTCTCTTACCAGGGAGGCGGCTGGCGTCCAGCTCTCTCCAGATTTTCCATCTTGACTCCTTTTACTACTTCCTATTTCCTCCTTGTCTCCTAGTCCCTCCTATCTTCCTTTCCTATTGGCCAACAGTGCTTTATTATTAACCAGTATGAGAAACATATACATAATGGCATCTCCCATCAACTCTATTCCAGGTATTGAGATAAATGAACTTCATGTTCTACCACAGTCTGAACTACACAGTGGGACCATATTTCCAAAAAGAGAATAACAACAAAAACAAAACTCAAAACCATAATTAACCCTTAAGGAATCAAGGTTCCATCAGGAGAAGAAGTCATAGGCTGGATCACCTCCTGCATCTATGCCATAAAAACAGCAACCATATGACCTCAGGTCTGCTTTCTAGAAGTCTAGTTACACACGTGTGTGTGCATTTGGGTGGAAGCCAGAGACAGATATCAGTTATCTTCCTCAACTGCTTTTCAGCTTATTTTTTCAGATAGGATTTATCAGTGAACTTGAAACTCACTGTTTTAGTTAGTCTGAGTGGTCAGCAAGACCTAAGGATTTGCTTATCATTGCCTTCTCCCTGACTTTCCTTACCCCATTGTCTAGGTAACAATGTGCCACCATGCCTAGTTTTACATGGGTGTTAAAGACCCACATTCAAGTAATTGTGCTCATATGGCAAGCACTTCAGCATTTGAGTCTTCTCCACAGCCACAATAAAAAATAGTTCATGAAAGGCATGAAGACAACTTGCAGTAAAAAATTTCACTGCTATTTATCAATCTGGCTCAACTTACCTAACTACTAAAAACATGCCACCAGCACACAGAAATGATGTTCAGTTTACCATAATTTTCTGTGGTCTAATGTGGGGGATCAGAAATACTTTTCAAAGAGGAAACAATATGTAGACTGTGCCCCAAAAAGGATAAGGATTCAGAAGGCTCTGATGAAGATAGAATCCATTCATTCACCATACATACAAACTGAGTACTGAAAAGCGAGACCAAGTCTTAATTAATGCAAGATGTTCAGGTATTGATCTCTATAACAAGGCATTTAGAGCACACTAGTACTAAATTCAGAAAATATGTCATGTATTATGTTACCTTAATAATGAGGATGCAGGGGTAAAGCAGATGTGAAAAGAGCAAAAAGAGTAAGACTGGACATGAAACAAAGACGTGCTACTAAACTAGACATTTATTAGCCATCTGTTACATGTGGACAGCATTGGGAAGAGACGATCATTTCCTTTTGGATACTTTGGGTTCCTGTGATTATAAGGTAGGAAAAAGTGGCATTCAAAGTACTGGAAGACAAGAATGATCTGAAAACAGAAAAGAAATTGGTTTGGGGAAAAGACATTCTTGAAAAAAATGGTAATATAGATCAATGGGAGAATACCTGCTAAGCCTACATGAGGTTCTAGGTTGATCCCAACATAACACACACATGCACACACACACGTACGCACGCACATGCACATGCACACACACGCACGCACACGCACACGTACACACTCGCTAGAAGCACATGAACCAAGGAAAAGGAATAAATTCCCAGGTACCTTTACATTTACCCTCCATGGTTGGAGGAATAGATGCGGCATACTTTCCAAGAGTTGATTTTATACAAGGAAAAGTGAGGGAGTCAAACTTTATTCTTTACTACTATAACTGAATGTACTTTATGAATATTCTCAATCAACTTTGGAGAATGGAAAAAAATGGCTATTTCAAGAGCTATCTATCTTGTGTTGATTTTTTTTTGTATATGACATATTCTCTGCCTATATTAGAAAGTAATGAACACAAGGCTTTAACCATAGAAATCTTGAAAACACAAAGGTCTATTCTATCCTGAATGAATTTACAGTGAAAAGACAGAGACTCACCATTAGACTGGTCTTCCCCATAGTTCTTATGGGATGGTGCATATAAGAACATCAAAGCAAAGACATACAGGTTCCACATTCCATAGATGCCAGTGAAGAAAGCACTGTTCACTTGAACTGTGACACCACCCCATTTCCAATGGCCTTCTGTCACCTATGGATAAAAAGGAAGACATTCAAGTGAAACAGAGAAGTGTAATACCAAAATAGAAATCAATTAACATGAAAGCCAAGGCTCCTCTTCAGATGGAAAAGTTAAGAGCCCTATAAAACTCCATATATTAATGTGAATGAAATCCATGTAAATTAAAATCTACTGAAAGTTTACTAGTGTCAGGAGCAAAGTCAGTGGTTCTTATTTTGGCTATGCATTAATATAACTTTGAGAATGTCTCTTCCTAGGAATGGAAGTTCACTTATTCTTTAGTTAAAGGATTGCATTTGACTCCATCTACAACTACAGTTTATTCTCAGCAATCTTCCAATATAATCAAAAGCTACCCAAGACAGAAACCATCTCTAACTTGCTTGCTGCAGCTGCAACATCTTTGGTGCTTAATGTACCATGTGTGGGAAGTAAACATTAATACACATTTACTCAATAAGAAAAAAGTGAAGCCTCTGGAATTCAGTTTTCTTAAAAACTTGTAGGGTTATAGATGAGAACTGAATATATATGTAATTTCTAGAAACTGTATGTCAGACACTATGATGTATCATATTTATTGATGAAATGCCATTCTAGGTAAACTGCTCATGAAGATAATTAGGAAGTTTCCATATGTTTTGTAGTTTTGTAAGAAATGGTCAAAAACTGCTTCTGTTTAAGATAATGACTTGGTAAATGTTTCAGAGTGCTTTGCAGATTTATGGTTTACACTGACAACTGCTATAGAGCTTTTGATCTGAATAATTTGTACAAGCACTGATCTCACTGAAATGATTATAGGAAATTTTAAATGTGGATAAAAGAAAGTAGTGGGTACATGTTTCTTTGACAGCTTCATGAGTCTGGGTTATACAAACCTTATCTAGGAGCCACTTCTAAATTGCAAGATGGCAAGCTCTGTTGGAATGTTAATAACTTCAACAAAAATGTTGAACTTGGCTCCTCTTTATGACAGAGTGGGTCTGTGTTCATTCAGGCCTTCCTTTGTATTTCCCATGACCCACTGGGGTCATAGTATAGTAACATTCGTTTAGTATTGATGATGTTCCATCACTATGCTAAGCACTTCACATGAGAAATATTATTTACTCTATTCTATAAGGTATGCAGGTATAGTGGTTTGAATGGGAATGATCTCATTCAAATATTTCATTTTTGAAGTATATTTGAATGCTTGGTCCCCAGTTGGTGGAACTGTTTAGGAAGGATTAGGAGGTGTGGCTTTGTTGGGAGAAGTGTCACTTTAGGATTAAGGTTTCAAAGGCCCACACCATGCCCAGTTAGCTTCCTCTCTGTCTCAGGCTTACTGATCAAGATGTAAGCTCTCAGCTACTGCTCCAGTGCCATGCCTTCCTGCTTACTGCCATGCTCCCTGCCATGATGGCCATGGACTCGCCCTCTGAAACTGCCAAGCATAAATAAATGTTTCATCTAAAAGTTACCTTGGTCATGGTATGTTAGCACAGAATCAGAAAATCAACTAAGACAGGAGACAATATTTCCATATCTTGCCCAAGAGTGCTCTGCTAGAAAGTCAGTCATGGGTCCAACTCCAGAAAGTCTTCTTAATGACTATACAACATGAAGGCAGGGCATTATCTTAAACAAGGTTGGTCTCTAAAAGCATCAGATCAAACAACTACTGTGGAAACTCACTTCATTGACCATTGCTCAATCAGTATTAAGTACCTAGAGACTGAATTTATATCTGTAAATGCTTATTTCCTGGTGGGCAAAGAGGTAAACTAAAAAACTGAATCATGTAGATATTGTAGTCCTGGAGTTTGGAAACTGAATTGTATTTTCCCCTGTTTTCTCAATCACTCATGCTCTAGACAGACTGAACTCTGAGCACATTCCCAATTATATGAACCACAATGGGCAACCTCAACACAGAAGGCCTTGTAGGTCCAAATTCTTACAATGGCAAGTAGCTATTTCCTATTTTCAAAGAGAAAACTCAAGAATTTGCAACAGCATTAACACCAAAAAATAAAAACCACACAACCCTTTACATACTCTTCCATTTTCCTAATTTTACATGTCAACAGACTCCTTCTGTATAGGGACCCATTTATACCCCTGCAGTCAAGTGAGAACAAGCCAACCAGCATTCCAGTAACAACAAGATTTCCAAACTCCCAACACAGGCTCTCTTATAGGAAATATTTCCTTATATCTAAGCCACAGAATGGTAATCACCAAAATAATAAATAAATAAATAAATAAATAAATAAATAACGAATGAACGAACTAGGGAACAGGCTCTCTAGGAGTTTACATATATCTTGGCCTGAATATCAGGTTTCTGGGCATTCCTTCAGTGAAGGTCAGTGAGCTTCTTCCCCACACTGTTCTGTTCCTTGCTAACATCACCTCTAAGCTAAACACCTCTCTCTTCCAGAAGGAACAGGGCTGAAAGACCAGACTGTGGTACAGCATTTCTTCATTGCTGTGACTCACACTATTAAAATAGCAGGCATTAAAGACTGAACCTCAGTCCTAGTTACAAAGCCTCAAGGTCACCACATTCCAACAGCTTCCTGTGCGCCTTTCATTCCTGGCCTCAGAGCTTCAATATCCTGGCAAGATTCCCCACATACATTTCATGGGACTTAAATGGAAGCTCTCCCAACAAGTATAATGGGAGCTTTAAAAACATCTCTTTTACCTAATGTTGAGGTAAATTTTAAAAGTTACCCAATGGATTTTCTTTCAGGTAAGCTCATTGCTGTGACATTACAAACAGATATTAGAAAATAAATCTTCTGATGACTATATTAACAGTATCAGGGAAACAGAGAGATATGCAGAAAACTGTCTTAGATAGCTATAAATAAACCTCAAAAAAAAAAAAAAAGAAAAAAAAAAAAGAAAAGAAAGAAGGAAAGAGAAAAAGGAGAAATATGTAGTGCTAATGGAATTTAAAGACATTATACCTCCTTAGAGTTGAAATCTACCCATCTGACCATATTGCAGCTAATATAAAAAGGAGGCTGGAGCCCAATACTGGGATAATGATAAATTAATCTTTCTATGCAAAGAAAAGCAGCAAATTCTGTTGTAATACAGCTTCTACCAATGTAAAATGTGCAACAGTCAAACATGTACAAGATTAAATTCAGGCAAAGCATAGCAATCTTGAGCATTAATTCCTCTAGAATTCAGGTAAAAGGAGTTCTGCAGAGCAAAGCCAGTGAGGAGGGCTGTGCCCCCAAAGTAGGTATGAGAGGGCTCCAGCTTTGCAAAATGCCAGAGGCAGACCTCAGAAATGGAAGTGTTCTTCCCTTTCATTTTCCTGGGAATATGGTACATCTTACTGGAGACTTCACTTTTGGATAAGGGTTCACTGTTCTTTCAGCTAAGGAACATATGTGTAGGAACAGCATATTGATGAGGGTCTGGAGGAACCAGGAAGCATGGTGATCATACAAAGAAATTAGCTAAAGATGGAGTCAAGCCTACTCAATCCCGAATCCTTTGCTTGCATATGAGTTTTTGGGTCTTAACTGAATTAAAGACCAATTCAGGAGCCAGAAACATGGATCAGATGTTAAAGGTGTTTCTTTCTGAGGTTGATGATCCAAGTTTTACCCCTGCAGTTCACATGGTGGAAGGAAAAAACTGACTTCTGTGGCATATGTGATACACGCACACAAATAAATGTAAGAAACATTTTTTTAAAAACTCATTCAGAATTAGCCACAGCTTTATTGTTTAGAATGAAGTTTTCAAGGCTTTATGAATGGTTTGCTATAAACACACTCCTATTACAAGTAAAAGAAGATGGAGTCAACAATGTGCAAACATATGTAGCTATATTTTTATTTATTTCTAGATGTAATCAAGCTTTAACAAAGCCAGAAACCCAATACACCCAATACATCCCCGCGGGCATAGCCAACAGAGCACTTGTGACCCAAAACTTGTGGTTCCCTTGGATGGAATTAAAGGTGTTTGAACTGAGCAGTAAAAAAGTATTCTTATTTTTATTAGTTTCTAATTGAAGTTAGTACTTCCTTTAGTTATGAATGTCCAAAACAAATCTTTAAAGTATAAGTATTACCTATGAAATGTTACTTTTGTACAAATTAGGTGCTGAGGACATATTTGTAATAAGTATGAGTTATATGTAATTATATAATTAAATACATACACACATATATCTATATATATATATCTATATCTATATATAATTGCATCTGATTCCCTTTGAAATCTGAAATATTTCATTTTACTTAATTTGGAAGCATTCTGAGATGAGAACCATAGCCTCACTAGGTTGTCAAAAGAACTGAAGAGAAATTTGCTAGCAGGTGAGAGGATAAATCACCCTCCTCCTAAGGCTCTGCCATAATGCTATGCTAGCTAAACAGATCCAGTGAAAGATCCAGAATGACTGAATTCTAGTCTACAACTTGTATGCATTTTGGTGAGTTACTAGCTAGCTAGCTAGTGAGTTACTAGCTAGCTCTTCACGATTCTGACACACCAGGGACTACTAAATACTTGGCAATATTATTTCTATATATGGTACAATTGTATAGTGAAAAAGGTTAATGTTAGTATGTTAAGAAATGTTAAATAACCCACTAAATAAGTACATTTCTGTAAAAGAGAGTATGTGACAACATCCAGAAGCCATGGGAATTATATTTTTGAAAACATGGTTAACAGTCCCTGTCCTACTTACCTCAGAAGAGGTTTGTTAAACCCATCTGACTAATATGTGCACAATACATCAGATTTTAGATGCACTTTTTCACTTCTGTAAGGAATCAATATTTTATGAGTACAATTATTATTGTTGAGATTTTAAAGTACATCAAACTTTGAGTTTTAGAAATAGTAAAAAGATAATTTTCTATCAATGGGACGTTTGAGTTATATTCATGCTTAAGTGGTAATTATCACACAGAATGGCTAAAGCCCTATCAAAGAATCCTTGTTAATGTTAGATACCAACTCAATAAAATTATCAAATTGTCAGTGTTACACCACAGGGCTCGAAATGTAAAATGCCCCTTCAATATGGCTACAGGTTTTAGTTTATTTAACAACATTCTACAAGGTAGGACTGGAAGGGAAAAAACCAGTCTATGTCACCAGCCTGTGGAAAGTCCCATACTGGAGTGGTTTTAAAAAACAAGGCTTAGTTAGCTAAACAAAATAAATCTCTCTGCTTTTGTCCTCAGCAGTTCTGTAAACTCTCTTGTGCTATAGGCAGTGATTACTCCAGGGATAGTGTCTTGAGAAGGCTTAAGATCCACTCACCTGACTAACAATGAAGAAGATAACAGTCATGGCTGCACAGGCCAAGGTGATAAGCATCAGGAACTTGAACCTGAAAATCAGACCCTATTAGGAAAGACAGGAAGAATGGTTGAATATATTTATTCAATTCTCTCTCTCTCTTCACACACACATACACACACACACACACCTGCAAAAACAAAATCCCTAAGAATAACCGTAAAATAATTTCACATGTTAACACCCTTTCTGCAGAGGTGAATGTAGTTGAAAAAATTCTTAGGCGAAATATTTTCTATGTTCTTATCTATCATGAAACAATGATACTGGAGCCTAGGAATTTACATGCAAAACACATCATTAAGCTACCAATTTCCCTGATAAACAGGTTATATAATTCTCCACAAGGATTCAAAGTTACCAAATGGAAGTTTTCTATAGTTAGAATGAAACTTTTCTCCAGTTTGGAAGGGGTGTATTCATCAAACTGAAATTGATTTGGTTGAATGTTCTCATTTGTCACTCCAGCTCTGGTAACAGAAAAGCCTTTGAAAGTACTTTGGTTTCCAAAAATTCAGGATTTAAGGAATGGTACCTACTGATTAGGTTGTCTTTTGTGTGATGATTCTGCAGTTTCTCCTCTTTTCACACAATAATCTATTTAAGCAACAAATCTAGTCAATGTGTCACCTGCATTAGAGATGGGAGGAAGCTAGGTGTTTCTCTTAAATAACTAATATAAACCAGAAGCAGATTATTGAACTCTATTTGAGCACCCACTGGCTATTTTAGAGAATGTGGAGTACTAAGAATCTGGGAAGCATGAGTCAGAAAGACTGCTCAGAGGATAAAGGTATTTGCCACAACACACATTCAGCAACCTGAGTTTAATTGCTTGAATCTAAAAGTCAAAATAGAGAGCAGAATCTTCACAGAGCTGTGACTTATACACTCACACCCGTACATCATATACATACACAAACAATAATTAATAATTGATTTTTTTAAGTTTGTAAATATTGTTTGGGTTAAATTCTGCAAGGGTTGGGAGGAAAGCTATATCCTAAGCTAAGCAAATTCTACATAGCACAGTAAGCACCTAGGTTCCATCAAAAGTTTTTCTTAAAAAACCCATTGGGCTGGTTTCTATCTTACTGATAAGAGAATACATTAACACCTTAGAACACCCAGGGAATAGTTGTTTGAGTGTCTTTTTATTTGCCCTGGACCCTATATGAGAAGTCTTTAAATTCTCTTCCTTCCTTCCTTTCTTTCTTTCTTCCTTCTTTCCTTCCTCCCCCTTCCCCCTTTCTTCCTTTTTCCCTGAGACAGGGTTTCCCTGTGTAGCTTTGGAAACTGTCTTGGAACTCACTCTATAGACCATGCTGGATCCAAACTCACAGAGATCCACCTGCCTCTGCTTCCAGAGTGCTCGGGTTAAAGGCCTGTGCCACTACCACTCTGGGATAAATTCTTAATTTCTACTTGTTTACGTGTTTATTTGTGTGTGCACATGCATGCATGCATGGAGAGAGAGGGAGAGGAGGAGAATGTGAGAATTTGGACACACACATGCCACAGTGAGTTTGTTGAAGTCAGAGAACGACTTTCAAGAGTTAGTTCTCTCTGACTATGAGTTCCAGAGAATAAACTCAGGTTGTCAGGCTTACATGGCAAGCACTTTTACTAACTGAATCATTTTGATGCCCCCTTAACATGTATTTGAAACTAAAACTTTCAACTTCCACAGCTGTGTGTTTATACACCCAGCTAGAGATCATGAACATCAGCTCTAGAATGAGCTAAGATAGCTGCTTACCTCATAATGCAGCCTCCGGACTTTGCTCATGGCTGGGAGACTAGATTGCTTCCCACTGATGTTTCGAAATACCTGAAATACCATGAAGCACAGAAACAGAAAATAGAGGCAGAGGCAGATCCCTGCTACAATGATGAAAGCCATCTGCAAGTACACAGTGAAGGAAAGGGCAAACATGTGCTAAGAGGGTACAGAACTCCTCCCGGCTGTGTTGATGATGCTCAACATTGTCTCCAAGTGTTCAAGAGGTTCCGAGGAAGGCACTACTATTAAAACCTGGTATTCTGATGCCACTGATTGGAAGGTATAAATGGAGCAAGTTTAGTAGTAAATGAAAGGGGGGGGGTTGGCAAGGGCCCAAAGAAAATAGAGTAAAGGAAGGGACTGTGGATTCAGATAGTACACCCATCAGGGAAATTTTGAGATTTACTACTAGAGCCCAGACTGTGAGAACCAGCAAGATCTAGGGCAGTGTGAATTGTTAGGAATAGACAACAGACTGCAACTCCTTTCTCTTGTAACAACTGGATCCCAAATCACCTATATTTTCCCAATACTTTGATAGGTATGAGCTCTACATCTACCTCACATTAAGTAGTATATTTAATGCAATTCTTCCTTTTTTCCTATGACCAACAGTGCTCTGGAATAAAGAGAATATGGTTAATTGCTCAGGACTTGAAATTTTATTTGCTTCCCTTACCCTTCATTCTATGTGTAAATTGAAAGGGTTTAAGTAGACAATGACATTGTTCCTCTTATTGTACAGTTACCATTATGGGGGTGGGGAATGGAAGAAGTTCAACCTTTTAATCTTAAAGGTACTGATACTATGTATTTTGTTTGCTCACAATATTCTGTGACATTAAGAAACTGATATACAAATCACCACTAGACAAGGTATATTCAGGGTACATGTCAAGGCATTAGCTATTAAGGAAGAGCACAATGCCAGGCTTTTTCCTCTTAGAATATGAAACATGATGTTCAGAATATTAGATTCTAAAACCAACATCCTTAAAGGTATGGGTTAAGACTTACTTTTCTTCACTGAAGTGATGCAGATGGTGATTATGTGGACCAACCATAAGCCTCAGCATTGCTCAAGAACTAATTTCCTTAGTCTCATTCCCATTGAGCCTCATGAACTAAAGGTGGTTATCCACTGAAACTATTATCAGAGATTCACACAAAGGCCTGGCTTTCCTATGGTAGCCCTGCATACAAGTAATTTCAGACTCCAGCTTTCCCACAGAAGGCTTGCACAATGGTAACTTTTGTACCAAGCTTTCTACAGCAGAAGACTCCCTCCCATATAGGTGACCCCTGTGCTAGGAGCCAGAAGGTGCCTCCATGACTCAAAAAGAAGCGTTACACCTTACAGAATAGATAACTTATGATATACTTCAGACCAGAAATTTTGAACTGAATCTAAAACCTATAGCCTGCAAGTTCTCCACTTTGACTGTTTTCACAGCTTGAAAACACATAGTAATTCTTCTCAATATTTACCTCTAATTGTTGCTTTTTGTCTGAGGACCATTGCCCTGACTGAGCTCATACAGAGAGTATTGACTGAGCCACAGAAAATGATAATGGAAGCCAGGCAGATAGGGATAGAAGAATGAAACCTCAAATCATGGAAGGATACAGCTAGTTCTGTTCCAACATCTGTAGTCCAGATACTGTAGAAAGGATTTGTGAGTTGCACTCCTCTATAAAAACAAAAACAAACAAAATGGAAAACACAATGGTATAGCACAGTGGAGGGAGGCATGGGGACTGTGGTAGGGTTGTTGGTATACTATATTTAGAAAACAAAATTCAGAGAGTATGAAAGGATGTAGAGCTTTAGAATATGATGAGCCCAAGCACTTTACATGTACAAAGGGATAAGCCTTTGATTTAGTCACAAACTTCATCTGAGAACATTTCATTCTCTTAACCACCATTCTTTATTTAAAATCTCTTCCTAGAAAGATGGAAGTAGACACAGAATGGCATATTTCATCTTGGAGTGACTCCAATACCTGCTTACCTTTCACACATGTCAAATATGAAGAGGCAGAAAGAGCCAACAGCAATTGGTCCAACTTGCTTCCAGTATCCTGCAATGCGATTACGCTCATGCTGATCCTAAGAAAAAAACAAATTGAAGAAGGAAAAGAGCAAAGTTATTCCATAGGTAATCCAGCCAAACACTTATTGTATACTGGATAGATTACAGCATTAGGAACAAAAGAGATAACTCTCAGTGCTCATGTCAGTTGAGGGAGAACATTCACCAAAAAGCCCATTCCCTGGGGCTGTCGATAAGAATGCACATAGCTCTGTGACCTAACAGAGAATGACCTTAGGGAGATTTTTGGCCCACAAAATTAATTGCTGTTTAGCTAATAACTTTTTTTGTTTATAAAGGTAAAGTGATAACCAAGGAATAAAAACATTAAGGTACTTCATTATGTCAAGTTTATCTTCTTATATTCATCATCACAAGGAACAATTTTCTGCCTTCCCCACCTGCTTTCCAGACAGGGTCTTGAGATACAGCCCATGTTAGCCTGAAACTCAAAATTCTCCTGTTTAAGTGTCCTGCATTTGCCACAAGTCCAGTATGAAGTATTCCTTTTAATGGGCAGTGAAAGAAAAATGAGGAAAAAAATTATATATATGTGAAATATCTCCTGCCTTAAGCAGGAATGGTGGCCTATACCATCTTCTTGTGTACAATCACTCTGGTTGGGGCCCTGCTGTCATTATTGCCGGGTCATTGCTGGAAGCACATTCAGATTGCAAGAACCCTCAGGTGGAATTTCACAGTGGGTAAATTCCCCTCTTCTTATACTGTTCTCCTGCATAGGGAACTGGCTTAGAGATTTAGTTTTAATGACCAAATCGTAATGAAACTTAAAAATAGCACCTGCACAAGCATAATGACTCAGTGGGTCAAAGCAGCTGCAACCAAGCTTGACAAAATGAAATCAATCCCTTGGGACCCACACAGTGGAATGAGAGAACTCCAGCAAACTGACCCCCGACTTACACACACACACACACACACACACACAATGTAATTTAAGTAAAGAATTTTAAACCCCCTTCTTTTCTGAAGCCTAACTTGAAAACAAGGTTCTTACTGATATAATTGCATCTTAGCCACAATATAAGGATGATGTCATTCTTATTTTTATTATGGTAACTCAGCCTCTCTAAAATAGAATTTGATGCCACACAAAGAGGTTGGCATCCTTGGGTAATAGGAGTCACTAGGTCACTTGGTCAAGCAGCAAGCTGGAAAAGGGCATAATCACATTCTCTAGCTTGCTCTTAAGGCCAGGGCAAGCAGAAGTCAAGGGACAAGAGATAAAAATAACGATCAGACTTCATATGTTTCTCTCCCACTATATTATTGCATTTTTTTCCTAAAATGAAACAAAATCCACTACACATTAAGACTTTCCACTACATTTCACAAACAAGGGACCTGAGATTAGGGCACTTGTCTCAAAACATTCAGCAAGTTATTAGTGAAGAAAGACTGCGAACTTGCAGGAGTAGAATTCAACCTGTGACCTCTCATTTCTTTTACCTCCCCACAGCTTAAGACAGTCCTAAGCAGGCAGGCTTCATCTCAGCAATTTCTCAGAGCAGCTATGGATAGACAGATGTCTCTTCCCCAGGAGATCTTACCATCATGTGCTCGCCACAGAAGATGATCCAGAAAGAAAGAAGCATTGCATAGAAAATGCCCTGCCGGATGTCACCAAATAGCAGCATCCAGGTCCAGTCAAACCCAATGGAAAACCATTCCACAGGGATATTGATAAAGGTCATGGAAATCCCAAGGGCAAAGATGACTCTGAGAAAATACCCAGAAAAGCCAGGTTACTGCGGAGAAAAGACTTTAAAAATCTAAAGCCAATTTTGAGAACTGAGATGTTATTTATTCAGACTTTAGCAAATTGATCAGTTTCTTAGCATTCATGATAAATTTTCACCCTGAGATACAAAATGTCCTAGCTTGCATCCTTGGAAAATGAAGGAGTGTCACACTAACTTCTGGGTAACTAAATGGAGCCCCCTGAGAGATACACACTTTAATCCCATTGCCTTCTTAAACAGATATGCTTTAGTATAATTGTATCCTCTTACATCTTGATAGTATCACTGACCCAATCATTAAGAATATGCATCATAAGTCACTACTGTGATATCCTTGGCAACTCTTAATTGTGTAAGTGTATTTGTTTCAATAAAAAAAAAACTATACAACTACACATAAATACAATTGGCTTCTTGTTTAGCTTTTCCTTTATCACACTATTACTTGCCCCTTCTTTATTAAAATGTCATTATGATTTATTTATACATTTTTCATATCCACAAATACATATCCATAACAAAAACAATGTACTAAGAATTACTGTTACGGCTACAGACACATATATGGGAAAGACTAATATCTTTACTGAGGGAACTGCATTTAATGGGAAAGCCTGATAAAGAGGCATTGAAATAAGCAACATCATCACAGTTTAGAGGTTCAGAATACTGCCAGGATTGCCTCTTACAGAGATAGAAACTAAGTGCACAGAGAATTGAGGAAATGAGTGTGAAAATGTCAGAGAGCGGAGTGTAAATGGATGCAGAGAGGATTGGAAGATGCAGTAATATTTATAGATCTACAGGTAACACATTTTAGGAAGTAAAAGGATCTGAGAGCAGAAAAATAAAAGAGGAACAGCTCATGAAGAAACTTACATTGTTTATCTTTAAAAAGAGACTAGCAAGCTAATAAAAAGTTTAAATACTAGAATTATACCATTTATTCACTCAACAAATACTAACTTAAAATTATAAAGACAGATAAAAAGAGAATGGAGAGTGATTTATATAGGGTGAATGCGGGGGGACAAAAAAAAGAAAACACTTCAATGAGAAACATCAAATAGGAATTAAAGGAGCAAATGAGGCATTAATATACCTAGGAAGTACTATTTCAGATAACAAGAATAAGTTCAAAAGCATTGGGGTAAAATCTTAGAATGAGAGGCATTTGAGTGTTATCACAGGTGATATGAGATATGATCTAATGGAGTTTATAGGACATGGCAAAGCTAGTGGACAGCTTTCAGTAGAGAGTTGAGTGATCTTATTGACACGTAAAGGGAACGGGGAGGCTTTGGGTGAATAGATTGTAGGAAAGAAGATAGTGCAAGGAGGTACTTCTAATAATCAATCTGAGCAATAATGTGGGTGATCAGATTATTAAGGGGGTAGCAATGGAGACTGTAAGGCTTCAAGGGTATTTAATAGAGGTGTGACTAACAAGTAGAATAATAAGTAGCTTCCCTCTTTCCAGTCCAGCAAGAGGAAAAAGCAAAACAAAACAAACAAACAAAAGAAGTTGCCTTTCACCAATATGAGGAGAACTAGAAGAGCTATAGGTGGCATCAGAAAGAAGTCAAGTATTCTTTATATTACATCACTAGCAGAGCTAATAAAGAAAGAGGTACAAAGTCTCTTCCCTGGATCAACAGTGTAAAAGGCTAGAAAAATGGGAAACAGTAATGAAGACTAAGTGTTGGCCAGCAAAGGAGAATAATAGCAAACAATAACCATGAAGGAAGAAAGAGTGATCAGCTATGTAGAATGCTGCTCATGGTCAAGGAAGGTAAAGACTAGAAGCCAACCATTAGATTCGACTATGGAGGTGATTCATGAAACTGTGAAATGGCATAGTGGAGATCAACCAACATTAAAAAGGAATAAAGACAGAAATAGAGCAGATATGTAGGTAAAATTTTTTGAAAATTCTTGTAAAAGGAAAAAAAAAGGTATAATTATTTCAGGAAGAAGTACTTTCTCATGGTGTAGCATATGCATATATAACAGTAATAGAAGTAAGACAGCAAAAAGGAGAAGTTGTTAATGTGAGAAAGAAATAGCTTATATCTACAGGAACATCATCCTGTGTGTGGGAGGGTTTGAATTGAGTTGGGAGTGAAAAAGTTCATTCATTAACAGAAAAAGATCTGAAATCTGACTATGGGAAAGAACAGCAAAGACAGCAGTGTGAGGAGGAGCATTCTGAAGATTTACAAATAAGTTGTATGTTAAATCTGGAGGTGACAGAGTCCACCATGACTCTTAGTCAATTCACCAACTTAACTCACACAATGGCTGCTTGAACTAGACATGCAAAATAGGAACATGGCAGACTATAGAAAATGGCATTTTCTAAGTGTGATCTGAATCAGTTCTTACTTTTCCAGTAGCACTGGGGGTCGGGACATCATGGTGATCCTCCTCCAATACCACACCATAATGATGAAGATACTGGGTGTGAGGAAGGTCTTCATTGCAAACCACACCTTAGTAAAGCCTCCATTTTGGTGGATTCCCTAGACAGAAACCAATTATAATTCTGGAGATGAATAAATATTAATGTTTTTTTAAGACCATATACAGATGAGCAGTTTGCCTACCAGAAAGTGTTCATAGTCACAGAAGATACTGCCCTCATAGACTCTCTGTCCCCTCCTTAGATATCATAGAAATATATCCAAAAAAGGTGGAAAGAAAAGGAAAAAAAAAAAAAAAAGGGCAATGCTATGCCAAGGAATTAAGAACATAATCAAAGATTTTTTTTTTTTTTCCTGCAGGGTCTTCATTCAACATTGGAGATTGCAACATGAAAAATAAAAGACTCAGAAATTGATATTGGGCTTCAAACTTCAGGTTAAAGATCAGAAAAGCAAAACATCTGGGCATTAACTCTTACTCTACCTCAGACTGAAAGGCGATCCTGGTTCCACAAAACCTCATGCTGTAACCTCTCCATAGCGTGGTTGGAAAATCCTGAGACTTCAGTGTCTTCCTATCTTCAGTGTGGCTGGAGAATGAATCCCTCATACTGAGATCTTGCCTGTGTTATATACCCCCCTTCTGCTGTGATACCAGGAGCTGAGATCATCTTTGTGTGAGTTGTTTCTCTTTAAAATTAAATTAATCTTGTATAGATATGGGTGGCCTTGAACTCACATAGATCTGTCTATCTCTTAATCCTGAGGCCTAGGATTAAAGGTGTGTACCACTACCTTGTAGCTTCTGGCTGCTGGGATTAAAGGTGTGTATTACTACTGCCTGATCTTTATAGCTTGCAGCTGACTTTGCTTTCTGAATCCTCAGGTAAGCTTTAATAAATCATAAATAATATATCAACTTAGGAGATACTATATAGGTTCAGTAAGAGGTATCAAAAAGTAGATTTAAATTATGTTTGTAACATGTCATTAAATGAAAAAAAAAAAAAAAAAAAAAAACCCAAAGGCCAAAAGCACAAGTCATTATAGATAATTTTTATGCTTCTCTGTATTTTTTTAATTTATTTTCTAATTTTCTTGTATGTGTGTGAGTGAGTTTTGATTTAAAATGTAGACTCCTTATGCAATGTTCTCTATCCTTCACTAAACAAACAACAAGGACAGAACCTAAGTCATAACTGTTACAAATTACATTTGTAATTTTCAAAGTAAAAACATAATTATTCTTATCTTGTTTGTTATACAATAAAGATCATACTATGACCTTAGAAATAACTGCAATAGTTTTATGTGATCTTAAGACTACTTGAGGTATCACAGAGCCTACCACATCCATGAAGAGAGGCTAAGGCACTGAATTCCACCTTCAGATTTCCTGTGCCATGTTGGCATGGTCTGACCACCATGTGTGGATGAGCAAAAACATACAGCACATCAGGGATATGCTCACTCTTTTACCTTGAGTTGTAAAAAAAAGCAAAAGAGATCTTTGATCCATTTGAACTTAAGTTTTGTGCATGACAATAGACATGGGTCTATCTACAGTCTTCTATGTACCAGTATCCAGTTATGTCAGCCCCATTTGTTAAAGATGCTTTCTTATTTCCATTGAATAAATTTAACTTCTTTGTCAAAAATCAGGTGTTTGTACGTGTGTGGGTTATTATCAGGGTTTTCAATTCAATTCCATTGTTCTACCTGTCTATTTTTTGTGCCAATACCAAGCTGTTTTCAAGACTATAGCACTTGAACAAATTGGTGCAGGAGACTGCTTCCTGAACACCAGTAACACAGACACTGAGATCGACAATTAATGAATGGGAACTCCTGAAACTGAGAAGCTTCTGTAAGGCAAAGGACACATAATGGCAGCCCACAGAATGGGAAAAGATATTCACCAACCCCACATCTGACAGAGGGCCAATTTCCAAAATATACAAAGAACTCAAGAAGCTAGTTACCAAAACACCAAATAATCAAATTAAAAAGTGGGGTACAGAAGTAAATAGAGAACTGTCAATGGAGGAATCTAAAATGGCTGAAAGACAGTTAAGAAAGTGCTCAACATCCTTAACCATGAGAGAAATGCAAATCAAAACAACTCCTATCAGAATGGCTAAAATCAAAAAACACCAAAGACAGTATGTGCTGGAGAGGATGTGGAGAAAGGGGAACACTCCTCTACTGCTGGTGGGAGTGCAAAATCCTACAGCCATTTTGGAAATCAGTATGGCTGTTCCTCAGGAAAAGGGAATTAGTCTACCTCAAGATCCAGTAATTCCATTCTTAGGTATATACCACAAAAGATGTACATTCATACAACAAGGACATATGTTCAACTATGTTCATAGCAGCATTACTTGTAATAGCCAGAACCTGAAAGCAACCTAGATGACCCTCAACTAAAAATAGATGGAGAAAATGTGGTACATTTACACAATGGAGTACTACTCAGAGTAAAAACACATAGAATCCTGAAATTCACAGGAAAATAGATGGAACTAGAAGAAACCATGCCAAGTGAGGTAACTCAGTCACAAAAAGAGGAACATGGTATGTACTCACTTATATATGGCTTTTAGATATAGAGCAAAGGATTACCAGCCTATAATTCATACCTCCTGAAAAACTAGGAAGCAAGGAGGACCCTAAGAGACACATACATGGTCTCCCCCCGGAGAAGGGGAAAGGAACAAGATCTCCTGAGCAAATTAGGAGCATGGAGGAAGGGGAAAAGGAGTTAGAAGAAAGAGAAGGGGAGAAGAGGAGGGGAGGGGTGGGCATGAGGAACAGGAATATTAAGATAGGGAAGGAATAGAGAACAAGGAAAGAGATACCATAATAGAGAGAGCCATTATAGATTTAAGGAGAAATCTGGCACTGGGGAAATGCCCACAGATGTGCAAGGGTGAACCCAACTAACAATCTAAGCAATAGTGGGGAGGCTACTTTTAGTGCCCTTCAATGACATTAAGATTGACCTTATATGCCATCCTAGAGCCTTCATCTAGTAGCTGATAGAAGCAGAAGCAGACACCCATAGCTAAACACCAGTCGAACTCCTGGAATCCAGTTACAGAAAAGGAGGAGCAATGAGTAAAGGGGTCAAGACTAGGCTGGAGAAACCCACAGAATCAACTAACCTGAACAAGGGGGAGCTCATGCATCCTAGTCTGATAGCTGGGAAACCAGCATAGGATGATAGAGATACACTGAATATGAGTATTAGTTAGGAGGACTGGGCAATCTATATGTGGACTTTGGGAGTCCATCCCACATAGAGTGATACTTCCTCAGCATAGACATATGGGGTAGGGCCTAGACCCTGCCCCAAATGATGTGACAGACTTTGAAGATTCCCCATGGAAGGCCTCACCCTCCCTGAGGAGCAGAAAGGGGATGGGCTGGGGTTTGGTGGGGGTGAAAAGGGAGGATGGGAGGGTGAGGGAACTGGGATTGAAATGTAAAACATTTGTTTGGTAAGCCTTACCCCAATGTTGCTTGTGGCTATTGTAAAGGGTGATATTTCTCTGATTTCTTTCTCCCTTCTCTTTGTCATCTGAAAAAAGTAGGGCAGCCTTGTCTTGTTCCTGATTTTAGAGGAATCATCTTAAGTTTCTCTCCATTCAGTTTGATGTTGGCAGTTGGTTTGCTGTATATTGCTCTTATTATGTTTAGTTATGTTCCTGTTATCCCTGATCTCTCTAAGACCTTTATCATGAAAGGGTGTTGAATTTTAACTTTGTGGCTCTAAAGAAAGAATTCTAGCCAGTAGGAGTGACGCTTCAATTTGAAAGTCAGCTAATTTTTTTCATATTCTCTGTTGATATTGAATTACAAATATAAAAACATGGCCTTTTGGTGGTCTTAAATAAAAAAAAGACAACTTAAAATACACAACCAGTCAAGGCGAGGAGAACAAGAGGCTGGATGCCCAGCCCTAGAGAAAGATGTACCACACTTCTCCTCCCAAGTTTCAGAAATCATTTCAGAAGAGGAGGCTGAAAGAGCCAGAAGAGGTAGATGGTTACAAGGAAGCATCATCTGAGCACAGCAAGGCAGCTGTACATGTAAACTGTTAGCAGTTGTCAGAGAATGCACAAAATCTGTACAAGCCTAACCAGACCAAATCACAGCATGGAGAAGAGAGTTGGGCACACAACCCTACACCTATTCAGAGCAATTGGCTACTGGGGAAGTAATGATTTTGTTTTATGTAAGAGTGCAGCCCTTGGTAAGTCAACAAACTCCAGTGGAAGAATATATACCCGATAATATTTTGAGCAGCATAAGTTAGTCTTGAATGCTTTTTTGTTTTGTTTTGGTTGGTTGTTTTTCATGGCACAAAGTTGGGAGGATAATAAAGGAAACATGCATGGATCTGGAAAAAGTTGCTGGGTCAAGAATGATTTAAACACATATGAAGTTCAAAACTCTTAAAGAACTCATTAAAATTAAAACATTAATATTAAAAATCATGCATGCAATGCTTGAACAGTTTTATATAACTCCATGCAAATCATCTTAATTTAGAATTTTGATCATCATGGTTATGTTGCTATTCCCAATTCTCAGATAAGCCAACAGATAAGCATAAAAATGGCAGGATTAACAGAAGAATTTTCCTCCTACATGCTTCCAGGGCCCTATGTGTGCATAGAGATGGAAATACAAATACAAAATTATTTACACATATATGAATACTGTACTCTTGACAGCTGCTTCAAGGTCTCAATCTGCTGGTTCAATTATACTCACTTACCACCAATCGAATATCCTTTATCTCCCCAATCCCAACATTGATTTTCTTCTTCTCATTCACTGGTAGCCGGATATTTAGAAGATAATACTTATGAGCCACTGACCCAATTTCCATGAAAGGAAGGACATCACATTCATAATGACGACCTTCGTGCTCTAGAGTCTGGAAAAAGATTAGATGGAATGAGGCAGATTACTGTTTACAAAAGACTATATGCATTCATTTGGATTAAGCTAATATCACTAATTTTTTAAAATGCTAATGTGTTAAGGTGCACATAAAAGGCACAGATCTACAAGGCATACTGGAATCCTGGTGTCCACTGAACTACTTCATAGAGATGCAGGAAAGGAGGAGAGGAAAAGAGTGGGGTGAGGAGGGAGGGGAAGAAATTAGCCCCATTTGAGGTAAAACCAAAAAAATTTTAAGTAGAAAGCAGAGATCTCTTTGGCACCTTTCTCAGACCTAGAATCCACATTAGAGCTTTGCATCAGACTGCTCTGTTCTACTATGATTTAGGGAACTCCTAAAAGACCTCTAAAGACTCCTTGTGTATCCAGGAGAAAAGAAATTGGTGAAATCCACCACAACCTTGATGATGGTTATTCATTTTCACAGTGAAATAAAAGCTGAAATTATCTTCCTCTTATCAATCTGACAAAAAAAAAAAAAAAAAAAAAAAACCCACAGTACACTGGGGCTGAAGAAATGGCTCAAAACTTAAGAACACTTGCTGTTTTTGCAGAGGATTCAAATTCCACTCTCAGCACCCACACAGCAGCTTAAACATGATTATAAGTAGAACTTCCAGATACCTTATTCTGGCTTCTATGGACTGTGTGGTTGTTTGAAAGAAAATGGCCTCCATAGGGAGTGGCGCTATTGGGAGGTCCTGCTTTTTTGGAGTAAGTGTGGCCTTGATAGAGGAACTGTGTCAAAGTGGGCTGAGCTTTGAGGTCTCCTATGCTCAAGATATACCCAGTGATATAGACTCCTGCTGCATACAGATTAAGATGTAGAATGCTTAGCTCCTTCTCTAGCACCATGTTTGCCTGAATGCTGTCATATCCAACCATGATAATAATGAATTAACCTCTGAAATTGTAAGCCAGTCCCAATCAAATGTTTCCCTTTATAAGAGTTACCATGGTCATGATGTCTCTCCATAGCAATAGAAATCCAAACTAAAACAGGCTTTATGCAGGTGGTGTACTTACATACATACAGAAAAAAAAATTAATACACATCTGTTATGGGAATTCAATTCATTTCTGCCAATGACTTTTGGGGTGACTAGCCCTATGGGCGTGGTTTTCTCTGGGAACATGACCAGAAAAAAATTAAAATCTAGGGTCTAATGTTGCTACAAATTTCTTTCCAATCATATTTCTTTTTTGCTCCTTAGAACCTTTCTTTAGATATATTAGTATCTTAAAAGTTAAACATTCTGTTTTGATATTAATAATGTTTAAATTTTTCACAGTGAACAATGAATTTTCCTAACAGCATTCTCTCAAGTATATAAAACGACAATGGGTCCCTCAACAATGACTCTATCTGGTCCATAATAATGCCATTTGAGACACCACTCAAAATTAGTTTTGAACTACAAATTGCTCAGGACAATTCCAAGGTGGCTAGTTGAGAAGGTCCACCTTCTTATACTACTCTAGGAAGAACTGCAGATAAGCCTTACTCATTACTCTGAGACTGGCTAAAAATGTAATAACTAGTTTTCATGAGACTTAACATTGTTTTAGTTTTTTGCAGTATCCCATACAGATAGTGACCCCCCTCCCCCAGACAACTAGAAGTAATTCTAAAATTATGCTTCCTCTCCCAATAAATAGAATGGGTGGGTTTTTGTTTTTCTCAGGTTTGTAGATAATTGTTATCTGCAGGGGTTGGTTATAAGTTGTTATAGGGTTTGGAGCAGAGTAATAAAGATTAGACTATGGAATCCCATTTGGAAAAAAAGGGGGGAGATAGATAGGATAGGACAGGACAATAAGGTAGATTATTATATCTACTTGTAAACTAAATTAGCAACTATTAGTTTTAGACAATTTGTATTGGTGTAGATTCTTGCATATTGATACAAATGTAAAATTATTTTTCTATTCTTGTTTAAGATAATATCGATGTAAATTCAAAGTTATTTTTGCTATATTACATATGTTACTATTTCTGTTTAAGATTTTTTTGTGTATTGATACAAATGTAAGATTATTTTTGTCACACTGTAGGTATGTTTCTACTTCTGTTTAGTATATTTTGTATATTGATGGAAATTAAGATTACTTTGTCCTATTGCATTATACATTTCTACCTTTGGTTAAGATAGTTTTATATATTGTCACAATTTCAAGGTCATTGTTCTTATACTGTACATTTATTTACAGATTGTTTATCTTACTTTTTCCACTTTAAAATTTTTGATTTCATGTTACATTCTAACCAGTTTTCCCTCCCTTGCCTCCTCCTGCCTCTCACCCCCCCATGCACCCCCAGTCCACTCCCCCTCATAGAAAAGGGCTCCCATGAAGAGTCAACATAGTCTGGTACAAAAGGTTGGGGCAGGGCCTGGGCCCTCTCCCATGCTTAAAGACTGAGTGTGGCATCCTACCTTTGAGAATTGGCTCCAACAAGCTAGCTCATGTACTGGTATTATATTAAGGTCCTAATGCCTCTAGGCATAGCATTTCCCTGTAATCCTTCTGCTGCATACAAGAAACACACCTCAACCTCAAAGACAGACATTATCTCAGAGTAAAGTGTTGAGAAAAGATTTTCCAATCAAATGGTCCTAAGAAGCAAGCCAGTGCAGCTATCCTAATATCTGACAAAATAGACTTCAAACTAAAAATAATCAAAAGAGATGGAGAAGGATAATTCATAACCATCAAAGGAAAAAAATCCATCAAGATGAACTCTCAGTTCTGAACATATCTAAGTAGAAGGGCAGATTTGTAAAATAAACATCGCTAAAGCTTAAATCACACATCAAACCCCACACACTAATAATGGGAGACTTCAACACCTCACTCTCTCCACTGGACAGGTCTGCCAGACAGAAACTTAATAGAGAAACAAGGGAATTAACAGTGATTATGACTCAAATGGACTTAACAGACATTTACAGAACATTAAACCTAAACACAAAAAATATATACCTTCTTCTCAGCACCTCAAGAAACCATTTCTAAAATTGACCACATAATTGACCATAAAGCAAATCTCAACAGATACAATATTTGTAGTAGCAGAACCTAGGAGCAACCATGAAAAATGGATCAAAAAAAAAAAAAAAAAAAGATGACTTCATGAAAATTTCAGGCAAATGGATAGAACTAAAAGAAACCATCCTGAGTAAGGTAACACAGACACAGAATGACAAGCAGGGTATGTACTCACTCATAAGTGGATGTTAGACATAAAGCAAAGGATAACCAGCCTACATTCCACAACCCCAGAGAAGCTAAGAAACAAGAAGGACCCTAAGAGAGGCATACGTGGATTCCCAACCCCAATAAGGGGAAACAGACAAGATCCCCTGAGTAAATTGAGAGGTGGTAGGATGTAGAAGAGAGAGGAGAGAAGAAAGGGAGTGGGGAGGAGAACATGAGGGATTGGGAAGGTTGAGTTGAGGAAAGGACAGGAGAGCAAGGAAAGAGATGCCTTGATAGAGGGAGCCATTATGTGGTTAACAAGAAACCTGGCACTGGTGAAATTTCCAGGAATCCACAAGGATGACCCCAAATAAGAATCCAAGCAATAGTGGACAGGTACTTTAACCCTTCCCCTATAGTCAGATTGATGCCTACCTTAGTTGCCATCATAGAGCATTCATCCAGTAGCTGATAGAAGCAGAACCACAGTTCCACAGCTAAACATTGGGCTGAATTCCTGGAGTCCAAATGTAGAGAGGGAGGAGTGATAATATGAGCAAAGGAGTCAAGACCATGTTGGGGAAACCCACAGAAACAGCTGACTTGACACAGTGGGAGCTCATTGTCCCCAGACTAACAGCTGGAGAACCTGCATAAGATGGAACTAGGATCCCTGAATGTTGGTGTCAGTTGGGGGGACAATCTATGGGGCCACTGGCAGTGGAACCAGTATTTATCCCTAGTACATGAACTGGCTTTTTGGAGCTCATTCCCTATGGAGGGTTACCTTGCTCAGGCTAGATAGAGGGGAAAAGGCCTCAGTTCTGCTCCAAATGATGTGACAGACTTTGATGATTCTCCACAGGAGGCCTCACCCTTTCTGAGGAGTGGAAGGAGGATGGAATGGGGAGATGGTGGAGGGAATGGGAGGACAGGAGGGAGAGGGAACTGAGGTTGGTATGTAAAACAAGATTATTTTGAAGATTAAAATAAAATTAAAAAACAAAAATAAATATTTGAAATACAAAATCCCTGACTATTGCCAAGACTGGGTCGGACAGTCTTTCAAATTTTCCTGCTTGTAAAAATGGTCTGTCAGATATTCTAGGCCTATAGCCAAAGCTGGATGGCCCAACATTATAAACATTACAACCAGATGTTTCTGTCATTTCTTGCAATTTTTGGAAGTCACTTACTTGTACTTCCTGTTTACTCAGGTAAAATTACTTTCCTTCTTTGGTCTTGGGACTTTGATGGGGTTGAAGACTAGATTCTTACAGTTACAATCCTCTTGTATCTTAGCTAGAGGGATATCAGTATAAGACATAGACTCTTCAGGAAAGGACAACTATTGGAGTAAACTCTGTAGTTTGCCAACTACCTATAGTCTGGACAATTAGAGTGTGTTTATTGCTTGATATTGTTCTTGTTGGTTGTAGTTCCATTTTTATGTTATTACTATCTTTCTTCTGGACAATGCTTGATAACTGTTCTCATTGTATATAGTTTTATGTTAGGATTAGAACCTTAACTAGACAAAAAGGGGGGGGGGAAATTATGGAAATTTAATCTATTTTAGCCAATGACATTAAGGGTGAGTAGCCCCATGGAAATGGTTTTCTCTAGAGACATGACTGGATAAAACTAAGGAGATCTCATGCTCTCATGTGGGATGCCCCTCTGTAAGCTGTGAATATGTCTTATTACCATTGGTTAATAAAGAAGCTTACTTACTTGTAAGCCATGGTCATTTGGTGATACATAGAGTAGTAGAAATGGGTTAATGTAATTGTGAGAGCCGGTCAGTAATATGCCTGAACCATTGGCAACGCAATTATAATTAATACTAAGCCTCAGAGTGATGATTTTATGAGCTGTGGGATTGGGCAGAACACCTAAAAGCTTCTGGCTACATCTGCCACCCACCATTTGGGATGGATCCACATAATACCTAAAATAGCTTTAAAGGGTTCTAAACATGCAGAGATGAAACTGCATTGGGCTTCCTAGTCTCTCATGCTGGCTACAATGTGGAGATGCATCTCTGGGCAGCTGCCCATCAGATGGAACTGGCCAACAACCAGCATGAGCTAAGTAACATGGTGGATTCCAAAGTCTCTTACCGGGGCCACAGTACAGAGAGATTTCTCAGGCACTGCCTGTGGGCTTGGGAACACAGCTGCATGGATCTAAGAAGAGTGCAACTACATGCTACTTAGTACTGCTTCCCAGCATTGGGGGGTCGAGGCTGGTGAGCATGACTCTCTCCGGTACCTCCGTCATGTTGGAAAGTTAACCAACAGTCAAAGTGGCTGCTCTGGTCCTAGCCACACCTGCTTAACAATTTAAAGCACCGATCAAAAAATAATTACAGCTACACAATAAGGACCAGTTCAGACAAAAACAAAGGCCTCTAAATGGGTCACAATATGTTTGATGGGCTTGGGAGAGAGGGAATAGACAGAGTGATAGATAAAAATGAAAATAATTTAAGGATACCAAGTTGAGGTCCTTAAAGGAGAAATAGAATAATAATTAAAAAAAAATTATAATGGACCACCATGTAAAGACTGAAAATACACAGAGTCTGGATTGTATATACTATTGTGTTTCCTTTACAATTGTTGACTGTTAATAAGCTAACTACAGAGAGACATTTGGTTGTAGGGGCTACTAAAGCTAAACCTCCATAAGGTATCTTGACTTCAAAATTTGGGTCTAAGGACATGTTGCTTTGGAAAAGAGGGTCTGCTTTTGTTTCCATAGAAGATGAGAAGTTGTGGATTCCTTCCAGGCTAATATGGTTGGGTCAAGAAAGACACCCCCACCCAGCTCTGAGAGGTCTCTGATGGGAGCTATGGCCCAGGAGACCCAACATCCAAAAGAGCTTCAAAGCAACTAGATGAGATGATGCAGCCTCAAGACTACTATAGGCAAGACTTGAATATAATTCTAAACTTTCTCAGGATCTCCATAAGACTACCAGTACCCCCAATCAGCAGGAAGTGGTATAGAAAACTACACCCAAATTACCAAAACATTGTTTATAAATGTTTGTTTACATTTAAAGGGGGTTGTTTATAAATAATTACTAGTCATAGTCAATCTCTTTCTAAAGAAAAAAGGGGATATATGATATAGAAATAAATGCTTTAAATTGGTAGGGATTTTGGTTTATTGATACAAATTTAATTTTTATACTACATGCATATTTGTACTCTTGTTTAAGGTGGTATGTTTATTCAGCTAATTTAAAATAGTAATGTATAGTTAAGAAATACAAACTAATAGTCATCTATAAAAGTCAAATTATAGACATGTTATGTTTTTTAAATATACAGAGATTTATTTCAGATGGACAGATAATCTTCAAGCTCTAGAAAGACAGAATATGGCATTGAAAAAGTTTTAAGAACTTAGACCTTTCTTGACAGTGAAATATCTGCTCCTGGCAGCACCAATTACTTCAAGAAGGCATTGAAGAAACTTGTTATGGAGTTTGCTTTCAATGTGGCAAGACTAGTCATTTGGGCAAGACACTGCTTGACAATATGAGGTATGGGCCGGACATACTGGACCTATGGAAAAATGACTGATGAACTTGCCAAAACAAGGTGGGAGAGTCCTTTAGGGTTCCTGCTTCACTGAGAAATCTGCCAGATACACTAGGCCTATAGAATGAAGATGGATGCCTCAATGTTACAGAATAACTTTGGGTGACTGTCTAGGCAGCCAGATGTTTCTGTCATTTCTAGAGTTTTGGAAGTTGCTTACAATGCACTTCCTGTTTACTTAGGTAGTATTATAGTCTTTTGGGGTCTTTGATGGAACTGAAGACTAGATAATTATAGTTATAGCTTTCCTTAGTTATGATAAAAGATAAATTAGATATAAAATTTAGACTCACAAAGACAGGATAGATAGAATATTTCCTTTAATTTTGTCAAATACTAATTATATAACTATAGTTATTGCTTAATACCTGTTTTGTTATATGTAATTTTACTATGTTAAAGTTAGAACATTCCTTTTTAATTAGACGGAAAAGGGGAGATGATGTGGGATGCCCCTCTATAACCTGTGGAATATGTTTTATTACACTGGTTAATAAAGAAGATGATTTGGCCAATAGCTAGGCAGAAGACAGTCAGGTGGGAAATCCAAACAGAATTACAGAGAGAGGAAAGCAGAGTTAAGAAGATGCCAGCAGCTGCTAGAGAAGCAAGATGTGAGGCAATAAGCCATGGGCTTTGTAGCAATACACAGATATATATTCATGCATTGGGTCTGCTTTCTAAAGTTTTTCCTCTACCACAATGTATGGCACTTAAGAAAAACAATATTCTTATTTTCTTCCTTTTTCACTGACTCCCACTTGCCTTCCCTCCCTCCCCTAACTCTGGCATAAGATTGCCTAATTAGGACAAATTACAGCAGATAATAATTTCACTGTTTTTCTTGACTTCACATTCCACTTGAGACTACAGAGCTTTAAAGCAATTTCTCATTTAATCTTCAGAATAAGTTTAAACTTTGCCATTACTAAAATGCATAGATTTGACGATTCATTTTCTTCAAACCTTTCAAAGTTTGATCTCTTTTGAGCAGGAGATCAACACATATAAAGATAATTAAGTCCCTGTCACTGAGAAGCAGTTACAGGCAATACCCCCCCCACACCTCCTAATGTGTAAAGAAAAGTGAAAAATCACTTCTTTTTATAAGGATAACATTTTCTTTATCTAAAAGCCCTACAACTTACATTTAACCAGGCTCTCCTCTGAAAGATACAATCAACTTACAACACATATAGAAGGAAAATTTCCTAAAAAAAATATTCTGAACTGTTAACTATGTCTTTATTTCCCCCAGCTTATAGTTCCCTCTCATTTTTACCTATTAAATTATCTTTAAGAGCATACCCAAAAATAATTAACCAAGGCTGTTTAGGAAAAAAAAAAAAAACTCTGTATTTAGACAGTCAGCAAAAGGACCTGGGGTAGGACTTTTCAAGTTTTGTTAATTTTAAAGGGGATGAATTCAAAGTGCACTGAGATAAACACTTTGATCCTGTCTCCTGTGAACATAATAAAAAGTTATTATGCCTTGAATGTCCCTGTCAATACTAATATTGAAATTTAGTTGCTATCATGATTTGCTTGGTCATGATCATTTTGCTCTCATTAAAGAATCAGTGCTGTCACTGTGAGATACTGTGGGTTAGTAATCAAGAGAGAGGTTTTGCTATGTGAAGCCGGCTTTTGTCCCATCTCCTCTCCCAGATGGGTATTATTGCCCTCCTACCATGTTTTAGTGTAGTGCAAAAGATCTCAACAGGTTCCAGCATCATGGTGTGGACTCAGCCTCAATAAGCATGAATCAAATAAACTTCTATTGTTTATACTTTATTTACATATCAGCAGAAGACAATAGATTTAAGTATGGCCAGGGAATCTGTATTTTCCATAAGCTTGCAAGGGTACCCTTGGTTCTCAGATCACATTTGTTACTGAAAGACAAGAAAACAAACTGCAACAAGTGCTTGCATGCTAGGTATAGTTTGTCTGTAAGAGTTTTACAGTTGACACTTTTGTCCAAGTGGCCCATCTTGTAAATATTGATTTGATTCAAAAACATGTCTCAGACATAATGTTAAATTATAAAGCCACTTTACATGCACATGCTCATTATGTCCTCTGGTTCTTTTAAAAAAAAGTTTTTTCTTTCCATTTCCCAGAAGAAAAACTAAAAATTTATAAAGCTTGATTGCAAACATTGACTGTGAACACTGAGTTAATGACAGAACCTGGAATGGGGGTTACATATGCTTTATTCCAAACCCATGCTTTTAATTTACATTAAAAATATAACCTATGTATGCAGGACATGGTATTCAGAGGCTTCTACTTGCCATTCTCACTACTAACTTTGTCCTTACATTTAATGGCAAAAGCAAAGTTTTAAAAGACCACTTCTAGAAGGATTCTATTTGTCCAATGTTACACAAGTCCTTTGGGAGCAACTAAAATGATAAAATGATGAGAAAAAGCATAATCAAGAATTTCTTCAGTGGAGAGTATAGCTTCTCCTTAACAAAAAAAGAAAGAAAGAAAAAAGATAGCATTCTGTCCCTGATGGGACATCAAAAGTCACTTGATTGGTATTACTCTATTCCAAGAGAGAAATACTATCAATTCAGCGATAAGTTGCCCTACCTTGGGAGATGTAAAAATACATTTGAGTTTACGTGGTACTCTTTCATGGGCCATTTCAGTCCATTCAGAAAACATATCATCACGGTAACCCAGGGAAACATCCATGGAAACTTCTGCATTTTCTCCTGAAAGAGAAAAAAGATGGACAATTTATAAATGATTATGGGAAAATACTTTGGAAACATTACAAAATTTTCACAGGCTCTTCCATGGGATTAAAAAAAAAAAAAAAAAGCAAGAGATGTTATTATGAAACCCAAACTTAGATTGAAGTCACAGTACTAAAGTCTAGTATGGATTCTGGATCTCACATAGCCACACTGTGAGTCAGGAACATCCATTTAAATTCTACCAGAGAGAAGAACTTCATCTCTCTGAGGCAGCACAGTTGCTCAGACTCTGAGTCATGATTAAAACACACTCACCCGGAACTTGCACCTGGTCTAAAATATGCAACATGAAAGCTGCTGAACCACATATTTCCACAAAAAGTGCCTTAGATTCTTGAGCATCACAGTTCTTTTGCTTTTTTTTTTTTTTTTTTTTTTCTTCCCCTCAACACTCTTCTCCACCAGTATGGACACAATTTGAGAATATCTACCAAGAGGCTTTGTCCACATATATCAGTTTAAAGGGTGGGGTTTTGTGGATTTTGATTAAATCACTGTGGTCTCCACCCTCAAGAATGAATTAATAATAGAAATGAGTCATTTCCCACCAGAACAGGTTGCAATAAAAAGAGAAGATCTGACCTCTTCTAAGTATCTTGTTTCCTGTCTCATGGTCTCCTGCTCTAATTATGATGACATTCAATATGTTAGGAGACCATTACCAGAGACTGAACAGATAGAATCACTTAACATAACTTGTCAGTTCCCTAAAGTGTATATTAACCTGTAGCAGCAACAGAAAAACAACTAAGACATTTTAATCCCTTCTGTGCTAACCATTAGATACACTGGTATCTGAAAGCACCCTTCATAAAACTGTACCCAAAAGGTTCTCACTTATAGACTATATATTTCTGAAACTAAAAATTCCTTCTTCATATGGACAAAATTAATTTTCTAAAAGCAAAGATTCATATATTTATATTGAGTATAGGTAGATATACATATACTTCCACATCAATAGAGACTCTGGTAGGGTTGATTTACTACTTCTCAATAAGCTTAGACTAATAAAATTGCATGAATCAATTTTTGAGCATTTTATACCACAGTAAGCAAGTTCACAAATGGACTTATTTTTTTGTTTTTGTTTTTTGTTGTTTTTGTTTTTTTCTTTTTGTTTTTTGTTTTTCGAGACAGGGTTTCTCTGTATTGCTTTGGAGTCTGTCCTGGAACTAGCTCTGTAGACCAGGCTGGCCTCAAACTCACAGAGATCCGCCTGACTCTCTGCCTTCCAAGTGCTGGGATTAAAAGAGTGTGTCACTAACACCCAGCTACAAATGGACAGTTTTAGTGAAATAAAAAAATAATTAATTAAGTACAATCCCACATTTCAACAATGAATTGTGAACCAGCCACCACTGGAAATTGGGATCAATTCTAGACTGACTACTAGCTGTAAATCCTCAGTTTGCTGATTTGTAAAGTAAAATATGACTAACAGAGTTCAGATTAGTGGAAGTACTACATGCTATGCAATATGTGGCACACAATCTATTTCTATTAAATTCGAATACATATAAATTACCAAATATATAGAATAACTTTTTATACTTACCAGTCTGGCCTGGCTTAAAGATACTTTATTATTACTGTCTAATATAAGTAAAGAAGGATTTCTTGATAGCTACATCTTAAACTCCTATAAAGGGAATATTCTGGAAAAGTGAATCAATTTATATGACCCAGTACCAAGTCAGTCAATTTATCAACTGCTGAGTGGGTTGAGGCACAGTACTTTCAACAGGGGAACTGGACTAAGAACTATACACAAAAGGCTTATGCTTAGTAGCACTATCTAAGGATTTCCAGATCAGTCATATTCTTGCATATAATTTTAAGCAATCCAAGAATCCTAAATTCAAAACTGGTATTATAGTTCATTATGAAAGTAAATCTGTTGTAATTAAAAAGTAGAATATATTTGGTTGAACAGATTATTGATCAAATGTATCACTGTGAAGCAGCAGGTGTGCCTTCAGGGATACTACTACTCCGGGCCCCACAAGAAAAAAAAATAGCAATAGGCATAGGTAGAGCAGACATCTCAGGCAGAGAGAAGGTCAAACAGGCTTAATCCTGGATTTGACCCCAGTTTCAACAGTTCTTCTAATCTGATGAGGATGCTCAAAGGAGAAGCAATAAAAAATTTACATACCATATTAGTATACAATTACCCTATTTTAAGTAACAATAACCTCTGAGGCTAATTTAAATTGCCCAATTCAATTTTCTATCAATACTATTCACTAGACTTTCAGGCATTAAGTAACAGCATAAAACCATAATGTTGATATTAACATGAGAAAGATAATTATCCTAGAGTCACCTTAAAAAAATTATGAGGACTGAGAGCATTGTTCTGTAGCATGTCCTAGATTCCACCCTAGAACTGCCAGAGAAATGGGAACAGGGAAAGAAGGAAAGTAGGAATGAAGGGAGGAAAAGGGAAAGAAGGAAAACTCTCCATCATATCAGGTATCCATTTCTTCTGTGGTTTTGCTGCAAGAATAATGACTAATTAATTTGCTTAACTATAAGTAATCCTTTTGCTATATGCATCTTACAACATCATGTTGTATATATTAAATGTGTCTAGACCACCACTTGATTTGTATCACCTAAAGAAGGTTGTCTAACTTGCCATAGAAAATATTGCTCAAATAAGTCAGAATACAACTTCCATGAGTCATCCCTAGCCCTGCTGTTTTTACTACTTTTGTCATATAAAAAAGAATTCGAGGAACATCAAGCATCAAAATTAATCATGATTCATGGAAGACCTACTCAACTCTGATCAAAGCTTTCTACTGTGTTCCCAGCAGGAGCAAGTCTAAAACTCATCTCTGAACCTCTCTAGCCTAAGCATAGAGTCAGAATATGGTGAACCAAAGCAATACCTCTGTGTGTGTGTGTGTGTGTGTGTGTGTGTGTGTGTGTGTGTGTGTGAAGAACTTGAGAATTGCAGTGTGAGTCAAAGAGCACCAAGTTGGAAGCCTGGGGATACCAGTACCTGTGGGTTTATCTGTCACTGTATGTATAGTAAAGACAAACTAATGTGGGTAATGTGGGTGGGGAATGAGGCTGTCTAAGGAAAAAGTACTGTGAGTTCCTCCAGTAGCCAATGTGAAGTGGTACTAATCCATTTTGCCAGAATGTCTTAGGTTTTTAACAAGAGAAAAGTCAGAAATTAAGAATATTTTTCCATGTTTTGTTTGTTTGTTTTTCTTTTTAAATAAGAGTCTAGTTGGAGTGGAACATCTTTTCCACAAAGTATACTGCCTGGGTGACTTTTGAACTGTTTTCTCACAGGTGTAGGGAGAGCAGGACTTGTAGTGATTCATATGGGAGTTAAAGATTCATCTCTTCCATTCACTATCCATGTGTTCCTGGGCAATTTATGAAACCTCGATCAAAAAACAAAAACAAATATGGAACATGGATACATGGACACATATGAACAAATGATAAGAAAGCTACTGTTCTTATGGAAAAATGAGAGAAACAATTCTCAATTTTTTAAAAAATTCACTAATGTGGTTATTAAAAAAATCCTTCCTCACAATCTCAGTGCAGGTCCACTAATAGAGCATCAAGAAACTCCAGACATACCACATATCTTCATGCTGACCACTACATCATCTTTTCTTCCTATTTTGCCAACAAGTCAAGTTCAAAATTCTCTAGCTGCTTACTGTTATGTCTTAATTTTACCCATTATCGACTTACTTCCTGTGTAGCTGTGACAAGGATGCTATTTTTCCTGTGTATGAAGAACTCAGAAAGACAAAGTTCCCAAATTATCCTAGTGGCTAATGTGTCCTGGCTTATAACTTCAGCATTTTGCCATTTTTTATTGGTATATGTGAAGTAGGAATAAAGGATCAGAGACTGTTCTAAAAACCCTTTGGCTCCCCCACTGATCTCAATGCCATTGTTCCCAGGATAGATTCTTGGGGTTCTTCTCCTGTTATAATAGAACTCATCCCTTAGGATTTTATGACTACTAAATTAGTCACCATGAAAATTGCTTAGAACAGTGCATAAAGCATCAAGAATAGCAATTTCTGTCATCATTACATTGATAAACGTGAAATCCTCATATCTAACTTTCATTCAATATAATAGCAGGTGAGAAAACCATGATGCTTCTCTCTAAATCCATTCCAAACATGAAACACAAAACTATGAAACAGGAGAGTGCTGGGCAGAAAGAAGTCAGTAAGACTGTGCTGCTTGCTGATGAACTATTTTCTGCCTTTCAGTGGAGTAGGAAATCTTTTCAGCTTTAACCACTACATTGCATATAATAAAACACTGTTCTCATGGCTCCTGGGATGCTGCTTGGGCAATACTACCTGACACCTTGTAGAGACAATTAAAACTGCATATGCTATTTGAACCCCCTGGGAGATAGGCAAAATGGACAAGGTTACATATGACATTGGGAAAAGCTACCTATTAAAATAAAGACTCTGGTTATAGCAGCTCCATAGAATAAGGGCAAAAAGTATTATCACAGAGTATGTTTAGCTATGAAAGTCATGGTTCTCTCTCTCTCTGTGTCTTTTTTTGTATTTAAAATGGAAACCTTTATTGATAGTTTAGGATTACAACAGAGATTTCCACAAAAACAAACAAGATAAGTTCAAGATAGTGGTATAGCACAAGGGGCGCCTTTTCGTTAAGAAGTATTAACAGGTTAAATACTTATTATAAAACACTAAATAGCTCAGGCTAGATTGTTCTTGTAGACTAAAAAGTGAATAAAAATAATTATAGTTGAATGTGGCATGCTTGCCTGTAATCCTAACATTCATCAGGCTGAGGCAGGAGGATCAAATACTTGGTCCATATAATGAGACTCCAACAGTCACCAAGTTTAAAAAAAAAGATAACCCAAAATTGAACAATTGAGTAAAGAGCCCACTTTTTCTCCCATTAAGCCTATTATACTTGTTAGGTCATAGACATATCACTAGAGATGGGATTAGCCATACCAGTGGCAGCTTCTCTCTCCAGGGCTAAGGAAACCAGAATTCCAGTCTTATATGCTGTCTAGTACCATCACTAAGGAGCTAACCACATAGCAAGTAGCAGTCCAATGGTAGGGAGGGACAAAGGATTAGCTTCAAGCTGGCCAGGCCTGCCTAGCCTGAGTTAAGGCTTTGTTATCTATCCAGGAGCTTTACTGAACTAACTGCTCAATGATGGGAGATGTCATTCTGTAAATATGTTTCTCATCCTGGTTAATGAATAAAGCACTGTTGGCCAATAGGAAAGCAAGATAGGTGGGACTAGGAGACAAGGAGGATTAGAAGAAGTAGTGAGGAGTCAGCATGTAGAGACTGGAGAGAACAGAGGTCCGGGCCCACTCTCCGGTAAGATGAGACCACGTGGAAATACTTAGATTAATAGAAATGGGTTAATACTTAGAGCTAGTCAATAAGAAACTAGTAACTGACCAACAGCATTATATCTAATACAGAGTCTCTGTGTGTTAATTGGGGCTGGCGCCTCAGTGGTCCAGGCTGGCAGGAAAACCTACTCAGCTCAGGACATAGAGCCTTCTCATCAAAATGCTGTAACAGAGAATTCCCTTTGCTCTGTAGGTTGCTGTTGGATCTATTCCAGAGTCCTGTTGTGGACCACAGTTGACCTAAAGGATGTTTTCACATGAAATTTATTTCAGAGAATTTCTATTAAAACTGAAAACTTTATTACTTAAAGCACTACTGTTTATATTTTTGCTTTTCAAAAAAAAGAGCTTTAAAAGGAGTGATTTGGGTATATCAGCAGCAGCAGGATAGTATTGTTATATAAAGACATACAAATAATGGTGATGTGGGCCTTTAAACTCAACACTCTGGAGGCAAAGGAAGGCAAATCTCTTGAGTTCCAGCCAGCCTGGTTTACAGAATTCCAGGACAGCCAGTGTTACCCAGAGAAACTCTACCTTGAAAAACAAAAGAGACCTACAAGTAAAACAAAGTTCCTTCATGGAGAACTTGTAGAGTCCACCACACTCATGTTGCTTTCATTTAGTTTTCAGAATACTCCTATTTTCTCCATTCTTCCATATTCTCTGCCTGCCTGGGAAACTTGTCTGCCCCCAAGGCCTTAGCCAGTCTCTTCCTGGCTTTCTTTATCTTCTGGGCCTGTCTTTGGATGTCTGCAGTAGTTACTACTTGATTAAACAAAGATGGTGACAACTGAAGAGTGATTGGCATTATTACTCCTTGACTGAAGGAAGATGGTGACAGCTGAACAGTCTCTTGCACTATCTTTTCCAAACTTCAGGGTGGGACAGAGGTGAAGTGTAGAGAGCCACTGGTGCCATTCCCGAAGATGGCGCCGGTTTCCTGTCCATAAGCCAGCAAGGCGCGGATGTGCGATCCACGTCGTGGGGTGTGACAGTTACGAGCGTTGCGGGCTGCACCTGTCAGTAACAGACACGACTCCTATGAGCATATATAAGCAGAGCCCTTTTTCCTCCTCTGGTTCTTCCCTCAACTTGCTGTAATGAGCCGCACAATAAACATAGCTGCAGAAGAATCCTGTTGTTGAGCGTCATTCTTGCAGGCAAGGTGATAGCGCTCAACAGTGAAGTATTGGGAACTGTGCAGATTATTACCACTTTGAACTTTGGCTTCAGCCTGCATTCCCAGTGCAGTTCTTCTTAGAGTATTTGTAACATCCAATGGACATAATAGTTCCCCTTTACTGTCTTCAACTAGATGTTTCTGCAGTCTCCTGAATGCACAGAGCCGTTGGGATTTCTCCAGCTTCTTTTCTTTCCTCCTGTGTTTGGTGATATTCTTGGGGGTGGGAAGTTATCCTAGTCACAGGCCTTGAGAAGATGCAACTAGTTATCCTCACAGGAATCACAGGAGTTTCCTGGGTCATCCTCACAGGAGTACCCTGAAGTCGGTGTTTAGCCTTGGCCTTCTTTTACAAGCTGGGCCCTCCTGTTCTGTAATCCTGGGGTTATCATAGTTCTTGTGAGCCTTCCTATCAAAGGCTGGCTTGGAAATGAGTTTCTTGAAGATCCTTGCATGGTTGTAGAGCTTTTTCCGAAGGCTACACTACAGATATGCAAAGTTTCTAGAAATGGCAGTGTTTTTCTCTTCTAATGTCCCACAAGGAGAGTTGTCTTAGCTGGTCTTCCATATAAGCTTGGATCCAAAACAAATAGGCCCCAATTCCAGTGAAGGAATGGATATGCTGACAAGCAGGCAAAGACTCTAAAGTCATGATTTTCTATTCCTCCTCTGGATTGGTTCTTTAGTGTGGAAGTCCATCATTCTTCCGTGCTATGCAAATTTTATGTTTTTCAAATAGTTTTAGAAACATATTTGAGTTAGTGAAAAATTAATTTCAGAATATAAGGAAAGGAAGTAACTATGCATTGGCACTATGGGTCATTAAAATTACTATATCAATTAGGTTAAGTGGTGACACTCTCACATGAAGAAATTTACAGGACTCTGTAAGAGCAGATATGGTCTGTGGGGGTCATCACAGACAGAAAGATCTCAGAAAGACTAGTGTCCTTCCACACTAGGAAACATGGACTATAATGTCCTCCATAGGGGTTTCTACTAGTCATTATCTTGCTTTGATAAGCAAATGAAAGTAAGACATGAGATAGAAATGGGTGGAGGTGAGTGACCAAGAGCTATAAAGAGGCTAAATATACCCCAATAATCAAAAACAGATGACTGATGAAAACTGGGCTTCTGTGCATGAGTGATGTGAGCAACAATGAGGGAAGAAGTTGTCTGAACCTTTCTCAATTATGCTGCATTGTTCAAAACTAGTGCTAGACAGCCACATAGTACAAAGACACAAGCTGGATGCGCGGTGGTGCTAGTATGCATCCTATCTTCAATCTTCTGGTTGGAAAACCTCGATTAAGTCTAACTTACCATCTCTTTCATCTAACATACCAGACGTCAGTTAGATCTCTATACAGTTCTCCCCACCTAGGAGAGACAGAAACATAGGATCTGCCCTAACAAGTCTGGTCTACATGGCATGAGTATAGCCCACACAAGTTTTCTTTCCTTCCAGCAACAGGGGAATTAGGTCATACTACTGACCAATTAAGTAAAAAGAAGGGAAGAAATCAAGTTATATTAGAAGAAATAACTACTATATGGTGTCAGAAACTTTTTTAGCTTCATAGATAAACATTGATTTGCTTGGGCCTTTGCCCTGAGGAAAACAAATATACTAAAAAGCTTACTAAAAAGCTTTCACAACCCTCATGTGCATTCCCACATTGCCAGTCACAAGTGGTTGTTTGGTGACCTCAGATGGAAGTAACTCAGACCAGCCTGCTTCCAGCCTCCAGCAGACATATAATCTGGGGTTATTTGTGCCAGCACTCCTTTTCCAATAAAAAATTCCCTGACCTGACTGGTATTTTCCTGATGCTTTCAATTAAGAAAATAACAAAACCAACCCTGTCTCACATCTATGGAATGTCTGCCAAAACTGTACTAGGCTAATTATAAATTTGGCCCTGCCTGTGTTATTAAGGTACCCTCCAGGGTTGGGTGTGAACCGTTATACAAATGAATGAGCATGATTATTTCACAAAGCAGTCAACAGTCAGCTCCTTATATATCTTTCTCCATCCTGTCAAACTTTTGCATTGTGGAAAAGAATTTTCCATTCTGTATTCTGATGCATTATCTCCTGGCTGAAATTAAAAGTCTACAAATGCCATATGACAAGGCAATTTCTTGTGTCAAGTCCTTTACAGAGATACTCTTTTTCAGAAAAAAATAATCTATCTTTTCTTTTTGCAGTCAAGGCAGCAACTACATTACGGTTGAACAACTAGAAGCACTATTGGAGCATTTGCTGTTTGTAGATTAATGAAGTGCCATGGACAATGGGAAAACCAAACAATTCATATCATTAATTCTTTCTCTTTCAGATTTATTCTTCTCAATTCCTTCTCACACTGCTACTACCTAGTTGAGAAAAATCTTTCAAGCTGCAGTTAGATAGGTAGTTTCTAAAAACACTTTCAGTGGCCCATATCTTTAAATTAAGCACTTGAGAGGCCGAGACAGGCAGATATCTGTGAGTTTAAGACTTGCCTAGTCTACATAGAAAGTTCTAGGCTGGCTGGGACTATATAAGACTTTGAAATGAAACAAAATATACTTTCAGTACATTTATACTGTCCTCAGTCTAAAATAGAAACTCTATAAATGGCATAGTAAGCTATTATCTGGCTCCTCTATGGTCCCTTCTCTTCCATCTAGGCTGTCTCTTCCTCTACAGCCTTCACAGATGAAAAGAGGTCAGCTCTGAAGACAGGCAATCTGGGATCTCAGCCCACCTTGCCATCTAAGACCAAATTAGGACTGGAAAAGTGTCTTCTCCAGTTATGAAATGGGAATTATACTAAATCCTATCTCATATGGCCATGAGAAATAAAGAAGGCAGGATAAGCCAAGTACTTGACAGCCTCAGAATATGCAGACTGCTATTTCAATACTGTCCTTTCAGCACACTATACTCACCTCACTAGCACACCAAATTTCTAAAAAGAAACCCTTTATTATACACAATGATTTTAAAGGGACTGGAAATAGGGTTTACCACCTCTGCTCATATCAAACTAATGCCTTCTTAACTTCAGGAATTGCACCTTATTCATTCCTGTTTTCTTAGTACTTCAAAATTTAGCAAGGTCCCCATATGTTTTTCCCAAGTATCCTGTTGGCCCAGGACTGTATGCTTTATCCCACTTTACTATCTGTATATGGCACTCTTTTACACACATACTAGAGGATACCAAATGCCAGAGTCTACCTCAACCATATTCACAGTTATAATACCATCCATGTCTGTTTACCAAATTAATGAATAGCCCCTCCAATTAAATATTCTTTCATAAATTATATTTATTATTGTTGTGTGCATATAACATAGGAGGGTGTACATATCATACATACCACATGTATAGAAATCAGATGACAATTTTGTGAAATCAGTTCTTTCCTTCCACCCTTAAGTAGATTCTTGGGACTCAACTCAGATTAACCCAGTGAGGCATTTACCAAGCCTTTTAAAAGTCTTACACCCTAAATTTCCTGTGACTCCATCACATTCTATTGCTCTATTTTATTGGCATTGGTACTTTCTCCCCTGCTTACCACCTATTTTCTTATCCCCAATCTTACTGATGATGGGAGATGTCATTCTGTAAACATGTTTCTCTTATTGGTTAATGAATAAAGCCCTGTTAGCAAATAGGAAGGCAAGATAGATGGGACTAGGAGACAAGGAGGATTCTGGGAGATGTAGTGAGTAGAGTCCAGATGTAGGGACTTGAGAGAAGAGTCCTCTCTCCAGTAAGATAAGACCATGTGGAAACACTTAGATTGATAGCAATGGATTAATATTTAAGACAGAGCTAGCCAATAAGAAACGCTAGTAACAGGCCAACAGCTTTATATCTAATATAGCATCTCTGTGTGTTATTTGGAGTTGACACAGCTGTATGACCAGGCTGGCAGGAAAAATTGCTAGTAACATACCTCCACATACATCCATGCATGTGCATGCACATATTACTATGGAACACACATTTGCACATCTACAAAAAGTATATTCCTCAACTTTTTTGGTCCATAATTAATTCCTGTGATGTTTCAAATTAAAATGACTCCACAGGCTTAGATGTTTAAATAACTGGTCAGGTCACAGTGGAGTTTTTGGGGTAGAATTAGGAGGTATAGGCTTTCTGGAGGAAGTATGTCACACAGGCTTTGAGGCTTAAAAGCCACATGCTATTCCCAGTTTTCTCTGTCTACTCCATGCTTATGGTTCAAGGTGTGAGCTCTCAGATCCCGTTCCAGTTGTCATAACTACTTTTTGTTGCCATCCCTATGGAACCATAAGCCGAAAACCAAAAACCAAACAAACAAAAACAAACAAACAAACAAACAAAAAACGCTCTTCCTTCTATATGTTGCCTTTGTCAATTTTTTTAACCACATTTATAAAATAAGTAATGAATATAGTTCCCAATTATACACCAAAGAACAATATACCTGTTCTCTGAGTCAGGAAAAAGAGTGACTTCTGAGGAAAGTAGTTATATCCCATCTCTTTTCTGGGTAATAATATGGAGATAATGTATTAATGTGTGCTAGAAAGTGCCAGTGGGGTTAAAAGAAAAAAAAAAATGTAATTTCAGAAACTACAAACCAAGGACTTCTTTAAATGTGATTGGATGCCAAAAAAGTACCAAGGGAATAATCTGTAAAGAATTTGAACTCAATGATAGTCTTTTTTTTTTTTTTCCCCCACAACAAAACTAGAGAAAAAAAAAGGATTATCCAAGCTGGCAATTGTTAAAACAATGGAAAACAAACATGATCACGCTCATTCCTATATGACCATAATCAGCATTCATGCCAAGAAAAAACAAACCTGATAACTGAGCAGTGGCTTTCTTTCTAGGACAACACATGTAGTGTACAGAACACTCAGATTAGCTGATTTGGTGGTTGTAAAACTCTCTCTCTCTCTCCCTCTCCCTCTCCCTCTCTCTCTCTTCAATTAGAGAGGAGAGCTTTATTCACACTGGATCTAAAAATAGGCAATGCCAGTGTTCACAGACTGACAGCTGCATTCTCATACTGTAACCAAGAAAGGAAAGAGATGGCTAATTTAACTCAACAACTTCCAAAACAAACAGTGCAAAAGGAGCCCAGGATAAAGAAAAAACTCGTGAAGGTCAGCCGTTCAAAGGCTGCAAGAACAGCAGGGTAGCTGCACAGCAATTCATTAAGCAGTTCCAAATTCCGATGTGACCAATAAAGTATTTTTATCAGATCTGCCCACAGAACTTCAGGATAAAGCTCTAGCAGATGCAGTTGCTATAGGGATCAAGGAAAGACCAGTTAGAAGGCTTTCCCATCTGACTTTTTCTTATATCACCTGAACAGTCAAAACTAAAGAAGGACTTGAGGTTTTCTCTATAAGAGGAGGTAGGTCACCTCCCACCCCCCACCCACTATATCTAAATTACATGTTGTATTCTAACTAGCCGGAGGCATTTAAAAAGCAAGAAACAAAACAAAACAAAAAATAAAAAAGATCTTTGTAAGAGAGAGAAACCAGGTGTCTAGAAAGATGGAATCAGTTCGTTCCATCTCATCAGTCATAAAAATGTGTTCAGTTTTCTTCCTCAGGCACCCTGCCCAGGGAGGGGATTATGGCTCAGCTTCAAAAGAAACAAGGGGATGCCTGTAGGCGGGGAGCAGCCTCTCCACAGCTCTCCCACAGATCTGTTCTGGCTCTCAGAGCCCCCGCTAGCCAGCTAAATGTCAGCTCAGTGCACCCCAGCATTCTCTCACCACACTGCCTCCATTGCCCCGGTGACTAAGCTGTTTCAACAGCTGTGTTATTGCTGGAGCCAAGCCAGTGTTACTCACACAGAGTATTTGCTTTGTCTTGTGAATGTGGAAAATTATTGCACTAAGGATTCAAAGTTCTTTTTGAAGATAAGGCCATCCTCTCTTGATCAGTCAGCCACATATTCCCTAAGATGAGCTCTGGGGGCAACAGGACAATACTCTGCTGATACCGGTTTCCTGAATGTGGACAGATTCATAACATTGCAAAGGAAGTGGAAGAGACATGTGCCTGTTTGAATGAGAGAAAAGGACAAAACAAATGTGACTATTGGTGGAGCCCAAAGATGTCAATTGCTACTTCCTAAATAAACATCACCCAAAAAAAAAAAAAAACAAAAAACCGATAAGTAGCGATAAGTAGTAGGTCTGCCTTTATACTCTGAACTCCAGGGGTGCTTCTCTCTTGTCTTTCTTTCTTTGTTGGTGTGTCAGCATCCCTTTATCTGTGTGTGTGGTTGAGCAGAGTATCCCTGAGCACCCCTTCTAGAGTCCCGTGCTACTCTCCCTTTCCATTGTTCACGATCATTTGTGTTCATATCAGTTCTGCAGCAAGTGGACTCTGATGGATCCTTGCTCATCTTCTTGACCACACCATATACCCAGACTTGTGCTTACTCCTTAGTAGGGGAGGTAAGTGCTGTATTATTCATTATTTAATAAATCAACTTCAACTCCCATATACAGAGGATGATAGGGAAAAAAGAAAATACTTCTGTAAGTGAAAACAATACCTTTTCTAATACATGTTGATTCTTGTCTCATCAGCCTTATTAGCCAGCCCTCCTTAAATTCTTCTTACAAGTGGCAGTAAGGCTCAATTTCTGATATTGAATTGATGTCAGACATGCATTTTCTTATAAAAGCAGTATAGTGTTTGAAAAAGAAAGAAAACAGTAATTCTTTAAAACTCATATGTAAATATTTCTATCTATACAAGGACCAGATACACACCAGAAACCTAGTTTTGCCAGACTCTAAAGCACAGCTATTTCTCACTATGTCGCTGAATTGCACAATAGAGAAATTAGGAAACTTGTTCCTTACACTAGGAAGGCCTCTATTCACAGTGCATAAGTCATTTTACATAATAAATTATGGTGTTGACACATATGATTACTGAAGTACTTTATTCTGATATTCCATGAAAGAAGAAATCTAAAACATTATCATCTCTTTAACTTCCTTCTACATTTAAGGAACTGGAGTAAAATCAAGATGACTATAAAGTCATTCATATCTTCAGTGCATTTTACAATTGCAAAGGAGAAGTAATGGATAAAAACTGGAATCCAATTAATATTGAGCAACAGTTAACAAATACAAAACATCAGAGTCTCAGACACATGGCCATTTGTGAAAACAAAACACCACTCTCATAATCATAAAAGGGAAAACAGATTCCACACACACTCCTCATACTGTATCTTTGCAGCTGGCAACAGAGCATAGAGAAAACAAAGTTCATGCAGACAAGCCACTGACTAGGACTGATCTGTTTCACAGGAAAGCTTTGTTTTTAGTTGCTCCACAGGCAAGGGTTGGAAAGGAAAATTTAGACCAGAACAAGCTCTTCTTTCCAACTCACCTTTTCTTCTTCCCCTCGAATGAGAGGGTTACAAATGAGAGCAGGCAGTAAGGAGGAAAATGATATGGCCGGAGGTTCCTGACCCTCAGACTCCTACCAACAGAGGAGCCTGAGAGGCAGCATTTAATTGTGTAAAAACCAGCCTGTCTCTCCTCTTATCTTCATCCTCTGTGATGAAAACCCACAATTACTGGCATGCTCTGGAATGCGAGTCACTCAGCCAGTAGTAACAGTGATGCTGTGTCTGTAGTTTAAAAGCAAAGGGAGTGGGATTTCACTTGCCTCTGAAGTCAGCCCAGTGTGAAGCTAGCCTAGCTCAGCTTGGTGACTTCTCCTATTAGAAAGTTCACAGGTACGTCCTATCAGACGTACCACTGAGTGAGAAATCCAGACAGAAAAGAAGAAATGCAGTCTCCAGTTACTGTCTAATTAAAGGACAAGCAGGTCTCTAATTTTGAATCTACATTTCAGTTCCACATTACATATGTAATTTTCAATTTTTTCCATAAGGATTAAACTCCCGATATCTTAGTTAAAAAGGTCTTATTGGTAACTCACTGAAAAGCCCTGCCATCTTTCAGGAATGTATCTTTTATCTCCAATAGAGATATGTTTCTATAGCTGTATAGATGGGTTACTACTCTTTGCAGTGTGGCATTTTTATCTATTTATCATCTATCAATCTATCTATCTATCTATCATTATCTAGCATCTGTCTAATCTGTCTATCCATCTATCATCTATTTTATGTGCATTGCCTTTTTTTTTTTTTTGCTTTGGGTGTTGGGTGTCCTGGAACTGGAGTCACAGACAGCTGTGACTGCCATATGGGTTCTTGGAATTGAACCCAGGTCCTCTGGAAGAGCAATCAGTGCTCTTAACCACTGATTTAACCACTTAGCAATCTCCCTCACCCCTAAAAAGTTTTTTTAAGGAGTGATGGATGTTTGAGACAAAGTTCTCTGTGTAACAGCCCTGGCCGACCTGGAACAGCTTCAATAGACCAGGGTGGCCTTGAACTCACAGAGATCTATCTGCCTTACAAGTGCTGGGTGGGACTAAAAGCATGTGGTGCTACTTAGCTGAGGGTGCTATTTTTAAATATTTTATTAATTCTTTAGAAACATTATACAATGCATTTTGATCATACTCCCCTAAATCCTTCCATATCCACCCTTCCATCCTCACGTTCATACCCAATCAACTTTGAGTTTTCTCCTTCTTCACCTTGAGTTCAGCTTGTGTTGTCCAACTACTTTTGGGATGTGACCTACCCTATATATACGTCCACCTAGTGGGGGTCAATCATTAAAGAAAGATGATGATGATGTGTGTACGTGTAGGTGCAGGTATATCCCTCCCCGTTCTATCCATCCACCTCCTCTCTGTCTCTGTCTCTGTCTCTGTCTCTGTCTCTCTCTCTCTCTCTCTCTCACACACACACACACACACACGCACATACACAAGCCTCCCTGTCCCCCAAAGCAGTGATCAAATGTACATAGCTCCTCAAATAGTGGTATAATCTTGTGCTCGCCTCCTACACTCTATGCTGGAATAATGCCTGGCTTGAGCTTGTGTAATTCTTATGTATGCTATCAAAACAGCTGTGAGTTCTGCCCTGTTGAATTCAGAAAACACTGCTTTCTTGAAGTCATCCTCTGCTCCTGGCTTTTACAATCCTTCTGCCCCATCTTCCATGAAATTCTGAGTCTTTAGGGGAGATACATGGTATGTACATCTCTTTTTGGACTGAGCTTTCCACGGTCTTTTATTCACTACATGTTGACCCACTAGGAGTCTCTGTATTGTCACCTAGTTAAAAAAGAAGCCTCTCTGAAGAGGGGAGATGCACTGTGTTAATAGAAATAGCAACATGTCATTAGGAGTCATCAGTCATCACTTCATGGTAGAAAAATATGGGTCATAGTTCTGATTTCCTGCAAATCAAGTGACTTTTTAAAAAATTAATTCTATAACTTTATTTTGTAGACCTTAAAACCTTAGTTACTGGTAATGACTTCAAAGTGAAGAGTAGAGATTTAACCTTGAACATCAAGGGTTGAACATACATAAGAGATGCATAATAAGTATTTTTTCCCCCTCAAATTCAGTTCCTTTGAGTTTTTCTTTCATCCAGAAAGGTTTCCATTGCTAATTCATACCCTGTTCTTCCTGTTACAGTTTTCTGTTCCCAGAGATTATCTCTCACACACTTCTTCTCCCACTGGAATTACTACTATTTAAAAACACCAGAATTTACATGTTAATATGTCTATAGTTAAATACAACCAATTCATGTACTTTCATCCTAAGGATGCTGAGAATTTCTCATGCTTCATATTTTATAGCATTCTCTAAAGACCTAATGGTTTAGCTGATGATCAACAAACAGTTTGGTACTCAAGGTACACATATACTTAAATTTGAGGTTCCTATCTTAGGATTTATAAACCTCCGATTTCCATGAATAAATTTCAGGGCTTGAATTGAAATATGAACACTAAGTATATGAATAGGCCCAAGCATGTTAACCTCCCAACTCCTTGACTTAGTTCTGAATGTCCCAAAACACAAGGAAGGCCTGTAGCCAGCATGTACACTTGGCCCTACCATGTGTGTTTCTGGGCTTCCAAATTCTTCACAGAGATCAAATCCCTCTCAATTCAAGTTCAATAATAATGATTGCATTTGTTTTTGTTTTTTGTTTTTTCAAGACAGAGTCTTACTCTTGCTGTTCTGGAATTCCCTATCTAGACCAGGCTGGCCTTGAATCCACAGAGCTCCATCTGCCTCTGCCTCTCAAGTACTAGGATTAATAGCATATGCGAGTACATACACAAGTACATACACTCTTTATTGAGCATTTGAACATAGTAAAAGTTCCACATGAATTACAATAGTTTAATTCTAATGGTTCTATAGAAGTAGTACTAGTATCTTTATTGTATATCAAAGACATGAGAGTTTTTAACACTTACTTGACAAAAGTCAAATAATAGGTTTAAACACTCCAGCCTGAAAATATTAAACTCAGGGATATGCACTGCACTAATCCCTCAAGAACTCCTACTTCATTAATCTATGGTACTGATTTCACCATAGTTGTGTAGAGACACAAAGAAAAATATAAAGTCACTTGGGATTCAGAATTCAACCTTACAGTATAAAAATACAAGGGCAGTTAGAGTTTTTTAAAATTATATAATGAAGGACAAGAACTTATCTTTTTACTTAAACTCTAAGCAAGATATCACCACATGAAATGTTAATAAATAATGACTTAGTGAATGAGTGAATGAATAAATAAAGTTGGAACCTTCAAGAGCTAGACTGTTCTGTTAAAGCTGTACCATCATAATATAAAAACTCTGGGACTGTATATATACTAACCTAAAATCTGTTTCCTGTATTGGTGATATATATGCATATGTATACACAAACAAAAGTGTTGAAATACTTAGTTCTAAACGGGATGTCTCTATCAATTCTCTCCCCTCAAAGCTGAGGGAACACTGAGGAAGAAGAGGCAGAAAGAGTTCAAGAACCAGAGGGAATGGAGAATCCCAGGTTAAAAGGATCCTCTAAATCAACTGAGCAGATCTCATATGAACTCAGAGGCTGAAGCAGCAAGCATGGGCTTCCCACTGAATATTTTTACTGGATCTTTGAGTGTGTAAAAAAGGGGTGTTACACCCAAGTTGTGAAGATTCCCAGAGACCACCAGGGAGACAGACCCAATGAACTGTAAAAGCAATGGTTATTGTGCATCCAGCTATGACAGGGACCTTGGATAGCTGGCTGACACAGCAGCCACCAGAGGAAGTGAATTCACTGTCTACTGCAGGGAATTTTAAAGGCAAAAATCACAGGATTACATCAGTAGGTATGGGTTGGTTTCTGATTGGTTGACATTTGGGGAACAATTAGGGGAATTTCTCAGAGTCAAGGCAACTCTGTTAGCATTTTTGATTGGTTGGCTGCAGATGGGAACATTTGGTGGCTTCTATGGCTTTGTCTGTTACTTGCAGGTAGCCTGTTCTCATTGCTTGGTGCTGGGAGGGAGCATTCTGTAGTTTCTATGGCTTTTGTCTGTCTCTTGGGGATGTTTTCTTATCAAAAACAGTATCCAGGTACTTACTAAATCTAAGAGGAAGGTTGTCTTGGAGTTTTTGCTCACAGCACAAGAACTAGAGGCTAGGGGGACTGGATTTATTTTAAAGGTTTTTATACAACCTTTACATTTATATAGTTCTCTCTAGTATGAACAGAAACTTAAGACTTAGTCACATTTATAGAATTTCTCCCCAGTGTGAATTATTAGAAGTAAAGCCTTTGAGTTTAGTTTACCCCTTTCAGGGGGTCTCTGATTCATATGCCTTCTCTTGGGCTCTTTATCTTATATTACCTACAACTTTCACTTTATAAAACCAGCAGAATTCCTAACTACATTCTAAATGTTTATCTTTATACCCACAAATTAGTCCTTACTCTTTATCTTAGAGTTTTATCTCCATGAACAGAGACCATGATCATAGCAACCATAGTAAAAGAAATCATTTCACTGTAGCTGCCTTAAAGTTTCAGAGATTTAGTCTATTATCATCATGATGAGAAGCATGGCAGCATGCAGGCAGACATGGTGCTGGAGAAGGAACTAAGAGTTCTACATCTTTATTCACAGGCAGAAGTAGAAATTGAAACACACTTTCTCCAATAAGGTCATACCTAATAATGCAGCTTCCTATGAACCAAGCATTCAAACACACAAGTCTATGGGAGCCATACTTATTCAAACCACTACATTTTACTCCCTGTCCTTCATAGGCTTGTAGCCATAAAATAATGAAAAATATATTTAGTTCAACTTCAAAGTTCCTCATAGTCTTTCAAATCTCAACAATGTTTAAAATTCCAAGGTTCACAGTCTTTTCTGAGATTCATGCAATCTCTTAACTATCCCACAAAATCAAAATAAAAAACAGATCACATAGTTCCAACATATAATGGCACGAAATATACATTACAACTCCAAAGGGCAAGGAAGGGAGCACAGTGAGGAAATACTGGACCAAACAAGATGCAAAACCAGCTGGCCAACCTCTAAACTTCACACCTCAATTCTGATATCAAAGTACTCTTCTCCAATGCCACTCAGCTTTGTTGACTACAACAAACTTCTTTCTCTTGGGCTAGCTTCATTCCCTGTATGCAGCTTTCCTTGGAAAGTCTTCTACAAAAAAGCATCTCCAACATCTTGGGGTCTCCAAGGCAATGCAGGCATCACCTTTACAGCTTCATGCAATGCCCTCACTAGGCCTCCATTCAGGGATACCAATAACACATGCCTGGCCTTGGTGGCTTTTCTTCATCCAGGAGGTAGATTCTATAATCCATTTCTTCTATCCTTAACTCCACAGCCAGAACCACATGGCAAACTGCCAAGTTCTGCTTCTTGTTGGAGCTGGAGAATGGTTCCCTCTTTCAATTATACATTCACTGACTTTCTATTTTCAAATGGTTTCTTTCATTGCCTAAGCTTGGCTGTTCTGAAACTTGATCTGTAGACCAGGATGGCCTCAAATTCAGAGATCCACCAGCCTCTGTTTTCTAAGTACTGGAATTAATTCCTTTTTACAAGTTGGAAGCTAAGTTGTATGGGATCTTGCCCTGAGGTCACCACTCCCTTTATTCCATTTCTTAATTCTGTTTATCTCCTTGAACACAGGACTTAGCTCCATTCCACTTCCTGGTGCCCCCTTTTTATTCAATCTGTACAGTTTGTATTTTTTCTTTCTTAGCTTGCTCCTTTTCATTAGAGTAACCACTAACACAGATCTTCATTATAGATCTTCATTAGAGTAACCACTAATAATTACAGTTATATATAGCTGTTTTGAGATTTCTTCTGTCCACATTAACTCAAATCTCTTCACTTTAGCTTCAGGCAGACTCTTCAGACAAGGGCAAAAGCAGCCACATTCTTCACCAAAATATCAAAAGAATGCTCTCTAACCCACATATTAATATTCTTCTTCTTTAAAACTGCTTGAGCCAGGCCCCCACAGTTCAAATCATTCTCAGCACACTGTCTTTCATGTTCCTACTAGTATGGCCCATTAAGTCCCTGATTAAAGCATCACTGCTCTCCTAATCCAAACTCCCAAAGTCCATATTTCTCCAAACATACCCCAGTCACCAATACCAACTTCTGTCTTAGTTAGGGTTTTATTGCTGTGAAGAGAGACCATGATCACAGCAACTCTTATAATAGAAAATATTAGATCACAGCAATTCTTATTAATAGAAAACTGGGTTACAGTTTTGGGGGTTAAATCTATTATTGTCATGATGATAAACATGGCAGCATACATGTAGACATGTTGCTGTGAAAGGAGCTGAGAGTTCTACATCTTTATCGATAGGCAGCAGACTGAAATACATTTCCTCCAACAAGGCCATACCTACTTCAATAGGGATCCCCTCCCTATAGGCGAAGTATTCAAATACATAAGTCTATGGAGACCATGCCTACTCAAACCACCACACCGTTCATCACAGAAACTTTTCTGCAACAGATGAACAATATTACAGAAAACCACAAATGTTCAAAATGTAGAGAACAAGAGAGATCTCATGGTTCCCAGTCCCAACTGACACATCTGCAACACAATTGCAGAAAATGGGACAGAAAGATGGAAAAACTCAGAGGATTGGGATTTTGCTGTGAAATTGCATCTCCTAGTAATGCCAAAGAAGCTATACTCATGAAATACCACCAAAATGGCTGCCTAAATGAAATCTCAACAATGAACACACTAATATAGAAGAGCAGAAAGTTACAGAGTTTCAATGTTAGACAAAGAACTATAAGCAACTGGGGAATGTTGAGACTGGGAGAAATTATCTTCACCAGGAATGAGTCTTTCAATTGGTTATCCAGTACCAAATTATTGGCCCTGAGACTGTACACATGCAGATATATTATACAGGTTGAGGCAGTTGTATTCATGTATTCACCTAACAATATTCTATAAATTGAGTGGAATAAAATTTAGGAACATACTATCAACTTCTAAAACTTCACATACATTTACCAGATGCTGTGATTTATTTTATTAAATAACTTTAATGCTGAAATGAAACCAATTATAGGTCAACCATTTTACACAAAAGTCAGAGTATCAAAATGATTCAGTTTTTCTTATAATCTGATAAACAGATCCATGCTCTAAAAACCTAAGTATTGCACCAAACAGTAGCTGCTATGGCAACAAGCTATTATTCCTAGCAATACATCACCTTTCAGTCAGTTGTAAACATCTCAGCCATAATTCAATCATGCAAGCAATATTTAAGTAGCTATAACTAGAATTAATGTCACTGGTAACTGAAATATTCCTTAAATAACAAAAGTGTTGTCTTAGAGTGGAAAGGGGGCAAACACCTCCATCAGTTATTTGATATCCTGTTTTTGTCACAGAATGATCTGATCTAAGAGACATTTTCATTCATAGTTTCCTACTCACAAAGCTACAGTTTAACAAATATAAACATGATCACAATCAGGGAGCCAATCTATCAAGGAGCCAAAGAAAATAATTCACTTGTGCTAGGCTGTCAAAGTAGACATTGCTCAGCCAATAATGGGTTCAGAGAAGATAAACTGTATTTACGAAGGAAATGAGAAAACATCTGGGAAGGCTCTAGGGCATGTAACAACTGGAATGTCTTAAAGAATGACTAGGTTTTCAACAAGATGCCTTTCATCTATAACAGAAAGTGAGAATGGTAAAAGAAGAGGAGATGGGGCTTAAGGTATGGTTCAGTGGTAGACCATTTGTCCAGTATGCTAGCACTTAAAAAGAAAAAAAAAATCATTATGTGCAAATGTGTTGATGGAAGCAATCTCTGGATGCGTTCACAGAGTATGAGATTGTTTGACAATGCAGGTAATATATGCATGTCAAGTATAATAAATAAAGCTGTATTGGGTGGTGATGGAATCCCAGCACTTCATAGTCAGGTGGATCTCTTGAGTTCCAGGTCAGCTTGGTCTACAGAGACAATTCCAGATAGCCAAAGCTACTGGAGGGAAGGAAGAAAGTGAGGGAGGAAGGGAGGGAGGAAGGAAAGAAGGAAAGAAGCTTCAAAAAAGCTATAGAACACAATGGAGAGAACTCTGAATTGACAGGCTTTATTTGTTCGTCATTAAAGATGTTTCACACAGGGAAAAGATTAAGATTAAATGATAAAACCAGGCATTGGTGGCATACACCTTCAATCCCAGCACTCAGGAGGCAGAGGCAGGCGGATCTCTGTGAGTTCAAGGCCAGCCTGGTTTACAGAGCTAGTTCCAGGACAGGCTCCAAAGCAATACAGAGAATCCCTATCTCGAAAAACAAAACAAAACAAAACAAACAAACAAACAAAAAACATGAAAAACAACAACAACAAAAAAAAAACAAGAGAGAGAGAGCATGCGAGAGAGATTAAATGATAAAATTATTTTGTAAGAACTTAATTCCACTACAAGGTGTAGGTAGGAAGGAAGGAAGGAAAGAAAAGAAGGAGGGAGAGAAAGAGGGAGGGGATGGGCTAAAATTCAGGAATATGACTTTTATTTTTTTTATTTTGAAATAATTGATTATTCTTCAAAATTATTTGGTTGAATAGATATTTTTATTCAATTTTTGCACATAAAAGTGGTTCAGAGAAGTTTTATAAATTGTTTAACATTATAGAACTTTGAATAAAGGATGCCAGAGGGCAGTTCAATAACTCAGCAGATAAAAGGACTTGCTGCATGTAATGGTTTGAATGAGAACTGCCAGCATAGGCTCCTATGTTTGAATGCCTGGTCCCCAGTTAGTGGAATTGTTTGAAAAGTATTAGGAGGTGTGGCCTTATCACAATAGATGTTGTTTTGTTAAAGGAGTTATGTCCTTAGGGATGAGTTTTGATGGTTCAAAGGCCCATGCAAGGCCAGTATCTCTCTATCTGCCTGCTGTTGGCAGATCAGGATGGATGTGAACTTTCAACTATTGCTCCAGCCCCATGTCTGTCTAGTTCCCATCATGGTGATCATGGCCTGACTTTCTAAAACTGTAAGGAAAACCTCAATTTAAACTGTGCTTTGAGACAGGGTTTCTGTGTAGCTGTGGCTATCCTAGAACTCATTCTGTAGACTAGGCTAGCCTTTATTTAACTCAAGTGATTCACTTGCCTCTGCTTCCCAGATGCTGGGATTAAAGGCTTGTGCAACCATGCCCAACTTAAATGCTTTTTTTAGAGAATTGCCTTAGTCATAGTGTCTCTTCACAGCAATAGAACAGTAACTGAAAAACTGCATATGCCTGATGTTCTAGCCCCAGAACCCCACAGGGGAAGGGGAGAAATATCAGTTAAAAATTGTTCTCTAACCTCCACAGAAGTCTTTGCATGCATATACACATGAGTTTTTAGTTCAGGAACTTAAATCTGTCTCAGGAACACTCTCAAACCAATTCTCATAAGCATTCTATTATATTAACATATCAGCTGGGCATAAACATTAAAACAGGGGACAATGAAATGGATCAACAGGTCTGACTGTGGACAATCTCTCCATAAGCCAAGTGATCTAGATGTAAAATGCAATACTACAGATACTTTTCTTAAGGAATTTGGAGAGATTAAATGAGTTGATTCAGATGAAGGGCTCAGAAAGTGCACAGGAAGCAGCAAGCAGCTAATCATCATTCACACTAGTAGGAAGGAAATTCCCACAAGTAGTCAAAGCAGTTAGGGTACTTACTGATTTGGTTGTTCAGCTTGAAAGCAATGTCTAGCTGCAGGATAAACAGCATAAACTGGAACCATGGGCTCATCTCCATAGAAGGGAGGGGAATGTGTACAGAAAACACAATGTCATTGGCTTCAATTTCCCTTGGAATTGCTTCTTCAATGTCTCTGATCTTTTCACACTTGTTGGGTCCCCAAGGCACCAGCCATCTTGTTTTATGGTGATTCTTACGGACATCCACACATTTTATTGACAGGTAGGGCACTGCTGTGGTGGGTGCTGGAGCTGAAAAGAAAATGTTTTCCTGTTTTAGAAAAGAATCCATTGAAATGGCTACTTCTAGTAATAACCTTTTCAGTTGTGCCTTCCTTCCTGTACAGTGCCCACTATAGTTGGGAAACAATTGTTCTCTGAGATCCTCCAAATCCACATGAGGACCCTCCTGTCATCTGCAGGGGGCCAGGGAAGTATTCCCCACAAGCATCCTCATCTTATTTCCAGTTAATTACAATCCACACTTGTAAGCAATCTAAATCAGCTACAGCCTCCATTCAAATCTTTGTCACAAATTTCCAGTAAGTTGGCCTTGATGCAGGAGGGTGGAGCTTGGTTAAGCCTCAACTTGATATGCCATACTTTGTTGACTCCCATGGGAGGCCTTACATTTCTGAGGAGTGGATGGGGGAGGAAAGAATGGAGGGGGTGAAGAGAGCTGGAGGAGAGCAAGGAGGGGGAAACTCTGGTTAATATGTAAAATAAATTTAAAAAAATTCCAATGTGCCCTAAGAGCTAGGGAACTGAGTGAAAGCACTGCAGAGACCAGTGGCTGAATTCAAATGCCAGGTCCGAGACCTGGTTGACAACTTCAGTTTGTTTCATCTGTGCTAGCTTCAGGACCCTCATCTAAGAAACTAGTTGGCTATCTACTATGGAACTATGTTGACCTTAAAAATCCCACTCCCTGTCTGAAGATGGATATTCAAAGATTGATACTCCTAAAACAAACTAAAATATTACTCATGTTTATCAGGAGAGAAAATAAAAATTGAAATATATACTATGGCTATGGATGCAATCTTTTGTTATGAAACAATTAAAAGTATAATAGTAAAATTGCAAAATATAGTTTGAAATTTAAAATATTTGCCTAAAATCCACCTAGAGGAATGTACTGTTAAAGACATCAAAACATTATTTTTCTTTATTTAATGTGTAATATATTAGTATCACATTAATGGTAGATGCTGTATTAATATCTTAATATCTATATTAGTGATACATGTGTTTTCCTGAAGACTAGCCAATAACAAGTAAAAATGCTAGGAACTTCTGCACTCAAGAGACATAACTGAAGGCCCTTGAGTGTGGGGTGTTGACTCCATCAGATGGTGTCTCTATGGATTCATACTATAAGAGTTTTTCCTTAAAACTCACAACCATACAACCACAAATTCTTTGTATACCAAATTTATCTAAAACCATCTTGTCTAGCATATTATTAGAAATGAGTCAATCAAACATTCATTATTTTGGTCAGCTAAATAGTTTCCTGATGTTAGAAAGACCAAATGACACATTTAATTGGATCCATTTTAATGTGGTTGGAAACAAAGGGCGAGGCAAAAGTCACAAATTCCACCTTAAATAGCATAGCCAAACTGACTATCTCTTTCAGAAAATACTTATTTTTCAAAACTTCTTCCCAAATGAATCTAGCCCTTCTCATTTATTTTTCTTCAGTTTGAAAAACAATCTTTCACTTTTCAGACAAAAATGAAAATAACTAGCCGAGTTTCTCACTGCGTTCCAAAACCACATTCTGCATGAAACAAATCACTGGACACTAGACAGTACCGAGTTTGTGCTTCCAGTGGCTTGTATGGGAAACTAGGTAGCAACCAACCCAGTTTTCATTTTTCTTTTATTAATCCAATGTATCATCCATAAAATAAAATTCCCAGGAATACTCATATTTTAAGAGGTCTTGGCAATGGACTTGAAGCAGCTTCAAATATGTATCTTTAGCTAGACTATGAGAATGAGAAATATTTTTTGTTCACTGAAATAAGATAGTGTAAAAATACATTTAAAACTTAAAAACTGCACATTTTTAAACAGTTCAACTTTTTCTAGTAGTACCCAAAAGGAAAACAAAGTTTATGTATTTGAGAAAGGAAATGACACAATGATACTCAAACATAGGTACTTAGAGTTCCCTGGGTGATATCTTTACAACTGAGTGGATACAGTATATAAAGAAAACAGAAAGTGTGCAGCTTGTTCTGATTGCCTACCATACAAGATGTTTTTTAAATACAGCCAAAATTGTGACTAAAAGAATCATGCAACAGTATTTGATAAAACTTTGTTTGAAATGAGCCAGGTATGGTGGCACACATCTTTAATCCTAGCTAGCACTCATGAGACAAAAGCAAGAGGATCTCTGTGAATTTCAGGTCAGTCTGGTCTAGTTAGTTCCAGGAGAGACAGACCTACATAATGAGATACTATCTCAAAAACAAACAAACAAAAAAGTTTGAACTTTAAGTTCTTTGTGAAAATGATTTTTATAATGACAAAAGAACTAAATAGAGAAAATTAAAATTATCTGCAACTTTTGAAAAAGACAAAGTCTACTGTATTTACAATGAAAGGTTTGGTCCACAATATGATTCCCAGGATTAATACTATTAAAAAGAGAGGCATGCAGATCTCTGTGAGCTCAAAGCCAGCCTGCTCTACAAAGTACAGGACAGCAAAACAGTATTAAAAGAGGGTTACCTAGATTCAGCTCAACAAACCAAGTCATGTTTGATCCAATGAAAAGTGAAAACAAGCACTCTTCAGTATTTGAAAGCTAGTAAAGCAGGATCATTCTGCTGCCTCACACATTATAAAAATCCTCTGTACACATCCATGCAATGTAACTTAACTGGAAATATAAGGGTTAGAAGCTGACTCTGCATCAATTCAATTTAGCAAGAAGCACATTGCAGCAAACAACAAATATGTCTTGTTACTGTGAACTGTTATCTCTCATATTGGCAGCTAAGAATACTGAAGGTATACATGCAGGTAAGCTATAGAAAGCATTCATAAAAATGTTGGCCCAGTCTTTGCTCTGTTCTCATTACCACATCAAACAGGGCCAGTTTTTCTTCCTTTATCTGTATTTCAACAGTAATTTTGACTCCTCTTATCCATTACAGTATTCATATTCTGAAATATAACACTACAATACATTTAATTTTAAACTGATATGAAATCAGTAAGATCTGCAACAAAATCAAGGTTGGGAAGCAACCTTAGACAATGATCCTTTGGACACATTACTTCATACCCAACTGTTATGAGCACCCACTATGTGCTAGATACTGTCAGCTGCTGGAATAGACCAAATAATAGACACCAATAATGTGAAATATATGAGGGATGAAGAATATAGAAAATAGGTAATTACTGTAAATTTTAATTATAATTGTGATGAATGCTACATCTAACTTGAGATAGGTGAACCGATGACTATTTGAGAATGAGAAGAGTAAAGTGATAGAAGAATTCTAACCATCATCGCCAACTTAACTCCAAATAAAAATATAATCCAATAGCAACTAAGCCTGCATTTGTTTTGGGAGAAAAATTCATTGACTCCAGTCAGCTTCCTACTCAAATGATACCTTGGTAAATCCTGAGACAATATTATGGGAGGCTGAGCATTTGACAGACTGTCATATCCTGATAGAAAGTTGCTTCAACAAGGGTGTGAATAAAAGAGTTGTGTCTGTAAAAGAAGTCTGCTCTTGAAATGGAGGAAGTGTGAGTCCAGAGAGCAAGGGGACCACCAGGTTAGGAAAGCATAAACAGGCACCTTGCCTACAGATGTCCATGCCTGTGCCCTCTTTATAGTGCTTTATAGAGCTTATTTGATTCTCTAGTCAAGGGCACAATAAGAGACACATACAAAACAAAAACCTTTTATTTAGGAACTCTTTAAGATTCTCATTCTCTCTCTCTCTCTCTCTCTCTCTCTCTCTCTCTCTCTGTCTGTCTCTCTGTGTGTGTGTCTGTGTGTGTCTTTTCTTTTTCTCCCTCCTTCTTCCATCTGTACCTACTTATGAGGAAGACAAGCAATCTTCAGGGAAAATAAGGGCACTCCAGAGGGTAGTATGAATACGAATGAAGGAGCCCCACTTTTCCCACAGAGTCTTTGAAATTTTAGTTATCAGGTAATAATAACCATTTCCTAAATTAGATCAGGAATGCCTGACCTTGCACCAAAAATAATATATGAAGATTAATCTGTTTGGACTGAGTGGACTGGATGGTATATGGAAAACAAATAAGTTTATATGGGTAAATATGTTTACAAACATTAATAAGCGTAACTTTGAAATTTGAAGAATGTAATGACTCAGTGAAATAAGCAACAGTTTCAGAAATATTTTATTATTTCCAAGAGAATGTAACAAAAAATAACAACAAAACAATGATGCACAAATACTTTTTTTTATGACCATAAAGGGAGGTTGAGTTAACTTTTGAATAATCTCAGTTAAAAACTTTTAGTCACTGTCTACACACACACACACACACACACACACACACACACACACACATATATATATATATATATTCTGCTGTCCAGTGGTGGTCTATATCTTTTATACCAGCACTCAGGAAGCAGAGGCAGGCCTGTGGGTTCAAGGCCAGCCTGGTGTAAATAGCAAGTTCCAGGACAGCCAGGGCTTCACAAAGAATCCCTATCTTGGGGTCGGGTGTATGTATGTATGTATGTATGTATGTTTATTTAGGATTTCATAGTTTAAATTAATTTTTCTCCATCTTGTTCTTCAAAATAATTTTAGGCTACTAGAGATATCAGCGATAACAAATAGACTGATTTAAAATAGATAACAGAAGCAATAGATGGATAATTCCAGTTCCCAAAGCTTACATGTGAACTAAGAAAGTGAGAGGCTCAATATTTGCTTCACTTTAAAATGTAGAGAAATAATTTCGTTGCCTGGATGATAAGTCCAGTGAAACAGGACTATAATTCCAGGAATCAGGAGGATGGTGACAACCTGTTCAACATAGAAAGACATGTCCTGCTACACCCAAAAATTTACTAATAAATTATGTACCTAATGAAAAGTCATGTAATACATACTATGTATCTAGACTCTCAGTGCCAAACAGCCTAAGCAGAATGGTAGGGAATATAAGGAAAGGAAATTTAGTATTTGAAAAAAAAAAAAAAACAACAACTAAATATGTTTGTGTTATTGACACAACTGTAGCTTTTATCCAAATGGTCCCAAAGCTCTTGGTTGGCATAACAGAATCCTATCTGAGTTTAGGCTTTTAACGCTTTTAACTGTCTTAGCTCAGACTAGCCTTGAACTCATGAAAATCCTCCTGTCTCAAAACTTAAAAGTGATTTTCAATGTAATTCATTGAGAAATTCCTCTTGGCCTTTCCTAAGTTCAAAAACCTTAGTTCTGCTTAAAAATAAACACATGAAATAGACTGTACAACCTAAGTAGACAGATGACATTATCTGGTTGAATTGTAATATCCAAAACAGTTAATAACTCCACAAGCCAATCCTGTGCATCAGCCATGCAAAATAAATTCCTAAAAACATTATTGTCAGCAAATATTTAAGTATTAATAGTGTCTCCGAGTGACAGCTCAAAATGTTAAGCTATAGAAAATGTAAATACTTGTGTTAAGCTGATTCAGCATTTAGGAATTAACTAACTCAGTCTATTAGTTCCTTGACTGAAGTTGTTTGTAGCCATAATGTTCAGACACGTGTTTTAACACTGCCATTTACTTTAAAGATGAAATTATCATGCATTTCAACCATACTAATTAAATATTAAATCTTACCAGATTAGTGAACAAGTTATTACTTCACAATTAAATAATAATTACTTCAAAGTAAAAGTATATCTTAAGAAACTAGATCTAGAGACAGGACTTTAGGAATTACTATAGCTATGCTTTTGTGAGTGAAATGAGGTACATTTAGTGAGATGCAATTTGTTCTTGAAAGCAATTCTTTTTTGGGTGGAGGGAGTTACAGGCAGGGTTTATTTTTGCAGACCTGGCTGTCCTGGAACTCACTGTGTAGACCAGGCTGACCTCAAACTCAGAACTCAGAGACCTGCTTGCCTCTGCCTCCCAAGTGCTAGTATTAAAGGTGTGCTCTACCACCTGGTGTTAACAATTCTTGATAGCCAATTTCAGTTAATAATCACACTAACATCTGTTCTAGGAAACCTACTTATTGAATAAAGCAGGAAATCCTCTACACTAAATGACTACCACCAAAACATACAAATTGTATAATCCTTATGCCAATATGTGTATGTTCTTGCATGCACCCAAACAGTAGCACACCAAAACATACCCATGTACAACACAAAATACAGATACAAATACACACAAACAGGAATGTACATGCATTCATATGACAACTTAGACATACACACATTCACATAGCAGCACATAGATATCTACACCACACACACACACACACACACACACACACACACACACACACACACACAAACCATGCACACATAGCAATTCACAGAAACACATACCACACAGATGGGCATGGTGTTACACTTCTTTAATTCCAACACTGAGAGGCAAGCAAATATGTGAATTTATACATATACTTCACATGGAAACATCCAGACCCACATATGTACCCATATAGTGACATACAGAGGTACATACTCACCCACATGTAATATATAGATGCATATACACAGCAATGATGTGGAATAATCCTCTTGTACACTGTTAAGATTTGTCACTTGAATTGGTCCAACAAAATCCTGATTGGCCAGTAGCCAGGCAGGCAATGTAGGTGGTGCGACCAAACTAAGGATGATGATGGAGAGGAGAAGGGCAGAGGCAGGAGATGCAGGCCAGAAGCAAAGGGAGCAGGGAATGAACATGCCATGCTAATAAAGGCACTACCATGTGGCAAAGTCTAAATAAGGAATATAGGTTAACTTAAAATGAAAGAGCTAGTTAATAATGAGACTGAGCTATTGGTCAAGCATTTATTTATTTGTTTATTTTTTATATATTTCTTTTTCTTTTTTTGGTTTTTCAAGACAAGGTTTCTCTGTATTGCTTTGGAGGCTGTCCTGGAACTAGCTCTGTAAACTAGGTTGGCCTCAAACTCAGAGATCCACCTGCCTCTGTCTCCCAAGTGCAGGGATTAAAGGTGTGTACCACCAATGCCTGGCTAAGTATTTATAAGTAATATTAAACCTCTGTTAGTAAATTGGGAAGCAGCTGCCATGTATTTGGGACCAAGCGGTTCTGAGACAGGAAACTTCTGCCTAAACAGCAACACACACAGAGACCCCAACACACAGATTTTACATATATATATGTGTGTGTGTGTGTGTGTGTTAACACATATATGCATGTATATGTTAACATATATGCACCCTACATAGCAACACAGTAACATCAATTACACACACAAAATATACTCCTCAGAAGAGCACACAGATGTATCCACATGGCAATATACAGATGAATAAAGCAAAACAGATGCACACACTCTATATATCAATATAAAGACACTCATGCATGACAACACACAGGAATACACACCTACACCCAGGGCCACATACAAGTGTACATTGTGAAGGTGAATTAACTGAATTGTTCAACTTCACAGGATCTAGAACCTCTTTGAAAATACATTTATCGACATGTCTGTTAGGGATTATCTCAATTAGGTTACTTAAAGTAGGAAGACCCATTCTAGGTGTAGGTGACATCATTCCATGGGTTATTCTTCTTCTCCAGTTTCAGAAAAAGAAAACAGTAATTATAACATCAGAGTTCATCATCTCTCTCTGTTTCCTGACTGAGGATATAAGGTAAACTGATTCCTCAAGCTTCTGACACCATGATAAACTATACTAAAATAAAACAAAATAAATTCTTCCTTCCTTGCTTTTGTCAGGTTGTTATCAGAGCAAAAAGAAAGGTGTCTGATGTGTACATGTGTAAGGTGAAAGAAATACATGCGCCACAAAGGTTAGCACAAACAATCCATATGTTAACTCACAAATGTACTCACAGAGTAAACTTCACTCTTTACATGGCAACCAGCAGATAAACACCCACAAAGCAAGACACAATCCGTGAACATCAAAAGTGGAATGCAACTTTGTGTAGCAAACACTTACTAAAAATAGTTCACTGTGGTATAAAGCTATGAGTGAATGGCACAAACAATTTAACAGTATAGTTTTAGAAATTGCAGCAAACTGTTATATTTTTCATTTTGGTTCTAAAACACTTAAAAATATTTTATGTTTCCATATTAAGCAGATAAATATTTTAAATGGTTGGCCTGTAACCTTAATTGTAGTGCCAAAGATAAAAAAAAAAAAAAAAAAAAAAAAAAGAACAGAATTGCTTTATAGAATCCACATGGCAAGTAAGCAGCTACACTTGGTTTGCATTACTTGCTTGGCTTAGATCCTCTGAACTGAGGAGTGTTGGAACCATGGAGAAAAAAATCAAAGTGCTATAGAACCCTGAGCCAAACTCTTACATAGCATGTGAAATGCTGTGGTAAACATGAAAATATTTTAGGCTGAAGGTTGGTGCCAGTTGTTTTACTTTTGGACAAAATAATAAAACACACATAAAAGGTCCTGAAAGTCATTTGACATTCTAATTAGGCTAGTAATCCAATGACCTAAATTTGGATTAAAAAATGATACCTTTATATCTACCAGCAAAGAAAGCATGAATCAAGAATCCTGGCAGAAATACATAAAATCACTAACTTTAAGTTATAATTCTGAAAAAAAGTCTGTTAGTACATTACTCCATGATGCTTAAAACAGCAAAAATTAAACACACATGCAATGAGCACAAAAAGTCCTCCACAGAAAGACCGAATGGCTCATCTGTTAATGTCCACTGCTCTGAAAACCAGACATTTTGAGCTACATTTCCAAGCTTGTACCAAAAGGTTATGTTGAATACTATGAAAATTACCTTTGTGGGAAACATTAGAGTATCACAATGTACTACCTTGAGTCATGATCACAAAACCTAGCAAGGGTATGCACCAGTCTTTGTATGGGGATCTCTCACAGGTGTCTTGGAAGTTCTCAAAACTGCCTTGGCAGGCTGTGGGTATGAGGGACAATAAAAGGTAAGTAACTGGTTCTAGTTCTTGAACAAGCAAGCCACAGTACACATTATACTGTAATTTTAGACTTAGGAAATCCCAAAAGTAATTAATCTCTTAAGAGAAACAGTTGCTGTGAAGGACAATTTTCTGATATTCACTATTTATAACTTATTATCCGGCATCTATCACTTATATATCATAGATGTTCTGATTTTATCTGTATCATTACCACTAATAGAGATGAACCATAATTGGTATATGAATTTAAATCACTTTCACTTATTTACAGAGTTCCATTCAGAAAAGAAAAATATGAAGCTCCTGAAAATACATTGTGCTCACCTAAGCCTAATGTACATTCTCCCATATCTATTGGTTTCTTTTGGAATGGCAGACTGGAAGAGGCATGCCTTGGAGTTAAAAAGCAAGTATTGCTATTAGAAGAATATATTTGTAGACTTTGTAGTCAAGAATGAAAAAAGGATTAAAAGTTATAGACAAGTTGGCTTCAGAGCAAGCTAAAAAAGAATGTACTGATAATTCAGGTAAGGATATAATAGTATATTTTGGCTCAAGAAAGGATGAGTTCTCCATTTTACAGTAAATTCAGAAGAAGAAGAAATTAAAAAAACAAAAAACAAAATGATAAATTCATGTGTGTATGCATGTGACATGTGAAGAAGTGTAGAATTTAATGTGTAGTAAAGAGTTGCAGTTTATTGACTTCTCTCTATTTTCTGACAAGTTTCAATAGACATGTGTAACAAAAGAACAAAATATAACCAAGACTAAAGACAAGTAAGGCCTGTTAATGACCTATTTAAATTTCACAAATGAAAAGACTCATAATTTTCCTGGTTATTCAAAGAAAAGGTGAGCACTTATATCTGTGAATTCCTATAATTAAGCAGAGAGGTAAAATGTAAGGGTGACCTACAGTTTTAGAATTGTTATGTTTCAATCACTATGAAAATGTTAAATATTTTAACACTTTAAACTTGTAGGTTCTAACTCAAGTGCCATTTCCTTTGCCTAATTTGTTAAATGCTATGAGCCAACATCAAAGTATTTCTCTGATTTCCTTTCAGTCATAGCAAGTAATCATTATTGCTTCTGGTGTCAGTGTAATCTGGCCGATTTTTATTACAGCATACTATTGAATATGTAAGCTTCTAAAAGTCTGGCTGCATCTTCCTTCTCCTTGGTATCCATGGAGGCTTAATCATGTAAGTTCTTCAAACTTGAACCGAACCGCAGGTCTTTGTGGAGTCCTTATGATATAATGAACTGATTGGCATTAAGTTACATTTGATTTACCGTCAAACTTTTATCAACCACTTTGTAGGCATCATTGCAAAAATGCCATAATGAATTAGGTGTGTGGACTTCTTGTATTAATGCACATTGAAGATTGATACAGAGAAGAAGTCTGGAAGGTACCATAACTGTCTTTCATGAAGCCTGTGACATAATAATACACACAAGCCCAACCCAAGTTTCCTTCTTACAAATACTTAATATGGCTTTTACAAGTCTGTGTCAGTAAGTTTATAACATGAATACTAAATTTAGAGGATTAAAACAAAATTTTAAACTATTACCTCAGTCTACTAGAAGAAAGTTCATTTACATGTTGAAAGAAATGAGAGACAATGATAAAAATGTGATTATTTTTGAAATAGTGCTCCCACTGTTTGTGGCCAACATGAACATGTTTTTAGTAGTTTTATACATACACACACACACACACACACACACACACTATATATATATATATATATATATATATATATATATTCTCAAAAGGAAGGACTTTTTAACGAACTCCATAACTGTCATCAGTCTTGTATGAACGTAAAACAAATGAGACACAAAATGAGGTAAAATGTCCACATCTCAGCCTTAGACACATATAATTGATGGTAGTAGGTGTAACACAAAAAAATGCTATTGTGCTACAAGTAGGATTGAAGATTTTATGACATATTTTTGTACACATTCTTAAGAATAGTTATGGGTCTGGGGGTGTGACTCAGTTGATAAAGTGTTTGCTACACAAGCATGAGGACCAGAGTTCATATCCCCAGCAATCACATAAAGGCTGTACATGACAGCATGTGTCTATAATCCAAACACTAAGAGAGGAAAAGACAGGAAGATTTCAGAGGCTCTCTAGTCAGCCACTCTAGCCAAAAGAGTAAGCTCCAGGTTACTGTCTCAAAAAATAAGATAGGAGAGTAAAAGTAGAAATCATCTGTAGTTAACCTCTGACCTTCAAACATGGATGCATAAGCAAGCATACCTATAAACAGATAATACAACACATACACATAAACACATAAATAAAGAACACACATATAAAATGTTATTCATTCTCTTCACAACCTATAAACAACTGTACCAAATGGAGTCTTTGCATTTTTATGAGATACAATGAAAAGAAGGGACAGGTAGAAGAAATTGACAAAGTCTATGAAAAGGGGAGATTTTGAAAGAGAGGTTAGGATCAATAAAGTGTCTTGGAACAAGAAGAGGTTTTTTTGTATAAGCATTGCTACAGATTTTATGTCCTGTCCATTGTGTGTTGACATTGTAAATTAAGGGAACAATTTACTAGATTATATAAGATTCACCTTTGGTTGTGGATTGTTTTGTTTTTGTAAAATAACTACTTAGAAAATAGAGCAGTTGAGTTTATTGCAATTAAAGAAAATAAAAGGTATAGAAAGTGTTATGTAAACTCTAAGCATTATTTATTTAATTAGCACCTGAAAATACAATACTGAAAGAATCAGCATCTTAGAACTATGGGGTTAGACTCCCCTGATGTTGAAAATATGGCTGCACTAGATTCATTTTAACAGTCTGTTCAAAGTCTGAGCTTATCACCCAGTGCTATGTTGGCTCTGACCCTCTTAGCTTCCCTGATCACCCTACCCCAGGTTTTCACCTTAATCCTGGTTGAGAATTGTTACTTTACCCAATTATTCACTCTTAAAATTCACTCTTAAAAAACTAAAAAAAAATTTAGGGCTGGAGAGGCGGCTCAGTGTTGTTAGTATCTGTTGCTCTTACAGAGGACCTAGCTTCTCACAGCACCAGCATGGTGTCTTACAATGCCAGTTCTAGGGAATCCAATGCCTTCTTCTGACTTCCATAGGCATCAGGCAGTCCTGTGGTACACTTTATGCAAGCAAAAAACTCATACCAGAAAAATAAATAAATCTTTTAAAAAATAACAATTAATTTAAAAAGAAAAAAATGTATACTTCATTCAGTCACTCCACAACAACATTCCTTATCATGGAATAATCATGATTCCAAGTCCCCAAAAGTTCATACCCATTCTAGTTTTTTGATAAGCCAGCCTAGATGAATCTGGTTGCCAAATACTAATTATAAAAGACAGCAGCATCTAACCATTTGTACATCATTTCTTAAGTGACCCGGATTCAAGGAATTTAACAGGAACTGTTTTCATTCTTACATAGATGTAAGTGGTAAATAAAACTCTTTCTATTCAGAGGTGGGTAAAATGAGGATCTAAAAACTACTTATCCTATGTCACACTCAGTATCAGTAAGTAATAGCTATACAGGGGATGAACTCAAATCCATCTGGGCCCACTGGCTCTCCTAATAAGAAAAGTGGACAAAAAAGATGCATTAAAAACGTGTGTGCTATAAGTCACTTGAGTTAAAATGGTAAAATCAGTGTCCAGCTTGCATGCAGTTGTATTCCAAGTATGGAGCTCACCACCATCCACAGGTTTGCTATAAGGATAGTCATATGTTGACTTTTTAATTATGTACTTCATACTTAAAACAAAAACCATTGGTTTCTCTAAGTAAAAACAAGCAGCAATTGGTTACCACAGTAATGAAAGTATATTTAACCTTGATTGAAAATGTAATCACCAGAAAATCCATAGTGAACATGATTAAGGGTCTAACTAAACTAGACAAGGTGTATCTCATGCAGAGAAAAAAAGACAAAGGAGGGAAATAATAGCCATCTTCAATTATGTGAAATACCATGAAATAAACAGAAAACATGTTCTAGATTACTCCAAATGGAAAATCCAGGACTCTTGAGTAGAAACTAAATATGGTCACTGAAGTACTATCTTTGAAGGGTAAAAAGGAATAAGTGAATTGAAAAAAATAAGTGGACTAAAGAACAATAGGTCACTAGAATGTAAAATCACTGTAGGAAGACGTTAGTGTAGATGAGACAGGACTAGATAAATCCTTAGACACATGCCAAAATAAATTTCTCTGCTGTTCCAAATAATTAGCAAAATGTGAATTTTGGGCAGACTTTTTTCAATACACTACTGTTGCCTTTGTTTTCATCATTCCTTAGTTCTTCAATACCAACAACTCATTGTAAAACATCTCACCACTAGACTGATGAATTAAATGGATATAGCAGAGATAAGTTCAAAGTTCTCTCTTGGAAAAAACAAAACAAAACAAAACTATCCACACTATGAATTTCCAAGCTTGTCCTCATACGTAACCTGTAAAGCCATACAGTGGCAGTGCACACCTTTGATTCCAGTGAAGTAGGCAGATCTCTGTGAGTTTGAGGCCAGTATGGTCTACAGAGTGAGTTCTAGGACAGCCAGAGCTACACATAGGGCTTTCTCAAAAATAAACAAAACAAACAAATAAAAAAAAACGTGTAGCAAGGAATATAGCCTCCCTTGTAAAAAGATACATGTTGAAAGAATAACAAGTTTTCTTTAAAAACAACAACAAAACTATACTGATTTACTTTTCTGTACAGAATATGAATAATACTAAGAGTATTTCTATTTCTCCATTTGTAGGGCACTCAGAATATTTACAGTCTTAATATCTTTCATAACACCAATTGAGCACTAAAGATTTCTAAGAAAGGAACTACCAAAAGATAAAGCAAATTTTCCAAATTTATCCAGTAAATGAGAGAGAGATATACCATTTAAAAAAAGAGAGAGTTGATTCTCTATTAGTACTTACTTTAAAGACTTAGCACAAAGTGACTTAAGTCTGAAAAATTCATCAAAATTCACAAGTCTTACAGATCCTTTTCCTGTTTTTCACCACCTATCAAATTTTACTATTTAAGTATAAGCTAGCCTCTATGAGAACCTTGGGCAGGGTCAGAACCATCACTATCAGTCACCTCCTTTTTCTGTAGAGCTTGAATCTGCCTGGCTGCCTCTGGGAAATTTTTAACCACTCGATTAGCTATTGTATAGTTGGTTTAACTCAGATGAAACAGTGAACCAAATAGCAGTAGTTTTTAAAAGTGCCTCTCCATTCTGATTACAAATGAAGCATGATTAACGAACTTCCCTTTGTGTCCAAGCTCTATTCTGAACGAGAAAGAATTCACTGCTCCCCAACTCCTTTCTGATTACTGAGTCCTTTCCTGCTTGTCTCGTCACCCACGCAATCTGTTCACAGCCCACACAAACAATCAAGCCTGTCTGTGGAGAGTTCCTAAAACATTTATGTAGTAAAAACGACAGAACTAGCAGAACCTCATCTTAACAATGGATGATGGGACATTCAGTAGAAGAATTCACAAAGGGAAATACAGACAGAAGCCCTAAGCTGAATGGATTTGCCCACAATGACTAACACAATGCCAGTCCTTATGGAGACTTGTCAACTTTCTGGTCAATTTGCAGCCACCTCCAGCTTTTGCCCTCCAAACTTTGTTTCTTTTAGAAGTATTTTGTTGTTGTTGTTAAATAGTGTGTGTGTGTGTGTGTGTGTGTGTGTGTGTGTGTGTGTGTGCAAGAGCACACTTGTGACTGTAGCCCTGGCTGTACTAGAACTAGCTTTGCAAAGCAGACTAGTCTGGAACTCAGAAATTTGCCTGTTTGTGCCTTCCCTGGGAATAAAAGCTTGTGCCACCACTCCTGGGTAGAAGAATTTCTTAAAGAAATGCAATGAATAAATAAGAAGTCTAAATCAATGATTTAAGGATACTTCATTTTTTCTAGACCTTAAAAATGTAAATCCAAGTCAGCCAAAGAATCTAGTTCCAAATAAACATCTCAAAGCTATGAATATAATACACGTAGCACTGCCTAGAGTATAAATAGTGCTCAAATAATATTGCCTGATTATAATCATATTTTGCTGTGTAGTGCTAACAGTATTTTTCTAATCATCTCAACTTTTCCATGTACCTAAAATAGTTTTACTTTATTTGTACTTTGGCTCATTGCTAAAATCAGATGTTTCACATACATTACCTTCTTTTGCAATAGGTTATAAGGTGAAGCAAGGTTAGATCTCACAGTTGCATGAGATTGGCTTACTATTTCTATATCCTGTGCATTCTTTCCTTAGCATCACAGATGAGTAGATGATCCTGTGATGTTTTCCAAAATTTTGTGAAATGGAAAATATGCTTTAATCATAATCTAAAAACTCTGATCAGTGTTTGAGAGCACTGGTTGGCCCTCAGAAAGACCTAGATTCTATTCATAGTACCCATGTGGCAGATCACAACTGTCCATTATACAGTTCCAGGGGGATCCATGCCCCTCTTCTGGCCTCCGAAGATACTGGATGTGTACATGATTCACAGACATAAGCAATTCAAACACCAATAGACATAAAATAAAACTAAATAAATGTCTGATCCACAGATAAGCAAAAGACTCAAGATTTACCATACTACATTTAATAAAAATGGGGGTGGGTGGGTGGGTAGAAAGACAAACATATTTGGCTTTGAGGAAAAGCATGGCCCTATTTTAATTACCAAAGGAAATGTCTCCAAGCAAAGATAGGAGGAAGCATGAAGGATTGGATGTATAGAGAGGCAAATGACACTCAAGCTAGACTTCTTCATATTACACACAAGGCTTTTCCTATTTAGTTCACTATTAATTTAGAACATGAATGATATAAATCTTGTCTTTAATTATACATGTCAAATTGTATTTCAAATAATCACCCAATCTATGTCAGACTACAGTTATTCAATAATCTTTTCATCTTGTTTAAAATAAGCTTAGAGATTTTCTTGGTCTATTACAACTAACTTAGCCATTAACAGAAACTTGTTTTATTACTTTTGTCTTTCTAATCAAATTGAAGTTGTTGGAAGATAAGATCTAGGTATACATACTCCTCTGTACCCCATAGCTAACCCAGTTAGAGAACTGTAGTAACATGTGCCAAGTTGCTGCTTATTCTGCCTCATAGTCTCTAGCATGTATTAAACAAACCTCCAGAGTCATCATAAACACTAATGAAATTTCACAGCCATCCCCAGAGATACTGCTCCATTTGAATAATCATTAAAAATTCTCTTCTTCCTTCAAAAAGTTCATTTCAGCTGCCTGAACACCATGTGACCATCTATATTTCACATGCATCCAACTCAGAGCACGTGCTAGAATGAGCTTTGTTTCAAAGTCAGAGTTTAGCCGAATTCTAAGAATTATCACTAATGACTTGCACTAGCAACTCGGTGCTGAACAGTGTTCTAATGAAAAGTAATGTACCTAACAATTGTTACAGGAGATCCATTCCAACTAAATTCAGTATTTGCAATGTAGCAATGGTTTCTAACAACCTTAACTTTAAATCAATGATGTAATAAGTATAATAATCTTTCAACTGTGAGAGATAAACTATTCAAAGATGCTTGAGAAAAAAAATTATAAATCAGCTGAACATAGTGGTTCATGGCTGCACCCCCAGCAAACAGTAGGATTCCAATCTGAGACAGCCTGCATTATACAGTGAGACTCTGTCAAAGGCAATGAATAAAGAAAAGAAGGTAGGAAAAAACAGAAGGAAACAAGAGGGAAAGAAGAAAAAATTATCAATCGTTTAGAAAGTTCACACTGAATGATCTTTACATGGTCATTTTGAGAAATCAAACTATGTCAAGAGATTTCATTTTTTTCCATGATTAAACTATATCCATTATTTTATTAGATTCCAACAAATAACAAGTTTGTGTTTTCTGAGTTCAAACTCTGAAAGGAAGAAAAAGAAGAGATGCTTCTTGTTGGCCACCACCAAGGTCTCAGATTTCACTCTGATTAGGTAAATTTCAGCCATGCATTTCTGGAACCAAAAGTAAATAATTGCTGAAGCCATATGGATTGAAGGGCAAAGAAAATATCAAAATAGAATTCAGAGTATTGCTATCAAAACAAACAGGTTGAATACAGGGCAGTTTTCTAGTGTTGTAGTTTTTAACTTCTGTTTCTATAATAAAACACTACAACCAAAAGCAATTAAGGAAAAGAAAGGGTTTAAGTCAGCTTATAGGTTACAGTCTGTCATTGAAGGAAATCAGTCAATCATAATCATGGAATAATGATGCTTGCTGGCTCACTAGATTTCTTGTAAAACCTAGAACCACCTGCTCAGGGAATGGTGATGCCTACAGTGAACTCAGCCCTCCTTTATCAATGAACATTAAAGCAAATCCTCCACAGACAAACCCATAGGCCAATCTGACCCAAGTATTCCTCAACTGATAATCTTGTCTTGCTGACTCTATGTTGTGCCAAGTAGAGAGTTGAAGCTAACTAAACTACCTCACAAAAATAAAACAAAATAACAAAAACAAAAAGACATCAAAATAAACAAAACTTCCAGTAAATCTTCCTTTTCCTAATTTTCAAGAAATTTCATTCCTGAGATGATAAACATTGAAAACACAATATTGAAGGAAAGAAGCAACCAAGCAAATCAAGACACTAAATAGAAAGATGATCATTTTCACATTTAAGCTTCACGAGGATTATAAAAGAAAAAGGAAGATATATTCAGCACAAGAACAAAAACTTTAAAAATTTATGAAACATTCAATATTAGACAACAAGCATGGAGTTGTTATGCACTCCTAGACTTAGCAAGTTGGTTACATGGTGATCATCACTGATTATCAGTCTTTAAAGGTAAATCCAGAGACTTGAAACTTGTAATTAAACCATAAAGATGTGAATAATAGTTTTCAAAATATTTTGTAATAGCTTCTAGGCTGAAACTGCTGAAAACTCAAACCAAAGGACACTGAATAATTCAATCATGATGTTCTGTGATACCTCACACTAACACACAAATGTCTGTCTATTGGCATAGCATAATTAAGAAAAAGGCACATCACGGAAGAGTTAATATTGTAGGTGACCAAACTTCAGCAAATCTAGTCCTTAAGAGTATTTTCTTGCTCCTCCTTTAAAATTTACCAAAATATCTAAAGAACTAGATTCTGCCTAGGGAAACAGAAAAAAACACCTGGCAACCTGAACAGACTACAGATTATCAAAACAATACATAAAGAGAGATCCAACAATTTTTCACTGAAGCAACTGTGAGTTAGATGGAGAAAGATGGAAAAAAGACAGCATTTACTTCTCCTAGAAGAGAGCTTAGAATTCTACACCATTTTACTCTTCTTATACCTGTTATCATGTAGCAAATACGATTCCAAATTTCCAAGTATTAATCACCACAAATATAATGCTTTCCCAAACACAACATACCATAAACATAGTTATTTTCTCAGTTTCCATGTCTTTAAATGTGAAGGTCCCTGGTGGACTGGACTATCTTAGGTGTTGGCAAGATCAAATGAGGTGATTTCTACAAAAGCACTTTGAAAAATGATAAAAGCTTTCTACAAATGTAAGGTATCAGAAATATCAAACACATATCCTAGACTTAACATAAACCCTACAAAGCATGATAAGGGTCATGACAAACCTTTGGTTCATGCATTGCCTCCATGCTTTTTCCTATTGTCATTTCTAAAAACCAAATGTTTGCTCATAACATTCCTCTACATTATAGGGGAAGCTCTCACTGATTTTAAATTATCTGGAGTGATTATAAAGTCACAATTCTATAATTTTTTGGAGGTGGGGGAGTTGAGACAGGGTTTCTCTGTATTGTTTTAGAGGCTGTCCTGGAACTAGTTCTGTAGACCAGGCTGGCCTGAAACTCAGAGAGATCCACCTGCCTCTGCCTCCTGAATGCTAGAATTAAAGGTATGCACCACCAACACTCAGCTACAATTCTATAATTTTTAACAGGTAACTAAATAATCAAGCAAATACCTAAAAAAGGCAAAAGCTTACACTATGAATAAACACAGGGCTAATGATTCCATATTATCTCACTAAAGTTGGGACAATTATAAGTCCTGAAAGACATTTTTAAATACGAGCATTCATTAGAATAATGTTAATATTTTACAAGACTCCCTTACCTTTGCATTTGAGGAACCACTGTTTTAAAAAAGGTTTTTTCTTGACAGAACTGTGCCTCTAAATCACAGATTTATAGTATTTTTTTCTGCTGTGAACTCATTTTCAAGAATGTAAAACTTTTAAGAAAATGTGGATAGGTAGATAATAAGTATACCAGAACGTTTAAGTTTGCTTTTGTCTTAAATTCCTCCCCCAACTCTATCCTCCACCCCTTGAGGATATTTACAATCTTCCATGACACATGCTCTGTACCTTCTTGGTTCAAGGAAAACACACCTACAGCATTTCAAATTAACTACTGACCCTTACTCTCACACTATAAACAAACCCTTTTCAGAATCTCAATTGCATTGTGTCCACATTGGTTAAAGCTGGAAGCCTGGTGACCTCATGTGGTGTTAGCTTCTCCCATGCACCAACAGCATCCGCCTTTCTACTCAATTACCCTCTTTGGTGCCAGAGGATTGCTACCCAATGAACATACACAATGGGCTTCTGCTTCATTACACTAACCAACAGCAGGATAGAAATAAGCAGAAGAGGAATAAACAAGCTAATTTATCAAGAGGCCAGAGCAAGTGTTCACCAGTCTTGCCATGGAAAAGGAGCGATTAACAGGCACCTCTGCAGTTTGAGGTGATGCTTATGATTTTACAGATAGACCAGCTGCAACAGAACCTCAATGATTCAAGAATTTTTCAGATTATCAGGTATGAATACAAGCCCCCAAGAATCCCTACTTCGAGGACTCGGGGTTCCTATACAAAATCTATTCAACAACTATTTGGGGAAGCTCATATAATGGGAACTGACATTCTGATAATTTGCCCCAAGTGCTCAACCTGACTGTGGGGGCTCTGTTATTCATCATGAACGAGGTGGTCAGGAGGGACCCAGCCTCTTTGTGAGGAGGATCTGGTGCCCCCTTCATTAGGCAAGGGCACAGCGGTTGATTAAATTAACAACTTCGGAGGGCTTCAGTCCCAGTTCCCAGACATTAGCACCATCATCCAGAACAAATTAAAGTCTCACAGCAATTAAGCAGATTTTGAAAATGAATTTCCCATGGTTCAATGGCTCAATAGCAATCTTGAGTTAAGTAGTGGTACAGAGCTTGAAGGAAAGAGGAGGAATTGCTAAATTTCTAAAGTAAATGTGCAGCTGGCATAAAGACAACAGAAAGCCTCTGTTAAGTGTCTCTACTCAGTGAGACTTCGAATTCCAGGAGCCAGAAGTGAAAAAAAAAATGATTTAAACAAAATTGTCGCATTAAAATGATGAATTTTAGAAAGATTTATTTTTTATTTTTAATCCCTTTAAGGCTATTAAATTCCCAATTAAAAATTTAAATAGGAGACAAGAAAACTTATTTCCTTTCATCAGATCTTAAACTCAAACCAGTCTAGGACCATCCACATATCATTGATTTTTACAACAGCTTCTTCAGGACACTGGGTGAAAAGGGCTAAGAATAAAAATAAAATAGTCATTGTAAAATTTTAAGAATTCAGTATTCTGTACTAAAATGTTTTAACATCTTATTTAAACTTATAATAATCTTATGAGGTAAGCCTGGTGAGTCCTACTTTACCCTCTCTGAAGAATAGTTTCAGACTTGGATTAAATAATTATTTGAGGTTGTGTAACAAGCACATGGTGGAACCAGGACTCGAATCCACACCTGGGTTGTAGCTCACAGGTAGAGTGTGCTTGCTTTGCATACTCAGAAAATAGGTTCAATTCCTATCATTATAAATAAATAAGTTTAAAATTTAAAGTCCCATTTTAAATCTAATCCTTCAGTCTCAGAGAACAACCATATGTCTGCAAAAGTCTTAGAAAAGTAGAAAAACAAGTTACCATTTTTTTAAGATTTTGAAGTCAAACTGTGGGGCTTCTAAAATAAATCTTTTCAGAACAGCCTTCATGAAGCAGAAAAAAACATAGCTAAAATAAGTTCCTCCTGAACAGCCCTAGTGAAGCAGAAGAAATATATTTGCTTTGTAAACAAAGCAAATCACAAGTTTTACACTCTCACTCAGCATCTCTATTTGATTATTCAAACTTTGGAAATAAATGCACTAGAGCATATTACCTTTATACTTAATTGTCGAGTATGAATAAGTAACCACAGTCAATTGTCTATGCTTATGCCCAATCAAAGATAAAAACACACAAACAGGAGGGAATGACCATGAAATTTGACCATGAAACTTGGATCAAACTATATGCTGTCATGGTCTCCTCTGGGCCTTGATTTCCACAATACAAGAGAAGGTCCCTTTTCAACTCCAAAAATAGTATGCTTATTCATATCCAAGCATGCATACAGTGAGGGTATGCATGCATTTTTGTTAACATGATCAAGAGAAAACACCTTACCTTCATTTAAACATGAAAGTACAGCTTGGAATACAACACTGCAAAATTTAGGGCAGAACTTGAACATTTTTGATATCCTTGCAGTAAGTCCAAAGTACAAGGCATTTATTCATGCATTTCTTCAACAATATTCCTGGTACTAATATATTACTTTCCTAAGTTAACAATATCAAGTTGAAGCTTATAGTTTTATATAGTTTTTCATATATATTATAATTTATGTTATTCTTATTTTAAAATTCAAATGGTGATAGAGATGTATACTGGTAGACTGCTATGCCTCTAGTACCACAAAAAGTATTCTGGCAATACAACTCTATAATTATAGTTAATACTCCAATAGCTGACATCATATGAGTAAAAGATCATCGTTTTCCCTCAAATTTGTTGTTCAAAAGTCTCTAGTATATATTATGCATTTGGAAGAGGAAAAAATGTTATATGGATAATGATTCCAGTTTTATATTGTAAAAGAGAAGATCAAGGCCTGTGTTATAACAAGCAGAGATAGAATATGTAAGTAAAATGTCTTTAAAATTTGTTACCTAGGCTGTGAACAGCCATGTATACTGGCCCAGGATTTTAGATTTTGGGGGAAGAGCTAGTGATTTAATTCAGGACCTTGTCTTAGCTATATCTCCAACCCCAAGCCAGAATATTAAAAGGAAACTATTTAAGATTCAAATTAAGCCTTGTGAAAGTTAATAAAACTAAATCAAAAGATAAATGAACTACTGTGATTAACAAATATGTGAATGACATATTTCTCAAACTATTGGTTAACACATACTATGCCAACAAGGAGGTCATAAAGTACTGTTGTTGGGTTTCTATTAGGACCCAACCTACTGAGAAGCAAAATAAATAAATAAATAAAACACAGGATGGACACAAACGTATATATGTATGTGCTAAGCATGTACTTACTGGTAACTTCTAATCTAGAAAAGTGGTTCTCAGAAAGTGAGTCCTCTACTATGAACTGGCACACTTGGAACAAATGCATGTTATACTCACTTAAATTCCATTTTCTGCTTGTAAATTCTTTCGGTAAGGAAACTGACACTTAAAACACATTAAAGTTTTGGCTAGGTTTCAAAGAAAGCCTGATAGCAATTAGATTGATCAGATTACTACCACTGGTTGCTACAATAAAATTCCTAGAACTTGAAAAACTTTGAACAAAAGTGCATTTTTTTTTATTTTCTCATACATAATAGGCAAGTGTTCTACTATAACTGAGCTGTAATCCCAATCCTCTTTTTACTTATTTGAGACCTCACTAAATTGTTGAAGCTGGCCTTGAAGTCACTCCCCAAGTAACAGTGATTCTTCTGCCTTAACCACTTGAGTACTGACATAAAGGCTTTCTTTTGAGCCATCAACCAGCTCCCAAATCATGACATGGAGACTTGATAGTTATGAATGCTCAGCCTTGGCTTATGCTTGTCTCACTAGCTCTTATAACTGTTTCTCTTCATCTACATATTGCTTCAGGACTTTTTTAACCTTTCTTTCATTCTGCATGTCCTACTCTGTGTCTGGCTAGCTGGCGGCTGCCTGGCTGGCTGGCTCACGGGAGCCTCTACCTCAATCTCTCCTTTCATTTCTTTCCTCCTATTATTCTTTTTGCTCACGAGTCCCACCTATCCCTTTACTGCCTAGCTACTGGATGTTCAACTTTTTATTAGACCAATTGGGTGCCTTAGACAAATGTGACACATCTTTGCCTAATTAAACAAATTCAACATAAACAAATGCAACACACTTTCACATAGTTAATATTCTACAACATAAACAAACATAACACTTCCTTACATAGTAAAGTAATATTCCACAGCAACTCAGGTTTTCAGTAAACAAAAACCATCATATGAAAAACTTTTTAGAGACCATACTGCTATTTTATAGAATAACTACTTTTCAAGAATCCTTCAATACACCCAAATAATCAACAAGTATATTTTCTAATTTTAACAACTTTCTTAGTGTGAAGTGTTAATAGCTTACTTAAACAGAAGTGGGTAAGTCCTAATTCATAAAAGTTACTGTGTCATAATTTATTTTAACCCTGGTTTTAATCAGAATCTCAGACATATTCATCTTTCTCCTAAAATACATATTCTTGAGTGAGTGCAGAAAGGAAGGAAAGTAATGGATGATTTTTTTTTTTAATTTTGGTAACTGTGAAAAGAAAGAAAGGGAGAAAGAAAGAAAGAAAAGAGAAAAGAAGATAAATGCTAATTAAAAGATGATAGTGCTCTTTCATCTTAAACATAAACAAATCATCTCTTTTTTTTTTCTTTCTTTCTTTTTCTTTTCATCAGCTATTACACAGAAATACCATGTTCTCTTATAGCAAACCTCTGTTCTGCCTGAGCATGTACCAGGGTCTCAACATACTCTCAGTTCTATGCAGCCAGAGGTTGAAACAAACAAAGCTATCTCAGATCTGTTGCAGCCACCTTGTCTAACAATATGAAGAATCTGATCTTTTCCAAGTAGAGATATGTCCTGTAACTGATAGCAGTTTGTTCATAACCTCCTCAAGAATTTTATCTACAACTGCTTAGCCCAAGTTTGCAAAGCTAAAGCAAGAACCTGGTTCACACAGACAGAATAAGCTTAAGAGAGCAGAGCAAAGAAAGGAATGTGGGGGTGTGTCTTTCCCATTAGAGGCATTCTACTCAGGGCAAGTTACAGCCTAAAGGACAGCATAAAACATGTTGAGAAGCAGATTAAAAGAAACTGGACCTCAAAAAATGCATGCTTGCCTTCAGAGAAGGCTGGATTTAACCAAGTTGGAAGCACTTTTTGGTTGTGATAACCTGAAGGCAAACAGGCTAAGTTGATATCATTTTAACTAAATTACATGTTGCTTCATGACTGCTTCGTTTAAGAAAAAGGAAAGATAAAGGGAGAAGAATTTACAGCACAATCCATGGCTTTATTACTGTAGAACTTGGAAAACATTAAATCAATCATTTTCAGATCAATTGCCTCTTTTTTTCCCTAAACAAAAATTTTAATACCTTGCCAAAACTAATATAGTTGGCTTTATCTTTCCTTTTAATTCCCTCTGCTCTCTTATACATATACATTTTGTGATTAAAGCCCTTTGAGCTTCGAAAGGAAATTAGCCAGAAATTTAAGAAATTCCTATAATTTGCATGAGCTAGTTTAAAAATTAAAAAAAAGGGGGGGAGCACTCCTTTTTCTGAGAATATAAAGATCATATAACCAGAAGAAAAAAGGGCAACAGAAACTTGAAAGTACATATGGCTTTAAATGGGAATGGAGATGGACGGAGATGGACGTGCTATCTCAGTGTGGGAGTGTGAGTGACACCAGATTAAAAAGTAAGTGTGAGAAATTCAGCCTAGCAGTGTCCTGAAGGTAAGTGTGCACAGGCCTTAAATTTCCTTTCCTGGACTACGTTTTCTACCATCTCCATTAATATTTACACCTGCCTTCTTTCGCTTACCCATTGCACTCAATCCTTTTTGTATGGGCTAAAGCCAAGGGATACTCTTCAGCACTCATTTCCCAAGTTTTCTGTAATGTTCATGTTCCCTTTGGTACATGATGCCATGTCACCAAGGAGGCATTTGAGTTTGTCAGGCTTAGCCCTCCCCAGCATGGCTTATAAGCATGGTCACAATCATAGTGCTGATATGAGTGTTGTTATGTGTCAGGTATTGGAGCCATTTGTTTAGAAGGCTAAGTCATTTTGGTACTCAGGTAACAATTGAAATGCTTAGCTTGATGAAGGAACATGAGCCAAAAAAGGAGAATGAGCTTTCACATCATATTTCATCTGTGCAAAACCTCACCTTGTCCCTCTGTGTTTCATAGAAATGGAAGGAATGTGGAAAGAGACAGTTGGGGAAAAGCAACACCCCACATAAAGAACATGCCTTAGGAGTCAATAAAGTACCGCTTCAAAAAATTCCTTAGACTGTTTCTGTGGAATGATAACAGCAGTACCTTCATTACTCAGGGCAACTGCAGAATATTTGAGAGGGATTTTGGTGAGGGTCCAATGTTCCAGAGGCCTTGAACCAGACCAATGACTCATTGCAATGGACATTTTGGTGTTGGGTATAGTGGTTGGACAAAAGGGTATAGTGCATGACACACAGAAACTCCAGATGCCACTAGAATGAAGGGAGCAGTGTTGGGAAGATGTTTTAATTAATTTGGGTGAAGTTATTTTTGGGAGCATGATGCAGGGGTGAGGGGTGGCTATGGAGCGACTGGAAGGTGAGCGGGCAGGATTGGGGTGTATGACGTGAAATTTCCAAAGAATTAAGTTTAAAGAAAAAAAAATAAAACTTAACATGTACATATAGCAATATACTTCTTGGTATTATTGATTGAAAACTTTTCACTATAGGAAAATTACATTAGAAAACAGCCTATAGCTGGGTGATGTTGGCACATCTTTAATTTCAGCACTTGGGAGGCAGAGGCAGGTGGATCTCTGTGAGTTCAAGAACAGCCTGGTTTAAAAAGTGAGTTCCAAAACAGCCAGAGCTGTTACACAGAGAAACCCTGTCTTAAAAGAAAAGAAAAGAAAGCAATCAAGCAAACAAACAAAAAAACCCACAAATAAACAAAAAGAAGTCAGTCCGGATAGCAAATTATACTGGTGAAAAATTATAAAGAACATTTGTAAAAGTCTTTAATTTTCTTAGTTCTCTGATAGTCTGAAATTGTTAACTTCTGAACAAAGCAAAATATCAATTTTAAAAGAAATAAACATTATCATTAAATTAGAAAAAAAATCTTTAAATGGGTCCGAGATTCAACTGAATATTTGAGAAAATAGCAGTAATGTCTTGTGGATTGTAATGATCATTAAATGAAACAATACATCTGTTTTCCATGGTCATCCAAAAGGCAAAAATTACAGCAAAGCAAGCACTGCTCCTGGTCAGACAATAACAGGATTCTTAGTTTGTTCCTTTACAAAACTGTATTAGAGATAGAATGTGGAGGTTCAATGAAGGGGAAACCATAAAAAAAAAAAAAAAAAAAAAAAAAAAGAATTTTTAAAAATTCTGAAACATGAGGTATCTTCTTTTTAATAATTTAATAATATTTTCAGTTTTTTTATGCAAAGTAAAAGTCACAAAACTTTTCTTAATCTTAAAGTCCTGTCCTCCGATGGCCATCAGACACTTTGGAACTACCTATGTCTGACCTATTTGTCCCTTTAAGCCACTATTACCAAGTCTCAGAGGAGAGAGCTACCCAAATGAAAGTAATATGATTGTATAAATCTGTTGAAAAACCAAGAGCTTCAATTTCTCCATGAAGAAAAAATATCTATCAGCATTTTCCCCAAGAATAAAATGTACCTTTCATGGTGTTATGGTGTCAACATGACTACTTCTGAGAGCTACTGCTCCTACATTTTGAAAGTTTTTTTTTTTTTTTTTAGTTTCAACTGCTCCCATCTATTACTGCTATCCATACCTTCCAAAACTCTCTCCAATCTCCAGTGATTCTTTCATGTCTTCCTTTGAAAAGTCCAAACTTCTTACATAACCACATAAATATGTCAAACTAACAGCTAGATAAAATAAAATCAAGCAATGTTTCTTTCCGGTTCATGAGCCAGGCTGCTCAGACAATTGGATGTTTTGTACACATTCAAAAGAATGGTCTCTGAATTTTTCCAAAGGATACCCTCCTTTGACATTGCTAAGATACTGCTTTGTTACTACAGTTACACTTCCTTTATCATCATATAGATTATTCTTCCCTTCCATGTTATTCAATAAGTTACAGTTTCTGGATTCTCATTATACCTGTCTGCATTACAATCATATCTATTTAGACCCAGAAGTCATGATTTAGACAGGATCATTTAACTCTGGTTTGTGATATCAGTCTGACCAGAATCTACTTCAATGCTTGATTGAGAGTTAATCTTGAAAGATTTTACTAGAACTAGCTGCATCTTGATTTATTTATATAATAGTGATATATTTTAAAGAGTACAATAATATCAGTGATGGCCTAGTGAAAAGGTTCAGCAGGTAAAGATGTTTGCTACAAAGTCTGACAACAAGAATTAAATCCCTGGGGCCTACATGCTAGGATAGAACCAACTCCTCTGAGTTGGTTATTCTCTGATATACACAGATACACAAATACACACAAAGTAATGTTTTTTAAATTATAATACCACTAACAAGGGTCTTGTGGATTAAATTATACAAAATCTGGCACACGCACACAGTGTATATTCAATACATGCTCAATGTAATATTTTATTCACACATTTACTTCAGTAGGAAATATTAGCTAATAATTTGCTGAACAATATAGCTTCCAATGTTCTTATGCTTTCAAATTATCAATAAATAAGTGGTACTGAGAAACCTCATCATAAGAAATTTTCTGTTGCTGAAGAGGGGCTCTTGTCTCCTTATGACTCCCCTAATTTACTGAGGCTCTAAGTTGCCTATTAATAATCCCCAGACAGTACATAATCCTGTCCTGAGCTCAACATGGGCCCCATTAAAGCACTTTGGACATTACACCAGTGGTACATCTAAGTTTTGAGCTAAAGACATTCTATAAAACTACTTTATGGGGGAGATAGGTATGAATCTCCATCCATCTATGTTCCTGGTCTGCATAGGGAGCTCCATGCCAACCATGCGTATATAGTGAAATCCTGCTTTAAAAACAAATAGATAAATAGTGTGAAAAAATAATAATGTAAAAATAAAGGCCAAATTATTGTAAAAATGTCAACTAGATAAGGCAGGGTTAATAGGCAGAGGATTTGTAAACCTCACAAAACTATTCATAATTAACTGAAGAAAATATTTCTCATTTTACTAGGGAAAGAAAAATTGCACCAGAAAACTAGATGGGAGGTACTAACCACAAACCAGAGAACGATTAGCAACTATTAGCATAAGCATTGTCTTATTGTAGTAATTAAGATTACTACAATAAAATTAAAGCCAAATAATGTTATTTTAATAATGAAAAATGATTAATCTAAGTGAATTTATAAGGTTACACAGGACTTACATGAAATACAGTAGTATGGTTCCTTTAGGGGCTAACAAAAAGAATGAAAAACTATAATTTGATCAGGTATGTAATTTTACAAAGTAAAAAGCATAATCAAATATAAAAAAAAGTATGAACAATATCAGCCAAAAACCAATTAGTACTTTCCAAGATTCTCATAAGACAGTCTAATATGGTGCGCCATATCTGTAAGGAGGATCAGAAGATGGAGATCACCCTTAGTCAGTGAGTTCTAAACCAGTTTGGAATACAAGAGACTCTCTCAAAAAAAAGCAAACCAAACAAATGAATCTCACCAGATACTTGAATACTTCAGGATACAACAAGTACAACATTAATATACATTAAAATGCAGCACATACAGCAAAATTAAGATCAAATATACCCTGTATTAGATTTCACTCAATTTCTCAAATTTCTCAAATGAATAACAGCAGCAGACAAATGCTCATGCAAATGAATAACAGCCAAAACTATCAACAGTTTCCACTTAATAACAGCCTAATAGAGAGTTCTGCATCCTTGACAGGCCTGTTTGAGAAAATGTGTTAAATGTGTATGTCTGTTTCTCTCATACACATTGTATCTTCAGCATTTAAAAGAGGGGGCGCTCACATGACTTTTCATAAAAACAATGCTTCTTCCCAAAGAAATTATGACTAGTGATTTGTTTATTTTACTTGTAATTTAAATTTGAAATATTCTTATTTGTGGACTTGCATAAAACAGTTTGACCATAATCCATTCTGTTCCGTTGTACTCTCTGCTTTCTTCATGATTTTTGAATAGGTGAAAGTGACCTGTTTCTTCAAACATCATATCCCCAGAAATGATTAACCTGAAGCTGAACAAGTTAGACATGCTGAGGCAGGTACTCAAGTTCATGGCCTTTAGTGGGCTGTGCTCTTGTTTCAAGACACATGGTCTCCTTCCCACTCCTTCCAACACTCCTAACTTCATCAAGCATGACACCAAAGAGCAATCAACTTAATATTGTTCAGGCTTAGTTTTCAGGAGGGCAAAATTAAACAATACATTTCAAAACATTTTCTTTTCCTTTTGGGTCTCTTAAATATTAAACAAATTCTAAACATTAAAAAAGCTGGTCACTCAGTAAGATTTCTGAATGTATAAAATACATAATGCCTAACTTTATGGTGTCTCAAAGTTTTAACAAAAACATAAACCACTGAATTTATAAATCTACCAGTTTCTACCAGGTAAAATATTTCTTCCAGAGTCAGTTTGCAAAATCCCATCGAAAGTTCAACAATATATAGATACCGGCACAAGAAAAACAGAACACCAGCCAGAAAGCAGAGTAAGCAAGCTAGGTAAGAAGGACTTTAGGACACTGGGAGTTTCATCTAAATCAAAATGCAATTCATTCTATTTGTTTTAATAACTACTTTTAAAATTTCCCCCTTCATTTTATGAGGCTACAGCCGAATATTTTTCCAAATGTCAGATAACACTCTGAACACTAAAAGTTATACAATTGGAGATGAAAAGGATCTTACAATCATTTATCTACCAGTAGTGAGAAAAACCTTTTAGTTAAGTGACTTTCCTGGTCACTTTGAAAGTCATAATTTTCTATGGCTGCTTAGGGGATTTGTAGTTTTGTTTTGTGTGTGTCATGTATTTCCAATGAGGAGCTTTCCAAAGAGATTCTCCTTCCTTGAGATGCCATGTTTTCTGTCATGGGGGAAAACAGGGTTCCAAAGGTAACACAGTGACTAAAGTTAAAAAAGAACAGCAACTTTGGGAAGACTGCTTCCTGATCAGGGTGCCTGGCCCCATAAGTAGCAGTGCTATTGAGTGAGAGCAGAGGTTTCTGATGTTTTCCTTGTCTTCCTAGCCTACAAACTGTTCTTTAAGTACTGATTCTACAAGTCCACTCTGAACAGTTTCATCTATTTTCAATTAGAGAAGCTGAGTGGAAAACATAGCATGTACCTTGTGTTAATATTCATTTGCTGTATTTTGGTCATCTAGAGAGCCTAGTTTATCTAAACTCACTTAAGAGCAAAAATGCTACTCTCCAAGTGGAAGAGGTAAAAACTAAAACACCTTTCACTATGGGCTACATCTAATCTGTTCTGTCTTAAAACCAGAATTGAGGACAGTAAAGTAAGGAAGAGAAGGGAAGTAAAACGGTAAGGTTATGCAAAAACTCCCTCCAAGAAATGTTGTAGAGAGATGTTTCTTTTCCAATGAAAATTAGAACTACAGCAGTTTGTTAGTTCAGGAAAATCTGTTTAGGCATGGCCTAAAGCTTCACTAACCCAGGGGAGGAGGGTTCTCCTTAGGGGGGTGGGGTGGGGTGGGGAATAGTTGGGAGAAAACCCTTAGCACTATGTACTTTAAACCCTGGTTTGAACAAAACTTCTCTAACTCTGGTCATTCTAATGTCCAGTAGACACTTTCGGGAGCCCTGGATCTCCTCAGTGCAATAGTGAGGTTCCAGAAAATATGCTAGTTCCAGAAGGGCTCCAGGAAGCCTACAACAGGAAGCAAGAACTCTGTGGGCTCACATCAGTTTTGTGTGTGTGGGGGGGGGGAGTAAAGTGGGAGGTGGAGGGGCTGCAGAGACAGGAAACTGTAATGGCTTACTATGTGCAAAAACCTCAAAGGGGAAGGTCAGACAAGGATAATAGGCCAATTTAATTCTGAAAGCACAAGGTGCAAGAAATTTTATTATGGTCTGCCACTGAAATCACACAAGATCCAATAGCATCTAACTGCAACTGCTCATCAAGGGAAACAAGAGGTGTAATTGTAACCGCGGTATAATCACTGTGAGCGCGCCTGGACTACAGCTGCCTACAGCTCCCAGCAGAGAAGTATTAAGAGCCAGAAAATCTAATACAGAGAAAGAGATTCTACATGGCGTTGCAAAACAAAAGCCCAAACCGATGTGTGTGTGTGTGTGTGTGTTTGCGTGCGCGCGCGCATGTGTGAGTGTGTGTGTGTGTAATGAAAAAGCTGTTTAGCTGTGTGTGTGTGTATGTGTGTGTGTGTGTGTGTGTGTGTGTGTGTGCAAGCGCGCACGAAGGTCAGAGGCTTAGAAAACTCATGTATTGGATCTCCTCTAAAAACTCCCTTCTTGAAGCTTCTCCCACTCTCCTTTGTTTAAAACAGTTAACCTCAATGTTACAAAGATTGGCAGTAGCAGAGTCTCTGGAATGCGAACCTAACACACCCGAGTCTAGAGGGAGAACACCGCGCCCATGACTCCCGGCTGGTCTGGAGAGCTCCTGTGTGACCCAAAGGTTCCCTGGAGGGGCAGAGACACCCCCACCCCACCCAGTCCCCGCTCCAGCGCTCTTCCATTCAGCTAAGAGCAACAGCCAGCCCCAAGGAGGCCAAACCTCCCAGCCGCACCCGCTCCAAAGTTGGCACTGAAGTTTGTGCAAGGTTGTTCGGAATCTTGAGGAGGAAGGGACCTGAGGAGGAATGAAGCAAGTTGAGTTTTCCGAATGGATGCCCAAGCACAAGGTCGGCTACCTCGGAAGCCTTTTCGGCTCAAGAAGTCGGGCTGGTGGGCTCTGGGAAAGTCTCCCTGGCGCCGCTGCTGGGGCTTTGGGAGCTGTCACCTGAGGGCAGCCCAGGAGGGAGCAGGAATCGTCTTCCTGGCGCCAGGGGAGGACCCCAGGTTTCCGACTCACTGGCTCTTGGGGCTCAAAGCAGAGGGGGAGGGGAGATGGCAGAGGGGACAACAGGCCAAAAAAAAAAAAAAAAAAAAAAAAAAAAAAAAAAAGCAACACCTTTCACAGGGGCTTTCCGCTACGCCCTCTCCAAGTTCGTGCTGCGAGGGTCAGTTCTCTCCCGAGCCACCCTAGTCCATCCCGATTCGTGTCCTCAACTCAGAGCAGTCCACCGCAGAGGTGGGTGGGTGAGGCGAGGAAGCCAAGGGATAAAGGGTGAGACCCTAAATCCTTCCCTAGTCCCTCTCCGAGACAACCCAAGGCATTTACACAAGCCACAACAGCCACAGCTCTCGGCTGACACAGGGCGCAGCTTCGGACTCTCCTGTTATTCCTAATAAAGTCGATTACGTTGCCCTCCCGGAGCTGATTGGAAGGGAACCGAGAGGGAAAAGGGGGCGGGTAAGGGAAAGAGCAGGGGGAGCAGTCAACTTTGGGACCCAGCACTTCCTCGCGATCCGTCGCCATGCTTAAGATCCACCCCCACCCCCTCCTGCCTTTCAAGTGGATACTGAAACTAGGCCAAAACTTTTCCCCTCCTTTTCTCTTTGCCACTAGACTGAATTGTGCCCCATGGAGCCCCATGGAGCTCTGCTTTCTTAAGCACAATAGCCGGACTAATTAGATCATAGAGGCAAGGCAGCGATACTGTAACAAGTAGCCCAAGAGGCAAAAGAGGCAAGGGCGGAAGAGAGGGAAAGGGGAAAGTTTGCAGCTCTTACACTTACCGATCAAGCCTCCCACTAGAAAGGCAACGATCTGAAAAACCAGCAGAATCCCTCCAACAATGCAGAGCTTCTTGGTGCTCATGTTTTCTATAATTGCCCCAGCCATTTCTGCGCCCCGCTTCTTTTCTCCTTTAAATAAATGTTTTAGATTTTGCTTTCGCTTCCCCTCTTCTTCCTTGTCCTCTTTTCCTGGTGCTGCAAAACTTCAAGGGTGCGATAGCACAGAGGAGATGGGATCCAGACCGCAGGCGCCCGCGCGGATCCCTGGGCGAAGCCGCTCGGGCTCCCCAGATGCCTAGAGCTGAGACTGCGGCCGCTCGGCAGCCAGTGGACGCTTAAAGGAGCAGGGAAGCGGATCACATGACACGCCTCCCTCTCTTTCTTCCTCCCTCCCTCTCGCGTTTCCTCCCTCCCTCCCTCTCTTCCTCAACCCTGGCCCGCCAGTTCAGGGCTCTGAGCTCCCGCCAGCTCTGTCTCTCCGCTCTCAGGTCTGGCCTGCAGCTTGCCCGGGCAACAGCTGGTATCTTGAGGGGGGTGGCTGGTGTTGTTAAATGGGCTCGGCATAAACAGCCTCTCATATGTTTCTTTTTCTGGCTCACAAAGTATGGAATTTAAGTCATTAGTGGGCCGCTTTGCAAGCCCTTAACTTACACATTGAACCCACCCCACCACAAAACCCACCCTACCACAAACTATTAGAACTCTAGGAAAGAGGTAAATTTACTAAAGGAATCTAATGAAGGTTAAGTCAAAATATAAAAAGAAGAAATAAGATCTCAGTTTAGGTTCCTTTTGCCTGGCTCTAGCCTGGGTTATACCATCTAAATCCCCCCCATTAAACTACCCTTCAAGCAGCCTGATTGTCCAGCCAAATCAAACATCTGTTCTTTATTGCACCCTGAACTTCGAGTCTTGATCTTGACTATTAGCATAACGCTTTAAAGTTAATTCAAAACCCAATTTGTTAAAACAAAAACAAAAGAAACCTCTTTTTTGTTGTTGTTGTTTTGTGTGTGTGTGTGTGTGTGTGTGTGTTTAACACCACCACATATTCTAAGGGTTGAATTCCCCCAATCCTGCTCTCACCCATGATAGTGTCTTGTGTGTACTCATTTATTTTCATTGCTGAGATAAAAGGTCCTGAGAGATTGGAATCAAATTGAATTCTTTTTGTATACATGCCCCCCCCCCCAATAGTGCCTAACAAAATTCTCACACTAGGAGATCCTGCATGAACTTTTGTGGAATGAAGAAATGAGGAATGCTTAAGCAAGCCCACCGTTTGCATTTCAAAAGCCTTAAGGATCTTAGTTGGGTTAGAGAGTACACATGTTAAGTAGTACCAGTCAGAGTTTCAGGTGGGTGGTCACAGCTAAGGAGGCTGAGTCAGGAGAATTAGTTTAAAATTAACATGGATAACTTTGGGAGACCCTGTTTCAAAATAAAATGTAAAAAGTGATCTGTAGATATAGTTCTGTGTGGGAGCTCTTTCTTAGGCTGTGGTATAAGCCTCTAGGCCCAAACCCCATCAGAGGCAGAGGAAGAGAAAAGAAAATGTTAACTCTTTTTGAGATGTGTTATACACAACTTCCAAGAAAAAGTGGTGGACAGTGATCTTAAGAGATTTCTTGGTCAGTCTGACCTAAACACCAGGGCCTGATTTTTCCATGTTTCATAAACTGTCTATTTAGTCAATACAATTCATATCACATCTTAGCTTTATAAAGGTATCTCCTTGCTTTCTCAACACAAGTTTTCCAAAGCCACCAGCAAGCCTGATTTCTTGATTCTTGTATTCTTCCTGTGAAGGGACTATTCTAAGAACTGTTCTCCTCTGATCTACAACACATTGAAAGATATGCTACATAAACAAGGTCATTCTTAGTTCCCAACTAGACCAGATGATCCTAAAGACAGGTACCGGGTTTCATCTATATAAAACTTTATCTCCTTGACCTCCAGCAGACCCTAAGAATTCCAGGGCTGTAGTTACTTTTAATGTATTGCTTCTTCCTTCAATCCTTTGTACAATAGTCACTTACTGCCTAAATGTGTTTCTGTCTTTCCTTTCTGAGCACTAAAGGGTACCAAAACTGCAAGAGTATTCTGAAGGAATTACAGGCTACCTGTCACTGTATAATGACTACCTGCATTGTAGTTGACACCTGGAACTCTCAGAAGGGAATACACAGCAGAGCTACTATGGATAAGAGTGTACAAAAGTGTGACCACTCCTTAAACAGAGACTGCAGATCATTGCCCTTTCTTTACATTTTCATAAGACTATATCATATATGTGTGATAGAGAAAAGGAAAGGAAGAAAAGTAGGGGAGGGAGGAATACATTGAGATCATCATTCCATGCTCCGCAGTGGAAGTGCTAAAACTGGTGTCCAGTTCTTTTGGTTTGTGACATTTTTAAAATCACCTTTCTATATGGCTGTCCACACTTCATCAAATCTCAGCATAAATCAGATAGGGTCTTAGTTACTTTTCTATTTCTGTGATTAGGTCACAACAAGGGCAATTTATAGAATAAGGAGTTTACATGGGCTTACAGTTCCAGTCATTTAGTCCATAATTAATTATACATCAAAGGTATGGCACCATGAACAGGCAATCCCCAAGTACCAGGCAGAGGGAAAGCTAACTGGGAATGACTGAGCCTTTTGAAACCTCAATTCCTACCTCTAGTTACAAACCTTCTCCAACAAGGGCACAACTACTACTCCTTCCAAAATAAAAGCTCCTACCTATTGGGGACCAAATATTCATACATATGGGGACATTCTCATTCAAACCACAGGTACCTCCTCTTGTGCCATTGGTCTTGACTAGGAAGGCTCCTTTGCATGTATGGAAAACTTTGAGTAAACTTGTTATACTTTTGTCATAAAGTGTGTTTTGTGATAGGAATATCTCCACAAGAGGCTTTTAAAATTTCAATTTCTGTTGTCTTTGTAAATATTAATAGTAACCTTCAGATCATCATTTCCCATTGTGATAACATTAACATGTAGGAGAAAAGCTCCCTGCCCCTATATCCCTGACTAATACATTATAGTCACTAATCAGCTCTAAAGCTCAATGTTCTCAACTATAAAAGAGAAATAATAATATTACCAACATTGTGGTATATTCTTATGAGGCATACATATTTATTATTATATTAAGGAAATATAAATTGAATTAATAATCTTGGTCAGAAGAATACAACTAGGAATCAGGGCTTAGTTCTGTAGCTAAGGTGACCACTGTTTTGTTTCTTGCTTTTCCAAGACAAGGTTTTTCTGTCTGGAACTCCCTAGCTGTCCTGGAATTCACTTTGTAGACCAGGCTGGCCTCAAACTCACAAAGATCCACCTGCCTCCATCTCATGAGTGCTGGGACTTAAGGTGTGCACCACCACACCTGATAGAACCCTAGTTTTACCCCAGCAATGGATACATTGGATATGGTGCCATACACATGTAATCCCAACATTCAAGAAGGTAATCAGGAGGATCAGAAGTCTAAGGTCATCCTTCACTAATAAGACCATATAGGGAATTTGAGGCCAGCTTAAGACATATGATCTCTAGGAAGACAGATGAGTGATTAATTTTTTCTCTTATGTAACATTTGATCACATTATGAAAACTTTTTTAATAAGTCAGTATGTCAATATCCAGTTTCTATATAGTTATGACCATCCTGCTCTGTACTTGTGGATGCTAGCATTACAAGCATGTGTTACTACAACTATCCTACACATACTTTTCGAAACATAATTTTAAAGATGACTTGTGGTTTGACAACAATACAAGTAGGGAAAAATATTTAATACAAAACTGTGAAGACCATGTAGTGAATGTTAAAATTGAAACATTTTATCCTAAAAATTGCTCCTTGAGATAGACAGATGGTTCGGTGGGTAAGAGAAAACATGGAGGACCTGAATTTGAACCCCTAAAATGAGATTTAAAAAAACCAGGCAAGCCTGTACATGCCTGTAACTTTTGCACTGTAGAAGGCAGAGATGAGAGGACTGTTGTGGTTTGCTAACTACCAGCCTAGCTCTAAGTCAAGGGGATATAGAGCAAGACCTGTATGTCCTCCTCTGGCCTCTGCACATAGGTGTGTGGGTATATACCCTCCCACACTCATCCACACATGTACACACTCAGTTGCCTCCAACCACCAAGGAAATATTTATTTTCAGTTATCAGAGAGATGATTCCAGAGATAAGCCTAGTGTCTGGAGAGGTGCCTAAGCAGTCAACAGCATTTGCTGCTTTTTCAGAGGATCAGAGTTTGGTTTGCAGCACTCAAGGTGGATATTTCACAACGGCTTCTAATTCCAGCTGTAGAGAATCCAGTGTCCTCTTTCAGCCTCCATGGGCACTACACACACACACACACACACACACACACACACACACACACACACACACACACACCAAACAAACAAACGCCCTAGCAAAGGGGCTAGAGAGATGGCTCCACAATTAAAGAGCACTTACTACTCTTAGAGCACCCAGTTCAACTCCCTGCACACACACGGCATCTAATAACTGTCTGAAAATCTAGGCCCAGGGGAATCTCTGTGTACTGAATATACATGATACACAGACATACATGCAGGTAAAATACATTACATAAAAATATTTTTTAAAAGATACTTAAATTTCAAAATCCAACTCTAATAATAGAAATTGATCATTCTACTAGATTTTTAATTGAATAGATTTGTTAGTCATCATTTTATTTGAAGTTTTTGGCATATGGGAAGTCTAAATTTGTAAAACACTTGTTTCCTGATCAATGGAAATCTGAGGTTAGATAAAATCCTTCTCCTCACTCAGTTCCCACACAGAGTTTGCTAGCTAGATTTTTTTTTTATGTGATCCCTATATACTAGGCTGTATTTTTCACATACAGATATATTTGTGGTGTGTTTTAACCTCTGGTATCTTTCGAGTTCCTTAAACAGAAGACAGTCCTGAGTGTAGCACAACTCCTGGCACAGGAAAATTCAGATCCTTCTTTTGGGAGCCAAGAGAAATGTAATGTTAATGTCTTTACGGAATATGAGCTATAGAGATCTAAAATAATTAAATGCACCTCTTTAAATACGTAATTGACTTCTCAGAGGACTCTAACAAGAACAGTAACCCACTCTGAAGCATCTGCTCTCACAGATAGATTTTTATCCATGAAAAATAACCTATGGCCCTCAATCAAGTTCTCTCTCTCTCTCTCTCTCTCTCTCTCTCTCTCTCTCTCTCGTGTGTGTTCCATTCCACCTATCTCTTCCTTTTCAAGGGACCCTATTGTCTTATTTTATTTACTAATCATACAAAGAAATTCTTTAAATTCAAACACTTCAACCTGACCGTCATATGAAATGGTTTAATATACACCCCTCTTCTCTCCTTTAGAACTCAGTCCCACCATAACATTTCCATTTCACCTTTCCAGTCATATTACATATATATTTCAGACATTAGCCTTATTAAATCCTAGCTTTATGTCTTACTGGTTATATAAACAAGGAATGTGACTTACCTTTTAAATCTTACTTTTTACAATTTTTTTTTAAAAAAATATAAGTAATACCTAACATGTCATGATGAACATTAAAGAAAATAATGTAATTGTGCCAAATACCGAGTAGGCATCCAGCAAATGTTGCAATTATAAGGGAGGCAGTTTCTGTTCCCAGAGAGCAGAACAAAACAAAACAAACCATAAATCCACTAATTATAGTCTTTCTTATTAAATTACCTCTTTGAACCCAGGCAACCTGGAAGGGCAGGTAAAAAACTTTATAGGTTTCCAGAAGCCTCTTAGTGTGAGGCAGCCAGCAGCTTGAAGTAGCCAACCTTTTGTTGTTTCCCAGGCTTGAAAGAGGCTGCAGGAGAGAGTTGTGCCTCCAAAGCTTCAGGTTGCTAGAGTAGAGGTGGAGCAAGGACCTTACTCTTTTGTCATGTAGATGTAAAATCCAAACTAACTGCCCCCCAACATCCTTATGACTGTTTGACCTCCCCAGAACCTCCTTACTATGTTATCACACATGTCCTCTCTCTGTTCTCCCTTATGTGTGGCAGCAGTACACAGGGAAATATCCATCCTGTTGACCATGGCACAGAGTTACTGTATAGATTTTGTGAATGGGTGAATGATAAGTAGACAAGGTCTAGTCTTTAGCTGCTTGGAAACTGATAAAACTCTTCCTCCCTGACACATGAAGGCCTAATGGCAGAAAATATACCTACCTTATACAGCCACAATTCATGTCCTAGCAAGGGAAAATCTGGCTCTGACACGGTCCAGAAGTCCACTGGTACTCCATCAAAGTCATTGCAGCGAATCTCAGAATTACTGTAAAGCTCATCAAAGGAAATGTTTCACAAACACAACTTGGAGTGTGTGGTACAAGGTAGAAATAAAAAAATTATATGGGAGTAGAATACATGAAAGTATTCTTCTGTATCTGTGATGCATTGATTACAAGAAACTTGGATAGCTCAGAGTTGGGGCCAGGTAACTCCTATACATCCCACACAGTGGAAGCTAACAGTTAACTCTGGCAATGCCAATAACAACTAAGTAGCAAGGAGAGCATGTGATTATTGTTTTTCTGTATATCAACACACCTGTTAAATACATAAATATTGTCACTAATCCATATATCTATTCCATCCTATGAAATAAGTTCTTTCATCAGTATTCTGAAAAGGACAGTTGGTCCACATACTACCAGTAAACTAGGGACCTAAAATTCTCAAGTAGAAGCAAGATCACATTCATCTTATTACCAAATGTGTCGTTTGAGAACATTTGAGAGGAGAGAACTCAACAGATGCTCCCAGTCTCAGATTGGTTCTTCTTCATGTTGGCTCTATCTTTTATCCACCAAAAGAGACAACTTAAAGAAAGTACCATGCAAGGCTATGAAAGTAAGTAGAACTCAAGTCCTGCCATTTCCAGATTTTCATTCCTTCTCCCTTTGAGTTCCAGAAAATTTTTTCTTGCTGTTCTGCAATAAGCATTTTGGAGTTCATGTCTTATTCTTATCTGTTCTTCATGACTTGGCTCCCATTCAGAGCAAATTTCCTCCAATGAACCTTAAGTGTTGGCAATTCTTGTTTTGTTGATAGTATTTTCTGCTAAGGGATTTTCCAAGGTAAAAAAAAATTAATGTTAAATGACTGTTACAAGTAATTTTTAAGTATAATGTCATAGTATGTTGGATGCTCTTTGAAAAATACACATTAACAGAAGAAATGCAGCATAAAATTAATTTTGACTCAGATAATCTATACATTGCTACCTATTTTTTTATTATTTTGTTGTCATGGTGTGAATTATTCTCTGCCTAAGAATTCTAGGTATTTCACAAATATTTATTTAATGCATTTACTTATTGTGTGTGTGAAGGCAGAGGACAACATATGGAAATCAGTTCTTTCTTTCTACCATGTTGGTTTGGGGGATAGAACTGAGTCACTGGCTTTAACAGCAAGTGCCTTTATTTGCTGACCCATCCCTCCAGATCTTTCAAATATCCATTTTGAATAACAATTTCTGAGGAAGAAGATTCACTATTTCTGATATATAATTAACATCACAGTTGAAATCCAAATGCTTTGATGATACTTCTTTTCATTTTGTTCATACATATTGTATCTCTATAAGATTTCTGACATAGAACTTATGGAATTTTCTTTATCAGTGATTTTTGTTTCATACCTTCCTTTAGTCTTTCAAGTTCTCCTGTAGTAAACATTTTGTTTCCCTGTAAGTACTCCATTTTCTTATCCAATGGCTTTCCTGACTTCCTTTCCTTAGAATCCAACTCCTGTGAAGTTTCCTTTGTTGCCTTTGGAACCTCACTTCTGCTGTCATCACCAACCATTTCACAATATATATCGCAGACTTAGTGCTCCTCTGACTGGCAGATACCACCAGTGAACTCTGTTGATATTCCTACTTGACTTTTATAACATTCCTCCCTTCCCCCAACTTCAGCAACTTTGCTCTCTCTTATTTTTCTCTTATTGATCTAGCATCTCTTTTCTTAAACTGCTTCTAGTTCTACTCATTAATAATTCTGAGAATTTCTCCTTCACTTCTTTTCCTCTCAGTGTATAAGTAGTAGTCAATATCTTTGAACTTGCCCTCTTACCTAAACTTCTAGCCTATACAGCCAAGTGTTTCCTTGACTTTTCTAAGTAGAGAAACCTTGTGTGTCAACAAATCAAGTCTTTCAGTACTCCAGTGACTCAAGCTGCATAACTCAGTCATCCTTTGTCTATGACCCATACAGACTATCAGTTATCTCAATAACATTTCACTGCTTTATTCATGAAGAGTTAGATGTGCTTCTTTGCAAGGGTGATCCTCATCACCTTTTTAACTTAGACTGTAGAAGAGCTTCTCTATCAGGTATCCAGTTTCTGGTTTCCTAAAATAGACAGTCCAGTGTATACATCATTATAAAACATTGATCTATCTTCCTTAGTTACTGCACATAACTTAGCAATGTTATGAATCAAGGTGTCTTATAAAGGCGACACCAACAAAAATCTCACTGAATAATGATGTCTAATATCTAATGATGTTTATACCCAGATTCTCTAAGATACTTATTAATACTCATTATGTATAATTTACATTTTTCCAAGGTGGTGGTGGTGTATGTCATTAATCCCAGAATTTGGGAGACAGAGGCAAGTAGATCTCTGTGAGTTCAAGACCAGCCTTGTTTACAAGAGCTAGTCCAGGACAGGCTCCAAAGCTACACAGAGAAATCCTGTTTTGTAAAACCAAAAAGAAAAAAAGGAAAAAAAAAAAAAAAATCACATGCTACCTCAGGCCTTACCTCTTGTAACTTAGCTTTTGGAACAAATCAATCTTATGGAGGTTTCAACAAGCTCTATCTTGTACTATTCATCCTATTATGTTACTTAATTTGCTCTGTCTTGTAATAGTCATCCTATTATGTTACTTAATTCAAAGACTGATTATCTAGAAACCCAACATGAAACCCTCCATATATCTAGACTTCCTTATCAATGCTTATCAATACTGAGAATGTCAGAAACCATAACTAAGTGTCTTACTAACAACCAACCCTTGTACATACTATGTGACAGTCCTTGTATGAAGTGAAGAACATGTGTCCAAGTATACAACCCTTAGAACTAAAATATCATGATACTGTGAATCTCAGTTAGTTGTGATGGGGAGTAAATGTTTCAAGGGTAACCACACCCTAGAGATAAATGCAATTGTTATTCTATTGGCTCAGAAGTGTCAAAAATTTATTCAAGATTTTAAAGCTGATAACTTTTAAGCTAATTTTTTGTCTTTGTTTTTCGAGACAAGGTTTCTCTGTGGCTTTGGAGGCTGTCTTGGAACTAGTTCTTGTAGACCAGGACCAGGCTAGTTTTGAACTCACAGAGATCTGTCTGCCTTTGCTTCCTGAATGCTAGGATTAAAGATGTGCACCACCACTGTTTAAAAGTAGTCAGTAAAGTAACAAAGTCTAGGTACTCAACAGTTAATATATCCTGATTTTCACTCTAATAACAGTAAAGTAACAACCCTTAAGGTCTTCTATATTCCAAGCACTGATAAATTATGTGTGCACATATATTTACCATATATGTATATATGTATGAGATAACTAATTTTTATAGCACCTTCTATGAAATAGTCAAGGATTTTTTCTTTGGTTATCTTTCTACTCAAGGTTTGCAGAAAGAAAACCAAATAAAAATTCAAACTGATATCCCAAAAATACCTGAAAATGAATATTTATTTCCAAATATTATTCATTATTAGACTTAGCAACACACATAAAAAGTTACATCTAATCTTTTAAAAAAACATTTGAGAATTCTTTAGAATTTTAAGTTTCTCAAATCATTTAACACAAAATTTTAGTTACCTTCTGGGTATGAAAGTTAAGGCATTTATGTTTAGTCATCCATCTTCATATTTCAGCAAACATTATTGAGCACTTTCATAGTGTTTTTTTTCTGTTACTATAACAAACACATGAATTCAGAAGATAAGGGTGTCTTAATGATTCTTCCTAATTCTAACTACCCTCCCAAATCCCTACCTCTCAATACTGAGAAATTAGAAATTAAGTACCCAAATATGAACTGGGGCTACATTCAAATCACAGTAACCAATTTCTGCATTGCACTAGATCTATCATATAATTGGAATTTACTCTCTATGACCTTAGAGAATTCATTTATATCATTTACACTTCAGAGTCCAGAGGAAAAAGATAATTTTAGTTGTTATGAAATATGATTACTTTTTAAACAGAGAAAACTACATAGATTGATAAATTTAAGTTCAGATAATAGTAATAATTACAAATTATGTTCTAGCTGAAGAGTTGGTACATGTGTAATCCCAGTAAAATGAGCTGAAGTCTATAACCCTGTGAGACAGGAGCACAAAGGCTGGGAAAAAATGTTGTCATTAAGATTATACATCTCTGAAAGTCATCACTTTAAATCATGTTTATTACTAGACTGGTGATAATAACACCTCCCCTTTATTTGTGTAGAACAATTTTCATACAATTTTAAGATTATATCTCAGTAATATTCACAACCTTGGAGGTCTTTCCAATTATAATTATCACTATTGTCCATATGAAAAAGCAGTTACACAAGGAAGGGAAGACAAACATCAGAGTTGCTCAGAAATTACTGGTTGGTCCAGAAGTGAGAGTCTGATTTGTAGCTTACTTCAGTGTTCAAAATAACAAAATCACATCATTTCCAACAATCCTCAAAACCCCATTCTTCTGTTTTTCTTTAGAAACATAGAGCAGAGTATTGTTGAAGAGGCTGGTGTAGAGACAAAAGGCAGTCAGAAATAGTGCTGAGCATGCAGAACTTAAGAGAAGAATGGATGTGCTGGCAAAAAAATTGGGCTGTTTGCCAAGAGGAAACAAAAGTTTAAGCTACTGTGTAACCAAGCTATGTACACCATAGCTAATACATTGATGATTTTTTGCACATGAATATTGTATTTATTTGTGAGGACTGCCATAACAAAATACCATGGATTGTGTGAGTTAAGCAACAAAGGTTCTATTTTCTCTCAGCTCTGAGGCTGGATGTCTAAGAACTAATAATGTTGGCACCTTGGGTTCCTCTCAGGCTCTAGTTGCACCTGTCCTATGACATCCTTTTTGTACAGCCCTCTGTACAGAAGGCCTTTGTTAAGCTAGTTACCCCCTTTAATAACCTTATGTTCCAGCAGGCTTACAGCCTGAGGCATTAAGGGTTGATAATTTTATATATGAGTGAAGGCATATAATTCAGCCAGTAACAAAAAGAGATGATGTGTAGCCATCTTACAAGGTCCTTCCATGCTACCTCACTGCTAACTAATCTTCTATAGTCTTAAAAATATTTTTTAAAATATCACTTTTTGCTGGTCATTGGTGGCACACACTTTAATCCCACCACTCGGGAAGCAGAGGCAGGTGGATTTCTGTGAGTTTGAGGCCAGTCTGGTCTACAGAGAAAGTGCCAGGACAGGCCTCAAAGCGACACAGAGAAACCCTGCCTAGAAAAACCAAACCAAAACATTCACTTTTCACATTTATCATCATAATACATTTTCCTATTTTATTTGTTTATTAAGTGTTTATTCTGTGTGTACTTGTTCATGGGAAGGGCATCCACCTGACACAGTGCATGTGGGTATGTCAGAGAACAGCCTTCAAGTATGAATCCTCATCTTCCACCTTCAATCAGGGTTGGTTCATCCCTACTTAATCTAGATTGGCTTAATCTATATGGGAGCTTCTGCCTCCCATCTTTGTGGAAACTTGATAGGATCACAGACACTTGGACTGCTGTGTGTTTTATATGAATTCTGGAGGTCCAAACTCAGTTCATTTTGCTTACATAACAAGTGAGTCATCTCTTCAATCCCATTTTTACTTGAATTTTATAACATATTTGTATCCTTTATTAGCTAGTGTTCCTCTCTAATAAAATATCATGTAATCCACCATGCTATTGCATATAATGTTAGTTTATTTCATTCAATGTATAACTATGTTACAATACAATTGAGTTTTTATTTGTATTTTTTAGTTATTATATGTATTTTTTAGTTATCTTTTGGTATTTCATTCAACATATATAAAAATTCAAGTGTTTTTTTTGATATTAGTATGTATTGCCCTACATTACCTCAAATGGGTATGCCAACATACATTCATATGAGCAATGTAATCCCCAATTATTCTCCATATTCACCATCACTCAGCATTGCTATTCTCAGATTTGAGCCATTGTGATGGGGACATAGAAGAACATCCTTAGGGATTTTAATTTGTTTAACTATGCTGACTTTAATCACTTACATATGTTTTAAAGAAATATTTATTTTTAAATATTTAAGATGGTTGCCTTTTCTTATGTATTTGTGGGAATTATTTATATATGCTGAGTGTAGATCTATTTTGAGGATTATAGTTTATCTTTTCTCTTAGTAGTTTTTTTTTTTTTTATAAGCAGAAATATCTGTCTCTCTGTGTGTGTGTTTTACTGAGGATAGAACCAAGTGTTGTGCATTCTAGGCTGATGTTATCACTGAGATGCATCCTTAGTGTTTTATGTTTTTATTTTGAGACAGAGTCTTGCTAAGGACCCAAAGTGGCCTTGAATTCACTATGTAGCCCAGGATGGCCTCAAGGTTTCAATATCCTTGCACTAATCTCACAAGTATTGAATTATAGGGATGTGCCATCACATTCATTGATATATCTTCTTTTTTATTGCTTTGTATGACTAACTTCATTTTAAAATTACCTCAATTTCATGAAGACATTCTCCTGTGCTTTTATCTAAAGTTTTATTGTTCTGCATAGGCCTATGATTCATCTTAAATGGAAATTTCAACATCTCTGTACTTATGTAATGATACTTTCTGGATGGATTTTTGTTATGAGTAATTTTCCCACCAGCCTGGTCCCACAGCTGTGTCATCCCCAAATAATACACAGGCACGCTGTTTTAGATATAAAGCTGTTTGCCAGTTACTAGCATTTCTTATTGGACAGCTCTGTCTTAAATATTAACCCATTTCTGTCAATCTAAGTGGTTCCATGTGGTCTTATCTTACAGGAGAGAGGGTCTGGACCTTCTTCTCAAGTCTCTACACTTGACTCATCCTACATCTCCTAGAATCTTCCTTGTCTTGTAGTCCCGGCTATCTAGCTTTCCCATTTGCCAACAGTGATTTATTCATTAACCAATAAGAGAAACATATTTACAGAATGACATCTCCCATCAGATTTTGTCTATGTTTACAATGAAACTTTATCAAGAATTTACATTTTAATATGATGACCTAATAAATTATTTTATTTCTTCCATTGATGAGTCTTTTTTAAAAATTGTTACTGGTGCTGGTGGTATATGTGTGTGTGGTGGCTGGGAGGTATTGCAGGGTGGGGGGGGTATTGTATATGCTTCTGTGTGGGCATAGAGACCAGAGGACAGCATCCAATCACTTCTACCACTCTCTTATTCCTTTGAGAAAAGTCCATGTGAACCTCAAGGATATTAACTCAGAAAGGTTCTAATGTATAGAGCAACTGAGAACATGGGGTGGAAACTTCTGATATCTATAAGAAGGTCAGCCACAATGACCTTATTATATGAATGCCCAGAGTTTCAGTTGCAAGCTGAAATGACTAAAGACTATCATTCACAAGGAGCTGGAGGGATTGGTCCAGCAACTAAGAGCATTTGATGCTCTTCCAGAGATACAAGTTTGGTTGACAGCACCCACATTCAGCACCTCACAGCTGCCTGTAACTCAGGTCCAGAGCATCTGATGCCCTCTTCTGGCATCTATGGCATTGTACATGTGCACATAAACCCACACTCAGTTGCACATACATATACATAATTTAAAATATTTTTAAATAGAAATTTTCTTTTTACATTCATAGTTTAAAAGAAAAGAGGTGATTAAATTGGATGAGCTTGGATAAATACCAATCCAATCCAAATGGAATCCTTGTAGCTCAAGACTCTAGGCCACCACATCAAACCAGGCAAGCCAGTAGAAAAATCAAAGGAGCACATGCAGAGAAGGCAGACACAAGTCACCAGAGTTGGCTTTAGGAAATGGTTCTCAACATGAGACATAACCCCCAAAGGAGTTGAATATCAGATGTCCTGAATATCAGATATTTGTATTACAATTCATTACAGTAGTAAAATTACAGTTATGAAATAGAAATGAAATAATTTTATTGCTGGGGGTCACCACAACTTGAGGAACTGTATTAAAAGGTTTAAGTGTTAAGAAAGTTGAGAACCACTGGTCATAGAAGACATTACATCTGGTGACACCTTGGCCTTGGGCTTCAGACTCCAGGAATGTGAAGAAGAAAATTCCTGTTGTTCTAGTCATCCAGACTTGTATTTTGTTATGACTACAGTAGCAGATTAACCTAAACAACAAAAGTGAAATTTTATCTAGGATAAAATAGATAATGTGTAAATTCATAATTTACTTCTTACTTTCATATTTTGTTTACTTTCAAACAATATTGGCTTATTGATTTGTTATTGTTTATTTTGGGTTTTTTTGGTAGGTTTTACTTTTTTGAGACAGGTTTTTTTCTAATAGCCTAACTAGCCTGAATTATGTTTTCTAGATAAGAATGGCCTCAAACTCACAAGAGATCCATTGGCTTCTGCCTCCTGAGTACTTGAATTAAAGGTATGATGGATCTGGACGGGTGGCTCAGTGGATAAAATCTTTGGCTGTTCTTCCAGAGGACTTTGGTTCAAGTGCCAATAACCCCATGGCAGCTCACAACTGTGACTCCAGTTCTGGGAGATCTGGCATTCTTGCACATACAAACATGCAAGCAAAATTTGATTGCACTTAAAAATAAATCTTTCATTAAAAAGGATGAGCCACACTACACCTGGCTCTATATATTTTACGCCTCAACCCCAAGGCAACTCTTAGTACCACCAAGATCATTAAGCATTTGTGATCACACACAATACCTCCCTGATCATTTATTGTATTTACTGCTCTGCCTATATTACTGATCTACAATGTTTTATATACATATCTCAAATTTCAAAAACCCAAACTATCTTAATGTTTGTATTTTTCCCTTAATATAGATACATTAATAAACTTTATTGAGGATATGTATTCATGTGTACATTAAATTTATGTACACCCATTCCCTTGGAAAGAAGTATATTTCCCTGATTTTGGACTGGATATCTGAGAATAGAATGTAAGTGTAACGAAACTAGTAGAAATTTTAAACAAGCTTGTTAGGTTTAAATCTGGTTTGCCTGTGGCCTTTGTATCATTCACCATGAGAATACCAGCTCTAGACAGGACCGCCAGACAGAAACTTAACAAAGAAACAAAAGAACTAACTGAAGTTATATCTCAATTGGGTTTAACAGACATCTATAGAATATTCCTTCCAAACACAAAAGAATATACATTCTTCTCCGCTCCACATGGAACCTTCTTGAAAATTGAGCACATACTAGGCAACATAACAAACTTCAACAGATACAAAAAAAAAAAAAAAAAAAAAAAAAATTGGAATAGTCCTCTGTATCTTATCAGACCACCATGCTTTAAAGTTGGAATTTAACATACCCGAACTTACGGGGCATCTTGAAAGAAGTGCTATGAGACAAGTCCATTGCAATAAGTGCCCATATGAAGAAAACGGAGGATAGTCACATTAGAGAATTGACAACACAATGGAAAACCTTAGAACAAAAAAAAAAGCAAACTCACCCTAGAGAATCAGACACCAGGATATAATCAGTTTGAGAGCTGAAACCAATAAAGTAGAAACAAGGAAAACAACACAAAAAAAATCAATTCATCAAAGAGTTGGTTTTTTCGAGAAAATCAAAAACATAGACAAACATTTGTCCAAACTAATAAAAAAAGCAGATAGAGAACATGCAAATTAACAAATTCAGAAACAAAAAGGGGGATATAACAACAGATGCTAAGGAAATCCAGACAATTTTCAGGTCATACTTTGAAAACCTGTACTCCACAAAATTTGAAACTTAAAAGGAAATGAACAAATTTCTGGATAACTATCATTTACCAAAATTAAATCAAGAACAGATAGGCAACTTAAATAGACCTATAACCCCTAATGAAATAGACACCATCATCAAAAGGTTCTCAAAAAAAAAAAAAAAAAAAAAATCCAGGGTAAGATGGATTCAGTGCAGAATTCTACCAGAAATTCAAGGAAGAGCTAATACCAATACTCCTCAAATTGTTCCACACAATAGAAGCAGAAGGTTCATTACCAAACTCTTTTTACAAGTCCACAATTACCTTGGTATCCAAGCAACACAAAGACACAACTAAGAAAGAAGACTACAAACCAATATCCCTCATGAACATTGATGCAAAAATAGTTAATAAAATACTGGCAAATCAAATCCAAGAATACATCAGAGAAATCATCTACCATAACCAAGTAGGCATCATCCCTGGGTTGCAGGGATGGTTCAATATACAAAAATCTGTCAATGTAATCCACCATATAAACAAACTGAAAGGGAAAAATCACATATCATCCCACTAGATGCCGGAAAAGCCTTTGACAAAATTCAACACTCTTTCATGATAAAGGTCTTGGAGAGATCAGGGATAACAGGAACATATCTAAATGTAATAAAAACAATTACATCAAACTTAAAGCAATTCCTCTAAAATCAGGAACAAGATAAGGTTGCCCTCTCTCTCCATATCTCATCCATATTGTACTTGAAGTTTTTAGCCAAAGCAATAAGACACAAAAGGAGATCAAGGGGATACAAATTGGAAAGGAAGAAGTCAAACTGTCACTATTTGCAGATGATATCATAGTTTACAAAAGTGACCCAAAAACCTCTACCATGGAAGTCCTACACATTATAAAGGCCTTCAGCAAATGAGCAGGATACATGAAAAAAAAAAATAAAAAAAAAAACAAAAAAAAAAAAAAGAAAAAGAAAATCAGTAGCCCTACTATATACAGACAACAAAGGTACTGAGAAAGAAATAAGAGAAATGGCCACAAACACCATAAAGTATCTTGGGGTAACACTTACCAAACAAGTGAAAGACCAATATTACAAAAACTTAGTGTCTTTAAAGAAAGAAGTTAAAGAAAATACCAGAAAATGGTAAGATGTCCCATGCTCTTGGATAGGTAGGATAAACATAGTAAAAAGGGAAATCTTGCCAAAAGCAATCTACAGATTCAACGCAATCCCCATCAAAATCCCAGCACAATTATTCACTGACTTTAAAAGGATAATCATCAACATTATATTGGAAAAAAAAAAAAAAGACCCAGGATAGCCAAAACAGCCCTGTACAATAAAAGAACGTCAGGAGGCATCACCATCCTTGACTTCAAGCTCTACTATAGAGCTATAGTCCTAAAAAGAGCCTGGTATTGGCACAAAAATAGACAGGTTGACCAATGGAATCAAATCAAAAATCCTGACATTAACCGAAACACCAATGAACATCTGATTTTTGACAAAACAGGTAAAAGTATACAATGGAAGGAGGAAAGCATCTTCAACAAATGGTGCTGACACAACTGGATGATGGTGTGTAGAAGACTGCAGATAGACCCATGTCCATGCACAAAACTCAAGTCCAAATGGATCAAAGACCTCAACATCAATCCAGCCCCACTGAACCTCTTAGAAGAGAAGGTGGGAGGTACCCTTGAACAAATTGGTATAGGAGACCGCTTCCTGAACATAACTCCAGGGGCACAGACACTGAGAGAAACAATTAATAAATGGGACCTCCTCAAACTGAGAAGCTTTTGTAAGGCAAAGGACACAGTTGACAAGACTGGGAAAAGATCTTCACCAATCCTTCATCTGACAGAGGGCTGCTCTCTTAAATATACAAAGAACTCAAGAAACTAGTCAACAAAACACCAAATAACCCTATTTAAAAATGTGGAACAGAACTGAAGAGAGAATTCTCAATAGAGGAAATAAAAAAGGCTGAAAGACACTTAAAGAAAGTGCTCAAAGTTCTTAGCTATCAGGGAAATGCAAATCAAAATAACTCTGAGATACCATCTTACTCCTGCCAGAATGGCTAAAATTAGAAACACCAATGACAACTTATACTGGAGAGGACGTGGAGAAAGGGGAACACTCCTCCCCTGCTGGTGGGAGCGCAAACTTGGTACAGCCATTTTGGAGATCAGTATGGCATTCTAGCTAAAGCAATAAGACATGGGGTCATGGTAGGGTGGGAGAAAGGGCAAGAAGGAGGGAGGGATGGAGAGCAAACTCTGATTGATTTAAGTAAGTAAGTAAGTAAATAAACAAACCAAACTCTAGTGCCAAATGTGTCTCAGTTTTTTCTTTCATGAGGTAATTCCTTGCTTTGTAGTCCAGGCTGGCTTAGAATTCATGATGATTCTCTTTTCACATCCTCAAGAGTGCTGAGATTATGACAATGAATCACAATGCCAATGTTTGAAATAATTGTGGTTGCAAAGGAATATGGTGTTCATACAGTGTGTTACATATTGACCACACTGGAGTATGAATAGAATTACAAAACTAGTGATTTTATCTTATTCATTGCTTATAACAAAACATATCCAACTTGATTTGGGATCCAGTGTTTATCTCAATGATTATGTACTTCGCATGTGTAATGATCTGGGTTCACTTTCAACACAAGGCAAAACTAAATAAACATACAGAGGGTCCAGCCTTCTCTAGGTCAGAGAGACTGGAACAAGATGCAGAACTGGTGAGAAAAAACACACAGACTTCTTTTCTGAGGGATAAAAGCTTCTGTTTCATTTTATTATTCTTTCTGTTGCATAGTCTACTCCATTCTCTTTCTGTTATGTCCTTCAACCCTGATGTTTCCTTTGTAAAAATTGTTCCCCAAGATTTTCTACCTCAAATCCATTAACAAAAACATATTAACCTAACCTTAAGTCATTATTTAAAGCTTCGTTTCAGTTATGATGCACACTGAAACCCATGAACATATCTCCCAACAACATTAAAATGAAAAGAAGTTTACATAACCTAGTTCTGGGACCTATTTGTTTTCCTTTGTTTTTTGTTTTGTTTTGTTTTTTTTTTTTTTTGTGTGTGTTTTTTTTTTTTTGTTTTTGTTATTTTGAGGTTAACATACAGAAGTAATTATTTCATTCATTGCTAAAACAAACATATACATTGTTTCAAACAAATTGTCATGAAAACCACATAACAAGCATTCATCAGTAGCTTTTTATTTTGTCATTTGTGAAATAAATCTTTACTCTGATTAAGTTTTTGCAGTTTCTTATGGGAAGGATTACTATAGAGTGTGAATCAGAAACTGCACTTAACGAACTATTTTGAAAGTTTATAGACTTGGTATATGTGGATGCTTACAAAATGCAGTTAACTTTTCTTAAAGATCAATACACATGCATTCTATATGAGGAATTGGGGGATTTGTCATTAAATATAAAAAAGAATAGGAAAAAAAGATGAAAACACATTAGTGTTTTATAACATTTCTTTTGACTACTAAATTAATGAAGTAACAAGAAAGTAATATTTAATGACAGTCTGGAGCCATTTCTGTGCATATACTTCTGGCAAGATGAAATATCCTTTAAAACTACAGGAAGATAATTTATAATTTGAATTTTCAATTAAAATAGGTCCTGTTTATTTTACCCACAATATGAGTTGTATAGATATGCAATTTTCATTTAAGGGTATTCAAATATGCATGACTAAGAGTTTGAATAGCAAAAGCAATTGTAGGAATAACACCAAGAATCTAAACATTTTTAAAATTTAATTTTTTTCTTATTTTACAATCGATCCCAGGTCCTTCTCACTCACTCCCTCCCTACCATTGTCCCTCCCTGCCATGCCCCCCTGAACACCCTCCCATCCCACCCACCCCCACTCCACAGGGAGGGTGATGCCTTCCAGAAGGGATTAACAAAATCTGCCAAGTGATTTGGAGTAGGGATTAGGCCTTATCTCCTGCCCCTAGGTTAAGGGAGTATCCCTCCACAGGGAATGTGCTCCCAAAGTCCTTTTGTGCACCAGGGATACATCCTGGTTCCACTGTCCGATGTCCCTTAGACTGCCCAGGCCTTCTAACTGAGACCCATGTTCAGGGGGTCTGAGTCAGTCCAACGCTGGATTCCCAGCTATCCTTGTTCAGGTCAGCTGTCTTTATGTGTTTCTGTAGCCTGATCTTGACCTGCCTCTCTGCATCTGTATTCCAATTCAGCACAGTGTTTAATTGTGGGTGTCCAATTCTGTTTCCATCATCTACTAGATGAGAGCTTTATGATGGTGGATAAGTTAGTCATTGTTCTAATTATCAGGGAAGGATATTTATGGTAGCCTTTCCACTGTTGCTCAAATTGTTAGTTGGGGTCAGTCTTGTAGATCTCTGCACATTTCTCTAGATTCAGTTTTCTCTTCAAACCTATAATGGTTCCCTTTTTTATCCTCTCTCTCTCTCTCTCTCTCTCTCTCTCTCTCTCTCTCCTCACCTATTCCTCCCCGGCTCAATCTTCCTAGTCCCACGTGTTTCCTCTTTTGCCCTTCACTTTCTTCTAGCTCTGTGCACACTCACTGCTACCACCCCACTCCCAATATGCTCAGGGGATCGTGTCTTTTCCCCTTCTGTGAGGGACCTTATATGAATCTCTTAGAATCCTCCTTGTATCTAGTTTCTCTGGTGGTGTGAATTATAGGCTGGTGATCCTTTGCTCTATGTCAAAAATCCATATATGAGTGAGTACATACCATATTCCTCTTTTTTTTTTTTTGTGACTGGGTTACCTCATTCAGGATGGTTTCCTCAAGTTCCATACATTTGCCTGTGAATTTCAAGATTCCATTGTTTTTGTCAGCAGAGTAGTCATCCATTGTGTAAATGTGCCACAACTTCTTTATCCATTCCTTAGTTGAGGGGTATCAATGTTGCTTCCAGGTTCTTGCTATTACAAATTAATGTTGCTATGAACATAGTTGAACAGATGTTTTTGTTGCATGGAAGTGGATCATTTGGGTATATGCCTAAGAGGGGAATTGGCAGGTCCTGTGGTAGACTGATTCCCATTTTCCTGAGGAACCACCATACTGATCCCCAAAATGGCTGTACATGTTGGCACTCCCTCACTTTTTCTCCACATCCTCTCCAGCGTAAGCTGTCATTGGTTTTTCTAATTTTAGACACTCTGGCAGCAGTAAGATGGTTTTCAAAGTTGTTTTGAATTTGTATTCCCCTGATAACTAAGGATATTGAGCACTTTCTTAAGTATCTTTCAACCTTTTTTATTTCCTCTATTGAGAATTCTCTCTTCGGTTCTGTACTCCATTTATAAAATAGGGTTATTTGGTGTTTTGTTGACTAGTTTCTTGAATTCTTTGTATATTTTGGAGATCAGCCCTCTGTCAGATGAAGGATTGGTGAAGATCTTTTCCCAGTCTGTGTCCTTTGCCTTACAGAAGCTTCTCAGTTTGAGGAGGTCCCATTTATTAATTGTTGACCTCAGTGTCTATGCTACTGGAGTTATGTTCAGGAAGCGGTCTCCTATACCAATTTGTTCAAGGGTATTTCCCACTTTCTCTTCTAAGGGGTTCAGTGTGGCTGGATTGATGTTGAGGTCTTTGATCCATTTGGAGTTGAGTTTTGTGCATGGCGATAGACATGGGTCTATCTGCAGTCTTCTACACACCATCATCCAGTTGTGTCAGCACCATTTGTTGAAGATGCTTTCCTCCTTCCACTGTATACTTTTACCTGTTTTGTCAAAAATCAGATGTTCATTGGTGTTTGGGTTAATGTCAGGATTTTTGATTTGATTCCATTGGTCAACCTGTCTATTTTTGTGCCAATACCAAGATATTTTCAGGACTATAGCTCTGTAGTAGAGCTTAAAGTCAGGGATGGTGATGCCTCCTGGTTCTTTTATTGTACAGGGCTGTTTTGGCTATCCTGGGTCTTTTGTTTTTCTATATAAAGTTGATTATTATCCTTTCAAGGTCAGTGATAAATTGTGCTATGATTTTAATGGGGATTGAGTTGAATCTGTAGATTGCTTTCGTTAAGATTGCCATTTTTACTATGCTTATGTTCCCTATCCAAGAGCATGAGAGATCTTTCCATGTTCTGGTACCTTCTTTAATTTCTTTCTTCAGAGACACTAAGTTCTTGCTTATATATGTCTTTCACTTGTTTGGTAAGCTTTACTCCAAGACACTTCATGTTGTTTGTGGCTATTGTAAAGGGTGATGTTTCTCTGATATCTTTCTCAGCTCCTTTGTCATCTGTATATAGTAGGGCTACTGATTTTATTTTTTTTATTTGAGTTTATCTTGTGTATTTGATACAATGTTGTTGGCCCGGTTACTTGTTTCTTATCGGCTAGCTCTGCCTTAATTATTAACCCATTTCTGCTGATCTATGTATTTTCATATGGCCTTCTCTTACCGGGGAGGCGGCTGGCATCCAGCTCTCTCCAGACTCTCCATCTTGACTCCTCCTTCCTACTTCCTATTTTCTCCTTGTCTCCTGGTCCCTCCTATCTTCCTTTCCTATTGGCCAACAGTGCTTTATTATTAACCAGTATGAGAAACATATACAGAATGACATCTCCCATCAATCTTGTATCCTGATAGTTTGCTGAAAGTATTTATAATGTGTAGGACTTCCATGGTAGAGGTTTTTGGGTCGCTTTTATAAACTATGATATCATCTGCAAATAGTGACAGTTTGACTTCTTCCTTTCCAATTTGTATTCTCTTGATCTCCTTTTGTGTCTTATTGCTTTAGCTAAAAACTTCAAGTACAATATGGATGAGATATGGAGAGAGAGGGCAGCCTTGTCATGTTCCTGATTTTAGAGGAATTGCTTTAAGTTTGATGTAATTGTTTTTATTACATTTAGATATGTTCCTGTTATCCCTGATCTCTCCAAGACCTTTATCATGAAAGGGTGTTGAATTTTGTCAAAGGCTTTTCTGGCATCTAGTGATATGAGCATGTCTTTTTTCTTTTTCAGTTTGTTTATATGGTTGATCACGTTGACCGATTTTCATATGTTGAACCATCCCTGCAACCCAGGGATGAAGCCTTCTTGGTCATGATGGATGATTTCTCTGTATTGTTGGATTTTATTTGCCAGTATTTTATTGAGTATTTTTGCATCAATATTCATCAGGGATGAACCTTCTGTTTCTACTGTGTCCAATAATTTGAGGAGTATTGGTATTAGCTCTTCCTTGAATTTCTGGTAGAATTCTGCACTGAAGCCATCTGGCCCTAGGATTTTTGGGGGGGGGGTTGGGAGGCTTTTGATGACTGCTTCTATTTCATTAGGGGTCTATTTAAAGTCTATTTAAGTTGCCTATCTGTTCTTGATTTAATTTTGATAAGTGATAGTTATCCAGAAATTTGTCCATTTCATTTGACTTTTCAAATTTTGTGGAGTACAGGTTTTCAAGGTATGACTGTAAATTTGTCTGGATTTCCTCTGTGTGTGTTGTTATGTCCCCCATTTCATTTCTGATTTTGTTAATTTGCATGTTCTCTCTGTGCTTTTTGGTTAGTTTGGATAATGATTTGTCTATCTTGTTGATTTTCTCAAGAAACCAACTCTTTGTTGCATTGATTTTTTTTTGGGTTGTTTTCCTGGTTTCTACTTTATTGATTTCAGCTCTCAAATTGATTATTTCCTGGTGTCTACTCCTCCAGGGTGAGTTTGCTTCTTTTTTTGCTAAGGCTTTCACTTGTGCTGTCAATTTTCTGTTTTCTTCATTTGGGTACTTAGTGCAATGAACTTCTCTCGTATCACTGCTTTCAAGGTGTCCCATAAATTCGGGTATGTTGTGTCTTTATTATCGTTGAATTTTAGGAAGTCCTTAATTTCTTTCATTATTTCTTCTTTGACCTGGGTATGGTGCAATTGTGCATTATTGTTCAGTTTCCATGAGTTTGTAGGGTTTCTGCGATATGTGTTGTTGAATTCCAACTTTAAAGCATGGTGGTCTGGTGAGATACAGGGGACTATTCCAATTTTTTTTTTAATCTGTTGTGGTTTGTTATGTCGCCTAGTATGGGGTCAATTTTTGAGAAGGTTACATGTGGAACAGAGAAGGTATATTCTTTTGTGTTTGGGTGGAATGTTCTATATATTTCTGTGAAACCCAATTGAAACATAACTTCTGCTAGTCTCCCACTATGAGTGGTGAGGTTTTATGTGAGCTTTATGTGAGATTTAGTAGCATTTCTTTTACAAATAAGTGTGCCTTTGTAATTGAGGCATAGATGTTCAGAACTGAGAGTTTGTGCTGATGAATTTCTCCTGTGATGAAAATGAAATGACCATCCTCATCTCTTTTGTTTGATTTTGGTTTGAAGTCTACTTGTTAGATATTAGGATAGCCACACCTGTTTGCTTTTTGTGTCCATTTGATTGGAAAATCTTTTCCCAATTCTTTACCCTGAGGTATTGTCTGTCTTTGAAGCTTAGATGTGTTTCCTTTATGTAGCAGAAGGTTGGAATCTGTCTTTGTATCCATTCTGTTAGCCTGTTCCTGTTTATAGGTGAGTTAAGATCATTAATGATGAGGGAAAATACTGACCTTTGATTGTTAATGCTTGTTTGTTTTAGATTTGTTGTTGGTGTTGGTAGTGTGAATATATTTGCCCTGCTTTACCCTTGGATTCTGGTGAAGTGGGATTATCTATTGCCTATGTCTTTGTGAGTATAGTTAACTTCCTTAAGTTGGAGTTTTTCTTCCAGAACTTTCTGTAGGACTGGATGTGTAGATACGTATTGTGAAAATCTGGCTTTGTCATTAAATATCTTATTTTCTTCGTCTATTGTGATTGAGAATTTTTCTTGGTATAGTAACCTGGGGTGGCATCCATGGACTCTTAGTACTTGTAGAACATCTATCCAGGATCTTCTGGCCATGAGAATTTCCATGTAGAAATAAGGTTTTATTTTGATAGGTCTGCCTTTATATGTTACCTGCCTTTTTTCCTTCACTGCTCTTAATATTCTTTCTTTATTCTGTATGTTAGGTGTTTTAATTGTTACGTGTCTAGGGGTCTTTTTTCTTTGATGAAGTATATTTAGTGTTCAGTACATTTCTTGTACTTTCATGGCCATGTCCTTCTTCTAATTGGGAAAATTTTCTTCAGTGATTTTGTGGAATATGTTTTCTGCACTTTTGAGCTGGGCTTCTTTGCCTTCTTCTATGCTAATTATTCTCAGATTTGTCCTTTTCATGGTCTCCCACATTTCTTGGATGTTTTGTGTTAAGGATTTGTTGGAGATTTTCTTTGGTCGATGAATCTATTTCCTGTAGTTTATCTTCAGCGCCTGAGATTCTCTTCCATCTCTTGTATTCTGTTGGTTATACTTGTGTATGTAGTTCTGAATCGTTTCCCCAGTTTTTCTATTTCCAGCATTCATTCAGCTTGTGTTGTCTTTATTGTCTCTATTTCAGTTTTCAAGTCTTGAAGTGTTTCCTTCACCTGCTTAATAGTTTTTTCACGGCTTTCCATACTTTCTTTAAGAGATTTGTTCATTTTTCCCAATTTTTTGTTTGCTTTTTATTCCATTTCATTTAGGGATTTTCTCACAGTGTCTTTGAAGGCATTTTAATGAAGATATTTTTTAAGTCGTTCTCTTCTGCTTCATCTGCTTTGGGGTGTTCAGGTCTAGTTGTTGTAGAGTTCCAAGATTTTGGTGGTGTCAGGCTTGTCTTTCTATTGTTAGGTGTTTTCTTGTATTGCCATCTTCCCATCGCTTCTTCCAGTGGTGCAAATGGGGTCTCTCTCTCTCTCTCTGCTCCTCCCCTGGTGGGCTTAGGTGGGTTAGAGGTTCGATGTCTGTAGTTCTGGTTGGTCCAATCTCTCTAGAAGGTCTCCTCTCAGGCAGTGGCCTTCCAGCAGAGGCCCAGGATGGGGATCAAAGATCCAGCGGGCAGGGACTCAGGTTTCTCTGGTTTCTTTCTTAGTCCCTTTGTCATCTGTATATAGTAGTCCTACTGATTTTTTTGTGTTTATCACGTTTCCTGCTCATTTGCTGAAGGTGTTTATCAGCTGTAGGAGTTCCGTGGTAGAATTATTTGGGTCGCTTATGTAAACTGTCATATTATCTGCAAATAGTGTCAGTTTGACTCCTTCCTTTCCAATTTGGATCCCCGTGATCTCCTTTTGTTGTCTTATTGCTTTAGCTAGAACTTCAAGTGCCATATTGAAGAGATTTGGAGAGAGAGGGCAGCCTTGTCTTGTTCCTGATTTTAGTGGAATTGCCTTAAGCTTCTCTCCATTCAATTTGATGTTGGCTGTTGGTTTACTGTATATTGTTTTCATATGTTTAGGTATGTTCCTTTTATCCCTGGTCTCTCCAAGACCTTTACCATGAAAGGGTGATGGATTTGTCAAAGGCTTTTTCATGTGGTTTTCCTTTTTCAGTTTGTTTATATGGTGGATCACATTGACAGATTTTCATATGTTGAACCATCCCTGCAACCCAAGGATGAAGCCTACTTGGTCATGGTGGATGATTTCTTTGATGTGTTCTTGGATTTGGTTTGCCAGTATTTTAGGGATGAGGGATGTTGGTCTGTAGTCCTCTTTCTTATTTGTGTCTTTGTGTGGCTTGGGTACCAAGGCAACTGTGGCCTTATAAAAATAGTTTGGTAATGAACCTTCTGCTTCTATTGTGTGGAACAATTTGAGAGGTACTGGTATTAGCTCTTCCTTGAATTTCTGGTAGAATTCTGCACTGAAGCCATCTGGCCCTGGGATTTTTTTGGTTGGAAGGCTTTTGATGACTGCTACTTCATTAGGGGTTATAGGTCTATTTAAATTGCTTATCTGTTCTTGATTTAATTTTGGTAAGTGATAGTTACCCAGAAATTTGTCCATTTCGTTTGAATTTTCAGATTTTGTGGAGAACAGGTTTTCAAGGTATGACTGTAAAATTGTCTGGATTCCCTCAGTGTCTCTTGTTATGTCCCCCTTTTCATTTCTGATTTTGTTAATTTGCATGTTCTCTCTCTGCTTTTTCATTAGTTTGGACAAAGGTTCATCTATGTTGTTGATTTTCTCAAGAAACCGACTCTTTGTTGAATTGATTTTTTTGTATTATTTTCCTGATTTCTACTTTATTGATTTCAGCCCTGAAACGGATTGTATCCTGGCATCAACCGCTCCAGGGTGAGCTTGCTTCTTTTTGTCCTAAGGCATTCAATTGTGCTGTCAATTCTCTAATGTGACTTTTACCCAGGTATGGTGACATTGTTCAATTTCCATGAGTTTGTAGGGTTTCTGCGATTTGTGTTGTTGTTGAATTCCAACTTGAAATATAATGGTGTGATAAGATACAGGGGACTATTCCAACTTTTTTTTTTTTTTTTTGTATCTGATGAGATTTGTTATGTTGCCTATTATGTGGTCGATTTTAGAGAAGGTTCATGTGGAGCTGAGAAGAAGCTATATTCTTTTGTGCTTGGATGGAATGTTCTATAGATGTCTGTTAAACCCAATTGAGACATAACTTTTTTTTCTTTATTTTTTATTTATTTTATATAACCAAGTCCATTTAAATGAAAACAAACATTTATAGACAATATTTGGGAATTTGGGCGTCGTTCTTTCCAAACTACTTCCTTCTGGTAAGGGGTGCTGTCATGGGGGATTCGAAGAAAATTCAGAAATCCTGGCTGTAGTCTGTAAGGCTGCTTTGTCCAGCTGTTTTGAATGTAGGATCACCTGGTACTCTGTTTCAGGTGGTCTGGCTTGATCAAACCACATTAGTCTGGAAGGAATCCACAGCTTTTCATTTTCTGTGGAAACAAAAATAGAAATCCTTTTCCCCAGTAACTTGTCCTTCAACTTAAATTTTGGAGTCAAAGCATTTTTTTAAATTTAATTTATTATTTTATATGTCAATCCAAGTTCCCTCTCCCTCCCTCCCTCCTTCCCTCCCTTTTACCCTCTCTGCCCTCTCACATGCACTCTAACCCCCCTACCCTCCCATCCCCCCACACCAATTCCATATGTAGGGGAATGCCATCCAGTTGGGGTCATGTAGGTCTGACAGGTCATGTGAAGTAGGGACTAGGACTTCTCTCCTGTCTCTAGATTAAAGCAGTTATCCCTCCATGGGGGATGTGTTTGCAGCAAAGTCCTTTTGTGCACCAGGGATACATCCTGGCTCCACTGTCTGAGGTCCCTTAGACTGCTCATTCCTTCTGGCTGAGACCCATATTCAGGGGGGCCTGAGTCAGTCCCATGCTGGCATCCCAGCTATCAGTCTGGTGGGCCGTTAGCTCCTCCTTGTTCAGGTAAGCTGTCTCTATGTGTTTCTGCCTCTTGGTCTTGTCCTCTCCATCTGCATCTGGGTTCTACTTCGACTCATGGGTGTTTGCTCCTGTTTCCAACAGGCATTAGTTGAGGGCTCCATGTATAAGTTAGTTGTTGATCTCACTCTCCAGGAAGGGCATTTATGGTAGCCTTTCCACGGAAGCTCAAATTGTTATTTGGCAGCAATCTTGTAATTCTCTAGACCTTTCTTTGCGTTCAATTTTATCTTCAAACCAATATTGGCTCCCTCTTTTATGTTCTCTCTCTCTCTCTCTCTCTCTCTCTCTCTCTCTCTCTCTCTCTCTCTCTCTCTCTCCTCCTGACTTCTATTTCTAACCAGGCTCAATCTTCCTGGTCACATATGTTTTCCTGCCTCCTCCTCGTTTTCTCCTACTTCTCTCTCCATTCACTGCCCCCCCCACTTCCCCTGAGCTCTGGGGGACTTGTCCCTTCCCAGTTCTGTGAGGGACTTTATATGAATCTCTTAGAATACACCTTGTATCCTAGTATAACTTCTTTTAGTTCTTTTGTTTCTTTTTTAAGGTGTGAGAGTGGTGTGTTGAAGTCTCCCACTATGAATGTATGTGGTTTTATGTGAGCTTTGAGTTTTAGTAGCATTTCTTTTACAAATGTGGGTGCCTTTGTATTTTGGGCATAGATGTTCAGAATAAGACTTTGTGCTGATAAATTTCTCCTGTGATGAATACGAAATGACCTTCCTGATCTCTTTTGATTGATTTTGGTTTGAAATCTAACTTATTGGATATTAGAATAGCTATACCTGCTTGCTTCTTGGGTCCATTTGATTGGAAAGTCTTTATGCAATTCTTTACCCTGAGGTATTATCTGTCTTTGAAGCTTAGATATGTTTCTTGTATGCAGCAGAAGGATGGATTCTGTCTTTTTATCTATTCTGTTAGCCTGTGTCTGTTTATATTTGAGTGAAGACTATTAATGTTAAGGGAAAGTAAGGACCATTGATTGTTAATTCTTGTTTGTTTTAGATTTGTTGGTGGTGGTGGTAGTGTGAATATATTTGCCCTGCTTTATCCTTTGGGTCTGGCGAAGTGGGATTGTCTATTGCCCATGTCTTTGTGAATGTAGTTAACTTCCTTGGTTTGGAGTTTTTCTTTCAGAACTTTCTGTAGGGCTGGATTTGTTGATTCATGTTGTGAAAATCTGGCTTTGTCATTAAATATCTTGTTTTCTCCATCTATAATGATTGAAAGTTTTGCTGGCTATAGGAGCATGGACTGGCATCCATGAACTCTTAGTACTTGCAGAGCATCTTTCCAGGACCTTCTGTCCTTGAGATTTTCAATGGAGAAGTCAGGTGTAATTTTGATAGGTCTGCCTTTATATATTACCTGGCCTTTTTCCTTCACTGCTCTTTCTTTATTGTGTGTGTTAGGCCCTGCGATGGGGGTGAAACATCAGGCAGGCAGGTATTCAGGGTGATCCAATGTGGATAAGCGGGTTAGTGTACTCAGAGCAGATCCAGGAAATTCCCTGTATGTGCAGGGGTTGTTGGACTCTCTGCTCTCTAGTCCAGTGCTCAAACAGAGCAGTGAAATAGTGGGCTCAGCAGGGCACAGGGTCGGGGGAAGGCACATTCTGGGTGTGGAGATTGTGGGTCAGAGTACTAGGAGTGTTCTCTCTGGGGACAGGATATAGGTGGGACTGAGATTCCGCATTAACCAGGGAATTTCCAGGGAAGGGTGTTGGGGTTATTCGACTTGAACTTGTCCCCGACTCAGCCCTGGCAGAGGCCCAGAGATGAGGGTCAAAGATTAGACAGGTGAGACTCAGGGTAGTCCCGTGTGGATAGGAGGTCTCCATCAAAGGCCAAGTAGAAATGTCTTGACCAGAGGTAGAACTGTATAGTACAGCGTGATAAAAATATCCTAAATTGTACCGATATACAAATTGCCTTGAACATAAGTAAAAGCATACATACAAAGAATATGGTAAGGATATTGTGCACAAAACACAGTTAACGAAAAGATTTTACACAATATGACAAAATATAATATAATATACAAATCATCTGAAAAGGGAATACAAACTTAATTTTACATAGGTTTCCACATGTAAATCGTATAACAATGTAAGTTGTGTAACAAATAATTGCTAAGATAATTCACAAGTCAAGAAAGAAACAAATGTATATGTGCTACCTGCATTTTGAATGTACCTTTCTCCAGTCCTGTGTAATTCAGGATCCCTTGTCTAGGGGATGGTGCCACTCACAATACTCTGGGTCTTCCTACATCAATTAACAATCAAGACAATGACTTGTAGACATGCCCACAGGCCAGCAGTGCCTAGATAATTCCTCAATTGAGGCTTTCTTTCTGGGTAATCTTGGGTTGTAGTAAGTTGACATTTAAAACTAACCATCACAGAGCTATTCTACTTTTAGATATCTTGGGTTTGGGGGGAAGAATCCTGGTTCCCAACACCTGGAAAATCACATAGAAGACTCATGTTTCCTCTCCCCCTACAATTTGCCTTTAACATCTTCTAGCTAGTCAACTTGATTGTGGAAGCTAGTGTTTGGTTACTGAAGATGTTATCAAATTGGGTGTATGTGTAGTGTTTTGCTAGGGTAGAGGAAAAAAGAAATGTTGAATATTCAATCCAGGTAGGAGTCCCAGTTGGTTAGATTCTAAACATAAATGTGCCCATCTCTACTCCATAACCTGGATCCACATGTGCCAAAGCATATTTGCCAGAGAATCACCTCAGTTTGCAATGACTAAGAAAATTTCTGTTGATTGTGTCCTCTTTTTTTCCTCAGTCCTACTGGAAATGGAACAAAGATCACAAATAGCTTTCTCATTTTGAGAATAGTCAAAATAATTTTGAACATCTTCATTACATGCACAAAAATTATACATTGGGGCTAGTATTATATTTGGCTTACTTACTTTTATTAGTTATTTTTGTTGTTATTCTAATATAATACTATAGTTAAAACCAACTTAGAGGAGAAAAGGGAATACCATCCATAGTGACAAGAAGACATGGCAGCAGGATCACGAGGCCAGCCTGTTATTCAGAAAACAGGGATAATAGTTCATCTGCAGACAGGAAGCATAGAAAGAGGAAAAAACATGGAGGCAGTCTGTATAATCTAAAGTCCATCTGCAAAAATACTTCACAATTTGTATAAGCATCAATTGCACATACAACAGATAATCAGTATTCCTACTTTTGATATTTCTTGTACAAACACTTTTGGTATAGAGTTGTTTCTCCTTTTTTGTATAAATTTATATGAGAAAATAGTTGAAACAGCAGTCATGAGGTGAGAAAAGCAAACTACTACTAAATTGGTTAACACATTTGTATCCTAACTCCTTTGATTAACTGCTATATGGCCTTCAAAAAGCCATGTGACTTTCTGACCCTCAGCATTATTTTGTGATGGTAATTTTACAATTAACACATGTAGGTTCTCTCTAACCATTCCCTGTTCAATTAAATTATTATTTCTCTTAGATGGTTTTGGTGTTAGCAATGCCCTAATCTCTCCTTTTTATCCTATACTAGAACTTCTGGTTACAAAATATGGTCTCTAGTATCCCATGTCATCAGTAGGAGATAGGCAGAAGTGACTGAAGGAAATAGAAGGCTAGCCGAGGCAGCCATAGGAAAATTTAGACATTATGATGCTGGTGTGAGCATCTGGAATAAGTCACATAAGGATGGTAAATACCAGATATCTAGGGAACCATGAATGATGTAATCCATTATATAACCATTCCTGGCTATTTTTGTATGGTTTTATATAAATATGTTCTTGAGTCCAAGGGGAAGTACCTTCACCTGGAGTGAATAAAGTATATTCCATTTGCCTATAGCTCCTCGTGTTTTCTTTATCTTTCTGGATTCTTGTGAGCCTCCTTCCTTGGCTTTGTAGCTCAAACTTCACAGTAGTGTACATACCCTTTGAATTGTACAGTTAGAAGCAAAAACCATGCCTTTCTCTTGAGACAATCCCCACTTCTCTTTTTGAAATACTGGCTGTGGAACTGCATTGGCAATCCTTCCACTACACAGAAGTGTACCAAACCACCCAGAATGGCAGAAATAGAAGGAAGCTGAGTTTTTAAGGCTATAAAGATGCCTTATTACCACCACATTTTTAGAGTTTTATATAAGGGATAACTACACTTCTATTTTACTTAAACTTGTTTTGATAAGGTGAGTTTTTGTTTATTGGCATAAATTGTACTTTACAGCTGAAAGAGAACCCCAAGTCTACTCTGCATTTTCCAACCCTTATGTTTTCATTGGCTTTTTCCTCAAATTCTCCACCTTAGAGTATATACTCTTTTAAGGGAATTTGTTTTTCTGTTGACATAAACAAGCAAATTATTATATGGCAGGAAATCCCAACCATAAACTATAGATATGTTCTAATTATATTAGATGACTCGCTCTTGTTATTGTGGGGTTATAAGGTAAATTACTTTATGCATGTCCTAACAAACTCATAGAATTAAGTGTTCTTACGTTTTATATCTTGATTGGTATGCTGATGACAATAGAGTTTGGGGAAAAAGCAGGTATAAATCAAGATAATCAGACAAGAATACTGGCATATGGCTCTCTAGGCTGTTATTAGTCTAAAAATGTTGACATCTAGATAGTCTAGCAGTTAGTTCAGAGACGACTATTGGACTTGTCTTGTTCCTGATTTTAGAGCAATGATAGTGAGTTTCTCTCTAGTTTGATATTGGCTGTTGAGTTGCTGTATATAGTCTTTATTATGTTTAGGTATGTTCCTAAACTTTATCACTAAGGGGTATTGGATTTTGTCAAAGGCTTTTTCATCATCTAATGAAATGATCATATGGTTTTCCTTTTTCAGTTTGTTTATATGGTGGGCTACATTGATTATCTTTTGCCTATGTTTTTGTGGGTATAGCTAACATCCTTTGGCTTGAGTTTTCCATCCAGAATTTTCTGTAGGGCTGGATTAGTTGATATGTATTGTTTAAATCTGGTTTTGTCATGGAATATTTTGTTTTCTCCTTCTATAGTGATTAAAAGATTTGCTGGGTATAATAGTCTTGGCTAGCATCCATTGTCTCTTAGTGTTGGTAGAATATCTATCTAGGACCTTCTGGCCTTCAGAATTTCCATGGAAAAATCAATTGTAATCTGATAGGTTTGCCCTTATATGTTACTTGGCCTTTTTCTTTTGCTGTTCTTTATATTCTTTCTTTATTCTGTATGTTTGGTGTTTTGATTATTATATGTTGAGGGAACTCACATTTTTTGTGGTCCACTCTATTGGTGTTCTGTAAGCTTCTTGTACTTTCATTGGCATGTCTTTCTTTAGGTTGGGAAAGTTTTCTTCTATAATTTTGTTGAATATATTTTCTTCACTTTTGAGGTGGGTTTCTTCACCTTTTTCTATACCTATTATTCTCAGGTTTGACCTTTTCACAGTATCTCATATTTCCAGAATATTTTGTGTTAGTGATTTGTTGGACTTAAGATTTTCTTTGGTCAATGAATCTATTTTTCCTAGTGTATCTTCAACATCTGAGAATCTATCTTCCATATCTTTTATTCTTTTTTTCTTCAGATTATTTCGTTTTCTTTCTTTTCATTATTTATTTTTCTTATTTTACATATAAATCCTAGTTACCTCTCTCCCTTCCTCCCTCCCATGCCCCCCCAACCACCCTCCCATCCCATCCCCCTCCCCACACTCCACAGAGAGGGTGATGCCCTCCAGGAGGAATCAACAAAATCTGTCAAGTCATTTGGAGTAGGGACTGGGCCCTCTCTCCTGCCTCTAGGCTAAGGGAGTATCCCTCCATGGGGTTATGTGCTCCCAAAGTCCTTTTGTATACCAGGGAGACATCCTGGTTCCACTGTCAGAGGTCCCTGAGACTGCTCATGCCTTTTAACTGAGACCCATGTTCAGGAGGTCTGAGTTAGTTCAATGCTGGTTTCCAAGCTATCAATCTGGGGGTCCATTAGCTCCCCCTTGTTCAGCTCGGCTGTCTCTGTGGGTTTCTGTATCCTGGTCTTGTCTTGAGTGAGTACATACCATGTTCCTCTTTTTGTGACTGGGTCACCTCATTCATGATGGTTTTTTCAAGTTCTATCCATTTACCTGCGAATTTCAAGATTCCATTTTTTTTTTTTTTCTGCTGAATGGTCTTCCATCGTGTAAATGTGTCACATCTTCTTTATCCATTCTTCAGTTGAAGGGCATCTAGGTTACTTCCAGGTTCTTGCTATTACAAATAATGCTGTGATGAACATAATTGAATAGATGCTATAGTCCTGAAAAAAAGATTGGTATTGGCACAAAAATAGACAGGTAGACCAATGGAATAAAATCAAATATCCTAATATTTATCCACACACCTACAAACACCTGATTTTTGACAAAACAGGTAAAGGTATACAGTGGAAGGAGGAAAGCATCTTTAACAAATGGTGCTGGCACAACTGGATGATGGTGTGTAGAAGACTGCAGATAGACCCATGTCCATGGCCATGCACAAACTCTCAAGTCCAAATGGATCAAAGACCTCAACATCAATACAGCCACATTAACCTCTTAGAAGAGAAAGTAGGAAGTACCCTTGAACAAACTGGTACAGGAGACTGCTTCCTGAACAAAACACCAGTAGCACAGACACTGAGATCAACAATTATAAATGGGACCTCCTCAAACTTAGAGCTTCTGTAAGGCAAAGGACACAGTGGACAAGACCAAACAGCAGCCCACAGACTGGGAAAAGATCTTCACCAATCCTACATCTGACAGAGGGCTGCTCTCTTAAATATACAAAGAACTCAAGAAACTAGTCAACAAAACACCAAATAACCCTATTTAAAAATGGGGTACAGAACTGAAGAGAGAATTCTCAATAGAGGAAATAAAAAAGGCTGAAAGACACTTAAGAAAGTGCTCAACATCTTTAGCTATCAGGGAAATGCAAATCAGAACAACTCTGAGATACTATCTTACTCCTGCCAAAATGGCTAAAATTAGAAACACCAATGACAACTTATGCTGGAGAGAATGTGGAGAAAGGGAACACTCCTCCACTGCTGGTGGGAGTGCACGCTTGTACAGCCATTTTGGAGATCAGTATGGAGGTTCCTCAGGAAAATGTGAATCAGTCTACCACAGGACCCGGTAATTCCCCTCTTAGGCATATACCCAAATAATCCACATCCATGCAATACATCTTGTTTTCTTTTGGTTGTGCTTGCATCTGCAGTTCCTGATTGTTTACCTAGCTTTTTTATTTTCAGCATTCCCTCAGACTTTTTTTTTTTTTGTCTCTATTTCCTCTTTCAAGCCTTGCACCGTTTGAATTGTTTCTTGCAATTTTTGGTTTGCCTTTTCCTCCATTTTTTGAAATTTTGTTTTTGTTTTTCTTCAATTTTTTAAAAAGGGATTTTCTCATTACCTCTTTGAGGGTCTCTATCATCATCATAAAATTATTTTTAGGGTGGTTCCCTTCTGCTTCATCTATTTTGGATGTTCAGGTCTTGCTGGTGTGGAGTCCCTAGACTCTGGTTATGTCATATTGATCTTTCTGTTGTTGACTGTGTCTTATACTGTCGTTTATCCATCCCTTCTTCCAGCGTGTACCTTTGGGGTCACTCCCTGCCATGGTGGGTACAGGACTAAGGTTCTCTTCCAATGGGTGCAAGCAGGTCCAGTATCTGTTGGCTATCCTTTTCCATTGGATGGAGTGGGGACTAGTATATTGGCAGACTCTGGATGAGCTGGTTTGCTAGGACAGTTTATCCCACGCACAATCCCCAGTCCTCAGGAGGCTCTGAGTAGGGCACTGAAAGGCAGGCCCCTCCAGCAGGTGGAGAGGATGGAAGGTTTCTTATGGACACATGATAAGTTTGTCTAATTTAATGTGAAAATTATGAATATCCATTTTGATTAACAAACCAGATTACTCTGACTAGACTTTTTTTCTATTTCACACCTTAAAATTGAATTATTTATTTTTATTCATATATGTGGGTGTTTTGCCCATATGTGTGTCTGTGCAGCACCTATGGAATTAGAAATAACTGATTTGAACACTGACATTTCTTGGTCATAAAATTTTAGCAGCTTGGGAAGGTAGCTATGGCTCTACTGTAAACAGATGTGGGGCACTAACTGGTTCCCTCAGGGAAGGAATCTCATGAGTGCCTGGCCCAGAGAGCAAATGAAGTGAACACACACCAACTGAGCAAGGCAATGACTCATCCCACTCTCTCTAAGTCTGGAAACCATAGAAGGTGAGCAATTATTCTAGTATGCTTCTTTCATGTTCACAATCTCAAGAAACTTCTAAATGAGTTTTGGGAATTCTTTGTGTATTTAAATAACCTATCTTGTTCCTGGACCTCATTAGCACATATAATTGAAAACTGACTTTCCTTAATAAGTATCACAGTAATCTCCAGCTGAGGGTAGTCACTTTGGTATTACTCATTTTCCATTCTGCACAAACACCCCCACAGCCTCAGCTCAAGCACGTAACTTCAGAAACTGAGGGAAATAATTAAAATTCTTTCTCTGACATAGTTCTTGTACAGTATCATGGAAGAGTCTGTCTCATACCACATTGTGTAATATTTATATAAAAGTTCTCATATAAATCTTTGACATTGGTTTCCTATTGATGGAGGATGGTCTTTCTGCCACATAAATGAAACTTGGTTCTTGTGAGGGTGTGGGGTGGAATATGTCTTAGATTATCCAAATCAATAGTTTGTGGTCCTTTACAGTACATAAACTCTTGTGCAGTATATGTGAGTATTTTAAAAATATCCTAGAGAGATGGTCAAAAAGAAAAAATGTACATCTAGATATGATGTTGTAAGCCTATTATTGTAGACACTTTCAAATCTGAGTCATGGGGGACCACACATTCAAGCTCTTCACTGGGTGTACACAGTGAATTGTGACAAGCTAGGCAAACGAAATCTAACAGCCTGATTTTGGTGGGACAGCCAAAGACAGAGCTTGCAAATCTCAGAGCTCCATTCTTCAAAACATCAATTTGGATGATTCTGGTTCATTGTGACAGTAGTTACTTCAGTGGATACTAAAATCAGAATACTTAGTTTGAAGCATAGCTCAGTTATCAACAATATACGATCTTGAAGTAGTTAATTATCATTCTCATTCCTCATTCCAGCTGTAACATTACTACAATACATAGCACTTAAAGCTGTCATAAGGGACATAAGACCTGGCCCATGTTTTCCAAAAATAGTAGAGACTATGCTGCCTTTGAAAACAAAAAAAGCAAAGTTTCAGTGCCATTTAATCCAGAAGTTTAAAGGCCAGAAATTTATACCACATCCTTCAATAGACAATAAAAAGAAAGGGAAAGCAGACTACAAAAGGTGTCCAGATAACATAGCATGGGACAATACTTGCTGTCAAAGTCTAACTACCTGAGTTCAGTTCCTGAATACTACAGTGGAATGAGAGAATTGATTACTGAAAGGTGTCTTGTCTTCCACACCTATGCCCTGACATGTATATGAGCATGTACACACACACATACACACACACACACACACACACACACACACAGAGAGAGAGAGAGAGAGAGAGAGAGAGAAGAGAGAGAGAGAAAGAGAGAGAGAGAGAGAGAGAGAGAGAGAGAGAGAGAGAGAGAGAGAGAGAGAGAGGAAAGAGAGTTAAAAATAAATAGAATTAACTGGGCTGTAGTGACATATGCTTTTAATCCCAGCACTGGGGAAGCAAATACAGGTGGATCTCTGTGAGTTTGAAGCCAGCCTGGTCTATAGAGTTAATTTTAGGACAGCTAGGGCTACACAGAGAAACCCTCTCTCAAAACAAACAAACACTCATTCGTGTTCATTTATGTATCTCTTTTTATGCTTAAAATGTTAAATTACACAAATAACACCCCACACACACACCATTTGTCTTCCTTGTATCTCAGTTCTACTTTTATGAAACAAGCTCTTTTAATGCTCTTGAAAACTTCCTTTACCTCCTGAGATACAAAGATTAGCTCAAGAGACTGGAGTGCTAAGTGACAGATTCTACTGGCCTCAGGTAGGTCTGGTCATCTCCCTATCCAGTACAGTCCAGTGATACTTTATACAGATAACATGGTATGCAAGATATTAGCCATATTGGGAATGGCATGTTCCCTCCTAGAGGTCAGCCCTAAGTCTGAAGGATGAAGCACTATGTGCATTTCCTAAAGAATCCTAAAAGAAAAAATGATCTCTCTTCTTCCTATTCCTCTCCCTCTTCCTCACCTTCTCTGTACCTATTTCTATCTCTGTTTCTTCTAAAAGAAGCAAAAGTAAATATTTAAAATGTTTAGGGATTATTCACTAATATTTATTGGCATTGATGCTGTATTGATACTGCCATGATCTTCCAAAACTTAGATGGAGGATAAGTGTCTCTGTGTAACAAATGATACATTGACAGGTGAAGGGCTTCCTCTCTTTCACTTGCCATTCAGAAAATACCTATTCTTGCATGTTCTAGCCATTCTGCTGGTGCCTCAGTTCATAACTCCCATCATTATCAAGAAGAAATGTTGCAGCTCATTAGAATTTGAAGATATTATATGGCACCTTAATAGGAGGATATAGTATTCATGGGAAAATTAATTATTTTTATGACAGATAAATGACCCCTCTAAGTACATCAACTCCTGATGCAGGTGTGCAAGCTGGCCCTGAGATCAGAAGGGTGGAAGATCTGTCCCTGTCTGACACCAGCTGTGACACTCTGGAGACCAAGCCCTGCACTTTGCCTGGCCAGCATAGTAGAGCCAATACTGTTGGTGCGGTGTGGATGAGCCAGCCAATAAGTTCCAAGCATGGGGAACTATACCCATTGCTTATCTGTTATGTGGTAGCATGGTTCGGGGAGAGATGTCCCTCCCCCCAAACACACCCAGCAATGTCTGAGGTAGGTAGGAGAGCTGGCCTTGAGGTCATAAGAGCAGGAGAGCTAGTCCTGCCCCTCACCCAAGAGAGTGATGTGTATTTTACACCTGGGCAACACAGTAGAGCTGGCACTGAAGATGTAGATGTGGGAGATCTGACCCTGAGGACATGAAAGCAGGATTGACTCCGCCCCTTGATCATCGTAGCCAAGGGTGAACCCCCAAGGCAATACAGTAGAGCTCACCCTGGTGGTGAGGACAAAATAGAGTTGGTGTGTTAACCAAACCTTTAACCACCTGGACACAGAATCAGCATTAGGTGTTGGGCCACCCCATTTGTGATCTGCTGGAGCATAATGAAGGGTCCTACAAAACCAAAGCTACAGGATTTCCATAACACAGAGCAACATCGGGATAACCAAGGGGAGTTTCAGTGAGGGCCCAGCATCAAAAGTGTAGCAGAAACCAGAGGACTTGAACCAGAACAATGACTCTTCCAAATGAATGCTTGCAAGTAAATATGTATGGACCAAAAAAAAAAAAAAAAAAAAAAAAAAAAAAAGATAATTGAGTCTTTAAACTATTAAAGTTTCAGAAAATGATCCTAGAAGTATGTGAGGCAACTTGGCATGCTGTAGGTTCTTTCAGAAAGGATTATAAGGATTATAAAGTTCTCTGAGTTATCTCTGACCCTTTCTTGCTAACTTCTAATCCTTTGCTCACCTGAATTGGGTTATGAGAATAAATTCCTCTTTCTCATAGCAAATCATAGAACCTAAAATTGTTTTACCAAAAGTAAACCATTAAACACAGAAAGGCCATTCTGTCCCATTCCTCCTGAAGATTCCTCCTGAAGATATGGGGGCTCCGGCCCCATATCAGGAATAAATGAATGTAGCAGAAAAGCCAACAAGCATCTTTATACATATGTCATGCTGGTTGTCTCCTTTATGTTATTACAACTAGGTCAAACCTTGTTTCTAATCACATTTCTCCATAGCTGTCCATTTTCCCTCAAAACTAAGTGTGAAATAGGCAGTTTTACCTGGGTCCTTATTTCTCTTCTGTTTATTTTATTTTATTTTTATTTTTATTTTTGACACAGGCTCTCATGCAGATGAGGCTGGCCTCAAATTTGCCCCAGAGGCATGACCTTGAACTCCTGATTCCCTGATTCCACTTTTTCCCTAGTGCTGGAATTATAGGCTTGCGGCCATTGTGTTGTGTTTCTGAGTCTTTCTTTTGTAAGCCTTTCTAATCAATCATGTTAATTGTGATTAAATGAGATTATAATACTTTTTTTCTGTCAATATTTGTTTATATTTATGTTGGCCTTAACCCTCCAAATGAAAGAAAAAAAAGGGACCAATGGATGAATGATGTTTGCTTGGGGGTGGAGCTGACTTCTTTCTGTCATCAAGTCATACTTCCTAGGACAATTCAATTTTTACTTAACAATGTTTTGCTGCACGTAAGGAAGTTCAAAGCCAGGTATGGTGGCTTATAACCCTAGTACTCAAAGAAGGCTAAAACAGAGAGATTGCTGGGATCATGAGTTCAAGTCATTGTATCTAACAACAAAAAATAAATTAAAAAAAGACCTGTAACAAAGAATGTCCCAATAGAATAATCTAGATCCCTCCAATGCAATAGAAATTTTAAAAAACTTAACATTAAATATTGTTCCTTTTTTCTAGACAGGAAAATACAGGCAAATTTTGAACTCACAAGCTCTGTATGTAGTGGAGGCTGACATTGAATCCCCTGCCTCTATCACTGTGGTGCTAGGAATGTAGGCATGGACCACCATACTTAGCATATTGCTCCTGACCACTACCACCACCCTGCCTGTTCTGAGACCTGAGTGAGCTTACGTGATAATCAGTATGAAAATGACAAATAATGATGGGCATATCATTTTTGTTTTACAAATATAAAGGTTTAATGTGGTAATGTATTGTTTATGATTTATTAAAGCCACTGATCAAAGTAGCAAGGTTGCCACACTGGTTAGCTATAGAAGTTAGGCAGTGGTGGTACACACCTTTAATCCCACCACTTGGGATATAGAGGTAGAAAGATCTCTGTTAGTTCAATGCCAAACTGACTTACAAGAAATATATCCAGTCCTAAAGAGAAACAGCTCACACAAAGATGATCTTAGCACTTTGAAAGAACAGGGTCTCAGAGCTGGCATTCATAATCCAACCACAGTGAGGATAGAAAAACATTGATTATCTAGCCACAGTGAGGAGAGGCAGCAGTCGAGGCTTGGTGAGAACTTGTGGAGACAGGATCAGCCCTTTCAGACTGAGGTAGAAGTAAGAAGTAGTGGCTTTGCTGCTTTGCTTCTCTGATCTTAAGCTTTAAGCTTAAATTCCAATATCTTACTCAGGGTCTTTTATTTATCTTGCTACAACAGTTGACTATTTTCTAAGGCCATTAAATAAGGTATTAAATGTTTCTGACATTGAAAATATTCTTGGGAAATACTTTTATATTTTCCTGAAATTCTGACTTTGATAAGTAGTAGGGCCATTTGAAATAAAAGTCTCAGTGTATGAAGTTATTGTCTATAATTCGGATCACTTTTCAAATGCACACAGGTGCTTGGGTATTAGAATGAATCTCTGGGATCTCATCATAGGAAATGCGGTCTTGGCCTGAAAAATTTTAGTATTCAAAGTGAAATGACATATTTTCTGAGAAGAAACAGGCTGATATTTCTGTCTTGGAAAATTAGGCCAGCAGTACATCAAAGGGGACTCCTGGAGTGCAAGGCAGTAAAGAGATCTGTATGGAACTATAAGAAGCTAGGATTATTGACATGTGTTACAGCTGGCACCCAGTGAGTCCTAAGGGCATGAAAACTGTACATTTTACATTTTTATTCAGTATCTTAAATTCCGATTTGGAAATAATATATAATTATTTCAAAGTGACATTCTTTTTTAAATTTAGTAAACTATAGTAGAGTAGTAAAAGCTTGAAAAATCTTCACCACAAAATAGTTATAAATATGATCATTGTTTGCATTTCTATTATTTATTAAAGGCAGTTCCCATGTATTTTATTTGAAAAAAAGTAGAATCAATTTAGTATATTTACTGATAACTTGAAAATATTCCCATTTAAAGAAATGGACTGATTCTTGAAAACTTGTTTTACAAATATCTTAACTAGTGGCATGAAGTTGTAATTAAATCTTTTCATAATTGTAGAAAGTGAAAAAATTATAATTTACAGTAGAGGAGAATTTTTAAATCACATTTATTCATTTACTGATGTTGTGTGTGCACCCAAGCATACAATTTGAGCATACCAGACCTGCCAGAAGAAAACCTGCAGGAATCAATTCTTTCCTATCATTTGGAATACAATGTACCTATGTGGGTTTGAATACCTGTGCATTTATCAGCAGAGTCATCTCTTTAGCCCTAGAATGAAACTGATACATGAGATGAAAACACACAGTAGAATCTAGAGCCAGGTGTGGTGGCACATGCTTTTAATCACAGCATTTGGGAGGCAGAAGCAGGCATATCTGTGTGAGATGAGGGCCAGCCTGGTTTATACAGTGATTTCCAGGATAGCCAGGACTAAACAGAGAGATCCTGACCTTAAATTGAGGGGTAGAAATGTCCCAAGACTGCCAGCCCACTTTGCTAAATTCTCCTAGTATATTGCCTTGGAGAATATCCACTTATCTCCAGTCATTAGTTCCCCATTGTCTTTGAGTTTCCATTGCTGAAATGTATCAGCTTTTCCTTCATTTCTTTTGCCACGAGGGTATCAGAGCATACATTAACAGTTGGCTAAAGGGGTGTGAGCAGCTGTTCAGTTCCCTATATAGACCCTTTCTACCATCAACCTGGGTAAAGCTTGAACTTTCCAATGTTATCCATACCAATGCAGGATGACATTAAACACATGACTTTTGGGGTTTATGCCTCTTAAATATGCACAAGAAAATATCTCCGAGGATAACTGGAAGAGAGAAGGAAGAATCTTCTTGAAAATCCTTTGGTATTGTATGTTCATACTACTTACTAAAACAAAATGAATGAAATAGTAAAAAAAGGACCTTTCATTTTGAAATAGAGAATAAAGCAAACACACACCTACATCTTCAAGTATGTTGTAAAGAATCACAGGAATGATCTGACTGTTCAGACCACTGCTTGAGGATGAAGGAAGGATTTCTGGAAGTAGCATTGTGAACAGGCCTTGAATAGGATTCAGTGAATAGAAACCAGGGTCCAAAGGAGGCATTTCCAGGGGAGAGGGAATGTTGAGTGCAAAGGTCAGAGGTCAGCAAGGAAAATCTCTGAGAACTCTGTAGGCCTATTTTCCTGTATAGTGGGTTTGAACAGAGGTGAGAATAAAGACAGCAGGAGTTTGAACACTTCACTTTTTAAGTAGATAATAAATTAAAAATTCATAATTAGAGATGATATATTTGTAGATTTGTGTTTGGGGGGAGCATGTCTAGAAAATAAAAGGTTTTATTAGATTAGAAAACCCTGGCAACATTATATCAATTATACAAGGTTATATTCTCTAAAACTTTTATTCTTTTATTTTTTCAATATTAAGTAGAAACCTAAGAGTTATTAATAAAAATGTAATTATTGGCTTTTACATTATATTATTGTTATTATTAATTTTGTGCTAATGAGAATTCAAACTAAGCTCCTTAGGCATGCAAGGTAAGGATTCTTCCACTGTGCTATATCCCTACTGTTCACTTTTAAATATAGTAGGAACCAAAACATTTTAATTCACTCTCTGCAAAACTTCTACTTGTCCCCCGAAAGACAAGAGGGAAAAAAAGAGATACCATAATAGAGGGAACCATTATAGGTTTGAAGAGAAAACTGACTCTAGAGAAATGTTCAGAGGCCTGCAAGGGTGACCCCAACTAACAATCTGAGCAACAGTGAAAAGCCTACATTATATGCCCTTCCCTGATAATGAAATTGATAACTAACCTTATATGCCATCATAGAGTTCTCATCTAATAGCTGATGGAAACAGAAGCAGACATCGACAGCTAAACACTGAGCAAACTCCTGGAATCCATTTACACAGAGAGAGGAGTGATTACAAAAGAGGTCAAGACCAGGCTACAGAAACCCACAGGGACAGCTGAACTGCACAAGGAGGAGCTCATGGACCCCTAGACTGATAGCTGGGAAACCAGCATTGTACTGACTCAGACCCCTGAACATGGGTCTCAGAAGGCCTGGGCAGACTAAGGGACCTCTGCCAGTGGAACCAGGATGTGTCCCTGGTGCACTTTCAAAGGACTTTGGGAGCACATTCCCCATGGAGGGATACTCCCTTAGCCTAGAGGCTGGAGGGAGAGCCTAGACCCTACTCCAAATGACTTGACCAACTTTGATGATCCCTTCTGGAGGGCATCACCCTCCCTATGGAGTGGGGGGGGGATGAGAAGGGGGAGACAATGGGAGGGGCGTAGAGAGCATGGGAGGGAGGGAGGGCGAAGGAACTGGGATCGGTATGTAAAATAAGGAAAAATAATTTTTTTTAAAAAAGCAAAACTTCAATGTAACAAACAAAAAAAGCCAAAAAATATTGAAACCTGAAAATATGATGATTAGGATTTAAGGTCAGAATTTGGATGAGAATGATTCAAATAAGAGATTTTAAATTTAGAAATTATAATTTCTGTATTGCAGGATTTTTCCTCTCATTGTAAAACTTCAACCATATTAATCTAGCATTTTGTGTGTATACATGTTTTTCTGGCCTGTGTGTGTGTGTGTGTGTGTGTTGTGTGTACACAGACTTGAGAGAAATTGAAATGTATTTACATTGAAATGAGACACATTCGATAGAATGAATGAAATTCTTGATAGGAGGTATCCATAGAAACCACTTAAAATAAAAAGAAATGTTAATTCTCTTTGTTAAGTTGAGCTCCCAGAATCAAAATGAGCTTGGGACGCTCAGTGTAGATAGGAACACATTTTGGCCTTATCTACATGAAACATGTTAATTTACAATTGTAATGTTGTGATCATGGTCTTAGCTGGTAGCCACAACCAGTTTATGATTATATAGTTATAGCTGTTAGCTGGTAAAGTTGCTAAGATAAATTGCTTAAGTTGTTTATTTAGCAAGGTATATGATTAAAAATCATGACTGGTGTCTCAAAGTTTTCACCAGTTTCTTGACAGCTTAAAGAATTATTTTTTAGGAGCCAGATCACTGTGATTATAAAACAAATAACACGAAGTACTGGAAATAATTTTGGAAAATAAAATAACTTCTTATGCAATCTGCCTGTGAAATAAAATTTTTCATGGTCTTTTCCTAAGGTCCAGGCAAGCATGTTTCACAATGTTGCAGGTTCAGCTGTAGTAGTTCAGTCCTCTCATGTTCATACACCATGGCAAACTCTGTTACTACATTTCTCTTTATCTTCTTATTCCCTTTATAATCACCCTAATATCCAGAAAAAGCCTACTATTCATCATGGCTAATTGTTATGACTGAGTTTTTTCTTATTTTCCACAGTCTAGCAAGGTCTATAATGAATTGTTTTTTACTTCACACAATTCATATTTCAGCTAGTGCATTATAGATCTGAGTTTTGTAGTTGTTCTTGTTGTTTTTTGTTTTTTGAGACAGGGTTTATCTTTGTAGCCCTGGCTGCTCTGGAACTCACTTTGTAGACCAGGTTGGCCTCAAACATACAGATATTCATTGGCCTGTGCCTCCCAAGTGCTGGGATTAAAGGCTTTTGCCACCATCTCCTGGCTAGATATGATGTCTTTAGTGGCCTCAGACATGGTCAGGTATTTTGGTCTCAAAAGCAAATGTTTATTGTCTTAAGAATTACTTAGAGGCATTGAGGATTTATAGAGCACTTGATCAGCTAATGCAAGGCCCTGGGGATTCAATCTCCTGCACTAAAAATAAATACATAAATAAATGGATCTGAAGATCTTTTGTAATGGAAATTAGTTCTACCAACATTATTTATATTTGAAATTAAGATAAGATATCTGAGATATTTAACAGTAATTACTTTTAAGAAATAAACCTATTATAATAATGCCTGTAAGAGAACCTTGACGGATTCCATACTGGGCAAGGAACAAACATGCCAAGCTGACAGAGTTTAAGTGAGAAGTTTTATTAGAAAGTGAAGGGAGGGGGAAAGGAAAGAGAAGAGAGGTAAAGAGACACAGTTATACAGAGACAGAGAGTGGACTAAGAGAAGAGGAAGACTGTGGTGCGATATCTACCCCTCCCACACCTGTTGCACTGACCACACCCACTAGGGGCGTGGGGACAGGTACAGAAGTGGGGGTCTAGGTCTGGGGTCCCAGACCCCAACTCGCTCTCTTACTTCCTGGTCAGAGACAGAGAGAATCTGGGAGCAGATCAGGAACCCTCGATGGTCATCTGTTTCTGGTGTGAGTGATAAATATCAACCAGCCTATACTGTGTCTCAAAATCTTATTTCCCATGCAATAGGAGACAGGAAGAGTCCTGTCTATCTCTTCAGGTGAACAGTAGGAAAGAGAGCAGAAGTGGGAGGGGGTTTTTCTTTTAAAAGGCCAGGGTACATATACCTTCCATGCACAGGTGGGTGAGAGGCGGGGCCGGGGTGGCCTGGATTACCTCAAAACCTATTATATGTTAACACAAATTAATTAACCTTTGGAAAATAATATTGTCTCAGATTTAAAAGTATCTTTGCTAGTATCTTTAATGTGTGGTTCAATGGATGACAACTAGATTCTTAGATGTACTACTGCATTCCATCTGTTTTAGCATTTTGCATCATATAGCCTCTTGAAATGAAAAGGGCACGGGACATCTTACTGTTATTTTCAAAATGGCTTTGACCCTGAGAGGGAGCAGGGCTTTCCAGGGCACTCAAACACAATTTTGAAAATCCATTGGTATGTACCATGGAGAGTGCTGTACAGTACTAGAAGTCAATACCCCAGGGATTAATATACATATATAGATATATGGCTGTTATTTGTTGGTGGAGGGGGCTCTTTCTTCTTTTTAAAATAAATTTATTTATTTATTTTACATCTGGCCACACTTTCCCCTTCCTCCTCTCCTCCCAGTCTCTCTCCAACCACCACCCCAACCCACAGCCCCAAATACCCCTCAACCCCCACATTCTGTTCCTACTCCCCTAATCCACTCCTCTGTTTTTGTACAGGAAAGGACATGAGTATCAACAGAACATGGCATATCAAGTTGCAATAAGACTAAGCACTTCCCTTTGCATTAAGGCTGGGCAAGGTGCCCCAGTATGACCAGTGAGGTCCCAAAAGTCAATAAAGTCAGAGATAGCCACTGTTCCCACTGTTAGTTCTACAAGAGGACCAATGTACAAAATTGTAACATAAACACAGAATGCCTATGTCAGTCCCATGCAGGCTTCCTGGTTGTCAGTTCAGTCTCTGTGAGCCCCTATTAGCTCAGTGAATTGATTCTGTGAGTTTTGCTGGTGGGGTTTTTATTTTGTTTTTGTTTTAGTTTGTTTGTTTTCTGAACCAGATCTCACCCTTTAGGTGCCCCTGGCTTGCTTGAACTTACAGAAATTGAACTGATTCTAAATACCTAGTACTAGGATTAAAGGCATGATTCACATGTCCAATTAATTTTATCTTTTTAGTTCATAAAGTTTAAGACTTTTTATTTGTTTTACTGGAAAGGTCACGATAAATATAAATTATGTAAGGCAACAATAATAATAGATGATTGAAGATTAGGAGCCCAACTTATTTCCTCCCCAAATCAAGGAAACCAAGGCATAGATAACCGATTTACTGATAGCTAGTCACAGGATTAAACTCAGACTTCTTTTTATTCTACAACAGTAGGATGGGTGTTAAAGTCTAGCACTAGCTATTTTTCCATTGAGCTTTGTCCCTGAAGCTAGAAAGCTCCAGGCTTATGCCCTAGCGCCTTTCTGAGCTGGTTGTATAAATTTTGTATGTATCACCTTTGATTTCTACATTTGTAGCATTGGCATAATACTTGTTTCATCAGATTAAAAGAAGTATTTTAACTGGCTTAAATCTGTTCTGGACCTTAAGAGGGAAGAACTATTTTTAAAAAATAATTTATTTTTATTTTATGTACATTGGTATTTTGCCTGCATGAAGATTCTGGATCCCCTGGAACTGAAGTTACAGATAGTTGTGAGCTGCCATGTGGGTGCTGAGAACTGAAACAGGGTCAGTGCTCTTAATCACTGAGCCATCTCTCCAGCCCCCATGACAGAGCTATTTCTATTAACTAGAGTTACTTTGAACTGCAGAGTAGTTGGAGCAAAGGATCTTTCAGTCAAGGCTTGACTGTGGTGTGTGTGTGTGTGTGTGTGTGTGTGTGTGTGTGTGTGTGTGTGTGTATGTGCTGTATCTGCCACTTTGATTCTTCCTTAATAAAGGTTGGACCCCATTACTTTCTTTTGGGGAGCCTAATGAGCCTCTGGTTGCAAGAAATGTTTGCTGCCACAGGTTAAAATAGCTTAAGAATCCCATCCTTTGGTGTCTATGATGCAAAGACAAGTGTGTTTGCCTTTGAGAGTACAGGAACACTTCTAGTGAGGCTTGTTTGTTTTGGAAACTGGCTAGATCCAAGAGGGAAAAATTAAATCCTTAAAATCAAATATATCTGTAAAGCTATATATGAACTCTCTCAAGCTTTGATCCTAGAGTCCCACTGAGGACAGATGAGCCAGCTGACAGAATCTGGGAAGAAATCAAAAGAAAAAAGAATGAGAAAAAAGAGGAAAAGAACAGGCAGGTGAACAAGTACAGCAGGAAGATAAAAAGGGCTTGAGAGGGAGAAAATGGCCAGGATTTGATTTAGCCAGGTGCAATGGTGGCAGGAATGTTGATCTCGTGTTCTTTAGAGTTCGTGCAGCACTAACGTTGTGGCTTTCAGTTGTCAGTTATAAGAGAAACTAAACAACATAGGCACAAAGGTAGGGAAACTACTAATTATAATAAAGTGCTGTAAAGATTCATGCCCCGTTTCTTTTGATTTTCAAGTGCTGAAATATTCTACTTATTATTAAGTACTAGCATGCAAGATTCCAAAGAGGGAAGTATTATTTTGAATTAGTTTCTCAGTTCTTTCCCCTAAGACTTAAAATTGACTATACTTTGATATTTTATACAGTGTGTCATAACTTTTAAGTCCTAGTAACAGTAAGGAAACATCCAAGGAACTATGAAACAGAAAAGTGAGTTCATGCATTGTAAAGATGGGAAAACTGGGGCCCAGGGAGAGGGGAAGCAATTGGCTCAATATTTTGGAGCCAAATTATCTGTTTTTCAAACAAATGCTTACCATGCTAAAACAAGTAAATAACAAAAGAAATCCCAGAAAACAGACTTGTGGCTAAGAATATGTCCACATGATAGTGTTAACTTATAAATATCTGTAATTTGAAATGTTGCAGTGATGTTGCTGATTGAAAACAATGACCCTACTTTGGGGGTGGGGTTGGAGCATTGTCACAGCTTCTCCTTAAGCACACTTTACTAGGGGCAGGTTAATGCAGAGGAAGACTTTATATTAGGATCACTAACTCACCCCATACCACTTGCAATTAAAGGAATTAACACACATACCAGCTTACTGATCACAGGCCCTTTTTTAGTTTATTTTTCATTAACCTTGCATGGACTTCAGAATAGGCAGAGTGGTTGTCATTATCGTCAGTTTTACAGATGACTACAAAAGAGCCAGCAGCCTGACTGAGTGTCTGAGAGAAGCAGAGCAGAGATTCCCGAGAAGCTTCGGATTCAGGGAAGTTAGAAAGCAAGCAGTTCCTCTTACTGTGGGTAGAGGCTGACGTGTGGATACTACAGGATGTGTTCTCTGGACCTTCGACTTACTGGAAGTTTCAGGCAATTATGAAAATAAATAAATGAATAAATAAATAAATAAATAAATAAAATGGTATGTGAGGAATGTGGAGTTTAGGATACTGTAAGGGGGTTGGGGAAGAAGGCAGTTAGAAGTCTTGCCTTTAAAAATTAGCCGAAGGTATCACAGGGAGTCTTCAGAGCTCTAAGGACGAGCAGCACCTGACACCTTACAGTGAAAAAAAGAGATAGTTTAGAAATTCCAGTTAACAAAGGTATCTGAGTTTTGCATCACTAAAAGAAATTCTACTCCTTTGAAACATTTCTACTCTAAGACGGTCCCAAGTTTGGGCTCGCTTCGTGCGGAGATCCTCTAGGTCTCACTCTGGCAGGATGAAGTGAAGGAGACACCAGAGAAGGTCAACTTTTAATCAAAGCGGGCAGGAGGCTTTGGGCTTTTTGTGTGCTTCTGTCCTAGGTCTGGCTCTCACCCAGGCTCCACTCCTCCCCAGGTCTGTCTTTTCTCAGCCGTCCTCAGAATGAGGAATGCGGAGAAAGCAATTGCGCTGAGTATTTTTATAGTCAGAATTTGGCCTTATCAGCGCAGGCCCTTCAGGAATGCTCCCCCAACCCCCTCTGATGGAGTCACCAAATGAGGCCAATTCAGTCCATGGAATGTGACAGCCCGCGCAATGATGATTGATACTGACAGCGAAGCTTTCATGTGGCAATATCCCGGGCCACCGACTGTGAGGCAAAGAGAAAGAACTCTCTGGAATTCACAACATTCCCCCTCCAATTAATCCCCAGCCACCCCGCTGCGTGTGAATGGGCAGTGCTGGGGATTGGTGGCTGTGATGCTGAGGATTTGCGGATTCTTTTAAGCACCCCCGAGGAGAGGTGATATGGAGAGCCATAATCAGCTTGTCCGGCTGAGGGATGGGATGAATTGCCTCACCGGGCCTGGCCTTACTATTTGTACACTTTTAGGCACCTCGGAAACGGGGTTTGCAGACAAAAATCTGTGGCGAGAGGCCCTCACTCTCGAGCTATTGAGAATAGTCTCTTCCATTAGTTTAGGATTGTGCCCTACTTCAGAAAGGAGAGGCCAGATCCAGAACGGATTGGAGCCCTGACACTGTAAGCTTTTGTCTGGCCTTTCTGGCCACCAACTCTTCCTCTCCTCCACCATATCCTCACCCCAAAATAATTGGTGGGGAGCTTTTGCCATGGATGGCTGAGATTCCAGTCAAGATCGCTTCAGCTTCATCCCTTCACTTTCCCCACTGGCAAGAATAACATGTGCTTGTGGGGCACAGCGGAGCCTCCTTCTGTGTTGCTTGATTAGGCTCCTCTTGCCATTGTATAGCCAACATAGAGCCTGAACAAAAATTAATAACGTTTGTTGATTGTATATTATGTGCCAGATGCTAAGAGTTCCTTTGAAATGCCACTTTTAAATTTCCACACAGCTTCTCCAGCGTAGGCACACAGTTTGGAAGTTTAGGAGATAGCTATGTCCAACAGCCATGGTAAATGAGTAGGTGAAGTCAGAATTTTATCTCCTGTTTATCATTGTCGCTTAAAACCTGGCCAGATGACTATATCCAACCTCTGGTGTCATCCAGGCTGACTCCTCCATCCTGCATGGAGTCGCGTGAGAGATAAACACATCACTTGCCTGCTTAAACCTTTCTCATGTTTCCACAGAACCTACGAGAAAATTAAAGGCCCTCAGCTCACCACACAAGCCTTTTGATAACTGGAGTACAGGAGAGAACTACAGATAAAGATGGTAACCCTAAAAATCTTTTAGAGGGATTTCCTGAGTAGGCCCAGGAGGGTACTGGGTCCCTCTCTCTAGATCTCTGAGTCTACTCTAAGGATGGATCTCTGATAAGTTTTTTTTTTTTCCATTCTGATTTTTCTGTGCCATTCTTGAAGTTGTCAGGGCCTGCATATATTCTTGGGTCCCTGTATGTTTAGAATGAAAGGCACAGGTGATGTTTTATTTCTGGCTGCACTATATCAGGTGGAAATTCAAGATAAACAGTTGTTTTACAATTTTTGTTATTTGTTACCAGTAACCACTGGGTACCAGGCAAAATGGCCCTAACCATTCAGTGTTAGCCAACTAGTATTTTCACACTGTAGACCAAGTATCTTCTGTATATTAAAACTGGATTTTCATAGATCAGGCTCTCACATGGAACACTGCCTCCTAGGCAGCATTAAGAAGCATCTTTGTTTCATAATAAAGTTAACATAATTATTTAAGAACTCCATTAGAAGAGATATAAGTAGGGCTTAGTGGTAGAACATTTACTAACATGCTTATGGTTCTGGATTCCAACTCTAATACTGCAAAAAATTTGTTTTTTAGATAGAAGGAATTTCATGTCTCTATTTTATAAACACTGTGAGAGTAACAAACTCCTGGTCAAAAGAATGGAATCCATGGGGCTGGAGGGATGGCTCAGTAGTTAAGAGCCCTGGCTGCGCTTCCAAATTACCTGGGTTTAATTCTCAGCACCCATATGACAGCTCACAACTGTCTACAACTCCTATTCCAGGGGATCTAACACCCTCACACAGACACACATGCAGGCAAAACACTGATGTGCATAAAATACAAATAAATAGTTTTTTAAAACAATAGAATCTGTGGTTGGGTGAAGCCTTAACATTCCAGTTGTGTTATGGAATAACATTTTTGTACACTGTGAAGATTTGTTACTCAGATTGGTTGAATAAAAAGCTGAACAGCTAATAACTAGACAGGATTTTCAAACCAGAGAGTCAACAAACAGCCAGAGACAGAAGAAGCAGGAAAGCCGCCTGGGCAGGACAGAGTAAAGGTAATAAAGCCATAAGGCAGAAAGTCAATTAATGGAAATGGATTCATTTAATTTATATCAAACAAGCCTAAGCTATTGGCTGAGCTTTCATAATTAATAATAAGTCTCCGTGTTACGATTTGTGAGCTGGCAGGAAGGACAGAAAAACCCATTAACACAATTTGGCCTGGTCAATCAACTGACCAAAGGACCACCCCTAAGAGGACAAGTTCATCTTAAACCATTCTAAAGAGATAGGCAGAGTAATTATTCTTGAATGAGACATTGTACTTCTCCTCTCCAGAAGTTCCACTTTTAGTGGAGTAGCTTACGGTGGTTGTAGCCATGTAAGTCCTAAGGCAGCTCATGTTTCCGGACCATTCAGAAAAGCATAATTTTCACCTTTCTTCTTTTGTAAGCATATTTTCTTAATAGTAGGGCTTTCTCCTCCAGAATTTTGGGCTTTCTTATTCTTTCTGTAAAGCCTCTTGTCCTACCATGTGACTGTTGTCTACCATGCATCTGATCACCATGCCAGCTTTTTACCTTTTTTCTCTATTCTCCTGGCAGCTACTGAAGTATACAACTTGCCTTTCCTGGAATATTCTTTTTTGAACTCTAATAAAATTCTCCTTGAGCTTCTATTTCAGTCCCTTCTTAAATTCTTTTATTATTGAGACTAAGAACCCTAAGAAGGAATCTTAATTTCCCCTGTATCAATATTTGTAAAGTATAATATTCAATGTCTTATTAGTTAACACTAATTGTTATATATGCTGACATTTGTGATAGATAGAACAGCTAAGATCTTTACAGCATGTGTGGCCTAGGCTCAGAGTGCCGAGAGACTGTAATCACAAAGGAAGTACAAGAGTGGGATGCAAAAGACAAAGAGACAGACTGTTTCAGGAGAGTTAAAGACAGTGTCCTAAATAGGTGACATTTGAACTGGACTTCATGAAGGACCCACCCATGTAAATGATTAGAAAAACAGTATTTCAACAAGTGAAAGTAGTTGAAGTGCGAAGATGTTTGTCTTTTTGGAGGACGGTTAGAGGTTTATTAGGACTAAAGCATTTGAGAAAGCAGAGAGAGAATAGAAATTAGGTTTACAAAAGCAAAAATATTAATTGGGCCTTGTAGGACAATACATTCAAACTCTTTTGATATGGCCTATAGTGAGAAATGCAAGCCAGATATGGTGGCAGATCTTTGCGACTTCAAGTTCCAGGACAGCCAGGACTACATATAGAGATACTATCTAAAAAATCTTTTTCCAAAATGAGTTTCCATTTAGGTTCAGTACACACACATGTGTATATTAGTGTACATACCAGAAAGAAGTTTTATACTATAATATTCTTGCTACAAATAACACGTTTTGTTATTTTTTATATTAATTTATTTTTTATTTTATATATCGATACCACTTCCCTCTCTTTCCCTCTCCCCTCCCTCCCTCTCTCCTACCTTCTCATGCCCTCTACCCCCCTCCCCTCCCAACCCCCCCACTACATATGTAGGGTGATGCCCTCCAGAAGGGGTCATCTAAATCTGTCAAGTCATTTGGAGTAGGGCTAGGCCCTTCCTCTTGTCTCTATATTAAGGCAGTTATCCCTTCATGGGAAGGTGTCCCCAAAGTCCTTTTGTGCACCAGGGATACATCCTGGTTCCACTGTCTGAGGACCCTTAGACTGCTCAGGCCTTCTAGCTGAGGCCCATGTTTAGGGGGCCTGAGTCAGTCCAACGCTGGATTCTCAGCTATCAATCTGGGGGCCCATTAGCTCCTCCTTGTTCAGGTCAGCTGTCTCTATACGTTTCTACACCAGGTCTTGTCCTTATTCTCTGCATCTGGATTCCAGGTCAGCTCAGTGTTTAGTTGTGGGTGTTCACTTCTGTTTCCATCAGGAACTAGATGAGGGCTCCATGATGGTGGCTAAGTCATCGATCTCATTAACAGGGAAGGACATTTATGGTAGCCTTTCCACTGTTGCTCAAATTGTTAGTTGGGGTGAGTCTTTTCAGCCTCTGGACATTTCTCTAGATTCAGTTTTTTCTTCAAACCTATAATGGCTTCCTATTTTATGGTATCTATCTATCTATCTATCATCTATCTATCTATCTATCTATCTATCTATCTATCTATCTATCTATATCTATCATCTATATCTATCTATCTATGTCTATCTAACTCTCTCTCTCTTTCACTCTCTCTGTCTTCTCTCATCTATTCCTCACCTGAGTCACTCTTCCTAGTCCCACGTGCTTTCTTCTCCTCTCCTTAACTTTCTTCTATGTCCCTATCTGCTCACTGCCCCCCCCCATTCCCCATGTTCTCTGGAGATCATGTCCCATTCCCCTTCTGTGAGGGACCTTATATGAATCTCTTAGAATCCTCCTTATATCCTAGTTTCTATGGTGGTGTGAATTATAAGATGGTGATCCTTTGCTCTATGTCTAAAATCCATATATGAATGAGTACATACCATGTTCCTGTTTTTGTGACTATGCTACCTCATTCAGGATGGTTTCTTCAAGTTCCATCCACTTGCCTACGAATTTCAAGATTCCATTGTTTTATTTCCACAGAGTAGTATTCCATTGTGTAAATGTACCACATCTTTTTTATCCAATCTTCAGTTGAGTGACATCTAGGTTGATTCCAGGTTCTTGCTATTACAAATAATGCTGCTATGAACATAGTTGAGCACATATCTTTGTTGCTTGATTGTGGATCATTTGGGTATATGTCTAAGAGGCAGATTATCAGGCTCTGTGGTAGACTCCCATTTTTCTGAGGAGAGGTCATACTGATCTCCAAAATGGCTGTATAAGTTTGCACTCCCACCAGAAGTGGAGGAGGGTCCCCCTTTCTCCATATCCTCTCCAGCATGAGTTGTCATTGGTGTTTCTAATTTTAGCCATTCTGACAGGAGTAAGATGGTATCACAGAGTTGTTTTGATTTGCATTTCCCTGATCCCTAAGGACATTGAGCACTTTCTTAAGTGTCTTTCAGCATTTTTGATTTCCCCTATTGAGACTTCTCTCTTCAGTTTTTTACCCCATTTTTTAATAGGGTTATTTGGTGTTTTGGTGACTAGTTTCTTGAGATTTTTTGTATATTTTGGAGATCAGCCACTGTCAGATGTAGGATTGGTGAAGATCTTTTCCCAGTCTGTGGGCCACCTTGGGTCTTGTGAACTGTGTACTTTGTCTTACAGTAGCTTCTAATTTTGAGGAGGTCCCACTTATTAATTATCAATCTCAGTGTCTGTGCTATGGGAGTTATATTCAGGAAGCAGTCTCATGTACCAATTTGTTCAATGGTACTTCCCACTTTCTCTTCTAAGAGGTTCAGTGTGGCTGGATTTATGTTGAGGTCTTTGATCCATTTGGACTTGAGTTTTGTACATGGTGATAGACATGGGTCTATCTGCAGTCTTTTACACACTGTCCTCCAAGTGTGCCAGCACCATTTGTTGAAGATGCTTTCTTCCTTCCATTGTATACTTTTAGCTGTTTTGTCAAAAATTAGGTGTTCGTAGGTGTGTGGGTTAATGTCAGGATTTTTGATTCAATTCCATTGGTCTATCTGTCTGTTTTTGTGCCAATACCAGGCTGTTTTCAGAACTATAGCTCTGTAGTAGAGCTTAAAGTCTGGGATGGTGATGGCTCCTATAGTTCCTTTATTGTACAGGGTTGTTTTGGCTATCCTGGGTCTTTTGTTTTTCCATATGAAGTTGATTAACATCCTTTCAAGGTCAGTGAAGAATTGTAATCCCCATCAAAATCCCAGCACAATTCTTCACAGACCTTGAAAGAAAAATACTCAACTTCATGTGAAAAAACAAAAGACCCGGGATAGTCAAAACAACCCTGTACAATAAAGAAACTCCTGGAAGCATCACCATCCCTGACTTCAAGCTCTATTATAAAGCTATAGTCCTGACAACAGCTTGGTACTGGTGCAAAAATAGACAGGAAGACCAATGGAATCAAACTGAAAACCCTGATACTAATCCACATACCTACAAACACATTTTTGACAAAGAAGCTAAAAGTGTACAACAGGAAAAAGAAAGCATCTTCAACAAATGGTTCTGGCATAACTGGATGTTGACTTGTAGAAGATTCCAGATAGATCCATGTCTATCACCATGCACAAAACTTAAGTCCAAATGGATCAAAGACCTCAACACAAATCCAGCCACAATGAACCTCTTAGAAGAGAAAGTGGGAAGTACCCTTGAACAAATTGGTACAGGAGACAGTTTCCTGAACATAACACCAGTAGCACAGATACTGAGATCAACAATGAATAGGACCTTTTGAAATTAAAAAACTTCTGTAAGGCAAAGGACATAGTCAACAAGTAGGGTAGCCCATTAAATGGGAAAAATATTCACCATCCCCACATCTGACAGATTTCCAAAATATACAAAGAACTCAAGAAGCTAGTTATTAAAACACCAAATAATCCAGTGAAAAGTGGGGTACAGAACTAAATAGAGTATTTTCAATAGAGGAATCTAAAATGGCTGAAAGACACTTAAGGAAGTGCTCATCATCCTTAGCCATCAGGGAAATGCAAATCAAGACAACTCTGAGATGCCATCTTACTCCTGTCAAAATGGCTAAAATCAAAAACACCAAACTCCAGTTTATGCTGGAGAGTATATGGAGAAGGAGGTCCACTACTCCACTGTTGGTAGGAGCACAAACTCATACAGCCACTTTGGAAATCAGTATGGTGATCCCCCCAGGGAAATGGGAATCAGTCTACCTCAAGATTTAGTAATTCCACTGGTACGCATATACCCAAAAGATGCACATTCATACAAGAAAGACTTCTGTTCAGCTATGTTCATAGCAACATTATTTGTAATAGCCAGAACCTGGAAGCAATCTAAATGCCCCTCAAATGAAGAATGGATGGAGAAAATGTGGTACATTTACACAATGGAGTACTATTCAGCAGAAAAAACCAAAACAAAACAAAGCAATGGACTCTTGAAATTCTTAGGCAAATGGATGAAACTAGAAGAAACCTTCCTGAGTGAGGCAACCCAGTCACAAAAAGACAAACATGGTGTGTACTCACTCATACATGGATTTGAGATGTAGACTAAAGGATTACCAGCCTACAATCCATACCACCAGAAAAGCTAGGAAACAGATGATCCTCAGAGAGACATATATGGTTCACTGGAGAAGAGGAAAGGAGCAAGATCTCCAGAGCAAATTGAGAGCATGAAGGGAGAGGAGAAGAAGTTAGAAGAAAGGGAAGGGGAGAAGAGAAGGGGAGAGGAGGGCATTATACAGCAGGAAGACTGAGTCAGAAAGAACAGAGGAGAACAAGAAAAGAGATACCATAATAGAGGGGCACATTACAGGTTTTAAGAGAAATGTGGTACTAGGGAAGTGTCCAGAGATCTATCAGGATGAGCCCAACTAACAATCTAAGCAATAGTGGAGAGGCTACCTTAAATGTCCTTCCCTGATAATGAGATTGATTACTACCTTATATGCCATCATAGAGCCTTCATCTAGTAGATGATAGAAGCAGAAGCAGACACACATAGCTAAACACTCAGCTGAACTCTTCGAATCCAGTTGCAGAGAGGGAGGAGTGATGAACAAAGGGATCAAGATCAGGCTAGAGAAATCCATAGAAATTACTGACCTGAACAAGGGGTAGCTCATGGACCCCAGTCTGATAGCTTTGAAACCAGCATAGGACCGACCTAGATTCACTGAATGTGGTGTTAATTGGGAGGATTGGGTGATCTATGGGACCTCTGGTAGTGGATCAGTGTTTATCCCTAGTATATGGTGGACTTTGGGAGCCCATTCCACATAGAGGGATACTCTCTTGCCCTAGACACATAGGGTAGGACCTAGGCATTGCTCCAAATGATATGACAGTTTTTTAAGACTCCACATGGAAGGCCTATCCCTCCCTGGGGAACAGAAAGAGGATGGGATGGGGATTGGTGGGGTAACAGGGGAGGAAGGAAGGGTAGGGGAACTGGGATTGATATTTAAAACAAGCTTGTTTTTAATTTAAATAAAAATTATATATAATACAAATCAAATAAGTACATTAATTAAATAAAAAACAAAAAACCAATTGGAACTGAACTGTTTTTGTGCTGTAGCTCAGAAATGTCTTTACTAAGCCATTGAAATGAAAATCTTATAAAAATTCATATGATGACAAAAAAACAAACAAAAACGTTAGAAAATTGTTTTCTTAGGCAAGTAATTCTTCTATTTCTTAATATTCATGTTATTTTTAGTGTTGTAATTTGAAAGGATTAAAAGATGTACGTATTAGTCTCTATTAATCAGTCTGACTTATGGAGATAATGTTCCAAGTTTTTCTGTGTCCTCTTGGTATCTGAGCAACACCATTCCTGTTTGGTACAAATATTAAGTACAATAATAATTCACAGGTAAGCACACTACATTACAGGCAGTGGGATCTCCCCACACCTATTCACACCATGCCAGATACCAAAGAAAGATGGCAGAGGTAGACATGCAAAGGTGCAGCAGAAGCAAAAGATGTTCTGGAGTCTGTGGTCTCAAGGACCTTGCTTATCCAAGATTCACTCATCGGGGATTTGCCTTCTGGTGGGCTGGTGCCTTGAACTACAATTGCCATCCACTGCTCCTCTGACAAAGACTCTGGCACGTAACAATGCCAATGTCCTGTTATCAAGACATGGACTCCTGTAAGAGTCCATTTTCTCAACAACAACAAAAAACGGATTTTGAGTCATCAGTATAGCACCATCCCATAAAGTAGCCTGTCCAGTAAGAGATCAGTTATCTTCCACTGTGGATAGTGATCTCACATAAAGAAAGATCTGCTTAGGGCATTAGTTTCCTTCTTTAGGCTTCTTTCAGTACCACTGTCCACCAGCTTGTCATGTGATTTATCAATACTGTAGTCCCTGTACCATTTCTGTGGAATAAGATACCTTTTTAATATGTAAAAAAGTACCAGTGTAGACGTGTGATCATAGGATGCTATGCAAGGCAGAATAAAGCCTCTAAAAACTGGGAAGAACTATACCACATATGAGCAGGTAACTAACTAGAAAAATTGAGAACAATGCCTTCAGTCTGTCCTACCACAGAATAATTTGTACCAAACAGCAATAGTGTTTATTTAAATAGAGATTTGATGATTGAAATAAATACAAGTAAGTGTCATACAGCTAGGGCCTATGAGTTTCACTTAAGGGGCTGTATAGATTGTAGTTTAGGTTAATAATTAAGGAAAACAACTGAGTCCCAGGAACTGACTAGCTCAAATTCTTTTAATTTTGATGTTGAAAGATTCATTCACAGGCTTTGGCATGCATCATAGCTGAAACAAAGCCTTAAAATAACTTCAGATTAGATTAACAGGTTTTAATAATAGCTTTGAGATGAAAAATCCTAGAAAACAATCCAAAGTTCACAAGGACACTTAGCTAAGGGATAGATTCATTAGGTTAGTCATCAATAAACAAAGCAGCCAAATTACTAGGTGATATACTTACCTTGTTAGAATTAGTTGGTGATCAATGATGATGATTAATTCCTTGTATCCATTTCTGCCCTCAAGCTCCTGATTTAAAAAAAAAAAAGCTATTGATGAGTGAGTATGCACCCTAAAGATTTAAAGTAGAGCTAACTTAATGTTTTCATGTATAAAAGTTTAGGATTTCTCTAATATTGCTTATAAGATTACCTTTCAAGATAAGTAATAAAGTGATTGATCCTTTCTTTGTAACCACATTATACAGTCTTCCAGCAAAAGAACTGGCTGAGAAAAATACCATGCTTTCTCAATCCCTATTAATTTATAGTTAGTCACTTTGATGTAAAGATATGTGGATTCTTGGAATGACATGTAAGGAGGTGAACACATGTTTTTAAACCTGTATTCATTATAATCATTCACTTGAAAATAGAATGTTAACCACATTGCCATTTTCATATTGCCTGAAAGATTTGTTGGAATATATAAACTATAGAGGAAAAATAAAGTTAGGAAAATAGAGAATACAGAAGAAGAAGAATAAAGAAAATGTCTAAAAGAAGCCATCAAGAATGTGTGAGTCTCTTTCCCCTTATGCTCTCAGATAAAAACAGTCTTAGCATGTTGACTCTATGGATTTCTTTTGAGCTCTGCACTGCTAGAGGCTGGAGGTCTAGAAGCAATACCACCAGAAGCTCAATGACAAGAGCTCAATGACAAAGACAGAGGTAAACATACTAATCTTTGTAGGGCTAGGTATAAAGTATGAAGGTCTTTGTGTCTCTCTTTGATTATCACTGCAGCATACATGGCAGAAGCAACACTGAATAAATGACTGGATTTCAGTAATTTCTTTTCTTAGCCATAACTAATTAAATAGTTCAGTAATACAATAACTGTGAGTGAAGTATCAGGAATGAAGATGCTGCATAACCTAACTTTTCTATAATCTCAAGCATTTTTCAGAATAACTCTTTTTCCAATGATTTGCCTCAGTTGTAGGCCTGACTAAGGCAGCAGCAAATCCCACTGACCCCTTTCTACATTTCTCAGGAGGTCCTGTAGAGTGGTTTACAGTCAGGCATTGCAGAGGAGGCCAGTCAGAGTTAGAATACTTTGCTGCCTCTTTCTTAGATCCTGAATAAGATAATAACAAGGGAGTACCCTCATGAGGAGGGGGAGCAGAGGAGCACACATGGAGCACACATGGGCTCTTTATCATCTGCCAGTGCCTGTCTAAGCACATTATGAATAGAAAATGCTTTAATCATGAGTGGAGATTGATCTCTCAAGCCATATTTCATTTTATTTAATTTGGATGACCAATAGTACAGTAGTTAGCTAATATTTCTTTCCATTGGAAGGATTTTCTTCACCACTGTCCCTATGACAGACTCTTAAGTGAGCTTCTAATGATAATTGCTCATTTATTTTTATTTTTCAGTCTGTCCCAGCATACTTTTGCAAAAGTTGAAGCAACTTCAAGTTCTTTTTCTGACAGTTGATTATAGGAAAATCCCCCAGGAATTTAAGCTTGAGGCTTACATTAGTGTGATTAGTGTGATATCACTGGTAACTTTGGAATCTGAGCTGTTTGAGATATTTTCAAATGCTGAACATTGAATCTAAGGCCTCATGCATGCCAGGGAAGCTCTCTATCACTGAACTTTTTGTCACGATTTCACTGGGAAACCCAGGCTGGACTAAAATTTGTGGTCCGACTGTTTTAGTTCCTAAGTGCTAGGACTAGAGGCATGCTTTGCCATATAAACTCAGACATTTTTTTATTTCTACAATTTATGAAAAAGTAAGGTCTAAGTAGGTGAATTCTTGCTGTTGTGTTCAAGGACAATATGAGCTCTCTAATCAAACATTTGTGTAGTAATGATTTGCTTATTCAGTATAACAATTCTCTTTGTGTCTCACCTAGTGAAAATCAGGAGTTTCAATGGCTCTCCATTTGACTTCTCTTTTAATTTCAGTGGATTAAGAAAGCTTGCTTACTCCCCCCCTCTTTTTTCTTGCTTGTTTTGTTTCTTTCATTTCTTTTTGTTTTTATCTTGTGTCCAAGGCTAGCTTCAGACTCTCTATATAGCCTTGGATGACCTTGAGCTTTTGGTTTGTTTGTTTGGGAAAAAGAGTCTCTTAAAGCTTAGGCTTGCCTTGAACTTCAAATCCTCCTTTCTTCTCCCAAGTATTGGGATTACAAGCCTGCAATACCATCATTGGCTCATAATGTGTTTGGGATCAAATTCAATGCTTTTTGCATGCTGTATACACAAATACTTTATCAATTTACTAGATCTCTAGTCCTCATTTTTTTTTTTTTTTAAAGAAATGTTTCATGATTCTCAGAAACATAAATTTCCGGAGAAAGAGTACTGATTTCAATTCTGTGGCAATTTCAAAATGTATCTGAATATAGCATCTATACTAAGTGAGAATCAAGATTCTTCAATCAGGTAAAATTCAGCTAAATAATTGCTGGAACATGAATGTACATGAAAAGGCTCTTGTCTCTAATAATACTTCTTCTAGCAGACAGACAAGGTATTCTTCTGCATGTGGGAAAGAGATGCAGTTATGTTAAGAGTAACTATTATATGTTAGTAAAAATTAACTTAGGGAGCTAATGTTATATAGCTACTGTTTTAAAACAGGTATATTCAATGAAGGATCTCCATGATAATCACAAATTAAGCTTGTCTGGTACCCAACCTTGCAGGGAAGTGTGTCAATTGCTTTTCCTTTGTGAAACAGCAAGTATTTGGTCTCATCCATTCTGACTAGAAAGAATGGAAGGGGACTCTAGTGTATCAGATGTTCCAGACAAGATAACAGATACTTTAAAAGGAAGAGGGATCTTTGATCTAGGAATTTCATTGTCCCTACTCAGCTTACTTGTAGAGATTTTTCTAAGCTGGGGCCTGTGTACCCTAGGACTTTTTTGTGGTTCCTCCCAATCACTGTAGGTTATTTACCCCCTGTTCACTCAAAAATGAAAAGGAACATGAGATTAAACACACACATATACACACTTGGGTTATTTGTTCTCTTAAACTTGCCTATGGATAAACTAGCTTCAGGATTGCTGTATTGAAGGACACTTTAGATGTAGCAAAGGTGCAGTACAGTTCTTATGGAAAACAACTTTTATTGATTTTTATCCCTTTCTTTCAGTCTGGTTAATTACAATATTTCTATTTTCTTATCACTAAGTACTTGAATATGTAGACCTGATTTTCTGAGTCTGACCTCATTTTATATACTGCAGTTATGCTAAATGATTACATATGAACTTAACTCATTTTGATCTTCTTATTCTGTGCCACTTATTATATAAATAAATTCATAAACCACAGAAAAGTTATGCTATGCATCCAATTTAACCTTCAAGAAATATGAACCCATCACTCAAATTTTTACTCTTTCATTTATTTCAAGTGATTTTGTTGACAATGAAACCTAACACCGATTATTTAAATGGCCCAAGACTCTGAGAATTTTTTACTTAGAAGAAAAGAATGAAAACCAATTTATGGGATCCCAATGAGGATCAAATGTGATGCTGCATAAAAGCACTTAGAGTTCTGGTCAGTGGTGCAGGTCTTGAAGCCCTGAACTTGGAAGGCATAGGCAGGTGGATCTCTGAGTTTGAGGCCAGCCTGGTCTACAGAGTTCCAGGACAGCAAGGGTTGGAAAAAACAAACAAACAAACAAACAAACACTTAGAGCTTTGAGCTCAAGATGGTATAACAAGAGCCAGATTTACTATAGTGGCTGAAAAGTAAGTAACTAGCCAAAGGAAATAATTATTTTAAGATACTAGACAACAGGCAGCAAATGATGGTAATTCCTCATATTTTTCTTCGTTATTTTTATTTTTTGAGGTAAGAATCATCCAGTAGCCCAAACAAGTATCAGACTTGTGTTCTTGGTGCTGTAGAGATGGCTCAGCAATTAAGAACACTTGTTGCTCTTGTAGAGGACCCAGGTTGAGCTCCCACACCCAAAAGGTGGCTCGCTATTACCTATAACTTCATTTCTAGAGGATCCAATGTCCTCTTCTGACCTATGTGGGCACCAGACATGTACATGGTATACCTACATGCATGCAGGTGAAGCACCCTAAACAAAACAAAATACATCTTTAAAAATACCTTATGTATATCTTGTTTTCATACCCTAAGTACTAGGATTACAGTTGTGCACTGCCATACTTTCATTGAGACATGGGAAACAGATAAGATAAGCCTTATAGTTAAGTCTACTTATTGTCCTTAGGAGTATTAGGAAATACCACAGTGAGGCAGAACTTGGCCAAGTAAATTTCAGAATAGATAATACTACCAGGAACAATGAATGCCACAATCATAAATGCAAAAGGATTATTCTTCCAAGGAACATAAGATTTTCAAATATATGTACCTGATAACAGAGTTCCAAAGCTCACGAGGAAACGACTGAACTGCAGGAGAGACACATAGGTTCACAGATAAGTTTCTTATGCATCTAAAAGTTTTTGTTTGTTTGTTTTTGATTTTTGAACCAGGATCTCTCCATGTAGATCAGGTGGCCTGCAACAGAAATCCTCCCATCTCTGCCTCCTGATCTGTACCACCATGCATGGCTTTATTTATAAGTTTTAACTGAGGTGAGAGATTAGTCAAGGCTGTGTTAGATTCGAAAACTCAAGATTTTGAAGTTATGCAATAAAGGATAACAAATAATTAAAGAATGACAAACAGCTAAACTGTACTTGCTGAAGAGGAGATTTGGGGAAATGGCTCAGAAAGTCTCTTTGCCAGAGGACCTGTGTTTGGGTCCTAGCACTCATATCCAGTGGCTCACAACTGCTTTTTCTTTAGTTCTAGAGGATCCAATGACCTCTTCTGACTTTGCACTCATGTGCACAAATGTACACACACACCCACACACACACACACCCACAAATATAAATAATTAAAAATTAATTTAAAACCCCAAAATAGGAAAGAGCATCAGGGAAATAGTGAAGGACCTAGATAGGAAGGAAACTACTGAGTGCTCTAGAGATGTACTGGAAGTACAGTGAATACATTAGAAAAACTAGAGTTACCTATTTGTTGATAGGGGATGTTCTGTATGCTATGAATATATGCTTTTCTTATTCGTTGATTAAATAAATGGTGATTGACCAGTAGCCAGGCAAGAAGTATAGGCAAGGCTATGAGGCTAGGAGAATTCTGGGAGGAGGAAGGCAGTTGGGAGCCACCAGGGAGATGCCATGTTCTACCAGGAAGACGCGATGTTGGACATTGTCCAGTAAGATAAGGCCATGTTAAATTACATAGATTAATAATTAAGAGAGATCTAGCTAGTAAGAAGCCTAAGCCATTGGCCAAACAGCTTATAATTAATATAAGCTTCTGTGTATTTATTTGGGACTAAACAGCTTCAGGACTTGGTGGGAAAGAAACTGTGTCTTTAATTTGTAATAAAAGGGGATAGATTCCTGAGAATGCATCTTAGTGGATCTCTTGTTCATCATGAATAAAATCCTGGGTTTGATCTCTAGCACCATATATATGTGGCATGATATTATAAACCTGTAATCTTAGCACTTAGGAGATGGAAGAAGGAACAGTTTAGGGTCATCTTGGCTACATGGTGATTTCAAAGCCAGCTTAAGATACACGGAGCTGATTCTTTAAAAAAAAAAAAAGGCTGGGGGTGTTGTTGTTGCTGGTGATATTAGATACTAGAACTACCTTATGTATAAAGAGTGAGTTGCAAGGCCCACCATAATTACATTCTCTTGTTATAAGCCTTCTGAGAAGTTTTGTGATTTTGCCTTCCTTCAGGATTGAATCAGGTGCTCATAAAAATTATCTGAATAAAAATCTAAAGGATCAGTATAAGCTGCTGCTTCAACTTTGTTGCTTCAATACAGGTAAACATTTTGTTTAGGGTGATAATCCAAATAAAGTCCATAAACGAGTTGTGTTCCAGATGGTCATATAAAAACTCAGGATTCTGTTTGCTTGTATTTCTGATCTTCTCCAAATTCCCCATATTCTCTCTTCGTAGTTAATGATTGGGGGAGAAAATCCAGGAATGCATGCAAGAAGATCTCAACATTTCAAGTTTGAATGTGGTATATGCCATGTTGGTTCATATTCCATTTGCTGAATTTCAGGCACATGATTTCAATTAGTTACAGGATGTGGTCTAGCCATGGGCCAGAAGAAAAGCAGAAAACTGGTATTTTTAAACACCAGTAAGCTCTACAACAAATATCCTCCTGCTCATTTACTAATGCACTAGAAACTGCATTGTTTATTTGACACTAAAGCTAACCTCTAATTTATTTTCTAAGTGAACTCGATAGTTATTGTTATAGCAGAGTGCTGTTGGAAAGAATATGAACTATAGTGAAACATGAACATTGTTTACTAATGTCACTGAATGGAGAGAAAGAATCACCCAGAGATATAAAAAGGTATTCCAGGCCTAGAATGTGGCTCAGAGGCAGAATGTGCATCTAGCATGTATAGAGACCTAAGTCTAATCCCCAGTGCTAAAAGGAAAATAAAAGAGTTGATAAAACCTCAAATTGGAAAAAGTTAAAGGAGAACAAAGGAAGCTTTCAATCTTAATTCAGCCTCTTGATTTTTCAGTTAACAGACCAAGAGAAGCCAAACAATGTTTCCAAATCTATATAGATAATTAGTTGAAACCTATTTTTTGTGATCTCAAGCTTTAAATAGAAACAAAAAGTAACATATCAATAAAATGTTTCCACACTCTGATTTCAAAAGGTACAGAATAACTAAACAGTTTACAAATCTGGTAAGACTACATAGTCTCAGAAAAAGACCTATTTTTAATTTTTAAAAGTTTTTCATTGTGTGTGTGTGTGTATTTATGTGCTTGTGTACCAAAGTGTGCATGTGGAGGTTAGAAGACATCTTGTAGGAATTGGTTCTCTCCTTCCACAATACAATTCCTGCCAGAGGACTAGGAAATCTGCTATGAGATTGTCTTCTAGAAATGATAGGGAAGCTTCACCCATGTTACTTCAGGAATATATCTCCCTAAACAGACAGAAAAAAGGACAACACCAACAGACATGCTAACATGGAACGGGAAAACTCACTGGGATCTGATGGGAGATGTCATTCTGTATATATGTTTCTCATACTGGTTAATGAATAAAGAACTGTTGGCCAATAGGAAAGAAAGATAGGAGGAACTAGGAGAGAAGGAGGAAACAGGAAGTAGTAAGAAGGAGTCAAGATGGAGAGTCTGGAGAGAGCAGGATGCCAGCCTGCTCTCGGTAAGATAACCACGTGGAAACATTAGATTAACAGAAATGGGTTAATAATTAAGACAGAGCTGGCAGATAAGAAACTAGTACCTGGCCAACAGCATTATATCAAATACAGAGTCTCCGTGTGTTAATTGGGGCTGGCACGGTGGCGGGACAAGACCAGCCGCAGGCAGAAAAACCTTACTCTTTACAGGGATCCACCCTTAGACAAAAAATTAAAGGCAGCTAAGGGAAGCCAAGAGCAAAAGTTGTCTTCTAGGGAGAAGCCTTCCAATTGTCATCCAGTACCAAGTGCTTAGACCTGAAATCATGTAGGTATAAGTAATACTAAATGTATTCAGCAGTGTGTGTGTGTGTGTTTGTGTGTGTCTGTGTCTGTGTTTACCAACACCAGATCCCTCATCTGCTACGAGGAGACCAGGTAAGTGATCTGGGGTAGGGAATAAGAGTTGCTAGGGGGCTTCTTCTACTTCGGGAAAACACCAAATGGCGGATGACGCTGGTGCAGCGGGAGGGCCTGGAGGTCCCGGGGGCCCAGGATTAGGAGGCCGCAGCGGCTTCCGCGGAGGCTACAGCAGCGGTCTCAGGGGCCGCGGTTGTGGTTGAGGCTGTGGCCGTGGTCGAGGCCGTGGGACTCTTGGAGGTAAAGCCGAAGACAAGGAGTGGGTCCCTGTCACCACGCTGGGCCGCCTGGTTAAGGTCATGAAGATCAAGTCCCTGGAGGAGATCTACCTTTTCTCTCTGCCCATTAAGGAATCCAAGATTATTGACTTTTTCTTGGGGGCATCTCTTAAGGATGAGGTTCTAAAGATCATGCCAGTACAGAAACAGACAAGGGCTGGCCAGCGGACCAGGTTCAAGGCTTTTGTCACTATTGGGGACTACAACGGTCATGTTGGTCTTGGTGTTAAATGCTCCAAGGAGGTAGCCACAGCTATCTGAGGGGCCATCATCTTGGCCAAGCTTCCCATTGTCCCTGTGAGGAGAGGCTACTGGGGGAACAAGATTGGCAAACCCCACACTGTTCCATGCAAAGTGACAGGCTGCTGTGGCTCTGTGTTGGTGTGTCTCATGCCTGCCCCCAGAGGCACTGGCATCGTCTCTGCTCCTGTGCCCAAGAAGCTACTGATGATGGCCGGTATTGATGACTGCTACACATCAGCCAGAGGCTGCACTGCCACCCTGGGCAACTTTGCCAAGGCCACCTTTGATGCCATCTCTAAGATCTACAGCTACCTGACCCCTGACCTCTGGAAAGAGACTGTGTTCACCAAGTCTCCTTATCAGGAATTCACTGACCATCTTGTGAAAGCCCATATCAGAGTCTCTGTTCAGAGGACCCAGGCTCCAGCTGTTGCCACCACATAAGGGGTTTATACAAGAAAAATAAAGTGAATTAAGTCTGTTAAAAAAAAAAAAAAGAGTTGCTAGGGGAATAAGGGAAATTATGCAAATCATATTTTAATTAAAAGAACATGTGTATCCTCAGGAACATCTCTTCCAAAAAATTAGCAACTGTAAGTCATTGCAGTTGAAATCTTTTTTTTTTTTCCCCTCTTATGTGTTGCTATCTTCCCTTTTATACAGAGCTGAGAAATTGAGAGTAGAGATTGGTAGTCAAACTGCATAGGTTTATGTCTTGACTATGGCTTAACTAGCTGCAATGGTCTGACACAAAAATTTTCCTGTCTTGGTTTCCTCGTTTGTAAAAAGAGAACAATATTAGAGTATTCCTTCTAAGGTAGTTGTGATGATTAAAAGTCAGTACAGGTAAGACATGTAAAGCAATTTGTGTTAATCACTAAGTATATGTTAGTGCAAAGATTCACACTTTACACTATTTGGGGGCACATATATTAATTAATGAAATATATGAGCATATTTATCAACTAGTAATAAGTTACAGAAAGAGATAGTACCAAGTGCTATCAGAGTATTTACAGGTTATCAAATTTAGTCTGGCATTATGTTACAGAATTCTTTACATTTTAGCTTCTTTTACTGATATGTGAATTTTCTGAAAGTAAGAATGGTGTCTTAATCTTCCTTATGTAACTGTCAGTAAGCACTGTATCTGGTGCATAGCAGGGGCTCCAGACTGCTTTGGAGATAAAGATTAAAGGGAAGAAAGAAAAAAATTCTACAGGTATCACCATGAGAGTATAAAGATGTTGGAGGCAAGTGCTCTGCAGGGGGTGGAGAATTATGATCTCTTATCCTGGCTACCTGCAGGGGCACTGTACCTTCAGCTTAGGAGTCAGCCTCCCAGTGACCTGCATCTGCAGCTTAATGAGGATGTATCCATTAATTCACTGAGGCTCCTTCAATTTTCAATTTGTTCAAAGACAACCCTCAGGTCTTCCTAGAGGCCTGGTTGCTTATTTTATAGTTTATACAGGAGGGTTTTTTTTTTTTTTTTTTTTTTTTTTTTTGTGCTGCTGACACATTTGATAATCAGTCTTGGGAAAGGGGCTGCTTATCTCAGAGAAAGGCAGAGAGAAAGGAACATCTGAAGGCAGATTTTCCTCCTCCAGTGAGAACTGAGCTGCTGAAAAAAGGCTGCCTTAGGCCTTGTCTAGAATCCAGGTTGAAGGAAAGATGTAGATTCAGTACTGATTTTCTTCTTGGAGCCCCAAATGAATTGATTGTCCATATAATCTGGGAAGAAATTTCCACTGTAGGCAGAAGAAAAGATGGAAGGATCCATGCCTTAGGTTATCTTGTAGTAGAGCATAAAGATACCCAATATTTATGTTTATATTTTGACATGTAAGATTATCATAAATGTGGATTGTGAGAGTAGTGATGAATGTTTTAAATGCCTGAATAATGCAAGAAAAAGAAGGATGAGGCTGAATTTCTTGGACCTATATTTCAAATTGTGTTGAAACACATGAATGACTATTAAAACACAATCAACATATTTAATCACATATTTAATCAGGACATTTGTGATGGTACATACTTCAATTACATCACTGGAGAGGCTGAGACATGCAGAGCATTCCTCGAATCCTCCTTGTTTCCTAGTCCCGCCTATCTTGCTTTCCTATTGGCCAACAGTGCTTTATTCATTAACCAGTATGAGAAACATATTTACAGAATGACATCTCCCATCAGCTATATTATACGATATAGGCCAGCCTGAGGTGGATATTAAGACTCTTTCTCAAAAAATGTACATAAATATGTATTGTATGATTATAATGATAATAAAATAATATGCACAAACTCATATTCATATTATCTTCTATTTTCTAGACAGTATTCTGAAAGTTTAGTATATATAAATTCTGCAGTAATTCTATGGACTAAGTCCTATTACCCCTATTTTACACCTGAAGACACTGATGCAAGTGAGCTGAAGCAACTTGCTCAAGGCCTGCTCTGTGTTATCTTTGTCAGATTATCTTTGTCACCAAATCTTTCAATTTTACCAAAGCCGTGCTAAGGAGAAGCAATTAGTTTCAATCAGATCTTCATTTTATTTCAGGGTTCTCATTTATAAGTATCTGTAGTAAGAGTTGTCATAGGTTAAGACAGGAAGGAGACTGATGACAGAGGACAGAAAATATATATGTTATTGAAAACTATGGGACCACAAGATAGACAAATTATTTACAACAATCTCTGGGCTCAAAAAACATCATCAATCTAACATCTGCAACCTGGATCCTGGAAAATACTCTCTGCTAATGGACAATGTCTTCAGAGGCTGTATTTCATGAAGTCATCACCATCTCCTCTAACTGTTAAAATAGTCCTCTGAGCTAAATGCTGTAGTTTACAAACAGGTATAGATATCTATATCTATAGATATAGATAGCTTTCTCAATGTCTAACAGCTGATACAAGGCAGACTTGAAACCCAGGTCTGTGGTTTAAAACACTAACATGTTTTCAACGATCCAAAATTAGCTTAGTATCCGTAGCACCTAGTGCATACCCTTTTCTCATAAGTTAATTGAGTTAAGTTACTAGTTTTGTGTGTGCCCATAGCTTAGATCCTTTTGTGTTTGGATCTGATTTGTTCTGAAGAGACCATGTGCTAGAAGGTTCATTGATAACATGAAAAACAACAGATGTGGGGGAGCAAAGATTAGGAAGTAGGACCCAGGTCAAGGATTTAAGGTCATTAAAGTTATTCTTTTGAAGAGGACATTGAGTCCCTGGTCCCTCCTGGCCATCGTGAAGAGGGCAACTTTATTTCTCCATATGGTTCTTGCCATGATGTTCTCTTTGCCATAGATCTGATACAGTGTGCCCAGAGACTCTGAAACTGTGATCCAAATATACCTATCCTTTCTTAAGTTACCTCAAGTGTTTTGTAGTGACAGAAAGAGCTGTAATTTGGTCCCTTTGTTTTTTTTTTTTTTTTTTTTCCTGCTTCTCTTTTTGAGGTTTAGAGTTCTAATGTTCTCCTAGAGGAGACTAGTGCAACCATATCATGTCACCAAGTGCTCAAAGACTTGTCAATCAGTCTGCGTTATGGACAAGCATAGGGAAATCCAGGGGTCCAAGAGGCCCTTTTCATCCTGTAACAGAGTTCATCAAATGCCCAGTGTATGGCTTTACATTGCCACTGAAGTTACTGGCTTGGGAAGTATCAGAACATTTTACTTTTCTAGGAAGGAAAGAACCACAATTGTGTCCTTGGGTGTGTTAAACAATGTCAACTATAGAGAGGGGCCAGGAGATAAAGGCTGTGGTGGTTTATAGGCAGGAGGTGAGAGAAACCACATACTTATTTCCTCCCACACTAATGGATCTGCAGTAAGATGTCTTGATGTCAAGAGTACTGCTGCTGGGAAGCCAGAAGGACTGGGAAAAGGGAAGTTCTTTAGTGTTATGTTTGTGTTTCTCCTTTGATAATGATGATGGATTCTCAGATCACAGGGAGGAGGGACCACCATAGTCTATTCTCCAGAGCTTTTTCTGTTAGTGTCTCATTATCTCAGTAGGGAAAAAAAAGTGAAAACCAGCAGTGTAGACAGAAGAATTCTAAAGTATATGACGAGCATACTCCTCTGTCCAGGTCAGAGCTCTGAGGTATTAAAAAGAAAATTAGTTGGTTTTGGGGGCCAGTGCTGTTTGTTTGTCTTTTGCAACTATGCATATTTAGCAATAGGGCTCCATATCTATGTAGGCTATTAATCAAATCCTACAAAGTAAAGTCATCAAAGTGTTAATATGAGCTTTAATCAGAACTTCTAGATCATATCTCTGGGCCATCATTAATTTTACTAAAACAAAATTGCTTTGATCCACAGAAATAAAAACATTCCCATAAAAATAATATCCAGTGTTTATAAGTACTTATTCTGAACCAGATGTTGTAAGTGCTGTACAAGTTCTAACCCATTTATTTCTTATAGTAGTGCCAAGAGGCAAAACATAGTCACATTTCTACTTTCACATAATACCAGAGGCATAGTAGAATAAGTGTTATATTACTGACTGCTGTTCAAATTCCAAAATCTACTATTCACCTCTTTCAACAGCAAAGTAAAGATGTTATCTACACTTCAGAGGACAGGGAGCAACAAAGCTGCCTAGTTCTTTCCATGAAGTTGAAGATTGTGGCTTTTCCACAGCATGGTGATCTCAAGATTTCTGAATTCCATTCACAAAAGACAGAGCGGGAGGAAGAAGTATTTTAAGAGCATTGTGATGTAACTGCGTGGCCTCCTTTTTCTCTGCTCTTCCCACTTACTTCTTTTTCTGCTCCTCTTCATCCTCCTGTGAGACAAAGTCATGCTATGCAGCCTAGACTGGACTTGAACTTGCTAGCCTTCTTCCTTAGCCTCTAGAGTGTTTATTTCAGCACTGGAAACCATAAATGGTGACTTCTGGCACAGATAAGTTACTAAGACTAGCCATGATCCAAGAGAAAATGTTGATTTTTATTAAGTACGAGGTTTATTGACAAAACTAGAGTAATTGAAAATCAGTTTTCATGGTGACACAGGCCTCAATACCTGAATATGGGGGCAGAGGCATGATTATAAATTCTAGGTGAGGAAGAGTTACATAAAAGTTGTTTCAAATCTATCACAGTAATAATGAAACCATATATCTGGTGTGTTGAAAAATATTTATTTGCTTATTTGTTTTTGTTTGTTTGTTTATTGTTTCTGAAATGGGATCTCATTCTGTACCCCAAGTTAGCCTATAACTCATTTTATAGTCCAGGTTGGACCTGAATGTGTGCCCACCCTTTTGTCTCAGTTTCTCAAGGGCTAAGGGTATAGAAACAAACCACCATCCCTAGCTGAAGAATATATATTTTTTTCAGATTCCCTAGCTACTAAATATAGAAGTTGGATTTATAATTGAATTATCAGGACCACTAACATAACAACATTGCAATTCAGTTGTTTGGAGGGTTAAGGTGGCAATGCTTCTTTTTCTTATCCTTCCTTAAAGAATATGTTAAATAACACCTTAGTGCCAGACATTGTTCTAGAAGTTAGGATAAAAAGCAAACCAAGTGCTATCCCTACTCTCTATAAAATAACCATTATTGTTCAGTGTGAATAATACCATATCATATGAAGTATATGAACTTAGAAGGAAGCAATTTCCAGCATAAGGGCTTCTAAAAGAAATGAGGTTTGAATTATATCTTAAAGGATTAAGAAAATCTTCTTGGGTGGCATAGAGTAAATGCCTACATACCATCAAATCTGTATGTTAGAATCCTAATCTCCACTGACTACATTTGGAGTTAGGGTTTGTAAGGATAAATGAGGTCATAAAGGCCGAGCTGCTATTTAAATAGGATTAGTTTCCTTATAAAAGACATCAGAGATTCATGATGTTTTCTACTTAGGGACACAACAAGAAGGTGCATTTTCCATATCATGAAAAGAGCTCACAGCAGTTAACAAAGACACTCCCTGGTCTTCTAGACCCCAGACTTGTAAGAAAATAAATCTGTTATCTGAGCAACTCAGTTGACTCATGCTTTACTAAGGTAGCTTCAAGTTGACTCAGACAAGCAGGTAAAATGAGAAGGAAGAGTATTCCAAAATGAAAAGAAGATGAAATGGCATATGTAAGGAACAGAAGTTGTCTATCAGAGCTGAAGGACAGGGCACTTGTAGGGCGGTAGTGAGGAACAGAGCAGAATGGTGCCCAAATATAGATCCCTTGTTCTTCTTGAATTCTGGGGCTTCTTACATGAAAAGGTTTCAAATTGCTTGAGTTACTGCAACAGACATTTTTGCTTCTCAAGTTCAAGTTCCTGAATAATTTAGGATGGATTTTTAGCTACAATAAAAATCACTGACCAACCATGATCTAAACCATATACAGTTTAAATTATTTCTTAATAAAAAAAAAAAAAAACTGATGCTGCCAGGCATACAGTCTATGATGCAAAGTCTGTGATTCCTTTAAAGTGTTGGTACACCATTCTCAGTAGATGGTTTGGAATTATGTTATAAGGTCCCAGATATCATGTCAAATTTCCCAAAGGCCACTGAAAGTATTAGCTTTTACATTTTTCTCTGATAAAGCATCTACATGCATGACATTGGTTAGAACTTAATCACATGGGGCATTTGTGATTGCTTAAAATATTTGTTTTACTTTAGATGTCTATACTTGAAAGTAATAATCTATAACATTTACCGAAGAAAACTGGGAATGAAGAATTGCTACCCAGTACACCTCTGGGAATCCCTGAAACATCTAGGCTAATGAAAGACAGGGGGAGAATAGTGGAAGAGGCTTCTCAGGGAGAATTTTATAGGGACCAGCAAGAATAGTTTTGTTTGGTGTATATATGTGTTCATGTGTGTGCATGTGTGTGAAGGCTACTGGTTGACATCAGCTGTTTAACTCTATTGCTCTTAATCTTATATTTTGAGACAGAGTCTCTCACTAAAACTGAAGATCACATATTTGACCAAACTGGCTAGCAAATTGTGGTGGGGGTTTCCTTTCTTTACTTTCCACAGTGTTGGGGTTGTAAGAATACTCTGATAGACAATGCTTTTATGTGCTTGTTGAGGACCTGGATTTAGATCATTATGCTTGTACAGTGAGTACTTTGCTATGAACCATCTCCTTAGCTTCCAATTGTATACATTTGTCAAGCCCATCATGGAACCAGTTTCCTGCCTGAGTTTAAAACATTAATTTAATGGCTAGATGTGGTGGCACATACTTTTAATCCCAGCACTCCAGAGCCAAAAGGTAAGGCAGTTACCTAAGCCACCCTGCTCTACCTAGAGAGTTCCAGGAGAGTTGGGGCTACATAATGAGATCTTGCCAACACACATACACACAATTAAAATAAACCATAGACTATTTACTTTTTATATTTAAAAAGATTTTAAGTTAAGCTTTACATCATTTCCTCCTTTTTCTTCTTCCCTCCAATCCCTTTCATACATTCATATATATGTATGTATGTATGATATATGATATATGAATGTATCTCTTTTTTTAAAAGGTGTATATGTGTGTGTGTGTGTGTGTGTGTGTGTGTGTTGCATGCATGTGCAATAGCATGCTACTAGAGATTGGAAAACAAATTTGAGAAGTTATTTATTTCTTCTACCCTGTGGATTCCAGAGAACACAGGTCATCATATTTAGTAGCAGGGACTTTTCACCCACTGAGACATCTTTCTGGCCCATTGGATGAATATTCTTTCCCAGTGTTCTTAAGATTACTTTTATAAAAGTCTTTTCATCTTCATTAAGAAGCAAGAGAAACATGAAATGGTATTTTTGTCAGTGGCACATACAGCCTTCCTATTATGTATTTTTCCCAGTCTATAAGGTGTTTTGTTTTCATTGGCTTTTTGAACAGAAAACATGTAAGCATTGAGTTCCTAATCACCCCAGGATGTTATCAGACGGGGCTTTTGGGAGGTGATTTAGGTGAGGAGAATCTGTAGCCATTGAAAGAGAACCGAAGGCCAGTTATGGCTACTACCACATGAGGACACCAAAGTCAACAAGGACATGGGAACTCACCAGACATTAGAATGTCTGCCACTTTACTCTTAGATTCCTAAGCCTCTGAACTTTTGTGTATAAGTCACACAATTTATGTCATTTTGTTATAGTAGACGAAGAAGGCACTTAGGAAGAATTTCTTATGCCATTTCTCAGAATTTGTGTTATATACTCAAATTCTATTGTTAATATTATTTTAGAGATTGAATCCCTAAAGCCTGTGAGAAATGCCAACTTCCTTTCTTGTTTAGAGTGAGAGTGACTAAGAAATTTTAACTTTGCCTTTATGATTTCCTTTCAACATTATCAACTGAGTTCATCTACTGTATGTGGTCTCCCCTTTTATACTTGTTCTCTTCTCTTTATTCCTTATTCATGCAATGAAGATGTTTGATTGTTTATTTTTTCCCCCAAGAACAGTTCTTTTCTGACTACAATCTAAATCTCTCCCACAAAGCCATCACACCCTCAATCTTAGAACACCAGTACATGCAGGGAGCATAGGAACTTTCTAGTTCCTACCTTCTGCCCAACATGCTGTTCCCACCTGTTTCTTATCTTAGAATAGTGAGAGGCCACATACCATACTAAATAGTCAACTTGGTTTACTTCAGGATACTGTCTGGGTTATATAAGACAGGAAAGAAGCAGAAATGCACAAGAGAAACAGCTTAGATTTGTCTGGTATTCAGACAGCCCACAGATCCTGAAGGCTTCTGGTGCAATGTAGTTTTGAAAATTCAATCTGTTAGCCCTTCAAGTAATTCATCTAATCACACACACACACACACACACACACACACACACACACACACACACACACACACACACACAGAAAACAAAAATAAAACCCTGACTTATTTCTATTCTTTCTTTTTCTGTTTTTTAGACAACCCACTGACGCTTAAAGGTTTAAAAAGATATCCCCCAGATGTTAAATGGTAGAGCTGAAAATGGAAACTGTATTTTCTGATATCAAATGCTCAGAAGCTGGGCTCCTGGATGCTGCTACCACTATGACTGGAAAGCTGTTGGATGTTAAGCATAGCATGAGCCACAGAAGTTTTGAATTTCCTTTTTTAACATTTAATTAATTTTTTCCTCAAACAAACCTATAAGTGGAAACACAGAGGCATCTTCCTGTTCCTTTTCCTTCTTTCTTTCTCTCCTTCCTTCCTTTTCTGTGCTTAGAATTGAGTCTAGGGCATATTGCATAGTAGACAAGCACTCCATCCCTGAACTATATATTTAGTCTTATCTTTAGTTTTAAATGTAGAAATTGAGCTCTAGAGGCTTGATTGGCTGGGACAAGGCTACAGAACCAGCATGATCTTGGTGGTGATTAGATTATGTCTTTCTAAATTAACCAATAAGTGACACATTTTTTTTTACTATCAGTTTTTTAAAAGGAAGAAAAAATAAGAGGAATGTGAGATTAAAGGAAGAAGGAGGAGAAAGGAAGAGGATATATTTCTTTTTATGACTGAGCCATAGTTAACTCTCAATGAGCAATGGCTAAGTGCCGATCACATCCTTCACTCTTGGGCTCTACTGTGCATGCTCAATAGTACTCAAGCTAATTTCTTAGAAGTTTCATGTTGAAAATATCTAAGGACTCCATAATCCTGTTACTAATGAGTCATCTTCTTCACCATCTGTTTATATAACAAGCCTAACCACAGCCATTGCTGTGATTACATGCTGAAAATGACCTAATGCTGTTTTATTTAATGATATCCAATCACTTCCATCTGGTCTGTGGGTGGGATGTACAGTCATTATTCATCAATAGAACTTTGCAAATAAAAATACATATGTATATTAAAAAACCAATAATTTACACTAATTGGAGTGAAGACCTTTCCAAATTAACAAAAAGTTTGTTTTATCAATTTCAATCCTATGATGTAATTAATCACCTACTGATCATGTTGCCAGCTAAAAGGGCACTAGAATAGGAGTATTGTGAGCTAGAGGCTTTTTTTTAGTAAAAAGAAGCAATGAACAGAGGGAGTTATGCAATCTGGGCCTCACAAGATGACCTAAAGGATGGTGTGGATATCCAGGATCTTCCCTTCCTGAGACTTTAACTATGAACATATGGTATTATTGGCATTGTTGGGAATGATCCATTATGCTAGGTTAATACACATTCAAGTATATACAACAAATAAAGAAATCATGCTAAATAAAGTCTTATGTTATTGGAAAAAACTGAAGGTAATTTGTTAATTGTTTTTAGGCTCATCATTCACGTGGACCAAATATATGTATTGGCTGGTGTCTTGGTCATTGTTTTATTTCTATGAAGAGACCAAGGTGACTCTTATAAAAGAACACATTTAACTAGGGATTTTCAGAGATATTTAGTTCATCATCATGTCGGGGAGTGTGGCAGCAAGCACACTGGTGCTGGAGAAGTAGCTGAGAGCTACATCCTGATCCATAGGCAGAGAATGAGAGGCTGGGCCTGGCATTGGGTTGCAAAAACTCAAAGCTGCCCCCCTCATCCTCTCCCCTCATCAGTGACACACTTCCTCCAACAAGGCTACACCCCATAATCCTTCTAATTTTTTCAAATAGTGTCAATCCCTGGTGACTATACATTGAAATATATGAGACTATGGAACTATTCTTATTCAAACCACCACAGCTGCTTGATACCTTATCTCTAATGTACAAAAATTCTTCAAGTAAGTCAGTTTTGATATCACAGGGCACATTTTGTGGCAAATAAAAGAAATTACATAGCAAAATAGGTGACACAAACAGAGAAATTTGATGTTTTCTTCATGGTAAGTGCAAATCAAAAATAATGTGACATTGGATTGATTTCAATATTCAACAACATTATTATTTGGGGTTTGTTGTACTTTGTGAACACATGAGTTCATGACTTGATTTTTCAGGGTTACTCAAAGGCTGGTTTCTTTTATGGAGAGTAAATGGCTTTATAGCGGCAAGTCACATGATCCAGAATGGTGTGGGAGAAAGAAGGGGATGGGGTAAGGGAATAGAAGAGAGGGAGTTAAAGCAAAGAGGACAAAGGAGAGGGAAGAGAGGGGAGTCTAGAGGTTATAAAAGCAATGTTACCATACAAACAGATTACTCTTAGAAAGTTGCCAAGAAGCATACAACAACCAGATGAGAATTTGTTCTGAAGAAATTAAACATTTACTGAAATTATTTCAATGTAATAACTTCTGAAATAAATGTAAAGTTTATCTAACATAAGTAATTTCATCAAACTCATAGAAGATATTAGCCCACAGTCTAAAAATGCCATTGCTTCCCATACGTATTACTCTCCTCTGAGAAGTGAAGTATATCCATGAGCTCTAGTTTTCTCATTATCTAGGTGTGTGGATAAAGACAATGTAGTACATTTGCACAATGAATTAAAAAACAATGACATCTTAAAATTTGCAGGCAAATAGAGGGATTTAGAAAAAAAAATCATCCTGAATGAAGTAATCCAGACCCAGAAAGATAAATATGTTTTGTATTCACTCATAAGTGGATATTAGACATAAAGCAAATGATAAACGACTTACAGCCCATAACCCCAGAGAAACAAGGTAACAAAGAGGACTTTAAGAGAGACATACATGGATCCAGCTAGGAAAGAGAAATAGAAAAGAGCCCCTGAGCAAATTGGTAGTGTGGAAGGGAAGGGGAGGGTGGAAATGGAGAGAACAGGAGGGAAGGGGATTGTGGAGGAGAATATGAGGGAACTGGATGGTTATGTTGGGGGAAAGACAGAGAGGGAGAACAAGGAAAGAAATATCTTGATAGAGGGAGCCATTAAGAGATTAGCAAGAAATGTGGCACTAAGGAAATTCCCAGCAATACACAAGGATGACCCCAGATAAAACTCTAAGCAGTAGTGGAGAGTGTGCCTGAATTGGCTTTCCCCTGTAAATAGATTGAGGACTATAATAATGGTCACCATAGAACATTTATCCAGTAACTGATAGAAGCAGAGGCAGAGATCCACAGCCAAGCACTGAGCTGAACGCCCAGAGTACAGGGGAAGAGAGTGAGGAGGGATAATATGAGCAATGAGATCAAGGACATGATGGGGAAACCCACAGAAACAGCTGATAGAGCTAGTGGGAGCTCACTGACTCTGGATTGACAGCTGGGGAACCTGTACAGGTCCAAACTAGACCATCCTGAATACAGAGGGCTGTGGATAGTTTGGGCAGTTTATGGGGTTACTGGCAGTGGGACTAGGATCTATTCTTAGCATATGAACTAGCTTTTTGTATCCCATTTTCTATGGGCTCAGCATAGCCATGCGGGACGGGTTCTTGGTCCTGACACAATGTGATGATGAGACAGACTTTGTTAACTCCCCCTCTCTGAGAAGCAGATAGGAGTTGGGGTAGGGGAAAGGTGGGAGGGCGTTGGGAGGAGGGGAGGGAGTGGGAACTGGATGGTATGTAATGAACAAATAAACAAACAAATAAACAAAAAAAGAGATTAGAGATGCAAGTCACCACAAGGAAACTCAGCTTCCTTAAGATGTCATCATACCCTCCAGGTAGGCATCATACATACAGCCCCAGAAAATAACAAGTGTTGATAAATGAAAAGCCTCAGCTGCACTGCTGGTAGAAATGCAAATAGTAAGACACTATTTAAAAAAAAAAAAACTGCCCACATGCTAGGTAGTTTCTCAAAATATTATATATAAAATTATAATTCAGAATTTCCATTTCTGATGTATATCCTAAAGAATTGAAAGATTCTGGTGTTTTTGTTATTCAGAACAGCCCAACAATAGAAGCAACTCAAATAATTATAGAGATGATGAATGCAAAAAGATAAGGTTTAAGTACAATGGAAAATTATTTAGTCTTAACAGGAAATGGAGTTCTGGTACATACCACAATATGGATAAACAATGAAGACATTAAGTTAATTAAAATAAGAAATAATACCCATGTGAAAGAGCAAACATACTGTTCCATATACATGTTACCTAGAATAGTCAAGTTCATAGAGCCATGATAGAACAGCACTTAGTAGCTACAGGATGGAGGAAAGAAGAATAAATATTTATAACCACGGAATTTCAGTTCTGGCTTAAGGAAATTTGGATATGGATGATATATTAGTTACTTTTTTATGGTTGTGATAAAACACCCAGGAAATTTATAAAATAAAGTGTTTAACAGAACTTACAATTTCAGAGGGATTGAGTCCATAATGGCAGAAAAAGGCATGATGCCAGCTGAGAGCTCACATCTTGATCCACAAGCAGGATGCACTGGGATGACATAAATCTTTGAAAATCACAAAGCTTCCTCCAAGTGATACACCTCCTCCAACAAGGGCTCACTTCCCAAGCAGTTCTACCATTTGGGAACCAAACATTCAAACATGTTACCCTAGGTGGGCAATTCTTATACAGACCACCACAGATGGAGTAATAGTTGCATGACAGTGCTCCAGCTGTGTACCTATCATGTTTAAAATGGTTTATCTTATGGTATCAAAAATTTGACATGATAAAAAACATAGCAATGATAATAAAATAGAAAATTCAGTTGCAGAAGATACAAAGAATATGTCATTTTATTTTATTCTGAAAGACTTATTTTTATTATATAGATATGAGGATTTTATTTCATATATGTATATGTACCATATGTGTACCTGGTTCATGCACAGGCCAGAGAGGACATTAGATCATCTGGAACTGGAGTTACAGGTGGTTGTGAGCTTCCACATAGGTTCTGAGAACTGAATTTAGGGCCTCTGTAAGAACAGCAAGTCTTCTTGATTGCTATGCTGCTTCTCCAATCCCCATTTTAATATTTTTTTTTGCCATGTATATGTTCATTTTGTCTTTGTATCTGTGTCTTTCATATCTTTTGAATATCCTCTGGCTACAGAAAGGCATCTCTGGAAGAGGCCTTTGTGACCTGCTTCACAGGAGAAGGGTGAAAGAAAAAAGGATTTTCTTGCTTCTGATGTCTGTAGTGAGATAGTTACTTAGTCCCCTTCTGTGGCACTGACCACGCCCATTGGGGGGTGGAGCCGTGGGCGGAAGTGACCTGTGGAAGGGGACTTGGACAGGAGAGCATCTGGTGGAATTTGCTGATGTTCATCTGTCTAGGTTGTAAGTTATTTGTCCCTGAATAAATATCAATTCGGCCTATTTGTTTATCCTGATCCTTATTTAACCACAATAGATGTCTTCTCAAAAAACCAAGTTGCAATATTTGGGGTGGCATGTCTTGAATCTAATTGGGATCAAAAAAAGCAGTCAATCCTGTGTGTTCATAAAGCCCATAATCTTTCCATGTTTCAGTATTGTTGCTTTAGGAGGTTGGCTAAAGAGTTAAGAGGCATAGTTTATACTCATTTTACAAAACAAGAAATCTACATTTTCACAAATATCTCATGAAGCATGTTTCACAGAAGGAAGCATCAGCTTCTTCCCAGGGGTACCTTGGTGTCCTGGTGTTCTGGCTACCTTGAGTCTTTCACTGAAGAATGTGATCAACTAGAAAGAGTTGTCCCCTGGAATTCTTATCCCTCCTCTAGGCTTGAGACAAAGTCCTGCGATCCTTTTGCATAGTAAATGCAAAGGGTACCTCCTATAGGTGGAGAAGAAGATGGGGAATGATTAGCACATTATGTGGCAATCCTGCCAGCTAGTGGCCAAAAGATGCATGCACCTAATCTGTGCAATAAGGGCTTCTGTTCTCCATTTTGGTTGCCTTTAAAAAATAGCTTATGGTGGTTAAAATATTCATCAGTCTCTTTATCAGGGAAGGGCATTTATGGTAGCCTTTCCACTGTTGCTCAAATTGTTAGTTGGGATCAGTCTTGTAGGTCTCTGGACATTTCTCTAGAGTCAGTTTTCTCTTCAAACCTATAATGGCTCCCTCTTTTATGGTCTCTCTCTCTCTTCTCTCTCTTTTCTCCCCTGACTCAATCTAACTTATCCACCATCATAGTGCCCTCATCTAGTAGCTGATGGAAACAGAAGCAGACACCCACAGCTAAATACTGAGCCGAGCTGGAATCCAGATGCAGAGAGGGAGGACCAGGCAACAGAAACCCACAGAGACAGCTGACCCGAACAAGGAGGAGCTAACAGGCCCCCAGACTGATAGCTGGCAATCCAGCATTGGCCCGACTCAGACTCCCTGAACATGGGTCTCACTTAGAAGGCCTGGGTAGTCTAAGGGACCTCTGACAATGGAACCAGGATGTATCCCTGATGCACAAAAGGACTCTGGGAGTACATTCCCCATGGAAGGATACTCCCTTAACCTAGAGGCAGGAGGGAGGGCCTAGTCTCTATTCTAAATGACTTGATAGATTTTGTTGAATCCTCCTGGAAGGCACCACCCTCTCTGTGGAGTGGGGGGGATGGGAGTGGAGGGTTTGGGGAGCATGAGAAAGAGAAGCAGAGAGGGAGGGAGGAAGAGAGGCAGGGAAGGAGGGAGAGGGAACTGGGATCGATATGTAAAATGAGAAAATTAAATAAATAAATAAAACTACAAAAAATAGCTTATGATGAGGTCTTTCATCCATGTGGACTTAAGTTTTGTGCATGGCAATAGATACGGATCTATTTGCAGTCTTCTACAAGTCAGCATCCAGTCATGCCAGCACCATTTGTTGAAGATGCTTTCTTTTTTTCTGTTGTATAATTTTAGCTTGTTTGTCAAAAATCAGGTGTTCATAGGTGTGTGGGTTAATAATAGCAGGATTTCCAATTCAATTCCATTGGTCTTCCTGTCTATTTTTGCACCAATACCAAGCTGTTTTCAGGACAATAGCTCAATAGTAGATCTTGAAGTCAGGGACAGTGATCCCTCCAGAAATTTCTTTATTGTACAGGGTTGTTTTGGCTATCCTGGATCTTTTGTTTTTCCATATAAAGTTGAGTCTTGTCCTTTCAAGGTCAGTGAAGAATTGTGCTGGACTTTTGATGGGGATTGCATTGAATCTGTAGATTGCTTTTGACAAGATTGCCATTTTTACTATGCTTATCCTACCTATCCAAGAGCATGGAGGATCTTTCTATTTTCTGGTATCTTCTTTAATTTCTTTCTTTAAAGACTCAAAGTTCTTATTATATAGGGAGATGTTATTTTGCAAATATGTTTCTGTTATTGGTTAATGAATAAAGCACTGTTGGCCAATAGGAAAGTCAGTTGTAATTCTGATAGGTTTGCCTTTATATGTTACTTGGCCTTTTTCCTTTGCTGCTGCTTATTATTATATGGTGAGGGACTTTTTTTTCTTCTTTTTTGTGGTCCACTGTTTTTGGTATTCTGTAAGCTTCTTGTACTTTCATTGGCATTTCTTTCTTTAGGTTGGGAACATTTTCTTCTACGATTTTGTTGAATATATTTTCTGCACCTTTGAGGTGAGTTTTTCTTTTCTTTTTTTTTTTATTTATTATTTTACATGTTGATTCCAGTTCCATTTCCTTCCCTTCCTCCTCCCTGCCTCCCTCCCTCCCTCCCTTTTACCCTCTCTGCCCCTCATATGCATCCTGATCACCCTCCCCTCCCATCCCCCCACCCCAATTCCACATGTAGGGCAATGCCATCCAGGTGGGGTCATGTAGATCTTTCAGGTCATTTGAAGTAGGGACTAGGGCTTCTCTTCTGTCTCTAAGTTAAGGCAGAATCGCTCCCTGGGGGATGTGTTCACAAGGTCCTTTTGTGCACCAGGGATACATCCTGGTTTCATTGTCTGAGGACTGCTCAGTCTTTCTGGCTGAAACCCTTATTCAGGGGGTCTGAGTCAGTCCATGCTGGATTGTCAGCTATCAGTCTGGGGGCCCGTTAGTTCCTCCTGTTCAGGTCAGCTGTCTCTATGTGTTTCTGCAACCTGATCTTGTCCTCTCTGTCTGCATCTGGATTCTAGTTCGACTCAGTGTTTAGGGATGGGTGTTTGCTTCTGTTTCCAACAGGTATTAGATGAGGGCTCCATGGATAAGTTAGCTGTTGATCTCACTATCTGGGAAGGGCATTTATGGTAGCCTTTTCCACGTTTGCTCAAATTGTTAGTTGGGGTCAGTCTTGTAGGTCTCTAGACCTTTCTTTAGGTTCAGTTTTCTCTTCAAACCAATAATGGCTCCTTCTTTTATGTTCTCTCTCTCTATCCCCTCGTTCCCCCCTCTCTTTTTTCTCTTGCTTCTGTCTTCTATTCCTCCTCTGACTCAATCTTCCTAGTCGCACGTGCATTCCTCTCCTCCCTTCTCTTTCTCCTACTTCTCTCTCCATTCACTGCCCCCCCCCCACTTCCCCTGTGCTCTGGGGGACTTGTCCCTTCCCCCTTCTGTGAGGGACTTTATATGAATCTCTTAGAATACACCTTGTATCCTAGTTCCTCTGGTGTTGTGAATTATAGGCTGATGATCCTTTGATCTAGGTCTAAAACCCATATATGAGTGAGTACATACAATGTTCCTCTTCTTGTGACTGGGTTACCTCATTCAGGATGGATTCTTTTCTTGCATGCGAATTTCAAGATTCCATTTTTTTTTTTTTTTTGCTGAGTAGTATTCCATTGTGTAGATGTGCCACATCTTCTTTATCCATTCTTCAATTGAGGGGCATCAAGGTTGCTTCAAATTGGTATAGGAGACTTCTTCCTGAACATAACTCCAGGGGCACAGACACTGAGAGCAACAATTAACAAATGGGACCTCTTCTAACTTAGAAGCTTCTGTAAGGCAAAGGACACAGTGGACAAGACCAAATGGCAGCACAGAGACTGGGAAAAGATTTTCACCAATCCTATATCTGACAAAGGGCTGGTCTCCAAAATATACAAAGAACTCAAGAAACTAGTCAACAAAACACCAAATAACACTATTAAAAATGGGGTACAGAACTGAAGAAAAAATTCTCAATAGAGGAAATCAAAAAGGCCGAAAGACACTTAAGAAAGTGCTCAACATCCTTAGCCATCAGGGAAATGCAAATCAAAACGACTTTGAGATACCATCTTACTCCTGCCAGAATGGCTAAAATTAGAAACTCATGCTGGAGAGGATGTGGAGAAAGGGGAACACTCCTCCACTGCTGGTGGGAGTGCAAACTCATACAGCCATTTTGGAGATCAGTATGGTGGTTCCTCAGGAAAATGGGAATTAGTTTACCACAGGACCTGCCAATCCACCTCTTAGGTATATACCCATATGATCCACATCCATGCAACTAAGACATCTGCTCAACTATGTTCATAGAGGTAAGTTTTTTCACCATTTTCTACACCCATTATTCTCAGGTTTGGCTTTTCCATGGTGTCCTATATTTCCTGGATATATATATTTTTTTTTTTTTTGGTTAGGGATTGTTGAACTTAAGATTTTCTTTGGTACATGAATTAATTTCTCCTAGAGTATGTTCAGTGCCTGATATTCTTCCATCTCTTGTATTCTTTTGGTTATGCTGTATCTGCAGTTCCTGGTCATCCACCCAGCTTTTCTTTTTCGAGCCTTCCCTCAGACTGTTTTTGTTTTTCTTGTCTCTATTTCAGCTTTCAAAACTTGCACTGTTTGAATTGTTTCTTGCAAATTTTGGTTTGTCCTTTCTTCCTTTTCTTTAAAGGATTTTCTCATTTCCTCTTTTAGAGTCTCTATCATCTTCATGAAGATGTTTTTAGGGTCAATGTCTTCTGCTTCATCTGTGTTGGGATGTTCAGGTCTTGCTGGTGTGTTGTCCGTAGGCCTTGGTAGTGTCATATAGATCTTTCTGTGTTGACTGTGTTGTTATACTGTCATCTACCCCTCACTTCTTCCAGTTCACACCAGTGGGGTCTCTCTCTCTCTCCTTTTGTTTATGAGAGCAAGGTTCTCTTCCAGTGGGTGCAAGTGGGTCCAATACTCTGATCGCTCTCCTCTTCCAGTGGGTGGTGATGGGACTAGGGCACTAGCAGACTTTGGATGGGCTGGTCTGCTGGTCCTCAGGAGGCTCTGAGTGGGGCACTGGACCGATTGTCATTCTTAGACAGAAAAACCCACCACTAATGCCACATCTTCAATGTGTCATATATGGAACCCCAGATTTTTCTATTCCTCACTGGAGATACTTAGATTTGATAATCTAGTCAAGAGTTTACCTCAATTCTCTACTGTGTATTTATTATTTATTTATTTATTATTATTTACAGCTTGTTCAGAGGTTGTGTATGTATGTATGTATGTATGTATGTGTATCCAAGAGCATGGGAGATCTTTCCATTTTCTGGTATCTTCTTTAATTTTTTTCTTTAAAGACTCAAAGTTCTTTTTATATAGGTCTTTTTATATAGGGAAATATATATATATATTCCTCCATGTCAAAAGTTCCCTCTATATTTAGCATCTTCTGACAATGCTTGGCTAATTTTATCATCCATATGATGAAGTTGGGTCACATTAATTTTTTTTTTCAGTCTAGTTCAGTTAGCCCTTGTTATTATGTTTTAAAGAATATTCTTTCCTTTTTCCCACATTTCTTTGCCATCAATATGGACACAGGAATTAATCAACAACTAGTTTAGTTGTTAGTAAACAATTAGTTTAGAATTTACTGTTGTACTTAATTTTTGTTTCTTAAATTGTCTTTGACTTGGCCTTCTAGAGATCCACAAAACTAATCCTGTCTTTTGACCATATTTCTTTTTGGCATTTCCTAACTAGCTGGAATAATAAGACAGACCAGCCCATCTTTTAACTCTCCATTACAGTCTTAAAGCCAACCACTGTCTAAGACACCTTCCTTACTTTAAGTGTAGAAAATGCTGAGTAGCAAGAACCAGGTGATAAGCACTCTCATTCAATCATACACATACATTCATACAAGTGTATCCTCATGTATAAATACAAATAATTAACAAATAAATAAATAAAATGCAGAGATACTGATTCATATGTAATTTTTCTATTTATAAATGAAGTGTCCATGCTGGTGTTTCACATTCCAAATTACACTTTCAGAGTTGTCTTTCTTCTCTGAAGCCAAGGCTGAAATTAGACCCATATTTCTTCCTGGTATCTGGAACTATAAGCCATCTGGTCCAACTTCCTTTTGCATAGTCAATTCTGGTAAATCATATTGATCTATTTGCTCATTCTTATAATATTTCTAAACTAGTTTGAGAATTATTTTGCCAAATCACTATAGCAGACCTACTAAAAACAGTTCAGAATCTATTTCCAGCTCTCATCACCCACACATATGCCATCGGCCTACAGCAAAATTAATCAAAGACTGTTAGCAAATTTTCTTCTCTTTGCCCTCCTTATTTTCCCTCTCTCTGATCTTTGGGCAAGAGTACATTTATTTATAATACAATTTAACACATTACTTCCTTTTGTTTCCAAACTTAGCTGGTTCCCCAGTATTTTGTAAGCTTATTACATTTGCCTGGGCAGTGTGGGTACCTGCCTTTAATCCCAGCACTCAGGATGCAGAGGAAGAAGGATTGCCACTAACCAAGAATACATAAAGAAACCCAGTCTCATTAAAAACAACAGTTGCAACAATCCCATACAAATGGTACTTCCTGAGTTGACTCAATAAGTAAAAGCTCAAGGCTTTTACTGACGACTAGAATTTGATTCCTGGAACCCACACAAATTTGGAAGGAGAAAACCTACACCACAAGGTTGTCCTTCAATCTCTACATGTGTGCTTACACACACACACACACACACACACCACCACCACCACCACCACCAAAAACAACAACAATAATAAAATAGTATTAACAATTCTTTAATTTAATTTTAAAGTGGACATAACACACTAAACAAAGCAGAAAGAAGAGAAATAGAAGAGCCCTTTACTCCTATTTGTCCTTATTTCACTTAGCTTCAGTTCCTCACACTTCATTACCACTTGTGGATAGCAAACTTTATTGTCTTCTGGTTTGTCCATCCTGATTTCTTTGTAAATGAGGCATGTGCATGTTTTATTTTCTCTACTGTCTTATGTGAAAAGCAGTATATATTACATGAAGATTTTGTGAAATTAAGTATATCTCATGTATTTTGTAGTTTTTCAACAATCCCATTTAAAAGATTTATACAATAACCAACCTTTTAAAAATAATTTTTCCAATTTTATCTTAAGTACTTATAAAATTACAGTACTGCCTTTTAAACTCTGAATCTTCATGTTCCCTTCTTTCTTAAAAATTTTAAGAATCTTATATAATGGTAGGGCCTGGAAGAATGGAACCAATAATGAGGCAGAGTAAATTCTTATGCAATAGCCAACTTTATTCAGAGCCCCCAGACAATTTACATTCTGAGGGTTAAGAAAGGTCATATGAGTAAAGTTCTTATGAGTTCATACTGTATGAAATCACAAGAATAACAAAAATATGTTTTCCATAGAGGCATTTACAGCATAATTTAAACATTTAACTGAATAATGAAAGCAAGCAGTAATCAGTAATGTGAAGCAAAGTCACTCGTAGCCTGAGGGAGGTCACTGCAGGTGTCATGAATGGAAGAAAACCATGAGAAGAGATAAAAAAGAAAGCCCAGTGCAAATTTATTTCATCAACCTGGATCAGAATTCGAGGAGTGTAATAACAGAACTTTATTTCCAATGTATTTAAGCTCAGTATAATTTGGAATAAAATTTCCTGATGCAATAGAATCCCTATTGCACAAGGATAACAGACTAAAACTCAACTAAAGGTACATGGTTTCTCCAAGAAGATGGGTTCTAGAGATTGCCTATCTGACTACCCTAAGGGACTAATGGTCTGGGACATACAGATAGCATAAAGGTCATTTGAGCTATTAGCATTGCAGGCCCTGGTTGTGCAACTTGTGACTCTGGTTATCAGGGTCATTAAAGTTATTAACCACCTCAGGTCTTAGTTTTAAGAGCTTGATATACCCTGGCCCATCAGATAAGGCAGATCACCAGGCTGTTAATCACTTTCAATTCTCAGCTTTCTGGATGGAAAAACTGGTTTTTCACCTTTCTCTTGGAAAGACAATCCTGCATGCTTAACATTCCTGGTTTTGCTGGATATCTGTGAGTGTAAGGATCTCTGTCTATTGCTCCAAATATCTCCTCCCTTTAAATTTTTTAATATATTTATTTATTTTTCTTATGTTACATATATCTAAGTTCCTTCTCCCTCCCTACCACTCTCTCACCCCTCCATGACCTCCGACCACCCTCCCATCCCATTCCCCCCTCCCACTACACGGGTAGGATGATGCTTTCCAGGAGGGGTACAGAAAAATCTGTCAAGTAATTTGGAGTAGGACTAGACACTCCCACCTGTATCTAGGTTAAAAGAGTATCCATCCACGGGGAATGACCCCCCAAAGTCTGTTTGTGCACCAGGGAAACATCCTGGTTCCACAATCAGAGGTCCATTAGACTGCCCAGGCCTTCTAACTGAGACCCATGTTCAGGGGGTCTGAGCCAGTCCAATGTTAGATTACCAGCTATCAGTCTGGGGGGGGGGCCCAGTAGCTCATCCTTGTTCAGGTTAGCTATTTCTGTGGGTTTTTGTAGCCACGTCATGTCCTCCCTCTCTGCATCTGGATTCCAGTTCTGCTCAGTGTTTAGCTGTCTATGTCTGCTTCTGTTTCTATCAGCTACTAGATGAGGCTCTTTGATGGTGGATAAGTTAGTCATCACTCTCATTATCAGGTAAGGGCATTTATGGTAGTCTTTCCACTGTTGCTCAAATTGTTAGTTGGGGTCAGTCTTGTAGATTTCTGGACATTTATCTGGGTTCAGTTTTTTCTTCAAACCTATAATAGTTTTCTCTTTTATGGCCTCTCTCTCTCTTTCTCTCTCTCTCTTTTCTCTCGTCTATTCCTGCCCTGACACTCAATCTTCCTAGTCCCACATGCTTTCCTCTCCTCTCTCTTTCTCCTAGTTACCTCTCCACTCACTGCCCCTCCCCCACTCCCTATGTGCTCTGGAGATCTTGTCCCTTTCCCCTCCTGTGAGGGACTTTGTATGAATCTCTTAGAATCCTCCTTGTATCCTAGTTTCTCTGGTGGTGTGAATTATAGGCTGGTGATCATTTGCTCTAGATCTAAAATCCATATATGAGTGAGTACAATCCACTTGCCTGTGAATTTCAAGATTCCATTGTGATTTTCCGCAGAGTAGTATTCCATTGTGTAAATGTGCCACCTCTTCTTTATCCATTCTTCAGTTGAGGGGCATCTAGGTTGCTTTCAGGTTCTTGCTATTACAAATAATGTTGCTATGAACGTAGTTGAGTACATGTCTTTGTTGCATGGATGTGGATCATTTGGGTATGTGCCTAAGAGAGGGATTGCTGGGCCCAGTGGTAAACTAATTCCCATTTTACTGAGGAACTGCCATACTGATCTCCAAAATGGCTGTACACATTTGTACTCCCACCAACAGTAGAGGAGGATTCCTCTTTCTCCACAACCTCTCCAGCTTAAGTTGTCATTGGTGTTTCTAATTTTAGCCATTCTGGCAGGAATAAGTTATTTTGATTTGCATTTCCCTGATGGCTAAGGATGGTGTCTTTCAACCTTTTGACTTCCTCTATTGAGAATTCTCTCTTCATTTCTGTACCCCATTTTTAATAGGGTTATTTGGTGTTTTGGTGTTCTTGAATTCTTTGTATATTTTGAAGATCAGCCCTCTGTCAGATGTAGGATTGGTGAAAATCTTTTCCCAGTCTGTGGGCTGCCGTTTGGTCTTGTCAACTGTGTCCTTTGCCTTACAGAATATTCTCAGTTTGATGAGGTCCTATTTGTTAATTGTTGTTCTCAGTGTCTGTGCTCCTGGAGTTATGTTCAGGAAGCAGTCTCCTGTACCAATTTGTTCAAGGGTATTTCCCACTTTCTCTTCTAAGAGGTTCAGTGTGGCTGGATTTATGTTGAGGTCTTTGATCCATTTGGAGTTGAGTTTTGTGCATGGCCATAGACATGGGTCTATCTGCAGTCTTCTACACAACATTATCCAGTTGTGCCAGCACCATTTGTTGAAGATGCTTTCCTCCTTTCATTGTATACTTTTAGCTGTTTTGTCAAAAATCAGGTGTTCGTAGGTGTATGTGTTAATATCAGGATTTTTGATTCGATTCCATTGGTCTTCCTGTCCATTTTTGTGCTGATGCCAGGCTGTTTTCAGGACTATAGCTCTGTAGTTGAGTTTAAAGTTGGGGATGGTGATGCCTTTTGAAGTTCCTTTATTGTACAGGGTTTTTTGGCTATCCTGGGTCTTTTGTTTTCCCATATAAAGTTGATTATTATCCTCTCAAGGACAGTAAAGGTTTGGGCTGGAATTTTGATAGGGATTGTATTGAATTTGTAGATTGCTTTTGGCAAGATTGCCACTTTTACTATGTTTATCTTACCATTCCAAGAACATGGGAGATCTTTCCATTTTATGGTATCTTCTTTAATTTCTTACTTTAAAAACACAAGGTTCTTGCTATGTAGGTAAGAGTTACCCCAAGATATTTTATGTTGTTTGTGGCTATTGTAAAGGGTGATGTTTCTCTTATTTCTTTCTCAGCCCCTTTGCCGTCTGTATATAATAGGGCTCCTGATTTTTTTTTTTTTTTTTTTTTAGTCTATCTTGTATCTTGCTAGTTTGCTGAAGGTGTTTATCAGCTATAGGAGTTCCCTGGTAGAGTTTTTTGGGTCGCTTATGTAAACTATCATATCATCTGCAAACAGGACATTTTGAGTTCTTCCTTTCCAATTTGTATCCCCTTGATCTCCTTTTGTTGTGTTTAGCTAGAACTTCAAGTACAATATTGAAGAGATATGGAGAGAGAGGACAGCCTTGTCTTGTTCCTGGTTTTAGAGGAATTGCCTTAAGCTTCTCTCCATTCAGTTTGATGTTGGCTGTTTGTTTACTGTATATTACTTTTATTATGTTTAGGTTTGTTCCTGTTATCCCTGATCTCTCCAAGACCTTTATCATGAAAGGGTGTTGAATTTTGTCAAAGGCATTTTCAGCACCTAGTGAGATGATCATGTGGTTTTTCTTTTTCAGTTTGTTTATATGGTGGATCACATTTATAGATTTTCATATGTTGAACCATTCCTGCAACCCAGGGGTGAAGTCTATTTGGTTATGGTGGATAATTTTTCTGATGTGATCTTGGACTTGATTTGCCAGTATATATATTTATTATTTTTTATTTATTGTTTTTAATTTTCCATATCGATCCCAGTTCCCTCTGTGTACATCCCTCCCTCTCTTCCACTCTCTCATGCCCCCTCACCACCCTCCCACTTCACCACCCCCCCCACTCCACATGTAGGTTGATGCCTTCTTGAAGGTGTCATCTAAATCTGCCAAGTCATTTGGAATGGGGACTAGGCCCTCCCTCCTGCCTCTAGGTTAAAGGAGTATTCCTTTCTTGGGGAATGTGCTCCCAAAGTCCTTTTCTGCACCCGGGATACATCTTGTTTTCACTGTCAGAGGTCCCTTAGAGTGTTCAGGCCTTCTAACAGAGCCCCATGTTCAGGGTGTCTGAGTTGGTCCAATGCTGGATTACCAGCAATTAGTCTGGGGGTCCATTAGCTCCTCCTTCTTCAGGTCAGCTGTCTCTGTGGGTTTCTGTAGCCTGGTCTTGACTCCCTCTCTGCATTCCAGTTTGATTTGACAGCATTTATTGAGTATTTTTGCATCAATGTTCATGAGAGATATTGGTTTGTAGTCACTTTTTTAGTTGTGTCTTTGTGTGGCTTGTGTATCCAGGTATTTGTGGCCTCAAAAAAAAAAAAAAAAAAAAAAAAAAAAAGAATTTGGTAATGAACCCTCTGCTTCTATTGTGTGCAACAATTTGAGGAGCATTGTCTTCTTTGAATTTCTGGTAGAATTTTGCACTGCAGCCATCTGGCCCTGGGCTTTTTTTTTTTTTTTTGGTTGGGAGACTTTCAATGACTGCTTCTATTTCATTAGGTGTTATAGGTCTGTTTAAGTTGCTTATCTGTTCTTGATTTAATTTTGGTAAGTGATAGTTATCCTGAAAAATTTCAATTTCCTTTGAATTTTCAAATTTTGTGGAGTACAGGTTTTCAAATTATGACCTGAGTGTTGTCTGGATTTCTTCAGTGTCCTTTGTTATGTCCCCCTTGTACTTTCTAATTTTGTTAATTTGCATGTTGTCTCTCTGCTTTTTGGTTAGTTTGGATAAAGGTTTGTCTATCTTGTTGAAATAGCTCAAAAAACCAACTCTTTGTTACATTGATTCTTTTGCATTGTTTCCCTAGTTTTTACTTTATTGATTTCAACCCTCAAATTGATTATTTCCTGGTGTCTACTCCTCCAGGGTGAGCTTGCTTCTTTTTGTTCTAAGGCTTTCAGTTGTGCTGTCAATTCTCTAGTGTGGCTTTCCTCTGTTTTCTTTATATGGACACTTAGTGCAATGAACTTCTCTTGTAGCACTGCTTTCAAGGTGTTCTGTAAGTTTGGGCATGTTGTCTCCTTATTATCGTTGAATTCTAGGAAGTCTTTAATTTCTTCATTTCTTCTTCGTCCCAGGTATGGTGCAATTGCACATTGTTCAGTTTCCATGAGTTTGTAGGTTTTCTGCGATTTGTGTTGTTGTTGAATTCTAACTTTAAAGCATGGTGGTATGATAAGATACAGGGGACTAGTCCAAGTTTTTTGTATCTGATATAGTTTCTTATGTTGCCTAGTATGTGGTCAATTTTAGAGAAGGTTTATGTGGAGCTGAGAAGAAGGTATATTCTTTTGTATGTGGATGGAATGTTCTATAGATGTATGTTAAACCCAATTGAGAAATAGCTTCTGTTAGTTCTTTTGTTTCTTTGTTAAATTTCTTACTGCTGGTCTAGTTTAGCAGTGATAGTGGGGTGTTGAAGTCTGCCACTATGAGTCTGTGAGGTTTTATGTGAGCTTTGAGTTTTAGTACTGTTTCTTTTACAAACTGGGTGCCTTTGTATTTGGGGCATAGATGTTCAGAATTGAGACTTTGTGTTGATGGATTTCTCCTTTGATGAATATGAAATGACAGGCTTCATCTCTTTGGATTGATTTTAGTTTGAAGTCTAACTTTTCAGATATTAGGATAACCATACCTGCTTGCTTCTTGGGTCCATTTGACTGGAAGGTCTTTTCCCAACCCTTTTCCCTGAGCTAATGTCTGTCTTTGAAGCTTTGATGTGTTTCTTGTATGCAGGAAAAGAATAGATTCTGTCTTCCTATCCATTCTGTTAGCCTGTGTCTTTTTATAGGTGATATACTACCATTAATGTTGAGGAAAAGTAAGGACCATTGTTAATTCTTGTTGTTTTAGATTTGTTGTGGGAAGTAGTATTGTGAATATATTTGCCCTGCTTTATCCTTTGGGTTCTGGAGAAGTGGGATTATCTATTGCCTATGTCTTTGTTAGGGTAGTTAAATTCCTTTGGTTAGAGTTTTTCTTCCAGAATTTTCTGTTTGGCTGGATTTGTAGACATGTATTGTGAAAATCTTGCTTTGTAAGTGAATATCTTGTTTTATGTCTATAATGATTGAGAGTTTTGCTGGGTATAGCAGTCTGAGCTGACATCCATGGACTCTTAATAATTATAGACCATCTATGCAGGACCTTCTGGCCTTGAGAGTTTCCATGGAGAATTCATGCATAATTTTGATAGGTCTGCATTTATATGTTACCTGGCCTTTTTCCTTCACTGCTCTTAATATTCTTTCTTTATTCTTTATGTTAGGTGTTAGGTGTTTTGATTTTAATGTGTCAAGGGTTTTTTTTTTTCTTCAATGATTTTGTTGAATATGTTTTCTGCACCTTTGAGCTGGTCTGCTTCCCCTCCTTCTATGCCTATTATTCTCTGGTTTGGTCTTTTCACAGTGTCCCACATTGTTAAGAGTAGGTTTTTTCTGCCTGTGTGGTCCCAGAGCCAAGCCAGTCCCAAATAACACACAGAGACTCTGTATTTGATATAAAGCTGTAGGCCAGTTACTAGTTTCTTATATGCTAGCTCTGTCTTAAACATTACCCCATTTGGTATTAACCTAAGTATTTCCACGTGGTCTCATCTTACTGGAGAAAGGACCTGGTGTTCTACTTTTTCTGTCCTCCATGTTGAATCTCCTCCCTATTTTCATCTCTCTTCCTTGTCTCCTAGTACCACTGATCTTGCTTTCCTATTGGCTAACTGTTTTATTCATTAACTAATATGAGAAACATATTTAGAATGACATCTCCCATCATCTCCTCTTTTCTGTCTAAAATAAAAAGGAGAGTTTTAACTTTAACATAGCAAAATATGTAACGAAACAATTATTAAATAAGAACCACAGTTACAGTGTTCAATCCATTAATATTAAGCAAGATTTAAAGAAAATATTCGATCATCTGTCCTATCTTTGTTGAGTCTAAAGTCCTATATGTAACTTATATTTAATCCTAACTAAGGAAAACTATAACCATGATTATCTGTTTTCAACTCCTTCAAAGACCACAAAAGGATAATATATAAACTCTACATATGACAGAGACATCTTGCTATCTGATCAGTCACCTGAAGTTCTTCTGTAATGTTCCATTTTCACCCTATAGGACATAGTGTGTCTGGCAGACTTCTCAGCAAAGCAGGAAACTTTAAACTGTCCATCTTTATTGGCAGTTTGTCAGTCACTTTTTTCTGTGTCCTGCAGACTCTCTGGAAGACTCTTCCATGAAACAGGAACCCTGTAGCAATGTCCATCTTATATCAGCAATCACTTTCCTGTGGATCCTGCATGTCCAGCATAAAGTCAAATAGTCCAGACAATAGCAGTACCTTGCCCAAATGGCTAGTCTTGCTGTATTGCGTGTAAACTCCATAACAAATTTTCTTTGATGTCCATCTTCCGTTCTGATGGAGGTGGTATTGCCAGGAGTAGTTGTGCCTCACTGTCAAGGAAAACTCTAAGCCATTTAAAATGCCATATACTGTAAGTCTTTGAAAGGTTTGGAGAATGCCCACCTAATTGAAATAGGTCTCTATATATCTAGAAAACCTAACACTATACGTTTTTACTATTATAGATAACTGTCTACAATCCGTACTAAATTATACATTACATTTCTACATGAGGTATATAAACACAATTCCTAAACAAAGGGGAGAAATATACATATCACAAAATTGACCTTAAATTTGTATCAATAAATGAAAAACGATTCCAAAACAAAGTATACATTTCTATACCACAATCCCATTTTTACCATTAAAAAGATTGGTTATGGTCATTAACCATTTATAACCAACTCCATATAAATGAAAACAAACATTTATAGAAAATATTTGGGAATTTGGGCATTGTTCTTTCCAAACAGCTTCTTGCTGGTAGGTGGTTCTGTCATGGGGATCCTAAGATGATGCAGATATCCTGGCTGTAGTGGTCAGCAAGGTTGCTTTTCCAAGTTGTTTTGAATGTTGGATCACCTGGGATGCTGTTTCAGGTGGTCTAGCTTGATCAAACTATGTTAGTCTGGAAGGAATCCATAGCTTTTCATTTTCGGTGGAAACAAAAATAAAAATCCTTTTCCCCAGTAACCTGTTCTGTCCTTAGACTTAAATTTTGGAGTCAAAGCATTCTTAAAATATATAAATTGAATTATTCCAAAAGCATTTATTTTAACAGCTGTTGCTATTTGCTCAGCAGTCAAAGACAACAGAACAGTATATAGTATCCAAACTCTTTTTGTGCTTTCCATTTTTATGTGGCATTTTTATTATTCTATTCTTACTACTTCTATTTTTTTTCCAGTTTTTAAATAGGGTTTCTCTGTGTCACTTTTATCTGTCCTGGAATTAACTCTTATACCAGGTTTACTTTGAAATCACAGAGATCTGCTTGCCTCTGTCTCCCGAGTGCTGGAATTAAAGCAGTGTGCAACTACACCCAGATACTCTCTGTTTATTATTCTTTTTTTTTTAAAGCTATTTTATCCTGTTTCTTTTTCTCTCCCAAGCCTACATATATTTTAAAACACACTGTAAACCTTTAGAGGTTTTTCTTAATATGAATCTGTCTTTGCTGTAAATCTTTTTCTGGTCATGAGTCTTTTATCTGGTAAATAAGATTGGTCAAATGAAAGCCATAGCTGTATTAGCCGTGGTCTATTAAAGATGGTGACAGGCACCTTTAATGTCAGAACTGAGGGCTGTGCTTGCTGCCTTAGTCCATGGGCCATCCAGGAGCATGTTGCTGGCTTGGCGATGTGGTCACTGCCATTGTCATCTCTAGAACACAGCATTAAGTTGTTAGCAGAGCTCTTTAAAAGCCTTTCAGTTTTTTGCCGCTTATGCTGAGTCAGGAAACCTCCCTTAAAGGTGATGGGAGATGTCATTCTGTAAATATGTGTCTCATAATGAATAAAACACTGTTGGCCAATAGGAAAGCAAGATAGGCTGGACTAGGAGACAAGGAGGAGAGAGGAAGTAGTAAGGAGGAGTCAGCATGGAGAGACTGGGGAGACTAGACACTGGCCCCATTCCCCGGTAAGATGAAACCATGTGGAAATACTTAGATTAACAGAAATGGGTTAATAATTAAGACAGAGCTAGCTGATAAGAAACAAGTAACTGGCCAACAGCATTATATAAAATACAAAGTCTTGGTGTGTTAACTGGGGCTGGCATGGTGGCGGGATAAGACCAGTGGCGGGAGGAAAAACCTTACTCCTTACATAAAGGAGCTGCACAAATCTTTGTCTCTAGCAAAACAGAGTCCAACCAGGAAAGATGCTACTATCAAGAAGCCTTGCTTGTCTTCATTCTTTTGTTTCTAAAACCCTTTCTTAAGCTTTTGTTAAGTTTTAAATGGAAGTTCTTAGTAGCCACGTTGCTGGCGCCATTTTGTTATGAGCAGGTTTTCCGCCAGCCTGGTCCCTGAGCCAGGCCAGCCCCAAATAACACACTGAGACATTGTATTATACATTAAGCGGTTGGCCTTTTACTAGTGGCCAACATTGCTTTATTCATTAACCATTATGAGAAACATATTTATAGAATGACACCTCCCATCACCACATTTCCTGGATGTTTTGTGTTAAGGATTTGTTGGATTGAAGATTTTCTTTGGTTGGTGAATCTGTTTCCTCTAGTTTATCTTCAGCACCTGAGATTCTCTCTTCCATCTCTTGTATTCTGTTGGTTATACTTCCATCTGTAAATCCTGATCATTTGCCCAGTTTTTCTATTTCAAGCATTCCCTCAGTTTGTGTTTTCTTTATTGTCTCTATTTCAGTTTTCAAGTCTTGAACTCTTTCCTTCATCTGTTTGATTGCTTTTTCTTGGCTTTCCTTTCTTTAAGAGATTTGTTCATTTCTTCCAATATTGTTTGTTTTTTTCTTCCATTTCTTTAAGGGATTTTCTATTATCGTCTTTGAGGGCCTTTATCATTTTTATGAAGTTATTTTTTTAAGTCGTTCTCTTCTGCTTCATCTGCTTTGGGCTATTCGGGTCTAGTTGGTGTAGAGTCCCTAGATTCTGGTGGTGTCATGCTTGTCTTTCTATTGTTAGGTGTTTTCTTGTATTGCTGTCTTCCTATAGCTTCTTCCGGTAGGTGCAGATGGAGTCTCTGTCTCTCTACACTACTCTCCCTGTGGGCGTAGGTTTGTCAGGAGTTCAATGTCTGTAGCTCTAGGTGGTCCAAACTCTCTAGGAGGTCTCCATCAGAGGTGAAGCGATAGGGGTCAAATATCAGGCAGGCAGGGACTCAGGGTGGTTCTGTGTGGATAGGCGGGTCTCCAGCAAAGGCCCAGCACTCAGGCAGAGGCCCAGCAATGGGGTCTCCAGCAGAGTCCTGGCTATGGGGGTTCAAAGATCAGGCAGGTGGGGACTGAGGGTGGTGTTGCCTGGATAGGCGGGTCTCTGGCAGAGGCCACCTTTTAATTTTTTAAAGAAAAAAATAGAGGCTCTAATAAAGGCCTGGTTTGATTACATTGCCTCTGTAGCTAGTCTAATTAATACAGGCAAGCATAAGAGAATTATAAGAATAGCTAACAGGGGACAGAGGTAAGGTGAAAACAATCTCAATTCATCAGTGTCTTGATTCATTTCGCTAACATTTTTCCTGTATATGGAATGGGTATAATATGGTTTATTCCACTTAAGCTGGGATAAACAATCCTTAACATGGCAAAACAATAACATGTGTCTTCTACCCTGTCAAAAGGCATTTGGATTCTACAACCACAAGACATTCAATAAAGTCATTAAATGTAACAGTATCATTTTTGGGTTAGTCCTTGTTCTTTTTCCAAAGTCTCAGCTTCATGTAGTAAAATCCTAATGGCTCCCTCATCTTATCACCCACTCTCCCTTTTGGGACATCTCCTCTTGATGGAGTTGTTGTCTGCCTTCAGAAGTTGCATTCATCTGGCAGTATCTGAGTGCCCTGGTAGGATGAATAAAATCAGGAGCCATCTGGGACTCTGTTCATTTTCTGAAAAGACACAAGCATAACCTTACCTGGGCTCTATTCTTTTTAGTTAGCATTTACTTTAGATTGTATATCCTTTAGGATAATTACTTTGGGCTTTGGACAAGCAAAAAAAAATGTTCTTTAAAATGAACTTTTTAAACTTAAAATTAATATAGCTAAATAGTATAATATAATGTAATGATTTATATTTAGGTGGGTGTAAATACTTGTTTGTTTATTTGCTTTTAATTTACCAATTAAGTATCTTATGGTGTCATTCCACAATAGCTTGACCATATAGATAGTGAGATGATTAATCTTAAAATTTCTCAAATCATTGCCTAGCATAAGCAGGACCATTATTAGTTTTAACTGTAATGAGAGCCCTAAGAAGGAAATATATAAAGAATTATTTGACAAAGTTAAGTTCCATATATCAGATACATTGTTATTTCTTTGGAGTCACCAGGGCCCAATGCCATGCCTGGAGCTGTGCATTGTAGCTGACTAGTTAGGAAGAGACATTGTGAATGCCTGAGGTGCACTTTGAGGACAGATCTTTAGATTACCTGACAGCAAAGAATGTCTAAGACACAAATGCAGTATTTTCAAATATCAAGCTGATGTTAATTTATTACTACTTATGCTTTAGAAGTTTGAAATATTGCATAAAATTTGTCTTTATGCTGTATAAAACAATACATTTAATAAAGGACAGACCCTTGTGAGCTTCTTTTAATTATTTTCCATGCCAGAATATGTTGTTTCATAAGACCAAAGGAAATTATAAATCCAAAACACAAACAAAATATATTTAATTAACAATGGTTGTTAACTTAAAGATTTAAACTTAAGGTTATTAATTTAATATTTTGTATCTTTCAAATTTATGATCATATTAACTATGAGTTTAAGGAGACTTTCTTATTAGGTAATAGGGTATTTAGAAGAAATAACCATAGAAAATCATGGAGTAGAAAGCAATTGTATTTTTCCATGCAAGCATAAACATAACTATTTGATACTGTAAATGAAACAAAATTGTGAACAATAGCAAAGCTTGACAGTTTCAAGGAGGAGGAGCTTGCTTGAAAGCTTTTGTTTTTAACTGCATTCTGAAGGTAGTTTGATGTAACATATTCTGAGAATGTATCCAAAATAATTTTAGGTGAAAAACTTCAAAATAATCTATTAATGATTATCTTTTTGATTGAAAACTTTTTGGCCTCCAAGGGGATTTAAAAAACATACAATTACATGTACATTTTGTGGCCATCATATTATCCAGATGAAACATTTTTAAAAACTTGATTTCAATTTATTCCTTTTTAAATTCACCCCAAGCCTGTTTAATTTTATATATTTTGTTTTAGGCCTCTGTAAGATGAAGTTGGAAAAAAAATTACCTTTCTGTAGATTTCTGCTGTGTCCAAACAACAGTGTCCTCTGCCTTACAGAAGTTTCATATTAATTGATATTCTTAATGTATATGCTATTAGTATTCAGTTCAGAAAGGCTTCTCCTGTGCAGTGAGTTCAAGGTAGAATTATGTGCTAAAACCATATGGACCTTAGAATTTTTTTAATGACTAGGGCTTATTATATATGTTTAAAATGATTATCTGATCTTGATTTAAGTTTGGTAAGTGGTATATAATCAGGAACATACACATTTCTTTCATGTTTTCCAACCTGGTAAAATACAGGCTTTTAAATATCTCCGTGTAGTTCTCTGGATTTCCTAAGTATCTGTTGTTATGCCTCCCCCATTCCATTTATTATTTCATTAATTTGGGCATATTCTCTCTGCCTTTTAGTTAATTTGGATAAGGGTTTTTAGATCTTAGTGGTTTTCTGAAAGTAACAATTATTTTCATTGATTCTTTGTATTGTTCTTGTTTCTATTTCATTTATTTCAGTCCTGAGTTTATTTTTTGCCATCTACTCATTTTGAGTGTGATCTATTCTTTTCTAGAGTTTTCAGATATGCTGCTAAGTTGCTAGCATGAGCACTTTCTAGTGCTATAAGTTTGTCTTTTGGAACTTCTCTCATTGTGTCCCATAAGTATGGGGATGTTATGTATTTATTTTCTTTCAATTCCAGAAAATCTTTAATTTCTTTCATTGCAGTCAACCCATGTTTCATTCATTAGAGAGTTGCTCAGTTTCTATGAGTTCGTAAGTTTTCTTTTGTTTCAGTTGCTGATATCCAGCTTTAATCCATGGTACTCTGATAGGATGTAAGGAGTTATTTCAATTTTTTTCTATCTGTTGAAATTTGGTTTGTATCTGGGTATGTGGTCAACTTTGGAGAAAGTTCCATGAAGTTCAGAGGAGAAGGTATATTTCTTCTGTGTTTGGGAAAAATGTTCTGTAAACATGTTAGGTCCATTTGTTTTATAACATCTGTTAACATCTGTTAACTCTAGCACTTCTCTGTTCAGTTTTTTTCTGTATTACCTATCTATTTTTGAAAGTGGAGTATTGAAGTCCCTCAGTATCAGCATGTGAGAACTAATATGTTATTTAAGCATTAATAGTGTTTCCTTTACAAATTTTGGTGCCCTTGTGTTTTAGGAATAAATGTTAAGAACTGAAATGTTATTTTTGTGGATTTATTCTTTGATGAGTATGTAGTACTTCCCTATATCTTATTTTTAGTTTGGGTGTGAAGTCTATTTTGTTTGATTTTAAAATGGCTATACCAGCTTGCTTCTTAGATCCATTTGCTTGGAATTTCTTGTTCCAACCCTTTACCCTAAAGTAATATCTATCCCTGATATTGAGGTATGGTTGTGGATACAGCACAAGGATGGATCCTGTTTTCATATCCAAACTACTAGTTGGTGTCTTTTTACTGAGGAATTGAGACCATGAATAATAAGAAATTACCAGTGATTGCTAATTCCTGTTATTTTATTGTTGGTGTTAGTAGTTTTGTTGATGTGATGGTGGTTTTATTGTTGACGATGGTGAGGATGGTGGTTGTGGTGTGTTGTGTATGTGTGTCTGTGTATATGTGTAATTGTGTGTGTGCTTCCCTTCTTGATTACTTATTCCATGTTTTCATGGTTGTCATTAACCTCCTTAGGTTGGAGTTTTTCTACTAATAACTTTTATGGGATTAGATTTGTAGATAAATATTGCTTAAATTTGTATTCACCATGATGCCTTATTTTCTCCATCTATGGTGATTGAAAATTTTGCTGGGTATAATATGCTTGGCTCACATCTGTGATTTCTTAGAGTCTTCAGCACATCTGTCCAGGCCCTTCTGGCTTTTAGAGCCTACATTGAGAAGTTAGGTGGAATTGTATACTTGGTCTTTTTTCTTTGGAGCACACCATACTCTTTGTTCTGTTTGTTTAGGACTTGACTATTATGCGCCTTGGTCTGTTACAAGATTTTTTTCCCACCAGCCTGGTCCCACAGCTGTGCCAGCCCCAAATAACACACAGAGACACTGTATTAGATGTAAAGCTGTTAGCCTGTTACTAGTGTGTCTTATTGGATAGCTCTGTCTTAAATGTTAACCCATTTCTGTCATGGTTTAATAAGGATCAGGGTAAACAAATAGGCCAGATAGATGTTTATTCAGGAAGAAATAACTTACAAAATGGACAGATGAACACCAGCAGGTTTCTGGTCCCAAGGATGCCTCCAGATCCTCTCCTGTCTCATCCCGCAAGCAAGAGAGCACTCCCCGGCTCCTCCTTAGACCTAGTTCCCCTGGTCACTTCCATCCCTGTCTCCACCCCAACGGGCATGGTCAGTGCCACAGACGCGGACAAAGTGAATATCTCACTACAAATTTCTATTAATCTAAGTGTTTCCACTTGGTCTTATCTTACCAGAGAGAGGGTCCAGACCTCTTCCCTCAAGTCTCTACCACTTGAATATCCTCCATTACATCTCCCAGAATCTTCCATGTCTACTAGTCCTTTTGCTTTCCTATTGGCCATCAGGACTTTATTCATTAACCAATAAGAGGAACATATTTACAGAATAACATCTCCCATCATTGGTCTTTTCATAGTGTTCCCAATTTCCTTGATGTTTGTGTCAGGAATTTTTTAGATTTAATATTCTCTTTAATGGATATATCCATTTCTTCTATCTTATCTTCAAAGCCTGAGATTCTCTCTTCCATTTCTTGCATTCTGTTGGTGAAGCTTGCCTCTGTATTTTCTGCTTGATTTTTAAAGTTTTTGTTTACAGAATTCCCATATTTTGAATTTTCATTATTGGTTGTGCTTCTATTTTCAGATATTGAAAGTTTTATTCATTTCCTTCCACAAGCCATTTGTGTTTTCTTGAATTTTGTTAAGGAATTTATTAATTTCTTCTTTAAGGACCTCTACAGTATTCATAAAAAGCTGTTTTAAAGTCCTTTTATTGTGCTTCAGCTGTGTTAAAATATGCAGGGCCTGTTATGGTAGGGTTTCTGGGATCTAGTGGAGACATTGTCTGGGCTGTTACTGATTATGTTCTTATGCTGGTGTCTAGAAATCTGTTTTCCTGTCAGAAATCAGAAAAAAATACAGACATTTTCAATAATCATAATGTATTCTGGTACACTTAGTTTTAGGTCAGTTTATGTCGCATATAACTAAAAAATATTGCTTTGTCAATCTTGAGTATTGCTTTCTCATCTTTACATACAATACATATTCTTCAAGGCTGCCCTAATGGTCACATATAAGCAAATATGTAATATGCCCAGTGGGAAGCTAGGCAAACTAGGCTTTGCCCTATGCAGGAACTTTCCAGGATCTGAGTGGTCCATGTGCTTCTCTACTGTCAGCTGAATTCTCTAAGGACCAACAGAATCATTTCTTACACTTTAACTCTCACATCCAAAGATTAGAATCTGTCAGATTCAAGAAGATATCCTGGACCAGAGTGAACATCAGAGGTTAGGACAGCTATAGTAAAGGGATAGTTTGTGTAGAGAAACTTTCATTTACCTGGTAGTCTCCATCAGTACATTGAGACTTACAAATTGTTTTGTTTTACTTTATTTTGTTGAGGCTTACAACATTTTTAAAGAATAATGGTTTTGTAAAGTAAATGAAAGGAACTTTGGATGTACTTTCATTGATCAGAAGGAGAGCACTTACTTGATACCATATATGAGACCCTAGTTTAACATTCAGCACTGAAAAAGAAGTCAATAAAGGCATATTTTCCTACCTTTATTATTCTTTAACAAAGAGAATATGCCAAGGTCCTAGCCTTCAGTAATAGGCCATCTGTAAAAACAGTACATACTCTCACCACTAAGCCTTCTCTCCAGCACCTTCCATATGCTTTTTTGTTTGTTTGTTTGCTTTTTGCTCTGTTTTACTTATCTTCTTATTTTTACATCTGAACCAAAGTTTTCTGTCCCTTCCCTCTTTCCAATCCTCCCACCCACATCCACTCCTCCTCCATCGTTTCTCTTCAGATACGGGGCGGGGGGCATCCCATGGATATCAGCAAGCCATGGTCTATCAAGTTGCCATGAGACTAGGAATCTCCTCTTCTATTAAGGCTGGGTGAAGCAACCCAGGAGAAAAAAATGGGTTCCAAAAGCAAGTAACAGAGTAAAAAATCCCCTGCTCTCACTGTTAGTCTCTCATGAAGACCAAGTTGCATAACTGTAACATCTATATAGAGGGCCTAGGTCAGAACTATGCAGGTTCCCTAATTGTTGGTTGAGTCTCTATGAGTTCAGATTAGTTGGTTCTGTGGGTTTTCTTGGGATGCTCTTGACTTCATGAGATCCAACAATCCTTCCTCCTCCTCTTCCACTGATTCCCTGAGTTCCATCTAATGTTTGGACATAAGTCTCTGTATTTGCTTTCATTGGTTGCTGAGTGGATCTTCTATACTGACAGTCGGGCTACACACCAATCTATGAGTATAACAGTATATCATTAGGAATCATTTCATTAACTTTTTTCCACTTGTGTTTGATTTTATTTGTGGTATCAGGGATTTTCTGCATCTGGGACCTGGCCATCAGTGGGGAACTCTCTCTGAGATATGGGTCTCCAGCTGTGTCCCTCATTAGATGGTCACTCCCACAATTTCTGCCCCATCTTATGGGCAGGACAAATTGTAGGTCAAAAGGTTTGTGGCTGGGTTGGTGTCCCAGTCCCTCCATCAGAAATCTTGCCTAGATACAAGAACTTTCCAGTTCAGACTCCATATCCACTATTGCTATGAGTATTAGCTAAGGTTACCCTCACAGATTCCTGGGAGTTTCTGTTGCTTTAGGTTTTAACCTCATCCCAGAGATGCCCCCAGATTCCAGTTGTTTCTCCTAGGACTCTCCTTCCATCCTCCCTGAAACCTGATCCCTCTTGTTCCCAGTCCCATTCCCCCTTCCAGGCTTCACACCCATCTACTGTCAATGTCCATTCTAGTCACCCTTCACAGTGAAATTCATAACACACACCCCTATCAGCTATTTCTGAGCCCTCCTTGTTACTTAACTCCTCTGGGGTCTGTGGTTCTCCTTTTCTTTAGGTCTAATATTCACTTATGAATAAGCAAAAAATATGTTTGCCTTTCTGGGCCTGAGTTACCTCATTCAGTATGATCTTTTATTGTTCCATCCATTTGCCAACTAGAGAGATGGTTCAGCTGCCAAAAGCTTAGTCCTGCAACCATAAGCTCTCTCTCTCTCTCTCTCTCTCTCTCTCTCTCTCTCTATATATATATATATATATATATATATCATATGAAAAATCTATGTAATCCACAATATAAACAAAGTCAAAAAGAAAAAAATCATATGATCATCTCACTAGATGCTGAAAAAGACTTTGACAAAATCTAACACCCCTTCAGGATAAAGTATTTGGAGAGATCAGGGATAATGGGAACTTAACCTACACATAGTAAAAGCAACATACAGCAAACCAACAGAGAACATCAAACTAAATGAGAGAAACTCAATGCAATACCTCTAAAATTAGGAACAAGACAAGGCTGTCCACTATTTCCATATCTCTTCAATATTGTACTTGAAGTTCTAGCTAGAGTAATAAGACAACAAAAGGAGAGCAAGGGGATAAAAATTGGAAAGAAAGAAGTCAAAATTTCACTATTTGCAGATGATATGATAGTTTACATAAATGATCCAAAATACTCTACCAGGCAACACCTGCATAAAACGTAAGTCCAAATGGATCAAAACCTCAATATAAATCCAGCCAAACTGAACCTCTTAGTATAGAAAATGAAAGGTACCCTTGAATGAATTGGTACTGGAGGTGGCTTGCTGTACATAACATCATTAGTACAGATACTGAGATCAACAATTAATAAATGGGAGCTCCTGAAACTGAGGAGCTTCTGTAAGGCAAAGGACATAATCAAGAAGACAGAATGGCAGCCCACAGAATGGGAAAAGATACTCACCAACCCCACATTTGAAAAAGGGCTGATTTTCAAAATAAACAAAGAACTTAAGAAGCTAGATACCAACACACCAAATAATCCAATTAAAAAGTGGGGTACAAAACTAAATAGCGAATTCTATTTAGAGGAATTGAAAATGGCTGAGAGACACTTAAAAAAGTGCTCAACACCCTTAACCATCAGGGAAATGCAAATCAAAACAACTCCAAGGTACCATCTTACTCCTGTCAAAATGGCTAAAAACAAAAACACTAAAGACTCTATGCTGGAGAGGATGTGGAGAAAGGGGCATACTCCTCCACTGCTGGTAGGAGTGCAAACTCATACAGCCACTTTGGGAATCAGTATGGTGGTTCCTTAGGAAAATGGGAATCAGTCTACCACAAGATCCAGCAATTCCACTCTTAGGCATATATCCAAAAGGGGCACATTCATACAACAAGGGCATCTGTTCAGCTATGTTCATAGTAGCATTATTTGTAATAGCCAGAATCTGGAATCAACCTAAATGCTCCTCAACTGAAGATTGGATGGAGAAAATGTGGTATATTCACACAATGGTGTTCTACTCAGCAGGGGGTGGGGTGGGGGTTAGGGAGGTTGGGGGGTGGGAGGAAGAATGGAATCTTGAAATTCACCGGAAAATGGATGGAACTAGAAGAAACCATCCTGAGTGAGGTAATCCAGTTAGAAAGAGACAAACATGGTATGTACTTCTTCATATATGGATTTTAGACATAGGGCAAAGGATTACCAGCCTATAATCCACACTGCCAGACAAACTAGGATACAAGGACGACATACATAGTCCCCTGGAGAAAGGGAAAAGGACAAGATCTCCCAAGCAAATTGGGAGCATGGGGGGGGGATGAAGGGAGAAGGAATTAGGAGAAAGAGAAGGGGAGAAAAGGAGGGGAGAAGAGGGCATGAGGGAGTAGAATGATTGAGTTGGGGGAAGAATAAAGCAAGAAAAGAGATACCATAATAGAGGGAGCCATCATGAGTTTTAAGAGAAATCTGTCACTAGGGAAATGTCCAGAGATCTACAAGGATGACCCTAACAATCTAACCAATAGTAGAGAGGCTTCCTTAAATGCTCTTCCCTGATAATGAGATTAATGACTACCTTATATGCCATCCCAGTCCTTTCATCTAGTAGTTGATAGAAGCAGAAGCAGACACCCACAGCTAAACACTGAGCTGAACTCCTGAAATCTAGTTGCAGAGATGGAGGAGTGATGCTCAAAGGGGTCAAGACCAGGCTGGAGAAATCCACAGAAACAGTTGACCTTAACAACAGAGAGCTCATGGACCCCAGTATCATAGCTAGGAAGCCAGCATAGACCGACCCAGATCTCTTGAACATGGGTTTTAGTTAGGAGTACTGGGAAGTCAATGGGATCTCTGATAGTGGATCAGTATTTATCTGTAGTATATGAATGGACTTTGGGAGGCAATTCCAAATAGAGGGATATTCCTCAGCCTAGGCCCTGCTTCAAATAATATGACAGATTTTGATAATCCCCTGTGGAAGGCCTCACCCTCCCTGGGGACCAGAAAGGGGATGGGATGGGAGTTGGGGGTGGAACAGGGGAGGAGAGGAGGGGGAGGGAACTGGGATTGACATATAAAACAAGCTTCTTGAAAATAAAAAATATATTTAAAAAAAAGAATGTCAATGGACACATAAAACACTAATACAAATAAGAGTTCCTGTTCTTTCAAAAGGGATATGGGACTATAATTTTAAGTCTGCTAAAGTCATAAAAGACAAATAAATAATGTGGAATGATGCAGCCTAATTTAGACTAAGAGATACGACTATTAAATGCAGCGTTTTATCACACACTGAAGCCTAATTACAGAAAAGAAAATACTTCAAAGGACAGAACTGTGAAAAGACAGCAGAATGTAAAATTCATCGTTCTTTTTGTTTGTTCTTTTGAGACAGGGTTTCATTACATAGCTGCCATTGTCCTGGAACTTACTATGTAGATTTGAACTCACACATCTTGCCCCTGCTTTATGAGTGCTGAAATGTAAGGTGAATATGCCCCCATCGCAATTTATTGTTCTTAGGTTAGGACATACAGCTACTTGGGGATGAAGGACCTTGCTGTAAACTATAACTCATGTGGTGAAATCTTAATAATAGGTCTGGATAAGGACTGTATATGTGGTGCTTTGTTTGAGTAGGAATGGCCTCCAGATGTTCATATATTTCAATGCTTGGTACCTAATAGGTAGAAATATTTTGGAAGGATTATGAAGTGTCATACTGTTGGATGATGTATGTCCCTGGGGGTACAGTTTTGAGGTTTATAAAGCCCACACCATTCTCATGCCTTTACTCTCTGCCTGGTAGTTGTCTCAATATGTAAGCATTCAACCACTGTTGTAGCACAATGCCTTTCATTTCTGCTGCCATGCTCACTACCATGATAGTGGAGTACTAACTCTGAAAATAGAAACACACTCACAATAACATCTTCCTTCTATAAGTTGCTTAGGTCATTATGCCTCTTCACACAAACAGAAACACTAACTGACTTGTGGGACTCACATTAAACAATGAATTTCCTTTGTGTAGAACTCTGGCATTATAATTCAGTTCACTCATTAATTACATGTTGTGGGGGTATTCACCAGAGAAGACAGCTTAAACATGGGTTTAGGCCAATAGAAAGACTTTATTAGCCAGCTAGAAACTACACTGGGTGTCCAACATCCAAATGTAACCCTGAGCCTTTCTCAGGGTGGTATTTTAAGCACAAAACCATTTTTCTTGGTTGACATTCTTCAGTTAACAAGGACAGTTAGCAAGAAGCAGAACTAAAGAATCCAAAAAGCAAGTCAGTATATTTAGAGACTTTCCCATAACTATGGACTTTGATAAATTAGACCTTTGTTTTAGCTTTGGCAGGTGGTGTTGTCTATTTGTTGAATTTCACAGCTTGAGCTGTACTTCCATCATGGAGTCAGTTATGCTAAAATCTTAAGGATTACTGAAGTCTGGAGTCCTGCTACATTACCCAGTGAAAATTTAGGATTGAGTAAAATGTCCACACCAAGACATTGAATGCAAAGGAGATTAATTCTAATTTTTAAGTTAAATATTATGTGTTTATCTTTTGGAAAGAGAGATTCCTCTTTTACTGAACTAGGTGCCATGATGTTAGCCTGAAGCTTCCATTTGAAATCTGATAATGTAACCAATGTAGAAAAAGTACAGCTGAGTAGTAGACCCTGGAGACCACATCTCAAAAGAGAATACTGGTAGGTTTTATAGTTACATTAACCAGTAAGATATTTTTTAAGTTAAATTGAGTGGAAATTTTCAAATAAAAAAAGAGATAAATACCAAACTTTAATTCTGAACTCAGTTTTGATTCATAATTTGACTCACTGTTGGAATTATTATGGTAAATGACATTACCAGGTATCCAGTTAGCACCAGCTAGCTTTTCACAGTACCTTTTCTAAACCAATAGCAAAGTTTGAATATCTTTTTGTATTTAAGACAGAGTCTCAGCATACAACACAGCCCACAATGCCTTTGAGCTCATTTGCCTCGTTTTCTAAGTGCTGGAATTACAGACCTGTATTACCACACTGGCCTCAAAATGTTTATAATTTCATTCTAATACAAAGTCTGACGTACTTGGCCCCATGTAAAGACTAGATGTATCTTGGCACTTTTATTTTTTTTATTTATATATTTCATACAATATATTTTGATTATATTATTTCCTCTACCCCAACATTTCCCAGATCCTTTCTAGATTTCTATCCACTGGAATTTATGGGCTTTCTCTGTCTTAAAAAACAAAAACAAACAAATAAACAAACAAACAAAAACCCCCACAAGGCTGGAGAGATGGCTCAGTGGTTAGAAACACTAGGAACACTGGTTGTTTTTCTAGAAGTCCTGAGTTCAATTCCCAGCAACCACATGGTGGCTTACAACCATCGGTAAGGAGATCTGGTGTCCTCTCCTGGCCTGCAGGCAAAACATGCAAGCAGAACATTGTATGCATAATAAAAATAAATCAATCTTAAAAAAAGAGGAAAGGTAAAAAACATTAAAGTAAAACAAAACTCAATAAAAAAAGTACTCAAACAAATAAAAAGAGCACAAAAAAGAAAAACAAAACAAAACATGGAGTCCATTTTGTGTTGGCCAACTCTTCTGAGTGACATATTACTATGCTAATAGATCAGAACACCACTCAAGCCTACACAGAGCATCTTCTTATAGTAGGTGGTAATTAACACAGAAACCCACAACTGGACAATGTGCAGAGAAACACTGAGATGGGATGTCTTTATCAAACCCCTCCAGTCAGGGTTCAGGGATTTATGTGATGGAGGAGGTAGAAAGATTGTAAGAGCCAGATGTGATGGATGACACTAATGAACACACACAACAATACCTGCACAAGTTCAAACCAGATTAATTCTCAGTACTGAGAAGGGAAAGTAGACACAAGTGTCACTCCAAACCAAAAAGTTATTTGTATTTGATAGCTGTTGGGAAAGGAAAAAAATTCAAGGGAATGTCACTGAATAGCTTTTTATTTGTTTGTTTATTCATTTATTTTTAGTTCACCTTCCTGTCTTCTGTAAAGAATAAATAGCAAAGATAATAACTAGCTGACAGCAATGAGGCTGTTTGCTGCCCAGGTTGCACTCAAGTGTAACTGAGCATGCTGTAACTACTGCAGCTGCATCATTTCTGCCCCATCTGGTTTCTTCATGGTTAAGCTCTACTACCAGGCTGCCAGTTTGCCTGGTAATATCATATCTACACTACAGTTTGGGGTTTGGTTCAACTCACTCTCTCTTCAGTCCTTTCATAGCTTTTGTTTGACCATCATACTCTGAAAGATTTTGCCACCCTTTGCTCCTCTGTTGTGGAATTTGCCTTTGGAGAGGATTGAACTGGCAAACAGATTCAAGTAAACACTGCTATGGAAGACAGTGGTATGTAATGTTTGTTTCTTTCATTTTGATTATACCTTGAGGGAATTGAAGGAGCAGATGCTTTGATGACCCATGTATTGGTTTTATCTTTTAATGCATATGCCAAGGTGAGCATCAGGTGATTAGACTCAGTGTGACTCTTTGGTAGAGCACATGTTAACATCTATGATTCTAAACACCCCACACAACCACAGCCACTACCAGCACCACCCATATGAAGCTGGAGACCTAGATGGTGAGGAGTTTGTTATTAGCAATCTGCAGCTTATATTAAGTGTTTGTTGCATCATCTACCTAGAAGTCATTATACAGCTCTGAAGTAATACCATTCATGACTGTGGTCTGCTATGATTTGGTTGTAGCTTCATGTATAAGAAGCTTGTTCCCTAATTTGGGGATGTTAGGAAATGTGGGATGTCCTTAGTTCACTGAAGATTTGCTCTTGGAAGGGAATGAAGGCAGTTCTCATAGGACTTCAAATTAGTTTCCTCCAATTGTTAGAATAGAAAAGGTTGCCTCTGCCATAGCTCTGGCTTCACTGTGGCACCATTTCTCTCTTATCAGTACTCTTGTGATGATGACATCTGTAATTAGAACCTCAGTACAGGCCATACTGATGGAATACCTAATTGCATTTTCAGCCTTCAAAGCTTTGAGCTAAACCTATCCTTTTCTTCAAAGTACTGAGCTTCACAGTAAATTAACTAGTATTTGTGTCCATTTACTACAAGCTTCTTTTTTTCAGGCCATTCATTTTTCTTTCTTTTTTCTTTTTGGACAAGGTATTGCAAGTCCAGGCTGGACTTGAACTTTTGATTTTTCCCTGCTTAAGCTTCCTGAGTAGTAAGATTACAGACACACATCACATGTTTAGCCTCTTAGTCATCTTTATTACAGTTGTTTTGTACATTCCTCTCTGGAGGCCATGGTATGTATATGACCAAGAGCTTGGGAATGCTCCCTGCTATTTTTTCCAATGTCCATTTCCAAAAGTTCTGGTAAGAAGAAGAGCAATGATGAGAAACTCATAAATCCCCTGAAACTCAAACAAAACGTTGGAAAGCAAGGTATCAGTTTTGTTTAGTTATCTGTAAACTGCAGTCCCCAGCAGTTTTCTATCTCAAGTTTGGTTTCATACAATACATTCTAACACTTATGAACTTGGATCTGACCCAAATAGAACTCTTCTTCAGCTCCTTTTATTTTTCCCTCTTTTCCCAGGACAGAACCCAAGGGAACAAACTCCTATTTTCCCAGCACTTTCTCCTTTGGCCTACGGCTTGTTAAGTTCCTCACTAAGCCTGATCTCTTCCTTCCTTCCTTCCTTTCTTCCTTCCTCCCTCCCTTCCTTCCTTCCTTTCTTCCCTCCCTCCTTCCTTCCTTCCTTCCTTTTCTCCCTCCCTCCCTCACTCTCTTCCTCCCTTCCTCCCTCTCTCCCTGCCTCCCTCCCTACCTACCCCTTCCTTCCTTCCTTCCTTCCTTCTCCTCCTTCTTCTTCTTCTTTTTTTTTTTTTTTTGGTTTTTCAAGACAGGGTTTCTCTGTATTGCTTTGGAGCCTGTCCTGGAACTAGCTCTGTAGACCAGGCAAGCCTTGAACTCACAGAGATCCTATTGCCTCTGCCTCCCATGCTGTGATTAAAGATGTATAACACCAACGTCTGGCTACTAAGCCTGATCTTTGACATTGTTCAGTGGATTTGAGATACATAGGAATGAAGGCAGTCTGATGTATTATTTACCTTTCATTGGATAAATAAGCTCCTTAGAATTCAGTTACAGTGCCCACCTTGCCAAGCTATCTGTTTTAGTAAGATAATTCAAGTGAAACACTTAGAATCATGGGTGTGACAAACAACTTGTAATATTGGTTATTATTTTTACTTATAAAATTTTAGCTGAAAATATTATCCTAGAAACACAACATTCTGTAAAACAAGTATGTGGCAAAATGGCAAGAGAAAATACTCTGTTGAAAATATAACAACTCCACAACCAAAGACTAAAAAAAGGACATTTTGCTGACACATTGGGGGTCATCTCCTGCTTTCTGTTTCTCTTTGACATTGCCACTCAGCCAGTGACTTGCTGTATGCTATCTCATAGGCAATTCATGGTATATGTGAAGAAATGATGGAAGGTTTTTGTTTTTCTTTTTTCCCCATGTCTGCCACTAAAATGATTTTCCCTCTTTCACAATCGAAAATTGCCATTGCCATTGCATGAACTGAGCCCCTGTGCCTTAATAGGGTCCATGTTCCCCGGTTTCACTTGTACAAGGCTGTAATACCTTTTCCATCAATTATTATAAGTGTGTATTTTAAAATGAATAATGATTAAAATATTATACAACATTTTTATTTTTTACTGCCAGTATTAGCACTTCTAGATAAAAATTCATTACAACAATCCTTTATCAAACTGAAACCTTTATCTTTTTTAAAATATTGTTTTAAAATTTGATGGCAATGTTTCTTTTTTTATTTAATTTTATATAACAAAGTCCAATTAAATGAAAACAAACATTTATACACAATATTTGGGAATTTGGGCCTCGTTCTTTCCAAACTACTTCCTGCTGGTAAGGGGCGCTGTCTTGGGGGATTCGAAGAAGATTCAGATATCCTAGCTGTAGTCTGTAGGGCTGTTTTGTCCAGCTGTTTTGAATGTAGGATCAGCTTGTACTCTGTTTCAGGCGGTCTGGCTTGATCAAACCACATTAGTCTGGAAGGAATCCACATCTTTTCATTTTCTGTGGAAACAAAAATAGAAATCCTTTTCCCCAGTAACTTGTTCTTCAAGTTAAATTTTGGAGTCAAAGCATTTTTTTTTTAATTTATTATTTTACATGTCGATCCCAGTTCCCTCTTCCTCCCTCCCTCCCCTCCAGCCCTCCCTCCCTCCTTCCCTCCCTTTTACCCTCTCTGCCCTCTCACAAGCACTCTAAACACCCTCCCCTCCCATCCCCCCACCACAATTCCATATGTAGGGGAAAGGATGGCAATATTTCTATAAGGATTTTCATGTTGGTTGATTCTTGTCCGCTCCCCTCACCTTCCCGCTCCTGCTTTCCTAGCTGTCCCCTTTGCCCTCAGTATTCATCTTCTGCTTGCTTTATAGTGATCCCCACCTACCTCCCTTAAACCCTCTTTCATGTCCAAACACACAAGTTCCTTTTTAGTTAATTGGCCTTTAATCATATCTTTTCCCACCTGGATACATATGTTTAACAATTAAAGGGTAGGACCCAAATATGAGAGAGAACATACTTTTTTTTTTTTTTTCCCCTGAGCCTGGGTTGCTGGACTTGATATATTGCCAGTTTTCAGTCATTAAGCTGAAACATAATTTCATTTTCTTTATGACCGAATAAAATACTATAGTGTATATGTACTATTTTTCTTTGTGCATTCATCTGTTGGTGGATGTCTAAGCCAATTTCATTCGCTAGCTATAGTGAATCACAGTGCAGCAGTGAACATGAATGTGTATTTCTGAAGCTGGATGTAGAGTTCTTTGAGTATATGCCCAGGAGTGGTATAGATAAGGCATATGGTAACTATATTTCTAATGTTTTGAAAAGCCTCTATACTTATTTCTATAGTGACTATATTAGTTCACACATTCTTTTGTTTTTTTCTTTATTTCTTTTCCCCGTCCCTTCTTCCTTTTATCATTTTTTTTTTAAATTTCAAAGAAAACAATTGTATTGAGTCCAGTGAAAAAGACAGTGAGGTGGACTGTAGCAAGAGCACTGCCTACAATCTATCACCTATTTTTACAGGTAAAATTGCATTTGCTTTGTGCTATTAGTGGCTGCTGTATGCTTCTGCGGTAGTTTAGGAGTTTTCCAGAGCTGAGGATATATCTTACTGCTAGAGTGCTAGTCTAGCATGCCTATTATCACCAAAACAAAGTGCAAAACTCTGTTTAGGAGGAAAATTCGAAGTAGAGGTTCAAATACAAGGATACAGTCTGCTATTTTCAATTGTGTAGAAAAACAAACAAACACACAAACCTGATTAAATACCTAGGGCCAGAAATATTTGTTACTTCTGTTCTTTTATGAAAAAAAAAGTTTCTTCTCTTACAAAATAAAATTGCATCTGCAGAAGAATATACACAACCGGACTAGACAGGGTCAGCTTCCTTCTCAGACTCATCCTAGGGAGCAGACCTTTGGCCACATCTGAAGAGAAGGACAAATGTAAGGGTTTTATAGATTTTCTCAACTGGGATAAGCTGCCAGAATAAACGACATTCTTGTCTACAGGCCTGGCCATCCTTCCTTAGTAAAGGCATTTCAGAGCCAGCTTTCTCTTCTTTGGGCTGCTAATGTCATTATCAGTTTGAAAGAGATAGAGAAAAGGGTGATCACATTTTCCCTTTCATCTTTGTTTTGCCTGAAGTCCTCAAGTCAGCAGCTTTTCCTCTCAACTTCCAGACTTCGCAATTATTCCTCTCTTTAATATTAACGGTATACACAGCAGGGGCAGCTTTTGAAGATACCTGAGTTTTGACAGATGTGGCTCCCATTTCTGCCTCATCCTATCTACAGCTAAATGAGAATAGCAGACTGTTAAATGAGAATAGCAGACTGTTATGCATTACATCCTCTGTGTCATATTTTTTTTTTTTTTTTTTTTTGGGCAAGATTTTGTTAATTCATTCTATTTACTTTTTTTGTTTGTTTGTTTCTTATTATTTTTGAGATAAGACTTTACTATACAGACCAAGCTAGCCTCAGACGCATGGTGATTCTTCTGCTTCAGCCTCTGGAGTTTTGGAATTGCAAGCAAGCAATATATTCATACATACATACATACACATATTTAAATGTCTATATTCCAGTTTACTAAACCTCTCTGTTACTGAGTCTAATTTGTTGTTTTCATTTTTTTTCTAGTTTTAGAATCTCTGGTCTGGTTTTTATGTCTGTCTGGCTAATTATTATTTTTGTAGTGCTGAGGACTGAACCTCAGGCCAGACAATCCTAACTTTCTCCAGTGCCCTTGTCGTATTTTTGGCACATCCACTACTTTGAATGAATAATCTAGAACTTAGTTCCCCCAATTGTTGTATTGTGCATTTTGTCTTACAGCTTTCTCGTTGTGGTTTCTTTCCTACTTGATAAGTTTTTTCTTTTGAACTAATACTGTCTTCGAATTCTCAAAATAAATTGTCTAGAGCAAAGCTGACTTCTCTGATGTGTTCATGAGAGCATTTGCAAACAGAATTTACTCAGATTGTTTTTGTCTTGATTTTAAATACATTTACAATGTGGATTTTGGCTCTCAAATAATGTAGGTCTGTAGGAGACATTGGTTTTTTATTCATAATTTTCCTTCACAGAAAAAAAAAGCAGCACATTTCCATGACCCTTTTCACAGCAAGATTTTCTAGTTCATCTAGAAAGTTATTGACCTGTCATAATTCTAACTTTGTATTGAACAGACTTTTTTAAGTGAACTGAGTCAGTAGAATGCATGTGTAGTGAAAAGGGCAAGTTGTTGGAATGGCTTCTACAATAGGAACTGCATGTCTACACTCCAGATAGGCTCAAACCCCATTAGCTGCTTAGTCTGTGAACCTGGATGCCTCAATAGACTCAGTCTGGCACTGGAGGCCTGGAAGATTCTGAGAGAGCTTCTGATTGTTATCCCATACTGGAAGGCCAAGAAAGCTGGGGTTAGATGGCATAATCAATAGTAAGAACTGTAGAATGGCAGGTGATCCGTGCTGTTCTGACATGGCCACGTGTGCTTTGTAATATCAGCCAGTACTCTTAACTGCTGAGCCATCTCTGTAGCGTTAGAATTTTGATACGGATCTAGGAATGTAGTTTAGGGGTAGATCTCTTGCCTTAAGGACTTCTTTGTTTGCTTGTTTGTTTTTGGTTTTTCAAGACAGGGTTTCTGTACATAGCCTTGGCTATTCTGAAACTCACTGTAGACAAGTCTGGCCTCAAACTCAAAGAGGGCTGCCTTCCTCTGCCCCCTGAGTGTTGGGGTTAAAGGAGTGTACCACCACCTGGTGACTTTTAAAAAAATATACTCCCTTAAAGCTTTTCTTTTTTCTTTCTTTCTTTTTTTTTGGGGGGGGGTATATTATGCATACTACACTAGAAACCTTCTTCCCTGGCCCTGGCCTGAGACAGGGTATCTCTGTGTAACAGTCCTAGCTATTCTGGAAATCCATTTGTAGAACAGGCTGGCCTTCAACTCATAGACATTCACCTACCTCTGCCTACCAAATTCTGGAATTATAGGTATGAACCATCACACCCAGCTCTTTTTTAAAAATAAAATAATTTATCTATTTTTATTTTATGTGCATTGATATTTTCCTGCATGTATGTCTGGGTGAGGGTGTCAGGTCCCCTGGAACTGTAGGATGCTATTTGGGTGCTAGTAATTAAACCTGGGTCCTCTACTAGAACAGTCAGGGCTCTCAACCACTGAACCATCTCTTCAGACCCCCAGAAAGGATTTTACTTGATGTTCATATAACTTTATTAGCAAAAATATCTATTCATTTAAAACACTTATTCCCTTTGCTTGGGTTTTCCCTTCTGCGTCTTTCCCTTCAATTTTTTTTTTATTCTCAATATAATGTAATCCCTGCATCTTATGATTGAAAGGATCACCAAGATAAAAGCAAACAAACAAACAAACAAACAAACAAAAACTCACAAGCTTCTAATTCTGTGCTAATTCATTCTGTGCATGATAGCCAGATCTGGCTTTCTGACTCCAACAAAGGACACACAAACACTTAACGACAGCATATTTCTATGAGCAAAGAAAAGACATCAGGGAAAAAATCATCAGGAATATAAGGAAAGAAAGTTATTGTTACAGGAAATATGTAAGAAAGCACAGACATAGAAACAAACACAGACACACAAACAGACACACACACAGAAACATACACACAAACCAAGGGCTATCCCAAAGTAAGTCTATGAGGCTAACTTTGAGATCAGAGAGAAAGTGGGAGGGATCAGTGCTGAGTGGCTAAAAAATGGCTTTCCAGAGAAGATGGTCCATGAGGCAAGACATAAAGTGGCAGTTATTCATGTGAAAGCAGGTCAAATGAAGGAGTTCTGGTTGCAGAAACAGCATGTGCAAAAACATGCTTATGGCCTATTTGGAAAAAAGCTAGTACTTGAGTAAGGCTACAAACAAAGCCCAGTACATGCCAATGACAGAACATTTTGTTGTACTTGAACTTTTGTTCATAAGCAAAACATATCTACAGATTTCCCCTGTGTTTTTCCTTTGTTGTGAGGCAGGTAATATTATGTACAGAATATACACAGTTGTTTTATTAATCACTCAGACCAAGCCACATTTCAGATTAAAATCTTTTGGCATTTTTCCTAAATATTTTTGCCTCTTTTTTAAAGACAAGAATCTCATAGGAGGCGCTGAGACTAGTTCATGTGGGAGATTTTCCCCTGAGAACAAAAGTTGTTCCTAGAATTATCTTTACATCTTTATCGTTGTGTTCATATTTTGCATTTATTACCATTTTAAACAACATTAGAATAACAAGAATGTTAACATTAGCACAGAGTTACCGGCTTTATTAATCTAAAATGTGACTTAGTCATTTAGGTATCATTTACTTACCTGTAAAACAAGACTGATGTGAAAAGAAAATGAGATAATGGCTTTTTTTCCCCAGTTCCCACTTCCTCCCTCCCTCCCTCTCTCCCTCCCCTCCCTCCTTCCCTCCCTCCCTCTTTTCTATCCTTTCATGATCCCTGACTACCCTCCCATCCCATTCTCCCCCTCCCACACTCCACATGTGGGGTGATGCCTTACAGGAGGGATCATCTAAATCTGTCAAGTCATTTGGAGTAGGGACTAGGCCCTCCCTCCTGCCTCTAGGTTAAGGCAGTATCCCTCCATGGGGAATGTTCTCACAAAGTCCTTTTGTGCACCAGGGATACATCCTGGTTCTACTGTCAGAGGTCCCTTAGACTGCTCAGGCCTTCTAACTGAGACCCATGTTCAGGGGATCTGAGTCAGGACAATGATGGATTCCCAGCTATCCGTCTAGGGACCCATTAACTCCTACTTGCTCAGATCAGCTGTCTCTATGTGTTTCTGTAGCCTGGTCTTGTCTTCCCTCTATGCATCTGGATTCCAGTTCAGCTCAGTGTTTAGTTGTGACTGTTTACTTCTGTTTCCATCAGCTGTTAGAGGAGGGCTCTATGATGGTGGACTAGTTAGTCATCAATCTCATTATCAGGGAAGGGCATTTGTGGTAGCCTTTCTAGTGTTGCTCAAATTGTTAGTTGGGGTCAGTCTTGTAGGTCTCTGGAAATTTCTCTAGAGTCAGTTTTCTCTTCAAACCTATAATGGCTCCCTTTTTATGGTCTCTCTCTCTCTCTCTCTCTCTCTCTCTCTCTCTCTCTCTCTTTTTCTCTCTCTCTCTCTATTTTCTTGTCTATTCCTCCCCTGACTCAATCTTCCTAGTTACATGTGCTTTCCTCTCCTCCCCTTCTATGTCTCCTAGCCCCCTCTCCCCTCATCCTGCCAATATGCTCAGGAGATCTTGTTCCTTTCCCCTTCTGTGAGGGACCCTGTATGAATCTCTTGGAATCCTCCTTGTATCCTAGTTTCTCTGGTGGTGGGAATTATAAGCTGGTGATCCTTTGCTCTATGTCTAAAAATCCATATATGAGTGAGTACATATCATGTACATCTTTTTGTGGTGGGGTTACCTCATTCCGGATGGTTTCTTCAAGTTCCATCCATTTGCCTGTGAATTTCAAGATTCCATTATTTTTTTCTGCAGAGTAGTATTCCATTGATAAAAATGCCACATTTTCTTTATCCATTCTTCAGTTGAGGGGCATATAGGTTGCTTCCAGGTTCTTATTATTACAAATAATGCTGCTAAGAACATAGTTGAATGCATGTCTTTGCTGCAGGCTTCATCCCTGGGCTGCAGGTATGGCTCAACATATGAAAATCTATCAATGTGATCCACCATATAAACAAAGTGAAAAAGAAAAACCATATGATCATCTCACTAGATGCCGAAAAAGCCTTTGACAAAATTCAACACCCTTTCATGATAAAGGTCTTGGAGAGATCAGGGATAAAAGGAGCAAACCTAAACATAATAAAAGCAATATACAGTAAACAAACAGCCAACATCAAATTGAATGGAGAGAAGTTTAAGACAATTCCTCTAAAACCAGGAACAAGACAAGGCTGTCCTCTCTCTTCATATCTCTTCAATATTGTACTCGAAGTTCTAGCTAAATCAATAAGACAGCAAAAGGATATCAAGGGGATACAAATTGGAAAGGAACAAGTCAAACTGTCACATTTGCAGATGATATCATAGTTTACATAAGCGACCAACAAGCTCTACCAGGGAACTCCTACAAGTGATAAGCACCTTCAGCAAACTAGCAGGATATAAGATAAACTCAAAAAAAAAAAAAATAAAAAAATTAGTAGCCCTACTATATACAGATGAAAAAGGGGCTGAGAAAGAAATCAGAGAAACATCGCCCTTTACAAAAGCCACAGTCAACATAAAGTGTCTTGGGGTAATGCTTACCAAACAAGTGAAAGACCTATATAATAAGAACTTTGTGTCTTTAAAGAAAGAAATTAAAGAAGATACCAGAAAACTGAAAGATCTTCATGCTCTTGGATAGGTAGGATAACATAGTAAAAATACCAATCTTGCCAAAAGCAATCTACAGATTCAATGCAATCCTCATTAAAATTCCAGCACAATTCTTCACTGACCTTGAAAGGTTAATAATCAACTTTATAATGAAAAAACAAAAGACCCAGGATAGCCAAAAAACTCTGTGCAGTAAAGGATCTACAGGAGACATCACCATCCCAGACTTCAAACTCTACTACAGAGCTATAGTCCTGAAAACAGTCTGGTATTGGCACAAAAATAGACAGATAGACCAATGGAATCGAATCGAAAAATCTTGATATCAACCCACATACCTATGAACACCTGATTTTTGACAAAACAGCTTAAAGAATACAATGGAAGGAGGAAAGCATCTTCAACAAATGGTGCTGGCACAACTGGATGATGGTGTGTAGAAGACTGCAGATAGACCCATGTCTATTGCCATGCACAAAACTCAAGTCCAAATGGATCAAAGACCTGAACATAAATCCTGCCACACTGGACCTCTTAGAAACTGGGAGTTACCCTTGAACACATTGGCACAGTAGACAGTGTTTACAAGTGTTTTATAGTGGCCAGTTCATAAAAAGTATGAGCAATGGTTGCTACCACTACGTCCTCATATCACTTGGTGGCCCATTACATCTGTGCTCCTTTTGTATTGTGTTAAATAATATTAGAGTCATGTCCATGATATAGGTTTCATAACATTGGTCCTAATGTTTTATGAAACAAATCAAAATCTTTCTTCGTAGTTAATCTTTTCATTTTTCTTCAGAGTCATCCACTCTACATACTTTACTTACTCAAAACCATTCATTTTCCCCTTCTTGGTCCATGATTTTTATTATTCCATTTGACTAAACTAAAAATATTTTTATCACATATTAATCAAATCTATCATAGTTCCCTTTTACACCCTAACCAGGTAATTGTACCATTTCATTGTTCTTAGGTTTTTGTAGTAGTACCATAATTGTTCTCCCTATTCATGGTCTTCTTCCAATTTGACTTGTGCTTAACATAGCATTCAAATAATCTGTAAAAATAAACAAGCAAGACATTGTTCAAGTTATCATTCCTTTGTTCAGCAAATGACTGTCTTTCTCAGTCAGATGAAATGACAAAGTTGTCTTAATAGGAGCCATGGAACTCTATGAGTTAACCTCTATCATTTTTCTTCTTTTGCCTCTGCTCACCTACCCACCAACATCTCCTTTCTTTTCTAGTATTTGAAGGCATTAACAGAGGTCCAGAGGTCCTGATATTTCTTTTTGCTTTTAGTATACTTTTTGCTTGATTGATTACTCACTACCTTCAGAGTTTTTTTTTTTTTTAACCAAATTTCACCTTCTGATAATTTTTTCCCTATGTATACTCTCAGTGTAGTTTCTCTGACTCATTTTTCTTTCTTTAAGCTACTAATAGTTTGTCAATTTTACTAATAATTATTTATTGCCTGCATTAATCAATAGAATTCAAATTTCTTTAATACAGAGATCACCTTATTCTGCTGTAATAGGTTTAATTAGGGTTTCTCTCATAGTAACTATCTAATAAATATTTGTCAATGAAGACTCCTTTATAATGTGTTAAATATTTTTGCTGTTATCTTTGGGAAGAGTGCTGATATATTATTGTCTGCATTAGAGACAATATAATTCAAACAATATTCCTAGTTTGGATTTGAAAAACATCACAAAAAAGGAACATCACCACTGTTACAGAAACATTACTTTTATATTTTTGGCAAGAAACACAAAGGGTCTTAAAAGACTTTTTAAGACTGAGTGACTGCTTTGTATATTGTAAAAAATTCTTGAGATAGTATTATTCTTACAATAGAGTTTACTGGGTCTCCGGTCCCCATCGAGAGCACCCTTGGAGCTCTGATACACCCCTACCCATCCCCACCGCCAGCCTACCCCCCACCTACCCTGTGCCCTACCCCACCCACGGTCCTGCTGCTCTGGTTGAGCAGCACTATTTGTAATAGCAAGAACCTGGAAGCAACCTAGATGCCCCTCAATTGAAGAATGGTTAAGGAAGATGTGGCACATCTACACAATGGAATACTACTCTGCAGAAAAAAATAATGGTATCTTGAAATTTGCAGGCAAGTGGATAGCACTTGAAGAAACCATCCTGAATGAGGTAACCCAGTCACAAAAAGAGGAACACAGTATGCACTCACTCATATATGGATTTTAGACCTAGAGCAAAGGATCACCAGCCTATAATTCACATCACCAGAGGAACTAGGATACAAGGTGTATTCTAAGAGATTCATATAAAGTCCCTCACAGAACTGGGAAGGGACAAGTCCCCCAGAGCTCAGGTGAAGTGGGGGAGGACAGCGAATGGAGAGAGAAGTAGGAGAAAATGAGGGGGAGGAAAGGAAAACATGTGTGACCAGGAATATTGAGCCTGGTTAGGAATAGAAGATAGGAAAGAGAGAGAGACAGAGACAGAGAGAGAGAACATAAAAGAGGGAGCCAATATTTGTTTGAAGATAAAATTGAACACAAAGAAAGGTCGAGAGAACTACAAGAGTGCTCCCAACTAACAATCTCAGCTTCCGTGGAAAGGCTATCATAAATGCCCTTCCCGGAGAGTGAGATCAACAACTAACTTCTCCGTGGAGCCCTCAACTAATGCCTGTTGAAAACAGGATCAAACACCCATACATAAACACTGAGTCGAACTAGAACCCAGATGCAGATGGGGAGGAGAAGACCATGTGGCAGAAACACATAGAGACAGCTTACCTGAACAAGGAGGAGCTAACGGCCGGCCACTAGACTGATAGCTGGGAAGCCAGCATGGGACTGACTCAGGCCCCCCTGAATATGGGTCTCAACCAGAAGGACTGAGCAGTCTAAGAGACCTCAGACAGCAGAGCCAGGATGTATCCCTGGTGCACAAAAGGACTTTGCGAACATATCCCCCATGGAGGGATAACTGCCTTAATCTAGAGACAGGAGAGAAGCCCTAGTCCCTACTTCACATGACCTGTCAGATCTACATGACCCCAACTGGATGGCCTTCCCCTACATATGGAATTGGGGTGGGGGGATGGGAGGGGAGGGTGGTTAGAGTGCATGTGAGAGGGCAGAGAGGGTAAAAGGGAGGGAAGGAGGGAGGGAGGGATGGAGGGAGGGAGGGAGGAAGAGGGAACTGGGATCGACATGTAAAATAATAAATTAAATTAAAAAAATGCTTTGACTCCAAAATTTAAGTTCAAGGACAAGTTACTAGGGAAAAGGATTTCTATTTTTGTTTCCACAGAAAATGAAAAGATGTGGATTCCTTCTAGACTAATGTGGTTTGATCACGCCAGACCACCTGAAACAGAGTACAAGGTGATCCTACATTCAAAACAGCTGGACAAAGCAGCCTTACAGACTACAGCCAGGATTTCTGAATCTTCTTCGAATCCCCCATGACAGCGCCCCTTACCAGCAGGAAGTAGTTTGGAAAGAACAACGCCCAAATTCCCAAATATTGTGTATAAATGTTTGTTTTCATTTAATTGGACTTTGTTATATAAAATAAAATAAATTAATAAAAAACAATAGAGTTTACTGCATTCTCCATAGTTTTGTATCTGGCTGTGGGATGAATTTTTGATCCCAAATATGTATTTTACCTATATGCAAATGCAATCCCTTGAATTTAGCTTTCCAAGAATGTTTTATAGTCTAGAGAACTAAAGATAATTCCAAACATATGTTACATTTATATTAGGTTAACATGTCATTTATTTTTCTACTTATACAGTTATAAGTATATAGTATTGATTTGCCCTACATATTTCAAACTTATTCCTTAGCAACATGGGAAAGTTTAACTGGTTAATGATGTAAACCTGTTGACCCGGTACCCAGAAACTGGGCCAAAAGACTGAAAGTTGGTGAGATTTATGGATGTAGTTCCTGTAGTTACTAGATGCCACACCCATAAATCTCATCAATTGAGGTGAGCAAAGATTACAACAAAAGGCGTGCAAAAGTGAATGGGGAAAGGTCACAAGAGCTCAGCGTTTACAAAGAAGTATAGGCAACTAGTGCTGTAGTGCAGAGAGTAAGGGAACACGAATTGGTATCCAATACCAAATTATCAGATCTGAAACATATGTATGAATAGCATTATTCAGACAAAGGATTTGAATGAAACTTTTCTCTTAATAATAATAAAAGAGAGAGAGAGAGAGAGAGAGAGAGAGAGAGAGAGAGGGAATTTGAGAAGGATGAGTATATATGAAAATTTGGAATGGAAAGGAGTGTGGAAATGATATAATTACGTTATAATATTAAAAATAAAAGAAAATTTAAATAAAGACTGGGAGTTTGAGGTCAGCATGTACAATATAGCAAAAAGCAGCCAACCACCATTCAGTGGTGTGGAGGTGCACAGCTTTAATTTCAACACTTGAGAGGTTGCAGTGGCTATTCTTCATTGTCAACTTGACTACATGTAGAATTAACTAAAATCTGCAAATGGAGAGACACATCTTTGAGGGATTTTTGCTAAATTTCAAGTGGGAAGATCCACTTCTAATCTGGATTTTTGAGGAGGGAAGACACATCTCTAATTCAGATCTTTAGAGGTGAGAAGACTCACGTCTAATCTGGGATACACCTGCTAGAATCCTATATAAGGACATGGAAAAAGAAAGTATTTGTTTTTTCCTGCTTGCTCTGGTCTCATCATCATGTCTATTCATTCACTAGCATTAGAGCCTACGTCTTCAAGATTCTGAATATACAGAAGAGCAGTGGAGACAGCCAGCATTGTGGACTGAACAACTATAGGATTCTTGAACTTTCCATTCATAGGCATCCATTGTTGGATCAACTGGACCACAACCTGTAAATAATTCCAATAAATTCATATATATATATATATATATATATATATATATATTCACTCATTCTATAAGTTCTTTAATTCTAGAGAATTCTGACTAATCAGGAGGATGATCTCTGAATTTATGGCCAGCCTGGTCTACAGAGAAATTTCCAGAACAGCTAGGGCTACACAGAATAACACTGTCTTGAAAATCCAAGCAAAAAACAAACCAATCAATAAATAAACAATAATTAAATGCAAATAAGTTAAACCTAAACCTAAAAGAAGATAAGAAAGTACAAAGGCATTTCAAGACCCCATGTCTAGTAAACAGTAGTGTCCTTCCAACTATTATATAATAATTTTTATACTGTCTCCAAAACTTTATTCATTATAGTCCCTACTGCTGTAAAAAAAAATTTACTGGACAAGAACAACTTAAGTGAGTAAAGGTTTATTTTGGTACAAAGTTCTAGGAATTTGTTCATCACAGTTGTGAAGGCAGGATGGCAGGATCTTGAGGGAGCTGATCAACTTTCATCCACATTCAGGTAAGAGAGAGTTGGTCCTCAATTTTTTTTTTTTATTTTCTATTGAATTCATGACAGCTTGTGGGATTGTGCAGGATAGATTCAGGGTAGATATCTCCACCTCAATTTACCAAGTCTAGAAGTTCTCTCATAGATATGCTTAGAAGTTTCCTATGTTATTCTAGATTGTTAAGTTGACATTCAGTATTAACTATCACAAACAGTATTTTGCAAGATTTCATTAACACATTTAGTATTGATTGATATGATATCTTGTTCTTCCTACATCTTTCTTTATACCAGAAGCTCTGAACTGGGGCAATTTGCCTCTGAGATCACTTGTCAGGGTCTGTAAACATCTTTGATTTTCCAGAAGGAAAGTGCTGCTGGTATCTTGGGTAGAGGCCAGGGACATTGCTAAGAATCCCATAGTGCACAGAGCAAAGAGCTGTTCAAAATTCACTGAGGTTGGGCAATCCTGATTTAGAACATAGCCTATTGATTTATAAGCCATTGAAAAATGTCTGAAAGTGTACCAAAGCAGGGTATTTTCCCTCTTTGATTTCCTTGTTAATAGACTTAGCTTTTTAAGTAAAATAGAGCAATACTTTGGAGCTACAAAATCAGATAAATGAATGAAACCTTGCCAATCCTGCTCTTTTAAATACCTGAGGTTCTTATTTGCAGTGAAAGATAAGAGCTAAATTTGTCACATTCCTCAGCAAGGATAAAGGAAATTCTATTCATTATATATTCATGTTTGCAATGATATTTTTCACTTAAGAGATTTTGTGTGAATCATTAACTAAAGCAACGAATTTCCCAGAAACAGCATTAATTAAGCCTCAAAATCAAAATATCATGAAAATCAGACCCTGTTCTTTTTAATCTGAGGAGATAAAAAAATCCGTTTCATCATGACAAGTTGAGAATGGTAGGCTCTATCAAGAACAAAAAACATTTACCTCTACTTAATGTTTTCTTCTAAGTGGGGGTAGGGAGAAAGAAAGAGAAAACAAAAAACCATACTCAAGGTCATTAGTAGCAGCAGTACCCTCCCTCATTTACATTGCATGTGTCTGATCTTCCTTAAAGACTCAGAGACCCATTGTTAACATGAACAAATTTGGTCTCTGTGTTTTACTTGATGCTTAACTTGGTGTCTGTGAAACCTTGTAGTTTAACTCCCACATATCCCATCCCATGTATCCACTAATTATGGTAATGCCTATCTTTTTTTTTAATTCCAGGAGTTATGGTATTTATTAATTATATTGCATGCCTGGTCTTTTGAATCATTCTTCATAGCATAATTTATGCACTATTATTCCCATTTTATAAATTTTAACATTAAAGATTTAGAGAGGTAATTTGTTTGGAATTGTATTTGTGACGTACAAAAGATGTCTTTCACTGTTTGACTTATTTTCCTCTTTCCTTGCTTGCATGGTTGCTTAATTTCATAACTAGGCTTCATAGTGTGCTGGCTTTTTTCATGTCAATTTGATGTAATCTGAAGTTACTTGGGAAGAAAAAACCTCAGTTGAGAAAATTCACCTACCAGATTGGCCTTTGGGCAAGCCTGTGGTGCATTTTCTTAATTATTGATTGATGTAGGTAGTCCCCACCCATTGTGATGGTCCTGAGGTGTATAATAAATCAGGCTGAGCAAGTCATGGGAAACAAGCAGGCAAGTAGTACTCCTCTGTAACTTTTACTTTAGTTTCTGTCTCCAGGTTCCTAGCATGACTTCCCTGGATGATAGAATATGTAGAGAACCCTGGAGTTGGCTCAAGACACCTCAAGGTCAAGTTCTTAGCACAAAAGGGATTTATTTTCCCCAGAGGGACAGAGGGCAGAGATATAGGACACAGACAGAAGAGAGATGGAGAGAAGGGTGTTGTGGGAACTCATTCAGGCATTGGACAATAGAAAAATCTTCTGAGCTAAATCAGCTGGTGTACTTCAAGGATGTGTTGACCTCAGAATGGAAACGAGGATATTTGCTACTTTGGGAAAGGGGTTTTGCTTTTATTTCCAGAGGAGAAAAAAAAAAAAAAAAAAAAAAAAAAAAAAAAAAAAGCAATGGATAACACCAAAACAACACTAATAAAGTTTTGGTTGGTTTGAACAGGACATTTTTTTTTTTTTTTGATAAAGAGAAATGACAGCTCATCCACCAAGGTGACAATCCTACAAATTGTAAGGAAACCTCACAAAGGTCAAAGCAGTATTTTGTTCTTGTCTTTGTAGGAAAATAGAATGTCTATTTCAAGAAGTCAAAAGAGCTTGGACATATAGACACATAAAGAAGAAAGGATAGTTATCCAGGAAGAATCACTAAGCAAAGAAAAACCTGACTTGTGCAGTGTAAAATCTCACTACCTAAATACCTATATCTCCTCACTTCTCAGTGTACTGGTAGTTCTGAATCATGTAAAAATCAAAGCTGGCTTTGAAGTTGGACTGCGGCTTACTTTTTCTCTAAGTCAAAGCATGCTGTTAAAAAGAAAAATTCATAGTTTCTGTCTCATAGCAGAAGAACCACCGGGTACAGGACAGAAGAAAAATAATTCTAGGGAATAATGTTGCCAAACTCTGCTTCTCCTCCCAAATTATACTCCACAAGAACAAATCCACCTCTTTCATTGTCTTGCCTTTGAGCCAATACATACACTCAAGGTCAAGTTCCAAATTAGCTATCTGAGATGGTCCACCTTCTTATTATACTCTGGCCAGAGCTTCAGATACTTACTTCACATAAGCCTTACCTGCTATTAATAGATGAACTACAATCAATGTTACAGCTAGTCCTTGTGAGACTTAATCGTTTTAGGTTTTTTTTTTTTTACAGGATCCCATAGAGACACATTTCCCCCCACGTCAGCTGGAAGTAATTCTAAGGAAACAATGCCCCATCTCCCTACAGTTGGGTTGGATGGTTTTGTAGTTTTTGTTAAGATTGTGGATGTTGTCACCTGTTAAGGGTTGGTTATAAGTTGTTATAAGTGGATTGTGAAGTCCAAACTCAGGAATATCTTTTGGCAAAGAAAAGTGGGGGATGAATGGGATGGGACAATAGGTAGATTAGTATATCTACTTGTGTACTATTTCAGCCACTATTGGACAATTTACTTTTATTTCAGATTCTTGTATAGTGATACATATGTAAAATTAATTTTGCATTTCTATCTAAAATAATTTGTATATTGGTACAAACTTGAAATTGTATTTGTTTTTTGTGTATGTTTCTCTTTCTGTTTACAATGTTATGTTTAATTACTTAATATTTTTTCTTATTTTACATATTGTTCTGAGTTCCCTCTCCATCCCATCCTTCCATTTCCCTCATTGACTCCCCCATCCCATAACCCATCCACTCCCCAGGGAAGGTGAGGCCTTCCAGGAGGGATCATCAAAATTTGTCAAATCATTTGGGGTAGGCCCTCCCTCCTTTCTCTAGGCTAAGGGAGTAACCCTTCATGGGGAATAGGCTCATGAGGTCCGTTTGTGAACCAGGTATATATCCTGGTTCCACTGATAAAGTTCACATAGACTGTCCAGGACTTCTAAATGAGACCCACATTCAAGGGTTCTAGGTCCGTCGTATGCTGGTTTCCCAGGTATATGTCTCCTCCTTGTTCAGGTAAGCTGTTTCTGTGGGTTTCTCCAGCCTGTTCTTGACCCTTTTGCTCATCATTTTTCCCTCTCTGAAACTGGCTTCCAAGAGTTCAATTTAGAGTTTTGTTGTGGGTGTCTGCTTCTGCTTCCATCAGCTACTGGATGAAGGATCTAGGAAGGCATATAATAAGGTAGTCATCAATCTCATTATCAGGGAACAGTATTTAAGGTAACCTCTCCACTATTGCTCAGATTGTTAGTTGGGGGTCATCCTTGTAGTTCTTTGGACATTTCTCTATTGTCAGTTTTATCTTCAAACATACAATGGCTCCCTCTATAATGGTATCACTTTTCTTGCTCTCTTCTATTCATCCCCTGACTCAATCTTCCTGATGCTTTTTGTTTTCCCTTCCCCTCCTCTTCTCCTCTTCTCTTTCTCCTAACTCCCTCTCCACTGAACCCCTGCTCCCTAATTGCTCAGGAGATGTTGTCTCTTTCCCCTTCTGTGGGGGACCATGTATGTCTCTCTTAGAGTTCTCCTTGTTTCCTAGCTTCTCTGGCAGTGTGGATTGTAAGCTTGGGATCCTTTGTTCTATGTCTAAAATCCATATTGAAGGAGCACATACCGTGTTTGGCTTTTTGTGACTGGGTTACCTCACTCAAGATAGTTTCTTCTAGTTCCATCCATTTGCCTGTAAATTTCAAGATTCCATTGTATTCTTCTGCTTAATAGTACTCCATTGTGTAAATTTACCACATTTTTCCATCCATTCTTCAGTTGAGGGGCATCTAGGTTGCTTCCTGGTTCTGGCTATTACAAATAATGCTGTTATGAACATAGTTGAACAGATGTCTTTGGTGTATGCCTAAGAGTGGAATTGCTGGACCTTGTGGTAGACTGACTACCATTTTCCTAAGGAACCACCATATTTTTAAAGTAGCTGTACGAGTATGTAATCCCACCAGCACTGGAGGAGTGTCCCCCTTTATGCACATTCTCTTCAGCACAAGCTGTCATTGGTGTTTCTAATTTTAGCCATTCTGACAGGAGTAAGATGATATCTCAGATTGTTTTGATTTGCATTACCCTGATGGATAAGGATGTTGAGCACTTTCTTTTTTATTTTAATTATTTTTTTATTTTACATGTCGGTCCCAGTTCCCTCTCCCTCGCTCTCTCCCTTGCTCTTCCTCCGTCCCTCCCTCCCTCTCTCCTCCCTTTCTCTCTCATCTTACCCTCTCTGCCCCCTTTGAGCACTTTCGTAAGTGTTCCTTTATTGTACAGGGTTGTTCTGGCTATTCTGGCTGGGTCTTTTGTTTTTCCATATAAAGCTGAGAAGTAGGTATATTCTTTTGTGTTTAGATGAAATGTTCTATCCATGTCTGTTAAACCCAATTGTTAGTTCATTTGTTTCTTCATTAAGTTTCTGTCTGGTGATCCTGTCTAGTGGTGAGAGTGGTGTGTTGAAGTCTTCCACTACAAGTTTTTAAGGGTTTATGTGAGATTTGTATTTTAGTAATGTTTCTTTTACGAACATGGATGACATTGTATATGGGGCATAGATGTTTGGAATTGAGACTTTGTCCTGATGGATTTTTCCTGTGAGGAATATGAAATGACCTTCTTCAACTATTTTGATTGATTTTAGTTTGAAGTCTAATTTGTTAGATATTAGGATAGCTACACCAACTTGTTTCTTCGGTTCATTTGATTGGAAAACCTTTTTCCAAACCTTTGCTCTGAGATAATGTCTGCCTTTGAAGTTGATGTGTATTCCTTGTATGAAGCAGAAGGATGGATTCTGTCTTTGTATCCATTCTGTTAGCCTGTGTCTTTTTTTTATAAGTAAGTTAAGACCATTACGATTGAGGAAAATTAAGGGCCATTGATTGTTAATTCTTGTTTGCTTTGGATTTGTTTTTGTTGGTGATATAATGGAGTACAGATTATAGATAATTATCTATTATAGTCAAAGCTTAGAGTTAAGTTAGTTAGGTTTTTCAAGATACACAGAGATGTATTTGAGATGGATAGGCATTCTTCAAACCTTTCAAAGACCAATAGAATATGGCATTTAAAATGGTTTAGGGGTTTTCTTAACAGTGAGGCACAACTGCTCCTGGAAATACCACCTGTGTCAGAAAGGAAGATGGACATTAAAGAAACATGTTATGAAGTTTACTTCCAATATGGCAAGACTAGCCATTTGGACAAGATACTGCTCTTGTCTGGACTGTTTGACTTTATGCTATATAAACTGGACATGCAGGACCCACAGAAAAGTAACTGCTGATTCAAGATGGACATTGCTACAGAGTTCCTGCTTCATGGAAGAGTCTGCCAGACAGTCTGCAGGACACAGAGAAAAATGACTAACAAACTTCCAATACAAAAAGACAGTTTAAATTTTCTTGCTTTGCTGAAGAGTCTACCAGACACACTATGGCCTATGGGCTAAAGATGAAAGATTACAAAAGAACTTCGGGTGACTGACCAGGCAGTGAGTTGTCTCTGTCATTTCTAGAGTTTATATACTATCCTTATGTGGTCTTTGAGGAAATTGAAGACAAATAGTTATGGTAATAGTTTGCCTTAGTTAGGATTAAAGATAAATTACACTTAAGACTTTAGACTCACAAAGATCTTAAATCTTACTAAATGTTAATGGACTAAATATTGTTAACTGTGATTCTTATTTCATAAATGTTATGTGATATATTTTGCTATGTTAAGGTTAAAACCCTTCTTTTTATTTAGATAGAAAAGAGGAGATGATGGGAGATGTCATTCTGTAAACATGTTTCTCATACTGGTTAATGAATAAAGCACTGTTGTCCAGTATGAAAGGAAGATAGGAGGAACTAGGAGACAAGGAGGAAAGAGGAAGTAGTAGGGAGGAGTCAGCATGAAGAGACTGGAGAGACCAGATGCCAGCCCCATTCCCCGGTAAGATAAAACCACGTGGAAATACTTAGATTAACAGAAATGGGTTAATAATTAAGACAGAGCTAGGTGATAAGAAACTAGTACCTGGCTAACAGCATTATGTCAAATACAGAGTCTCAGCGTGTTAATTGGGGCTGGCATGGCGGCGGGGCATGACCAGTGGCGGGAGGAAAAACCATACTCCTTACACAGATTCTTTTGTTCCTATGACATTCAGCTCCTGTGGCATGTTCTATCGGGGGAAAAAAAAAAAGAAAAAAAGAAGACCAAGGCCCAGATGTGAAATGAATCACAAACAAATATGACTGAAAAAGAGAATTGTCCAAAGGATCTGGTGAGCTCAAGAAAAAACTGAAAATTTTAGTCTTTTCCTTGCAGCTTATCCTATGTCCCTACTTTCTCTAATCTTCCCTTTGCCTTTTGCCTTCCTTTTACTTTTCTCTGCTTCCAGGATTTAACCAGCCATATACCAGGGTGAAGGTCTCAGGAAGGGAGAGCTAAGCATTGAGCAGCAGGGAAGTTGTAATAAATTGCAACTGAAGGATATACTTAAAATGCAGTCATTTCTAAGCCTTCAGAAAAAGAACAGCTGCCTGATACATTGCACAAGGGGGAGGGGTAGACCCAGAGAACCTCAGCTTTGATTCCTGGAACATTTCTACAAAGTCTGGGAATTAATTTAGAGAGCACAGAAAAACAATGCAAAACAAACATCAACTGCTTTGCCCCTTTCTGCACACTCAAATACAGAATGACTTATAACATTTCGGTATATGAATGTGTGGTCCTGCATATAGAACACAGAACACAGAATCTGAGTCTTCAAACAGCTGAAAGATTTCTGAATATACTTAAGTCTGAGACTACTTATCTAAACAGGTTCCCAAATTTGAGGGCCCACAAAACTGCTCCCTACACTAGATATCAGTTTCAGGGGTAAGCCCCTGAAATATCTTGAAGACTGATTATAAATTTATGTTCATAACATGCTCATACTTGAGTTTTGTTAACCAAAGCAGGTCACAGACCTTAAGGAAACACTTATATTTGCCCATATTTTATAGAAGGAGCAGTTGGTGGGAAAAGGGTTTGCTGGGTTCCCAAGAGCCAAAGCTTCTATCCAGGGACCAGAGGAGCCACTTGCCTACCATGTGCATGCATTCTTGCTTAATCACCTGGAGGCTCTCCTAAACTTAGTTCTCCTAGCGTTTGTGGAGGCTTCATTTCATAGGCGCGATTGATGAACGCATGGGACATTGGTTGTCAGCTTAACCTTCAGCTCCCCTGGAGGTAAGAATGTGGCCTCTAATCACTCAGGCATCTGTCCTGGAAACTAGTCCCCATCTTATATGGTTCTTGTACACTTCTCAAAATTCCATCTCATTAACATAAACTCAGGTATGATTTGAAGGCGTTTATTGCAAACAACAAAAAGACTGACTTTTCCTTCATTGTTCCAGAGCTGTTGTGGAGTTATTTGAGAAACTAAGGACAAAGATCCACTTAAACAAATGACAGTGTTGTATGAGTTGTATACCAGAATCTGGGAAAATGATTTTATATAGTCTTAAATAGCATCTACTTGGTTCCTTTGATATGTGAGTATTAGTTTGAAATCAAACACGTTAAATTGCTCTGATACTAATGGCCTGTTGTTTATAACAGAGCTAAAAGGAAGATTCTCAAATTATGCAACCTCTATTACCTTTTGAGCAAAACAAAAAAAAAAAAAAAATGGCATAAAAGTTCACAACCATTTTCCATTATAAATTTTGTAAATTGCCATTTTATTAAAAATGGAGTTGATACCAGCTAATTATAATTTAGAATAATGGATCGTCAAATAATGGTTGTTATTGACAACTATTTTTAGTATAATATAAAATCTCTGGGTTCATAAATAAGACTTTTCCTCTATTCAGGAGCTGCCACACTTGGAGATGTGTTATTCATGACTTAATTATTCTATAGATGCTTCATTCATATGTATGCAGATATAACTGGCAGCATTGCATTTTAATGAAGATGCTGAGCAGCATGAAGCTGTAATTTCTAACAGAGAATCCTGTCAAGACTGAACAATAGAAACTCCCGAAGAGGACTAGAAAATAGCCTAGTCAGAAAGAAAATTAAAAACCCATTTGAATGTTTTAATTATTATCATTAGAGAGATTTTGAAAGCCTTTAACACATCTACAAAGCTAACAGTTTAGGAACTGCTTCTCTGCTGCAGGAAAATAATTTTAAGGAAAGGAGTGTTTTCAAAATTATGTAGCAGTAAGAAGCTGTCAGGGGATCATGTCAGGTGTCTGATCCTGACCCCTCCCTTTTTGTGATTTCCTTTTATTGTAGGAATTCTAAAGCTGAAATTACCAATTTGATTAATCTTGGAAAAAACAATGAGGGGAGAAAAGAGGAAGGTTCTTTCAAAGCATTTTTCTGTGTGTGCCAGATATGTATATATGAGGATTAGAATTTTAGCACAGGCTGAATGAATGTCTCTCAAGCTGCCATTCTTGATCCTCCAGAAAGTTCTACTTGACTAAAAACATTTAAGATCTTCTTTTTCCTTTTTTTTTTTTTTTTTTGCAAAATTTTATTGTGAATCTTTTCTTACCTTCTCATAAAAAAAGGAATTGTCAAGAACACAAGAAATTAACCAAGTAGACTGTGAAGTGGGCCATAATCCTACTTCTGTTCTATTGCAGAATTAAAGAGTAGAAAAATACGCTGTTGTGTTCAAGTGTTTTAGGAAAAATTGTGCTACTATAGCTAGAAATGTGCAGTCATGGAGGTCACAGCAAATGGTTCTCTCCTTTATAATCAGCGTTTGATCCCACCTCCTATGTCCTCGGTAACACACTAGTTTTTTTTTTTTTATTTTATTTAATTTTATATAACAAAGTCCAAATAAATGAAAACATTTATACACAATATTTGGGAATTTGGGCGTCATTCATTCCAAACTACTTCCTGCTGGTAAGGGGCGCTGTCATGGGGGATTCGAAGAAGATTCAGATATCCTGGCTGTAGTCTGTAGGGCTGTTTTGTCCAGCTGTTTTGGATGTAGGATCAGCTTGTACTCTGTTTCAGGTGGTCTGGCTTGATCAAACCACATTAGTCTGGAAGGAATCCACATCTTTTCATTTTCTGTGGAAACAAAAATAGAAATCCTTTTCCCCAGTAACTTGTCCTTAAACTTAAATTTTGGAGTCAAAGCATTTTTTTTAATTTAATTTATTATTTTACATGTGGATCCCAGTTCCTTCTCCCTCCCTCCCTCCCTCCCTCCCTCCAGACCTCCTCCCTCCAGACCTCCGTCCCTCTTTCCCTCCATTTTACCCTCTCTGCCCTCTCACATGCACTCTAACCACCCTCCCCTCCCATCCCCCCACCCCAATTCCATATGTAGGGGAAGGCCATCCAGTTGGGGTCATGTAGATCTGACAGGTCATGTGAAGTAGGGACTAGGGCTTCTCTCCTGTCTCTAGATTAAGGCAGTTATCCCTCCATGGGGGATATGTTCGCAAAGTCCTTTTGTGTACCAGGGATACATCCTGGCTCTGCTGTCTGAGGTCTCTTAGACTGCTCAGTCCTTCTGGTTGAGACCCATATTCAGGGGGGCCTGAGTCAGTCCCATGCTGGCTTCCCAGCTATCAGTCTAGTGGCCGGCCGTTAGCTCCTCCTTGTTCAGGTAAGCTGTCTCTATGTGTTTCTGCCACATGGTCTTCTCCTCCCCATCTGCATCTGGGTTCTAGTTCGACTCAGTGTTTATGTATGGGTGTTTGATCCTGTTTTCAACAGGCATTAGTTGAGGGCTCCACGGAGAAGTTAGTTGTTGATCTCAATCTCCGGGAAGGGCATTTATGATAGCCTTTCCACGGAAGCTGAGATTGTTAGTTGGGAGCACTCTTGTAGTTCTCTCGACCTTTCTTTGTGTTCAATTTTATCTTCAAACCAATATTGGCTCCCTCTTTTATGTTCTCTCTCTCTGTCTCTGTCTCTCTCTCTCTCTCTCTTTCCTATCTTCTATTCCTAACCAGGCTCAATATTCCTGGTCACACATGTTTTCCTTTCCTCCCCCTCATTTTCTCCTACTTCTCTCTCCATTCGCTGTCCTCCCCCACTTCACCTGAGCTCTGGGGGACTTGTCCCTTCCCAGTTCTGTGAGGGACTTTATATGAATCTCTTAGAATACACCTTGTATCCTAGTTCCTCTGGTGATGTGAATTATAGGCTGGTGATCCTTTGCTCTAGGTCTAAAATCCATATATGAGTGAGTACATACTGTGTTCCTCTTTTTGTGACTGGGTTACCTCATTCAGGATGGTTTCTTCAAGTGCTATCCACTTGCCTGCAAATTTCAAGATACCATTATTTTTTTCTGCAGAGTAGTATTCCATTGTGTAGATGTGCCACATCTTCCTTAACCATTCTTCAATTGAGGGGCATCTAGGTTGCTTCCAGGTTCTTGCTATTACAAATAGTGCTGCTATGAACATAGTTGAACAGATGTCTTTGTTGCATGGATGTGAATCCTTTGGGTATATGCCTAAGAGGGGGATTGCCGGGTCCTGTGGTAAACTAATTCCCATTTTCCTGAGGAACTGCCATACTGATCTCCAAAATGGCTGTATGAGTTTGTACTCCCACCAGCAGTGGAGGAATGTTCCACTGTCTCCACATCCTCTCCAACAGAAGTCATCACTGGTGTTTCTAATTTTAGCCATTCTGGCAGGGGTAAGATGGTATCTCAAAGTTGTTTTGATTTGTATTTCCCTGATAGCTAAGGATGTGGAGCATTTTCTTAAGTGTCTTTCAGCCTTTTTGATTTCCTCCATTGAGAATTCTTTCTTCAGTTTTGTACCCCATTTTTAATAGGGTCATTTGGTGTTTTGTTGACTAGTTTCTTGAGTTCTTTGTGTATTTTGGAGATCAGCCCTTTGTCGGATATAGGATTGGTGAAAATCTTTTCCCAGTCTGTGGGCTGCCGTTTGGTCTTGTTGACTGTGTCCTTTGCCTTACAGAAGCTTCTAAGTTTGAAGAGGTCCCATTTATTAATTGTTTCTTTCAGTGTCTGTGCCCCTGGAGTTATGTTCAAGAAGCGGTCTCCTATACCAATTTGTTCAAGGGTACCTCCTACTTTCTCTTCTAAGAGGTTCAATGTGGCTGGATTGATGTTGAGGTCTTTGATCCATTTGGACTTGAGTTTTGTGCATGGCGACAGACATGGGTCTATCTGCAGTCTTCTACACACCCTCATCCAATTGTGCCAGCACCATTTGTTGAAGATGATGTCCTTGCCCCATTGTATAATTTTAGCTGTTTTGTCGAAAATCAGGTGTTCATAGGTATGTGGATTAATATCAGGATTTTCAATTCGATTCCATTGGTCTACCTGTCTATTTTTATGCCAACACCAGGCTGTTTTCAGAACTATAGCTCTGTAGTAGAGCTTAAAGTCAGGAATGGTGATGCCTCCTGAAGTTCTTTTATTGTATAGGGTTGTTTTGGCTATCCTGGGTCTTTTGTTTTTCCATATAAAGTTGATTATTATCCTTTCAATGTCGGTGAAGAATTGTGGTGGGATTTTAATGGGGATTGCATTGAATCTGTAGATTGCTTTTGGTAAGATTGCCATTTTTACTATGTTAATCCTACGTAACCAAGAGCATGGGAGATCTTTCCATTTTCTGGTATCTTCTTTAATTTCTTTCTTTAGAGTCACAAAGTTCTTATTATATAGGTCTTTTACTTGTTTGGTAAGCTTTACACCAAGATACTTTATGTTGCTTGTGGCTATTGTAAAGGGTGATGTTTCTCTGATTTCTTCCTCTGCCTCTTTGTCGTCTGAAAAAATTAGGGCTACTGATTTTTTTGAGTTTATCTTGTATCCTGCTAGTTTGTTGAAGGTGTTCATCAGCTGTAGGAGTTCCCTGGTAGAGTTTATTGGGTTGCTTATGTAAACTATCATATCATCTGCAAATAGAGACAGTTTGACGTCTTCCTTTCCATTTGGATCCCCTTGATCTCCTTTTGTTGTCTTATAGCATTAGCTAGAACTTCTAGTACGATATTGAAGAGATATGGAGAGAGAGGACAGCCTTGTCTTGTTCCTGATTTTAGAGGAATTGGCTTAAGTTTCTCTCCATTCAGTTTGATGTTGGCAGCTGGTTTGCTGTATATTGCTCTTATTATGTTTAGGTATGTTCCTGTTATCCCTGACCTCTCCAAGACCTTTATCATGAAAGGGTGTTGAATTTTGTCGAAGGCTTTTTCCGCATCTAGGGAGATAATCATATGGTTTTTCTTTTTCACTTTGTTTATATGGTGGATCACGTTGATAGATTTTCGTATGTTAAACCATCTCTGCATTCCAGGTATGAAGCCTACTTGGTCAAGGTGGATGATTTCTCTGATGTATTCTTGAATTCTGTTTGCCAGTATTTTATTGAGTATTTTTGCATCGATGTTCATCAGGGATATTGGTCTGTAGTTTTCTTTTTTAGTTGTGTCTTTGTGAGGTTTGGGTACCAAAGTTATTGTGGCCTCATAAAAAGAGTTTGGCAATGAACCTTCTGTTTCTATCTTGTGGAACAGTTTGAGGAGTAGTGCTATTAGTTCTTCCTTGAATGTCTGGTAGAATTCTGCGCTGAATCCATGTGGCCCTGGACTTTTTTTCATTGGAAGGCTTTCGATGAGTGCTTCTATTTCATTGCGGGTTATAGGTCTATTTAAGTTGTTTGTCTGTTCTTGATTTAATTTTGGTAAGTGATAGTTATCCAGAAACTTGTACATTTCCTTTGAATTTTCAATTTTTGTGGAATACAGATTTTCAAAGTATGACCTGAAAATTGTCTGGATTTCCTCTGTGTCTGTTGTTATGTTCCCCATTTCATTTCTGATTTTGTTAATTTGCATGCTCTGTCTCTGCTTTTTCGTTAGTTTGGATAAAGGTTTTTCTATCATGTTGATTTTCTCAAAAAACCAACTCTTTGTTGCATTGATTTTTTGTATTGTTTTCTTGGTTTCTATTTTGTTGATTTCAGCCCTCAAGTTGATTATTTCCTGGTGTCTACTCCTGAGGGGTGAATTCGCTTCTCTCTGTTCTAAGGTTTTCAGTTGGGCTGTTAAATCTCTTATGTGACTATCCTCTGTTTTCTTCATATGGGCACTTAGTGCAATGAACTTCCCTCGTAGCACTGCTTTCAAGGTGTCCCATAAGTTTGGGTATGTTGTATCCTCATTCTCGTTGAATATTAGAAAGTCCTTAATTTCTTTCTTTATTTCTTCTTTGACCCAGGAGTGGTGCAATTGCACATTGTTCAGTTTCCATGAGTTTGCAGGTTTTCTGCTATTTGTGTTGTTGTTGAAATCCAATTTTAAAGCATGGTGGTCCGATAAGATACAGGGGACTATTCCTATTCTCTTGTATCTGTTGAGGTTTGTTATGTCACCTAGTATGTGGTCAATTTTAGAGAAGGTTCCATGTGGAGCAGAGAAGAAGGTATATTCTTTTGTCTTTGGATGGAATGTTCTATAGATGTCTGTTAACCCCAGTTGAGACATAACTTCTGTTAATTCTTTTGTTTCATTGTTGAGTTTCTGATTTGTGGTCCTGTCTAGTGTTGAGAGTGGTGTATTGAAGTCTCCCACTATAAGTGTGTGAGGTTTTATATGAGCTTTGAGTTTTAGTAGTGTTTCTTTTACGAATGTGGGTGACTTTGTATTAGGGGCATAGATGTTCAGAACTGAGACTTTGTGTTGATGGATTTCTCCTGATATGAATATGAAATGACCGTCTTCATCTCTTTTGACTAATTTTGGTTTGAAGTCTAACTTGTTAGATATTAGGATAGCTACGCCTGCTTGCTTCTTATTTCCATTTGATTGGAAAATCTTTTCCCAACCCTTTACCTTGAGATAATGTCTATCTTTGAAGCTAAGATGTGTTTCTTGTATGCAGCAGAAGGATGGATTCTGTCTCCGTATCCATTCTGTTAGCCCGTGTCTTTTTATAGATGAGTTAAGACCATTAATATTGAGGGTGAGTAAGGACCATTGATTGTTGATGCTTGTTTGATTTAGGTTTGTTGTTGGCAGTGGTATTGTGAATATATTTGTTCTGCTTCACCCTTGGTTTCTGGTGTAGTTGGATTATCTGTTGCCTACATTTTTGTGGGTGTAGTTACCTTCCTTGGGTTGGAGTTTTCCTTCCAATACTTTCTGTAGGGCTGGATTTGTAGATACATATTGGGAAAATCTGGTTTTGTCATTAAATATCTTGTTCTCTCCATCTATATTGATTGAGAGTTTTGCTGGATATAGTAGCCTAGGCTGGCATCCGTGTTCTCTTAATACTTTTAGAACATCTATCCAGGACCTTCTGGCCTTGAGGGTTTCCATGGAGAAGTCAGGTGTAATTTTGATAGGTCTGCCTTTATATGTTACCTGTCCTTTTTCCTTCGCTGCTCTTAATATTCTTTCTTTATTCTGTATACTAGGTGTTTTGATTATTATATGTCAATGGGTCTTTTTTCTTTGGTCCAGCCTATTTGGGGTTCGGTATGCTTCTTGTACTTTCATGGGCATGACCTTCTTCAGATTTGGAAAGTTTTCCTCGATGATTTTGTTGAATATGTTTTGGGCACCTTTGAGCTGGGCTTCCTCACCTTCCTCTATGCCTATTATTCTTAGGTTTGGCCTTTTCATGGTGTCCCACATTTCCTGGATGTTTTGTGTTAAGGATTTGTTGGATTTATGATTTTCTTTGGTCGATGAATCTATTTCTTCTAGTTTATCTTCTGCACCTGAGATTCTCTCTTCCATCTCTTGAATTCTATTGGTTATGCTTGTGTCCATAGTTGCCGATTTTTTGCCCAGCTTTTCAATTTCCAGCATTCCTTCTGTTTGTATTGCCTTTACTTTCTCAATTTCAGTTTTCAAGTCTTGAACTGTTTCCTTCACCTGGTTAATTGTTTTTTCTTGGCTTTCTGTACTTTCCTTAAGGAATTTGTTCATTTCTTTCACTTTTTTGTTTGTTTTTTCCTCCATTTCTTTAAGGGATTTTCTCACATCTGCTTTGAGGGCCTCTATCATTTTTATGATGGTAATTTTTAAGTCGTACCCTTCTGCTTCCTCTGCTTTGTTGTTGTGTTCCATTCTGGTTGGTGTAGATTCCCTAGATTCTGGTGGTGTCGTGTTTGTCTTTCTGTTGTTAGGTGTTCTCTTATATTGCCTTCTTCCCATAGTTTCTTCCAGTAGGTGTTGGTGGTGTCTCCCCCCTCTCTCTATGGTACTTCCCCGATGGGCTTATGTGGATCTGAGATTCAATATCTGTAGCTCTGTGTGGTCCAAGCTCTCTAGGAGGTTTCTCTCTGGCCAATAGCCGACGGAAGAGGACAAGGGCTGAGCTGGAACTTGAGAAGGTTTTGCAGGATAGTCGGATCTCACTGGAAACTGGCGCTCTCCACCTGAGACCTCGTTTTTTGGCAGAGGCCAGGATTTGGGGGTCAAGGATCTTGCCTGCAGGAACTCCGAGTGGACTGCAGAGATAGGATTTCTGGGAGGGGCCTGGGACTCCAGCAGAGGACTGGAGGCGGGGTCAGAGACCAAGCCGGTGGAAATAACGGGTGGTCCCGCGTGGATAGTCAGGTTTCCTTTGTTCAGAGTTGCTCTGAGAAGTCTCCGAAGTAGGGTGGACTGTTGGCTCCACCCTCTGTCCCAGTGCTCAACCAGAGCAGCAGGACCATGGGTGGGGTAGGGCACAGGGTATGGGGGGTAGGCTGGTGGTGCGGATGGATGGGGTGTATCAGAGCTCCAAGGGTGCTCTTGATGGGGACTGGAGACAGGAGCAGCAGGGTAGGGGCCAACCCATGGAGTTCAGGCAGGGGAGGGGGCAAAAGAGGTTGTAGGGGACAGGCAGCCCCGATTGGGCCCAGACTCACCTCTGGCCAATAGCTGGCGGAAGAGGACGAGGGCTGAGCTGGAACTTGAGAAGGTTTTGCAGGGTAGTGGGATCTCACTGGAAACTGGTGCTCTCCAGCTGAGACCTCGTTCTTTGGCAGAGGCCAGGATTTGGGGGTCAAGGATCTTGCCTGCAGGAACTCCAAGTGCAACACACTAGTTTTGAAACTGAAAAGCAATGTTAAGTGAAGGTATGCTGAAATATCATAATTTTTCTTTCTTAAAATTTAAAATACCATATGAAAGCATAGCACATGTTGGGAAAAAACCAAAAACCAAACCAAAACAAAAGCAAGCAAGCAAGCAAAAAAAAAAAAAAAAACAAAAAAAAAAAAAAACAAAAAAAAAAACAAAGAACACAAGGTGAAGGTAGAAAGGCTTTGTTAAAGCCCATTAAGGAAAGACTGCTTCCTGATAAAGAATGACTATTTCAACCAACCCATCCGGCAAGATGTTTCCACTAATGCAATGATAGCTGTCTTAATTACTTTTCTATTGCTTTGAAGCATTACAACGATCAAGGGAACTCATAGAAGAAAGCATTTAATGGGAGGTTTGCTTATAGCGTCCATTTCATCATGGCAGAAAGCAGGGTGACAAGTAAGCATGGCCTGGAACAGTATCCACAAGAAGGGGAAAGAGAGAGATGGAGGATAGGCTTTTGAAATCTGAAAACCTCCCTCTGTTAATTTTTCCTAAATTTATATTTTGTGATTTTACCAATAAAGACTCAGGAGTCAGAGGCCATGGTAAAAACCTGCTAGCTCAGAGAGGTTGAGGAGCAACTTACTGACCTTTGTCTTTGGTTGGTATCACAGCAAGAGCTCTTTACCCACCATGCCAATCCAAAAGAGACTTCCAAACCTTCAGTCCCTCCCTTCTACTTCCTGTGTGTCCCCCCCCCATCTATGGCTACTTCTTGCCAATTAGCCCCCTGGCTCCACCTCCTGACCTCAGGTTTGTATTTGATTTAATACAATCTGGGGGTCCACAACATGATCAACTATCTTGGAATATACCTCCTTCACAAGGCTACACCTCCTCATCCTTCATAAATAGTCCACCAACTGAGAACTAGGCATTCAAATATATGAGCCTATGGAGGCTATTCTCCTTCAAAGCACCACACTGGCACAATTTTATGATTAACCAACCTCTTCATCATTGCCCTAACTCCATGAAGAATCATATACCAGATTGTATTGTAAACCTGGTAAAAACTGAAAGCTGTCGATGCTACAGGTTTTTGGTGAGGGTGGAACTTATTACTGATATTAAGCTAAATTTATATGTAACCAAATTTCCTTATAAATATTTGTATTTATATCCTTAGACTGCTGCAACTATCTGTCTTGGCCAGAAAATTTTCTTGCAGTGCACAATAGTTAATACTGAGACTCATAACTTGTCAAAATGCTGAGAATAAATGGCTGTTGAGTACTCAACCCTAAATAGGAAAGCTATATCACCTCCTCCAAAATACAGGGAACAACACAGAAAACTGAACAGAAATATTTTAAGAGTGGAGGATGGGAAAGAGTACTATGAAAAACTTTTTTTCTTCAAATGATAAGGCTGATATAATCATCAAATATGATGCAATCTCTTCACCCAAGGCTGAGAGAAGAGGGGGCAGAAAATTGTAAGAGTTAGAGAACCAAGATGGAAGCTATATCATAAAATCTTAAAAATGTGACCACTTAAGCAATATCTGCATAATGGTAGTACCTACCAGTTGTCATGTCGGTGTGGATGGGAAAATTTTCACAGGGTCTCACCCATAGATAAAGAATTAAAAACAATAAATTGTTGCTGGGAGGTGGAGAGTCAATTTTCTTCAGATCATTTATCTAATTCTAAGTGGTCAGCCTTAAAAACAGCAACTCTAAACAGATTTAGCAAGGTACATATTCAATAATAAAGAAGTCATTTGAGAGGGACTGGAGAGAGCATGGGAGGAGTTAGTTGGAGGGGAGAGTCAAAGGGATAGAAATAGTGTGCATACAGTAAGCATGTAAGAAATTCTCAAAGGAAAAGCTAAAAGAATAAAACAAAGTGATTCCTTGAAGGCATTCTGAAATTGTTCAGATGTCACTCGTTAAAGGCTCAAGGGCATGAAAAAGGACAAATTTAGAAACTTCCCTTCAAAATGTTTGTTTTCATTTTATTGTTTAATTTTGCATGTAGCACAGGCACCATGCATATATGACTGCATGTGTAGGTCAGAAGACATGAAAGATTAGGTTCTGTCTTTTCACCTTGTGGGACTCAGGGCAGACCTGAAATCATCAGGTTTAGCAGCAAGTACCTTTACCTGTTGAACCATCTCACCTGCCTTGAAAGACTTCCCTTTGACCCAAGGTGGCTCAACTGCTGCTTGAGTTGTTGTCATATCTTGTGGTGTAAATGATGATGCTTTTTCAGACACAGAAAACTCAGGAGTTAAAACATCATGGTTTCTACCGTATTTCAAAAGGAAACTCTGACAATTTCTACACTAGTCCTCCCATATGTGTACTTGAGTTGTAATGGTGAGCAGACTATAAAAATTTATTAGCTAGGAAGGGCTTAGCATGGGCAGGTAGGACCCTTACCATTTACTTCATTTAGTCTCTGGAGTTAAATCATAAAAAGCATCATTAACTATTATAAATACCTAATACAGTTTCTAACATAAAATAACACTTCAATAAATGATAAGGGCTGTTGTAAATTGCTATTACATGTTATTGTTAGTACTGTAATAATAAATGTGCAAAATAATAGAACTCCAATAATTGAATGAAAAAGTTGGGTTGAAGATATCAGTTCCAGAGAGGAAGAGGGAGACAGAAAGAGAGAGAGAGAGAGAGAGAGAGAGAGAGAGAGAGAGAGAGAGAGAACACAGCATGTGAAGTGTTTAAATTTAATATTTCATAATTGGAATGACTTGAAATAATGACAAAGGATAGCAATCTAGGATGCCTGTGGGCAGTATACATGAGATAATGTGAGATGAAGGTCACTGATAAGCAGAACACCAAAGGACTTGTGGCTAGAGATTGGGTTGTTCATCTTTGGCAGTGGGAATCCTTCTAGATGACAGCATTATTAGAGGAGATAATTTCAAGTGATAGCATCTTCAATAAAAGTAAACAAACAAACAAAAAATTAAAAAACAAAAAACAAAAAAAGCAGGTTTTTCCATGCCTAGAAGTCTCTTTGGATCCTGTGGCTTCAGCATATGGCTCAGAATTCCCTCTAGCTTCTAACTGCAGGAAGGGGCTATTCTTGTGAAAATACCAGGTGGTTGTCAGGAGATGTACTTGGGCATGAGATGCCTATTTAGAATATATGGGCTGTATTCTTACAGTCCAGACAAATGTCCCTGATTTCAGAGAAAACCCTTAAGAGACACTTACTATCCCAAAATCTGTTCTCACTTTTTATTTAAAATGCAGAGAGTTGTGTGGTGACTCATACATTTGAAGTGCTCAGATTAAGTAGGAGTGATCTCAACAGTGATTTACTGGCGAAATTTGGAAAATGAGTCATTTCCTTTATGGGCTTGTCCTTGAGAGTCACCAGGCTTAGAGGTCTTTAATCATTTTTGAAAAATCTGCTGCTCTCAAGGAAAGAATGAGCCCTCCAGTGGTTGCACTTTGGTAACTACAACAATTTACAACAATTAGAAACACAGTGTCATCTTCTTTAGTGCCTTTTATATGCATCTGCAGTTTGTAAAATGTTCTGTGTTGCGATGACTCTGGTTAATAAATTATGAAGAAAATGATGTTTTCAGCACCAAAGTGGATATATGTTCATGAACCACAAATATGATTTATTATTCTGTATTTTCTAGAGACTATTTGATGCTTCTTTCCCCTAGGATCCATTTGTTAGCAAGAAATAATAATTAGAAATATAGGTGGTTGTAAATTATTTTTAGTTTAGATATCGATCACAGTTCCCTCTCTCACCCCCTTCCTCTTTCCCTCTCTCCCCCCTTTCATGTCACCCCACCACCCTCGCCTCCCTTCCCCACCCACTCCACATGGAGGGTGATGCTTTACAGTAGGGGTCATCTAAATCTGTGAAGTAATTTGGAGTAGGGACTAGGCCTTCTCTTCTGTATCTAGGTTAACGAAGTATCCCTCTTGGGGGATGTGCCCCTAAGGTCCTTTTGTGCACCAGGGATACACCCTGGTTCCACTGTCTGAGGTCCCTCCTAGCTGAGACCCATGTTCAGGGGGTCTGAGTGAGTCCCATGCTGGGATCCCAGCTAGCAGCTGGGGGCACATTCGCTCCTCCTTGTTCAGGTCAGCTGTCTCTGTGGGTTTCTGTAGCCTGGTCTTGTCCTCCCTCTCTGCATCCGGATTCTAGTTCAGCTCAGTGTTTAGTTGTGACTGTTTACTTCTGTTTCCATCAGCTACTAGATGAGGGCTCTATGATGGTGGACTAGTTAGTCATCGATCTCATTAACAGGGAAGGACATTTATGGTAGCCTTTCCACTGTTGCTCAAATTGTTAGTTGGGGTCAGTCTTGCAGATCTATGGACATTTCTCTAGGTTCAATTTTCTCTTCAAACCTATAATTGCTTCCTCTTTTATGGTCTCTCTCTCTTACTGTCTGTCTTCTATTCCTCCCCTGGCTCAATCTTTTCTTTTAATTTTTTAATTTATTTTATATAACAAAGTCCATTTAAATGAAAACATTTATAGACAATATTTGGGAATTTGGGCATTGTTCTTTCCAAACTACTTCCTGCTGGTAAGGGGCGCTGTCATGGGGGATTCGAAGAAGATTCAGAAATCCTGGCTGTAGTCTGTAAGGCTGCTTTGTCCAGCTGTTTTGAATGTAGGATCAGCTTGTACTCTGTTTCAGGCGGTCTGGCTTGATCAAACCACATTAGTCTGGAAGGAATTCACATCTTTTCATTTTTTGTGGAAACAAAAATAGAAATCCTTTTCCCCCCTGGCTAGTCCTAATCCCACGTGGTGCTTTCCTCTCCTCCCCTTCTATTTCTCCCAGTTCCCTCTCCACTCACTGCACCCCGCCCCCACTCCCTGTATGCTCTGGAGATCTTGTCCCTTTTCCCTTCTGCGTGGAACTTCATATGAATCTCTTAGAATCCTCCTTGTATCCTAGTTTCTCTGGCGGTGTGAATTATAAGCTGGTGACACTTTGCTCTATGTCTAAAATCCATATATGAGCGAGTAAATACCATGTTTCCCTTTTTGTGACTGGGTTGCCTCATTTAGGATGGTTTCTTCATGTTCCATCAATTTGCCTGCAAATTTCAAGATTTCATTTTTTCCCCCCACAGATTAGTATTGCATTGTGTAAATGTGTCACATCTTCTTCATCCATTCTTCAGTTGAGGGGCATCTAAGTTGCTTCCAAGTTCTTGCTATTACAAATAATGTTGCTATGAACAAAGTTGAGCACATGTCTTTGTTGCATAGATGTGGATCATTAGGGTATGCGCCTAAGAGGGAGATTGCCGGGTCCTGTGGTAGACTGATTCCCATTTTCCTGAGGAACCACCATACTGATCTCCAAAATGGATGTACAATTTGCACTCTCACCAGGAGTAGAGAAGTGTTCCCCTTTCTCCACATCCTTTCCAGCTTAAGTTGTCACTGGTGTTTCTAATTTTAGCCATTCTGATAGGAATGATGGTATCTCAGAGTTGTTTTGGTTTGCATTTCCCTGATAGCTAAGGATGTTGAGCACTTTCCTAAGTGTCCATCAGCCTTTTTGATTTCCTCTATTGAGAGTTCTCTCTCCAGTTCTGTACCCCATTTTCTAATAGGGTTATTTGGTGTTTTGTTGAATAGTTTCCTGCAATGTTTGTATGATTTGGAGATCAGCCCTCTGTCAGATGTAGGAACATCTTTTCCCAGTCTGTGGGCTCTCGTTTGGTCTTATCAACTGTGTTCTTTGCCTTACTGAAGCTTCTCAGTTTAGAGGAAGTCCCATTTATTATCGATCTCAGTGTCTGTGCTACTGGAGTTATATCCAGGAAGTGGTCTCCTGTATCAATTTGTTAAAGGGTACCCTCCACTTTTTCTTCTAAGAGGTTCAGTGTAGCTGGATTTATGTTCAGGTCTTTGATCCATTTGGACTTGAGTTTTGTACATGGCAATAGACATGGGTCTATTTGAAGTCTTCTATACACCATCATCCAGTTGTGCCAGCATCATGTGTTGAAGATGCTTTCCTCCTCCCATTATAAACTTTTAGCTGATTTTGTAAAAAATCAGGTGTTCTTAGGTGTGTGGATTAATATCAGGATTTTCAATTCAATTCCATTGGTCAACTTGTCTATTTTTGTGCTAATACTAGGCTGTTTTTAGGACAATTGCTCTGTAGTAGTGCTTAAAGTTGGGGATGATGATGCCTCCTGAGGTTTCTTTATTTTACATGATTGTTTTGGTTATCCTGGTTCTTTTGTTTTTCCATATAAAGTTGATTATTATCCTTTCAAGGTCAGTGAAGAATTGTGCTGTTATTTTAATTGGGATTGCAATGAACATGTAGATTGCTTTAGGCAAGATTGCCATTTTTATGTTTATCCTACATATCCTAGAGCATGGGAGATCTTTCCATTTTCTGGCATCTTCTTTAATTTCTTTCTTTAAAGACACAAGGTTCTTAATATAGAGGTCTTTCCACTTGTTTGGTAAGTGTTACCCTGATGGGAGATGTCATTCTGTAAATTTGTTTCTCATACTGGTTAATGAATAAAGCATTATTGGCCAATAGGAAAGCAAGACAGGCAGGACTAGGGGACAAGGAGGATTGGAGGAAGTAGTAAGGAGGAGTCAAGATGAAGAGACCAGGGAGACGAGATGCCTGCCCCATTCCCTGGTAAGATGAAAGCACATGGAAATAGGTAGATTAACAGAAATGGGTTAATACTTAAGATAGAGCTAGCCAATAAGAAACTAGTACCTGGCCAACAGCATTATATCAAATACAGAGTCTCGGTGTATTAATTGGGACTGGCGTGGCGGTGGAGACAAAACCAGCAGCCAGAGGAAAAACCTTACTCTTTACATATGGCGCCCATGTGGCTAATAAGAACTTCCACTTAAAATTTAACAAAAGCTTAAAGAAGGGTTTTAGAAACAAAAGAACATAGACAAGCAATGTTTCTTGGTAGCAGCATTTTTCTCGGTTGGACTCTGCCAGAGACAAGCAGATATTCACGTGGCTCCTTTAAGGGAGATTTCCTGACTCAGCATAAGCGACAAAACAAGAAAGGCTTTTAAGAAACTCTGCTAACTATTCATTGATGTGTATGAGAGCTGGCAATGGCAGTGACCACATTTCCAAGCCAGCAGCACGCTGCTGGATGGCAGCATAAAACAAGGCGGTGAGCACAGCTCTCACTGCTGGCGGTAAAGGTACCCACAGTCATCTTTGGTAAACTGCTGCTGACACAGCTATGACTTTCATTTTATCAATGTTGTTGTTTACCAAATAAAAGACTTGTGGCCAGAAAAAGATAAACATTTACAGTAAAGACAGATTCATATTAAGAAAAACCTATAAAGGTTTACAGTGTGTTTTAAAATATATGTAAACATGGCAGAAAAAAAGAATAAAATGGTTTAAAAAAGACAGAGAGGAACTGGGTATGGTGGTACACACCTTTAATCCCAGGACTTGAAAGACAGAGGCAAGCAGATCTCTTGTGATTTCAAAGTAAACCTGGTATGCAGAGTGAATTCCAGGACAGATAAAAGTTACACAGAGAAACCCTGTCTCAAAAAATGAAAAAATAAAAAGTAAAAAATCAGAGTAATATAAAAGCCACGTAAAGATGGAGAGAATCTGGATACTGTGCGGTATCATATTGTCTTTGTATTGTTTGACTGCTAAGGAAACAACAACTATTAAAGAAAATGCTGCTGGATTAATTCAATTTATATATTTTAAAAATGCTTTGACTCCAAAATTTAAGTCTAAGGACAAGTTACTGGGGAAAAGGATTTCTATTTTTGTTTCCACAGAAAATGAAAATCTATGGATTCCTTCTAGACTAATGTGGTTTGACCAAGCCAGGCCCCCTGAAACAGAGCACCAGGTGATCCTACATTCAAAACAGCTTGAACAAGGCAGCCTTGCAGACTACAGCCAGGATTTCTGCGTCTTCTTAGAATCCCCCATGACAGCGCCCCCTATCAGCAGGAAGTAGTTTGGAAAGAACAACGCCCAGATTTCCAAATATTGTCTATAAATGTTTGTTTTCATTTAAATGGGCTTGGTTATAAATGGTTAATGATCACAGCCAATTCTTTTTAAAGGTAAACAGGGAATTATGGTATAGATATGAATACTTTGTTTTGAAATGGATTTTCATTTATTGATACAATTTAAGGACAATTTTGTGATGTGTATATTTCTCCTTTTGTTTAGGTATTGTGTTTATATAGCTCATTTAGAAAAATAATGTATAATTTAGTACAGATTCTAGATAGTAACCTATGATAGTCAAAGCTTAGAGTTAAGTTAGTTAGTTTTTCAAGATACACAGAGATGTATTTGAGATAGATCAGAATTCTTCAAACCTTGTGTTGTCTTTATAATCACTGAAGCATGCATGGTCAAACTCCCAGTCTCCAGTCCCTTAAAGATACCCCCAGTAGCCATTCTGGTGATATTTTGTTTGTGATCTAATTAATATAGCTTACCTGAAGATCAGAGTGCAGAACTAGCCTCACTACTTAGCCATAAATGCCAGGCAGTGGTATCACACACCTGTAATCCCAGCACTCAGCAGAAGCAGGTGGATCTTTGTGAGTTCCTGGCCACCCTGGGATACAGGAGATTGATCCAGTCTAAAAGAGGAACATAGTCAGGCAGTGGTGGCTCACACCTTTGATTCAATTTACTTGGGAGTCACAGGCCTTTAAACCTAGCACTATCGAGGTGGAGACAGGAGTGATATGTGTAGGTGGAGATAGGAATATAAAGCAGGAGGAGACAGGAGCTCATTGCTTTAAGTCTGAGGTTTCCTAGGGACAAGATCACCCCTTTGGTCTGAGGATTCAGTAGAAGGAAGAGGTCTCTTTTGTGACTGGCTTCTTTATTTCACTGAACTTTCAGTATTTACCCCATTATCTGACTCTAGGTTTTTATTATTTTATTATTATTAAGACCTCAACTTGTACTATAAGTCATACTGTAAGAGATGCCCATATATAAATGAATAGTGCATCCCAGTAAGAGTTCTATGTGGAAAAAAGGTATATACCCTTTTCTAAAGATGGGTAAGGTCATACACCCCTGTAATTTCAGCACAAAATGAGGATTATGAGTTTGAGACCAATCTGGGTCTTTATAGCAAGTTCAAAGCCAGCCTGGGTATATAACAAACACTTGCTTCAAAACAATCATGAAGTGGGCTGATGAAATGGTTCAGTCAGTAAAGATACTTGCTGCTAAACCTGATGATCTGAGTTTGAGCTCTGAAACCTGCATGATGATTTCTACAAGTTTGACTTTCAGAAATGCCTTGGGATATGCATATATATCCCCACTCACATAGATGATAAATATAAAAAAGGAAAAGGACTTGAGAATGTAGCCCAGTGGTAGAACATTGACCCCAATGTACACTAGGCTGTGAGCTTGATCATTACTACTGATAAACATAAAAATAAAATAAACAAGCAAGCAAAGAATAGTACTCCAAGGATCTACTTAAAAAACAAAACAAAACAGAACAAAAAAAAAAAAAAAAAAAAAAAAAAAAAGAGAATAAGACTATAGTATTTGTCCAAATTAAGTGTTTATTTTTATACACAGCCTTCTTCTGATGGCTATGTTTAAAATGTTTAAAATTTATGTTTAAAATCATTAGGAAATACACACTGGACATATCTATAAAGACATCTTCAGAGAAATTTAACTGAGGAGGTAAAGCCATTTGAATGTGGGCAGCATCGTTTCATGTATTGAAGTCTTTGAATGACTAAAAATGCAAAAACAAATAGAGCTGCAGCATTTCATCTACCTCTGTTTCTGGGCTGAGTGCACAGGGTGACCAGTTACCTCATAATTAACCACACCTTCCTCACCATAATGAATTCTATTTTCTCAAACCAAGAGCAAAAATAAACCCTCTCTTAAGTGGCTTTCATCAGCTCTTCTGTTGAAGCAATAAGAAAAATAAGTAGTATAATTCCCCTGAGCTAGTGCCTTTATTACTCAGAGTAGCAGTCTATATAAATGTCTATTTTCAGTATAATCTGATATGTTTGTAGTCAGATTTTAAGGTTTATAGCCAATATTTGTTGATCCAGGAACTGGTATAAATATCTCTTAATATTTTATATTTACAGCAACCTTAGGTGGCCAATATTTACTTCATATCATTATTTTTATTTTTTTATGTAAAGAGAAATCCAAACCTAGAAATGTCAAATAAATTACAGAAACTCACCCGAGAGAATAATCCAACATTGAAACCCAGGAAGCCTGACTAAGGAGTTGAAGCACATTTCTTGTCACTCATTCTGTGCCTTTGTGAATGTGTTTATTACTCATTTTAGCACCTGTCACTCTGGGTGTCATATTTAGTCACTCAGCTTTCTTCTTGTGGTAGACCCTCCTCACAGCTAACAGCATAATGTTTTAAACCATCAGATAATGTTACTGTCTGCTTCAAATCCTCCAATTAGTATCAATCTTGCTTAGAATAAGATCCAAACTTCTGTGAGTTTCTCCTTGTGTAATAGTCTCATTTTTTTCTATTTCTCACTTGCTCACCATTCTCCACTGCCATTGTTCTTCCTGAGACCCAGAAACTACTTCATATGTCCTGGACTGGGAAATCAGTGCCATCAATAATGCAGTGATTCCTTCTCTGTAATCTTACCTAGTATCAGTTATCAAAGAGACTTTTTTGAATTCTGTTATCAAACAGCCCATAATCCATCACATCATTCAGTAATAGCAGAAAATTTGTCATCTTAACTGCTTATCTTGAGCTCAGAGAATACTACCTGGCTCACAGTAGATACATAATAAATATTGGCTAAATAAGTGAATTGAATAGGCCAGTGTGCCTCTCAGTGACATAATATCTTTTAGTGGGTGAATAAGAGTATTTAGCTTTAAAAATAAAATAGGTAATTTTGGTACAATGTGAAGACATTTATGAATGTACAGAAGAAACATTTATATGTATTTATAGAGGAATTGGAAAGCTGAGTTTTGACAAAGCAGCAAGAGGTATATAGGATTAAAACATGTAGAAAGAGACTTCTGCTAATAATAGAAAACAAGAAGATTTAAAGTATATTAAAGTGTTCCAAACAAACAAACAATAAACAAAGTATAAAAAACATGCTTTATTTTAGTATAAGTTACTGCTACACTGCTTTCTTATTGTGAAGGTGGATATTTATCACTTGAAGTTTCTAATAAGAAGTAGTTTATTTTTTTGATCATTAGTACTGTGTAAACTGAGTCTAATAGGGCACATCTGTAACCTAGCATTTTCCAGGTAGAGACATAAGGGCCACAAGTTCAATCATCCTTGGTCACATAGAGAATTTAAGGGGAGCTTAGGCTTTATATGACTGTCTCAAAAAATTGTAAAAAATTAATTGTATTCTGAGATTTTCAGACCTTCAGCTAGAAAATATACACAATATTAAGACCTTAAAAATCTGTTGATTTTTTTTTTACTTTAAGTAGCAGTGACAAATAGTTTTATGTTGAAGGAGCTTCTGTTTACATTTATAGCCTACCTAAGAAATGTGTAATTATAATGCAATTGACTCTATGCTCCTGAATATACCAAGTTTAATAAAAACTGACACCAAATGTGATAGTAATATTGAAGATCTACAAGGAGCCATTCTGCATTCTCAGCAAAGAATGAATCAGCTTCTTCATCGTATGCTACTCAGATGATGATGATGGGAGCTGGTTTCCTGGAGACCTCACAACTGTAATTCAAGAGTTTAAAAAAGAATAAATGCCTCTAAACATTTCATGCTGTCCATAATGCAATGATTATGATCTTGTGGGTCTATGTCAAGTTGTGATACTGAAATTACTTTACTCAAGTAAAATGGAAAGGACTGAAGTCATGCAGAGTCAGATCAATGCTCTATACAGTCTGTAGATGGAAGTTTCTGTTCTGCCAGGTCCCGCAGCCCAAATAAAGACAAAGAGGCTTATATGAATTATAAACCATTTGGCCTATTGCTCAGGTTTACTACTAACAAATTCTTACAACTTAAATTAACCCATAATACTTATCTATGTTTAGCCATGTGTCTTGGTACCTTTACTCAGTAAGGCATTTTCATCTTGCTTCTTCTATGTCTGGCTGAAGACTGAGTCTCTGCCTTTTCTCTTCCCAGAATTATCCTAGCCCTACATGCCTGGCTACTGACCAATCAGTGTTTTATTAAACTCATACAAGTGATAAATCTTTACAGAGAACTAGAGTATTATCCCACATTATTTTCTCTCTCTCTTTTTTTTATTTTCAAAACAAGAGCCTTGAATCTATCCTCCTTTGTTTAGCTTTTTTTCCTGACAATTATCCATAATAACTAATATGTTAAACAAAGAAAAACTTCCATAATCCATTCTTTGGAAATGTGGGCATAGTTTTTTAGGCTTCTTCATGCTGATTGGCTGCACTGATAATTTATGGGGACCCAAAGACAATTTAGGATTATGGTCAAGTCTTGATTGGAGTATTCCATGAGGCTGGATCATCTCAACCAGCAGTCTTGAAGCTGTTCTGGATGCAGAACTCAGAAGAAGCTGCAACAGAGTGCTCTTAGATGTTGGCTCATCTGGGCCATTCATTTGTATTAGAGAGTTTTCATAGGGTCTTCCTCGATCAACCTTATTTTTCTTGACCCAGAATGAATCCAGAGCCTCTAATTTCTTTTGAAAACAAAAACTTTTCCAAAGTAAGATATCTTTTGGCTTAAATTCTGAAGTAAAGCAATTTTCAAAATGTATATGTTGGATTAAGGCAGTGACACTTATGTCTTTTAGCAGTTGTGCTCCTTTCTCGGCAGACAAGTCAAAGACAACACAATAATATAGAGTATCCAGATTCTTTGTATATTTTCTACCTTTACATGACTTGTTTTTATTACTCTATTTCTTTTATTTTCATTTTTTACTTTTTGTTTTTTTGTGACAGGGTTTCTCTGTGTATCTTTAGATATCCTGGAGCTCACTCTGTAGACCAGGCTGGCCTTGAACTCACAGAGATCTGCATGCCTTTTCCTCCCAAGTGCTGGGACTAAAGTTGTGTGCCATCATGCCCTGCTACTCTTATTTCATTTTCAAGGACTTTCTCTATCCTTTTTCTTTTCTCTCTTAAACCTATGTATATTTTTAAACACACTGTAAACTGTTTAGTTTTTTTTTCCATCTGAATCAGTCTTTACTGTATATCTATCTTTTTCTGACCACATGTGTCTTTAATCTGCTAAATGGCATGGATAGGATTAAAGTGGTGATGGCTCCACCCCATTCCAGGGCTTGCTGAGAGTATAGCTTCATGGTAGAGGGGCTGGTGGGAGCCATGTTCATTGCCACAATTCTGTGGAGTTTCTAGGACCATGCCACCATGAAGAAACATACTGCTTTCTGTTCATAGACAACATTTAATTGTTTGGTAGCAGGGCTCTTAAAAGAGCCTTGTGGTTTTCTGACACTAATGCTGAGTCAGGAAGCTTCTCTTAAAGGATCCCCGATTCTAGCAAACAAAGTCAACCTGAGAAAATTCTGCTTCCAAGAACCTGTGCTTGATTCTGTTCTCTTGTGTTTAGAATCACTTTTAAAGCTTTTGTCAGGTTTTATGTGAAATTTCTTGGAAGCATTTGGGCACCACTTGTAGATAGAAGTTTCTGTCCTGCCCTGTCCTGAAGCTGTTCAGTCCCAAATAAAAACACAGAGGCTTATATTAATTTTAAAGTATTTAGCTTATTATTAACAAATGCTTACAACTTAAATTAACCCATAATTCTTATCTATGTTTAGCCACGTGGATTGGTACCTTTTCTCAGAAAGGTCTTCTTATCTTGCTTCCTCTGTGTCAGGCTGGTGACTTGTCCTCTGCCTTTCTCTTACCATAATTCTCTGATTTTGGAATACCCACATATACTTCCCACCTGGCTACTGGCCAATCAGACTTTTATTAAACCAACACAAGTGACAAAACTTTATAGTGAATAAGAGCATTATCCCACATCAACAGTCACGTAAAGATCAATGCAAAACAACAACAAAGTATAAACACAGAAAATAGGACAAAATAATTATGAAAATAGAAAGTGGTAAATGGAAATATATAAAATTAAATTTAATTAAATTAAGTTTATGTTGGAAGTGGTGGTGCATGCCTTTAATCCCCAACGTTGCAGAGCAATCTTAGGTGACTATCCAGGCAGTCAGCTGTTTTTACCATTTTTCACATTTTTTAGAAGTCGCTTGCTTGTACTTCCTGTTTACTCAGTTAATATTATTTCCTTCTTGGGTCTATGAGGGAGTTGAAGACTAAATAGTATAGTTATAGTTTTTCCTGTTTACCAGAATCATTAAAGAAACTCACTATAGATATAGTAAGTGTAATCGGTTTAAAAAACATTAAAAGGTAGTTTGATAATGCAAATTCAAATAAAAAGTAAATTAGGTACAAGACTTCAGACTCATGCAGAACAAAAAAGATAACGGAGTATTTTCTTGGAATTTGTCATATGCTAATGGACTAGACATTGTTAATGTACTTATTGCCATATATATAGTAATTGTACTTATTGTACATAGTTTTTCTTATATTAGTTATAACCTTTAAAAATTTTAGACAAAAAAGGGATATGTGGTGATATTTTGCTTATACAAATAAAGCCTGTCTAGGGGGTCAGAGAATGGAGCTTGCCACTAGCTTACCGTAGAGATCTAGAGATCTATACAGATAGACAGGAAGTGAGATAGCTGGGTAGAAACAGGATATAAGCATGGAGAAAAAAAATCTATCTCTTGTCTACTGAGATGCTAAGGAGGCAAGTAAGGTATGTTGTGGCTTGGTCCTCCCCTCTGATCTCTTAACATTTCTCTTTATATGTTTTATTCCTAATGAATAGTCCAGAAAAACATCATTATAAAAATTTCTGTTAAAGCTTAATTTTCTCCTTTGAAGAATGTTCTATATGCTTCTAAGGAGGTTAAGAAGTCAACAGGATTTAGAACTGAATAGGTACAAGCAAGCTTTGTCATTTACAAATTTCTTAGGTTTTCTGATTTGTAGTTCCCTTTATTAGAAAATAAAAATGGTAGAAAACTTTGTAGCTGGTCAAGAGAATTAAGCAGTTCTTCAGATATAAATCCTTCAGCAGAGCTAATAAGAAGAAACTTGGTAACTGGTTGTTGTTATTATTTATGGCACTATGGATCCTTAGTCACATATTATATACTCTGTCCATGGTCCCCATGTGACTTTCTTGATACAGTCAACCACTGTTATAGAGATCATCCTATCTTCATTATTTCTAGTACCTATTATGATTTATTGTATTCTTTACTTCTTTTTTTCTTATATTATATTTTGGCACTTATCTATCTATCATCTCTATATATTTATAGTGATATATTGTTTATCATCTAGTAAAGACATTGAAGATCAGAATTCAAAGCCAGCAAAACTGGTTAGCCATAGAAGCTGGGCAGTGGTGGCACACAACTTTAATCCTAGGACTCAGGAGATAGAGGCAGATGAATCTTTGTGTGTTCAAGGCCACCCAGGGATACATGAGAGTGAATTAATCTAAAAGAAAAACAGCTCATTCCTTTAATCCTAGAACTAGAGAGGTATATAAGATAGGAACAGGGTCTCAGATTCAGGCATTCATTATCCAGCCATGTTGTGGATTGGAAGGCAATGAGTCTCAAGCCACATTGAGGTCAGGATTGCACCAGTTCAAATTGTAGTCTATGAGAGTCATTCCTATTCAAACCAAAGTACTTCCTATCAGTTTACTATAAGAAAGTATGATGTTTTATGGTGTTTTTAATTTGTGGAGTACTGGAGCCATATTGCGATAGGATTTTAGACTATGGAATCTCTCTGATGTCTATATTTTCTACCTTAGAATTCAATATAAGATATTTTGTCAAGATTGTTTACAAGGACAGAGTTATTAGTTACTAAGAATTCCTTTTTTCTTTTCTCTCCTTTCTCTCTCTCTCTCTCTCTCTCTCTCTCTCTCTCTCTGTCTTTCATCTTTTGGTAGTTAGGTAAGCCACTTGCCCTTAAATAGACTATGTATGCCCAGCTGGACTTGAATTTGTGGTGCATCTGTCTCAGTTTCCCAAGTTCTAGAATTACAGGTTTATTTAATCTTTGAGACATTATTTGTTCAGAGGACTCAGTAAGTTATGCATAGGTTTTGTCACTGAAAAATCAGAAATAATAATTAATTTCATTAATTAGAATAAAGCATGAAAGTATGGAATAAGAAAGTTTAAGTTGATGAGCTTGAGAATTCTACCAATTATATATAAACACACACACACATGATAATTGCTTTGCATTCCTGGATGATATTCCCAAGTCTAAATGTAGAGTAAGCTTACTTTCTCTTCCTTGACCGAATAATACTACATACAAATCAAATAAATAAGACTTTGTTTCTTAAATGTTAAAGATTAGTGTGAAAGATGTAGGCAGATAGCTTACTATAAATAACTTTGTAGAAAAGATAGCTTTAAAAGTCTACATTCCTTTCCCAGTTGATTACTAAGTGCTTTAAATAATGTTTCAGTTTATATTTATCTCACAGAAAAGGTATCATCCATATAAATAAGCACTTAGTTTGAAATGAATTACTTGCTCAACTCTGTGATTTCTAAAAAGCACTGCAAAATTATATTCAACTTAAAGTCATGATACACAGCAAACTAAAATAGACAGAATTTGATTGTAGCTTAGAGCTAGTGGCCTTCTTGGCTTTGCCATTAGAAACATGTCTTGCTAGAACATGTTGATATTTTCTTCTTTAATTAAAAATCATTTTTATTTATTGCATGTGGACATGTATGAACCATGGTGTATGTGTATAGAGGTCAAAGGACAAATTCCAGGAGTAAGTTCTGTCCTTTCACTATGTGGATTCCAGAGATTGAACTCAGGTTTCTAGGCCTGGCAAGAAGTGAATTTACCCATGGAGCCATTTTTTGCTGACCTGGAATATGTTCATGATCTTTTGAACAGTCCATGAAAGGTAACAGGGATATTAGTCTCCACCTCAGCCCTTGCAACTTCACTCAAATCTTTGGCATTCAGAATCAGGAGATATGCAGGCTTTTCTCCTGCTCCAGGGCTCACCACCACGCTCAGAACCACACCTGTTAATTAAGGTAGTTTTGAAATTTTGAAATCAGGTTTTAAGATTATCTGGTATTTTAATTATATAGATAGTAAGGTGATACTAAATTAACAAATAGAGAAAATCATGTGACTTAGCTTGTTCTGGCTCTTCAATTACCTGACTATGTGACCACTTGAAGGCCTCCTCTAAATTATTTCTTCCCGGACTAGGACCACCTCAGGAAGGGAGTTACTCTGGCTTTTTCTCTTACAGCTGTAACCACAGTATCTACTACAATGATTAGATCAAAGTAGGAACTCATTAATGCTGACTAAATTAATGGATTTGAGTTTGTATCTGTAATATAAGAATATAGTCTTTGTTCTATTTACTACACAAAGTTATGATGAAGTAAACATTTATACTTTAAAACTTTTAAAACAGAAGAGTGTGTTATGATTGTAATTTTCAAGACATATATGTACATTTACTACTTTCAGACAAAATGAAAACATAACTTTTACACTTTTGAATATGTGCTATGAATGTAAAAACTACTTATGAGAGAATGGCCCCTAATTACTTCTACAGTTTCCCATATTTTAATAAATTAATCCCACAGCACAATATATTTCTCTGTCCTTATATTAATTTTAAAAGTAATTTTTATTATTTTAAAGTGTATCAGTGTTTTGCCTGCCTGCATGTCTGTGGACCTGTACGTCTGGTGCTCCTAGAGGCCAGAAGAGGGTGCTGGATCACCTGAGTTATAGGTGGTTAAGATATGTATGTGGGCACTCAGAATTGAACCCAGTTTTCAACAAGAGCAGGCAGCGCTCTCAATCACTGACCCAGCTCCATGCTCCCTAGCATTAAGTTGAGACTTATGCTATGTAACGTAGTTGCTCACTTATATACTGAGGCTCTGAATTCTTTCCAGGCCCCAAGTTACTGAAACAAAGAAAGAAAGAAACAGACACTAGACTCCCAGAACTGCATGTTAACTGATCTGCTAGAATATTCTATTTCCCTTCGTAGACCTCTATCTGCGTTTTCAGAAATATATTTTGGTTTGGGAAAAGAAAATAACTAGAATTTGCTGTCATACCATCTTCTCATCCCTTCCATATAGAGCTCCACTCTGACACAGTTTTTTTTTCCCCCTGTGGTGGCTTTTTTGTTCTTTGTATGTTTGTTTTTCACTATTAGCAATCAATAACACCTGACCACAGATGAAAGTCACTTTCAATGAAATTTCAATTCTTGAGTGGTGTATCAATCACAGTTTAAGAATTACTTTTGAAGGTTAGGGAATAATCAGCCTAACTTCCTTCCTAATATCAAACACACAGAGTTTCAGCATAAAGGGAAATTCAGACATATGCATTGCTGTCATTACCATCATCCTCTTCTAGGGCATCTGGATGAGAAACAAAGATGGGTTCAGATGGGTAAGAATCCGGCTCTTGCCACATCCAGATTTCTTTAGTTTTGACATTCAGCTTACAGAGCTGCTTGTGTTCAAGAAAAAGCAATTGGTTAATTAATAAGCTGCTTTACTTTACTAGCATATGACTAAAAGTTCTATTGGGTATTATTAAGGTGCTTCATTACCTTGTCTGGAACAAAGTGATTCAAACCAAGTCCATATGCATAGGTATAAGGTTTCCCCCCATATTTCTTATAATTGATTTGAGGAAATTCAAAGGCTTAAAAATAGAACACAGACATAGGAAAATTCAATCTCTTTAAGTAGAACACCTGTTTCCTTCTCAGTTATGTTTTCCCGAGAATATCTTACCTTGACGGGGTCCTGAAAAGAGAACCTCAGGTTCCAGCCAGATCGTCTCATCACTGCACAGAATGGCTGTGGCAGTTGTGTGGGCAAGTGTAACTAAATTCCTGCCTGTGTCAGCCTTAGAAAGAAAATAACAGAGATCTCAGTGAGCAGGGAAGGAAATTCAAATATCTATAAATGAAGACTTCTCAAATTTTGTCCCCTTTTTTTCAGAGATCATCATGCAGGGAAGAACAACAAAATAAGGAACAGATTAAATGGTTGGCTACTGTATCAGATTTGAAAGTCTTTCAGATGGCATATTGGTAGGTTACAAGTGACCCATTAAAAATACATGATTTAGGGGTAAATGTTTGACTCTACTTGGATGTGACAGCCATACCAACTAGCTTAAATGTCTAGATAATAGTCTTAGACTTTAGAAAACATGGCATATGACACTGTCCTTTCCTAAAATTCCATTCTTCTACATAGCCAATCAGTCAGGCTAATTGGTTTCTTTACTTACTTGTATGCTAGGCACCATGCTAGGTGCTAGAAAGTCAAAGGGTATTTAGGGATTCTTCAAGTGTCTACAAATTCTCCATTACAAATGCAATTGGCATGACTGAAAATATCTTGGTTATTTGATTACTTCATGAGCACTTATTGAACAGCTCCTGTAGATCATGGGTTATATTAGATGTTGGGGAGACAGCTCTAAGATGGGCTAAAATGGCACATGTGGCATGCAAGTGTGGACTTTGGGAAAAGACATAAGAGTATTACAATCCAGGTCTTTTGTAATACAATAGTATAAAGGAGAATATAGGTAGCACTTGTTTGTGAGTAGAAGAATGGGGTATTACAATGGACTCAGAACATAAGGCAGTATGCCCTTGTCAAGTGAGTGGAGGATACTTTCTGTCTGTTTTAAGGAGTCAGAAAGACAAGGCCTAAGAACAGCCTGAGTTGAAATTTGACTTCAGATTAAAACAAGAACAAGACTTAAAATCTCGGGAAGAAGTAAGGACTGTCCAGGGAGTAAGAGTACTATAGACATACTTATCATGCTAGGGACTTTCCCATGTTTTACATATGAGGAAATTGAACCTTAGGTGAAGCACCATAGCAAAGGCACAGAGCTAGGGTGTGCCTCCATCCCATTCTTAATCTGCCTGCTTGGCCACAAGCTGACTTTATATGGTAAAACAAAAGACCTAGGGTAGCCAGAACAACCCTGTGCAGTAAAGTAACTTCAGAGGCATCACTGTCCCTGACTTCAAGGCCTACTATAGAGCTATAGTCCTGAAAACAGCTTGGTATTGGCACAAAAATAAATAGGTAGACCAATGGAATTGAGTTGAAAATGCTAATATTGACCCACACACCTATGAACACCTGATTTTTTTTTTTACAAAGAAGCTAAATTTATACAATGAAAAAAAAAGACAAAAAAAAAAAAAAAAAAAGAAAGAAAGAATCTTCAACAAACGGTCCTGGTACTGCCCCTGCAGATAGATCCATGTTTATCACCATGCACAAAACTCAAGTCCAAATGGATCAAAGACCTCAACACAAATCCAGCCAGTTTGAACCTCTTAGAATAGAAAGTGGGAGTTACCCTTGAAAGAATTGGTACAGCAGACCGCTTGCTAAACATAATACCAGTAGCACAGCACTGAGGTCAACAATTAATAAATGGGACCTCCTCAAACCGAGAAGCTTCTGTAAGGCAAAGGACACAGTCAACAAGACAAAATGACAGTCCCGAGTGTGGGAAAATGTTTTCACCAATATAACATCTGACAGAGGGCTGATCTCCAAATATACAAAGAACTCAAGAAGCTATTTACCAAAACACCAAATAATCCAATTAAAAACTGGGGTACATAACTGTATAGAGAATTCTCAATAGAGGAATCCACAATGACTGAAAGACACTTAAAAAAGTGCTCAACATCCTTAGCCATCAGGGAAATGCAAATCAGGGCAATTCTGAGATACCATCTTACTCCTGTCAGAATGGCTAAAATTGGAAACACCAATGACAGTTTATGCTGGAGAGAATGTGGAGAAAGGGGAACACAACTCCACTGCTGGTGGGAGTGCAAACTTGTATAGCCATTTTGGAGATCCTCAGGAAAATGGGAATCAGTCTACCATGGGACCAGACAATCCCACTCTTAGGCATATACCCAAATGATCCCCATCCATGCAACAAAGACATCTGTTCAGCTATGTTCATAGAAGCATTGCTTTCAGTAGCTAGAAATTGGAAACAATCTAGATACCCCTTAACCTCAGACAGTGGAACCAGGATGTATTCCTGGTGCACAAAAGGACCTTGGGGACACATCCCCCATGGAGGGATACTGCCTTAACCTAGAGACAGGAGCTCCTAGTCCCTACTTCAAATGACTTGACAGATTTACATGATCCCACCTGGATGGCATTGCCCTACATGTGGAATTGGGGTGAGGGATGGGAGAGGAGGGTGTTCAGGGTGCATGTGAGGGGGCAGAGAGGCTAAGAGGGAGGGAGGGAGAACTGGGATCGACATGTAAAATAATAAATTAAATAAATAAAAATAATAAAAATCATCTCAAAAAAAACCCAAAAAACAAACAAACAAAAAAGAAAATGTACTACATTTACACAATGGAATACTACTCAGCAGAAAAAGAAAAAAACAATGGAATCTTGAAATGCACAGGCAAATGGATGGAACTTGAAGAAACCATCTTGAATGAGGTGACCCAGTCAGAAAAAGAGGAACTCATATACGGATTTTAGACATAGAACAAAGGATCACCAGCCTGTAATTCACACCACCACAAAAGCTAGGAAACAAGGAGGACCTTAAGAGGGACATACATGGTTCCCCATATAAAGGGAAAGGGATAAGCTCCCATGAGCACATTGGTTGCTGAGGGAGGGGAGCAATGAGAGGAGAGGGAGTTAGGAGAAAGAGAAGGAGATAAGAGGAGGGGAGAAAAGAACACGAGGGAACAGGCAGATTGAATAGGGGAAGAATAGGGGAAGAATAGAGGAGAGCAAGAAAAGAGATACTACAATACAGGAAGCCACTATAGGTTTGAAGAGGAATCTGGCACTAGGCAAATGTCCAGAGACCTATGAGGATGACCCCAACTAACACTCTAAGCAATAGTTGAAAGGCTATCTTAAATGCCCTTCCCTGGTAATGAGATTGATAACTACCTTATATGCCATCCCAGAACCTTCATACAATAGCTGATGGAAACAAAAACAGACACCCACAGCTAAACACTGAGCAGATCTCCTGGAATCCAGCTGCAGAGAGGGAGAAGTGATAAGCAAAGGTGTCAAGCCCAGGCTGCAGAAACCCACAGACACAGCTGACCTGAACAAGGGGGAACTCATGAACCCCAGACTGATAGCTTGGAAACCAGCATAGGACCAACCCAGGCCCCATGAATGTGGGTCTCAGTTAGAAGGTATGGACAGTCTATGGGTCCTCTGACAGTGGAACCAGGATGCATCCCTGGTGTATGAAAGGACTTTGGGAGCACATTCCCCATGGAGATATACTCCCTTTGTCTAGAGACATGAGTGAGGTCCTAGGCCCTACCCCAAATGGCGGATTTTGGTGATCCCTCCTGGAAGGTCTTATAGTCCCTGAGGAGTGCATGGGGGAAAGGGGAGGGGTGGGGAGGGGGGAATCATGGGAGGTTGGGAGGTAGAGGGAACAGGGATCGATATGTAAAATAAGAAAAAAAATATTGTTTCTGAAGAACAACAAAGATGTCAACTGCTCAAAGCTAAAAGCAATTATTGCTTTCTAGCTAAGATATATGAAAATGACATGTAGCTATATTGTTAGATAAAAACCTACTAGGCTAGATTTTTAAAAAGACATTTATCTCTGGGCCAGAGAGATAGCTCAGCAGTTGGACTACTGGCTGCTTTTCCAGAGGCCCCGTGGCAGCTCACAACTATCTGTAACTCCAGTTCCAGGGGTTCTGACAACTTTACACCACTGTACCTAAAATAAAGTTAAATAAATCTAAACAGTTGAAAAATGCATTTATCTCATTTACCTCCTCATATTTGCATGTAATGGTATGCACACATGTGCACACAGATTTTTAGATGATTGTTTGAAAACAGTGGTAAATACTTCTGGACCATATTTTGCAGTCTCTTCTAGGTATCGAAGGGAGTTTTACAGGGGCAGTGAAGGTTATGTTCTATTTGGAGATCAACAAATATACTTAATAAAGTATATTGTGTAGCATGAATGTAGGAACAGAAATAGAAGAGGGATCCAATATGTGAGGGATTGAAACTTTAATAGGTGATCGGAGTAGGCTGTAAATGCTAAGAGATCCACTCCAGCCCCTACCCAGGGTCCCAAAGGTGAAATGCTTCTCAGCCGGGAAGGAGGGAGTTAATAACTTCTCATGCAATCTGAGGGTCCTGCTTTTTATTTCATGTGCTCTTTATCGTTTTGTTTTTACTCTAATAATCCTGTCCTACTTCTAACTTCTCCAAACTTCTTCTTCTAGCTTCTCCTTGAATTCTAAAAACTCTACTCTTTTGGGAGCCTTGCAGTGATAAAAAAGGCATTTCTCTCATTGGTCAAAAGCACATTCCTAGGACAAGCAATAAGGAGCTGAGTCATTTCCCATGGTAACACAAAGGTCTAAGGCCTTAGGAGCAAAGCTGTAAACAGACAAAGAGGGCACAATGACCAACAACAACTTTAAGACACAGATCTATTGTTAGTAGACAAGCAAGTGAAGAATTGGCATTACTTTCTTAGTAACATTGGTAGACATCTGTGCCTCTGACCTTGTACATAGCTGTAAGGTTTTAAACTCATGATCTATTTACAAAAGGCCTTTAGTCTCATCTGAACTTGATCTGAGGTGAAAATGAGCTGATCATGAGTAGTTAGTCTGACCTAGAGAATAAGGCAGGCTGATAAGAATCCACAGTCCTTGTGAGACAAACAGGTCCAGCTATGAAGCATGTCCCACTATAGTTCTATATATCAGAATTATAAAGCTAAATGAAAAGTAATCATCTAGACCATCCACAGATATATGTGCCCAGTAAACAATTAATATATTGTTGTTCTGTGGGAAAAATCACACAAGAAGCCAGCAGTGAGGACAGTTAGCACATTCAGAAGGCAATATTCCTTATTACCCTTATAAATAAGGTATCTCCATTATATGTCCATCTCTGGTGACAATATTTCTTACAGCCTTGCTAAATAATACCTACTCTCCATTAGATATGCATTTCTGATGGGTTGACTCCTGAAGTATGTGCTGTACTCTCACTGCATAATCTTTGGTCCTTTGCAGAAGGTCTCTTTGTATAACCGACATTTCACATAAAACTCTTATGTTAAGAGGTGAGCACCATTATGTTAAGAGTAGTTTTTCCCTCCAGTCTTGTCCCTCTGCCATGGCAGCCCCAAATAACGCACTTAGACTCTGTATTAGATATAATTCTGTTGGCCTACTACTAGCATTTCTTATTGGCTAGCTCTGTCTTAAATATTAAGCCATTAATCTAAGTACTTCCACGTGATCTTATCTTACCAAAGAAAGGGGCTGGTGTTCTGCTCTCTATCCTCCATCTTCAATCTCCTCCCTACTCCTTCCTCTCTCCTCCTAGTCTCCTAGTCCCAGTTATCTTGCTTTCCTATTGGCCAACAGTGCTTTTTTTTTTTTTTATTAACCAATAAGAGAAACACATTTACAGAATGACATCTCCTATCATTCTTAGATGTGGAAACCTGCAATACATTCAAGCATGGAGAAAAAGAACCAAAGCAAAATAAAATAAAAATCACAAACAAAACAAAAAGTGTCCAAATCTTGGAGAAGAATGATGCTGAGTAGGTTCCAGGAGCACCAGGGATCAGTGCAGTGGAAATTAAGAGAGCGTTGTGGGGAGCTCGTAGGTTTAGATTGTGTGAAGCACATGGATTATAGTAAGGACCTGGGTTTTTGCTGTGGATATTTGGGAGAAACTACAGAGAGTTTTGAGTAGATAAATAACATACCATTGTGATTTATTTCTAAAGAAATCCTTCTGGTTCCTTTGTTGAGTCTACACTTGGGTATTTGTTTTGTGAATGTGAATAATAATGAAAGATTTGATTCAGCAAAACCAGTTTGTTTTATAGTAGTCTAATTTAGAGAAAATGATTCTAGCTAGGCTGGTAACATTGGAGTCAGTGAGACAGGATGGATTTAAAGTTGATAGTTCCAAATAGTGTTTGAAAGTGAGAGAGTGAACTAAACTCCTAGGTATACATTCTAAACAATTAAAGGCTGGTATTGTCCCAGAATACTTGAAGCTGTTACAGGTGGGTACACTGTAATCCACTTGTTTTGCTGTTGAATATTAAATGGAAAAGTGAGGCTGGGAGGTGGTGATGCCTTTAATCCCAGCACTCAGGAGACAGAGGCTGGCCCATCTCTGTGTTTTCGAGGCCAGCCTGGTCTACAGAGCTAGTTCCAGGACAGCCAGGGCTATACCGTGTCTCCAAAAAAAAAAAAAAAAAGGTAAAAAAGAAAAGTGGAGGTGGTGGTTGATAACTTGAACCTTGAAATTCAGAAACAGGGAGAGATTTTATGCATGCTACTTTAAAATAATATGTCAAAGCAGTAAAGACACAAAAATATAGAATGGGAGGCTGAGTTATAGGCCTTCCATAGAAAGGTAGGTGTAGGTGTACTGGTAGCTTGTTGAGGCAACATGTGTTCGGAGGACTTGGTGAGGATATTGTGTGTATTAATTATGCTCCATTAAGAATAGCAGAAAAAGATGATCTTAGAGGGATAGAGGAAGGGGAGAATTGCTGGAGTGATGTATCTACTGCAAGGATGAGAAAGATACGCTCTAGTTAGGAAGACAGATATTCAGGATATAGGTGCAAATGCTGGTGGGTGGTATTAAGGCAGCAGGAATCTGTGACTCTTTTACTTTAATTTGTTTCAGATGAAGAGAAAGCTTCGTCAATGTTACATATGAAGGTGGGGTGGGAGGTATAAAAGTGATGAGAGGAAGGGGATATTTAACAAGCAAAGTAAGACAATAAGTAAAGTTAGGAAATGAAGCAGTAAGATTTTTTTTGGTCAGACATTTACAGTTGTGCCAATTAACATGACCATGTGTTTGCATCACTTAAATTTAGACTCAGAGGTACAAATATAGAAAGGATAAATGATCTAACTGAACTATGGCATGATTTTTGACAAGTTTGATAAAGAGATTAAATAAAAGATTATCTACAAGGATGTTCATAATTATTGATCATGAAAGATAAATTGAGTGAAAATGGAAAGTGACTGTTTCAAGGTAATAAAGGATAGTAAGTGCACTTTTAATGGAAGGAAATTTATAGTAGGAGTGGTAGCAGGGCAGGCAATATTAAAATACAAAAGCTACAGCTAGATCTTAGAGTGAATGGGATTGAAAGAGCTTTGAGATTGCAGAAGAACATTTATATTCTAAAAGAGATTTTAGCTTTAGACTGTCTGCTACCCAATTTGTCCTACACACCATTCCCAGAGGTATCCATGTCATACACTGCCCATCAACACATTTTAACTCTGTCAGTGAGCCCTTACCAATTACATGCTACCCAGAGTCTGATAAAGAAAGCCCCTGTACAGTCTCACTCTAATTCATCTTTCCAACAGTTCTTACGAACTCCAGCCTCTCCTCGGCTCACAATGAAGCATCCCAGGGACTCTGTTATACTGCTCTGTTAAGTCCTATTTACTTTTTTTTTCTGGTAAAACTCTTTGCTTTTGCAGTTTTTTACCCTATCTTCAGAGCCAAATTTTATCCAACTGTTATTTTTTTATCAGCTTGCAGGTATTTTTACAGGCAAGAGGATCCACCCTCTAAGCTGGGTTTGCTTTTCTCTGTCTCTAAGTCACAAACTCCCTTTAAAAGCATAATTTCTTAATGGTAGTGTAGACCTACTGATTCCTACAGTATTTCATAGATGGGTAACAACAGCAGTTCCAGACTGTGTTTTCCCCCAAATCACCTTGTCTACTTAAGCAGAGTCTCACAGTTACCTTCAAACTTTTCATTTCCAAAGGAAGGTGAAACTCACATCACAGAGGAAGAAATGCCTGGAGCACAGAGGATCTTTGTTTCAGATAACATCTATTATCCAGTTTTTTTTTTTTTTCTGAAAATGACCCTTCTGTTGTGTTCATGGGTCCCTACTTTGTTTTACCTTGTCAAGAGAGTATTTAAGACTCAACTGTTAGTTTCATGTTTCTCAAGGGTTCTTATACATTAATTTGAATCCTATTTTTCTTGTGTCTACTGCAGTTATTTCAGTTACCAAACCTCCAAAGCAATATCCTGAATTCCCATAACTGTATAATTTTATTAATTATTTTGTTGTCTAATGGCATCTTTAGATGAACTGAGTTCTTGAAAGAATGCTTTTTAATCCTTCATTTATCCACATTTAAAATTATTTAGAATATTTATACAACTGACAAATAATGCTAGAAACTACTGGATTTACAGTCATTAAGTATGCTTCCAAAGGGATTTTACAACTGAAAACATCACAGAATTAGTATCAAGAAAAGTATATCTCGTCTGTGTTCTGTGGAAGTTGTCTTTTCTAAATCACTGATTTTTTTTTCCAGCTTCAGTTTCCTCATTTGTAAAATGAGAGGTTTATGTAGTGTTTTTAAAGCTCCTGCCAGATATGAAATTTGACGATTATATGTATAAGCATGACAGTTTCCAAGAGAGATGAAAACACACTTTATATGCGAAATCCTTGTAAAGGATATTACCTTGTCAATTGTCAAAGGAAGTGCATATCTCCTGACTTCAGGCTGAGGAGCCTTCATGGCATTTCTTTTCACTTCTTCCCAGTTCTCACGTAAATTGGCTAAATATAAGTAATTATAAACAAACTCAAACCTGTGAAAACAAGAATTCAAGAATGAACACAATTACAAATAATTTGTCTTATTTTGTTTTGAAGCAGGGTCTAATGTAGCCCAAGTTGGCCTTGCAAGTAAGACCTTCCTTCCTCTCCCTCCCAAAAGGTGGGATTTAATGCATGCACCACCACACCTAACCAACCACAAATAATTTTAGAGGTAATTCATGATGTTGACAGCACATATGTCTGGTTGTTCTGTAGGCCACAACCCAGAAAAAAAAGTGTAAGAACCATTTCCTTCTCCTGTTCACTAAGGGGAAAACAGAGGAACAGAGGTCTGCCGCATGAATATGTTGCAGTAACAGCAGCCTTATATACTCTTTGCCATGCTTCACTGTCTCCACTCTGTCTTTAGGAATCAATGTATTTTTAATGACTAGCCTGAGAATAGCATTTTTCAGAATTAGGGAGGGCTCAAGGGGTTGAACAGAGCTTGAGAGCTTGTGAAGTTTAAACATACTTTCTGAGTCACAGAACCTTCTATTTTTGGGTCTGGTTCAGAGCCAGTTGGTTTTCATTAACTATAGCTCTGATGGTAAGTCTATTTCTGAGTTTTCTGAACTCTCTGATAATTATCAATTACACTTTTTACTATTTCATACTACTTCCCTTTTCATATGTGGAAGATGTCATTCTGTAAATATGTTTCTCTTATTGGTTAATGGATAAATCACTGTTGGCCTATAGGAAAGCAAGACAGGTGGGACTAGGAGAGGTGGAGGATTCTGGGAAACGTAGTAGAGTCTCAATGTGATCTTGCAAAGAGAGGACACAAGTCTGGTGTTCTCAGTAAGATAAGACCATGTAGAAAAATATATATTAGTAATTATGGATTAATTTTTTAAGACAGAGATAGCCAATAGGAAACACTAGTAATGTTACAACAGTTTTATAACTAATACAGTGTCTCTATGTTATTTGGGACTGACATGGCTGTGGGACCAGGCTAGTGAGAAAGTGCTTATAACAAAGTTCACATTAAACAACAAGGGCAAATAGTGAAAGTTTGACTTCTTCCTTTCCAATTTTTATCCATCCCCTTGATCTCCTTTTGCAGTCTATTAATCTAGCTAGAACTTCAAGTACAATACGGAAGAGATATAGAGAGAGTGGACAGCCTTGTCTTGTCCCTGATTTTAGAGAAATCACACTAAGTTTCTTTCAGTTTAGTTTGATGTTAGCTGTTGGTTTACTGTATATTGCTTTTATTATGCTACACTTAGATGAGCAAAGGGGTCAAGGCCAGGCTACAGAAATACACAGAGACAGCTGACCTGAACAAGGGGGAGCTCATGGACCCCAGACTGATAGCTCGCAAACCAGCATAGGACTGACCCAGACCCCCTGAATGTGGGCAGCTAGAAGGCCTGGGCAGTCTATAGGACCTCTGACAGTGGAACCAGGATGTGCAGGAAAGGACTTTGGGAGTGTATTCCCATGGAGGGATACTCCCTTAGCCTAGAGACAAGAGGGAGGGCCTAGGCCCTACTCCAATGACCTGACAGATTTTCATGATATCTTCTTGAAGGCCTCACCCTCCCTGTGGAGTGGGTGGGGAATTGGATGGGGGTGGTGTGGGCATGGAAGGATGGGAGAAAAATAACTGATATGCAAAATAAGAAAAAACAAAAACATGAACAACAAGGGCTTCACTTCTATTAAAGCACTTTGTTTGCAGAAGAAACTGGAGATAGGACATTAAAGCAACATGATTTCTTACCCTTTCCAACAACAGAGATCCACAATCAGAAACCCATTGTCTTCGTAAGTATTGATATGATGAAAGAGATTAAAAGGGGAGGTCCTGTATTTATTATTGAGATATTTTTTTCTTCTTTTATCAGCAACATGAAGCCAAACCTGGAAAAGTAGGGAGATATTTTGATTAGTGTATAAAGGAAAGAATTATACTTATTCTCTCAATATTACATTTAACAGATGAATAAATGAATCAGACATACCCCCATGCTTTCATTGGACTCAAAACAATCCATGTAGTTGGCTCCCCAAAGACTCCATGAAGAAAGGAACTTGAAAAGATTAATTTTGACTGGAGTCTCCACAAAAACGATATAGTTGGGAGTCATACCAAAACTGTTCAGAAACACAAATAAGCAATAAGCTTGTGAATGGAAGGGCTGGTTCTTGGTTACAAAGAAATAGATCTACACAAGCTATATATAGTTGTTCATATCTACAATGCTTACATGAAATTTGCTTTAAACTTAATTTTCTCTAAGTGTCCTGGCCAGGTAGACAAAGGAGATCTTTAAATTTGATCTAATCTTCAAAGTACCTGTGTACATAAGATGGCTTGAACCGATCACTGCAGGGGAACTGCACAACAATCTCTGACTTGTTTATTGGATCTTCCTTGTCTGAAATAAAAAGGTTTTAAAGGCTTTAGAACATCATCATCATCCTCATCTTTTTCTTCTTTCTCTTCTTCATATAAAACAGCTTATATCAGCAATAAATAAAAAATTAATTTTCAGATGTGGATTTTTTTTTCAGAGCTTGTATTTATCTCTTGAATCATTGGGACATCTTAGTGGAATGACATGTTGTTAAGGGGTTCTTGAGTGAGGGGTGGTTACCTAAGGGTGTCACTAAGTTCCTCCTGGGGTAAGAATAAAAATTTGTATGTCTTAGAAAGAAGCCTCTCTCAGGAAAGTGAAGTGACAGTTGGAGAGCAAGGAGCCACTGAAATTCTGTCAGCTAAAGAACTGAAGCAGAGGACATGGCAGCTGAGGATCCTGAACAGAAAGTAACAGGTACAGACCTGAAGGCATTTGATAGGATGAAAGCAAGTCACAAGCTGACTTGAGAACAAAGATGCACTAGCCACAGACAGAATTAAAGAACAAACACCCCAACTTTGATTTTAACAGACAAACTGCTTTGATTGTGGGCATGGGAGAAACTCCAGGGATCTGACTCCACTCCGGGTCTCTGGGAAAACTTTTGATAGACTCTTCTTCACTCAGGCCTCCCTCTCTTTTCTGATTGGTCTTAGCCTGGGTATCCTCACTTCAATAGGCTCTTTTCCTTTAGACTGTGGTTTACTGTCAGAAACAGTTTCAGTCTCTTCCAGGGAAGGGGATCTCCCCCTACCCAGAAAGCACCAAGTTGCTCTTCTTTAAGAGGCCCGTCTTGTTTGTCAGATCTGTCCATGTTCTGATGATTTCTTTTCATTGTGAAGAGGTCCTAACCTAGGAAACTCCAAATAGTAGCAAATTTGAAAAAACACATAGGGAAAATATTATGGAGTCACATCTTAGAATAAGTGGAGGTCAGGTTTAAATCCAGGGGAGTAAAGTGGTTTAGTTTGGTAAATGCAAAATTCCTTAAAACTAAAACATGGATGAGTGATATTAATTGTTCTGTCAAATAAGTACTATACACACTAAAGTTCAGGCATGAGAAAATAATATAAATGACTTCTTAAATCATGGCAATTGCCTCACTCCCAAAAGTTTTCAGTCTACCCAAAGAAGAGCTCAATATTTTTCTTGGCATATGAATAAATGCTCAATAAATACTAAATATAAATTCAAATAATATTTAAATACACATATGTACTAGTTTTTGAAACATTGCAAAATAGAACTTAACCCTTTGATTTCTGTATTTGAAGCCATCATTGCTTATTGTCTTGCCTCTGGATATTAGTTACCTGGTAGAACAGAAATGAAAGCAAGTCTTATCAAGCCTGAGAATAATCCTGATATTATGATCTATATCCTGTATTTCCAGAATTTTTGATAACAGACTCACCTGGTTGCAGTGGAGGTATCTTAATAATATTGTAGGCAATAGAAAAATTTTTCCCAAAGCAATTGCCGATATTATAAACAGTTCCATCATTTTCAATATGTGGATGAGCAGTGGCACCATTGACTGAGACATAGTTGCAAAGATCAACCTGTGGGATGAAAAAGAATCTTGGGGGTCCTTTCAGCTTCAATTGTATACTATGGGTATGGTGTTGATATTGACATTGTGTTTGTCAATAAACTAATGGCAAAGTGCCCAGACTCCTTTCTTCTATCTCTTTGAAAACAACATCACATTAATGTCATTTATAGTCCTGAATTCTATGACTGACCATCTAGATAACCCTTATCTCCTTTGTACTCCCATTTCCAAGTAAACACCTTAAAGTATAACTGTTTATATAATTTCTTTGAGCAAAGACTTTCAGTAACATTCCATCAGGAAAATCAATTACTTCAAATTTTGGGTTCATTATTTAAGCTTTCAGATTTACCCAATTGTGTTCCACTGCTCCCTTTGAAACTACCTTTTGAAACTATTCACACTTCTGGATTACTAGTTCTCAGTTGAAAGATTGTGATAAATATCCTAGCCATTTTTGATTTGCATAGTGATCAAGGATATTTCCTGTATTTAGTAGACAAGGTCAAGACCATCAAGTCTCTACAGTGTGTGAGACAGCCCTACAGTAAAGAGCCATCTCCTGCCCAAAGCTTTCACAGAGAACTGCTGTAGATCTAGTCTAAAAAGCGTATTATCAATTTCTACAAACATGTCCCATATTTCTCCATCTCTGTCTTCAATATTGCAACCCCATTTAGGAGTTAAGTTTACTAAAGACAAGCACAATACTTTTAATATTTTGTGTATCTATTTTAAGAAATATTCAAGAAGACTGTGTAATTTCTCAGTTATGTGCCATTTTCTAATATTTTGGTTTTTATTTTAAAATCTTAATTCATTTTACATACCAACCACAATTCCTCCTCACTTCCCTCCTCCTGATCCATCCACCTCTCCCTCACTCCATTCCCCATCCACTCTTCAGAAAGCTTAAGGTATTCCTTGGGGAGTCAACAAAGTTAAGACAGGACCAAGCCCCTCCCTCCTGCATTAAGACTGAGCAAGGAATCTCAACATAGTTGCCTAAAACCACCAATGGCAGATTTTCAATATTAATAGCTGCAATTTTTGAACACTGCTATTTATTTCTTATGGGTCAGAGACAGTGCTGTGTTACTCATTTATACATTCCTTGTATCTTACACAAGTTTTGATACATAGAAAGGTATCTGAAAATACTTGTGTTACAAATGAACAAATGTTAGCTATTTGAAGTGATTTCATCCCATTTATGTATTTAAAATGTAATAGATTAAGAAATAAATTTTATCACGTTACATATCTAGCAAGAAATTGAAACTTAATCTGCCTCATTTTTTTTTTGTTGTTGTTGAATTTATCCTAATGTTTGAATTCTATGTTCCCAATTTTATGTGCTAGAGCAATGTTCCCTGAGCACAGTGTCCTACCTGCTTAATTGTCTCCAAGGTGTCTGGGTTAACTTTTGTGATAAAGTTGGTCTCTGTACAGGCATAGTAATCTTCTCCCACTGGGTAGATATTTACAAGGGCATTGTCAGTAACCTCTACTCCTCGAAAGTAAGAAAAGAACCTGCAGAAGCAAATTATTTTTCCAGTTCAATAACTTTTAAGCTACATGAACAATAAAAGGCTGATGTAAAATGCAGTTTGGTTTCATTAACCTGGAAAATATATTCTTGCAGGGGTCTGGGAAAGCACAGGTGCCAAATTCTGTTATGACAATCCTCTTCTCAGTCATTGCTCGAACATAAGCATCAGTGCGGATGAATCTGAAAGACATTGAGAAATGGAGAAAGGATGTAAGTAGGCCATTCATGGAGGACACGTGAAGCTTGGAGTCAATGTGTTTCTATCAAACTGGAATTATGAACTAAAAAAGAATAGAGAGAACCATCAGCTCTGTTTTATGGGTAAGAAATAAAAATAAAAGACCTTAAATTGAGTCTTCTAAACCTAACTGTGATTGATATGGAAACTGAGGTGCTGAAGGTTAACTGGTTTATATATGTGATTGCAACAGTAGCCATAGTTAGATTATCTCATATAATGCTACAGCCCCACAGGGTGGTGGATAGTTTTCATCAACTTGATATAAACTACAGTCTTTGGGAAAAAGGAACTTTAATTGATGAAGATGCCTTCATCAAACTGCCTATAGAAATTCATGGAGCATCTATTTATTTATTTATTTATTATTTATTTATTTATTTATGAATGATTAATGTGGGAGATTCCAGCCTTCACTGGGTAGTACAGCTACTGAGCAGGTTGTATAAGAAGGCAGGCAGAAGGCTGGAATGATGGCTCAGCTATTAAGACTATTGACTACTCTTCCAGAGTACATTGATTCAATTCCCAATACCTATGTGGTAGCTCACAACTGTCTGAAATTCCACTCCTAAGGGATCTGACACCCTCTTCTGGCTTCTGTAGCCAGTGCATGAATGTGGCACAGGGATATACAAACAGGCAGACATACACATGAAATAAAATTTCAAAAAATAATCTTAGAAAGAAAGCAAAGAGAGGTAAAGAGAAGGAAGAAGAGAGAAATGGAGAGAGATGGAGAGAGAGACAGAGAGAGAGAGAGAGAGAGAGAGAGAGAGAGAGAGAGAGAGAGAGAGAGAACATGTAAACCAATAGAGAGTATTTCAACATGGTCTTTGCTCCATTTCCTGACTCCTTCCTGACTTGGCTTCCCCTATTGATAAACCATAAAGTGTAAGATGAAATAAAGCCTTTCCTTTCCAAGTTGATTTTGGACATCATTTTTGTTACAGAAATAGAAAGTGAACTAGGACATTTGAGTACTTCACACACGTAACTCATCACATTATAGGACACAGTGTGGTGGGTTATATTTCTTTCATTGACTTTGTGTTTCTTTTTAATTTCAGAATCCATTGTATACTTTAAAACTTGGTTATTGTTGAATTTTATCTCTTCTACAGAATAAACTGCTGAGCCATTTTTGAGACTACATGGCAAATGCTGCCTAAGGTTTGTCACATGGGGGGCAAAGTAAATTCTGATTTTTTTTGTGTTTATGAGGAGGGATGTATATCAAAGTATACATTATAATGTATACAAAAGCTTTGTCTAAACTCCAAAATTACTTTCCCAGAAAAACTTAGGCTTGGAAAGCCCTGCTTCTCTTTTGTCACTGTTAAATCCTAGTTTTACTTTCTCCTTACTCTTCCTTTGGTACCTCTTCAAAATGCTTGAAATCCATGTTGATCATACCGCTAGCAAACCTGAACATTCAAATAATAATCATGATATTTACTGTGCTGGTGTGGGGGTTTCTTGGAATGATGGCTTTAGCAGTAACTCTTTATTGTTACTACTATTAAAATTATTATTTCTAATATTATTGTTATGTATATTGTTTTTGGCCAGCATGTATGTCTGTGTACTACATGTGTGCCTGTAGCCCACAGAGGCCAGACAGGTTATCAAATCTCCTTGGTCTGGAGTTGCAGACAGTCGTGGGCTACAGCTGACACAATATGAGAAGTAGCCGCTGAGCCATTGCTCTAGCCCTTCAGCAAATAACTGCTGTTAAAAGCTTTCTATCTTGATCTTGATCTTTCTCTGTATCTCTCCTCTCCCCATATGTCTCTTCTCTGTCTCTATCTCTAGTGTTTCTGTGACATACTTGGTCCCTCCCTCCCTCGTGGCACACCTTTTTCCCCCCAGTCTTTAAAATTTTTTAAACACTGTGTGTGTGTGTGTGTGTGTGTGTGTGTATACATGCACACAAGAAAATGTACATGTGACACTGAATGCATTTAGACATTAGAGGACAACTTGCTTGAGTCTGTTTTCTCCTACTATGTGGGAATTGAACTCATATGTTCAGGCTTAGTGGCAAGCACCCTTACCACTTGAGCCATCACTAGCCACTTTCTCAGGTCTTTCTGATGACAAAAAATGAAAGGAACCAAGATAACCAGTAGTCTAATAATTACAATAGTAACAGCAGCTTTATATCTACTGCATTCTTACTATGAGTTAAGCATTTTATTCTCATTTAGTCATGAGTAAATTCTATTGAGGAGATTTTATCATTTCTTTTATTTTACAGATGACAAATAAAAGAAGGCCAGTTTCCTTCCAGAAGTCATCAGTGAAGATAAGCAGTGCCTGGTATGTTCAGGATTTGAAAACAGCCATGTTTGGTTCTGAGCTCTTGTCTCCAATGATCTCAGTTTACCATTCTCAGGTGACCTTGTAGATACATGGACCTTTATGGAGTGTGAAGAAATGAGAAATGAGCGTGGAGGTCTGCTCTATATTCAGGAAGATGAAAGTTCCCACAGGAGGAAAACTGAGATAGGCTTTACTCTGGTGAGGACAGTCATGAAATACAGTGCTGACTTACCTCCTATGGTATGTGACGTGGCCCTCCTTAAAGTCAAACTTGTGCAAAAGGGCTTGTCCATCAAACAGGTGATAGAAGGGCTCAGATCCAACTTCAAAGAGCCCTGGCCCACATCGAAGGAGACTCCCAGCAAGCCAGAGGGGAATTCTACCTGCAGGAAAGTGAGAGAACAGGTGGTACCACTTACTAGATTCCCTAGCTACCCCTCCATTTGTCATTTGTCAGCTTATCTTTGGATAGAACATCAGGTTTTCTTCTACAATTTGCTGAGGAGTGTTGACTGCTTTTTTATAGATCAGGAAGCAGAGGAAAGATTTGCACTGACATTTCCCATAGCATTTTTTTTATACCCAGTAAGACCTTCTGATAGAGCTGATATAGTAACAGTGACTGCTGCCTATTTCTTACTTGGCATCTAATACTTTATCTAAATTACCTCTTAGTTGTCACAATATTCCCATGGAATAAATTTGGCCTTTAGAAAGTGAAGGGAGTTCCAAAAAATTTAAGCCACTGATAGGAAAAACATATGGCAAAATAATTGGATTGTAACAACACTGTAATCTGCAAGTTCTTCTGTTGTAATAGGCATGACACCACCACCCTTCAAGGAAAAACACTCAGACACTTGTCTTGTTAAAACAACCAGTGCTGAGAGACCGGAATGAATATGAAACCTGAGAAAAATGATCTTGACAGAAAAGAAACTGTCAGAAGAGTCAGACTGTGGTGGCCTGAACCCAGTGCTCAGAGGCTAAAGCAAGAGGGGTGACATGTTTTACACTAACCTAGGCTATATATCAAGACCCCAATTTAGAATCTACAACAAACAAATTAGGATCAATGAGACCAACCTGTGACATGAGCTGTTAGTGGTGAGGACAGTTCCTCCACAGTTTCAAATAGCTTCTTGTAGCCACCAGCAGGGTGCTCAATTCTGAAATGTAGGATAATGAGAAAGAAGTCTAGGTTGATTCTCAGAGGTTCAGGGGGGCAGAGGAGAAAGATTATTTAGACTCCTTCTAGTTGGGCTGCAGCCCAGCCTATTTAGAGTTTTATGGGACGCTGCTCAGGCTCTTTCTTTCATATCAAATGGATTTTCCTCACTTTTAATAACAGTGTCTGTATAGTCCAAATCCTACTTTCTGCAATTCTGCATGCTCTTTAAGACATATCAACTAGTCCTGCTGTGTTCACTCCTCTTCCTGAATTGTGACACACACACTGTTCTTCTCAAGATCTACCTTGCTTTAGAGACACACAGCTGAAGCTTCTCTGACATTCTCATGGACTCATTCATTCTCACAGAATGAGATCAGCATTCAGGGTCAGGTGTACCACCTTTTATTATTCACCATACTATGCTATTAGTTCTTCCTTCCTATCATTTCATGTTTCTACCAATCCTCAGGAGCTATAGTGCTTTCAAGACCTAGATCAAGAGATTCAGGTTCTGAACTGTTTTGTGTGTGCCTATTTCTTCTGTCTTATATTTGCTTCTGTTTTATAATTTCTTAAAGTGCAGTTGTGACTAGACCTCTTAATTCTATTTTTATAAATAACTTATTATTAGATACTTTATAAAAAGAATTTAATATTGTACATGAGCATTTAAATCTCTCAACAATAAAGTAGGGTAAGTAGTATTATGACATTACTTAATAGTTGGAAAACATTTCATAATTAAGTATTTTAGACTTAAAAGCACATGTAATTTGCCAGAGAGTCACAGGTAGGATATGACCAGACAAGACATAAAACTCAACTCTGTATTCATAACTGCATTCTAGTTATATTGCAATTCATACAGATCTCATCACCATCTAAATGTGAACTTTGTATGTTCAGTTCACTCCAAGGAGTAATCTCTCCAGCCAGGTCCACGGGCCTTCTTAAGCAAGCCATCATCTAATACTATCTCTTTAGAACATCCTGAAATACTCCATCTGCTACCACAAAGGCACAATAGAAGGTCTCTTAGGAATACTTACTGGATAGACATTTTTCTCCCAGTGAAGATTAGAGAGTTCTGGTACCAGATATAGAACAAGGAAGCAAGTCCTTAGCCACGGCTTTTTTGTATGATAGCTAATCCCCCCAGAAGTGCCTGTAGCTCTGGAAATCCTCTCCACCCATCAGCTGATGAAGGGTAACAGAAGTGGCTTTCAGCACTTTAGATGCTTACAGATTATTTGGACTTGATGTTTCCATAAAAATGTTTTGACTGTATTCCATAGACCTGGATCCTTCCCAAAGAAATGAGAAGTGGGTTGGATAGAAATGAGCTATGTGGACATGCCATGACAGTCCTAAGCTGTTTTCAGTCACCACACATATTTGGTAGCTACCTCTGTCTACTACGTCTTTGCCATCATCCTCACACTCATTTATTTATTCAATTATTTAAAAAAACATTTATTATATGTGATCTATAACTGGTTAGAGACAGCACACTCAGTATTCTCATGTTGTAATCATCATGGAGACCAGGCATTATTTAATAAAATTTAGCTAGTGCTAACATTGGAGGAGTATGGGGTATCCTTCTTTGGCACAGTTCAGTACTCAGGTACTTTCAACAAGGCTGAGGACTTTACATGCCATTTGTTGTTGAGAGGGAAAAACTACATGTTCTTGTTTATCATCATTGCTTGCCTGTTGTCCGTCACTGTCATGACCATTGTTCATATTTCTGCACTCAGAGACTAAACAATGCTATTTTATTCACATACTCACATTAATATTAAGCTATTGTTATTTCTAAGGACAGAGATGTACTGTCCATTAAAGTTCTGGGAACAAGATAGAGAAACCAATAATAGCATTTTTCAAGAAAACAGAAAAGAATTTAAATTGAATAAATCGTTAATGACTACTGCCCTTTCACAACAAAGCTGTGGAAGGTCCATCTGAACACTCAGAAAGATACTAGAAACATTCCTGGCTTTCATGAAGCAGGGGCAATGGCCCAATAAGAGGCAGAATGAGAAGTGGTAGCATCACACAGTGCCTGGTCTCTTTGGATGTTCTGCTCATCCATAATAGTCATTAGATCACTTAAGAAACTGTGTAGAGGAATGTAGGTAATAACTGGATAGTTAACTCTTCAAGTTCTGTCTTTTAATTATTCTAGAGTTTACACTAGCTATCTAATATTTATACTGTTTTACATAGTTACAGTTGGTTTCACTATCTGCAGCCAAGGGTTCAATTTCTATAAAATTAGAGTGGTGATGTCTTTGTTTTAGGAAGTCCTATAAGATAAGAGAGCAATCTAAGCTAGGAAGACCATATAAAAGCCAATCAAAGTTCAAACAATATTACAGAGTTCATGCAAATCTTAGAAAATTTATAAAGTTTAGATGTGAATGTAATACAGTGAAGAAGAAAGGGATGAAACTGGTTGTTTGAATCTTTGGTATCCATTATATTTTTACATGTATAGACTCTAGAAATTAGCACCTTTAGGAATATATTTTCCAAAGTAAAAATCATGGTAAGTCATATCTGGAAGGCTTCATCATAAGAGTGCCTGTACATTAAGTTAGCTTGCTTAGGTAAAGTCAAGATGAAATTTAGTTTCTAGACAGGGTTGGAGGTACAGGCCCCAAATCTCAGGTGCTTTAGAAGACAGAAGAGAGAGAGAGATAGTGATATATATATATATATATATATATATATATATATGTGTGTGTGTGTGTGTGTGTGTGTGTGTGTGTAGAGAGAGAGAGAGAGAGAGAGAGAGAGAGAGAGAGAGTGAGAGAAGGAGACCATAAAAGAGGGAGCCATTATTTGTTTGAATAGAAAACTGAACCTAAAGAATGGTATAGAGACCTATAAGACTGCTGCCAACTAACAATTTGGGCAACCGTGGAAAGGCTACCATAAATGCTCTTCCCGGATAGTGAGATCAACAACTAACTTATCCACCATCATGGAGCTTTCACCTAGTATCTGTTGGAAACAGAAGCAAACACCCATAACTAAACACTGAGTCGAACTTCAATCCAGATGCAGTGGGAGAGGACAAGACCAGGTTGCAGAAACACATAGAGACAGCTGACTTGAACAAGGAGGAGCTAATAGACCCCCAGACTGATAGCTGAGAATCCATCATGGGACTGACTCAGGCCCCCATGAATATGGGTCTCAGCCAGAAGGACTGAGCAGTCTAAGGGACCTCAGACAGTGGAACCAGGATGTATTCCTGGTGCACAAAAGGACCTTGTGGACACCTTCCCCATGGAGTGATATTCCCTTAACCTAGAGATAGGAGAGAAGTCTTAGTCCCTACTTCAAATGTCTTGACAGATTTACATGACCCCACCTTGATGGTATTGCCCTACATGTGGAATTGGGATGGGGGGAAGGGAGGGGAGGGTGGTCAGGGTGCATGTTAGGAGGTAGAGAGGGTAAGAGTGAGGGAAGGAAGGAAAGAGAGGGAACTGAGATTGACATGTAAAATAAAAAATAAATAATAATAATAATAAAAAAGTAGAAGAGACTGAGGATATAGCTTAGTTGTAGATTGCTGATCTAGTACGTGTGAAACCAAAACTTAAATCTTAGTACCTTAAACAAATAATTAACAAATGAAAATGAATACACTCACATGCAAACAACAAACAAACAAGAAAAACAGAACAAGAACAAAAACATTAGTTACCTCTAATTTCTGAGGATACTGCATTGAATACTGAGTAATTAGATGTAAGCATGGAAATATGTAAAGCTCTCACACAACACTGGAAATTGAACCAGGGCCTTGTGGATTCTAGACAAACACCACTAAGCTATATCCCCATCCACAAACTCTGCAAGTGCACTATTTATTTAGTTATTTAGCAAAAAGTGTTATTATAATTATCAAGTAATACCTGCCAATGTCCATTTTCAGGAATATTAATTTTATATATAATATTTTATATAATAATATTTATATACTAAGCAATATTTATAATATTGTTTATTCTGTCATTGGTGTAAAGTTAATGATTAGGTGTACTCACCATTTCATAGTCTCATTTTAACATAAAACACCAAGGTGCAAACTTCTGTGAAGGCCAAAGTTGATCTTTCTCCACTGTATTAATACTTTTTTTTATTTTTTTAACCTATCTTCTTCACTTGTTAGCTCTCTTAACATTTTATCTCTTCGTAACACCAGATATTGATGTTGAACTACATGAACTATTTCATCTTGATGTTTTGGTATATTTACAAAAAGAATATTCTCTGAATTAAAGAAGAAAGGCATTTCCATGAAAAGGATATCTCTATACTTCCTTGAAGAAGTCATTAATACAAATGAAATTGAAATTGCTACTTGGTATTGCCTCCAGGATTACTTCACTGAGTCTGTGACTCACAGTGGGAAATGAAGACTACATTCTGAAAGTAGGGATGATGCTAGAGGGTGTTATATAGAATGGTTGAGGCAGTCTTTGATTTGTGAACAAGCTATTCATAAACATCTGTATCTGGAGAGAAATAAGTGTCTGACTACAGTGGAGCAATTCAGATAGGAAACAAGCTGGTGGAATTGAGATGCTTCACATATTTAAACTACAGAACTTGTACTGTAGATTATGCTATGAGTTCTAGAAAAATGGAGTGACAGGCATATCATTTTGCTGTTGTCAATACTGTAACATAAATTAACAATCAAATGTCAGTGATATCTAACATTAAGAGGGGCAATTGGCTGTGTGACTCTGCTGACATAGCTGGACTTGCTCTTATAATCACAATTTATAAACAGCTGTTGGCTTATCTGGGTCATAGTGAAATAGGTGGTGTGATTCTGCTTTACTAAATTTGTTTTCCCTGTAAGAGGCCAGCCTAGACAATATTCTTGCCTAGTAGAATTAAAATAAGTGGAAACAGGAAACATATCATTTAAGATCTAGGATCAGAACAGATCTAGTCATTTAGGCAGTTATGTTTAGGTCATTACTACAAGTACTCAAAACGTGTTTGTTGAATGTAGTTAATAGAAGCCACTGAAATATTGCTTTCTCAAAATAAGTAGGAAAGAAAAAGAACTTTGTTTATAAATGAGTGCTAAGAATTTAGCTTCCTTCTACTAAAGAATTTGAAATATCTTACTTAAAGTCTTGATTATTTTGGGATTTTAATTAATCGGCTCTTGAGTCATATGCTTGAAAAGCACAAAAAAGGATTCTGTCAGCCTTATTGGATCAATGATGGTACTCTTGTAAGTTTGCAGACCCTGCCAACTAGATGACAGAACTGGTTCATAATATAAAAGAACTTTAAATATGGATTAAAATCACTTAACTTTCTTCTGGGGGCATTAAACAAAGAGTTATTATGGTAGAATTAAAACTCTTGGTGGAGCTGATACAGTTTATGAAATTATTGTATTCTTAGTAAGTCTTTCTTGCAAGTAGAAAACTGGGTTCCAAACAGAAAACAGAAGTTAACATAGTTGTCCATATTTACTTCTATTGCTCTAATAGAGTAAGTTCATTATTTTGTTGTTATAGTTTGTTTCTTCACTTAGAAATTTTCCTGATGACAGTGCTCTTGCTATATGTTACTGTAACAAAAGACAGCATTTAATGATAACTACTAGATATTTTAGGACACTACAGACAACCTTGATTTTTTTATTTTGCACTTATAATTGGATACTAGTGTATTAAAATAAATTTGACATTTATGTATTCAATTTACACCCTGTACTCATATGTGTGTGTGTATACATACATACATACATACATACATACATACATACATACATACATATTTATTTAAATTTGAAACAAGCCTCTTTTACATATCAATTCTAGTTCCGGCACCCTCCTATCCTCCCCTTTTTTCCCCCTCCAACTCCCAATCCCATCCTCTTTCTGCTCCCCAGGGAGGGAGAGGCCTTCCATGGGGAATCTTCAAAGTATGTCATATCATTTGGGGCAGGGGCCAGGCCCTTCCCCATGTGTCTAGGATGAGGTGTATCCCTCTATGTGGGATAGACTCCCAAATTCCATTCATATACTAGGGATAAATATTGATCCACTACCAGAGGCCCCATAGACATCCCAGTCCTCCTAAACATCACATTCATGGAATTTGGGTTTGTCCTCTGTTGGTTTCACAGCTATCAGACTAGAGTCCACGAGCTCACCTTTGTTCAGATCAGCAGTTTCTATGGGTTTCTCTGGCCTAGTCTTGACCTCTGTGCTCAGAACTTCTCCCTCTCTGCAACTGTATTCAAAGAGTTAGTGTCAGTGTTTAGCTGTGAGTGTCTGAGTCTGCTTCCATCAGCTACTAGATGAAGGCTCTAGGATGGCATATAAGCTAATTATCAATCTCATTATCGAGGAAGGGTATTTAAGGTAGCCTCTCTTCTATTGCTTAGATTGTTAGTTGGGGTCATCCTTATACATTCCTGGACATTTTCCCAGTGCAGGTTTCTAATAAAACCCATAATGGATCCCTCTACTATGGTATCTCTTTTTTTGCTCTCCTCTATTCTTTCCCTGACTCAATCTTCCTGCTCTGTCATGACCACCTCTCCCTCCTCTTCCTCTTAATTGTTTTCCCCTCCCCTCCCCTCCCCTATGTTGTTAATTTTCTTGGAAGATCTCATCTCTTTCCCCTTCTCCAAGGGACCATGTATGTCTCCCTTAGGGTCCTCCTTGTTGCCTAGCTTTTCTGGTGATGTGGATTGTAAGCTAGTAATCCTTTGCTCTATGTCTAAAAACCTTATATCAGTGAGTACACACCAAGCTCATCTTTTTGTGACTGGGTTACCACACTCAGAATGGTTTCTACTAGTTCCATCCATTAGCCTGATAATTTCAAGATTCCATTGCGCTTTTTTTTTTTTCTGCTGAGAACTTCATTGTATAAATGTACCACATTTTCTCCATCCATTCTTCAGTTGAAGGATATCTAGGTTGCTTCCAGTTTCTAGCTATTACAAATAATGCTGTGATGAACACAGTTGAACAGTCCTGATTGTATGAATAGGCAAATTTTGGGTATATACCTAGGAGTGGAATTGCTGAATCTTGAGGTTAGACTGATTCCCATTTTCCTGAGGAACTGGCATGCTGATTTCCAAATTGGCTGTAAGAGTTGGCATTCCCACAATAGTGGAAGATTGTTCCCCTTTCTTCACATCCTCTCCAGCATACAGTGTCATTGGTGTTTTGATTTTAGCCATTCTGGCAAGAGGAAGATGATATCTCAGAGTTGCCTTGATTTGCATTTCCCTGATGGCTAAAGATGTTGAGCACTTTCATAAATGTATTTCAACCATTGTGGATTCTGTTGAGAATTCTCTATTGATTATTTGGTGTTTTTCTGACTAGCTTCTTGAGTTCTTTGCATATTTTGGAGATCAGCCCTCTGTCAGATGTAGGGATGGTGGATATCTTTTCCTGCTTTGTTTTGTCTTGTTAACTGTGTCCTTTGCCTTACAGAAGCTTCTCAGTTTGAGGAGGTCCCATTTATTAATTATCATATTAATTATCAATCTCAGTGTCTGTGCTACTGGTAGTATGTTCAGAAAGTGGTCTCCTGTACTAATTTATTCAAGGGTACCCTCCACTTTCTCTTCTAAGAGGTTCAGTGTGGCTGGTTTTATGTTGAGGTCTTTGATCCATTTAGACTTAAGTTTTGTGCATGGTGATAGACATGTATCTCTCTGCTGTAAGGAGTAAGGTTTTTCTGCCCGCCGCCTGGTCTTGTCCCACTGCTGCACCTGCCCTAAGCAACGCACTGAGACTCTGTATTTGATATAATGCTGTTGGCCAGGTACTAGTTTCTTATTGGCTAGCTCTGTCTTAATTATTAACCCATTTCTATGTATTTCCACTTGATCTTACCAGGGAGAGGCTGCTGGTGGTTCTGCTTTCTCTAGACTCTCCTGTAAGGAGTAGGGTTTCTCCTCCCACCACTGGTCTTGTCCTGCTGCTGCACCAGACCCAAATAACACACAGAGACTCTGTATTTGACATTATGTTGTTGGCCAGTTACTTGTTTCTTATCGGCTAGCTCTGTCTTAAGTATTAACCCATTTCTATGTATTTCCATGTGGTCTTACCAGTGAGAGGCGGCTGGCAGTTCTGCCTTCTCCTGACTCTCCATCTTGACTCCTCCTTACTACTTCCTCTTCCCTCCTTGTCTCCTAGTCCCTCCTATCTTCCTTTCCTATTGGCCAACGGTGCTTTATTCATTAACCAGTATGAGAAACATATATACAAAATGACATCTCCCATCATCTCCTCTTTTCTGTCTAAATAAAAAGAAGGGTTTTAATCTTAACATAGCAAAATATATCACATAACAGTTATCAAAAAATAATCACACTTAACAATATTTAGTCCATTATCATTTAGCAAGATTAGAAGAAAATATTCCATCATCTATCCTATCTTTGTGTGTCTAAAGTAACTTATCTTTAATCCTAACTAAGGAAAACTATAACCATAACTATCCTTCAACTCCTTCAAAGACCACAGGAGGATAATATATAAACTCTAGAAATGACAGAGACATCTTGCCTTGTCAGTCACCTGAAGTTCTTCTGTAATCTTCCTTCTTCAGCCCATAGGCCATAGTGTGTCTGGCACAGTGACTAACTACATATGTCACAGCCAGTTCTGTTGAGAAATTTGGTTGCTAAAAATTTTCTTCCTACAGGATCCCATGGAGCAATCATTGTCCCATTTCAGCAGGAAGTAACCTTAAGATAATGATGCCTCCTTTCCCTACCCTTGGAATTTTGGGGTAATAGTCATCTTCTTTGGGTTGGTTTTAGTTATTTAGGGTTGGGTATGGAAGGTGATGCTTACACTCGGGTTTATCTTTTAGACAGTAATAGGGAATGGTTGGAAAAGGTATGGTTTAGATGGGATATAGGTAAATTAGCCTATTTTCTTGTGAATTATTGAGTAAGAGTGAGATAATAGTATTTTACAGCTTACATTGTTATATATTCTTATATGTGGTAATCTATGTGAAATTAAGTTTATATTTTGTTATATTGTGCGAAATCTTTCCACCTATGATGTTTTATGCACATTATTTTTACCATATTCTATGTATGTATACTTTTCTTGTATTCAAGACATTTTGTATATTGATACAATTTGGGATATTTATCATGCTGCCCTTTATAGTTCTACCTCTTGTCTTGACATTTCTACTCTACCTCTATTTTAAGGATTTATATGTATGTATATGTATATAGTTATATTGTTTAAGTATTTGTTCCTGCTTTACTCAGGGAAGTTTTAATCAGTTTTTTAGCCAAGTTCCTGAGTATTACAGATTATCTTCACTCATGTTTCCTGTACCTATGAGATTAGTCAGACATAGATGCTTAATCTTCAATCACTTCATAGACATACAGAACATGGCATTTAAATGTTTTAATATTAGTACTCCGTTGACATGAGACACTGTTGCTCCTGACAGCACTGTGCATTTTCCCGAAAATATGTTGGACACTGTTGTTGCTCCTGCTGGAGTTCATTCTCGACTCAGCTAATGGCCTGTTGGGCAAAGAACTGCCCCCACCTTGACCACTGATTTGGACATGCAGTCCTATGTGCTTGCAGGAGACAAATATAGAAGACTTCTGGACCTTGCCAAGTCAGGATAAGACAGCCATTCTACCTCCCTGCTGTTGTTGTGGTCTGTCAAGTTCTCTTGGCCTCAGCCAAAACTGGGTGTACCAACGTTGCCATGAGACCTAGGGTGACTGTCCATGTGGCTTGCTGTTTCTGTCCTTGCTGCACCTTTTGGAAGTTGCCCATCCGCACTTCCTGTCTACCCTAGTATCGTTATTTTCCTTCTCAGGTCTTGATGAAGTTGAAGATTAAACTATCACAACTATTATTCTCTCTTCCTAGTTAGATATATTAGGTACTAGACTTATGTTTTCCAGCTTAGGACAACTCTATTGTAAACTCTGTTATGCCTTCACCCTAGGACTAGATATATAGGTCATTTTGTTCTTGATTTTCCTTTTCTTAGAGCACACTTGTTATTCGCTGTTTTGTATATAGTTTTATATTAAGCCTAAATCTTTTCTTTAGATTAAAAGGGGAATTGTAGAGAGATAGTTACTTTGCCTCCTTCTGTGGCACTGACCACGCCCATTGGGGGGTGGAGCCATGGGCGGAAGTGACCTGTGGAAGGAGGTCTGAGGAAGAACCGGGGAATGCTCTCTTGCTGGCAGGACTCGGACAGGAGAGCATCCGGTGGAACTTGCTGGTGTTCATCTGTCTAGGTTGTAAGTTATTTCTCCCTGAATAAATATCTATTCGGCCTATTTGTTTATCCTGATCCTTATTTAACCACAATACTCTCCATCTTGACTCCTCCTTTCTACTTCCTTCTTTCCTCCTTGTCTCCTAGTCCCTCCTATCTTCCTTTCCTATTGGCCAACAGTGCTTTATTCATTAACCTGTATGAGAAACATATATACATAATGGCATCTCCCATCACTCTGCAGTCTTCTACACACCATAGTCCAGTTGTGCCAGCACCATTTGTTGTAGATACTTTCCTCCTTTCATTGTATAATTTTAGCTGTTTTGTCAAAATCAGATGTTCTTAGGTGTGTGGGTTAATATCAGGACTTTTGACATGATTCCATTAATCTACCTTTCTATTTTCATTCCAATACCAAGCTGTTATCAGGACTATAGTTCTATAACAGAGCCTGGTCATGCCTCCAGAAGTTCCTTTATTGTACAGGGTTATTTTGGCTATCCTGGGTCTTTTGTTTTTCCATATAAAGTTGATTATTATCTTTTCATGGTCAGTGAATTTGTGCTAAGATTTTGATGGGGATTGCATTGAATCTGTAGATTGCTTTTTGGCAAGATTGCCATTTGTAATATGTTTATCCTCCCTATTCAAGAACATGGGAGATCTTTCTATTTTCTGGTATGGTATTTAATTTCATCCTTTAAAGTGGCAAAGTTCTTGCTATATAGGTCTTTCACTTGTTTGGTTAGTGTTACCCCAAGGTTTAATGTTGTTTGTGGCTATTGTAAAGGGTGATGTTTCTCTGATTTCTCTATCAGCCCCTTTGTCATCTGTATATAAGTAGGGCTACTAATTTTTTTGAGTTAATCTTGTATCCTGCCATTTTGCTGAAGGTGTTTGTCAGCTGGAGGAGTTCCCTGGAAGAGTTTTACAGGTCATTTATGTAAACTATAATATCATTTTCAAATAGTGAAGGTTTGACTTCATTTTTATTTTCTATTCCCTTGATCTTCTTTTGCTGTCTTATTGCTCTAGCCAGAACTTCAAGATTAATATTGACAAGATATGGAGAGAGTGGACAGCCTTGTCTTGTTCCTGATTTTAGAGGAATCACATTAAGTTTCTCTGCATTTAGTTTGATGTTGGCTGTTGTTTACTGTAAAATGCTTTTATTATGTTTCAGTGTGTTCCTCTTATTCTTGACTTCCCCAAGACCTTTATCATGGAAGGGTGTTCAATTTTGTCAAAGGCTTTCTCAGCATCTAGTGAGATGATCATATGGTTTTTCTTTTTCAATTTTTTTTATATGGCAGATTACATAGACAGAATTTCATATGTTGAACCACCTCTGCATCCCTGTGATGAAGCCTACTTGGTCATGGTAGATGATTTCTCTGATGTGTTCTTGGATTTGATTTACCAGTATTTTATTGAGTATTTTTGCATCAATGTTTATCAGGGCTATTTGTTTGTAGTTCTCTTTCTTAGTAGTGTCTTTGGGTGGTTTGGGTACCAAGGTAATTATAGCCTCATAAACAGAGTTTGGCAACATACCTTCTGCTTGTATTGTGTGGAACAATTAGAGGAGTATTGGCATTAGCTCTCTGAATTTCTGGTAGAATTCTGCACTGAAGCCATCTAGGCCTGGTCGTTTTTTTTTTTTTTTTTTGTTTTTGTTTTTTTGGTTGGGAAACTTTTGATATCTGCTTCTATTTCATTAGGGGTTATAGATCTATTTAAATTGCTTATCCATTCTTGATTTAATTGTGGTACATATCCAGAAATTTGTCCTTTTCTGCTAAATTTTTGAATTTTGTGGATTACAGGTTTTCAAAGCATGACCTGAAGAGTCTCTGGATTTCCTCAGTATCCATTGTTATGTCCTTTTTCTTTTTCTGATTTTGCTGATTTGCAATTTCTCTCTCTGCTTTTTCATAAGTGTGGATACGGTGGATAAGGATTTGTATATCTTGTTGATTTTCTTGAGGAACCAACTCTTTGTTACATTGATTCATTTTATTGTTTTTTTCTAGTTTCTATTTTATTGATTTCAACCATCAAATTGATTATTTCCTGGTGTCTACTTCTCAGGGATGAGGAAGTAAGTAGATGAATTAGCACCTTCTGTTACTTTCTCAATTTTAACTGACTATGAAGAAATCCATGAGAATATAACTACAAAAAAGGATAAACTATTTTTTATGGTACCATCTGTATTGTATGAAGGTATTACTATTATTACAGTTGATAAAGAGAATTATTTATTCTAATAATTCTCTAAACAAATGTGTGCACTTTGTAACATTTCAGACTTGGAAGTGTATAAATTCTCATGAAGCTTTTTTTTTTTTTAGGTATGTGACATATGCTTAGCTCAGGCCATGCTATTCAAGCCATGATTCAATACACAGTACTCTAATCAGGTTTCCCAAAGAAGTTAGTTAGGAAAATTTTCCTTAGCTATAATCATTACAACAACTTGGAAAAGGGATATGGATAAATTACTGTAATTTATTGCTATTTTGTAATCAAACATCTGGTCAAAAATTTAATAAAGTTGCAAATGTAATTATGAAAAAATAAAACAGCAAACAATAGCCCATTAGATACTCAAATCAGACTTGTTAAATTAGTTGCTTCTAGAATCTGTGTATCATGCATACAGGTAAAAAATAACTGATCGGGGAAACAGGGTAGTAGATTTTAACAGTTTATCAAGAAGACTTGTTGATTAGTGCCCAACTGTTAATAGCAGGACAAAATGGGTTTTAAGCTGCAAGATATTCCAGTAACTGCTTGTAATGTCTTTTCCTGGCACTTGTCCCCATTTGCATAAATTCGCATTGAATTAAAACTCTAGTATTTCTTTGTTTTGTTAATCCTACATAATCTTATTTTGCTTTAGTTAATCATAACTGCTCAGGGATTATTTATTGAGGCATTTATTCAAATACTTTTATCCTTAAAACACTTTGATCTGGTATGTTTGTACTTCTAAACAAAGAATACATTTTTTTCCATCTGATGTATCTTCTATTGAGTCAACTGTCATTTTATTATTTTGAGAACAATTTTCTGAGAATCTTAAGTATTATTATTGTAATCATTATTTAAAGATTCTTTAACAAGAAACTATTTTTAATACTAGACTTAGAGACTTTCATTTGCATTGATTATGCATTTTAAGTGTCATGTTCAAAACACCTACCTTAGAAATAATCAACAAATTTAAGAATTGGAAATCAAGTAATAGAGTAATGGAACAGGAGTGAGATTTCTTTGCAGAAACATTACATTAAAGTTGGTAGTTAAATACATTAAAAATATTCATGCAGTTCATAGATTACTAGACTCTGAGGGTCTGGGAAGAGAAGAACAAAGTATGAGTGAGTATTTTAGCTTTCTCCATCCATGTCCAAATTCTCATTAAATGAAAATTAGTAGTTGAGTTTAAATTGATTGAATTGACCAGTCATATAGTAACAATATTATAGTTCAAAAAAATATTTCAGCTATTGGCTTCCCAGCTGAACTACCCCAACTGCCAGACCTGAAGTTCCAGGGCACTTCTTATGTGCTCTCATTTGAGCTCCAGTAAGGCAGCTTGGCCTTCCCTCCAACTTTGGTTAAACTCCTCTGGTTTGGTAGAGTTACCAGCAGTCAACAAGCAGATGACAGACCTACTTGCATGTTGAATCACCACTGCCAGCACCCACTGAATTCTGTTCCCCCAAGATTCACTTTGCTAACCAACCCATCCACCTCATCATACTTCTTGTGGCCAGTCCTCCCTCACAAGTCCAGGAAAATACATAGGTGCAACCATAACCCTCACCAGTTGGAAGAGCAGACTTGAAAGGCACAGGTACAGTCCACAACAGCCAGGAGCTGCAAACATATGGTTGCATGCAGGGGATGTAACAGGAGATGGGTATGAAGGATAGAATATGCAAGATACCGTTAAAATTAAGGACCATTTGAAAGATGATATGGAAACCTAATATAGTAGAAGCTTCTGAAAATGTATACTGATATGAAGGTGGTCTAAGTGAAATCACCAAAAACTGTGGGAGACAGAGCCCCAACTGACCATTTCTTGTCACCAAATGCAACTTCTAGTACAGAGATTGGGTTATCTCTAATTGCATTGATCAAAGTGATACAATAGAAATTCCTAAACCACCTATACTGTTGCCAAGGCTATAGGTTACTTTCCACAAACTGACAGCATACCCCATGGCTGAAGACAACACCTATTCCACTCACTGAACATGGAGTAGTTAATCTAGTGCCTACACAGAACTTTCACCACTATGTTTTAACATCCTTGGTACAGGAAGGTACTGTATACATTACCAAAGAAGAAATGTAAACATCAAGCCAGGAACAATGGTGTCCCACATGAAAAAACTTTTAAAAAAAAGAATGCCAATGCAATGGTGACACAATGCTTGTGGTAACAAACAAATGTAACGTGAATGTTTCTGGCCTGGCAGGTCCCACGGCCCTTCAGCCACAAAGACGCTATATTAGTTATAAAGCTGTTGGGTGTTGGCTAAGTTTTCTTATTGGCTAGCTCTGTCTTAATTATTAACCATTTCTATTAATCTGTGTATTTCCACATGGTTTCATCTTACCTGGAAATGCCAGACCTGCAACTCCTTTGCTTGCTACATGAGCGCTCATTGTCTCCGCAGAGAAGAGAGTGATTTCCTGTTTGTTCCTGCTTATATTCTGATTCTGCCCAGCCATGTCACTTCCTGTCTAGGCAATCAGCCACTCGGTGTTTTATTCATTAACCAATAAGAGAAACATAAATACAGAACATTCCCCATCATTTCCTCTTTTCTATCTAAATAAAAAGTTTTAGCTTTAAAATAGTAAAATTTTAAATATATAACAAAACAGTTACCAAGTAAGAACTACCATTACAATATTTAGTCCAATTAACATTTCACAAGATTTAAAGAGGATAGTCTATTGTCTATCCTATCTTTGTGAGTCTACAGTTTTATATGTAACTTATCTTTTATCCTAAGGAAAATTATAACCATACCTATCTGTCTTCAACTCCATCAAAGACCACAGAAAGATAATATATAAACTCTAGAATTGACAGAGATATCTCGCTGCCTGGTAAGTCACCCAAAATTCCTCTGAAACATTGGAGCATCCATCCTTGGGCCATAGGCCACAGTGTGTCTGGCAGACTTCTCAGTAAAGCAGGAAATTTGAAACTGTCCACCTGTATTGGCAGTTGGTCAGCCATTTTTCTCTGTGTTCTGCAGAATATCTGGCAGATTCTTTCATGAAGCAGAAACCCTAGAGCACTGTCTCATTTTGTTTCAGCAGTCACTTTCCTGTGGGTCCTGCATGTCCACTTTATACAGCACACAGTCAAATAGTCCAGGCAAGAGCAGTCTCCTGCCCAAATGGCCAGTCTTGCTGTGTCAAAGGCAAACTACGGTACCAGTTTCTTAGATACCCATCTTCCTCTATGAAGTAACTGGTGTTGCCAGGAGCAGTTGCATCTCACTGTCATGAAAACAAAACAAATAAAAAGAAAAACAAAAACAAAGAAACAAACTCTAAATCCTTTTAAATGCCACATTCTGTAGGTCTTTGAAATGTTTGAAGAATGCCTATCCATTTGAAATATATCTCTATATATCTATAAAAACCTGAGAAACCTAACTATAATTTTTGACTACTTCAGGTGACTTTTCTGTATTTAACTATACACTACATTTTTAAAAGAACTGTATAAACACAATACCTAAACAAGAGGAGAAATATACATATAACAAAATTGGCCTTAAATTTGTATCAATAAATAAAAGTACACTCCAATACAAAGTATTCATTTCTATATTATATTCTCCTGTTTTTTTCTTTAGAAAGAGATTGGTAGCAATCTTTAATCATTTATAACCAACCAAATTTGAATGAAAACAAACATTTATAAACAGTATTTGGGATTATGGGCATCGTTCTCCCATGCTGTCATGGGGATCCTAAGAATAACACAGAAACCTATCCAAATTCTGGCTGTAGTGGTCTATGAGACTGCATCGTCCCAGCTGTCTTGGATGTTGGATCACCTGGATCATCAGGGGGTCTTGCTTGATCAAACCATATTAGTCTGGAAGGAATCCACAGCTTTCCATTTTCTGTGGAAACAAAAATAAAGGCTCTTTTCCAAAGTAACATGCCCTTAAATTTTAAAGCCAAGACATTTTAAAAATATATAACTTGGATTAATTCAGCAGCATTTATAATCAAATGTCTGTTAGCAGCTGATGCTCTTTTCTAAGCAAATAAAACTTCAAAAGCAACACAACAGCATACAGTATCCAGACTCTGTGCACCTTCTATCTTTATATAGCTTATTTTCTTATTTATCTATTTCTTTTACTTTTATTTTTTAATTTTCTGAGAAAAGGTTTCTCTGTGTACTTTTGCCTGTCCTGGAATTCACTCTGTACACTAGACTGGCCTTGAAATCAAAGAGATCTGCTTGCCTCTGCCTCCTGGGTGCTGGGATTAAGGGTGTGTGCCACAACTGAAGCTACTCTATATCTTTTGGTTTTTTTAACCATTTTATCCTGTTTCTTTTCTCTCACAAGGCTATGTATATTTTTAAACATACTGTAAGCCTTTTAGAGGTTTTACTTCAGCTGAATTTGTCTTTACTGTATATCTCTAACTTTTTCTAGCCACAAGAGTGTAAGGAGTACGGTTTTTCCGCCTGCCGCAGCCCTGTGTTGTCCCGCTGCTGCGCCGCCCCAAATAACACACAGAGACTCTGTATTTGATACAATGCTGTTGGCCCGGTTACTTGTTTCTTATCGGCTAGCTCTGCCTTAATTATTAACCCATTTCTGCTGATCTATGTATTTCTCTTACCGGGGAGCCGGCGGCATACTGCTTTCTCCAGACTCTCCATCTTGGCTCCTCCTTACTACTTCCTATTTCCTCCTTGTCTCCTAGTCCCTCCTATCTTCCTTTCCTATTGGCCAACAGTGCTTTATTATTAACCAGCATGAGAAACATATATACATAATGGTATCTCCCATCACAAGAGTCTCTTTTTTTGATAAATAACATTGCTAAAATTAAAGCAGAGGTTGTTTTAGATGCTGGCTTTCCAACATGGCATAAACTGTGCTCAGTGCCTCAATTCTTAGACCTTTATGTGTAAAAGCTAAGTCTGCCATCAGCAGGCTGGTCATTGCTACTGACAACTTCTCGTAGCAGTCCTCTTATAAAAGCCCTGTAGGGAGACAGCTGACCTGAACAAGAGGAGTTAATGGGTCCCCAGACTGATAGCTGGGAATCCAACATTGGACCAGTTTTCCTTGCCTGTCTGGTCCCACCATCTCACTAGCACCAAATAACAAGCACATATGCTGTATTTGACTTAAAGCTGTTGGCCAGTTACTAGTTGCTTATCGGCTAACTCTGTCTTAAATATTATCCCATTTCTATTAATCTAAGTATTTCCACGTGGTCTCATCTTACTGGAGAGGGAATTGGGACCTCTGTTCTCTTGGTCCTCCATCTTGAATCTCTTCCCTACTACTTCCATTCTGCTCCTTGTCTCCTAGTCCCGTATATCTTGCTTTCCTATTGACCAACAGTGCTTTATTCATTAACCAATATGAGAAACATATTTATAGAATGACATCATCTCCTCTTTTCTGTCTGAATAAAAAGAAGGGTTTTAACGTTAACATAGTAAAATATATAACAAAACAGTTATCAAATAAGAACCACAGTTAACAATGTTCAGTACATTAACATTTAGCAAGATTTACAGAAAATATTCCATCATTTATCTTATCTTTGTGTGTCTAAATCTTATATGTAATTTATCTTTAATACCAATGAAGGAAAAATATAACCATAACTATTTATTTTCAACTCCTTCAAAGACCACAGAAGGAAAATATATAGACTCTATAAATGACAGAGACATCTCGCTACCTGATCAGGCACCTGAAATTCTTCTGTAATCTTCCATCTTCAGCCCGTAGGCCATAGTCTGTCTGGCAGACTCCTCAGCAAAGTAGGAAACTTTAAACTGTTCACCTGTATTGGCAGTTTGTCGGTCACTTTTCTCTGTGTCCTGCAGACTGTCTGGCACTATTCAATGAAGCAGGAATCCTGTGGCAATGTCCATCTTGAATCGGTAGTCATTTTTCTGTGGGTCCTTCATGTCCACTTTATACAGCATAAAGTCAAATGGTCCAGACAAGAGAAGTATCTTGTCCAGAATGCCAGACATGGCTGTACAAGTTTGTACTCCCACCAGAAGTGGAGGAGTGTTACCCTTTCTCCACATCCTCTCCAGCATAAGTTGTCACTGGTGTTTCTAATTTTAGACATTCTGACAGGTGTAAGATGGTATCTCAAAGTTGTTTTGATTTGCATTTCCTTGATAGCTAAGAATCTTGAGCACTTTCTTAATTGTCTTTCATCCTTTTTGAAATCCCCAATTGAGAATCCTTTCTTCAGTTCTGTACCTCATTTTTTAATAGGGTTATTTGGTGTTTTGTTGACAAGTTTCTTAAGTTCTTTGTATATTTTGGAGATCAGCCCTTTGTCAGATGTAGGATTGGTGAAAATCTTTTCCCAGTCTTGTCCACTGTTTCCTTCGCCTTACAGAAGCTTCTAAGTTTGAGGAGGTCCCATTTATTAATTGTTGATCTCAGTGTCTGTGCTCCTGGAGTTATGTTTAGGTCTCCTATACCAATTTCTTCAAGGGTACCTCTCAACTTTCTCTTCTAAGAGGTTCAGTGTGGCTGGATTGATATTGAGGTCTTTGATCCATTTGGACTTGAGTTTTGTGCATGGCGACAGACATAGGTCTATCTGCAGTCTTCTACACACCATCATCCAATTGTTCCAGCACCATTTGTTGAAGATGCTTTCCTCACCCCATTGTATTCTTTTTAGCTATTTTGTTGAAAATCAGGTGTTCATGAGTGTGTGGGTTTATATCAGGATTTTCAATTCTTTCCATTGGTCTACCTGTCTATTTTTGTGCCAATACCAGGCTGTTTTCAGAACTATAGCTCTAAGTAGAGCTTAAAGAGAGAGATAGTGATGCCTCCTGAAGTTCTTTTATTGTACAGGGTTGTTTTGGCTATCCTGGGTCTTTTGTTTTTCCATATAAAGTTGAGTATTATCCTTTCAAAGTCAGTGAAGAACTGTGCTGGGATTTTAATGGGGATTACATTGAATCTGTAGATTGCTTTTGGCAAGAATTCCATTTTTACTGTATTTATACTATCTATCCAAGATCATGGGAGATCTTTCCATTTTCTTGTATCTTCTTTAAAATCTTTCTTTAGAGCCACAATGTTCTTTACATATAGGTCTTTCACTTGTTTGGTAAGCGTTACCCCAAGATATTTTATGTTGTTTGTGGCATGTTAGGGTGGGAGAGAGGGAGACAGGGAGGGGGAACTTGGATTGATATGAGTAGTATTCCATTGTGTAGATGTGCCACATCTTCTTTATCCATTGTTCAGTTGAGGGGCATCTAGGTTGCTTCCAGGTTCTTGTTATTACAAATAATGTTGCTATGAACATAGTTGAGCACATGTCTGTGTTGCACAGATGTGGATCATTTGGGTATATGCCTAACAGGGGGATTGCCAGGTCCTGTGGTAGACTGATTCCCATTTTCCTGAGGAACCACCATACTGATCTCCAAAATGGCTGCACAAGTTTGCACTCCAGCAGTGGAGGAGTGTTCTCCTTTCTCCACATCCTCTCCAGCATAAGTTGTCACTGGTGTTTCTAATTTGAGCCATTCTGGCAGACACTGACACTCACATACACATATCCACATGCATATATATTTGAAAGAATAAATATAAATACTTTGTAAAACACCGCAAGATCCACAGTAAAGAAATGTGATTGCTTTGTTATCACACTTCATTAACAAAGGAGGATTAAACTGATCTCACAGGAAATGACTGAAAAAATAAATATTACAGTCAGAATCAATGGTGACTTTGTGCCAGATCACTGTATGTTCTTCCTGCATACTAATCTCCCCTAAAATTCATTACTGATCTGTAAAATTCCTGCATGTCCTCATTTTTCTTTCTATCTGTATGTAAATTTTTGAATCTCATAGGATTATTATCACCTATCTGCTTGCCTCTATCAGTCAAACTGTTTTATTCATCAATCAATAAGAGAAACATACATACAGAAGGACATCCCCTCCCATCATATCCTCTTTTCTGTCTAAATAAAAGGAAAGGTTTTAACTTAAACATAGTAAAATTATATATAACAGAACAGTTACCAAGTAATAACTATCATTAATATTTAGTCCATTCACATTTGTCAAAATTTAAAGAAAATATTCTATCATCTATCCTTTCTTTGTGAGTCTACAGTTTTATATGTAACTCATCTTTTATCTTAACTAAGGAAAGCTATAACCATAACTGTCTATCTTCAACTTCACCAAAGACCACAGAAAAATAATATGTAAACTCTATAATTGACAAAGAAATCTCACTGCTGGACAGTCACCCAACTTTCTTCTATAATGTTGGTACATCCATCTTCAGACTACTGGCCTAGTATGTCTGGCAGACTTCTTAGCAAAGTAGGAAATTTGCAAGTGTCCACCTATATCAGCAGTTTTCAGTCATTTTTTTCTGTGTTATGCAGAATATCTGACAGACAATACAGCAGGAACCCTGCAGGACTGTCTTATCTTGTTTTGGCAAATTCAGCAGTCACTTTCCTTTGAGTCCTGTATGTCCAGTTTATACAATATCAGTCAAGCAGTCCAGGCAACAGCGATTTCTAGCCCAAATGAATATTTCTGCCATCTTGAAGGCAAACTTTATAATGAGTTTCTTCAATGTCCATCATCCTCTCTGAAGTAACTAGTGTTGCCAGGAGCAGTTGTGTCTCACTGTCATGAAAACCCCATATTCTGTAGCTCTTTGAAAGATTTGAAGGATATCTTTCCAAGTCAGATATAACTGTGTATATCAAAAAAAAAACCCCATAAGTTTTGACTATTATAGGTGACTATAAATAATCTGTAATTAATTATACATTATATTTATAGTTATTTTTCATATTTTACATATCGATAGCAGTCCCCTCTCGGACCGTCCACACTCCCCCCTCCACCTTCCCACTCCCCCCTCCCCCGACTCTACATGTAGGGTCATACCTTCCTGGAGGGGTCATCTAAATCTGTCAAGTCATTTGGAGTAGGGATTAGGATCTCCCTCCTGCCTCTAGGTTATGGGAGTATTCTTCCATGGGGAACATGCTCCCAAAATCCTTTTGTGTACCACAGATATATCCTGGTTCCACTGTTAGAGGTCTCTTAGACTGCCCAGGCTTTGTAACTAAGGCCCACATTCAGCTATCAGTCTGGGGACCCATTAGCTCCTCCTTGTTCAGATAGCTGTCTCTGTGGGATTCTGTAGCCTGGATTCTTTTCCTTCCTCTCTGCATCTAGATTCCAGTTCATCTCAGTGTTTAGCTGTGAGTGTCTGCTTCTGTTTCCTTCAGCTTGTAGATGAGGGCTCTATGATGGTGGATAAATTAGTCGTCCTTCTCATTATCAGGGAAGGGCAATTATGGAAGCCTTTCCACTGTTGCTTAACTTGTTAGATAGGCTCAGTCTTGTAGATCTCTAGACTCACTTTTCTCTTGAAAACTATAATGGCTCCCTCTTTTACTCTCTCTCTCCTCTATTCCTCCCCTGACTCAATCTTTCAAGCCTCATCTCCATTCACTGCCCCCCCTCCCATTCCCTATATGCTCAGGAGATCTTGTTCCATTCACCTTCTGTGAGGGACCTTGTATGAATCTCTTAGAATCCTCCTTGTATCCTAGTTTCTCTGGTGGTGTGAATTATAGGCTAGTTATCCTTTGATCTATGTCTAATATCCATATAAGAATGAGTAAATACCTGTTCCTCTTTTTGTGACTGGGTTACCTTATTCAGGATGGTTTCTTCAAGTTCCATCATTTGCCTGCAAATTTAAAGATTCCATTGTTTTCTTTTCCCCCGCAAAGTAGTATTCCATTGTGTGAATGTGCCACATCTTCTTTATCCATTCTTCAGTTGAAGGACATCTAGGTTGTTTCAAGGTTCTTGTTATTACAAATAATGCTGCTATGAACATAGTCTTTGTTGCAAGGATGTGGATCATTTGGGTATATGTCTAAGAGGGGGATTGCTGGGTCCTGTGGTAGACTGATTCCCATTTTACTGAAAAACTGCCATACTGATCTCCAAAATGGCTGTACAAGTTTGCACTCCCACCAGCAGTGGAGGAGGATTCCCCCTTTTCCACATCATCTCCAGCATAAATTGTCATTGGTGTTCCTAATTTTAGCGATTCTGGCAGGAGTAAGATGGTATCTCAGAGTTGTTTTGCTTTGCATTACCCTGATACCTAAAGATGCTGAACACATTCTTTTTTTTTCTCTCAAAATTTATTTAAGATGATTCATGATCTAAGCTCCCCCCCCCCCCACGAGACAGGGTTTCTCTGTGTTGTTTTGGAACCTGTTCTGGAAGTAGCTCTATAGACCAGGCTGGCCTCGAACTCACAGAGATCCACCTGGCTTTGCCACCCAACTCATGATCTAGGCTTTATTTCTACATTCCATTGTAGTTAAAAGTACCAGATGAGTGTAGCTGACATTCTGGGTTTCCAACAACTATATTCAGAAGCCTATACTGACGTAGACAGAGGGATAATATTTTGCCAGTTACCTTTCAAGGTTAGTTGGGTCCCAGGTTAAGCCTGATAAGCTACTTGTCATCTTTTTCAGGAAGACCATGGAGACCCCATCACGTGGACTTTACCAGTATTTGTTATATGAAGAGGAAGGCCAATGCCGAGGGGAAGTTTTCCTCAGTGTTTCCAACCAAAGCTGTGGCCAAGCAGGGCCTTTGGCAAACCCTTACACAGATGGAACACCAGTAGCAAGACGACTCGAGGGGCCAGAGACTTTGCTCAAGCCCCAGCCAGTGGCCAGGAGGACAACACCCTCAACTGGCCCTGCTGGGCGAGGGCGAGTGACAGGAAAAGTATAAATCAAAGTTAAAACAATTGGTAATAATATAAAGCAAAAAATAATGGGAGAGGCTTTACCTGCCTCCAATCCAGCCACTCACATGCCAGGAGGAGTAGTCACAGCCACCCAAGCTATAATCAAGCTCAAGAAGTCTCATGTTTTTTCCTAGCACACCACTTGCTATTAGCATATTTCTGATAATTCTGCTTTTTCATGAGGTCTAGCAACTCCACTATGTTGAGCACATTCTTAAGTGTCTTTCAGCTTTTTTTTATTTCCTCTATTGAGAATTCTGTCTTACGTTCTGTACCCCATTTTTAATAGGGTTACTTGGTGTTTTCATGACTAATTTCCTTAGTTCTTTGTATATTTAGGAGATCAGCCCTTTGTCAGATGTAGAATTGGTGAAAATCTTTTCCCAGTCTGTGGGCTGCCGTTTGGTCTTGTCTACTTTTTCCTTTGCCTTACAGAAGCTTCTCAGTTTGAGGAGATCTCATTTACTAATTGTCAATCTCAGTGTCTGTGCTCCTGGAGTTATGTTCAGGAAGCAATCTCTTGTACCAATTTGTTCAAGGGTACCTCCCACTTTCTCTTCTAAGAGATTCAGTGTGGCTGAATTCATGTTCAGGTCTTTGATTCAATTGGACTTGAGTTTTGTGCATGGTCATAGACATGAGTCTATATGCAGTCTTCTACACACCATCATTCAGTTGTACCAACACCATTTCTTGAAGATGCTTTTTTTCCCCATTGTATAGTTTTAACTGTTTTGTCAAAAATCTGGTGTTTGTAGGTGTGTGGATTAATATCAGGATTTTCAGTTCAATTCCATTGGTATACCTGCCTATTTTTGTGCCAATACAAGGCTGTTTTCAGAACTATAGCTCTATGCTAGAGCTTGAAGTCAGGGATGGTGATGCCTCCTAATGTTCCTTTATTGTATAGGGTTGTTTTGGCTATCCTGGGTCTTTTGTTTTTCCATATAAAGTTGATTATTACCCTTTCAAAGTCAGTGAAGAATTGTGCTGGGATTTTGATGGGGATTACATTGAATCTATAGACTGCTTTTGGTAACACTGCCATTTTTACTATGTTTATTCTACCTATCCAAGTGCATTGGAGATCTTTCCATTTTCTGGTATCTTTCTTTATAGATACAAAGTTCTTATTATATAGGTCTTTCACTTGTTTGGTAAACATTATCTCAAGATACTTTATGTTCTTTGTAGTTATTGTAAAGGTGTTGTTTCTCTGTTCTTTCTCTGCCCCTTTGTCATCTGTATATAGTAGGGCTACTGATGTTTTTTGCATCTATATTGTATCCTGCTAGTTTGTTGAAGGTGTTTATCAGCTGTAGGAGTTCCCTGGTAGAGTTTTTTGGGTCACTTATGTAAACTATCATATCATCTGCAAATAGAGACAGTTTGACATCTTCCTTTCCAATTTGTATCCCCTTGACCTCCTTTTGTTGTCTTATTCCTTTAGCTAGAAACTCAATTACAATTTTGAAGAGATATGGAGAGGGTGGCCTTGTCTTGTTCTGTATTTTAGAGGAATCACCTATAGCTTCTCTCCATTCAGTTTGATATTGGCTGTTGTTTTACGATATATTGCCTTTATTATGTATAGGAATGTTGTTGTTATCCCCGATCTCTCCAAGACGTTTATCATGAAATGGTGTTCAATTTTGTCAAAGGCTTTTTCAGTATCTAGTGAGATGATCATGTGTGTGTGTGTGTGTGTGTGTGTGTTTTGTTTTGTTTGTCAGTTTGTTTATATGGTGGATTACCTTTTTAGATTTTTATATGTTAAACCATCCCTGCAACCCAGGGATGACGCCTACTTGGTTATGGTGGATGATTTCTCTGATGTATTCTTGGATTTGATTTGCCAGTATTTTATTAAGTATTTTTGCATCAATGTTCATGAGGGATATTGGTCAGTAGTTCTCTTTCTTAGTTGTGTCTTTGTGCAACTTGGGTTCCAAGGTAATTGTGGCCTCATAAATAGAGTTTCGTGATGAACCTTCTGCTTCTATTGTGTGGAACAATTTGAGGAGTATTGGTATTAGCTCTTCCTTGAATTTCTGATAGAATTCTGCACTGAAGCCATCTGGCCCTGGACTTTTTTTGGTTGGGAGGCTTTTGATAACTGTTTCTCTTTCATTAGGGGTTATAGGTCTATTTAAGTTGCTCACGTGTTCTTGATTTAATTTTGGTAAGTGATAGTTATCCAGAAATTTGTCCATTTCCTTTGAATTTTCAAATTTTGTGGAGTACAGGATTTCAAATTTTGACCTGAAAATTGTCTGCATTTCCTCAGTGTCCGTTGTTATGTCCCCCTTTTCATTTCTGGTTTTGTTAATTTACATCTTCTCTCTCTCTGCTTTTTGGTTAGTTTAGATAAAGGTTTGTCTATCTTGTTGATTTTCTTAAAAAAAAAATCTCTTTGTTGCATTGATTTTTTTTTTTTTTGTATTGTTTTCCTGGTTTCTGTTTTATTGATTTCATCCCTCAAAGTGATTATTTCCTGGCATCTACTCCTCTGGGATGAGTTTGCTTATACATTACCTTTTTAAAAGAGTTGTATAAACACAGTACCTAAACAAGAGAGGCAATATACCTACAATAAATTGACAAATATGTATCAATAAATCAAAATCTATAGCAAAGAAATGTGTTTATTTCTACATTATAGTCCCTTTTTATTTTCCTTTAAAAGGAGATTGTCTGTGATCATTAACCATTTTTTATAAACAATGCCATTTAAATGACAACAGCCATTTATAAGCAATATTTTGGATTTGGGCATCATTCTTTCCAAACTGCTACCTGATGTTTGGGGTCACTGTGAATGCCATGGGGATCCTTAGAAAACCCAGAAACCTGGCCAGATCCTGGCTGTAGTGCTCTGAGGCTGTGTTGTCTCAGCTGTTTTCTGATGTTGGATCAACTGGGCCATTGCTTCCAGTTTTGCTTGATCAAACCATATTAGTCTAGAAGGAAGCCACACCTTTTTGCTTTCTGTGGAAACAAAAACAAAGCCTCTTTTCCAAAGTTTTTACACTTCAATTCAATTCTATTGATCCACCTGCATATTTTTATGCCAATTCCATGCTGTTTTTATTACTATAGCTCTATAGTGGATCCTGAATTCAGGGTTTGTCTTATCTCCAGAGGTTCCTTTATTGTACAGTGTTATTTTAGATATCCTGGGTTTTTTGTTTTTCTATATGAAGTTGAACATTGTTTTATAAAGAATTGTGTTGGGATTTTAATTGGGATTTCATGGAATTATAGATTGCTTTTGATAAGATTACCAATTTTATCATATTTATCTTACCAATCCTTGAGCATGGGACATCTTTATATCATCTGATATCTTTTTCAATTTCTTTCTTCAAAGACTTAAAGTTGTTGTCATTCAGGTCTTTCACTTATTTGGCTATAGTTACACCAAGATATTTTATACTATTTATGGTTATTGCAATGGGTGTTGCTTCCCTGATTTCTTTCTCATCCCATTTATCATTTGTATATAGAAGTGATACTGAGGTGTTTTTTGTTTTGTTTGCTTTATTTTTGTTTTGATTTTTATTGTTTTTGTTTTTTTTTTTTTTTTTTGTTAATCTTGCATCTAACCACATGACTGAAGGTTTTTTTTTTATCAGTTGTAGGAGTTCCCTGGTAGAATTTTTCAAATCACTTATGTAAACCATTTTTTTTTTTTTTTTAGTTAATCTTGTATCTCCTCACATGCCTGAAGGTGTTTTTCAGCTGTAGGAGTTCCAGAGTAGAGTTTTGGGGTCACTTACATATATTATCATATCATCTGTGATTAGTGATAGTTTAACTTCTTCCTTTCCAATTTGAATCCCTTTAATCTAATTTTCTTGTCCTATTTCTCTAGCTAGTGCTTTGAATACTATACTGAATAGATATAAAGAGGGTGGACAGTCTTGTCCCTAATTTTAGTGGAATCACTTTGAACATCTCTCCATTTAATTTGATGTTGGCTGTCAGCTTACTGTATAATACAATTTTTGTGTTTAGGCATGTTCCTTGCATCGCTGATCTCCCCAAGACCTTTATCAAGAAGGGATGTTGGATTTTGTCAAAGGCTTTTTTAAGCATCTAATGCTAATGATCATATGGTTTTTTTTTTCCTTCCAGTTGGTTTATAAGGTGTATTACATTGACACATTTTCATGTATTGAATCATATCTGTATCTTTGGAAGGAAGCTAACTTGATCATGTTGGATGATAATTTTATGTGCTCTTAGATTCAGTTTGCCAGTGTTTTATTGAGTATTTTTGTATTAATATTCATGAGGGAGATTGGTGTGTAATTTTCTTTCTTTGTTGCATTTTTGTGTAGTTTGAGCATCAGGGTAACCTAAGACTCATGAAAAGAATTTTACAATGTTCCTTGTGTGGACCAATTTGAAGGGAATTGGTTTTAGATCTCTTTTGAAATTCTGGTTTAATTCTACACTGAAACCATATGGCCCTGGGCTCTTTTTTGTTGGGAGACTTTTAATTACTACTATTTCTTTAAATGTTATAGGTCTATTTAAAGATTTTGTCTGGTCTTGATTTGATTTTGATATGTGGTATATATAAAGAAAAATTTTCATTTCTTTTAGATTTTCCAACTTCGTGGAGTATATATTTTGAAGAATAATGTAATGATTCTCTGGATTTCCTTGGTGTCTGTTACAATGTTCCTCTTTTCATTTCTGATTTTGTTAATTTGGATATTCTCTGCCTATTAGTTTGGATAAGAGTTTTTCTTGTTAATTTTCTCAAGGAACCAACTCCTTATTTCAGTGCTTCATTGTTATTTCTTTTATTTGTATTTTATTGATTTCATTAGTCTGTTTTGTTATTTCCTGCTATTTAGTCCCCTTAAAAATGTTTGCTTCTTTTTGTGCTAGAGCTTTCAGAATTGAGACTTCATAGTGATGAATTTTTCCCCTTGATAGATATGACATGTCCTTCTTCATCTCTTTTGATGAATTTTAATTTGAAGTCTAATTTATATATTAGGATAGCTACACTGGCTCTATTTTCTCTATGGTATTTTCAAAACTTGAGATACTCTCTTCCATCTCTTGTGATCCTGTTGTGATGCTTGCATCTGTAATTCCTGTTCACTTCCACATATTTTTTCATTCCATAATTGCCTTGGCTTGTATTGTCTTTATTGTTTCTGCTTTAATATCAAGTCTTAGACCATTTCTTTCATCTATTTTGTTTTCTTAACTTTCTTTAAGGAATGTATTGATTTCTTCCAATATTTTTGTTTGTTTTTCCTCAATTTATTAAGAGAATTTTTCATTTCTTCTTTAAGGGCCTGTATCATCTTTCATCTCACAAAGTTATTTTTAATGTCATTTTCTTATGCTTCCACTGGGTGGGAATGTTTGGGTCTTGCTGTTGTAGGGTTTTGGTGGTGACATATTGCCCTTTCTTGTGTTGAATGTATTCTTATACTGATATTTACAGATCTGGATTTGGGATGATTATAGATCCAAGTGTAGATTCCTGGGTTGTCTTTTTTGGATGGGTGTTTTCTTCCTTTATTATTTGTTTTCTTTATTGTCTTCCTGAATGGCCAAGGTTTCGTGTGATTGGCAAGTCTTCATATCTGTCTCACCTGAGGTTCATGGGGGTTTGGATGCCCAGATCCAGCATATGCTGTTTATTCTATTTCCCTTTCATAGGGATATCTGTGATCTCCTCCCCCCCCAATATGCCTAGTCTCCATGGTTCTACAGATTATAGGTTGGTTATCATGGACTTAGCAGCTAATATCCACATCTAAGCAAACACATATCATATTTGTCTTTGTACATGTGTGATGCTTCACTTTGGATGATATTTTCCTAGTTTCATTCATCTGAGACTTTCACGTTTTCATTTTTAAATGGCTGAGTAATACTCCATTGTGTAAATGTATTACATTTTCTTTACCCATTATTCTTTTGAGGTTCATCTAGGTTGTTTCCAATGTCTGGCTAGTAAGCATAGAGAAGCAATGGACATGGTTGAATAAGTGTCTCTGTGGCAGAATAAAGCATCTTTTGGGTATATGCTAAGAGTGGTATTGTTGGATCTTGAAGTAAATTGATTCCTGTATTTCTGGGGAGCAGCTGCTCTGATTTCCATAGTGGGTGTACAATTTTCCACTCCCCCCCCCCGACGAAGGATGAGTGTTCCCCTTCCTTCACATTATTGCCCACATGAACTGTCACTTGTTTTATTGGCCTTAACCATTCTGCCAGGTGTAAGATGAAATCTCAAAGCAGTTTTGATTTGTATTTCTCCTATGGCTAAGGGTGTTGAGTATTTATTTAAGTGCCATTTGAGTTTCCTTTATTGAGATTTCTCTATTTAATCTGTACCCCATTTTTAATTGGGCTATTTGTTTTTGTGGTAATGACTTTTTTAGTTCTTTATATATTTTGAATATTATCCTTCTATTGACTGTGTAGTTTGTAAAAATAATATTTTCCCATTATCTAGGCTGCCACCTTGTCTGAATGATGATGTCTTTTGCTGTGCAGAAGCTTTTCAGCTTCATGAATTCTAATTTGTTATTTGTTCATCTTAGTCCCTTAGCGATCAGTGTTCCATTCAGAAAACCTTTTCTTGTGTCAATGACTTCAATGCTATTTCCCACTTTCTCTTCTACCAGGTTAAATGGAACTAGTTTTATGTTGAAGTTTGCAGGGTGACAAGTATGGATCTATTTAAATTCTTCTACTTACATCTATTCAGATTGATCTTCACCCTTTGTTGAAGATTCTGTTTTGTTTTTTTTTTTCTCCAGTGTCTATTTTTGGCTTATTTATATATAAAAAAAATCAGGTGTTCATCTGTGTATCTGTGTTTGGATGAATTTATGTACAGGTCTTTAACTTGATTCCATTGACCATAATGTCCATTTCTGTTTCTCTATCATGCTAATTTTATTATAGCTCTGTAGTACAATTGGGGAAATAGTTTCAATGGTAATGGATATAGATATGGGATAATTTTAGGGGTACACACAGGAGATCTAATAAACAGAACTGGTGATTTCTCAGCTAAGGAGTAAGAAAAGTAGCCTGATGTGTAGCATAGGAAGGATTGGACAATGTTGCTGTGAAGAAGACAGAGGAACATAGTATATGCTAACAAAAACTAATTAATTTGATTTAAAACAGGAAACAAGAGGCAAAATGATAATTGTCAGTTTTTCTTTCCATTATCTTATAGAAAGTATGTATTTATCACATATTTTCTATCACATCCTGAAATAGTCATGATTATAGTATAATTAAGGCATAAAACAGATCTTCATTGATTTAGTATGGCGGCCATGGCTTTTTCTTGCATTTACCAATTCAGTTGTACTTAGGTTTGTTTTCCAGAAAGCATTCCAGATAGCTTCCTCATGACAGAGATCTTGCTGATCACTTTGTAGAAAAGTCTCTGAATAAAACTGCTTTTTACTATGCACAGTAGATAAGTGTATCTCAGTCTCTGCTTCCTGAGGTGATCTTAAACTTGTGGCTATCCTTTTGATTCTACTTCCTGATCATTGAGAAAATAGACTAAAAAGTTATAAACATTCATTTTTAACTTTACATGACTGATGATGCCTCAATTTTAATTTACTTCTGCTTGACTCTGACATCCATGCTTATTCCATGTCTATTCTGAAATCTGTATGTTATGGCTAATATTTTGATTACACATATGAACATGATAACTGGTTATAGCTCAGTGGTTAAAATTATCTAACAAAGGAATGTACTTGCAAATTTACTCTTGTTAAATTTTGATTAGTTTTACTTTTTGTTTTCCCTTATAAACCCATAAATAATTATTGAGCAAAGTAAATTGTGCATGAAGCACTTACCAGAGGCCTGTAGATGGCACTGTTGCCTCTTTGCCAATGAGTTCTTACTTAACTGACAGCTTTCTTTAAAATTGCATGCAGATATGGAAGGTTGGGAAGGAGAGGGTACGGGGGATCGATATGTAATATAAGAAATAATAATAATAAATTTAAAAAATTGCATACAGAGACCACACAGACAGGAAATAGTCCAGGTAAACTTTTCCCTGTCATACTCCCCCACTCTAACAGCCTCTATCCACCCTATCCCAAGTCTCCTATCTTCGTAGCCACCATATTCCAGCCCTCAACTGGAGAAGAGACACCCTACTCTCTACCAGAGACCATTCTGAACACCAAAAGTCCAGAGGTGGAGATGCCCCACTCTACAGAGGCCACACAGACTGGGGGAAAACCAAGTGTGTTACCCACTTACCAAACTTCCCATTCTCTCAAAGCTTTAGCCTACCCCCACACCCTATACCCATCCCCATGCCATGTTACTTTCTATTTCCCAGCTTCCAACTGAAGCAGACATTTCTTACCCTGTCAGAGAAGCCCAGACAGACTTCTCTAATGCCAAATTCTCATGCCCTCTCACTATCTTACACTATCTCACACCATCCTCCTACTATATCCTGTCCTAGTAGCCTTGTTCTGACCTCTAACTCTGGTGGATACTCCCTGTTATACTAAAGACCACACAGACTAGGGGAAGTACATTTCTATGGTGCCCACCTATTTGCATTGTTCTAGCCTCCTGCTAGGGCAGAGAATCTCTGCTTTATCAGAGACCACCCAGACTGAAAGAAGCCCAGGACACACGGAATAGAAGGCCTGAGAGGAAAAAGAAACCAAGAATAAAACATTCATCCAACAAAGACAAATTCAAAACTTGGTACCTTGAACTACAATTACCCCAAACTCAGGTGCCTATAGGACAGCACTAAAACACAGTTAACTGTAGCCAAGGTAATTTGTCACTACCACAACACAGCTATTTTACTAGAACATTCTAACACAATATAAGCACAAGAAAAATACCTTATAACCAACTTTATGAAGAAGATTGAGGGTAATGCCTTTCAGGAGGGATAAGACAAATCTGTCAAGTCATTTGGAGTAGGGTCTAGGCCTCCTTCCTGTCTCTAGGCTAAGGGAGTATCCCTCCATGGGGAATGTGCTCCCAAAGTACTTTCGTGCACCAGGGATACATCCTGGTTCCACTGTCAGAGGTCCCTTAGACTGCCTAGGCCTTTTAACTGAGACGCATGTTCATGGGGACTGAGTCAGTATAATACTGTTTTCTCAGCTATCTATCTGGGGGTCCATGAGCTCCTTCTTGTTCAGGTCAGCTGTCTCTGTGGGTTTCTGTAGCCAGGTCTTGACCCCTTTTCTTATCACTCTTCCCTCTCTGCAACTGGATTCCAGGAATTCGGCTCAGTGTTTAGCTGTGGGTGTTTGCTTCTGTTTCCAACAGCTACTAGATGAAGGTTCTAGGATGGCATATAAGTTTAGGTTAGTTATCAATCTCATTATCAGGGAAGGGCATTTAAGGTAGCCTTTCCACTGATGCTCAGATTGTTAGTTGGGGTCATCGTTGTAGGTCTCTGGACATTTCTCTAGTGTCAGTTTTCTCTTCAAACATATAATGGCTTCCTCTATTATGATCTCTCTCTCTTTTTTTTTTTTTTTTTTGCTCTTGTCTATTCCTCCCCTCACTCAATCTTCCTAGTCCCACATGCTCATCTCTCTTTCTCCTAACTCCTTCCCCACTCCCAATATGCTCAGGAGATCTTGTTTCTTTCCTCTTCTGTGAGAGACCTTGCATGAATCTCTTAGGTTCCTCCTTGTATCCTAGTTTCTCTGACGGTGTGAATTATAGGCCAGTGATCCTTTTTTCTATGTCTAAAATCCATACTGAGTGAGTAAATACCATGTGCCTGTTTTTGTGACGGTGTTACCTCACTCAAGATGGTTTCTTCAAGTTCCATCCATTTGCCTAATTTGTATTTCTTAAGTACACATTATATTTTATATGATCTGTATAAATGCAATACCAAGCAAAATTTGAAACATATAAATATATACATATATATAAAACAAAATTGATCTTAAATTTGTATCAGTAAACCAAAATCTACACCAATGTAAAGTATTCTTTTCAGTATCATATTCCTCCTTTTTAAATAGATTATCTATGACCACTAACCATTTATAATCAACTCTCTTAAATGTAAACAAATGCTCATAAACAATACTTGGGAATTGATCATAGTTTTCTAGACTACTTCCTGTTGATTGGGGGGCGCTGTTAATCCTCTGGAAGAGTAGCAAGCATGCTAATTTTCCTGTTTGTTTGCATGTGGTTCTTATCTAAAAATCTTTGCCTATATCAACATGTCCAGGTTCCTTTTATTTATTTTTTGAGTGTGTGGGGGGGAAAGAGGTTCTCCTTAAGTTCTTGATTCATTTTGGTGAGAAGAAAGATCTAGTTCCATTCTTCTGCTATGAGTGTTGTTTTCTCAGCACATCATATCGAAACCATCCTTTAGTCAAATGTCTTTGCAAAAAGTCAACCCGCTGTATTGGATACACTTGTCTTGGGTATTCAGGAAGCTGAGATGAGAGGGTCATATGAGTTTGTAAGATTAAGAAGAGCCAGGGCAAAATAGATGCCAAGAACAAAATAAAGCTCCAACAGGATCGAAATATATGATTTTCTGAAATTTTTAAGTCTGTTCCTTTGCTTTCTGTTTCTATACCAGCATGCCATTCTGATTTCTGTAGACGGCATATGTGTTTTCAAATCGAGTATTTGATCTCAAATATTCCTTTTCTTCAGGATTGTTGGCACTTTATGATTCCATATAAATTTTTTACTTGCCTTTTTTTTTTTTTTAAAGAAAAAAGTCATTGGCATTTTGATGCCAATTATATTGACTGTGTAATAGCTTTGGAGAGTGTAGATATTAACAACACCAATACTTTTCACCTACAAACATGAGTATCTTCTACTTGTCATGAATTCTATAATTTCTTCCAACATTTTTTCTTGTTCATTGTAGAGATTTTTCCTTTCTTGGGTTAAATTGACTCACAGCTAATTTATTTTGTGTGTATGTTCTGAATCCTGCCTACTTTTTAAAATTTTTCAACCAGTTAGTATATAAACATATGTTTATGTTGACTTTCTATATTGAAACTTCAAACATTTTAATGAAATCTGCTTTCTCTACATAAAAGATATATTTCATGGCTTTGACATGCCTATTTTATTATTTTTTTTCTCTATAGCCTCTTCTACAAAGCTTATTGAGGTGTTTATTTGTTTTGCTAATTTCAAGTTCAGGCCTTTCTTTTCCTCTGCTGCATCTAGTTTTCTCTTATTCTCATTTTACACATTGTGGATTTAGTACTTGTATGTTTATGTATATATACTTGGAGCTTTATATCTTCTCTATCATATTTTATTATATCTATTTTTCTAATAATTCCATCATCTCATTTATTTCTAAGTATGTCATTTTTGATTAATTTTTATGCTGGTCATACTTTCTTGCTTTTTCTTATTGGACATTTGACATTTTGTTTTTTATAAAGTCAAGAATTAAGCCTAGACTTGTTGAGATACAAATAATGCCATAACATGGAGCATTAATGTTCTCTTATGTGTTGAACTCATTGAAAAGGATTAGGAATGATGGTGGCAATTATTTCTAGGATCAAAACTGTATAAAGTAATCAGATGTCATTTGAGCTGATGGAACCTATGCATTTCTGTGTTTCTTTTTTGAGTATTGCATACATTATATTTTTAAAGCATATATTTAATATAAATCTACTTTATCCCTGGAAGTTTGACTTTGATTCTTGGGTCCCGAAAGGGAATTTCTGTCTGCAACTAAGTTCAATTCTACAGGTCAACCAGTGCCGTTGAAATCTGTTCATGCTGTGCTAGACTGTAATTGCACACAAGTTCACATCTGCTTTCTGACTCTAGGATGCTGTTATGGAAATATCCATTCTTGAGGGGCATCTAGGTTGCTTCCAAGTTCTGGTTATTACAAATAATGCTGCTATAAAAATAGTTGAACAGATGTCCTTATGGTTTGAATGTGCATTCTTCGGATATATGCCTAAGAGTGGAATTGCTGGATCTTGTGGTAGACTGATTTCCATTTTCCTGAGAACCACCAATCTAATTTCCAAAGGGGCTGTACAAGTTTGCACTCCCACCAGCAATGAAGGAAGGAGTGTTCACCTTTCTCTACATCCTCTCCAACATAAATTGTTATTGGTGTTTCTGATTTTAGCCATTCTGAAAGGTGTAAGATGGTATCAGAGTTGTTTTCATTTGCATTTCCTTGATAGCTAAGGATGTTGAGCATTGTCATAAGTGTCTTTCAGCCATTTTTTTTATTCCTTTATTGAGAATTCTCTATTCAGTTATGTACCCCACTTTTTAATTAGATTATTTGGTATTTTAGTGACTAGCTTCTTGAGTTCTTTGTATATTTTGGGAGTTAGCCCTCTGTCAGATGTGGGGTTGGTGAAGATATTTTCCCATTCTGTGGGCTGCATTTTTGTCTTGACTGTGTCCTTTGCCTTACAGAAACTTCTCAGTTTGAGTAGGTCAAATTTATTGTCGATCTCAGTGTCTGTGCTACTGGTGTTATGTTCAGGAAGTGGTCTCCTAACAATTTGTTGAAGGGCATTTTCTACTTTCTCTTCTAAGAAGTTCAGTGTGGCTGGATTTATGTTGAGGTCTTTGATCCATTTGAACTTAACTTTTGTGCATAGGATAGATATGGACCTATCTGCAATTGAATTGAGGGAAGAATAAAGAAGGAGAGCAAGAAAAGAGATACTGTAGTAGAGGGAGCCATTATAGGTTTAAAGAGAAATCTGGAACTAGGAAAATGTCTAGGGATCCACAAGGATGACCCCAACTAAGAATCTAAGCAATAGTGGAGAGGCTACCTTAAATGCCCTTCCCCTATAATGAGATTGATGACTACCTTAAAAGCCATCCTAGAGCCTTCACCCAGTAGTTGATGGAAGCAGAAGCAGAGATCCACAACCAAACGCTGAGGTGAATTCTTGGAATCTAGTTGTAGAGAGAGAGGAGTGATTAGCAAAGGGGTTAAGACCATGCTAGGAAAACCCATAGAAACAGCTGATCTGAGCAAGTGGGAACACAGGGACAAAGAACCAGGACCCCAGGATGTGGGTGTCAGTTGGGAGGCCTAGGCAGTTTATGGGGCCTCTGGCAGTGGGACCAGTATTTATCTCTAGTGCGTTAATGGGCTTTGGGACCCCATTCTCTATGGGGTAGATACATGGGGGAGGGCTTAGGCCCTGGCACAAATTATGTGTCAGATTTTGGGATGGGGGTTGATGGGAGACTGGGATTGGTATGTAAAATAAGATTGTATTTAAATGAAAAAACTTCAAAAAAGTGAAAAAGTTCATTGCTTTAAGAATCAAACAAAATAAATATATCCATTCTCTCTTTTCCTTGTCATATTCTTCTGATCTACCAGAATAAAAATATCCAATCAAAATATATAATCAGAATCTTAGTGCCATCACTTAAAAAGTTGAATAGTAACATTTTTTCATAACTTTGTTTTGATTCATGTCAACCCAAAGTAACTGAATAGATATAGTTGGATATCTTCTAATGCTATAATTCTAGTAATAATAGATAATAATTTAAAGTATTTATTCTATGTAACTGTAAAACACTTTGATAATAGTCCTAAGAGAGGCTCTATTATAATCTTTATTGCTCTGAGGGGACTGGGGCTTGAGGAAATCAATAACTTGTCTGAGATTATTAGTAAGTAAGCAACAGCATACTTTCAACATTGGAAAGTTTTAGCATGCAAATAATTTTTTTCCTTTTTAAAAAATTTTAAATATTTTTTTATTTAAATATGAGCACATTTGTTTTACATGTTAATCCCAGTTCCCTCACCCTACTGTCCTTCTCAATAACACCCCCAAAAAAACACCCAGTCCCAAAGCCACATGGAACCTTCTTTAAAATTGACCACATAGCTGGCAATATAGTAAACCTCAATAGGTACACAAACATTGGAATAACCCCTGTATCTTATCATACTACCATACTTTAAAGTTAGAATAAAACAACCACAAATTGTAGAAACCCTACAAACTCATGGAAATTGACCAATGTGCAACTGCACTATTTCTGGATCAAAGAAGAAATAAAGAAATTAAAGACTTCCTAAAATTCAATGAGGATGAAGACATACATAGCCAAACATATGGAACACTTTGAAAGCAGTGCTAAGAGGAAAGTTCATAGCACTAAATGTCCACATGAAAAAAACTGTAGAATAGTCACACTAGAGAATTAATAGCACAACTGAAACAATCTTATTTTATATATCAATCCTAGTTCCTCTTCTCTCCCAACATCCCATGCCCCCCCCCCAACAACACCTATCCCATCCCTCTTCTGCTGCATAGAAAGGGTGAGACCTTCCATGTGGATCATTAAAGTCTGTCACATCATTTGGGGCAGGGCCTGGGCCCTCTCCCATGTATCTAGGATGAGAGAATACCTCTCTACGTGGAGTGGGCTACCAATATCCATGTGTACACTAGGAATAAATGCTGTTCCACGACCAGAAGCCCCATAGACTGCCCAGGCCTTATAACTGACATCCACATTCAGGGGGCCTGTTAAAGGGGACATTATCACTATTCATACCAATAGTATGAAATCACATTGAAAAATCAGAATAGTCATTAAACATCAAGAGTCTATTGCTTGTGTTATGTCTATTTTTACACTTAACAGACTAGGTAGTTACTAAACATTTATTGAAAAAACATAGAAAAAAATTGTTTCAGGCTGTACAAAGTCAATCAAAAAAATCTTTGGAGAATGTGTGTTAAAGGGCACTGTTACTGGACATTTTCTTATAGTGAAAGAATTGTCAGTGGGCCATCATCCCAACATTCAAATTTTTGTAAAAGAAAATGTTTAGGGTACTGATTCTGAAAGTTAGCTAAATAGTGTAATGACAGAGTTTAAAAAGTATCCAGGCCTAACCAATATTGGTGGCATATGTTTGTAATCCCAGCACTTGGAGACTTAGTTAAGATGACTACCAGGTTAGGTCAGTCTAAGCTAAGTAGTGAGAGCTTATCTCAAAAAATCCATAAGAGTGCTGTGTTAGTTAAGGTTTTTATGGTTGTAAAGAGATAACATGACCACAGAAGCTCTTACAAAGAAAACAAAAGGAGATCAAGGGGATCCAAATTGGAAAGGAAGAAGTCAAACTGTCTCTATTTGCAGATGACATAATAGTTTCCATAAGCAACCCAATAAACTCTACCAGGGAACTCCTACAGCTGATAAACACCTTCAGAAAACTAGCAGGATACAAGATAAACTCAAAAAATCAGTAACCCTGCTTTATTCAGACGACAAACAGGCTGAGAAAGAAAACAGAGAAACATCACCCTTTAAAATAGCCACAAAAAATATAAAGTGTCTTGGGATAATGCTTACCAAACAAGTGAAATACCAATATAATAAGAACTTTGTGGCTCTAAAGAAAGAAATTAAAGAAGATACCAGAAAATGGAAAAATGGAAAGATCTCCTATGTTCTTGGATAGGTAGTATAAATATAGTAAAAATGGCAATCTTGCCAAAATCAATCTACGGATTCAATGCAATCCCTGTTAACATCCCAGCACAATTCTTTACTGACCTTGAAAGGATAATAATCAACTTTACATGGAAAAACAAAAGACCCAGGATAGCCAAATCAACCCTGTACAATAAAAGAACTTCAGGAGGCATCACCATCCCTGACTTTAAGCTCTGCTACCAAACTATAGGCCTGAAAACAGCCTGGTATTGGCACAAAAAATACACAGGTAGACCAATGGAATCAAATTGAAAATCCTGATATAAACCCACACACTCATGAACACCTGATTTTCAACAAAACAGCTGAAAGAATACAATGAGGCGAGGAAAGCATCTTCAACAAATGGTGCTGACACAATTGGATGATGGTGTGTAGAAGACTGCAGATAGACCTATGTCTGTCGCCATGCACAAAACTCAAGTCCAAATGGAACAAAGACCTCAACATCAATCCAGCCACGCTGAACCTCTTAGAAAAGAAAGTAGGAGGTGCCCTCAAACAAATTGGTATAGGAGACCACTTCTTGAATATAACTCCAGGGGCACAGACACTGAGATCAACAATTAATAAATGGGAACTTCTCAAACTCAGAAGCTTCTGTAAGGCAAAGGACACAGTGGACAAGGCAACACATCAGCCCACAGACTGGGAAAAGATTTTCCTACATCTGACAAAGGGCTGATCTCAAAATATACAAAGAACTTAAGAAACTAGTCAACAAAACACCAAATAACCCTATTAAAAAAATGAGGTACAGAACTGAAGAAAGAATTTTCAATAGAGGAAATCAAAAAGGCTGAAAGACACTTAAGAAAATGCTCCACATCCTTAGCTATCAGGGAACTGCAAATCAAAACACCTTTGAGATACCATCTTACACCTGCCAGAATGTCTAAAATTAGAAACACCAATGACAACTTATGCTGGAGAGGATTTGGAGAAAGGGAGCACTCCTCCACTTCTGGTGGGAGTACAAACTAGTACAGCCATTTTGGAGATCAGTATGGCAGTTCCTCAAGAAAATGGGAATTAGTTTACCACAGGACTCGGCAATCCCCCTCTTAGGCATATACCCAAATGATCCACATCCATGCAATGGAGACATCTGCTCAGCTATGTTCATAGCAGCATTATCTGTAATAGCCAGAACCTGGAAGCAACCTAGATGCCCTGCAACTGAATAATGGATAAAGATGTGGCACATCTACACAATGGAATACTACTCAGCAGGGAAAAAAAAAATAATGGAATCTTGAAATTCGCAGGCAAGTGGATGGCACTCGAAGAAACCATCCTGAATGAGGTAACCCAGTCACAAAAAGAGGAACACAGTATGTTCTCACTCATATATGGATTTTAGACCTAGAGAAAACGATCACCAGCCTATAATTCACATCACCAGAGGAACTAGGATACAAAGTATATTCTAAGAGATTCATATAAAGTCCCTCACAGAAGGGGGAAGGGACAAGTCCCCTAGAGCACTTCCCCCCCCCTAGGGGAAGTGGGGGGGGCAGTGAATGGAGAAAGAATAGGAGAAAGAGAAGGGGAGGAGAGGAAAACACGTGCAACTAGGAAGATTGAGTCAGAGTAGGAATAGAAGACAGGTGAGAGTGGGAGAGGGAGAGGGAGAGAGAGAACATAAAAGAGGGAGCCATTATTGGTTTGAAGAGAAAACTGAACCTAAAGAAAGGTCTAGAGACCTACAAGACTGCTGCCAACTAAGAATTTGAGCAACCGTGGTAAGGCTACCATAAATGCCCTTCCAGGACAGTGAGATCAACTAACTTATCCACCATCATGGGGCCCTCATCTAGTACCTGTTGGAAACAGAAGCAAACACCCATAACTAAACACTGAGTCGAACTTCAATCCAGATGCAGAGGGAGAGGACAAGACCAGGTTGCTGAAACACATAGAGACAGCTGACCTGATCAAGGAGGAGCTAACGGGCCACCAGACTGATAGCTGAGAATCCAGCATGGGACTGACTCAGACCCCCCTGAATATGGGTCTCAGCCAGAAGGACTGAGCAGTCTAAGGGACCTCAGACAGTGGATCCAGGATGTATTCCTGGTGCACAAAAGGACCTTGCGGAAACATCCCCCTTGGAGGGATAACTGCCTTAACCTAGAGACAGGAGAGAAGTCCTAGTCCCTACTTCAAATTACTTGACAGATTTACATGACCTCACCTGGATGTCATTGCCCTACATGTGGAATTGGGGTGGGGGCGGAGTGGGAGGGGAGGGTGTTCATTGTACATGTGAGGGGGCAGAGAGTGTAAGAGGGAGGGAGGCAGGGAAGGGAGGGAGGTAGGGAGGAGGAAGGGAGGGAAATGGAACTGTGATCGACATGTAAAATAAAAAATAAATTCATTAAAAAAAACCCATTTTATTGGAGCTGGCTTACAGTTTCACAGGTTTAGTCCATTGTTGTCATTGTGGAATGCATGGCAGTGTCCTGGCAGAAATGGCGCTGGAGGAGCTGAGGGCAAATACTCTGGGTCTGCAGGCAGAAGACTGTGTGCCACATAGTGGGTGCAGCTTGAGCATAAGAGACCTCAAAGCCCACCCCCATAGTGACATACTTCATCTAACAAGGCCACACTTACTCCATTAAAGCTACCTCTCCTGATAGTACCACTCACTATGGGCCAAGCATTCAGAGTCTATGGGGGTGATACCTATTCAAACCACAAATATCAATGTCTTTGTTACATCTCTAAATTATAGACTTGATTGGCCTACTAGACCTTGGTAATTCCAATGTGCTACATACAGCTTAAATACATTATCTTAGAGAATTTTTCTCACAAAGGCCAGTTCACCTGAAGAAATCCCCAAACCTTGCTGACAGCAAAATTAGTATTATTTTAAGTGCCTGAAAAATGGAGTTCCCTTGTTTGAAAAAATAAAAAATGGAAGTGGTTGTGATAATGTTTAAGTGAAAGCAAAAAATCTTCACAAACATCTTTTAAAATGCATACATAAGCCTGAAATGGTGGTATATATGTAGATTTATACCACTCATGAGTAAAAGGCAGAAGGATTATGAGTTTTAGATTAGAGTAGGGTACATAGTGAGACTTTTTCTCGGAAACCAACCCCGTTTGGCTCCCAGTAACTCAAACTCCAATAAACAGAAACAAACCTACTAGACTGTGTTTATACACATATAAATAGAGCATAAGTAAAAAAGATTATACACAATTGTACAATATTATTCATATTCTGATACTTAAAAATAAAGAAGTAATCCTAAACAACCAGCTCTTCAGCTAATACCCATAAGTACACATATAGACAGGGCACACTTTCTTTTAAAACAGTACCACAATCTCATTTACACGATACAAAACCAATAAAAAATAAAAAAATAATAAAAAATATTGTTTCTAATTAAAACATTTGGTTTCAGATTTTGTTAGGTATTCTTAGCTGAAATCAAGTAGCTTTAGCAGCCTTGCATAGAAAAAAAATAATATTTTGCCATCTCCTTATGTAAGCTCCTTCTACTGGAAACAATAATATTAAGACTTCATTTTAAGTAGAAATATTCTAATGTATAGCCACATTTGTTGAAGTTTTAAGTCAGTATCGCAAACTGTGAAGCTTTGTATTTCTTAAAGTCAGCATTGGTTGCTTGATTGTAGGTTTGTCACCAAAAAGTGCTGCTTCACTCTCAGTGGTTGGAAATCTTTTCTTATATATCAAGGGATATTCCTTCTGAAACTTAAAATGAGGAAGAATATTATTTCCCTTCAGGAAGCTCAAGTATTCTTTCGTCTGACTCTTGCTTCTCTCTTCATATTTGTTAAGGGGACACTGTAAGATCCTTTAGACACCAGTCAGTATTATAATTTTAGGATTTTTTTTTCTCACCCAACATGCAAATCTTTCTCATTGGTAAGCCTCTGCAGGCCACAGGGATTTGTTGCAGTTTGTATTTTTTCTCTCTTGAGTTTCTCAGGCTGTGTTCTTTCTAGAACTGAGCTTTAGTGCTGAACATTCTAAATAATGGCTGGGATGAGTCATTTAGAGATAGGTATTATAATTCACATTTTACATATACTTTCTTAGCTTAATTCAAAGTATAATATACAAAATACCATAAAAGAGAATCAATTAATATTATTGCAATTATTTTAAACTTAGATAAAGTAAAATCAAATAGATATTAATTTATATACTTTCAAATAGATATTAATTCATATACTTTAAGTATATAATGAAAAGCAACATATAATCTATATATTTAGGTTAAAATTTTATCCTAAAATGATTAGAAATAGCAATCATTGATTACACATCTGTAAGATGGAGAAGCTGCACGTTATCATACCTGACTCAGTTTTCTTCTTTTCTCCTTTAGAGACAAGCTTTTACTTTTAACAACATTCTCCAAAAGTTCTTCAATTGCAGCTTGAGAAGTTGAAATTTTCTGCTCATCAAATTCTTTAGTAGTAATCTGCTTACAGTAAGAATATGTTGGCAAAGGAACAACTTGTCCATCTCCAGGATTTTTAACCTATTGAACAAGACAGCAAAAATCTGTAAGTTCTAGTCAATGTTTCCTGTATAGAGCAGTTTTGATGGAATCTAGTATCTATCATTTTGGCCTCAATCAAACATTTGGTGTGTTAGGAAAGCTGAATATTATACATTGGAGGTAAGTGAGTGGTAAGTAAATCCTAGCACCACAGCCTATTATTATTTTGCAGTATCGAAATGACTTCTGGTCTGTTTCCTCACCATTAAAATGAAGATTGCTTGAGAAAATGTATATAAAAGCACTAATGGCTGCTATTATCCTAACTCTTAACTATTTATTTTATTATTTGAAGTATAAAACTTAGCAATATAAATGATGCTTTAATTCAGTTTAAAATACCATTATTTTCAGTTAGTAATGAAGCACTGATGCATTGTTTTTGAGCACCAGAGCACTAACAGAGTCCATATATTTATTGACAATGAAATTTAAGGTACAGTTATATTCATGGTAAGCCAGTACAATAATAATACACAAGAGAAAAAGTAAAAACAATGTGCTTACAGACAATGCCTGAATATGCTAGATATCTGCTGCTTAGTGGGTTTCATTTTCTTCTTTTTTCTAACAGTTTTTTCCCATTCTACTTATTCTAGCCTTCTTCTTTTTTAAAGAATGAATTCTGCTGTAACTATATAGAATGTATCAGAATAAGATTCTTTCCATCCAAGTTAACCTCAGATTTTAAAAAACTGGATATTTAACTTAGTGCGAGACAATCAAAAGTTCATACACAGGGACTGGGGGGAGATGGCTTAATGGGTAAAATATTTGCCAAGCAGGCATGAGGACTTGAGTTTGGATCTCCAGAACCTACATAAAATCTGGGCACAGAGCTTTGGCTAGATTCTTGGAATTTTGTCTAGCCAAATTAATGAACTCCAAGTTCATTGAAAGACCCAATTTCAGAGTCAAGTAAGAGAGTAAGAGAGTAATGGAGAAAGACACCTTTACTTGATCTCTGGCCTTCACATGCACATTCACAGAGTACATATCAGAAGTTTTTCTAATTGGAGGTTGAGGGATTCCTTTTTTTAAACTTTGGAGGGTCCCACTGCTATGGTAGTCTCCAGGCTTTACACATTTCTGATTTAGAGAATGCTTTTGTGAGCTAATAAATGTTCATTTTTTTTTTTTTTTTATGAGGTGACTTTCAGATGAATTCACTACTTGTGAATTACTAATGCAGAGATTTTTAAGACTCAAAATACCTACGTGGCCTTTTCTAATGTAGTCAAGATGTTTCTCCACTGCAGTCTGTAAATAAGTGGGTACTTGAAGAATTTCCTGATGATGATCCATTAGGAAAGAAACCAATCTTGAAGCAAGAAGCTCATCAAGATCGACTTCTTCAGCACAACACAGCACACACCGAGAAAAAGTATGTATCATCTACAAAAGATGTCAACATAAGAACCTAAGGTTTCACATAAATGACAAAGTCAATAATTTCCAATTTACATTACATGGTGTGTGGGAATAGTGATAGGCAGATTTCAGTTTAGAACACAATGAAATAACTTATTATAGTTATGAAGGTAAGAATTCTATTACATTATAATACTTTAAAATTTTGTTACTTATTTTATTAAAAAAGTTACAATGGAATATGTTTAACAGGTTTTTCTTTAATTTTGTTATAGTTTTATTAATAAATACCCCAAGTACTATTAATATAGATATAACCCATTAAGCCAAAAGCTGTTAGAGAACAAACACTTACTACATTAAACTTATTCCACAAAACAGGAGAATATACAACACACGGAACACATAATCAGCAGAAGCTGCAAAGTTGGCACTATTTATCTTTTGAAACTTTTGAAACTTTGGAAACCAGCAGTGATTGTTAGTGTTTAGACTGTGAGTTGATCCATTTCCATAATAAGAATTTTTGTTAACTGTGGGAGAATTCTTGCCTCAAAACTCATTGCTCTCACAGTCATATAATCTATATCTACAACACAGTAATTAGAATATTGGAATTCTATCTTAAATATTTATACATAGTACATGAAGAGCATATTTACAGATTTGAAATATTCTCCTTTAGTTCCAAGGCTCAATTCTTGGCTTTTTGTTCTTTGTCTATATTCTCCTTCTCATAGAACTCTTTTTACATATGTGACTATCATTTGAATGTATATGACTAAAAATATTCTGCCCCGATTTTGCTTCACAAGGCTTACATTTCCACAACTTTGTTGTATAAATTTCATTAGGATGCCCTAATTACTTTAAAACCAATGTAGAAAACAAAAATTATCACCTTTTCAAACATCATTCTTTACACCATTTTCTGCTAGAAAAGGTCAAGTTTTCAGGGGGTTTTTGTTTTTAACTTTTAAATCCAAGTACTTGGCACAAAATAAAAAAAAAATAATGAATTGATCTACCATACAAAACAAATAAAAACTAAGAACTTAAACTTGGTAGGATATATTCCACTACAGAATTACTAACCTGTTTTTTGTGTTTTTCATACACGGCTTTCCTTTTCTGGGGTAGTTTTGTTTTCTTTAAAGTGATTTTAAAATTATTTTATATTTTATTTTATTATTGAATGCTTTTCTAACTTAAGCATTATAAGATAAAGATATCACACAAGTAGTACTTTCAAATAGTCTCATCTTTTAGTTGATGGACCAGGGCTTAATTTTTCTATTATACCTGCCCCCCTGTGCCCTCCCCCCCCCACACACACCGAGAGAAAGAGACACACACACACACACACACACACACACACACACACAGAGAGAGAGAGAGAGAGAGAGAGAGAGAGAGAGAGAGAGAGAGAGAGAGAGAGAGAAAGCAGGATTTAGGAAACATCATAGAAAAGGTAGAGGACAAGGAGAATGAAACAGAGTCTTCTGGATATGACAAGACTAATAAATTCATAAACTCAAGAAATGGTTGCCTGCACAAGATCAAACCTATCAACATTCCAGTATTGAAGTGGAGGGACTTATAAGCCCCATCCATGGTTGAGGAGCTAGTGACAGATGATAATTACTAGAGGAGGAAGAGTCAGTTATCTTTATGGGTGTGGCCCCAGTTAGGTTAATGAAACTCCAGTGAGTGGCCTTATATCCTCGTATATATGGGCAACATAATTGAGCTCAATGAGTTATTTAAAAACGAGGATATAAAGTTGGGTGGAGGGATAGCGGAATAGGGGGGGGTGAATATGGTCCAAATACATTGTATACCTGTATGAAATTCTTGAGGAATATACAGTATATAATAGAATGAACATTATGCTAAAAATCAACTTACCAATGATCTTGTACCTATTTCATCATGAAGTTTGGGCATATCAACATTTTGACTTATTCGAGAAATCATGCGCATTAAGAGTTGAAGCTTTCTACGATTTGGTGGGGGAAGTAACAAACAACATAACTGTAGAGCATTGATGGCAACTCTTTCTAAATGAGGTTGCAGCAAACCTAGAAGGCAAAGTCACCCCCGTCCCCCAAAAAATCATCAGTGATAATAGTTTCCAAATGAATAGGATACACAGTTATATAAAGAGGGTAATGTAATATCTTAGTATTTTCCTTTTAATTAAGGGTTACAAATTTCTACATTCTTTAAAAGTACAGTAAGATAATAGCTATTGTTTTACAACCAATTTCTAAGTATTAAAAATTTTCACTTTTAAACAAAATGACACAGAATAAGTGAAATTAAAGGAAAGTAAGTGCTTTAAGTAAGGTAGAATAAACGTTGGTTATGCCACAACCAAAGTCTTTTACAAAAATTTCTTTTCAAGTTAAAAAAAAAAAAAAAAAAAAAAAAAAAAAAAAAAAAAGCAATTTCAGACCAGGAAAGCCAGGAATACAAAGCAGAGTTAGTAAACATTAAAAGTTAACATTGCGTGCATTGAAAATAGCCTTACTTTGTGTGCCAGTCAATACAGAAGCAGCTGGAAGTAAAGAATTCTCTGAAAGTTCTACTGTGCTTTTGCACAGTCTTTTATTGATTGTGGGACTAGACTCTCCGAGCTCACTTTGAACATTTGTATTGCCTTGTCCAACATTTGGTTTCATTATAATTTCAGCCACTGGTGTATTGATATATCTGTTCTGTCTTGTACTACTTCTTAAAAGCAAACTCTGAGATCTAAAAAGCTGTTTTGAATTATTTTTTCCTTTCAATAACTCCCCTTGGTCTTGCACAGTCAAAGTGGGGATTCTTTCAATACCAACACAGTATGGCTGCTGAATATTTTCTTTGGAGTGAAGATTAAATAGAGATTTCTGTTTGGGCATTGGTACTAAAGATTGTTTACTATTTTGTTCTTCTTTGTTCAGGAAAGACTGGTGGAAGATACTGGATACCTTTTTACTTGAATTCCCTGGTATATCTACAATTCCTTCCAAAGAAGAGCACCTTGGTTTGATGTTAGAGGACAGAACATGTGTATTATTTAAGTCTATTAAATTATGACAACTTCCTCCCATTATGTCATTAGCACTAGCTCTTCTGTTTCTTAAATTAACTAGCTGCATGGTCTTGGCACATCTTTCTTGAGGTCCTTGATCACTTCTTTGCAGACTCTCAGTAGAATCCAATTCTTCATTGCTTTTGTCTTTGTGAAGCAGACTGAGAAGAAGACACTCAGTTGATTTGAAGGAATTCAAATTGCTTAAATGATGGATATTTGAAGACCGTGGATCATCGTGGATTTTATATATTCCACTTGTTCTATCTGAAACTGTGATGTAGCCACAAACAACTACCAGAAAATGAAACAAAAATTAAGATGCAACTGCAAGACAGTAGACAAAAATTAACCAAAAATAGTAAAGTTAAAAAAGTAAAGCATCATTATAATATACACTGTTAGTAGAGAACACATAAAAGTTGCCTAACTTGGAAGCCACTTCAAGAGGACACATGCAGCATTCAGTTATAAACATGCAAGGGTGCCTAGTGGTTTTTCCATTTGTGATATAAATTATTTAAAAATTAATTTAGAAGCCTAATTAGAAAGATTGAATGAGTACACACTTCAAGTATTTGTTTTTAAATCCTAAACATACTTGAAACCCTTCACTTATAAGATAACTATATAGAACATATCATCATCTCAGTGTTCATGGGGAGACTAGTTCTAGAGATGTGCATGAACAAAATCTACAGATTTTTAAGTGTCCTATATAAAATAGTGTACCATGCACATAAATATAACCTAAGCATTTAAGAGAAACCCTACCTAAGACAAAACAAAACAAAAACAAAAAATTTATCAGTCAAACAAACAACAATCTCTAAATTATTTATATAACTAACACAAAGTAAACATTATGTATATATTTATCATTTAGAGAATGACAAGAAACAAAATGCTGCAAATTCTATATAGCTATGCTAAAAACATTACATTTTTTTTTATTGTGGATTAGTTGAATCCAGGGGTATGTAAACAGCACATGAAGACCAGTGACAACTGTACCTATATTTGATCTCTGTTCTTGGTTACTGGCATATAACTCCTAAAACACTTGAAATTTCCTGTGTGATCAGTCTTTATTCACGAGGAGCTATTTGAACATAAATGAGTTTGTGCTAATGTAACTCATGGCTAGCCACACATCAGCATTACCTACAACCTCTTGTGAGGTTGTACACACAGATGTCCAGGGTGTCTATACCTGGGAGGGTATAGAGACTCTGTGTCACCCCATTCCTTTCATGTGCATCTCTTCTCTTTGTCTGTTCCTGAGTTCTATCCTTGTTAAAACAAAATAACAAATGTAATCACTTTCCAGAATTTCATGAGGGAATTACAGAGGAGTTCGAATGAAACTTTTAATTGATAGTTGGCTGAGCACAAGCATGGGAGTAAAGGGAACTTAATTGTTGTCAGCACCAGAAGTAATGATAGCCTTGTGTATCTGAGGCCTTATGTCGGATCAGGGCTAACTCTAGGCATCTATGTCAGAACTACTAGAACTACATGACAGTTGATTTCAGGGCACTGGGTGTTAAAGCATACTTGAACCATTTGAACTAGTGTAATTATAGTATTACTAATTTTTAAAATAGTATATAGCCTACCACATTCATATTTATCAAGTTTTTAGACCTTTAGCTTTAAGGGAACAAAATTTTAATAGAATAAATTTAAATAATGAGTAAAATTTATACATACCCAAAATGTTCACAAATAATTCATAATATTCAAATGTAAGTAGAGGTTCAGGGAGATCTAGAAAATAATCTGCAATTGTTCTGAATACATCACGTTCAAATCCAACATAAGTTGGACTATTGGTGTCATTACTTCTTGGCCCTAAGAAGCAGAAGGCAAAAGCAATTATTTTAATTTAACACAATTAAAAGTACACATAAGTTTACAACTGTATTTCGTAAGGGAGCTATGGTTAATAATTTATGTTAAAATATATGCAATACACCAATTTAAATCTCATCTTTTCACAGGAGATTACTGTAAACAGACTCTGGCTAGTATTTTGTTCTACTATTATTTTAACACATTAAAACTATAGTAAAGAAAAATTTATGGTATTTTTAAATGCGTTCATTATTTTAATGAGAATTAAAATTGATTTTATGAAGTTATTGATTTTATGAAAACAAGAATAATAGAATGATACAAATAATCCTTCCAAACCATCTTTGTATGTCATTACTTTTATGAATAAATTTACCTTTTGAAAATTCTTAACTATTGAAATATTTTGCTATCATCACTTTATAGAGTCAATACTACTACTGAAAAAAATTATGATTATGGTCACTGTTGATATATTAAAATGATAAACTTCTATACACAGGGTAGAGTCCATCAAAAGGAACTTAAGAATTTATTTATCTAGAATTATTTGCTCTCTAATTTAATGTCTTTAAACTCTGACCTGGGATTTCTGTAAAAATCTTCTACACTAGATTCTTGGGAACATTTCCCTAGTGAATGAAATATGTACTCATATTTTAGAGTTAAAATTAACAAAATCCTTTTTTCCTGAACCAGTTTTTTGTTTGTTTGTTTCCAAATTTTTGTATGGCCATACAAGTTGTAAACATACACACTGCAAAATGATTAAATAAAAAGCAAACCACCTACACACGTAACAGTTTAAAAACTAATATTGACTTTTATGGAGACTAAACTATCTAATAATCAAAAGCAGACAGAAGATATATTTTTAATATGTAGAATATTATATAATTGTTAGTAAGTTTTCTAATATAGAAAAAACAGGTTCACTAGAAATAAAAACAAAGAATTTATAGTTAGATAGTTTAGGTTTGAGTTCTAGGTCCTTTAATTAACAAAAGGTTCTGAGAATCCTGATTTTTAACTCTGGGAAAAAAGTGTGGATAGCAATCTTAAGAATAATTTGCAAGATTATTTTTTGTATATACTAGTGGTTCTCAACCTTCCTAATGCTGCATCTCTTTAATTCAGTTCCTCATGTTGTGGTGACCCCAAATATAAAATTATTTTCACTGCTACTTCAGGACTGTAATTTTGCTGTTATGAATTGAAATGTTAATATTTTTGGAGATAGAGGTTTGACAAAGGAGTTGCGATCCATAGGTTCAGAACCACTGCTAAAGACTCTAGTTAAACACATTGCAATTAACTGAAATCCAATAAGTTATATACTTTGTTGTAATTTAGGTATAATCTGAACTGTGAAGTAAGACACAAATCCCTACAGATGGAAAATAAATGCCTCTGAGAATGCGTGTCTGTGTTGTTGACCATGAGTCACTGGAGCTCAGTACAGTTAAGCAGCAGTGAAAATATTCAAAAGTTTACGTTTAAACTTAGACTCTTTATCTTAATTCCTTGAATAAAATGTTTCTGTAACTTATTTACACAACTGCGACTTATTTTATTATTCTATAATTTTCACATACAATAAACAATATAATTTTCAACATTTATGAAATCCCATTAAATTTTTCAAAAATATTAACTTTAAAAGATCTAGAAAATAACACCTATCACTAGAATTTCTAAAACACACTTTAACTCTTGATGACTTAAAAGCATATACCTTTGCAAATTTTTAATATTTATTTTTAAAACAGTAAGAGTTTTGTAAATGAACTACTACTGTTTAAAAAGGAAAAGGTTGAAAAATAAAATGCAAAAAACTGGTTTGTATAATACTAACATAGCCTTTTCTGTTAATATACCCTATGAATAATCTATTATGGAAAATTATGGATATGGGCTTTATAAAACTTCCTTTCTGATTTACCTCTTCTACTCAAATGCTGTTTTATTTCTAAGCTGCCACCTTCAAGTCTATAGGCCTCCTTGTGGCAATTACTGTGGTTTAGAGTTTACCTAAGAGTCCTTTCAATTTCTATAAGTCTGTAAGTTTATGATTTACTTGAATAAATGACAGGTTATAACTTAAAAATAATTTTTGCACAGAAATTAAAGATCTCATGAGCAATTCTACTTGACTTCCATTTGACTCATAATTTTAAATATTTTCTTCATTCTTGTTAAACACTTTCAATATAATATAACACACACACACACACACACACACACACACTTGTGGTTTAACTTACAATTTGCTAGGCATTTCATAGCAGATAATACCCAATGTGGAAGATCCTCTAGATATTAAAATGCAAAAAACATATATTAAGTCATACAATTTTTATGATAGCATTGTTTTTTTAAAGTTATACTTGACACCAAGGGCTTTTACCAGATGAGTTATGTACTGACTTATGTACTGACTTAGGGCAGATCAATTATCTTAAAATAAAAAAGAATTGAAAAAGTTGAAAATATGACTTTGATTCTATCTATAATTCTTCTTAAACAAGTAGCTTCCCAAAATAAATAATTAATTATATGGGAAGGGGTAATTTGGACATAATCTAATTCTCATTGCTATGCTACCTGACTATTACTGATTTAGGTGAAGCCTTTGACAAAAAGTAACAATGTCTGAATACCAGGTTACTTTTACACCAAGTCCTGCTTAAAATATTCCAATTGATACCCATATCCAGTTTCCTCAACCCTAAATCTTAAGCAAAATATCTGGCACATTTTAACATGTTCTAGCTCTTGTAGACCAGGCTGGTCTTGAACTCACAGAGATCAACCTGTATCTGGCTCCCAAGTGCCGGGATTAAAGGTGTGCACCACCACTGCCTGGCACAATAATGAATTTTTGCCTACATTTTGGATACTTATCCTTGTCATTTTTTTCCAAAGTCATGCATTAATTCATGTTAACAACTAAATAATTATGATAGCAGTAATAATATTTATTTTTTAAAATTCCACTGTTATTATTAAGTGAATATAGCCTTGGAAAGAGATCTATATGTTATATCTAGGTCTCTACATTGTCCTATAAAGACATTGGTTGTAAGTTTGAAGATTACAAATTCTTTTCTAAACACCTACCTGATTTGTCTTGTAGTATAACCACTCCATGCTTACTTGTGTTGGACATGTTGTAAATTATATATTGAGGAATTACTTGGTTTGGGTTTATGAGTTCTTCTATAGATGGCACACCTAAAATGGTTTGCAGGCTAAAACGAAGAGTATGAATTTTTTTTTTAATATAAATGTGAGCATGATTTGCAACAAAGCCACCAGAGTACTTTATTTTTCTTTCAACAAAACTTAAAGGATTATATTTACTGTCTATATCTGCATACATATTCAAGAAAATTCAGAGGAATCCAATAAAACTATTAAACTACAGTGATGACTTTAATTTGAAAGATGAAACTTTTCTTATAGTGTACTAGATTTGCATCAAAATCAGTTACTAAAAGACATTTAAGCATACTTAAGTTCTAAGCTTTGAAAAGTCATGTTTTTATTCACTTGCATACATCTAGATGAAAAAATCAAACCAATAATCCACATACTTCAGAATCTTAACTATAGCTTAATTTTTGTCTTACTAGATCATAATAATATATCTCCAAACTTCTTCGACATCTTGCTGGCTTATTTCTCTGTTGTCAGCTGAGTTTTCTTGGTCTTCTTTGATTAATCTTTCACGATTTATGTTTTCTGTATTTTCCTTAAGAAAAAATATTGCTTTGGTTTGTTATGGTCTATACTTAAACTAAAGGATGGTAAACATTTTTAACACTTTATTTTTTGTTTGTTTGGTTTGATGTTTTTTTCTTTGTGAGTGTAGGACTGAAATTGACATTAGCTACCTTCCTTGCTGGATCTCTTTATTTTTTGAGGCAGGATTTTTCATAGTTAGTAACTGTATTAGTCAAGGTCTACTATGGAGTTTCAAAGTGTCTCAAAAATAGTGGGACACCTAACAATGGCTTTCAGTTTTGCACCTTTCCCAATACATCCAAATCAACTTCATGTCTAGGTACTTTATAGTTTGGTTATCATTATAAAAGACTAGTGGCAGAGAAAAGTTGAAGAGTTATATAATTATGTGGCTATTGTTTAGATAATGAATATACTGCAAATGACCCATACTGAAGTCTTAATCTCTAACCTGGTCCAACTAGGTGGTGCAATGTTTAAAAGGCAAGGCAGGTACAAAAGTTGAATCATAGGCAGAAGGCTTTTGGGACAACTATTGGCACCCAATCCAGGGTCCTCTGACATCTTTTCCCAAAAGTAGCTTCTTCCTTCACATGCTCTTATTATGATTGTAGTGCTTTGTCATTAGATCAAAAGTAACACAGACTAGAGAATATAGACCGAAACTTCTGAAATTTAAGGTTTAGTTTGCCTTCTTGGTGAATGATTCTCAGGTATTTTAACACAGTGGTTGAAATCTGATTAACACATCAAATAGGAGAATAGCAAATGACAAAATATGAAATTATAACATCCTTTTTATTTTTACCTTATTATTGTATTCAACACTGTTTCTGCAGGTCCCAAACATATTCACTTATAATTCTTTAATGTTGTAATGTGGGAAATTTCAGTATTGGCTTCAAATATTAAAGAATAATTTACTTTCAATGATTTCATTATTAAACACATGGTAATACTATTTAGAGTACTGGTTAATAAAAGGATATTTTACCTGAGAGAAAAGTAATCCACGCTTCTTAGGAGTTTTACGAGTCATGTTTCGTAATTTAAAAATACTGTCTTTATCTTTGGAAAAGTACTCTGTGCTTGTTTTCCTGATTTCTGTATGTCTTGGTGGAAGAGTTTTAAGTGGAGAAGTTGCAGGAAATCTGGTTTGAAAATAATATGGAGTTAAATAGGATGTGATAAAAAAATGAACTTTTAGAGTATATTTGAAAAGTCAAACAAAGAATCTGATTTACTTACATTATCAAGTAATGAAGAGTCTAGATAAGTCAATATTACCACTAAACCTTTCAAGTATTTTAGTAGTTTCTTGCTCTCTTTAATATACTGTGCACATTTCAGTTTTGTTTGTGTACAGTGCAGGACTACAGTCAGGATTAGTTTGGTTAAAGAGGTAATGCTTATATACAAATAGCTTTAGAATACTGTTTTATAAATCTCTGAGGAAAAAGAAATGGGCAGTGGTGGCACACACCTTTAATCCCAGCACGCAGGAGGCAGAGGCAGGCCTGTGGGTTCAAGGTCAGCTTGGTGGACAGAACAAGTTCCAGGACAGCCAAGGCTACATAGAGAAAACCTGCCTCAAAACAAAAAACAAACAAACAACAACAACAAAACAAACAAAAAACAAGACAAAAAAAAAAAAAAAAAAAGAAAAGAAAAAAAAAAATCAAGGTTTGGATGTACATCCAGGTTTTTAAAATTCGTTCCAGTTTTAGGACTTAGTCTCTTGCTTCTTTTGATTTATGATTCATTTTGTTTTTATCTAAATATGAAATATTTCAATGATACAAATAAGAACAGAATATGATGCATTTATGTAACCATCAAGCAATATAATTGTTGATATTTTACCAAATAGTTGTCCTTTATGTACATATAAGAAAATCCTTCTCTATTTAAATTCTTAACCCTCTCCTAAGGGAAGTCATAAACTTAGCTTGTTTTTTTTTTAATGTGTTTAGGCTTTCAATAAACATGGAGACTGTAAAAGCAAGGAACACCTGGAAAAGTGTTGTACAAACTTAAGAAACAACAGATTTCAGCCCAGAGTATTATACCATGCAAAGCTTTTTATCACATCAGATGGAGAAAGACATTCCATGATAAAACCAAATTTAAACAGTGACTACTTATAAATTCAGCCCTATAAAGGGCACTAGAAGGAAACCTCAAACTGAAGAATCTAACCATACCCAAGAAAACATAAACATTAAATATCAGATTAGCAAATTAAAAAGGACATTGGGGGGTACATTTTGACAACAAATTAGAGGAATCAAGAAACACTGCTCGTTGATAATACAACATCAATGGACTCAATTCTGGGGGGAAAACACGGGATTCAAAAACAGAGTCTGTCCTGCTTCATGCATAAAACACACTTTCCCATTAAGGATATACATCACCTCAGGGTGGAAGGATAGAATAAGATATTCCACGGTAGCCATTTTAATATCTGATGAAATAGACATCAAACCAAAACTAATCATAAGTGATAGGGAAGGCCATCAAAGAAAAAAAATATCCACCAAAAGGATATTACAATTGTTAACATCTATACATCAAACACAAAGGGACTGTCTTATTTAGAGTTTCTATGTGCTGTAATGGCATGACCAAAAAGCAAGTTGGTGAGTAAAAGGTTTATTTCCCTTATACTTTGACAGTGCTGTTCATTATTGAAAGAAGTTAGAACAGTGATGGGAGATGTCATTCTGTAAATATGTTTCTCATACTGGTTAATGAATAAAGCACTGTTGGCCAATAGGAAAGCAAGATAGGCGGGACTAGGAGACAAAGAGGAGAAAGGAAGGAGTAAGGATGAGTCAAGATGGAGAGAGGGGGGAGAGCAGACTCTCTGGTAAGATGAGACCACGTGAAAATACTTACATTAATAAAAATGGGTTAATAATTAAGATAGAGCTAGCCAATAAGAAACTAGAACCTGGCCAACAGCATTATATCAATTACAGCGTCTCTGTGTGTTATTTGAAGCTGGCGTAGCTGTGGGATCAGTGGGGGGAAAAACCTTACTGACAACAGAACAGGAACTCACCCTTGGCAGGATCCTAGAGTTAGGAGCTAGTGCAGAGGCCAAGGAGGAGCACTTCTTACTGGCTTGCTTCCCCTGGCTTGCCCAGCCTTCTTTCTTATACAATCCAGGATCACCAGCCCAGGCATAGCACCATCCACTATGGGCTGGGCCCTTACCCATTGATCACCAATTGAGAAAATACCTTACAGGTAGATCTCATGGAGGCATTTCTTCAACTGAGACTCCTTCCTCCTTGATGACGCTAAATTGTGTCAAGTTGGCACACAAAACTAGCCAATACAGAACCCAAGTTCATGAAATATAGAGAAATTCAAATCATTTTCACTAAAATTCATTCTAGCTAAAGCAATAAGACAACAAAAGGAGATCAAGGGGATACAAATTGGGAAGGAAGAAGTCAAACTGTCAGTATTTGCAGATTTACATAAGTGACCCAAAAAACTCTACCAGGGAACTCCTACAGCTAATAAACACATGCAGCAAATTAGCAGGATTTAAGATTAACTAAAAAAGAAGAAGAAGAAGAAAAAAAAAAATAGTCCTACTATATAAAGACAACAAAGAAATCAGAGAAACATTACCCTTTACAATAGCCACAAACAACACAAAGTATCCTGGAGTAACATTTACCAAACAAGTGAAAGACCTACATAGCAAGAACTTTGTGTCTTTAAAGAAAGAAATTAAAGAAGATACCAAAATATGGAAAGATCTCCCATGCACTTGGATAGGTAGGATAAATAAAATAAAAATAGCAATCCTGCCGAAAGCAATCTACAAATTCAATACAATTCCCATCAAAATCCCAGCACAATTCTTCACTGACCTTGAAAGGATAATAATCAACTTTATATGGAAATACAAAAGACCCAGGATAGCCAAAACAACCCTGTACAATAAAGAAACTTCAGGAGGCATCACCATTCCTGACTTTAAGTTCTACTATAGAGCTACAGTCCTGAAAACAGCTTGGTTTTGGCACAAAAATAGAAAGTTAGACCATGGAATCATGCCAAAAGTCCTGTATTAACCCACACACCTATGAACATCTGATTTTTGACAAAACAGCTAAAATTATACAATGAAAGGAGGAAAGCATCTTCAATAAATGGTGCTAGCACAATTGGATGGTGGTGTGTAGAAGACTTCATATAGACCCATGTCTGTCGCCATGCACAAAACTCAAGTCCAAATGGATGAAAGACCTCAACATGAATCCAGCCACACTGAACTTCTTAGAAGAGAAAGTGGGAGGTACCCTTGAACAAATTGGTACAAGAGACTGCTTCTTGAACATAACACCAGTAGCACAGACTCTGAGATGGATAATTAATAAACAACAAATGTGGAGCTACAATTTCAGTTTTTTCTTATTATTTTTGTTTGTTTTTGATTACATGACTTCGCCCTTCCCTATCTCCCACCAAAAACCTTCCCATGTAACTAACCCTCCTTGCTCTCTCAAATACTTGCTTAGTTCATATGAAGTTACTTGTATATGTATAATTTTAGGGATGACCACTTGTATTGGACAACTATTTTGGGGCTCTTTACCAGGGAAGACTATTCCTCTTAAGTGAAATGCTGGGAGCAGAAGTAATTAGATTTTTATAATGATGTATCTATCTATTCAGTACCTGAATAGTTGATTGTTGTCATCGAGGTTTTCTGATCCCCATCTACCTTTGATATCTTCAATCACATGATTTTTAAGAAATTTTCTCAATAGTTGAACAGTCTGTTGTCTTGTAACTTCAGGGCCAAAATTACTATTACTTCTTAATAGATCATAAAGCCAATCAACTGCTTCTCCTGAAGTGAAACAATTGCTATATTTTTTTAAATGTTGTCTATGTTTCCTTAAAGGCATTCCTACTCGAAAAGATGTGGTTACTTCATTCCACTGTGAAGAGAAGAAAAATATTGTTCAAAAAAATTATAGCATAAGAAGAAATCTCATTGACCTTGGTATGTATCCAGTGATAAGTTAGTTTGGGCTACATGATGCCCTATCTCAAAATAAACAAAAGGAATAAAGAAAATCATTAGCAATAAAAATTATTTACTTCACAGATGATTATGCTGTAAATGTTCTTGAAGAAATCATCTTACCTGTGCTATTTAAAATCTTATATCTAGCTGATTTATTATGTATTCTAGAGTAAAAGTAATACTTTCTTGTAATAGGCTCTTTTGCTATACATTCATTGGGTTTCTCACATAGGGAATTTGAAAATGAAAAAAAAAAACTGTACTGTTTTTTAGTCCTTGATAAAGCATTTACTGGGCCTTTTCAAACTCTAACATTAATAATATGCTTTATATTCATTATTTAATTGTAAATCCCACACTTTTGAAGTTACTATTATCTTATTTTTCATATAAGGAAAAAGAAGCACAGATTGATAACTTTATATATAAATCATGGTTCTCAACCTTCCTAATTTTGTGAACCTTTAATACAGTTCCTTGTGGTGAATCCCAACCATAAATTTATTACATTGCTACTTTTATAATTAACTTGCTACTGTTATAAATTATAATGTGAATATAATGAAATGCAGGATATCTGATATGTGACCCCTAGGGTCACACCCATAGGTTGAGAACCACTGATCTAAATTATTAACACAAGCATTTAAATTCAGATTTAAATGGACCTGGTGATGGAGGCCTGCAATTTCAGAGGCTGAAACATGAGGCTTGCTATGTTCAGGTTAAAGATGGGCTACAGAGTTAAAAGGCAGCCTGAACAGCTTAGTGAAACCCTGACCCAAAATTAAAAGTAGAAATGATGCTATAAGTTCTTATCACAAAATAAAATCCAAACAAACAATAGCAATAAAAGACTAGGCTTAACCAACTTTGTTTGGATATGTAAGCAATTATTTTACTAGTCAAATAAAACTTCTGGCATGCAACAGTAATAATGGCAAAATACTTTTAATGCCAGGCATGTAATACAGTATTTCTTATGAATGGAGATCTCTGTACTGCTTGGGATAGTGACAAACACTGGGGATCTCTCTGAATTCAAGGTCAGCCTGGTCTGTATGGTGAGTACCAAGACAGTCAGGACCACATAGAAAGAGCTGTCTTAAAATAAATAAATAAATAAATCAATACATTAATGTCAAAACCGTTATAATGAACACAGAATATAAAGCAATAACATTAATTAGTAAAAATAAATTCACTGTACATTTAATGAATCTATGCATTTAAAAAACACTTTCTGAACTACCCTCAATCAGTCAAATGTCTAGATTTCAGACAATAACACTAGAATGTAAAGGTGGTGATGTAGAATGAATACATCATGCTGTAATAGAAAAGAGACATGTGTTAGAAATCAGATCAATAACCTGATTTATGAGACTATTAACCATGTTACTACTGTGTCATATGTCTAACCCTGGCATCCTAACACTGACCCTACTGCTGAAAAACAGTAACTGCATTTTTCTTCCCTCAGCTCCCCATTGCTTACATTCAAGAAACTTTACTGAACTGCTTTACTACCCTGAGTATATAATAGTAAAGTGACATGAGACTCTTCACTCAAAAACACCAGAGAACAGTTTTGAAATGCAGTGGATTTATAGAGTGAAACATTTAGTATTTGTTTAGGCTTTCCTTCTTTGTTTATGAATCTTTGTTCTTCTCTGTACCTCAATATCTTTATACTATTATCTGCCTTGTGGTAATAAAAAAAGGCTTACTTTATGTAAGTATTTATAAGTACTTGGTGACTTTTTTTTTAAGTGTACTTGTATTACTTTCATCTAAGATAGTACATTTTTAACGTGGGGAGAAGACTAAGTCATTAAGGTACCTTTCAGCATTAAATTCTATCGTTTGTTTTGAAAAGCATAACCCCCAACTGCTTGTTGAGTAGTAGAATGTGTCTTCTGGAGAGTCCCTTCTTTGAGCCTTGGTTTCCACACTGATGAAGTAGGACAGGTATTTGAGAGAGGATAACTTGCTTAGTATTCTATAGACTACCACACACTTTCATTTACAGTATATTTTTAGGAAACGTCTTAAAGTGGGTATGTATTACAGGCCCATTGTACCAATGTGGAAACTGAGGTTAGGTGAATCTTTTAATGTCACATAACATACTATTCTGCAGGGTAAGAAATGCAAATGCACAGCCCTGGTGACCACCCTCAATGGTTACTAAAAGTATTCCGGGTTTAGTTTCAACAGTTCTTTCTTCGTACCCAGTTAGCATACATATCCCACAACAAATTTTACAGAGCCAACATGCCAAATTGCCATGCATGCCTCGCTTCCAGTTTGAAACGTTAATTTCTAATTCTGAGAGTGGTATGAGAAGACACCTGAGGAGCTGTCCCGCAGAGTGACAAAGCGGTGCAGCTTTGGGGAAAAGCACTTCGGATCTGTCGCTGAGAAACCAGAATGGAGAGCAACTAAAAAGGAGGAGTCTACCTCAGTACCTTTCTCAGGAAGCGAGGCGCCCTGGGTCCCTCAGGATGCCACTCCCTGGCGAGCCCCTCATGCACCCGGGTGCCCAGGGTCCCGGTCCCCTGTCCTCCAGCAGCTCGTCCACGCTCTTACCAGCTTGGTGGCCCGGTAAGGCCCCAGAGGAGCACTCCGATCCTCCATGCTGTCAGCGATGGGCAGAGTCCATGGAACACGGAGCCCGGGTCGGTGTCTGAACAACTGCCGCGCTGCTGATTTGAATATCTCGGAGCGGAGCCGATTGGTGGGGCCACCGAGTCACGTGACGCCGCACGCCGGGGTGGGGTGGGGTGGGGGATGGGAGGAGGCGCTCGGAGGGGGGGATCTCTGTGTAGGTGGGTGGTGCAGGCTTCCTCAGGTCAGTTGCTGTGTTGCTTAAGAGAACTGGGCGCACCAGACCTAAAGGGATTGATTGTGCACCTCACGAACAGCACGAGGCGAAACGATTCTCCCTTCCTCATTCAGATTTGCAGGTCAAAGCAGGCGGGGCTTTACCGGGACACTGCACCTAAAAGGCTGCCTCTGTGTGTGCTGGTTTCCTTTCCACTTCCCTCCCTGTCTTTCTTGCACACGGTTAGGGTCTACGTGAAAATACATGTCAGCTGCATTTCGTCTTCTTCCATGACTTGTATAGAGCACAAGCAAATCTTCCCATAAAAATTGTCTTTCTTAAGAAAATCGACCGCTATGTCCTTAGAAGACCCTGTCTGTGCTTAAATCATGATCGCACACTTAAAACCAATACCGGGACCTTTAAAAATCAATGATCAATGGAGTACAGGTTTTTAATGTATTTCCTTATAATATTCTGAATTTCTTTTGTGTGTTTTAATGTTTCCCTGTCATCTCTGATTCTGTTAATTAGGATCTTCTCATTCTTGCTTTTGGTTAATTGACATAAAGGTCTGTCATTGTTTATCTACTCAAAGAATCAGCTGCTAGATTCATTAACTGTTTTCTTTGTTACTGTTTTACTAATTTATACTCTGATTTTATTATTTCTTCCTGTATACTAGACTTGGGTTTGGTTTATAATTTTTTCCAATTTCTTAAGTTGAATCAATAAATCACTTATTTGCACACATTCTGATTTTTTACTGTAGGAAGGTAGAGTCATAAATTTCCCTGTTAAGGTTGTTTTTAATATGTCCCAGATGTATTTTTAATATGCAATATGTGTTTTCATTTTTAGCTTAGTTACATGTTTAAATTTTTTTCTTGATCTCTTCTTTGACTCATTGATCTTTTGATAATATACTGTCTCTATGAGTTTGTGTAATTATTAAAGATTCATTCATTATTGATTTTAAGTTTTAGGGCATTGAGGTCAGATAGTATACAAGCAGTTATTTTTTTTTCTGAATTTGTTAGTAATTGTTTTGTGTCCTAGTATATGGCCTATTTTATGGAGTTTACCATGGGATTCTTTGGTGTTTCGCATGAAATATTCTACTGATGAATGGTAGGTCCATTTGATGTATGATGGTATTTAATTCTGACTTTTCTCTGTTTATTTGTCAAGAAGATCTGTTTTTCAAAGGACTGTTAGAATCAATTAAGAAAATCCCTGAGAAAAAAACATATACTTTAAACTGATAAATTCTTATCTTTAATTGCATCTTATAGAATTCCTTGAGTGCCTATGTATATGCCATGTTAGCTATGGTTACATTACTGAAATGTAGTCAGTAATTCTTTACCAGCTTCCTGTCCCATTCTATTTTTTAGATACTTTTATACAAGAAAAAAAGAATCAGAAGCTATTTAACTTGATTAAACTAATCACAGCTTTCTTCATGCTTTTCCTCTATTACAATTTAGCTAAACTGCATTATTTAATGAAGACATGAATACTGTACAAGTAATATACGTTTATCTAGAATACCACAGTGTGAATTTAATTTTCATCTATGATTTTAAAAGTTAATATATTTGCCACATGGTGGTAGTGTTGCTTCTTTTGTTAAGACACAAAAATAGATTTCAGATGCTAGTTTTTAAATATATATATATATATATGTTATGCTATAACATAATAATAATAATGCTAAGTCCAAGGAGATATAACAATAAAGCATTAGTTTCCCAAAGAAGAGAGACCCTTGTTTATTTTTGCTAATTTTAAAAAGCCAGAAATATTGATGCCAATGTTTCCTGAAAAGTGCAATTTCTTTAGTTGCCCATTGTCAACTCCTATCGTACATAGGGAATCTTGTTTTAAGCCTCATCTTTCAAATTACTGTATCATTTAATTAGCTTGACTATTATAAGTTGTTTCCTCCTAAGTACAAGTGCATGCATTTATCTTAAAGAAAAAAGTTAAATGATACTTATATTGGTTACATTCCATGGTCATTTCTTGAAGAAAATTTAGGATCAGTAGCTCACTTGGAAGTTGTCTGGTGTAATCCTCTGCTCTCATAGAGAATTTTCTGCTTCACCCTCAGGGAATCTCTGGTACCATACGGCCCCCAGAAAAGGGACCTGTTTGTTTTTATGCTCAGCAATATGGAACTTTGCTTGAACACTACATAGCTCCATTTTCCTGAATTAAAGCACTTTCATTTGTCTGGAGGTAATTTTCTTGTTCCAAATTATGGGACGGCATTGTTGGCTGCTTTTATTCGGTCACAACGTGTCTCACAGCTCCAAAAAGAGTGACAGTAAGAGCAAGTACATTTGCATTTGTATATCTGTATTCAACAAGTCGTAAATTGTTAGTTTTCTCATACCAACCATAGACTTACTGAACTACAGAAAAGTGGGATTTCTGGTTACTTTGCTTTCAGAAGTACACTTTTCAATAACAATTCTACCACAAGCAGATTTAGAAGAGAAAATAAATCCCTCTGCCACCTTTTGTCAGCCAGCTTTTTGCCAGGGTGGTGAAACAGCTAATCAAGGTATTTAGAAAGAAGATAGGAATTTAGCTCACAGATATGAATCAAGAACAAGATGTTGGAATCTGCTTGTGCTTTTAGCCATGTTATATCCTTATAGCATCGGTAGTGGGGGGAACTGTACACCACAATGAGACAACAGGGAGAGCTGGCAAGGGTCAAACTATGCTTTTACTATTCTCATGAGTACTATCTATCAATTAGTCCTGTAAGAGATAAATTATGGAGGCACATGTTTAATAGCCTGCAGTTATGGGGGATGTTCTTCTGTATGCTGTGAATATATGTTTGTCTTACTAGTTGATGAATTAGGATGCTTTGGCCAATGGACGGGCAGGTTGTAGCCAGGCAGGAAGCATAGATGGGGCTACCAGACTAGGAGAATGATAGGGAGAGTGCAGAGAAGGAGTGGCTAGAGAGATGACAGGGAAGAAAGAGGCCTGGGAATTCCAGTAAGCCAAAATGACACAGAGATCATAGACTAATAGATATGGGTTAAAATGAGAGAGCTATCTAATAACAAGCCTGAACCATCAGCCAAGCAGTTTATAATTAATATTAGCCTCTGTTTGTTTATTTGGAACTAAATGGCTGCAGGGCCAGGTGGGACAGAAACTCCCATTTTTACTGAAGACCTCCCACTGTATTCTACCTCAGAAAGTTTTAATTGCCTCCAAATAACAAGTAGCTCTGAGAATGACATCTTCAGTCTCTGTCATTCCTGGAGAGTAGTATGAATAACTTTCACTTAATTAGAAGTGTGTCCACTAGACACAAGGTGTCATATTTTACATAATGACTGTTTTATCTGCCGAGAAAGGGCTTTGAGTAAATAAGGAAACACCAAACTTCCCAAGATGATGCCCTCTCCCTCAAAGGACTCATTATTGCAAAACATATGCAAATACATTTGGAGTAGCCCCAACGTATACATATGGCTCAATTTTTTCATTTGTGCACATTCACTGTACAAGCAATCATTTTCATAATGACATTATCACCCGGGTATATCATACACTTTCATCATATTTACACACATTCATTGTGTTCTCCTGTCCTAGAAAGCTTCTTCTTCATCCCAATAACTTTCATGTAATTGATCCTAAGTGCAAAAGCTGATCTTAACTACTTGGAAACACAAGAGTATTGACTATATATGACTAACAACTTAACTGAGAATTATATAATTTTTTGTAGACTTAATTTTAATATTCTATGATAGCAACATTTGATTCACTTTTCTATAACAAACTATTTATCTGATGGTAATTATTTTTTATTTAAAAATCATTTTTCATTTAACATACTAATCCCAGTTACCCCTCCATTCCCTTCTACTGCCCCCCACATCCCCCTTCCTATCCTCATCCATTCCTCAAAGAGGGTAATGTCTTTTTTGGGGAGTCAACAAAGTCTGGCATGCCAGTTTGAGTCAGGACCAAGCTTCTACCTCCTGTATCAAGGCTGAACAAGGTATCCCACCATAAGGAATGGGTGCAACAAGTTAGTTCATACACCTGAGATAACTTCTGGTGCCACTGCCAGCCCCACAACAGATCAGGTCACATAACTGTTACCCACATTCAGAGGGTCTAGTTAAGTTCCATGCAGCTGTTGGCCACAGTGTGTGAGCTGCCACTAGCTCTGGTCAAATGTCTCTGTGGTTTTTCCCATCATGCTCTTTACCCACCTTGTTCATATGATCCCTCTTCCCTCTCTTTAATTGAACTCCCAGAGCTCAATCTCAAGCTTTGCTGTGGGTGAATGCATCTGCTTCCATAAGTTACTGAGTGTAGGTTCTATGATGACAATTAGGGTATTCACTAATCTGATTAAAGGGGATACCCTCTCAACTATTTGCTTGGAGTCTTATTTGGGGTCATCCTTGTAGATTCGTGAGGATTTCTCTACCACCAGGTTTCTCCCTAACCCTATAATGACCCCCTCTATCTGGAAACAAGCTAAATACCCATCAACTGAAGAATACGTAAAGAAAATGTAGTACATTTACACAATGGAGTATTACTCAGAGTTAAAAAACAATGACTTCTTAAAATTTGAAAGTAGATGGATGGAACTGGAGAAATACTGACTAAGGTAATCCAAACACAGAAAGACAAACATAGTATGTATTCACTCACAAGTGTATATTAGATGTAAAGTATAGGATTACCAGGCTACAATCCATAACCCCAAAGAAACTAGGTAAAAGTGGGGGAACCTTATGATAAGTGCATATGGAGGACCCCAGGAAGGGAAAATAGTTAAGATCTCATAGATAAACTGGGAGGCAGGTCAAAGGGTGGGGATGGGGGAAGGAAACATGAGGGATCAAGAGGACCAAGTTGGGGAAGGATGGAGGGGGAGAGCACTCTTTAAATTTGTTAGTCAGTTAAAACATAACCACATTTATTAACTTAAAAATATGGAAATCCAAGTGCAGAAACTAAATATGCATCATTGCAAGGTTCAGATACATATTGCCTTTGGAATTGTTTTGCTTGTAAAGCTGAACCACACACAACCACTATGGAGCCTGCCTGGTCTTCCTTCACCCTAGGACAAAATTCTTGCATCAAGCGAAAGGAACATAGTATCAGCTCAAAGCTTGCTATTCTGAGTTCTGGCTTAAGACAGAGTTGAAGGCAAAATTTGAGGCATTCAGTTATTCAAAATCTAAGTAATATTTGTTCAGCAGAGAGAAGTAAATTACATAAACAAAATTTCTACCTTTGTGGAACATTCTAATGGGAATATATACAAGAAATTCAACAGACTGTTCCTTCTTGCCTTAATATTTAGAGTCTGATAGGTGATTTTGGAACTAAGAAATGTTGGCAGGGAAAGAATAAGAATGACTGTCATGTTTCAGATCTTAATTGCCCGTAAAAGCTGTGTTTTGAAGGTGTTGTCACCAGCTTGTGAATTTACTAAAAAATTGTTGGAACTTTAGGAGGTGGGACCTAGTATTCACTGTAAGTGTGTCCTTGAAGGGGATATTGGGATTCTTGCCCTTTTCCCATACTCCATGCTTTCCAGTTGCTTCCAGAAATGCATTTCTTCACCACATGTACCTGATATAAGCTGTCTCACCACAGGCCTAAATCAAGGAGACCCCATGGCTATCTATGTACCAAAGCCCCAGCAACCATAAAACATAATAAAGTTTCTTTCCATGTAAATTTATTTTTTTCAGATGATTTTGTCATAAACCTGAAAAAGTTACTCATAGAAGTATCCACAGTACAGGTGAAAGCTTGGAGAGCATTTCCAACCTAGATTTGCGAACGAAGAAAGAAAAGTGATTCTCTTGTCAGGGTTTCGGCAGAAATTTGTTCTCATCCTTTTTTGTAATCCTCCTCTGTTTAATGGACTTTCCCCTTGTTTTTAATACCAACCTTTTCTCCAGGATAAGAAATGTTACTCATCTGAACTCTATCTATAGTTGATGCTGTGCCAGCCACTGTCTGAATCAAGCTGGATACTATTTAGGAAGGAAAGTATGTGAGATAGGTATGTAGATGGATGGCAAAATGAGAGACAAGGAAGGAGGGATGGAGGAACAAATGGGCCCTTGTTTGGGCTAGTGTAATAAGTGCAAAGGTAAGTGACAGACAAAGTAAAACAAAATAAATTAATGAGATGTGATCCCAAATGGGTTACACAATCATCCTTGTCTTACATTCTTGGATACACAGGCTTCTCTAAGTGGACTCAGTAGATTTAAATTGAGAGCATATGAAGTTGGGAGGCAAATGTGGGAGAGGGATAAGAAAGGAATTAGAGTAGAAGTACTTGCGATAAATGTGATCAATAAAAATAATTTAAACAACAGATAAATGGATTTTAAAATAATAGATTAAACAGAGGAAAGACTTAAAGATACTGATAAGATTCTTGGAAAAATGAGTGGTGAGAAAATAATCATAACAGGAAGATGTGATGGAATCAGAAAATCTGACAGACAGTAAATAAAACTGTAGACTTTGGTCTGAGGATAAATGATCAAAATGTATCTTTAAAATGGACAGAAGGCCAACAGGACATTGGCGAGGACCTGCTCTGCCTTGACACCATGATAATGAAGGTAATTTGTCCTTACTGTGAGCAGGAGTTAGGGATTCACAACTATAAGAATTAGACAAAGACCTAGGCTTAAATATTGAACTTCCACTGAGATGAATTCTTTTTTTCCAGTGTACATAAATTTAATTTTTATTTATTTTTTATTTTACATGTCGATCCCAGTTCCCTCTTCCTCCCTCTCTTCCTCCCTCTTACACTCTCTGCCCCCTCACATGCACCCTGATCACCCTCCCCTCACATCTCCCACCCCAATTCTACATGTAGGGCAATGCCATCCAGGTGGGGTCATGTAGATCTGGCAAGTCATTTGAATTAGGGACTAGGACTTCTCTCCTGTCTCTAGGTTAAGGGAATATCACTCCATGGGGGATGGGACCACAAGGTCCTTTTGTGCACCAGCAATACATCCTGGCTCCACTGTCTGAGGTTCCTTAGACTGCTCAGTCCTACTGACTGAGACCCATATTCAGGGGGACCTGAGTCAGTCCCATACTGGATACACAGCTATCAGTCTGGGGGCCTGTTAGCTCCTCCTTGTTCAGGTCAGATGTCTCTATGTGTTTCTGCAACCAGGTCTTGTCCTCTCCCTCTGCATCTGGATTGAAGATCTAGCTAAAGCAATGAGACAACAAAAGGAGATCAAGGGGATCCAAATTTGAAAGGAAGAAGTCAAACTTTCTCTATTTGCAGATGACATGATAGTTTACATAATCAACCCAAAAAAACTCTACCAGGGAACTCCTACAGCTGATAAACACCTTCAGGAAACTAGTAGGATACAAGATAAACTAAAAAAAAAAAAATCAGTAGCCCTACTATATACAGAAAACAAAGTATCTGAGAAAGAAATCAGAGAAGCACCATCCTTTACAATAACTACAAACTACACAAAGTATCTTGGAGTAACACTTGCCAAACAAGTGAAAGATCTATAGAGCAAGACTTTGTGTCTTTAAATAAAGAAATTAAAGAAGATAGCAGAAAATGTAAAGATCTCCCATCCCCTAGGAAAGGTAGGATCAACATAGTAAAAATGGCAATCTTGCCAAAAGCAATCTACAATTCAATGCAATCCCCATCAAAATCTCAGCACAATTCTTCACTGACCTTGAAAGGATAATACTCAACTTTATAAGGAAAAACAAAAGACCCAGGATCACCAAAACAACCCTGTACAATAAAGGAACCCCTGGAGCATCCATGACTTCAAAGTCTATTATACAGCTATACTCCTGAAAACAGCTTGTTATTGGCACAAAAATAGACAAGTAGACCAATGGAATTGAATCAAAAATCTTGATATTAACCCACACACTTACAAACACCTCATTTCTGACAAAGAAGCTAAAATTATACAATAGAAGGAAGAAAGCATCTTCAACAAATGGTGTTGGCACAACTGGATGATGGTGTGTAGAAGACTGAAGGTAGACCCATGTCTATCGCTATGCACAAACTTAAGTCTAAATGGATAAAAGACCTCAACATCAATCCAGCCACACTCAACCTCTTAGAAGAGAAAGTGGGAGTTACCCTTGAATAAATTGGAGACTGCTTCCTGAACATAACTCCAGGAGCACAGACACTGAAATTAATAAATGGGACCTCCTCAAACTTAGAAGCTTCTATAAGGCAAAGGACACAGTTGGCAATACCAAGCAGCAGCCCAAAGACTTGGAAAAGATCTTCACCAACCCTACATCTGACAGAGGGCTGATCTCCAAGATCTCAAGAAACTAGTCATCAAAACACCAAATAACCCTAATACAAAATGGGGTACAGAACTGGAGAAGGAATTCTCAATAGAGGAAATCAAAAAGGCTGATGGATACTTAAGATAGTTCTCAACATCCTTAGCTATCAGGGAAATGCAAATCAAAAAACTTTGAGATGTTATCTTACTCCTGCCAGAATGGCTAAAATTAGAAACACCAATGGCAACTTATGCTGGAGAGGATGTGCAGAAAGGGGAACACTCCTCCAATGCTGGTGGGAATGCAAACTTGTACAGCCATTTTGGAGATCGATGTGGCAGTTCCTCAGGAAAATAGGAATCAATCTACCACAGGACCCAGCAATCCCACTCTTTAGCATATGCCCAAATGATTCACATCCATGCAACAAAGACATCTGTTCAACTATGTTCATAGCAGCATTATTTGTAATAGCCAGAACCTGGAAGCAACCTAGATGCCCCGCAACTGAAGAATGGATATAGAATATATGGCACATTTACACAATAGAATACTACTCTGCTGAAAAAAAAAATCCAATCTTGAAATTCGCAGGCAAATGGATGGAACTGAAAAACCGTCCTGAATGAGGTAATCCAGTCACAAAAAGAACATGGTATGTACTCATTCATTTATGGATTTTAGACATAGAGCAAAGGATCACCAGCCTATAATTCACGCTGACAGAGAAACTAGGATACAAGGAGGAATTTAAAAGATTCCTATAAAGTCCCTCACTGAAGGGGAAAGTAATAAGATCTCCTGAGCATATTGAGAGATGGGGGCAGTGAATGAAGAGGGAGCTAGGAGAAACATAAGGGGATGATAGGAAAGTATGTGGGACTAGGAAAATTGAGTCAAGTGAGGAATAGACTAGAGAAAATAGGGAGTGATGCCATGGGAGAGGGAGTCATTATAGGTCTGAAGAGAAAACTGACTCTAGATACATGTTCAGAGACCTGTAAGACTGACCCCCAACTAACAATATGAGCAACAGTGGAAAGGCTACCATAAATGACCTTCCCTGATAATGAGATTGATGACTAAATTATCCACCATCATAGAGCCCTCATCTAGTACCTGATGGAAACAGAAGCAGACACCCATAAGTAAACTTGAGCCGAACAGGAATCCAGATGCAGAGTGGGAGCACAAGACCGGGCTACAAAAACCTACAGGGACAGCTGACCTGAACAAGGAGGAATAAATGCACCCCCAGACTGATAGCTAGGCTCCAACATTGGACTGACTCGGGCCCCTTGAACATGGGTCTCAGTTAGAAGGCCTGAGCAGTCTAAGGGACCTCTAACATTCGAACCAGGATGTATTCCTGGTGACCTCTGACAGTGGAACCAGGGTGTATTCCTGGTGCACAAAAGTCTTTGGGAGCATATTCCCCATGGAGGGAAACTCCCTTAACCTAGAGGCAGGATGGAGGCTCTAGTCCCTACTCCAAATGATTTAGCAGATTTTGTTGATTCCTCCTGGAAGGCATTACCCTATATGTGAAGTGGGCGGGGGCAGAATGGGATGGGAGGGAGGGCGTGTTGGAGGGAAGAATGGATGGATGGATGGAGGGAAGGAGGGAAGGATGGAGAGATGGGGTTGAAACTGAAATTAGAGCAAAAATATTTAAAATAAAAACAGAGAAAAATTTGCATATAAGATCTTATGTTAACATGATAGCTTTATGTCATCTACTAAATACCAGGCATCCTTCCTCATATGATTTCAGACACAAATTCTCTCAGGTAGTGATAATGAAATGAGTAATGCCAAATTAGTCACTTTCTAGACAACCAGCATCACATGCAGGAATGTTCTGTTTATACTTTTAAAATGATTTTTTAACAAACAGCTAGCTGTAAATGTCAGCCTTTTATACCTTAAATACTTTTAAAAACTGACAGAAGTATTTGGGAATGAAATAAGATTTTCATTCAAAACTTTAACACAATAATGTTCTAATATAAGCTAAAACTTTATAGATCCACATACCTCTACCGGGATAGAAGCACATAGTTAGGCTCTCTTCTGAACAGTGTTTTCTCTGCTACCCTCATGTTAGAAATGGCCAGACAGAGTCCAGGCTCCCTTTCAGATGTTTTCTTGCCATTAGCTATGACATAGATCCTTTTTTTTTCTTACTAAAAATTGATCAGTTCTCTTGTGCCCTAAACAGATATTTTATAAAGGAAATGAACCTGCCTCTGCCACAACCTCAGCATGCCTATTTTGCAAAAGCTATAACCACCTTGTTGGTGGGTAGTTTTCAACCATCCTCCTCTTCATTTCTCAAGAGGTAGAACTAGTAACAATATAAAGCTCTGCCATGCAAATGGTCTTTATTGTCATAAACTTTAAGAAACACTTTGTAAGATAGAAGGAAGGCATGCTCTGTTCTGTAATATTTGGAAGTGTTCATTTTAACTGGGCCACTTGTTAGGGCAAAATTGCTCTAACCTATAATAAATGATCAGACTGCCAGATGCATGCTTGTACTGAATTAATAATTTATGTCTCCTTGGCCTCATGTGGGCTGCTTGCTCCACTGGAATGTTCAAGCACCATGGAAACGCTGGGAGACATTTTCTATTAATTGTATGAATGTTTGACAGATAACAGTACAGTACCATGGAATTAAGCTCTACTGCTGATGAATTATGATCAGCTCATATCCTGTTTTATTGTATTATTTGCAGTGTGTGTGTGGCTTTGCAGTCTCTGTCCTTGTCCACAATCACCTTTCCCCCCAAACCTCAATTCAGTATGTATTGCATTGTCTATATAATTTTCATAAGATACAGAAAAGTATTCAGTTTTTTAATTAAAATTTCTCTGCTTTCTAAAAATTCCACTGTATGAACAAATAATTTTTGTAAAAATTTTCTTTAAAGAAGACTAAAAAAAGTCTAACTTTTTTTTCATGATTTAACTACAATATTAGTCACAATTATGCTACACTTCAATTCCTATGCAAAAAAATGGCTTCTTAGCTGAAAAATAATCTACTTTTAATCTTAAAAAAAAGAACATCCAACCTTAAAACCACAATGTCCATTGTTTTTTATTTGTGTTCAAGAGAAGTCTTATCCTTCTAGTCCAGTGAAAAACATTTACTACTTTTCTAAACTGATGATCTCTAAATTAGTTGACTAAAGTTTCCCTTTAAAATCCCTTTGGGTCTTATGGATATATTCAAAATAGAAGCTAGTCATGCAAATCTCTAGGCAGAGCTTCCTGGACAAATAAGTAACTAACCATTTGGACAGCATGGCACAAAGTTGTAATCTCAGCCCTTAGAAATGTGAGGCAGGAATATTACATGTTCAAGTGCTGCACGGGAGATACTGTTTTGAAATAACAAATGTAAGAATGAAAAGAAGGGAGGAAGAAGGAAGGAAGGAAGGAAAGAAAGGTGGAAGGAAGTAAGGAAATAAGCAAGAAAGAAAGGGTAGGTGGGTCTTTCTTGCTTCTCTTCTCAAAACTACATTAAAGAGATGCAGGGATGCGTTCTCACTATTACACACAGAGCCTATCTCTATCATGAGCAATAAAGCTTTTGAGCTCTTAGGGAAGCAAAGAGTTTTTAGCTTCATTATTTTGATCCTTGAGCAGGCAGGTCTTTCCTATTTCAGTCCTGCCCTGTTGTATTTTCTCACGCCTTCCATTCATCCCTACTATGTGCTAGTTCTGGAAAGCCTGGCATCCTCTCAGCCAACTATCTCTTGAGGATCTTCCCATAGCTTTGTACCTCTCTTCACAGATATGGCCAAAATGCTCACTGAACAGTGGTATAGGGAGGATGCAAACATGTTAAAACAAAAATAATAGTTTCCCTGCTGCAGGGATTTCAGAGAGAACAGATAAAGTTTCAAGTGAAAAAAAGCACTGGTAAAGGATCTAAACTTTATGAAAACCTCGCAAGCATAGACACCTAGCAAAGTAGGATCTGGAAAATGGTCCCAAACTGCCCACATTTTAATACCTACCACGATGGTGTTGGGTTATATACAAGGGTAACTTCATGCACATGAAGGAATTCATGTGTGAATAAGAAGGAAAGTCATATGTCAGAGGCAAGAGTGAGCAGTAGAGAAGAACTGAAGGAGAGATCAAGGTGAACTGCAGTGCTGAGATTATGGCAGCCTTGAAAACTGAGGAAACAAAGACACTGAACCCCAGTACCTTCAGAGGAAATACCACCAACTTGATTATAGCCACCGAAAATCATTTTAGATTTCTAACCTTTAGAAATAAACAGACCAAATTGTGTTTGTTATATATGCAAATATGAAACAGGAAGCTAATACCCAAAGACAGATGAGGGAAACATTGCTGTGTGTGAACAATATTAAATACTTCAGAATATACAGTATATCCCATGAAATAAAAGATGGGAAGAAGTAGTTCAAACAATAACAAGAACAAAATTTTACTTTACTTTCTCCTTAAAGTATTCTCATTCTTTTAAAAATATGACTCCCCAAACAACATCTTAACCAAGGCATCATAGTATTCTCCAATTTAGTAATGAAGTAGCTGCATCTCATGAAAACTACTTTGTTCAATTTTGAAGTTGCTCAAGTGCTGCTTTAGAGTTGTTTAAGAGTCTGGGACTGCCATCTTTTACATTTTTACTCCTTTTCACGGTACCACCACACTGTGCCAGGTGTTATGAATGGTTCTTCCCACCAGCCTGGTCCTAGACCACATCAGCCCTAAATGAACACTCAGATGTTATATTACTAATAAAGCTGTTGGCCGTTGTCTAGGGTTTCTTATTGATTAGCTCTGTCTTAATTATTAACCCATAACTACTAATCCATGTATTTCCATGTGGTCTTGGCTTACTGGACAATGCCAGACCTGCAACTCCTTTGCCTGCTGCATGATGACTGTTCAGCATCTCTGCAGAGAAGAGTGATTTCCTGTTTGTTCCTGCTTATATTCCAGTCTGTCTGTATAGACGTCCAGACTGCTATGGTTAGCTAGTAGCAAGTTTCTGCTCAGCTACCTCATTTCTTGTCAGTCCAATGAGCTAGTCAGTGTTTTATGTATTAACCAATAAGAGAAACATATACAGAAGAACATTCTCCATCAACAGGCCATTTATTTTTAGAGAGATGTGAATGTCAGGCAAAAGGGTATGAAGTCTGCTCTCCAGCAAAAAAGTTTTTGAGCATGAGTGACATGAGCACTAACATAACTACTCAGGTAGTTAAGTGGGTGAGAAAAGGAAAGCAAAATAAAGATGTGGATGGGCTAATGGTGCATCCCATAAATGTGAAACACAGGTCTAAACTAAACTCCCTTGACCTAAAATGAAAATTTAGGAAAGATATTATTTTATTCAATGAAGTAGAATAGAAATATTAATTTTATTATCAATTAACAGAAAATTAAGAATGGGTTAAGAAGAAAGAAGTATGGTTGCCAACTGAACAGAAATTCTGATTTCATGACACAGGTCTGAATGGTATGAGGACACTCAGTAAAATCTCAGCAAGGCATTTTCTCATTCCTAGGGAGCAGTGACCTGACCTTGTAGGTTCTATACTCAGGAGTTCTGAAATAGTGGGTAAAAGGGACGAGACAAAAGTGGCAGATCTGTTCAGAGGTTAAATTGGATCAAGTCTTACCCAAGCTTGGGCCTAGAACATCTTTCTTCAGATACAGAATGGTGATTTACATAATGGGAATTAGTCACCCTTATCTGCATCAGAGGAGATAAATATAATACCTCACCTATTCCACTACAGAAACCTGTCTCCCTATGCACCCAGTATTTTCTTATATGAAATGAGATCTTTGTTAAATTATAAACTGCCACATGCATTATTTAATAGCAATGTATTGTTTAAACTTAAAAGCTAGCTCAAATTGAATTTTGCCATATTCTTGCCCCCTGTGGTTGGGAAGCTCAGTTTTCCCAGTCCTGCACAAGGAAGAAGGCTATCTGTGGAGGAAAGTATGGAGAAAGTTCATATTCCAAGCTGATGTGGATCTGTGTATTCAAAACAGAGAGTTGAACCTGGAGAATGCTGGAAGTTAGATAATGGATCAGATAGAGCATTTGGTGAGCAAAAACTGACCTGAACAAATTGGACAGTCTTGGGTGCTCAGTTAAGAATATGTGGTCCTATGTGCTTGCAGGAGACAAACATAGAAGACTGTTGGAATTGCCAAGTCAGGGTAAGACAGCCTTTCTACGTCCCTGCTTTTGTTGTGGTCTGTCAGGTACTCTTGGCCTTAGCCAAAACTGGCTGTACCAACGTTGTTGTGATACCTTGGCTGACTGTCCAGGTAGCTTGCTCTTTCTGTTCCTGCTGTACTTTTTGGATGTTGCCCATCCCCATTTTCTGTCTATCCTAGTATTGTTATTTTCCTTCTTGGGTCTTTGATGAGGTTGAAGATTAAACTATCACAACTATTATTCTTTCTTCCTAGGTAGATATATTAGGTATTAGACTTAAGTTTTCCAGCTTAGGACAACTCTATTGTAAACACTGTTATGCCTTTACCCTAGGACTAGATACGTAGATCTTAAGTTTGTATGTTCTCAATTTTCCTTTTCTTAGAGCACACTTGTTATTCACTGTTTTGTATATAGTTTTGTATCAAGCCTAAATCTCTTTTTTAGATTAAAAGGGGAATTGTAGTGAGATATTCACTTTGTCCACATCTATGGCACTGACCACGCCTATTGGGGGTGGATTCAGGGGTAGAAGTTACCTGGGGTAACTAGGTCTGAGGAGGGGCCTGGAAGTGTTCTCTTGCTTGCAGCACGGGGACAGGAGAACATCCGGAGGCATCCTTGGGACCAGGAACCTGCTGGTGTTCATCTGTCTATGTTGTACATTATTTCTCCCTGAATAAACATCTATTCAGCTTAGTTGTTTCTCCTGATCCTTATTAAACCACGGCAGTTTAGTTTTGAGTTTGTTTGCATATTTGACTTTATTTTCCATGTGTTACTATGGAAAAAAATTGTTCTATTCCTTTTATAAAAAAGACAGTTTGTTCTTTCAGGATATTATATCATACTATAAAACTCTGAGGCTTCAGATCAGGGGGGCAGAGCAAGGAACTAGTTGATAGGAATGAGCTAGAATGAGGAAGGAGCACCCAGTAACACAGCTATGTATAGGAAGGAGTAGGGAGGGACTTATAGATTTTTAGTCATTTTTTGTTTGGGACAAGTGTAGAGATGCTTTTCTTGCTGGGTTTCTAACCAAAGAGGAAGGCCAGCTGTTTGCTTATTTGTTTCTCTGATCTAGCAGGTTTTCACCTCAACATCTGATACCCAAGTCTTTATTGGTAATTAGAGTGATAGAGACTTAGTTAAAACCTACATTTGGTTGCTGCATCCCAGCCAGTGACAGTAGGAACAGAAATATCAACGTGCTGTGGATTGAGCAGTGGGGTGCTGACTGTACAGCCTTAGTGCACAGATGGTAGTTAAAATATCAGTAGATTCACATGTGGCTGCAAAGGCAACAGAAAAACACTTGTCATTCCAATGAGAGACAAAACCTCACTAACCTGCACAGCAGTCAACTACTATTCTTGCAAGGCTCTATTCTTCACCTAAACTGCTCAAGAAAATTCCTTGTAGGGACTCCAAAGGGTGAAATTGTAGAAGGGACCCCAAACTTTTCACTGATATCACTGCTGTGAACAAATTGTGAACTTAGCAGATTTGGTGGGAAACCTGGAAAATTACTAAAGAGAGAGTTAAGTAATATCAAAAAAACAAAAATATTCCCCATATTCATGGGGAATTATCATAATATAGGGATACAGGTTTCTGTAAAGCACTACAATGGATGGCTTGAAAATGGGAAAAATAAATGAAGGGATAACTGACTTAGCTGGGATTGACATAATGCTGATTATAATTACTATCACTTTGAAAATTCATATCTTATCCTTAAAAAAGTGGTTTGAAAACTCTGCCAAAAATGAAAATTTGATTAATAAGATACATACTTTAGAAGGACTTACTATTGATAATATATAATAAGCCTTAGAAAAACCTAGTAATGAGAATAAAAATATTCAGACACTGACAGAGGAATTTAGACAAGAACCTACTGCACCACTGTATGACAAAGAGGGATATCATAAGGTTATTAGAAAGCCAAACTTACTTTATCCAGTTACCATAAAGACTGATCAGCAGACACTAGGCATCCCTGAGGTTATGAAGAAGTCAAATGGAATCCAATGGAAATAGATTTGAGGAGATTTAAGGAAGTTGTTGTTTCATATGGTATATATTCACCCTATGAGAAACATATATTAAATTCATGGACAACTCAGAATAAAATTATTCCTCCAAGACTAGAATTATTTGGCTACAGCAATATTGGAAGCTGATCCTCAATTATAATGGAGAACATGGTAGAAAGAGTAATATAGGACTTTATAACAACAAAATGGGAATAGATGTATTGATATTTCTCAAGAACAGTTTCTTGGTGAAGGTCAGTATGCTGAACTGCAAAGACAATTTGAATTAGGTGATCACACCTTAGCACTGTGCTGTTTAACAGCTTTGATTGTTTGGAACAAGGTTGAAGAATCAGGAAAGAGGTCTGAGTAATTTATTGAAATTATACAAGGCCAAAAAGAATCCTTCACTGATTTTTCTTTGCAAAGATGGATTTCAACTGTAAATAGAATAATATCAGATCCAGAAGTCAAACAAATACCAATTTAATCTTTGGGTTTTGAAAATGCTTAGCCTAGACATATGGGGGAGGGTCTAGGCCCTGCCCAAAATGATGTGACAGACTTTGATGATCCCCAATAAAAGTCCTCACCTTTTTTATGGAGCAGAAGAGGGCTAGTATGGGGGTTGGTGAGGGGCATGAGAGAACAGGAGGGAGAGGAAAATTGGATTGATATATAAAATGATATTGTTTCTAATTTAAATAAAAATAATCATGAAATTGAAACAAAAAGAAAGGAAGAAAAGGCTAATTCAGAATGCAAAAGAGTAATTGGCATTTAAAGGAAAGATCAACATCCATAGATGAATGAATGAGAAATACAGCTGATATTATATCTCATGCTAATGATACTGCTTTGATAGGAGAAATAATTTCTAGAAAATTTAAGTTAAAATGTCAGATGTTATAATTGTGGTAAACAAGGTCATATGAAAAGGAATTGTAGGCAAGGCATTCTTAGAAACAATTTTTTTTTTCTAGAGACAATCCAAACAGAGGGCCCCAGCCTTCTCAAGTATTGAGAACGTGTGGCAAAGGGCATCAGACAAGCAAAGGACAGGCAATGTAAACATTTGAACTTGGGAAATGTCTTAGGCTCAAATATCAAACTTGGTTCAATCATTCCCTACTAGTGTTGAAGGAACTCATCAAAAAAGAAATTAAAAGACTTAATACCTGTAGTATTGGTGCTCTGGTGAAAACATACAAAGAGGAGATTCTTTTCATTGCTTATGATATAAGAAAAGTTACAGAAATATTTCATCCACAGAAATTACAAATCAATAGAAATCAATTATGAACTCAATGATTTTCAAGAATTCCTGGGTGTTATTAATTGGCTATGGTCCACATTTGGATTAAACACTCAAAAGCTAAGTAATATATTTCAAACCTTACAAGGTGATGAGAACTTAGTACTCCAAGAAAATAATGCTGAGGCTGAGAGAGAGAATTGGCTCTGATAGAAAAGAAATTACAGGATGCACATGTGAATCACTTGGCTCTAGAACTTAATTGTATAATGGTTATTTTCCCCTCTACACATTCTCCTACACTAATTTATATGCAGAGAGAAGATAATATCTTAAAACTGTTATTTTTAGCACACAAATAGAGTAAAAAGTTAGGAGGCCTGGGTAGTCTGTAGTACCTCTGACAGTGGAACCAGTATTTATCCCCAGTATACAAATGGAGCCTGTTTCCCATGAAGAAATACTCTCTCAGTCTAGATACATGGAGGAGGCCTTGGCCCTCCCCCAAATGATGTGATGGACTTTGATGATTCCCCATGGGAGGACTCATCCTCCCTGGGGAGTGGATGGGGGTTGGGATGGGGGGTTGGTGGGGGTCATGGGAGGATGGGAAGGAGAGGGAAGTAGGATTGATCTATAAAATAGAATTGTTTCTAAATTTAAAAATTAAACAAATTAGTTAATTAAGACCTATGTAAAATATGCTTCTAAATTGGTTCTGAAACTGTGGTTGTTTCTCCAGTACCATGCTTGCCTGTATGCTACCATATTCCCCACAACGATGATAATAGATTGAACCTCTGCAGCTTTAAATAAGCCACCTCAATTAAATGTTTTCTTTATAAAAGTTGCCGTGGTCATGGTGTCTTTCACCAGCAATAAAACCTTTACTAAAACAACCAGTTACCAGGAATGGACACAGCTGAAACTGGTGTATCTTTTACTAATGCTGAAATTGCCTCATTATGGGCACAAAATAAACATTGGTAGAGACCCTCCCATTGTATCTTGGGAGAGACAAGCAATAATTATTCCAAAAGCAAGGGACTCCAGCACATAAAAGAATTAATTGGTTATTTCCTCATGTAGTAAGAGGAACAACAATTTCTGGAGTTCCTACATTCCATATGGACGCAAACAAATCAGGAAAGGCAGGTTATAAATTAGTAAAAATGAGTAGTGACACAAAGCATGTACAATTCAGTTAAAAAAAATCATGCCCCCCCCCAAATATGGGTCTCAGCTAAAAGGACTGAGCAGTCTAAGGGACCTCAGACAGTGGAACAAGGATGTATTCCTGGTGCACAAAAGGACCTTGCGGACACATTCCCCACGGAGGGACAATGCCTTAACCTAGAGACAGGAGAGTAGTCTTAGTCCCTACTTCAAATGACTTGACAGGTTTATATGACCCCACTTGGATGGCATTGCCCTACATGTGGAATTGGGGTGGGGAGATGGGAAGGGAGGCTCTTCAGGGTGCATGTGAGGGGGCAGAGAGGGTATGAGAGAGGGAGGGAGGGAAGGAGGGAGAGGGAACTGAGATGGACATGGGAAATAAAAAATAATTAAATAATAATAATAATAAAATCAGAATTATATGCTATTATTAGATCTAGCAGAACCTCTTCATATAGTGACTTACTCTTAATATGCTGAAATTGTGTTTAATATATTGAAAGCACTGAACTTATTTTAGATGATTCAGAATTAAGTTTGTTATTTATTCAACTACATCAAGTAATCAGATATAGAAATTATCCTTTGTATATAAGACATACTAGATCTCATATGGGTTTACCAGGTCATCTGACACAGGTAATGATAAAATTAATCAGCTATTAATCAGATATGTGGCAAAAGCCTCAGAGTTTAGTAAGGAATATGGCATTAATAGCAAATGTTTGAAGAAAGATTTTTCTATCACTTCCAACAAGCCAAGAAAATTATGAGGTAATGTCGTACTTGTTCTCTGTATATCCAAAGTGAGTTCCTTCAGGAATAACTCAAAATGTTTTCAAAGAAATAAAATTTGGCTTCTCTCCTGTCTCTAGGTTAAGGCAGTTATTCCTCCATGAGGGATGTGTTCGCCAGGTCCTTTTGTGTAGCTTAGCCTGCTCAGTCCTTCTGGCTGAAACTCATATTCAGGGGGGCCCTGAGTCAGTCCCATGCTGGCTTCCCAGCTATCAGTCTGGGGGCCTGTTAGCTCCTGCTTGCTCAGGTAAGCTGTCTCTGTGTGTTTCTGCCACCTGGTCTTGTCCTCTCCCTCTGCATCTGGGTTCTAGTTTGACTCAGTGTTTATGTATGGGTGTTTCTCCTATTTCCAACAGCTTTTAGATGAGGGCTCCATGGATAAGTTAGTTGTTGATCTCACTCTCTGGGAAGGGCATTTATGGTAGCCTTTCCACAGATGCTCAAATTGTTAGTTGGCGGCAGTCTTCTAGTTCTCTAGACTTTTTGTGTTCAATTTCATCTTCAAAACAATATTGGCTCCCTCTTTTATGTTCTCTCTCTCTCTCTCTCTCTCTCTCTCTCTCTCTCTCTCTCTCTCTCTCTCTCCTGTCTTCTATTCCTAACCGGGCTCAATCTTCCTAGTTGCTCATGTTTTCCTTTCCTCCCCCTCGTTTTCTCCTACTTCTCTCTCCATTTGCTGCCCCCCCCACTTCACCTGTGCTCTGGGGGACTTGTCCCTTCCCGGTTATGTGAGGGACTTTATATGAATCTCTTAGAATACACCTTGTTTTCTAGTTCCTCTGGTGGTGTGAATTATAGGCTGGTGATCTTTTGCTCTAGGTCTGAAATCCATATATGAGTGAGTACATACTATATTCCTCTTTTTGTGGCTGGCTTACCTCATTCAGGATGGTTTCTTCAAGTGCCATCCACTTGCCTGCGAATTTCAAGATACCATTATTTTTTTCTGCAGAGTAATATTCCATTGTGTAGACGTGCCACATCTTCATTATCCATTCTTCAATTGAGGGACATCTAGGTTGTTTCCAGGTTCTTGCTATTACAAATAGTGCTGCTATGAACATAGTTGAACAGATGTCTTTGTTGCATGGATGTGAATCCTTTGGGTATATGCCTAAGAGGGGGATTGCCGGGTCCTGTGGTAAACTAATTCCCATTTTTCCTGAGGAACCGCCATACTGATCTCCAAAATGGCTGTATGAATTTGCACTCCCACCAGCAGTGGAGGAGTGTTCCACTTTCTCCACATCCTCTCCAGCATGAGTCATCATTGTTGTTTCTAATTTTAGCCATTCTGGCAGGGGTAAGATGGTATCTCAAAGTTGTTTTTATTTGCATTTCCCTGATGGCTAAGGATGTTGAACACTTTCTTAAGTGTCTTTCAGCCTTTTTGATTTCCTCTATTAAGAATTCTTTCTTCAGTCCTTTACCCCATTTTTAAAATAGGGTTATTTGGTGTTTTGTTGACTAGTTTCTTGAGTTCTTTGTATATTTTGGAGATCAGCCCTTTGTCGGATATAGGATTGGTGAAAATATTTTCCTAGTCTGTGAGCTACCATTTGGTCTTGTCTACTGTGCCCTTTGCCTTACAGAGCTTCTAAGTTTAAAGAGGTCCCATTTATTAATTGTTGCTCTCAGTGTCTGTGCCCCTGGAGTTATGTTCAGGAAGTGGTCTCCTATACCAATTTGTTCAAGAGTACCTCCTACTTTCTCTTCTATGAGGTTCAATGTGGCTGGATAAATGTTGAGGCCTTTGATCCATTTGGACTTGAGTTTTGTGCATGGCGACAGACATGGGTCTATCTTCAGTCTTCTACACACCCTCATCCAATTGTGCCAGCACCATTTGTTGAAGATGTTGTCCTCATCCCATTGTATAATTTTAGCTCTTGTCAAAAATCAGGTGTTCATAGGTGCATGGATTAATATCAGGATTCTCAATTTGATTCCATTGGTCTACCTGTCTATTTTTGTGCCAATAACAGGTTGCTTTCAGAAGTATATAGCTCTGTAATAGAATGGTGATGCTTCCTGAAGTTCTTTTATTGTATAGGGTTGTTTTGGCTATCCTGGGTCTTTTGTTTTTCCATATAAAGTTGATTATTATCCTTTCAAGGTCGGTGAAGAATTGTGGTGGGATTTTAATGGGGATTGCATTGAATCTGTAGATTGCTTTTGGTAAGATTGCCATTTTTACTATGTTAATCCTACCTAACCAAGAGCATGGGAGATCTTTCCATTTTCTAGTATCTTCTTTAATTTCTTTCTTTAGAGTCACAAAGTTCTTATTATATTGGTCTTTTACTTCTTTGGTAAGCGTTACTCTAAGATATTTTATGTTGCTTGTGGCTATTATAAAGCGTGATGTTTCTCTGATTTCTTTCTCTGTCTCTATGTCGTCTGAAAAAAGTAGGGCTACTGATTTTTTTGAGTTTATCTTGTATCCTGCTAGTTTGCTGAAGGTTTTTATCAGCTGTAGGAGTTCCCTGGTAGAGTTTATTGGGTCATTTATGTAAATTATCATATCATCTGCAAATAGAGACAGTTTGACTTCTTCCTTTCCAATTTGGATCCCCTTGATCTCCTTTTGTTGTCTTATAGCATTAGCTAGAACTTCTAGTACGATATTGAAGAGATATGGAGAGAGAGGACAGCCTTGTCTTGTTCCTGATTTTAGAGGAATTGGCTTAAGTTTCTCTCCATTCAGTTTGATGTTGGCAGTTGGTTTGCTGTATATTGCTCTTATTATGTTTAGGTATGTTTCTGTTATCCCTGATCTCTCCAAGACCTTTATCATGAAAGGGTGTTGAATTTGTCGAAGGTTTTTCAAGCATCTAGGGAGATAATCATATGGTTTTTCTTTTTCAGTTTGTTTATATGGTGGATCACGTTGATAGATTTTCGTATGTTAAAACATCCCTGCAATCCAGGGATGAATCCTACTTGGTCATGGTGAATGATTTCTCTGATATATTCTTGGATTCGGTTTGCCAGTATTTTATTGAGTATTTTTTCATCATTGTTCATCAGGGATATTGGTCTGTAGTTTTGTTTATTAGTTGTGTCTTTTTGAGGCTTGGGTACCAAGGTTATTGTGGCCTCATAAAAAGAGTTTGGCAATGAACCTTCTGTTTCTATTTTGTGGAACAGTTTGGGGAGTAGTGGTATTAGTTCTTCCTTCAAAGTCTGGTAGAATTTAGCAGTGAATGCATCTGTCCCTAGACTTTTTTTGGTTGGAAGGTTTTTGATGACTACTTCTATTTCATTGTGGGTTATAGGTCTATTTAAGTTGTTTGTCTGTTCTTGATTTAATTTTGGTGATAGTTATCCAGAAATTTGTCTGAATGTTAAGGGGTTCTGCTCTTTGCCATCTCATTGTGCTCAGCACTCTAACATCCCACTTTTGAAAAAACAAACTAGTCCCAACAGTTATAACTTTAATAAATAAAATTTGTAGCACAGAAGAGACCCTAGAATCTTTCAGTGAGTGAAATTGCCAAGGGACACAATACAGAAGAGAAAACAGAGTCAAGAATAGAGTCTTAAGAAATGATTATTTTTAGATGGTAATGTCAGAACACAGAGCCAGAGAAGGAGAAAGAAGGACAGATCAGAAGAGAGGTAAGACCAGATATAGAAGGGATAGAGGCCATGGTCATCACAGTGGATGTAATGGAGGCAAGGTAAGGCACACTAGTTCAGAGAAGATTTAGAGCTAGCACACTGGTATAGACAGGACATTTAAACTCTTGAAGACAGAAAGATTGGGAGTTCAAGGCCCACCTGGGATATTATATAGCTGAGCTCTGTATAAAAAAATCCATAAAAATATGAAATAAACAATAGAAGTATGAGGTAGAGGATGGAAATAACTTCTTTCTTTTTCTGTTTTTCTTTCCCTCAATCCATTTTCATGTCCCCTTCATCCTCCCCCCCAAAGACAGTGAGACTAAAGATGAAGACGATCAACGTGGGCAGACAGAGCATAGATAAAATGAGGAATGCACAAAGAGCACAATAGGAGATAGTCCTGCACAAAAGAACAGAGAAAGGAAAACAAGGGCAGAGAGAGTTGAGGTAGCAGAGGTGAAATTGAGGGCACAAACAAGATAGTACATCTTTGCTGCTGCATCTTTTTACTACCTTGACACAATTTCCTTTCTCTCTGCCTCTGAGATAGGGATAATGGTTATCCTTACAGGGGTTAAGTGAGGTTTGATTAAATTAACTTCCTAGCCATCTTTTACCCATAGTCATTTCTGGTTGGACAGCATGTGCTAAGAACAGGCAAAATGGAAGTTTGCAGTAAGAGTCAGAGGCCAAGTCCTTTCAGAGTATTTAATTATGTGTGCCTAGCGATAAAGGGGTTATGAGGAGTTAGAGTATCGCTGCATAAGATAGTGTTGGAAAGGGACTGAGGTCACCTAAAAACAAGGAGCCTTACATATCTACTCTTAACCCAGCATTGTTCTTGCAGGAGGATTATGAGTTCAAGGCAAGCCTGGGTTATAAAGTGAAACAATGTTCCCAAAATAACAAAATAAAAATATATACAATCATGGACGAAATTAAATATAAAATGAAGAGTAATTTGCAAGTCAGGCACAGTGCTGAGTGTTAGAGATAGTTTGGAAATTTTTCATACTTTTTATATCTGGCTATTGTGAAGCATTATTTAAAACTCAACCAAAGTGCTCAGTTCTTCATGGGTGGATGTATGACATTAGAAGCTATAATGATCCATGGATCAAATGAGCTTATGGTCTAAGAGGGTCTCATTACAGAGCAAGATGTCAGTTACTTTTTCATTGCTGTGAACAAATACCCAAAAAGAAAAAACTTAAGAAAGTAAGAGTTTTGTTTTACTATTTGATGGTATATGGTTCTCATGACCAGAAAGTCATGAGGCAAATACATGTAACAGTTGTGCACATTATACACCCTGTCAGGAAAAAGAGAAGATAGGATGTAAGAAAATAATATGTCTTATAAAACCTAAAAGTCCATGCCTAGTGACTTACTTTCCCCTGGAAAACTCCATCTTCTAGAGGTTCTACAATCTTCCAAAACAATGTCACCCATTTGGAATCAAATGTACAAAACATGAACTTGTGAAGGACATTTCATAGTCAAATCAAACAGTCACCTACCATAGTTTTTGATATTATTAGCAAAAAGTCATGTCACCAATGGTGGGAGTAAAGTCTATGGATTTGGATTCTGGGTAAATTTTCATTCCTCTTTATGTTTTCAGCAAGGTAATGTGTATATTAACTCTTTATGCCTTTTATGTGCAATTTAATTAGAATATAAACATATTTAATTTGGAGATTACTTAAGGACCGAATTTGGTGTCTCGTTGGATTCTTGTACAGAATTTAAATTCCTGTGATCACTTAGCAGTGTGCATTGGTGTGAAAAAGGAAATGACATTTCTGTATTTATGACAAGCTATTTTCAATGGTCAAGTAAGTCTTTCATAATAAGGTTGTATTGTATTGATCTACCTTTCAAGTATTTGTTTTTTATTTGTTGTATATTCCATTTCTGAAAAATGAAAAGAACAAGAAAAATTCATGGCTGCTTCTTACTTCTGAAGAGCTGGATAGATGTAAGTTTATGGTATATTTATTTCTTAATATATGCAATGAAGTTGATTCCAAATGACTTTAAAAGCAGAATATAAATCTCTGTAGGCACAAGTGAAATTAAGCCTTGCACTAAATCTTTGCCTAAAATACCCTAAAGCAAGTTGTAAAAAATTTCTTTTTATGCATCAAATTAAATATAAGTTCACTGGGTGGTGAGTGGTGATGGAGTACTCCTAGGCCACATTTACTAATTATAGCTGGATGATTCTTGAATTAGAAAGGATATTGTGCTGTCTCTGAATAAACAGCAGAAAATTTAGTATATTATTAATATTATTGAACAGAATGAATCTGTGGCTATATTTTCCTAGTACATTTACCAATAAATGTGTTAAAATGCTCAAGGCAGTGCTTCAATTGTGCATGTCACCTGCTCCTGTATCTCTGACTAGTGAGAATTTGCTTAATGCCTAAATTCCTTGGTTTTCTCATCTGCAAAACATAAATGCAGATGAATCATAGCAACCTGTGATTAAAATTATGAGTTATGGTTTTAATGAAGACCTACTCTGGCTAGTATGGATTCTTACAAATATATTAGAATTTCCTTCATTCTTGTTTTGTTGCCAACAATCGTATCTGATTTCTTCTCTTTCAAGGGAAATCATTATAGGATCTGACCACAGGCTTTACTGGCATATGCTAAATTCATTGTCTTCCTGAACTCTTTGACTTGGGACATATTGAGTTATAGTCTATTATCTCCAACCTCAATCTCTAGCTCAATTTATACTCCTTTGTACTTACAGCTCATAATAAAGATAAACAATTAAGTCTTTATTTTTGTGGTATATTTCACACTGTTTTGAATAATACCTTGATTAATCTGTCATTGAACTACACATTCCATCTGTTAAACCCCACTCTGGGAATTAGGTACCAGAGAGTCATTCTCAGACCTGAGTTTTTTGGAAATCCTTGAGTCTGAAATGACCTTGATTGAAGAAAAGAGTAACTGCTTTGAAGAATCAGGTCCTATGAGAGCCTGTGATCCACATGTGTGGTAGTTAATCAATTGTCACCTTGACTGGATTTAAATTCAATTAGAATTCAAGCTGTTAGGTTTTCCTAAAGGGGGCTTTATCAGATTATTTGATGTTGGAAGACCCACCCTGTATGTGGGTAAAATCTTTAGGACATGGGGAAAGAAACATTCAGTCATTTCCGTCTCTCTACTGGCAAGTTCATCTACCAGTTACTGCCACTAGTACAGTGATTTTTTGCTATTAGAAGCAGGTTCTTTGGTCTTCTAGTGTATATCGAAGGCCAACAGCTCTCTGGGAACCTCCAATCTTTTAACACAATATTGGGAGAGCTGAGACATCTAGCCTCATAAACTGAGCAATTCATGGGTTCTTGGCTTCTTTGTTATGAGACAGCCACTATTAGTCTACTCAGATCATATTGTGTAGTTTAAGTAAATCTAATAAATACCCTTTAAAAATATATCAATTTTATTCCATTTAGAAATTTCTGGCTGATATAATATGCTCATGTTCATGAATTAAAAAGCTTTACCTGCTTTTTACACAGACTCTTCTAACATCTAGGGAGTTGATTCTTTTTTTTTTTCTTTGTAGTAGAATCCTTATATGGAATTCTGTTTTATGTTGTGCCTTTTTTCCTTGAAATAATGCATTGGGTTATCTAGAAATAGAAAAAGTAATAATTGCTTTGGAATAACTATAGTAGTTATTTGAAGTCATAAAAATAAAAGATTAAAGGACCATAATATTTAAAATGAAAACTAACAATATACAGATACATTCTCCCTCCTGCTAATTTCAGCTGTGTATTGGATGTCAGACATTGTAGGAAAAGAGTGAATTATTCTTAACCTGTATGCAATTTTTACTTAAGGCAGTACTGTATGACTATGCTAGCAATGACTGCCAATTTTTATGGCAGATCATCCAAGAAAAGCTTAAAACAATGCCACCTCCTGAGATACATCTTATATACACAGAATCAAAAATAGGGGCAGGACCTTCCAACTATGCAATTTAAAAAATTTCCAGCTGGTTTTAGTGTATAAGAACTGTGAGCATGCTTCTGAGTTCTTTCAGAAAACTGTGTGCATTTTGTGCTGATATGAATGTACCCAGGAACATGCTTGGGAGGCATTTTAGGTACAGTGTTTCTGTTGATTGGGATGGGTTTTCTCTGGCTATACTTCAGATGTATTAGAATTAAACATGATGGTCTATTTCAAGCATTGAAAGGGAACACTGTTCAAATATATGTACCCTGCTTGTCTGTTGTTGCCTGTAGTACTCTCTGTAAAAATACTGAAAATGTGTATGTGTTTTCTTGAAATAATAATAGTATTGATTAGAAGTCCTTTCATTAGGATTATATCATAAGGGACTATAAAAAATATCCTTAGGTAAATTGCCATTATTGCAAGCTTCATAAATTGAATGATCCAGCTATGGTTACTATGGAACCACAAGCCCTGTTCACTCTGCAGAGGAAAATTTTAATTTTCACATAATCTCCAGACTGTGAAGAAGCTTGTTAAAGGAAATTTACTCCTTTCTCTGAGAAGCCAGCTGCAGGATGTCCATGCCAGAGTTCCAGGCATGTATTCTATTTGCAGAGCTTTTGCTTTGGTCAAGCCTAATCTCTGAAGTGTTAAGACAGCACATTGCTGAAGTTGGAGAGATGGCTCAACCATTAAAGGCTGACAACCAAAAAAAAAAAAATGATCTCACTTTGCTGGAAACTGCTATCTTGGCCAACTCCTTTTAAGCAAGCTAACATTTTAGAATAGTGTATTAGTCACCTAACTTCCTATGACAAAACGGCTAACAAAAACAACGTTCTTTATGTTGTTTCTTCTTTAGAGCTTATAGTTTGCTCATAGTTCCATGGGATATAGTCCCTCATGGCAGAAGGAGCGGAGGATAAAAGGTCAAATTTAATCCAAAATGAAGAAGAGAAGAGCAATGAATACTTGTGGTTCATAAGGAACCCTAGACAGGAGAAATGATGCCATTCACATTTAGCGTAGGTCTTCCCACTTCAATTAGCCATCTAGATAACTATGAAATGAGTCTAAATCCCATCAAGATGATCATTAGGATTAACTATCACACTTTTGTTTATGATTAGTCACATGATGTTTACCTTTAGTTTCACATCATTTTCTCCTTAGATGTTAATGATGGGTTTATGTAAGTTCAGGTAATTATTTTGGTGATTCAAAAGTAGGAAAGCCCCATTTTTTTCAAGGAAGTAACAGAGGTTCAGCTAAATTACCCCACAAATAGAAGTTTCTGCTTGAATCAAGTGTCTTAAAAGCCTGGGGCTTCTCTCCAAACTACTTTTGCATCTGTTGGGCGCTTTTAATTTTGACTTCTAGGTTTCTTCCTGAATAATAACAAATAAAATAATAAAGAGTCAGGACATTGATTCTGTCTCTGTACATGTTATTCAGTGAGTTACTTTTGTGTGCATCTGTGGGACCTATCTAAAGTATTTTATTTGGAAAGCCTATACTTAGAAATATGCTTAGAAGTAGCCTGGATAATTTGGTACCAAGTAATTTTATAAAATAGTCATTTAGAATCTTGGCTTTCAAAAAGTGGTTATGATCATCATCAGGGGTAGGGATGAGAGCTGGTAAGATTGCAAAATTGTAGACCTAGTTGCTGTAGCATTTTCAACTTCCATTATTGTAAGAATACATTTCTATTGTTTAAATGAATAGTCAGTAGTGTTATTTTGTTACAGTTACCCTGGTAATCAAATAAATCAATCCTTAAAGTTCACAGGTTTCACTGGGGAATCCTGATAAAACTAGGGATTTCTCCAAGAATTCCTGTGACTGTATGCCTGTATTGATGAGGCCTTTGTCAACACTACAGAACTTAAGGGAAACATACAAGGAACCCTTATATTTTTTAGACTTTCTACAACTGTTGTGATTGGGTCTCAGAGAGTAGATGGAGCTAGGTGCCAGCATGGTGAGCTTCTGTCTGACTCCACAACTGTGTGTGGATAGATCCATTGAGTGGACATCACAACTTCATGTTCTTGGAAAGTTGATTGTTAGGTTAGATTTGGGCCAAGGCTAATACTTTCTTTAAAAGTTCTGTCTCTAAACAAAGTTATATTTTGAGGTATTGAAGGTTAAGATTTCAATATAAGAACTTTAAAAAAAAACATTCAGACTATAAAAGAAGGTGCTGTAGTAGTGAGCAGCTCTGCTCATGTGTAATCCTGACATTGGAAAGAAAGAACTTTGAGATCCTGAGAAACACACAGTTATTGGAGAACTGAACCTAGAAAATAATCTCTTCTTTTTAGTTATTGACCTTGGCATGTCTATTATCTTTAGTTTGTTTCCTGAAGAACCAGTTTGCATTTCCTTACCATATCCTTGTTACAACTTACCTCTCTCCATTGCTCTGACTCCCAAACTTCGTATCTCTCTCCACGTATAACTCACACTAGGGGCATACCATCCTTTCCCCATATGGAAACATTAATGTCGTGGCTCTAGTCCTATTTTCAGAATCTACCCCTTTACTTATATTAGGAGAACATTTGCTGTAAACAGCCATGCTATTTTCCTGATTAAAATATTTCATGGATTGCACTGCCATAAGAGGAAAAAGTGTTGGTTCTGGGGATTTAACTCTGTGGTAGAATTTATGCTTAGAGTGAATGGGAACTGGGTTTCATGCCCAGAATTGCAATCAAGCAAACAAAACAAAAACCTGATTTTCAGTGTAGCTCGGTAATTTTTTCTTGCTGGCTTGCTCTCTTCTAGTTTTTCACATTACTCCATTCTCTAGCCATTCCTCTCTAACTTCTGATGACCTACACCTGAGACTTCGCCAGGGTTCTAGCATCTACCTGGGACTCCACGTTCTTTACCTTTGTTCCCTTATGCTTCCTTTTCACCCCCTGAACTTTTTTTTTTGTCACTTTACAAACATGCCGTTATCCCCGAAGCCTGTTAGATAGCCCAGAAAGGCAATTTAGATTACTGTTGCTACTGAGAGTTTTGGCCTCTGTTTTTCTTGAACTAAAACTTTCTCAGGGAAGGGCCTGAGTTTTGATTATACATGCATTGCTGATATGCATATAGCACCCGGCATGCAGCAAGTACTCCCATATACCTACTAATATGTTATGTTCATCTCAACAGCAAAGCCCGGGAGGATGGAGTGCCGGAATGCAAACATAAATAATTGCATTTTATATGACTGACAGTTCCAGGTGGAAGCTTCTGATTTGAAACAGTTGACACAGAAATGCACTTGGTTTTTCCTGGGGGTATTAAAAAGTTTAATTCAAAGCCTGTGGGTATTAGCAATGATGAATATGCTAATAGAGACAAAGGGAGAGGCTATCGGAAGGAAACTAAATGGTGTGCCACTGTGACACTCTGTCATGTCATATACTTGTAATTTATAAATATACAATGTCAACTTCCTCCAAGAATCCCTGTGACTCTAGGCCCGGATTTATCAGGTTTGCTTTGACAGCACTACCAAATTAAGCTGTACTTCATTGTACTCAGCACTGCTCGGGATCCTTCCTCAGCCCCCAGCCATGCTTGACCCCACTCCCTGCTCCTACCCTGAGCTGGCCTAGTGCACAACAGTGACCATGCCAGGATTCAGTGGGCCTCAAGCCTGGCAGCTGGCACCCATTCAGGGCTTTGCCTCTCCATCCTGAAGGCTGACAAACTCCTTTTCTCTTTCTTTATTTTTGTTTTACACCATTGAGAGGGACTGACTACTGTGGTGAAGGAGCAGGCGCAGTTCTTTATCTTGCCATTCTTGTCCCTTGCTTCTCTTGCTTTCCTGTCTGTCTGTCTGTCTGCCTGCCTGCCTGCCTTTCATGTCTCCACTACAATATAGACTTTCACTCTTTTCAACCTGTTCTCCCCTAAAGTGCCTGCTGATATAACCCTTAGTAAGGTATGCATGGATAATTTGTCTGTGACTGGATTCATCTGCTGCTGCTTCAATCCACCCTATGATACCTTCCAAGTGGGCTCCTATGTGCTTCTCTGGCTCTGCAGTCTGCTGCACCCACATGGACATCTCTCCTGTTCTGTACCCCCTCCCATGAGTTGCAGTCCCACCAGCGGCAACCTGGAAGATCAACAGCTTAAGTTCTCATCTGCTGTATCCTCCATGCGCCTCTGCCTCTTGCAGCCTGCTTACACCTCCCTCCTCTTCTGCTTCATCCTGGTTTTTTCTTGCCTTGTAGCCAGCCTGCAGATCCACCATGCTACCTCTCAGTTCCCTCCTGCAGTCCTGCAGCTCATTTCCACCCTTGCCTTTGTCTTGGAAATTATGGGAACACACCTGCACCATGTTCCACTTTGCTATCCTCTGTCTCTCTTCCTCAGATTTTTAATTTTACAGTTTGGCCTCGGTAAAAATCAATGGCCAAAATTTGCAGATTTGACTTCCAAATTCTCATGAATGGGTAATCACAATTACTACCACAAACAAATGGTCACCTGTGGTAATATTTATGATTTATTAAAGATTGTATCAGAATGCAAAGCTAGCCACACTAGTTAGCTATAGAAGCTAGGCAGTAGTGGCACACACCTTTAATCCCAGGACTCAGGATGGATCTCTGTGAGCTCAAAGCCATCCAGGACTATACAGGAGTGAATCAGAAGATTAACAGAGCTCACTCCTTTAGTTCCAGCCCTAGAAAGGTATATTGATGGGGGTTGTCTTTCTGTATGCTGTGAATATGTTTCTCTTATTGGTTGGTGAAGAAATGGTGATTGGCCAGTAGCCGCGAAGGAGGTATATGTGGGTCTACCACACTTGGAATGCTGGGAAGAGGAAGACATGGAGGAGCTGGCAGAGAGACACCATGTAGTTGCTGAGGGAGCAAAACAACTGGGCATCACAGATAAGCCAAGATAAACTGGAGATACATAGATGAGTAGAAATGGGTTAATAATTAAGAGAGAGCTAGCCAATAAGAAGCCTGAGCCATCAGCCAGAGTTTATAATTAATACAAGCCTCTATATTAATACAAGCCTGTGTATTTATTTGGGACTAAATGACTGCAGAACCAGATGGGACAGAAAACTCTTGTAGATAAAAGATAGGAGCCCAGTGTCTCAGGCTGCATTCTCAGAATTTGTCTCCAGCCACAATGAGGAGAGTCGGCAGTCTGGGATTGTAGTCTGTGGCTTAGTGGGGACAGAACTGCTGTTTCAGCCTGAGGTAGATGTAAGAGGTAGTGGCTTGGCTGCTTTGCTTCTCTGATCTTCAGTTCGAATCCAATATCAGTCTCTGAATCATTTATTACTCATAGTATAGTCCCCAAATATGTTATACCTAAACTTGCTATGCCACATTTCTGAAATATCTTACTTCTAAGGTTCTACTCCCCTACTCCTTTATCCTGTGATTTTTTTTTTCACTCTGCTCTATATCTCAAGATTATGCTGCAAACTCTCAGGATCTATAAATTGCTCATCTGACATGGTTTAAAATTCATATAATTTATAACAAAGTCTCTCCCATTGAAAGTTTTGTCTGTCTGATTTGTTGTTGCAAAGTTTTGTCTGTTTTATGTATGTAGATTGGTCTGTATTTTCTGGCATGTCTGTGAGTGTTTAAACATGGCACAGAAATAGAAATGGGTTCAATATTTTTACTATCTCTGCTGCCACCAGCTACCAGTCATCACATGGCTGCTTTTATGGTCAGACATCAGAATATACCTCTGAGCTCTCTGGTCACTGGATTCAGGTTAACCGTTTAGATGTCTTTTTGGTGTGAATAGCATCAAAGTTGTTTTACCATGTTCTATTTTATTGAAAGCTGGCTCTAGAGTTCGGTTTTGGGTCTTATTTCTCTAGATCTAAGCATATTTAAAAGCTTCCTCTATGCCCTGTCTCAAGTTTATTTGACTGAGAGCAAAATAGAAGAGCCAAAAATTTAGACTTGGTTTATGTGAACATTTTGAACCTCACGATTTGTGGTTTTATTTTATTAGATATGGTTAGAAATCTATAAAACTTTGGGAAAGGTTAACCTGAAACTAGTAACACAGGGTTGATGGTAAAGTATCTATGTATTTGTAATCCTATGAGACCTGCTCCAACCCCTACCCAGGGTCTGGAAGGTGAAATCCTTTTCAGGAGTGAAGAGTGGTTAAAATATTTCTACAGGAACTTCTCACACAATAAGAGGATTATGGCCTTTATTTCATGAGCTCTTTATTGTTCTGTTTCTACTCCAATAATCCTGTCCCACTTCTAACTTCTCCGTGCTTCTTCTTCTAGCATCTCCTTCTATTCTAAAATCTCTTCTCTTTAAGGAGTCTTGAAGTGGTAACAAAATTTCTTTCCTTGATCAAAAGCACATTCTTAGAGCAAGTGATAAAGAGCTTAGTCATTTACCATGGCAACACAAGGGTCCAAGGCAATACAAGCAAAACCATGACTAGACAGAGAGGGCACAATGCCCAATGACAACTTTGAGACATAGATCTTTTGTTAGTAGACTGGCAAGTGAAAAAGAGGTATGCTTAAAGGTTAATGAAAGGTTAGCTTGTGACTGCACTTTCCTATCTGGCAGAGAGAAACTGGGACACTCTTGTTTTCTATGAGAGCTATGGCTCAACAACTTTAGATATAATGTAAGGCTTGTCCTAGGGCTTCTGTGGATGTTTTAATTGAGGTCTCTTTGCCTGGGCACTAACACTGACCAACTGTCTGCCAAGGAAGATAATTGCAGAGGGGCAGACTTCTAAGTTTATAATAAGACCTGTTTGAGAGAACAAGTATGTTGACTGTGATCACTTTCTTGCCAGAATCATACATTTCTGGGAGCAGTCATCCAATATATTAATACATGGAAAATGTGTGCAGCAATTGATTAATACACTGCTAGAGTTTTAGGAATGAATCCCACCACAGAAAGGGAGCTCTATGGCCTCACAGGGAATTTACAGTAAGGACAGTGACTATTCTTAAAGTAACTACTCCCATCATCATGGGTGTGGACCTCTGCCACTGGAATGATCCCTGTGGGTTATCGTCATGATCTTGTCAGCGAGCTCTCACTGAATAATTCTGCAGTCTATAGCAGAACCGCGTGGCATGATTCCATTTTGGGATATAAGCAAAACAGTGACTGATTGCAATTTTTGCTATGGTTGGAAAAGACAAAAGCCATGTGACTTCACCTCCATCTTAATTAAAGATGGTCACGTGGAGTGGCCTATAAGAGGCAGCAATAGGTCTCCAAGATATTTTGGATTAGGATGGATTTTAATGTGTCAACTCCTGTCTTGTCCTAAAAACAACTTTTATGAAATATGTTATTTTAAAACACTGCTGGTTTAATAAGGTGTTAAATCTGCACCTCCATGCATTCACATGCAGTAATGTACAAACCCAAACACATAAGTCATCCAGGTAACAATGGTCTTGAAGAAATGAAGGTGTCATGCGAAACACCTGAGACTTTCCAATACATGATATGGCTAGACTTCCCAAAGACAGCCAAGCTACAATAGTGGACTTGATAGTTTTATAAATTTCAGTGCCATATGATAGTCATCAGATACTAACCAGTCGCAAAGAGGTAGAACTGGCTGGGGCCTAAAAGGCAACTGAATAATGGTACAGAGGGTGACCCAAACGCCTTGGGAAAGCCCAAAGGACTATAAATAAATCCTAGACATTAAATATTATATTATTTGTTCTACCTGGAACTCACTCTGTAGACAAGGCCGGCCTTGAACTCACAGAGATTTGCCTGCCTCTGTTTCCAGAGTGCTGAGATTAAAGGTATATACCACCAATGCCTGGCTCATAAAATTGTTTTTATTGATAATTCATAACTGTAATGTAGTTACTGTTATGAATCATAACACAGATATCTGTATTTTCTAATGGTCTTCGGAAATTCCTGTGAAAGTGTCATAACCCATAGGTAAAGAACTCCTGCCCTATAATTACCTTAAAATAGTACCACATCTGAGGAATTCTTAACTTTGGTTTGCCTATGGGAATATGTCTGGGGGACTGTTTTGACAGTTAATTGATACAAGCAGATCCAACTCATTTTGACTAGTATTATTCCCTAGGCAGCGTTTCCTGAAAAGGACAGAACAGATTAAAGCATAATGAAAGCTATGAGCAAAGAGCTCTGTGCTTTTGAGCTTGGCTATAAAGTTATTAGTTGCTTTTAGTTCTTTCCTTGATTGCCCATCAGTAATAAACTGTAATCCGGAATTATAACCCTCTCCTTCATTATGTCATGTTTTGTTGTGTTTGTCATAGTACCAGAAACAAAACTAAGACATCAAAAATTGAACCACAGACATTTCCCTATACCTGATAAGAAAGATTTGGCTGTAGAATCAATTTTTCCCATGTTATTTAAACATACTTTAAAAGAATTCTAAAATACTGACTAAAGCTTGTAGTCAGAAATTCAGGGATTATTAGCTTTAATTTTTTTTATTTTTTTATATATAATTTTTTTATTTAATTTTATATAACAAAGTCCAATTAAATGAAAACAAACATTTATACACAATATTTGGGAATTTGGGCGTCGTTCTTTCCAAACTACTTCCTGCTGGTAAGGGGCGCTGTCTTGGGGGATTTGAAGAAGATTCAGATATCCTAGCTGTAGTCTGTAGGGCTGTTTTGTCCAGCTGTTTGGAATGTAGGATCAGCTTGTACTCTGTTTCAGGCGGTCTGGCGTGATCAAACCACATTAGTCTGGAAGGAATCCACATCTTTTCATTTTCTGTGGAAACAAAAATAGAAATCCTTTTCCCCAGTAACTTGTTCTTCAACTTAAATTTTTGAGTCAAAGTGTTTTTTTTTTTTAATTTATTATTTTACATGTCGATCCCAGTTCCCTCTCCCTCCCTCCCTCCCTCCCCTCCAGCCCTTCCTCCCTCCCTCCTTCCCTCCTTTTTGCCCTCTCTGCCCTCTCACATGCACTCTAAACACCCTCCCCTCCCAACCCCCCACCACAATACCATATGTAGGGGAATGCCATCCAGTTGGGGTCATGTAGATCTGACAGGTCCTGTGAAGTAGGGACTAGGGCTTCTCTCCTGTCTCTAGAATAAGGCAGCTATCCCTCCATGGGGGATATGTTCACAAAGTCCTTTTGTGCACCAGGGATACATCCTGGCTCCACTGTCTGAGGTCTCTTAGACTGCTCAGACCTTCTGGCTGAGACCCATATTCAGGGGGGTCAGAGTCAGTCCCATGTTGGCTTCCCAGCTATCAGTCTGGGGGCCCTTAGCTCCTCCTTGTTCAGGTAAGCTGTCTCTATGTACTTCTACCGCATGGTCTTGTCCTCTCCATCTGCTTCTGGGTTCTAGTTCGACTCAGTGTTTATGTATGGGTGTTTGCTCCTATTTTCAACAGGCATTAGTTGAGGACTCCATGGAGAAGTTAGTTGCGGATCTCACTCTCCAGGAAGGGCATTTATGATAGCCTTTCCACGTAAGCTCAATTTGTTAGTTGGGAGCAGTCTTGTAGTTCCCTCGACCTTTCTTTGTGTTCAACTTTATCTTCAAACCAATATTGGCTCCCTCTTTTATGTTCTCTCTCTCTCTCTCTCTCTCTCTCTCTCTCTCTCTCTCTCTCTCTCTCTCTCTCTCTCTCCTATTTTCCATTCCTAACCAGGCTCAATCCTCCTGGTCGCACATGCCTTCCTCTCCTCCCCCTCATTTTCTCCTACTTCTCTCTCCATTCGCTGTCCTCCCCCACTTTACCTGAGCTCTGGGGGACTTGTCTCTTCCCAGTTCTGTGAGGGACTTTATATGAATCTCTTAGAATACAACTTGTATCCTAGTTCCTTTGGTGATGTGAATTATAGGCTGGTGATCATTTGATCTAGTTCTAAAATCCATATATGAGTGAGTACATACTGTGTTTCTCTTTTTGTGACTGGGTTAAGCAGGCAAATGCTTTCCTGGAGCTATAAGCCCCCTCTTTTGCAGTTTTTAAATACAGAGTCCCACTATAACGACCAGAAACAAGGGCATAACTAAAACTCGCCATCCTATTGCCTTAGCTCCTTGCCTGGCTAGCTTTTAGGTCTATACTTTCTATGAGTATTCTTTGAGATATTGGTTCTGTAGCTTAAAATTGAGATTTGACGGTAAGATATGCCTCTCAATGATGTAACAAGCATCGTGTATAGCTATATGTTATTTTTAAAAATAAAATAAAGAAGAGCTTTCCTGTAGAGACATCAATCATTGTCAATGATATTAAGTATCATTTTTCTGACCTTTTTTGAAATAGCAAAAATCAGGCCCAGACTGTGTCAATCACACAGATCCCTTCATTTACTTTGTCTTTGCCTTTATGCATTTCTTACCCTCATTTGAAAATTCAAGCTAAAAGAGGGAACTTATACAACAAAGTTGCAAAGCAAGGCCCAGAAAACCATGTCCAAGACTGGTCATAGCACATAATTAGGAAACAGCTTTGGGATTTTTTACATTCTCATAAAATATGGGTAGCTTCACAGGGTTTGAGATAACTGCCCATTATGAGAGGGGAGTGTACCTAATAAACGAGGTACTGGAAGTTGCTGACTTTTGGAAACTACTTTAGATGCATCAATTCATGTGTAAAAAGGTCTCACATGGTGATGTATACACTCAGTCTAGGCCTACCTTCTCTTTCCACATTAAATATTGAGATTCAAAAAAGGGAGGAGACTGACAGAAATTGCTTGAGGTGACCCATAGATGAAATATCTGGAGCAAATATTCTCCCTTTTCCTCTAAAGTCTCTTGAAAAGTGGGAACTGTCTTTCCTCATCCAAGAAATTCAGAAAGACCCCATCATTTTTAATAGGACTGTTTTAGGACTAGTAATGACATTGTAATATTATGAAAAGTATCAGCTGGGTTGTGCTATTACCAAACAATATGTTTTCTTTTTTTGTTGTTATTATTAACTTTTTATTAATTCCTGTGACTTTTTAAAAATATTTTTATATTGTCAGATGTAACCATATAAAATGCTGGGAAAATTATCTCAAATGTTAAATTTATTTCTGGGAAAAAAGAAAGGACTCTGAGCTTAAATAGCAAAAGACAGTGATTCTAATTCCCTTTGTTTTTATATGTGGAACCAAACTTCTTGAAAGAGCAAAAATGAATAGATTCGGTGTGTGGAAAGATATAGCTGATCTATGTGCCTCTCCAGGGTTTATCTCATGTGGTTCTTCAGATGTCAGCATTTTATAGTATTTTGTCTAATGCTTGAAATTGAGTGGTGGAATTTTAGAAAAAGAAAGCCCACTTTCTCTCACCTATTTTACAGACAGACAATTGAAGTCCAGATTATTTTATGAGCAGTATTATTAAAAGAATAAATACAGTTTAACTGCTTAAGGTGAGTAAAACTTCCATACCATATTGGAATTTATCAAAAATAATTTTTGTTTTTCTAAACCTGGGCATTTCTTTTTCTTTACCACTGTTGAAAGTCAAACCAAAGACATTATTTCTTACTTATTTTACTTTAGCCGTCTGTGTCTTTAAAACATTGATTGTCCAGTTCAGTCTTGTTAATTGCATAATCATATCAGTCCCTTTGTTTCTTTCTGTCTGTGTAGTGTGAAATATATAGAATGGCACTGTGCACGAGTCTAGGAATTTCCCAAGCATATTCGTTAATTTCTCAGTACACATTGCCTTTCCCATATAAATACTTTCAGCTCAAAGAAATGCGTGCTTCAGGAGCAGGATGGCAGATAAGAAATGTAGAGTAGCGATTACTGGATTCTTCTCAGACTGCATTAAAATCTTTTCAAAATAAACACAGTAATAATTGCATAGATAGAAACTGGGAGGAAAGATTCCATATATTACCTTTAAAATTCTCAATCAAATGGAAAATACCCTGATTTCTTTTCTGATATTGTAGCAATGTTGTTGTTGAAACCAAGTGATGAGTTCCTGTGAAGAGAATTATTCCAGTCTACTGCTACATATTTAAAATTATGATTTTCAATATTTTTTTCGGTTTGCTCCCTTGCTAAAGGTAAGTAGACTACATTTGTCTTACATAAAGAATAGCCCTTGGATATATGAGGGACTGAGAAGCCGGCCACTCCTCACATCATGATTTTCTCTGACCCTTTCAGCCACAAAATCTTTCATAACTGCAAATCTCTATCTAGATTACCCCTCCTATGTATTATTATTTTCATTGCTGGTAGTATCAAGTGTATCCAACTTTTTCACAGTGTGACACAACATTTTCATTTATTTTCTTCATTGCTGGTGGTATCAAGTGTATCTGACTTTTTCACAGTGTGACACAACATTTTTATTTGTAAAGTTTACTCTCAAGAACCACATAAAATTTGGTTACAAAAAAAATCACACCCAAAATACAATGTTTGAAGGATGTTTATAATGTTGTGTTGGCCTGCATTCATAGCTATCTGGACACATAAGCCTCATGAACTACAGACTGGATGTACTATCTTCCATTTGATTTCTGAAAATGATGATGAACCAGTATAATAGTATGTATAAGAAATGTTCCAGGGTTTCATATATTTAATACTTGGTTCCTAGTTAGTAATGCTCTATTAGTGGCTGTGGAAAACTTGGAATGTGAAAATGGTGGGTAGAGGCAGATCACCAGCAACAGGACTTTGAATGTTGTAGCTCAATGTTGCCATTTCTTGATCTTGCAGACCTGTGGCCAGATACACCACACTCACCATTTAAGAATGAGCCTCTTCAGATATTTCCCATTGCAAAACTGATCCAATTAAAAAGAACCTTTTCCCTAAATTGCTTTGCTCAGCTTTTCTGCTTCAGAAATGAAAAAGGAAGTGATACAAGAAGGATCTAATTTCTACTATTAAAAGACCACCTGAAAAAGTATTTAGGAAAACTTGTTTTTAATCATAGCAGCTATAGAAATCCAATCCTGCCTCTATATCAAATTGAATCACCAGGAGGCTACTAGGCTTATTCCTGATTTTCCACTAGCAAATTATAAACATTAAGTTGCATTACTATTACAAGCTCTATTTATGGAATGATTGTAATAAGAAGCAGTCATTTGCAGTTCATTTGGAATATTGTGGCCCACTGTCTTGAGAGCATTGTCTTTTAAACACACCCGGGTCTTCTATATACAACTTTGTACAATGAATTTGATTTTAGAATTCCTTGCTGGGAAAAAAGGCTTGTTTCCCTGAATTGATGCATTTTCCTTATGCTTTTTCTGTAAGAATGTTTTTGCATCAAGAAGCCCAGGAAGGATTTGAAGCTATAGCAGGATGACTTTACTGTCCTTTTGTTTTGAATTTTTATTCTTATTCTTAGTCCTTCTGTTTCCATTTATGTATTTAATTTTGGTGTCTTTTATTATAAGCCACATCATGATCCTTTTAGAAAAACTTAGTGAGAATTTGTCAGGCGGTGTGGCACAGGAAGTAGTAGGGAGGGTCTTATAAAGACTCCCAGGCATTTTGGATAGGAAAAGGAGAGAGATGTCACTGGTTGCTTCTCTAATCAATCAGATTTTTATGCTGATATCTCATTATAAAGTTTTATTTAATAATGAAAATTTAAGTAAATGCTTCAGTTCACAAATTTAGTTCTTTATTTCCAGCTTCAGTTCAAGCTTGAAATTATGAATGGGAAACTAGCTTTAGTTTAGAAACTAGATTCTAGAATTAGTTATTACTCTATATGATTGTTAATACAATGGCAGTAAGTTTAATTATACATAGTAATCTTTAAAATGTCTGGAATACTATTTATACCTTAAGAAAGGTTTTGAAGTTAAGATAAAATCAAAGGATTATGAGGTCAGGTGAAATAGAACAGTTGGTTAATTTTTGTTTTCCTTCTGTCCATACAAAGTGGCTCTTATTATGTAAGACAAAGATTTTAGATTTTCTTTAACAGCATGCTTGGGTTTAGAGAAAAGGAGTCATACTGTTAGTATTCAGGCATCTGTACTGGCCTGTCCTTGGGGTTCTGACAGGATATACCCTCAGCTGCAGCCACTAAGAGCACCACCTGTGCACATTCACTGTTTCCCTTTAAAAAGGGCCCTGCCTACCTCCTCTCCCTTTCTTCCCCCTCTCTCCCTCCCTCTCTCCTCCCCCTCCCTCTCCTCTCTCTTTCTCCTTCCCTTCCTTTCCCTCCCTCCCTCGCCTAACCCTCTCTCCTTTCCTCTCTTCCTCCCTCCCTCCATTCCCTCTCTCCCTCCCTGTCTGTTATCTTCTCTCCCTCTCTCAATTGTTCCTCTCTCTCCCCCTCTTTCCTCTCTCCTCTCTCCTGATGCTCCTGTATCCAGAAGCCATTCTCCCCTCTTCCCTGTCCCCTTTTTATGATCCCTTTCCCTAAAACAAAAAACTAATAACAAACAAACAAAACACACACACAAAACCTCTGCTTGAACCCTGTTGCATGGCCTCTTTCTCTAATGGAGTGCTTTACTTAAATTACAACACACACTCCAGCTCCAGAGCCAACTTCAATTATTTAATTGAGTTGAGACCACAAAAAGACCATTTGCCTTCTAGGTCTATAGACCAATAGCAGAAAAATAGGATTTGGGTTATTGTTTTGCTTTTGTCTTTCCAGGAAAATAAAAGCATCCAACTAAGGAATCTGAAGACCTCAGATTAATGAGACATTGGAAGAAGAAAGATGAATCATTAAGAAAAAGAGTAAATTGGTCTAATGGAATAGCATAAAATTTTATAAATCTTCCCAAATGATTTTTTTCCTACTGAATATGTGTCTATGGTATTGCACATATATTTTAATTTTCCAAAAACTAGAATATATAACAAAACCATTCTCCAAATTTCATTTATTTGAGTGCTCTTATGGTCACTTCCTGTAGGTAGTGGAGTTTGTTTATATAAAGAAGTAGGATATTACTTTATGATTTCTTTGCCTTATTGCTGAAGTAGGAGAAAATGAGGGGGAGGAAAGGAAAACACGTGCGACCAGGAAGATTGAGCCTGGTTAGGAATAGAAGACAGGAGAGAGAGAGAGAGAGAGAGAGAGAGAGAGAGAGAGAGAGAGAACATAAAAGAGGGAGCCAATATTGTTTTGAAGATGAAATTGAACACAAAAAGTCTAGAGAACTACAAGACTGCCGCCAACTAACAATTTGAGCATCTGTGGAAAGGCTACCATAAATGCCCTTCCCAGAGAGTGAGATCAACAACTAACTTATCCATGGAGCCCTCAACTAATGCCTGTTGGAAACAAGAGCAAACACCCATACATAAACACTGAGTCAAACTAGAACCCAGATGCAGATAGAGAGGACAAGACCAGGCGGCAGAAACACATAGAGACAGCTTACCTGAACAAGGAGGAACTAATGGGCCCCCAGACTGATAGCTGGGAATCCAGCATGGGACTGACTCAGACCCCCCTGAATATGGGTCTCAGCCAGAAGGACAGAGCAGTCTAAGGGACCTCAGACAGTGGAGCCAGGATATATCCCTGGTGCACAAAAGGACTCTGCGAACACATCCCCAATGGAGGGATAACTGCCTTAATCTAGAGACAGGAGAGAAGCCCTAGTCCCTACTTCACATGACCTGTCAGATCTACATGACCCCAACTGGATGGCATTCCCCTACATATGGAATTGGGGTGGGGGGATGGGAGAGAAGAGTGGTTAGGGTGCATGTGAGAGGGCAGAGAGGGCAAAAGGGAGGGCAGAGAGGGTAAAAGGGAGAGAGGGAGGGAGGGAGGGAGGGAGAGGGAACTAGGATCAATATGTAAAATAATAAATTAAATAAAAAAATGCTTTGATTCCAAGATTTAAGTTCAAGGACAAGTTACTGGGGAAAAGGATTTTTATTTTTGTTTCCACAGAAAATGAAAAGATGTGGATTCCTTCCAGACTAATGTGGTTTGATCAAGCCAGACCGCCTGAAACAGAGTACCAGGTGATCCTACATTCAAAACAGCTGGACAAAACAGCCTTCCAGACTACAGCCTGGATTCAGGATTTCTGCATCTTCTTCGAATCCCCCATGACAGCACCCCTTAGCAGCAGGAAGTAGTTTGGAAAGAACAACACCCAAATTCCCAAATATTGTCTATAAATGTTTGTTTTCATTTAAATGGACTTGGTTATATAAAATAAATAAATAAATTAAAAAATTTGCTGTTTCTGTTTCCATCAGCTACTAGATGAGGGCTATATGATAGTGAATAAGTTAGACAGAAGCAGACACCCACAACTAAACATTGAGCTGAACTCAAGTCCAGATGCAGAGAGGGATGACAAGACCATATTACAGAAACCCACAGAGACAGCTTATCTGAACAAGGAGGAGCTAATGGGCCCCCAGACTGATAGCTGGGAATCCAGCATTGGACTGACTCAGATTCTCTGAACATGGGTGTCAGTTAGAAGGCCCAAGCAGACTAAGGGACCTCTGACAGTGGAACCAGGATGTATCCCTGGTGCACAAACGGACTTTTGGAGCACATTTCCCATGGAGGGATACTCCCTTAGCCTAGAGGCAGGAGGGAGGGCCTAGTCCCTACTCCAAATGACTTGACAGATATTTTGAGCCCTTCTGGAAGGTACCACCTTCCCTGTGGAGTTGGGGGGAATGATTTCAGAGAGGGTGAGAGAGAGGAAGGGAAGGAGGGAGAGGGACTGGGATCGATATGTAAAATAAGAAAAATAAATAAATTTTAAAAATTGAACTCATTAATGTTAAAAAATGCTGTTGACATGGTATTTCATATAAAAATCTGAGGCTTTTAGCATATATCTTACCAATAGCTATTCAATTTCATTAATTTTTTTGTGCTAAAGCACCTGCTAGACCCATATGGGATCTGATATGTGTTATATACAAAGGAAGATTTTTATTTTTTTTATTTCTTGTAATTGAATAAATAACCTAGTTAATTCTGAATCATCTGAAATAAATTTAGTGGTTTCAATCTGTAAAGCAACTCTTTTGGTGTATTGTGAATAAGTACCTATATTAAGAGGCTCTGGAATATATATATATTCATTTGCTTTGGGGACATTTGTTTGCTAATGTTTGTTTGCTACAGGTTCTTTACCAATGTTCATTTTCTGCCTTTAATGAGGCAATTTCATCATTGGTAAATGTATCTATATTTCTTCTGGATCTATTGATATTAATTGATGGTCTTCCTGATTGCTATCAGAATTAAATCAGAAACCTTTTCCATAGAGGACTCTAATTTTTTATTTTGTGTGGTAAAAGTAACCATTCTAAGATATTATCTTCTCTCTGTATACACATTTCTAGAGGAGAATTCACAAAAGATAGTATGATCAGGATGTTAGCAAGTTCTGGATCCAAGCCATAGACTTATGTATCTGCCAAGTACAATTCTTTGTCATCCTCAGCTGATAATTATCTTGGAGTGTTTAAATTATCACCTTGTGAGGTTTGAAATAAATTACTTAGTTCTCCAGTTGTCAATACAGTTGTTGGCCTTAGCCAGTTAATATCTTTCAGCAATTTTTGAAAAATCGTTGAGAGATGATAATTGATCCCTCCTGATTTTTAATTGCTGTGGTTGAACGTTTTGTAAATCTCTCTTATGTCTTAGGTAATTAGTAGAATCTCCACTTTGTATTTTTTTTTTTTCAGGAGCAGTTTGTAATCCCCAAACAAGGCAAAGATTTCCTGACTTCTTCAAATATTTTTTCTAACACATCTGTGTCTGAATAAGCTAGTAAAATGTTATCTATATAATGGTAAATTAGAGATTAAGGAAACTGTTTACAAATTATTTCCAGTGGTTGTTGTACAACATATTGATACAAGTTGCGACTGTTTAACATTGTTTGTGGCAAGACCCTTCACAGGTGTCATCTAACAGGATGAAAATTATTAATAATGGGCACAGGGAAGGGAAAGTTTTCTCTATCATGTACTTTTAAAGGTATAATAAAAAAGTCTTTTAAATCCATCACTATAATAGAACAGCCCTTTGGTAACAAAAACAACAACAACAAAGCAAATAAATTCCATAAACTCCAGGCACCAAAGAGCCCATTTGCTGGAACACTTTATTAATATCTCTAAGGTATGTTGACTTTCTCCATTTCCTAGATTTCCTTTTAATGACAAATGTAGGCGAACTCCATGGAGTGGTCTATTCTTTGATTCATTGAACAGTAACTGCTCCTGTACCAGCTGTTCTAGTGCCTGTAGTTTTTCTGGCAACAAAGGCCATTGCTCCGCCCAACCATTTTAAAGATAGGGAAAGTTCAGCAGCTGCTGTGCCCTGTTCATGTACAACCTGAATGGTCGGTGCCTTTTTTGATTAAAAATGTTAATACTTTCTTAGAAGCATTCTTTATTTATGGTTTGTTTCTGTGATTGGATGAGTGTTAATCTGTGTTTTCCTTTGTTGTAACATAACCCTATAAATTCATTGCTATGTTAGCCATATGGAGCATTAATTTCCCTGCCTGTCTTTCTGAAATATATATTTGGCCCACTTTGTACTTTCTTTTACCTGAGATAAACGTCCAATCCTTAGAAACCAAATTATTTACCTCCTGAAGAGGCCAACCTGGATGCCAAGATTTTGGGGGCAATTACTGGCACATCTGCACCTATGTCAACCTAATCCTCCTCTGTTCACCTTGCTTTGTTAGCTGCTGACCTTGGATTGTGTTATGACTACCACCTGTCTCAGATAACATTGTCAATAGCTCTCCTTGCAGGTATTGACCTTTCTGGATCTGAGGTCCATTGTCTTTATTACTTTTGCTTCTGCAACTACAGAGGAATTGATCTTACTACTCCATCTTCCTAACCATAGTGGATTTACATCCCCTTAAATAACATGAGTTAAATCTTTTATTGATTGAATTGTTGTGCTGAAATTATGAATCACCCCAAATCACCAAGAGACCTGATCCAATACAAGAGGAAAGAGTCTTTAATTAATGAAAGAGGTAACTGCATTAACTCGGGTGCTCTTTCTGCTGACACAGTGGGTGGAACAGGAAGGGCATAGAGCAAGGGGAGTGTCTGGGGTTGCAAGTCTCAGGATTGGTGCACTTCCAAACTTGGGCAACCTATCTAATGGTATGTAGATATCTGCATAAAAAGTCACAGAGTATCACTGAAAGGAATTCAAGATTACATGAATAAGTCAAGAGGTGTACTATATTTGGGCATTAGAAAACATGAGACTGTCAGGATGTCAATTTTACTTTAAGTCATTTATGAATTGAATGTAGTGCCAATCACCATCTCAGCAGGCCATCTTCATGAAGCTGAACAAGCTGAAATTTAAATTTTATGTGGAAATGCTAAGGGATTTGAGCTGCACAAACAACTGAAAAGAAAAACTAAAGTTGTAGAATATGCACTAAATGATGCAAATGTTATAGAGCTATCACATCAAGTCAGGCACACCTTTAATCCCAGCATTGGAGAGGCAGAGGTAGGTGGAGCTGTGAGGTCGAGGCCAGCCTGATCTACAGAGCGCAAGCTCTAGAACAGGCTCCAAAGCAATACAGAAAAACCTGTCTCAACATACATGGTGCCCCAGAGAAGGGGAAAGGGACAAGACCTCCTGAGCAAAGTGGGTGCAGAGGGGGGGTGAGGGAGTTAGAAGAAAGGGAAGGGGAAAAGAGGAGGGGAGAAGAGGACATGAGGGAGCTTGAAGATTGAGCGGGGGGAAGAATAGAGGAGGGTAAGAAGAGATACCACAATAGAGGGAGCCATTTTAGGTTTAAAGAGAAATCTGGCACTAGGGAAATGTTCAAAGACTTACAAGGATGACCCCAACTAACAATCTCAGCAATAGTGGAGAGGCTACCTTAAACGTCCTTTCCCTGATAATGAGATTGATGACTACCTTATATGCCATCCTAGAGCCTTTATCTAGTAGCAGAAGCAGAAGCAGACACCCACAGCTAAACACTGAGCCAAACTCCTGGAATCGAGTTGCAGAGAGGGAGAAATGATGAGCAAAGGGGTCAAGACCAGGCTGCAGGAGCCCACAGAGACAGCTGACTTGAACAAAGGGGAGTTCATGGACCCCAGACTGATATCTGGGAAACCAGCATAGGACTGACTCAGACTTTCTGAATGTGGGTCTCAGTTATAAGGGCCTGGGCAGCCTATGGGACCTCCGGCAGTGGAACCAGGATGTATTCCTAGTGCACATTCCTAGAGCCTATTTTCCATGGTGGGATACTCCCTTAGCCTAGAGACATGGGAGAGGGCAAAGGCCCTACCCAAAAATGACTTGACAGTTCTTGATGATCCCTCATGGAAGGCCTCACCCTCCCCAGGGAGTGGATGGGCGATTTGATGGGGGGTGTCTGTGAGGGACATGAGAGGGAGCTGGGATTGATGTAAAATTAAAAAAATATATATTAAATAAAAAAAAATAATCCTGTCCCTGAAACCCTCGCCTTCATCCCCTCCATAGAATCTAAGCCCTTTCATCTGGCAGAGCCAGTGGCTGAGGATCCCAAGCAAATGTCTTTCGTGGACATCAGGCCCTATGGCCTAAAGTTCTCCCAGGGAAAACTTGTCCCAAAATTTAAAAGTGGGGGAATGGTGGCTATGCACATTCCACAAAGTGCTGGCACTTACCCCCACAATCCTGAAGGCTATTGAAGGATTCTTAGAGGGTGGTGACTGTCCATCATCAGAGGGTGCCATGATTGGGAATGTTAATTATTGCCTGAGGACCTGGTTACCTGGTTAGAGATATAAAGACCTTTTTCTTTTCTTTTTTTCACTGTTACCTATTTTTTCCTCTTATATTTTTTGTATCTTATATTTTTTGTATGTGATGTATAGCAGTATAATTTTATGCTTATTTATTCCATCAGTAGATATTGTTTGTACAATGGTTTCATTTCAGAAAATTAAAAATTCAGATCATGAAAAAAAATAAAAAGAAGTTAACTCATGCTGCTGTGACTCTTAATTTCTTTAGTTAAGCTGGTGTTTGCTCCACTCTTTCTAAATATGAAGGTTTTTTATTACAATTTATTAAAAATAATCCATGTATGTAGGGAGTTTGTGAACCTACTCTGTTGAAGACTAGCAAGTTTTTCATGTAAGTTAACAATTTTTCAGCATCATTTGCTCACATTTCAGGAAGAAATAAATGGAATAAATATACAAAATATATTTTAAAAAACCCTATCTAGAAAATACAAAACAAAACATAAAAGTTATAGACTTAGTGACATTCAGAAAAGAAAGTATGCAGGTCAATAGATTAGACTAGAAATGTATATAAATTCAACCGCTGTTTTGTGAAATCTGACAAGATCCCAAAGAGTCAGCAGGAACGGGTAGGGACTAATAATACAATCTGAGCAACGGATGGCCACACATTTATTGAAAAAAAGAGCTACAGTTTTTGTACTCAATGGTGTAGTCACAGGAATGATTGAAAGCATACTCAATAACTGAGGGACAAAAGTAGCTATTAACTTCATTATAGCATTTTTCCTAAGCGAAAAGCAATAATATCAGCAAGTATCTAAATGCCTATTGTTCTCAAAGGTTCAGTAACTCCACCAGTAGCCCTCTTACAACAATAGAGGGGCACAAGTTCCTCCTGCAAGATATAAAAAGAAGGACTGCTTTTAGCAAGCAGGAACTTTCCTGAAGCACTTAAGGGAATGGAGGCCCTTATCCAAATGCCTAGCTTTGGGAAAGTGACTCCTTCTGGGAACCAGACACTCCTACAATTTAAGAGCAATTTTATTTCTCAGGGGGTATGATGCAATATACAGAGTTAATCCCTAATTGCATTCCTTTAAATCTTAGTATTAGGATATGGGCCTCCCCCCTTCCCTCCCAAGTGGTATAAGTCAAGAATATAATTTATTTCTTTTAGATTTTGTTAGATTCAAAGTTACGCTTTAAGTTGTATTTGTTTGTTTTGGGACAGGGTCTCTCTATATGTTGGAGCTTGTCCTGGAACTAGCACTGTAGACCAGGCCAGCCTTGAACTCACAGAGATCCAACTGCCTCTGCCTCCCAAGTGCTGGGATCAAAACAGTGTACCACCAATGCCTGGCTTGTTTTAAATTTTAATTATGGTGCCTAAGAGATCCATAAAACTAAAAATGCATCTAATCTGTAATCCTTGCACAAGGATACTTCCTGAGATGCTGGAAGCTGTTGTTATTCATGTAAAATAGCAAACCACATGTTTTCACTTCCTTAAACAAGTTTGGTTGATCAACTACACTGAATATACTTGATCACAAGTAGGTGGGCAGTATATAGGCAGGACATACATTAGAAAGTGTGAAGTCTTTGAGGTTTTGGCTTTACAAGCACCTGGCTAATGTAGTTTGTGACCATTTTTTTGAACCCTAGAATGGGCCTGGTAATAGCCCAGCATGCTAGCTAGTATTTAATTAAAGCTTGTTTCAAGTTTGGCTCAAAATTGTGGTAGTGGTCTTTTTGTGACCTGGTGGAATAACAATTTTCCAGTTTAGTTTCTTCTTTGATTTCTATTGTTATGTTCACCCTTTCATCTCTAATTTTGTTAATTTGGAGCTTCTATCTCTGTCTTTTCATTAATTTGAATAATAGCTAGTTTTTTGTTTCATTGAATTTTGTATTGTTTCTGTTACTATTTTAGTGATTTCAGTCCTGGGATTGATTATTTCTTGCTGTCTACATCTTTGGTTATTATTTGTTTCCTCTTTATGTTCTAGAGCTTTTTAGGAGTACTGGTCAGGTTTTTATTTTTATTTTTTAATGTTTACTTAGTGTTTTGACCTTGCATATCAAAACAGTCTTCTTTTTATCCAATAAGTTTGGGTTTGCTCAATATTCATTAAATCCTAGAAGGTTTTTAATTTCTTAATTTCAGTCTTGACCCTGTTAACATTCAATGTTCTGTTGGTGTACTTTGCCTCAAAGTTTCCTGTTCAAGTTCATAAAAAATGTTCAGTTTTTTTCTCCACTTGTATTTTCTTTATTGAATCTACTTCTGTTTTATGTATTGGACTGTTGTCTTTATTTCATTTTATTTTTTGTGTGTTTTCATAACTTTCATTAATGGATTTATTCACATCCTCCTAAGTACCTCTACCATATTTATAAAATTAATTTTTCAGCCACATTACATTTCACAGGGTGTACTGTAGCTGGTTTGTTGGACTCTAATGGAGACATGTTGTCCTAGTTGTTAATTGATTTTGTTTTTATGCTGGCATCTAGGCTTCTGGATTTGGGATGATCTAAGTGGTGATATCTAACCTCATTTTTATTGGGTAGGTATTCTGCTCCTCGGTTTCTGTTGTTCCTTCTGGTTCTTGGGAGAAAGTGGTGGCCAGTGGGGTCCCTGGTAAGGAATCCTGGCATCCTGTCAGTTTTGATAAGTGAGATTTTCTTTCTAGTACTGGGAGTTGGTGCAGTATAATAGAGGCCTGAGGGGGTCTATAGCAGGAAGGAAAGTCTGTGATGTCCCTTGGGATGGGTGGCAGAAAGGGAGAAGCTACAGAATGTAGTTTGATACAGACCAGGGAACAAGACTTGAGAATTGGACTTAGAGGAGAGAAGAAAGACAGTGAAGTTCACTTACCTGCTTCCCTAGCCAGTGTCCCTTGGTATTTTGTTATGACACTCAAATAGTTTAGAAAGATCAAAGCTTCCCATAATAAGGTTTGTGATCGAGAGAGTATAGTGCTTTCAGTGGTACAAAGACTTTTATGGGTTTTTATTTTATTCTGAAGTAATGTTATTTGTGGACTCTGGTGACAGACTTTTCTGTTGAAAAAAAATTATATTTTTTTGACCTATTTACATTTCTACTAGCAAATACATGAGAAATGGTTTGTAAAGAAAACAATGAATAACTTATTTTAACTTTTCTTTTCTTTTTTCTTTTGTTTTTGTTTGTTTTAGAGACACCGTTTCTCTGTTCAACAGTCCTGCCTATTCTAGAACTCATTTTGTAGATCAAGATGACCTTGAACCCACAGAAATCCACCTGCTTCTGCCTCTACCTCCTGAATTTTGGGATTAAAGACTTGCACCACCACAAGTGGAAACTCAGTTTAATTTTTTTATAACAACAATAATTCAAAGTTTCCTGTATATAAAAGATTTATTTTATACACTTTTTGAATAAACACTGTCAATGGGGGAGGCCCCATTGACTACCAAGACATTCATTTTTTTTTTCTCCCAAATGACCATTTAATTCCAAAAACCTAAGCTACAAATAGTTGGGTAGGTGGCAAGAAGCAATGTTTTTTATTTAAAAGGCTATTTAGTGATTGTTATTTGTGTCTTTAGTGATTAAATCATTAAGCAAGAATACATCTTTTTGAAATAATGTTTTTTAAAAAACTACTCAATTTATTTCAACTGTAACACAATGAAAATCTTCTATTCATCCTATTTGGATTCCACTATGTTAGCATCCAGGTTTTTACACAAGACTGCCCTCAGGGACTCAGTAGCAACAGAATGAGTAAGAGACAGCCATGATGCCACACTGTTGCTATTACCCCTACCAGTTCCATACTCTCCCTGTGCACATGTGCTATATTCCCTTATAAAAATCAAGCCCTCCTTTCCCCACTCTCTCTTCCTTCTGTCACCAATATGCTATCTAATTGGATATAAAGTTTAAGTTTGAGAGAGGGACAAGATGAGGGGAAAGAGGCAGAGTTGAGGGGGGTGGCTTTTTGAGCAAGCAAGAGGAGGTAGAGTGTTTTCTTTTTCCTTTAATAATTGTGCACAAAAATTGTTTATTAAGGGGTAAAAGAATTATTAACATTTGGCATTCAACATCGGGCCTTGGATCACATGAAGAAGTACAATGTTGCCATGCCACGTGCTGCAGCCGCTCTGCTCATGGCAGCAGAATGGCACAGAGCACACACCTCACCTTTCCCCCACCCATGCCTCTTCTGGCCTGCCTTTCTGCATTCTTGCCTTCCCAGAAGCAGACTCCTGTTCCCCTGCTACCTACCCTTCCAGGCCTATTCTGCTCAGAATAGGCATGCGTGGGAAAAGAATTTAGCCTGGCTTTGTGTGCTGAACCTGAGCTGCCTTGGAGCTGCAACTGCTCCACCTGCTGGTCAAGCATCATCTAAATCTGAATATCTTCACACAACTCGAGCCTCTGAGCATCAGAGCCACCTGCTGGTAACACATCATCACTAAATCTGCACAACTCAACTTTCCCAGGATTGGCAACACAGCTGGTAAAACACTTGGAAATTTTTAAATGGTAAACTAGGCTATTAAATAAATTAGTTAATTAATTAAATAACTAAAATAAAAAGGGAAAGTATTATCTTAAAACCTTTCCCTTGTTAAAAATTGGAAATGTCACAATTAAGGGAATTCAGACCCTGTTCACGGCTATGATGGACAGGATACCAATAGAAAAAAAAAAAAGATTAAAGAGATAAACAACTTATCTGGGATCAATATACTGTCAGTCATAATTATTATTAGTCTTGTAATTCATACTGTATCCTTAAAATGGTTTGACAACTGTACCAAAAAATGAGAAATTGACTGAAAAATATAAACCTTACAAAAACTTATTATTCATAAGATACAAGGTTAGAAGAGTTCACTACTGGTAATATGCAAACCTTACAAATAATTGCTAAAGAAAATAATAAAATTTTGACTGATAAGTTACAAGCCTTAGAAAAAATGCATTAAAACACATAATAAAAGTATTCAGACACAGGCAAAGGAATTTAGAGAAGAACCCATCTCATCATTACATTATTAACTTAGAGAGGAATACCCAAGTATATCAAAATGCCAATGTAAATTTATCCTGTCAACATATAGAAACATCTGTCATATGTAACGTATTCCCAAGACTATGGAAGAGCTCACTGAACTGTGGAAATATTAGACTTGAGGTTAATTAAGAAAGTGATAGTCTTATATGATATCCATTTACCTTTTTGTGGGGTAGATGGGCAACTAGTCACAGAATTCTCCCTTAAGACTGGAAAGATTGGCTAAAACACTATTTTAACCAAGTCCTCAATTACAGTGTAAGATCTAGTGCAAAGGTAAGGGAGGCTATGACCCTTGAACAACAAAATACATCCAGAGGTATTGAAATTTCACAACACCAATTTCTTGGAGAGGGCAATTATGTTGACAGGCAAGGACAGTCTATGAACAATGACCACACCTTGGTTCTATGCTGCACAGCAACTTTGAATGCTTGGGACAGAGTTGAAGAAGTCAAAAAGAGAACAGAGTCAGGGTCATTTGCTGAAGTTATACAGGGCCTAATCACTGATTTTTTTTTTTTAAGGAAGATTAACTTCAGCTGCTGTAGGCAAATCTACAAGAGCCTGTTTAAAGGGGTATCAAATATTTATTAGAATAACTCATAGATGAACAATGGGGTAAATAGGTCTTCCTTTTTGCCCGGGGGGGGGGCGGTGAATGGAACCAGCATTCTGATTTCCAACTACCCATGAGAGATCAACTGACTGATCCTCTTTTTCCTTTTGAAAGGTCACATCTGTAGACAAGACAAGAAGTATCTCCTCTATTGGGCCAGATAGACCAAGGTCATGGCCAGAGCAAAGACGACTACACTTGCCCATTTAGTCTAAATAAGAAGGTTCTAAACCTAATACACAACAAGAACAATTATTAACTATTATACAGGAGAAAGAAAGGGTAATAATGTATACAAAGTAGAACTACAACCAACAAAAAACATCAAGCAAGAAACACATACAAAATGTTCAGGCTATAGGTAATAAGCAAATAACATGTTATTCTAATAGCTGTCCTATCCTAAAGTCTTATATCTAATATATCTTAGTTAGAGAGAATAGTAATTGTGACCATCTGTTCTTCAACCTCCTCAAAGATCTGACAAAGAAAATAATATTACTTGAGTAAGCAGGAAGTGCAAGCAAGTGACTTCCAAAAATTGCAAGAAATGACAGAAACTGATAGCTACCTGGAAAGTCACCCGAAGTCTCTCTGCAATGTTGCACCAACCAACTCTGGCTGTAGGCCTAGAATATTTGACAGACCATTTTCAGAAGCAGAAAACTTTGAAAGACTGTCCGACCCTGTCTCGGCAAGGTGTAGCAGTCATTTTTCCTTGTATCCAGCTTGTGCTGTTGACAGTCTAAGCAAGGACAGTTCGTTGCCCAATAGACCAGTTTTATCAAGAAGAAAACAAGTTCCATATGGAGTGTCTTCGGTGCCCATCGCTCACACACCAGTAGCAGTCATGTCTCATGTTAACAGAATTCTAAATTATTAAAACATTTAAATGTCATATTCTCTAGGTCTTTGAAGTGTTTGAAGATTACCTATCTATGCATAATACTTTTCTGTGCATCTAGAGAACCTAATTAACAAAACTATAAGTGTGACAAACATGGATGACTATTAAAATATAATTCTTAATAACCAATATAGCTTAAAGGTGAAAGCTTCACATTATAAAAATAAAGTCTTTAAAGAGATGTGCAGCATAAGAACAATGACCTTGAAATTGTAACAATATATAAAATATCTTGACTAGAGATAGTACAACGTGACAAAAGTATCATTAATTTGTATCAATATACAAAATATCTTTTTTTTGCAGACAAGAAAACTTTTTTATTTTAAACCACAAATAGTCATCAGGAGGCCACAACTATCCATATTTCATTAAAATCACATAAAACCTAGGCATAAAAGCACCAATGATTATTGCTCTAGAAAAGTTGCATGAAAAATTCAAATATTCACAGTTAAAACACCACGGAATGCACAGGACTAAACTTTTAAAGCAAGGGCATGGAATGCTGAATGCATTTTACATGCAGCTTCCGATATTAAATTGGTATTTATTTTACTCGAGGATGATGGAAATTTCTAAAAAACATCACCATAAGAGGATAAAATGTCCATCTTTATATATATATATATATATATATATATATATATATATATTTATGAGTCCTAAAAAATTAGCATTTACAAAATACGTGGTAAAAATAGCCTTTAAAAGTTGTCCCAAGAGGTACGTGAAATCAACCCCAGTTTTCCACGACAATTCATTCTCCCTCGTTATCTACAGACTCAGTTCTCTGTGCCTCTTCAGTTTTAGTGTCACCATTTGCAGATGGGGCAGTACCTTCCTTTCCAGCTTCCCGCTTTTCTTCCTTCTTCCCCTTAACGCCTCCGCTAATTTTCGTCCCTGGGTCTTTCTTAGCAGATGTTTTTCTTGGTTTAGGCTTGGGTTTTGGCAGAACAGGTTTTGCTGACAATCCGGCTGACCGTTTGGTTAGTGTGGTTCCATCTTTGCCCTCTGTATTCTCTGGAGACTTTCTCTTCGGCGTAGTGACTACGTTGGTGCCGCAAAAAAGTAAAGAAATGGGCTGGGCCACTTGGCAAGCCACTGGATGCTGCCTAGCTGCTCCAATATACAAAATATCTTAAGCCACAGTAGAAAATACATGCAGTACAAACATACTGTAAACAGAAATAGGAATATACACAATATGACAAATATAGTTTTGAATTTGTATCAATATGCAAATTTGCTTAGACAGGAATACAAAAGTAATTTTATATATTTATCAACATACAATTTGTCACAGGTGACATTCCAAATTAGGAGTTCCAGCTGTAGAAGGGTATGAAATTAGCTGCTGGACTCTGGGAACAGGTGGTTCGTGGGTGTGTGGCAGAGTTGGGAGCTATAGGGCTGGCTAGAGTAGCAGCACAAGACCTGAATCAGGCACAGGGATAGAGTACAGGGTCTGTTTAGTGGGTGGTACCAACGTCAAACCATCCACAGGCTAGCAGTGGGGGAGGGTAAGCCAGGTCCCATTTTTGTCTAAATAAAAAGCTAGGTCAATGCACCAAGTGCACAAGCCTCTAGGGCAAGTCATAGCTACTGGTTAACTTGACAGGGAGTTAGGAATAGGTAAGTTTGACAGAGCAAACCAGAGGAGGCTAATGGAGCAGACAGCAAGGGCTTAGTCAAGGTAGAAGGGAGAAAGCTATGGAGCAGCAATCCCATCTCTCAGGGAACCAAATGCAGGGTGTGAGAAATGTTCCAGCATCCTCAAAGCCAGGAGGCAGATGCCCTACAGGCTATCAGTGGACCATGGAGTTCAGTTGGGTGTCAAATGTAAGCAAATCCATGAAAGCCCATTTAAAAGGGTATCAAGAATCTACACAAGAATACATTCAAGAATACACAACAAGGTAAATAGATGTCGTGGTTTTCTGTTATGCCTGGGAGTGGATGGAAGCAAAAGTTCAATCTCTGACCATCAAACAAAAGAGCTAGTTGACCACTCATCTCTTTCCATCTGAGAGGTCATAACTGCAGACAAAAAGCACCATCTTTATTTGTCCAGACAGCCTAAGGTCATGGACCGAGTGAATACTCACTACAAGATATAAATAGAATGATACCAAATCCAGAAGATACACATACACAAATACTAATTCAAGTTTTGGCTTTAAAAAGGCAAATTTACAATGTAAAATGGTAATTGGGCCTTTAAAGGCAAGAACAACATCCATAGTGGAATTAATCTTCGATACAGTCAATACTGAATCTCATAACTATGATAATACTTGGAAAAGAAAGGTAATTTTCAAAGACATAAAAAATCAAAATTCCATATGTTTTAATTGTGGTAAACAAGGTCATCTATCAAGGAAGTATACACAGGACATTCCTAGAAACAATGTTTGTTCCCCTACCCCCCAAGATATTCCAAATATTCCAAATAGAAGGCCCTAAACTTCTAGAATATATAGAAGGTGTAACAGAGGCTGATATTGGACCAATCAATGCAGATCAACAAAGGACAGACAAGGTAACCTGTTGCTGTTGGGAAACACATTGGGGGGCCTCTTGCAGGCTCCTGTGTCGAATTTAGTTGAATCATTCCCTATCACAATGAGGGAAACTCTCCCACAGAGCAATGAAAGGACCAAATGCCTATGGATGACAGGAGCTTGAGATAGAAGATAAAACAAAATTTTCCGTAGGAACCATAAAACAAATATTTTGGCAACCTTCTATAAACAATCAAAGACCAAAGTTAAGAATACAATGAATAGCATTGATATTGAGGGTTTAGTAGACACAGGGACATATGTGAATATAATTGTGCCAATATTTGGACAACCAAATTGGGTTTTTCAGGAGATAAACATTCAGCTTCTAGGGAATAGAACTTTATCTGAGGAGAAACAACATGGAAGATGAGTCAAATACATTGGCCCAGAAGGACATAGAGGAAAATTAAAACCATAAGTGGCTGACATAGAAATGAACTTTATGGGAATGTAAATTACTAAGCAGTGGAAGACACAGATCAACATCCCTCCAGTACCAGAAAAAAAACCATTAAATAGAGGATACTTCAGAGAGAGAGAGAGAGAGAGAGATACTAAAAGGTATTCTCTATAGCAGCCACAGATTGTTGAAGTTGTACATAAATGGGACCCAATAGCTGGGGATCACTTGAAGGTGCCAAGAGCCCTACCTTTAAAACTTGTCTGGGTGGAACAATGACCTTTAACATCAGAAAAATTATAGGCATTAGAACAGCTGGTACAGGAGCACCCAAATGCTCAATATATTGAAGACTTAACCAATCCTTAGAATTCTCTTATGTTGTCAATAAAAAGAAATATGGAAAATGGGGAAAGTTAATAGATTTGAGAAACATAATTAAGGAAATTCAGGTGATAGGTTCTCTACAGCCTGGAATTCCCCTATCTTCTCTATTACCTAAAGGATGGTCATTTATAGTGATTGATGTAAAATACTATTTCTTTACTATATCATTACAAGAACAGGATAAAGAAAAAGTTGCCTTCACAGTGATTACATACAATAATTCCTGCCTGTTAAAAAGCAGCAATGGGAAATTCTCCCACAAATGATGCTAAACACTCCCACCCTGTGCCAGTACTTTCTACAACAGTGGTTAGAAATAATTTCTAAGCAGTTCATTAAATGTCTTATATCTTAGAAGCTGATTCAAATGTAGACACCTTACAAAAGGTTTAAGGAAGTAAAGAAAATATTGCTCCTGAAAAAAATGCAAAGAGAAGATTCTGTCAAATGCAAATGGATTAGATATTTTCTCTGAATTTGTCAAATTTAAATGGATTTCTTGATGAACTTATTGCCTGTATGTATATAGTTTTTCTTATGTTAGTTGTAGCCTTCTTTTTGTATTAGACAAAAAGAATTGTGGTGATATATTATTTATGGTTTATTAAAGCTTGCCTGAGGATTTAGAAAGCAAAGTCATCCTCAAGCTATAGAGATCAGGCCATGGTGGTACATACTTTAATCTCACCAGTTGGGAAGTAGAGGTAGAAGAATCTCTGTTAGTTGAAGGCCACACTTGTCTCCAGGAAACACATCTAATCCTAGAGAGAAACAGTTCATATAAAGATGATCTCAGAATTTAGGATCACATGCCTTTAATCCAATGAGTCATGAGAGTTATTTAAGATATAAACAGGGTCTTTGAGCTAGCATTCACTCTCCAGCTGCACTGAGGGTAGGAAGATATTAAAGTCTCAGGACTCTCCCACCACATTGAGGAAAACATAACAGTTTGAGATAGCAGTCTGAGGTTTGATAGAGCCAGGAATGCCTCTCAGTCTGAGCTAGAGGTAAGAGTTAGTGATCAGCTGCTTTGCTTTTCTGATCTTCAGCCTGAAGTTAGAATCCCAGTATCTGTCTTTGTGTCTTTTACTTTTCATGTTACAAGATTCTATTAATTACATAGCATATAAAATAGGTTCCAAAAACATCCAACCACAAATGGTACAAATAATTTTACATATCGATCCCAGTTTCCTCTCCCTCCCTCTCTCCCTCCCTCTTTCCCTCCAATGATGAGCAAAGGGGTCACAACCAGGCTGGAGAAATCCACAGAAACAGCTGATCTGAACAAGGGGGATCTCATGAATTCCAGACTGATAGCTAGGAAAACAACATAGTACGGACCCAGAACCTCCCTGCATGTAGGTGTCAGTTAGGAGGACTAGACAGTCTATGGGGCCTCTGGTAGTGGATCAGTATTTATCCCTAGTGTACAAATGTACTTTGAGATCCCATTCCATATAGAGGTATACTCCCTCAGCCTAGACACATGGGGGAAGGCCTGGGCCTTGCTCCAAATGATATGACAGACTTTGAAGATCCCATCCTTGGGTATCAGAAAGGGGATGTGATATGGGGTTGGAGAGCACAGGGGAGGAGGGGATTTTTGTATACAAATTTAAGGTTATTTTTGTTTTAACATACTGTATATGTGTTTCTACTTGTGTTTAAGGTATTGTACCTATGAAGCTCATCTAGCAATGTAATGTAAATTTCTAGTCATTGATGTTTATCTTTACAAACTATTTAGCATAATTAAGAAATATAGACTAATGGTCACCTACCAAACTTATTTAGGTTTTCAAGGTTGTGCAGAGATACATTTCAGTTTGGTAGGTAATCATCAAACACTTCAAAAACATAAAGAATGGCATTTAAAACATTTTAATAACAGATTTCTCAACATGAGACACATCTGCTCCTAGCAGCACTGGTCTACTTCAAAAGAGGATTATGGGTATATGGAGTTTGTTTTCTTTGTGGCAAAAGTTAGCCATTTTGGCACAAAAACTGTCCTTGCCTCAACTGCTGACAGTATGCTGTCCAAACTGGATGAGCAGGACACAAAGCAATGTGCCTGCCAAACTTTGCCAAGACAAGATAGGAGAGTATTTTAAACTTTCCTGCTTCTGAAAAATCTGTCTGATATTCTAGACCTATACACCAAAGATGAGTGCCTCATCATTGCAGAGAAACTTTGGGTGACTGTCCAGGTTGCCAGCTGTTTCTATCATTTTCATATTTTGGGGAGTCGTTATACACTTCCTGTTTACCCAGGAAATATTATTTCTTTCTCAGGTCTACAACAAATACAGTTAAAGTTCTCCCAAATCTTGGCAAAAGTTATATTGGTACACAACTTGGGCCTCTTCAGGAGAGGACAGGTAAAAGAGCATTCTCTATTAATTTGCCAAGTATGTATGCACTGGACATTGAGAATGTATTTTTTTACTTGATAATTATTCTTGTATGTATTATCATTTTTATTGAGCTTATTAAATTTCCTATTTGTACAATACGTGATAATAATTCTTATGTACATAGTTTTACTATGTTAGAGTTAGCACCTTTCCTTCTTAATTAGACAAAAAGGGATAAATATGGCATTTGAACAATACCTTTCTGGACAAGTGGACTTAATCTGTAAAGGGGTCAAATTTGAGCAAAGATGGTGGTAGCAAATCTACTATCTCTTGGGAACTTGTTGAAACTGAAAATTCTCAACCTTCTGCCAAATATAGAGAACAAGAAGGCCCGGAGACAAGTCATCAACAGACTCTCCAGGTGACTTTGACTTTAGTAATTCCTCAGTTAGAGAGACACAGGTCATTAAATCTGTAGGAAGTTCTGCTACTGCAGAGTTTTTTGAATTTCACACACACACACACACACACTCACACACACATGCACACATGCTTCTGCCCACTCTTACATGCCAGCACACACAATACATGCATACACACACACACACACACACACACACACACACACACACACACACATACACACACACACACTGAAAAGAGAGACTATTGATTTTGTGGTAGTGTTCTGAGAGTTTGATTGAGCATTCTTTATAATGAACTCAGCATGGCAGACAGCAAACAACCATTCACTTCAATACTTTCATTTGAAGTTATGCCACAGTAAGAATCCTAGGAACTGGGTAAATATTGTGATCATGGGGGAGGAGTGATGAGCAAAGGGGTCAAGACCAGGGTGCAGAAACCCACAGAATCTGCTGACCTGAACAAGAGTTCAGACTGATTGCTGGGAAACCAGCATAGGGTTGACTCAGACGCCCTGAATGTGGGTCTCAGTTAGAAGGCCTGGGCAGTCTACGGGACCTCTAACAGTGGAAACAGGGTGTACCCCTGGTTCACAAAAGGACTTTGGGAGCATATTCCCCATGGAGGGATACTCCCTTTGCCTGAAGATAGGAGGGAGGTCCTAGGCCCCACCCCAAATGACTTGACAGATTTTGATGATCCCTCCTAGAAGGCCTCACCCTCCCTGGGAGTGGGTGGAGAATGGGATGGGAGAGGATTTGGGGGGGCATGGGAGGATGGGAGGAATATGGCCCTGGGATCGATTTATAAAATAAGAAAAAAAAAAAAAAAAGATTGTGATCATGGTGTGGTAGTGATGATATGGTCACTAAACATTAGAGATGCCAGGAGTAGCAGATTAGAACACATCTCTGCTTTGCTGGTGAGATTAGGTTGACCTGCTTAATATTTAATATCATGAGTTCTGAACATTTTTACTTAACTAATAATCTCTTCTTGTCAATTATGTATATAAAGGCCTTATAGCATTTCTTAATACACATGAAGTAATGAATATGAGTTACCCAGTCTCTGTTATAGCCCAAATTCCATGAGATCTTTTCTAAAAATTTTCTACAGTGCTTTATCTATAGTCAATATAGCAGTGAACTATTTAGGACATCCTCAACAAACATATGGAATTAAAAAAAATGGATTAGTTTCTATTATGTAAGTTCATTTCATGGATAAAAATTCCCTTTCCTACTCTTCTCTGATTGTGACTTTAGTTTAAACTATGCTAAAGAGTACTCCCTAATGTCCAGCATGGCCCATAACTGGAAAGGTTGTTAGAGGATTCACATTTTCATAATTGTAGAATCCTTTTGTTGTTTGTTTTAAGTAGTTTGTTAAGTTCAAAATCATTCAAAGGCTGAATTGGCTGAACCATCTCAAAATTAATCTATAGCTGTCCCTCTTTCTGTGTTTTGTTCTTTCAGATATATGTGGTGAATAGGACCTTCAATCCTATAGATCTTCTACATGGTATATTTTAAAGATAGAATTATATTAATGCTGAAAAATATACCTTCCTAAAGGAAAAATATGTTTTTCCTATAAATAGGTGATTGGATTGAGACGTGTAATATGTCTCAGTATTAGTGTCTGGAAGATAATTATTTGATTAGAAACAGCTTCAGACTGGTACATACTTGAACTTGAAGGTTGGGAGAAGAAAATCATTGTGGAAGCACGAAACCTCTGTCCATGTGAGTTTTAGAAGTTATATTTATTATTGAGTTGTTTGATGAGGAAACCCAGTCAGTGATGCCTTGTTCAGAGACTTCTTCCAAACAATGTGTGGAAAATGGAGAGATAATGCCTTTTAAGTGAGTGGTTTATGCCTGTGATGCCACAAGAATTATACTCAGTAGGCTAAGGCATGAAGATAACAGAGTTCAGGCTAGTTTGACTATAAAATAAGATCCCATGTCACTAAAATACAATAACAAATGTGTTATGAGGTGCAAACATATCCTGATACAAAGTGTAACTCAAAGCAGATTTCGAGTACTGTGAGATTGCTAAGATTAAAGCAATGGCTCAGATTTAAGAAGCAGGAATAAGGTCTGCCAGGTTTTGACGTGTATGATACTGCTGATACTTTTCTGAGGGTTCATGGTGACCAATCAGTGACAGACATGAAATTGCTTTATCTAAGATTTATATTTAACAACTGTCAGAGGTGAAAACTAAATCCTCAAATCCTGGACAAGGGCTATGCTAAGTTACTGCCCTGTATTCCACACCATTCTCTGCTGAAATTCTATTAGTGTTTTGCAGATCCCTTGCGTTGGTGTTAAGACCACCTGTGCTCTTCTCTGCTTGTCCTTGCTGGTTTTGCACATTATCTGGACTGATTCAATCCACTGACAGTCCCAACCTTTGGGTGCCCCAAATTTCCCATTTCCTGGCCTTTGCACAACTGTTACTTCATTTTCTTTTCCTAAAAGCATTTTGAATCTTACTCTCTGGTATTGTATCTTATAACCAATTTATTATGCTAATGTTTGTCTCACCTTGTGGTCCCAAGTTCAACTTTCTTCTTATAGGATGGTCTCCTGTGAGTTTTAAGCATGTGCATCTTATTATATGAGAGTACTTATCTTGCAACTTTCCAGATGTTTATTATACAATAGACAGAGGGGTGTCTTTAAGGAAAAATCTCTTGCACACCACTCACTGCACTGTTCCAGCTACCCTTCGGAGATCAGATGATTTAATGGCAGAAGATAGAGCTAAACTTAATATGGAACATAGAAATAGGTAGACACAATGTTCCAATGGACATGGACATTAAAATGTTTTTCTTAGATCCTGTTCAGGTCCTGCAAATTCAAGTTACATAACAAGGCTCACTCCTGTGTTCTTCCAGCTTAGGTTTAATTCTTCTAGTGAACTCGTGAATTTTGCTTCAGAATGCCATGCTGTAAGGTGTCAGTGGCACTCAAGGAATTTGTATCATATCAGCAATAAGACCTCCCTACAGCTGAAGATTTTTCAGAAAAGCATTATTTGTACACGGAGTTGAATTTTCTGAAGCCTTGTTAAGAGGTGTGGGGACAGTACTTTGTGAAGATTATTTCCCACCATCCCACACTGCAATTTTAAGGTACTTTAACACAGTAACTTCTTCCATTATGGATTTTATAGTTCAGAAGTGAACTGGGTGTCTGACTAATGGATGGAATGTTATTGGTAGCTACTTAGAAGCCCTCTGTTTTCACAGAATCCTGTAAATTGTACCATTTTTGACTCCCATTGATTGGGTGAGAGTAGTGTTAACTTTTTTCCTCAATAAATTTCCTTCTTCCTTTATTAGGCTGTCAATTTTAGTAGAACTCTGAAAACTATTACAGGTGTTATTATGCTATATGAATTTCGATATATAATATAATCTACATGTAGAATGTACATTACTGTAAGAAACTGAGCCTTCTGTTTTCTTTTGTAAAATTTGAAATTATATATAAAGGTAAAAAGATGAATTGTTAGGTGCCACTATGTGGCTGTAACCAAGAATTTTCTGATACACCTGCCACAAACTGTGATGATATGGAGGAAGATAGTGCCTATTACCTTGATTGCCATCATCACCCTGAGTGACTGGCTTTCCAAAAGTAGAGTACTTTTTTAAAATGTGGACATTAATATTCTGTTCTTTTCATGGTCAAAATATCCACTAAATGTACCATAATCTGTCTGTATTTATGACTAATATATGTTAGTGAAAATTCCTATAATTGACAATTTAGAGGATTGGTTATTAGTATCAATATTCAGTACTTGCAAAATCAGCTTTCTAGGGGGAAGAAATATGTTTTATTCCTATCTGTATTTTATCTAGTATATAGCTTTGTTACATGTAAAGAACAACTATAGTATACATTTAAATATAGTGAAAATATCACCCTAAGTTATTAAGGATTTATCTTTATCAGAAGGTTTTAAGACACACTTTTAAGAAAAGATATGCAATTACATAGACATGATCCAGGCATTTTAGATAGCAACAATTTAAGCATCAATATCTATAAGAATGTTGTAGATACTTGGGGATACAGAGAGGCCTGTGGCATGCAAGTGAGAATAGGTAAATATGGAAACAGAAACACAATCAAGTCATGATTGTAATTTGTTCTGTAGGAACTTTACAAGTTGACAGAGGGTGAAAAATGAGTACAGTTGTGTTTTGTCCTTATACTGAAATACAACTCTTCATTTTAGATGACTAACCCCAGAGTCAGGAGCAATTTTTCCCTTGAAATTGGAGCATCACTCTGTTGTGAGATATTTTGATCACATTCTGACACTCTTGAGACTGATAATAAAGTTTGCTTTGATCAGAGAGTAGATCTAGATACTAGCTGACCAAAATTAGCCGTAAAGGTTTTGGATGACTGAGAAACAGGAAGTAGTAGGACAAGAGCTTTGGGAAGAATTTTGACCCTTTTGAATCAAGGAATGAAAGAAATGTACTAACTAGAGGCTTCTCTGCAGCTTCTCTGACCATTCAGGTTCCTACCCTAATATCTGACTCGACTTTTTATTAATAAATAATAATTAGGTAAACCTTTCATCAATTCCAGAATACCTTTCATAAAACAACAGAGATTGTCTACATTTCAGAAGTACTGTACCCTTCTTCAGGATGTCTTTCTGTGATGGGCAACCTGATAGGTGTGTTAAAAATGTTTTGCTAAATCACTCTTTCTTTACATTTGTATCATGCTAATAAATATTATTATATATGATGATTCAAAATATTATGATATTCTTGGCACAGAAGTTCCAAACCTGGATTCTAAAGGACATCAGACATCAGGTTTTGTTAACATTTCAAAATCATTGTCATCATCATCATCATCATCATCTCTCTCTCTCTCTCTCTCTCTCTGTGTGTGTGTTTAGGTTAGGGGTGGATATCTCTTATCATTTTTAAATGTGTCTGTAGCAGACTAAGAACTGTTTGAACATCTCAGTCTCCACCATTTATGCCATGACTAGTTTACTGTATGTAGATGGAGTTTCTGTCCTGCACAATCCTGCAGCCCTTAGTCTCAAATAAACACACAGTAGATTGTATTAGTTATAAACTATTGGGCTTAGGTTTCTTACTGGCTAGAACTGCTTTCTTAATTATTAACTCATAACTATAGAACTTTGTATATCTACATGGCTTTATCTTAATGGAGAATGCCTTGGCATCCTAACTTCCCAGTAGCTACATGGCATCTCCCTTCCTCTTCCCAGTGTTCTCCTTGTCTGGTTGCTCTGCCTATACTTCTTGCCTGGCTACTTGTCAATTAGCATTTATTCATCAACCAATAAGAGAAACAAATTCACAACATATAGGACATCAAGGCAGGAAGTGAGTTGTATGACAGAAATCATGTAGTTACCAGGAAGATAGGACTCCTGGAATTCTCTGGTAAGCAAAAATCACATGGAGATATATACAGTAATAGAACTCAGTTAATAATGAAGAGAGAGCTAGCCAGTAAGAAGCCTGAGCCATCAGATAAACAGTTTATAATTAATATAAGCATCTGTGTGTTTATTTGGGACTAATGGCTATGGGACTGGGTGAAACAGACAACTGTCTAGAACTGTGTGAACTAACTCAATATTCAATTCACTTATTTTCATAAGTAACAATGGCTTTTAACAAGAGTAATTCTGAATTCTTAGGTGAAGTGAGCTTTTTCCAGCATGTGTCTCACAGAGGAAAGCCTAAGCACATGTACTTCAGTTTCTAAAAATACCCCAATTTATTATAATTTGTATTTCTGACATTGGAATCATGGAGTCGAAATGTACTCATCTTAGAGACTCATGTACACACACATATGTGAACAGATGTATGTATGTATATATGCACTCATGCATATATGCACACATACACATGCCCTCATGCTTTCATATGCATATATATATATATGTGTGTGTGTGTGTGTGTGTGTGTGTCTTCAAACACATACACATATGCTCACACAATTGCCAATTTTTTTGCTTCATTTTATCTATTACATCAAATTAGCACAATATAGATTTCTTTTAGATGTTTATGATTCTTTTCTCCTGTTTTTTGCTTTTTGTTTTTCCCTTGTTCTCCTGTCTAGATCGTTTATCATATATTAATACAATGATGTGTCTATTGAGTAGAACAAAGGAAACTGATGATATTTGGCCACTTTTTAATTGAGAAAACAAGACAATTTCATAAACTCACAGCAAAGGAATGGAAATAGTTCAATTACTTATTGGCTTAAAATCATTTAATGGTTTTCTATTATTGTTATGAAAATCCCAAATTCATTGTCATGCTACACAGGACTGCATGGTGTTAGCAAATGACTCTGAATGAAGTGCTGGACCAAGGCTTGGAGCCTTAGATACCCACATAGATAAAGTAAACAGAGTGAGTGCTTTCAAGACTTGGACCATGGTGGCATTACATGGATTTTAGGCAGCAAGGCATCCCTAAGTAAGCTACTTTATTGGATGGCAATTGTAATTTGCATTTATGATAGTCAAGAAAATGGTGTCCCAACACCTTCTTTTCTGAAATATTTCTATTTTTAACATCAGACAGGTTTATAATTTGTGTTGTGAGGCATGCATTACCATAACTCCTTTTCATTGTGACCAGTTGCTACATTCATATCCACACTAGCATCCAATCTCCAGTACATCAACGATAATCACAGAAACTTTGGGGATGACTGGGCTATAAATGTTTGTCCTAGTCCATGTAATCAGTAGGTTCATTGTGCTTTATGGAGACTGCTTGGTTCCTTTTCACTTGTACTCGTTTGTGATTATACTGCAAGAAGAAAAAAAAGCCCTTTATATACATAGAGCCAGTTTAAATTTGATGTCCAGGCTCCAGAAGTGTATGAAATACATTTCTATTATTTATAAATAATGCAGTCAATAATATTGTTAAGAAGGCAGAAAACAGAAACAGACTGAGGTAGTAGACAATTTGAAATTTTACCAATCAATGAATAAAATTTAATGTACAACCTCTCAGTTTCTGCCTTCTTCTGCTTGGTATTTCTATATACATGAGATTATTCCCTACTTCAGAGTTAACAAGTTACCACACACCTCTGGGGTGTGTTCTTATAGTAGTACCTATATTGAATTCTTCCTTGTTTTTTCACCCCTGTTCTTCACCTTAATTTCAAGGAACAATCTGCTTTCATTTACCACCATAAGTTACAGGTAGCAAGATGAAATTTCTTTTAAATTGGTGAACAAATTGGTATGTATTTTCTATGTATAACATGATATTTTAAATTAAATATATACTGAGGAGTGATGAAATCCAGCTATTTAGCATAGTAATCACTTTCATGGGTACCACTTTTTGCTGTAGTGACTCTGAACATTTATCAATAATACAAAGTAGTTTTAACTGCAGTCACTGTATTGTATGCACATCTTTAACATAGTCTTATGATTTAAATGAATTTTCATTCAAGTTTTTCTATACTCCAACTCTTTCAGCCAAATTCTAATTTGTAATCCCATGAAATGAACTTTTTAGGTCCCACATGTGAGATCTCAGTATTACCTGGTTTATTTAACTTAGTATATCATTCAAGCTTATCTATGCTATCTCAAGTGACATATTTCCTTCTTTTAATGAGCAAATAATATTCCATTGTTGTATATATTCAATATTTTCTTTATTACTCCATCTATTAATAGAATTGCCCTGATTAAAATATTTAGTTATATTTCATATTCAAAATTTTATTTAGGCAGCAAGATAAAATTTCTCTTGTCAACATATTTGTGATGGATATGACTGTGTGCATTTATTACTTATAAAATACCATTTTGAAGAATATAAACACTGAAGAATAGTAAGCAACACTTAAGTTAATGTAGGAATGTGAACATCTTTTAAACATACTGATTTTGTCTCCTTTGGATATATGTTTAGAAATAGGGTTTCCACATCATAGCTAAGTCTGTTTTAAATACTTTTAGTAAATTTCATAATGACTGTGCAAATAATACATAATAATAATAATAATAATAATAATAATAATACATTACATTATATTCCTCTAAGGATCTGCAAAGAAGTCCTCTGCTCCAAAGCAGGATGACAACTCTGAAAAGTGTCCTTTCCAAGATGTTAACTAACCTGTATTGGCATATTCTGCTAGATGTACAAGAAAATAGGGTAAAAGAGTTTTCTTTAAGTTATGTAGAAATTAGTGATGAAATTTTGTTAAGAAGGTATTCATTTCTTGTCTAAAACACACACACACAAAGAGGAACTCACACACACACACACACACACCCCCACACACACACACACACACACACCGGCACCTGAACACAGACACACCCCGCTAGAAACATCAAGGATTAAATCAGTGTCTGTAATTGCAATTCCATGTTACCAAAATGTTAAATTTCAAATGAGAACAAAGTCACTATACCTCTGATTTACATACATTACTGAGTAAATGTCATCAAAGATTTGCAGCTAAGAGGCTGCATATTTATAATACCCCAGGGCACATGGATTAGGAGCTTGGCCTTCCCACCATTGTGTTCAGAATCTTACAAGGTTGTGAAAAAATATTGGCTAGACTGTATTTTCATCTGAATCCCAGGCAAGAGAAGAATCTCTCAGCTTGTGTTGAGAATTGTATGATTGACTCTGGTATGTGGCGTGGCATGTCTCAGAGGTTTCCTTCATGTTTGCAGGCAAGGTAGCTGCTTACATAATGGAGCTTCCAAAAATGTCTGTCTATGACACTAGTCTGCCTTAGGCTTGAATTAACTCCTTCCAACATAATTTTCTTTTTGGTGAAGTCATCATCACCTAACTTGGGACCTTGATGACATCCACAAAATGCTGTAACTTGTCTGTTGGCTTAAAGTAAGTCATAGGTTGCTGGGAGTGAGTTGTTTTCTCCCAAGACTTATGTTTTTGAATATTAACATTAATATATAGTTAAAATGTGTCCTCCACAAATTTCAGGGTTTGCTGAGGTGATGGAGTTGAGGCCTGTAAGGGGTGAGTATATAAGGAGGGCTTTTTCGTGTTAAAATTATCAAAAGGTCTTTCCTTCAAGCAGAAAGTCTGATCCCTTGCCTTATTCTTTCACAGTGTGCCCCAGCAGTCTGCTCTGCAGAGCATACACAACTTGCTGGATAACACAGCCTGTGAAGCCTTTGCCTTTCAGCTTCCCACCCATCAGTTATGCAAAGTAAGTTGTGTTACTTATAAATTTCCATTGGATTTAAGGCACTAGAATTTTTATTAGTTAGTGCCTCTTTTGAGGCACTAACAGCCCAAGGAGAAAGCTCTCAAAGGAAACTGTCTTGCTTGCCCATTCTCTTTGAATTTCTACTAGAATTAATGGAGAAATTAATTGCTATTGTTTAAGCAACTCAGCTCCAGCATTTTGTGACAAGATTCCTCAAAAAATCTAATATATAGGTGCAGTGCAGTCTGAAGGCTAAGAGTTAAACTAGATTTAAACCTCATGGCAGGAATCACGTGTGCAACCTTAGGGCTGGTGTTGTACATTTGTGCTCTTCAAGTTCAGAATCTCCAATCTTCAGTTCATAGAGGATCACACTTCCTCATATCCCTGCTATGGAACTTGAACAGGGTGCTCAGTCATCTTTTAATGCTGATGGTGAAACTGAAGTGTTCCTTTTGTTAGAAGTGCAAGCTCAAAATCTGTTCTGAGATGGCAAATTCTGCCTGTCTCAGTTTCTGAATAATATTTATGGGTAAAGCCTCCGAACACACACCTTGAAGAACAAGTCAGCCTATAATATTTCTAGCCACTGAAATTTTGTATCTGCTTATTATAACACCACTATGTAACCTAAAATGAAGAGAGGAGTGGGGTAGAATAGTTTCATAATGTTAATAAACTTTTACAGTTAAAAACTAAATGACAAATGCCAAATTACTTACATATATTTGCACAAAATTACAAAGGCATATGAATGCCACTTTGTACTCTTATTTGAAGTCAGAAGTTTATATGAAAGACCATAAATGAAATGAGTGAAATGACCTGAGTTTCAGAGGAAAAATGAGATGTAATTTCTAAACTTAACTGTGTCCAGCAATTTATGTAAACAAACCAACTCTTGCAGTTATCAGAGACTATGACAGTTTTGTGAGGAAATTGTACGACAGGTTTATAAAACTCACCAGAGCTATGAGAAGAATAAGCCAAAAATTTGAAATTTGTTCTTTTACTCCTAATCTTGTTCAGTCTCTCTCTGCGTACATACATGAACACACACACACACACACACACACACACACACACACACACACACTCCTCCTTCCCACTCTCCTCTTCTCCCTTCCTTTCCCCTAAAATCTCTCTTTTGTTTACATTTAAACAATGGTTCATAGCACAACGGAAAATAATCACTTGGTATCTTTACTGTTTTGTTATGGAGAAAATTACATTGAGAAAGGCCTCCAAGATGTTTCTTTTGTACAACCATGAAAGGCACTGCAGTGAGAAAGCGTAGATGGCCTAAACTGGGACAGCTCTGTAGTCAGATTAATTCCTAATTCCTAAGTAGTCTCTATGAGCCTCAGATGGCGCTCTTCTGTGGAGTTGTTTTTCTGTTCTGCACATTGCTATCTTCAGATAATTGCTTCCAGGTGGCATTGCTTCAGGCTAGATAAGAGAGAGTGTGTCTACTCGGTCTAAGGTAATCATGTAATATATCTCCTTTTGGCAGGTGTCAAATTTGGTAGCTTACCCCGTGTGAGAAGGTGCTCAACTTCTCTTCCTAGTTCATTGTGTTCGCTGAAGTGTCCCCTGGAATGACAAAGCCTCTCTGGAAGATGCATCATTTTTGGTTAAGAGACAGAAAGAAAGAACAGACAAGAGGATGAAGAACTGAACAGAAAGAACACTTGGGGAACAAGCCCGAGGAAGATCCGTTTCCTGGCTCATGTTCCACTTTTCAGAGCACTGGGGAGCAAGCCTGAAGGAAGCTCTACTTCTGGCCAGTGTTCCACTTTTCAGCTCACACACATAAATTTCATATACATATATCTATTATTTTATTTTACATACATGAACATTATCAATTAGCACATAGCATAAGGCTAATTACTGCTCTGGTTTCTATAGAGACTCAAGTTGACCCCGGTGAGAACAAGAATTTTGATTTCAAATGTTAACATTTTGCTACCATTCTTGAATTTTTATAAATTTCTTAAATAACTTTAATTAGGAGCATTTAACATCAGCTTTGAAATGGGTTTGATTACGTCTAGACAAGTATAGAATTTGTAATGTGTACCTTTGTTTCCACACAGATGTGTCTCTGTTATTTCACTTTGCAAAGAAAGATGATCTATTAGCATAGAGACTGTTTCCTGAACAGTGATGAGGCTGTTATGCTCCACTTGAACACATTTATATTTTTTAGTTTTAGTAAACAAATAAAAGGTTTAAGTAAAAACACGGAGAAGGGGAAAATAGCAATAAAATATTTCCATGTGTTGAATTCATATATGTGAGCTTTGTTTGTGTATGTGTGGGTAGTGTGTTCATCATTACATAGGAATACCAAGTGGGAACATTCCTTTCACACCTTAAAATTGGGTTAGAAATTAGTAAAAATGGATTGCTTACAGGATGACCGACTGGTTTTATCCTAATTAGTTTCAAAGTAATCCCACCTGGAATACAATTGAATACCCATAATCTGAACACTCAGGGTTAATGTTACTATGACAAGAGGATCTTGAGCACATAGCTAGCTTAAGCTACATCATAGGATCCTGTTACAAAAGTATGGAAAGCACGTGTTTGTGTGTGTGCACATGCATGCATGTGTACATGAAGGTGTACTCTTATATAAGCTATTTTTAAAAACTTTGAACATTAAAATATTATCTTTATGGACATAAGCAATAGGAGAGAGGCTGCCTTAAAGCCCTTCACCTATCATGAGATTAAAGACTACCTCGTGTGCCATCCTAGAGCCTTTATCTAATAACTGATGGAAGCAGAAGTAGACACTCACAGCTAAACTCCTGGAATCCAGTTGCAGAGAAGGAGTAATGATGAGCAAAGGGTTCAAGACCAGGTTAGAGAAAACCACAGAAACAGCTGACCTAAACAAGGGGGAGCTCATGGACCCTAGACTGATAGCTGGAAAACCAGCACAGGACAGACTCAGACTCCCTGCACGTGGGTGTTAATCAGGAGAACTGGGCAATCTATGGGGGCTTTGGTAGTGGATCAGTATTTATCCCTAGTGTACAAATGGACTTTCAGAGCTCATTCCACATATAGGGATAATTTCTCAGCTTAGGCACATGGGAGAGGGCCTAGGCCCTGCTCCAAATGATGTGACAGACTTTGATGATGGCCCATAGAAGGCCTTAGCCTCCCTCGGAAGCATAAAGGGAATGAGATAGGAGGTCAGTGGCAGGTAGGGGGTAGGGGAGATAACTGGGATGTAAAGCAAGATTGGTTTTAATTTAAATAAAATTGTATAAATTCTGTGTGGGGACCGCTGAGGAAGTGAGCTGTTGTGTGCAGCCTTTCTCTATGGATGGCTTCTGGCTAACTTTGCCCCCTTTCTTCTTGTTGTTTTCAGTAACGGTTCATCAGTTTTTCTTATATTAAATACATCCTGTCACAGCACAGTTAATCAATGATTGCAGTTTAAGAAACTGAAATTGGTTTGAAATTTAAATGGACCTAAAGTGTATATTTAGAAATATAATAAATTTCGATTCAGATACTTAAAAATATTGACTTTAGGAAGCCTATTCCATATCTTTCAAAATTTAATGTCATTTGCATGAACTGTAATGGTAGGGTCAGGGAACACTGATGTCATGTCAAACACATAGGATGCTCAGCATGCCTGTGTGTGTCAAATCAATGACTCTTCCTGCCCTTCATATGCTGTAAATAGCTCAAGTCTATACCACCATCAATAACATTTTATTTTCTCACATGCCCCCCCCAATGTCACATTTCTGAAATCTGTCCTTGCCCAACAAACTGCCTCCTCCGTATTCTCCATGTCTCTTTTTTACTGTTCTGTAACATTTTAATTTGATATAGTTTGGTTTAGAAGACAAAAATATGGCCACATCACCATCCTAACTACTTTCCTTGTTTCTCTGATAAAACACCCTACAAAACCAGGTCAAGGAAGTCAGGGTTTATTTTATCTTAATTTGTGTATATATTCCATTACAGCAGGGACATTGTCAGCAGGAACATGAGGTGCCTGGGCACATTATATCTGTAGTTAGGAAGCAAAGAGAGACAAATTATGCTGCTAGCCTCAGTTTCTAACTTTCCTATTTTATTCATTCTAGGAACCCACTACATGGTATGGTGTTTCTGGCCATTATCAAAGATCTCCTTCTTTTTTTTCAGGAGAAGTTGAGATCTTGGAAGAAAGTTTTGCTCAAGGAAAGAGAAACACAGGGAAGAAGAAAATGAAATCTGGAGAAATGGAAGCTGGTAGCATGGATTGAAGACATCCAACTCAGCTTTTGAAAATGCCTAAACAACCCATGTCCAGGCCTTGAATTACATGACTCATTAATTCACCGAAATTCATGCTAGATTGTATTAACCAGAATCTTAAAAAAGCCTTCAATTAATTTTTAAATTTAAATTAGAAACAATCTTATTTTACATATCAATTCTACTTCCCTCTCCTTCTCATCTACCCATGACCCCAAATACCCCTATCTCATCCCCCTTTTGCTACCCAGGGAGGATGAGACATTCCATGGGGATCACCAAAGTATGTCATATCAATTGGGGCAGGTTCTAGGCCTCCCCAGTGTGTCTAGGCGGAAAGAGTATCCATGTATGGGGAATGAGCTCCCAAAGTCCATACATATACAAGGGATAGATACAGTTCCATTACCAGAGGCCTCATAGACTGCCCAGGACTCCTAACTGACATCCATGGGCAGGGGGTCTGGGTTGATCCTATGATGGTTCCCAGCTATCAGTCTGGGGAACATAAGCTACCCCTTGTTCAGATCATCTGTTTCTGTGGGTTTCTCCAGCCTGGGCTTAAACCCTTTGCTCAATGCTCCTTCCTCTCTGCAACTGGATTCCAGGAATTCAGCTCAGTGCTTAGCTGTGGGTGTGTGCTTCTGCTTCCATCGGCTACTGGATGAAGGCTCTAGGATGGTATATAAGGGGAAAGACATTTAAGATAGCCTCTCCACTATTGCTTAGATTCTTAGTTGGGGTCATCCTTGTGGGATCTCTGACATTTCCTTAGTTCCAGATTTCTCTCTAAACCTATAATTACTCTCTCTATTAAGGTATCTCTTTTCCTGCTCTCATCTCTTCTTCCACAAGTCATTCTTCCTGCTCCTTCATGACCTCACCCTCCTCGTCTTCCCTTCTCTTTCTCCTAACTCCCTCTCTCCTCCCTCCATGCTCCCAGCTCTTATCCCTTTCTCCTACTCCTGGGGGCCATGTTCATGTATCTCTTTCTTAGGGTCATCCTTGTTTTCTAGCTTCTTTGGAGGTGTGGATTGTATGCTGGTAGTCCTTTGCTCTAGGTCTAATATCCATATATAAGTGCCTACATACAATGTTTGTTCTTTTCTTACTGGGTTACCCCACTCAGGATGGTTTCTTCTAGTTCCATCCATTTGCCTGCAAATTATAAGATTCCATTGGCTTTTTTTTTTTTAAATTTTTTTTTTCTGGAGAGTAGTACTCCATCGTGCAAATGTACCACATTTTCTTTATCCATTTTTCATTTGAGGGGCAGCTATCCAGGTTCTGGCTATTACAAATAAGGCTGCTATGAACATAGTTGAACAGATGTCCTCATTGTATGAATGTACATCCTTTGGGTATATTCCCAAGAGTGAAATTGCTGGATCTTGAGGTAGACTGATTCCCATTTTCCTGAGGAAATGCATACTGATTTCCAAAGTGGCTGTACAAGTGTGCACTCCACCAACAGTGGAGGAGTGTACCCCTTTCTCCATGTCCTCTTCAGCATAAGCTGTCATTGGTGTTTCTAATTTTAGATATTCTGACAGGAGTAAGATTGTATCTCAGAGTTGTTTTTATTTGCATTTCCCTGATGGCTAAAGATGTTGAGCATTTTCTTAAGTGTCTTTTAGCCATTTTGCATTCCTCTATTAAGAATTCTCTACCCAATTCTGTACCCCATTTTTTAATAGGATTATTTGGTGTTTGGTGACTAGTTTCTTGAGTTCTTTGTATTTTTTGGAGATCAGCCCTCTGTCAAGTGGTTGGTGAAGATCTTTTTCCATTCTGTGGGCTGCCATTTACTCTTGTCGACTGTGTTCTTTGCCTTACAGAAGCTTCTCAGTTTCAGGAGTTCTCCTTTATTAACTGTCAATCTCAGAGACTGTGCTACTGGTATTGTTTTCAGGAAGCAGTCCCCTGTACCAATTAATTCCAGGATACCTCCCACTTTCTTCATTTGGACTTAAGTTTTGTGCATGGTGATAGATATGGGTCTATCTGCAGTCTTTTACATGCCAACATCCAGTTATGCCAGCACCATTTGTTGAAGATGCTTTCTTTTTTCCATTGTATAATTTTAGATTCTCTGTCAAAAAGCAGGTGTTCGTAGATCTGTGGGTTAATAACAGGGTTTTGAATTTGTTTCCATTGGTCTGTCTGTCTAATTTTGTGCCAATACCAAGCTGTTTTAGGGACTATGGCTCTATAATAGAGCTTGAAGTCAGGTGATACCTACTGAAGTTCCTTTATTTTACAGGGCGGTTTTGGCTATCCTGGATCTTTTGTTTTTCCATATAAAGTTTATTATTGTTCTTTCAAGGTCTGTGAAGAATTGTGCTGGGATTTTAATGGGGTTGCATTGAATCTGTAGATTGCTTTTGGCAAGATTGTCATTTTTTACTACGTTGATCCTACCTATCCAAGAGGATGGGAGGTCTTTCCATTTTCTGGTATCTTTAATTTCTTTCTTTAAAGACTCAAAGTTCTTGCTATATAGGTGTTTCACTTGTTTGGTTAGGGTAACCCCAACATATTTTATGTTGTTTGTGGCTATTGTAAAGGGTGATTTCTTTCTCCCCCTTTATTGTCTGTATATAGTAGGGCTACTGGTTTTTTTTTTTTTTTTTTTTTTTTTTGGTTTGTTTTTGTTTTTTGGTTTTCTTTTTGTTTTTTTACTTTTGTATACTACCCACTTTGCTGAAGGTGTTTATCCGCTGTAGTTGTTCCCTGGTAGAATTTTTTGGGTCGCTTTTGTAAACTATCATATCATCTGCAAATAGTGACAGTTTTACTTCTTCCTTTCCATCATCTCCTTTTGTTGTCTTATAGCTTTAGGTAGAACTTCAAAAACAATATTGAAGCGATATGGAGAGAGATGGCAGCCTTGTCTTGTTCCTGATTTTAGAGGAATCACCTTAAACTTCTCTCCATTGAGTTTGATGTTGGCTGTTGGTTTACTGTATATTGCTTTTATTATGTTTAGGTATGTTCCTGTTATCCCTGATCTCTCCAAGACGTTTATCATGAAAGGATGGTGGATATTTAGCATCTAGTGAGATGATCATATGGTTTTTGTTTTTCAGTTTGTTTATATTGTGGATTACATTGATGGATTTTCACATGTTGAACTATCCCTGAATTCCTGTGATAAAGCCTACTTGGTGGTGGTGGATGATTTCTCTGATATGTTCTTGGATTCAATTTGCCAGTATTTTATTGGGTAGTTTTACATCAATGGTTATGAAAGTAATTGGTCTCTAGTTGTCTTTCTTAGTTGTGTCTTTGTCTGTTTTGAGTGCCAAGGTAATTGTAGGCTAATAAAAATAGTTTGGCAATGACCCTTCTGCTTCTATTGTGTTGAACAATTTGAGGAAGATTTGGATTAGCTCTTCTTCAAATTTCTGGTAGAATTCTGCACTGAAAACATTTGGCCCTGGGCTTTTTTTTTTTTTTTTTTTTTTTTGGTTGGGAGACTATTTTTGACTGTTTCTATTTCATTAGGGCTTATAGGTCTACTTAAATTGCTTGTCTGTTCTTGATTTAATTTTGGTAAGTGATATCTATCCAGAAAATTGTTCATTTCCTTTAGATTTTTCAATTTTGTGCAGTACAGATTTTCAAAATATGACCTGATGACTCTCTGGATTTCCTCAGTGTCTGTAGTTTTGTCTCCCTTTTCATTTCTGATTTTGTTAATTTCATCTTCTTTCTCTTTCTTTTGGTTAGTTTGGATAAAGGTTTGTCTATCTTGTTGACTTTTTGGAAGAACCAACTCTTCCAATTCTTTCTTTAATTGATTGTGTGTGTTGTTTTCTTTGTTTCTACTTTATTGATTTTAGCCCTCAATTTGATTATTTCCTGGCATCAATTCCTCCTGGGTAAGTTTGCTTCTTTTTGTTCTAGAGCCTTTAGGTGTATTGTTAATTGTCTAGTGTGGCTATTCTCCAGTTTGTTTATGTGGGTATTTAGTGCTATGAACTTTCCTCTTAGCACTGCTTTCAAAGTGTTCCATAAGTTTGGGTATCTTTCTCTTTCTTTCACTTCGAAAGAGTTGATCAACAACAACAACTAAACCATAGCAGTGTGTCAATGTTCTGTTTTTAAGTGTGTGTGTGTGTGTGTGTGTGTGTGTGTGTGTGTGTGCCTGCTTTTCTGTATTTGCATAATATGCATGCAAGTGCTTTTAAATGCTAGAATTATTTGGGTTCTCTGGAACTGCAGTTACAGGTGGTTTTCAACAACTTGATGTGGATACTGGAAACTAAACCTGGATTATCTGAAAGAGCATCAGATGGTGTTAACTGTTGAGTCATCTCTCCAACCCTCTGAAATTTTTTTGTATGTTAATGTACATATGTATGCCAAAGACAAGAATATTATTTGACTATTCTTAAAATAATTTTTTCTTTCCTGTGACAGCATATTTGGGATTTTTAAAAATTACTCATTTCCTGTCCACAGAAGCATTGCCTTATCACCATAGCTAATTTTCTTTCTTTCAAAATGTTTTATTTTAAATTATATGTATGATTATAGACTTAATATACAGAAATTAATATAGAAATGAGAAAGTAAAAATACTTATTATTTTCATTTCTATTTCATATATTTCCTACAGATAAACTAGAATCCATGGTACACACACACACACACACACACACACACACACACACACACAAAATCACATTTATATGTATTTTCATTTTTATATGATTGAGTTTATACTAAATATAAGCTGAAATTTACCTGTTTGTTAAGGTATATTTAAGATGTTCCTCACAACCCTCACAGAAATAAATCTTGATTTTGTAAATTGATGCAAAACATTCAATCGCATAAATGCACAGACGTTTTTATGGTCATTCCACCACTAACAGATTTTGCGTATTTTTTGCTTTTTCTAGTGTCTCTGTCATTCCCTAATTAAAGAGCATTTCTTGTAGTATAGTTTCCTAAAAGTTGAATTGATGGCGGGCAGTGGTGGTGCACGCCTTTAATCCCAGCACACAGAGGGTAGGCCAGCCTGGTCTACAAGAGCTAGTTCTAAGACAGCTTCCAAAGCCACAGAGAAACCCTGTCTCAATCCCCCCCTTTTTAAATTTATACTCAAATAAATCATATATTTTATCAAATGATTAGTTTCCAAAAGTCTGCTTTACTAAGAAGGTCCTGCAAGGATAATTAAATAAGTTAAGACATATAACCAGAAGGAGATATTCTCTCTAGCTTCAGAATATTGACATCAGATGGAAGCATTAGAAACAGATATAATTATCTGGAACCTACCTCACTATGCGTACTACTAAATAATACATTTCATAGAGGCAGATCTTCTTGCTCAACTTGATATCTTAGGTAAATTAGGATAACAGTAACAACAATAATAAAACCAGTATTTATTGAGTGCTTGTTTGCACCAGACACTCTTTTTCTTTTCTTTTTTTAAAATTTTAACTTTAAATATATTTGTAGCATATTTCCCCCTTCTCAAGTCTTTTAAGATTCTATTCCCATCCCTAGCCACCCAATTCAAAAACAAAGAAAAAAAAAACAAATAAATAGACAGACAAAACCAAAACAACAAATAAAAACACCACCCAAAAAGAAAAAAGGGAAGAAATCAAGCAACAAACTGTAAACAAGAAAACACACACACACACACACACACACACACACACACAAACTATGAAGGCCATTATGTGTTGGTCAACTACACCTGAACATGAGGTTTTCCTGGAGGTAGTTGATATACCAACTTGATATTTGGAGAAAATTTTTATCCCTCTCTCAGCAGGTAAAAATGACAGATCAGTTGTTAATCTTTACCCTAGTGACTAGGTTTTCATTTGTTCATTCATTTCAAAATATAAGAAAACAAAATAAAACAAAACCTGTCACATTAAAGTTGGACAAGACAAACCAATAGAAGAAAAAGTGCCGAACAGAAGACCCAAGAATCAGATCCAATAATTAACACATTCAGGAAACCCATTAAAACACTAAATTATAAACCATTATACATACACAGAAGACTTGGTACAGACCTGTGCAGATCCTATGCATGCTGTTTCACTCTGTAAGTTCCTATGAGCTTTGCTCATGTTGATTTGGAGAACCTTGTTTTCTTGGTATCTTCCTTAACCCCTAGGCTCTTAAATGTTGCATCCTGGGTGGGTTTCCCTGCCATCTCAGGGGAGAAAATTTATGCAGACATTCCATCTAGGGCTGAGTGTCCCAAGGTCTGTCACTCATTGCATGTTTGACTGGGTTGCTGTATTTGTTCCCATCTGTTACAGGAGGAAGTTTTCCTGATGGTAGCTGAACTGATCTATGAGTATAGCTGAATATTATTAGCAGTCATTTTATCGCTATGCTTCCTTTTTCTTTTATTTTGTTTTGCCATAGTTCTCTAGGATATCTAGTCTCATTTTCTTGGTCACTCAAGCAGTATTGGGTATGGGGTTTCATCTTGAGGAGTGGGTCTTATATCAAGTCAGCTTATATCAAATCAGCTCCCACAATCTTTGTGCCACCATTGTCCTAGCGTATGTTACAGGTAACACGTCATTGTGGATGAAGAGTTTGCTGCTTGTTGTGTGCTTACCCTTCTCTTTTTTATAACTTGTTTGGTACTGTCCTATACCAAGGATTCTAGAATGTAGGGGTAAATGTTCTACATAGGCACCAGCTTCACATCACCATGCTCAATGTGTTGAGTAGGAGTTGTCTTTAGTAATGGGCTTGGCTGTCAGTTTGTTGAGAGCAACCTATAGTCTTGGCAGCAGTCTGGTTGTTTGGGGATTTCGATGGGCTCCTTTAGAACAACAAATAAATTAGATGCAACCCAGTCTTGGTCCTGGATATTTCATTTTGTGATACAAGATGGAGAATTGGAGAATTGGGAATCTGTTTCCCATGTTATTTGGCCTCTTCATTAAAATCACACACACACACACACACACACATACAAAAATATATATTCGTTTCTACTGTATTAGATTTCCATACCACCTCTCTAACATGCCTTAATTTTAGCTGTCTTTCTCATGTTCTCTCCCCTTCCCATATGCACTTATTCCTCCCACTCTATTGTTCTGCCATCCATCTACACCTATTGATTCTTTTACCTTTTCCTGAGAAATATGTCTGTTTCCTGTAGTCCACTACCCTATGCCTAACCTTTCTAGTTCTAGGGATTAAAGGTCTGGTTTTACTGATTTCACACTTAACATAATCATATAAGCAAATACATACATTTGTCTTTCTGGGTCTGGGGTACTTCACTCAGTATTTTTTGTTTGTTTGTTTTTCCTCTTTTTCTAATTATATTGGTCTGCTTGCAAAATTCCTAATGTCATTTTATTTTTAAGGACTGAGTAATTCTTCACTGTATAAATGTATCACAATTTTAAAAATCCCTTCTTGTCAAGGGACAGCTAGGTTGTTGCTACTTTATGGCTATTATGAATACAGCATGGTTGATCAATGAACATGATTGAGCAAGTTTCTCTATGGTAGGATTAAGCATTCTTTAGGTATGTGCACAACAATGTTATGGCAGGGGAGTTCCTCTGTGTTCCAGCAGCTTCTTCCAAAATAACCACACAGAGACTTATTATTAATTAGAAATGCTCAGCCAATAGTTTAGTCTTATCTCCAGCAAGCTCTTACAACTTAAATTAACCAATTTATATTAATCTATGTACTTCCACAGTACTCATTAACATCATTTATGAAATTCCTGCATTGCTTCTTCCTCAGACTCTGTCCTCTTTCTTCCCAGAAATCTCTCTGCCCTTAAAAATTCTGCCTTGCTATCAGCCAATCAGCTTTTTATTAACACTGAGAGCAACACATTTTCACATTGTAGAGAGGATGATAGGAGATGCCATTATGTATATATGTTTCTCATACCTGTTAATGAATAAAGCACTGTTGGCCAATAGGAAAGGAAGATAGGAGGGACTAGGGGACAAGGAGGAAAGAGGAAGTATTAAGGAAAAGTCAGGATGGAAAGTCTGGATAGAGCAGGGCGCCAGCTCTCAGTAAGATGAGACCATGTGGAAATACATAGATTAATAGGAATGGGTTAATAATTAAGGCAGAGCTAGCCAATAAGAAACTAGTACCTGGCCAACAGCATCATATCAAATACAGAGTCTATGTGTGTTAATTGGGGCTGACGTGGGACAAGACCGGCGGCGGTAGGAAAAAACCTTACTCCTAACAGGGATTATTTCACAATGCTTCTCCCTTTTATTTAATTAAAAAGGAAAGTTTAAACCTTAACATAGTAAAACTATATATGACAAAAACAGTTATCAAGTAAAAATTTAAGTTACAATATCTACTCCATTTGTAACTATCTTATCTTTGTGACTCCAAAGTTTTATACCTAATTTACCTTTTATCAAAACTAAGGAAAGTGATAAGTGTTGGAAGATGTCATTCTGTAAATATGTTTCTCTTATTGGTTAAAGAATAAAGCCATGTTGGTTAATAGGAAGGCAATATAGGAGAGGTGAAGGATTCTGGGAAATGTAGGAGAGTCCCCATGTGATCTCAGGAAAAGAGGATACGAGTCTGGCATTCTCGGTAAGATAAGACCATGTAGAAATACATATATTAGTGGTTATGGGTTAGTATTTAGGATGAAGATATTCAATAAGAAATGCTAGTAACCAGCCAACAGATTCATAGTTAACACATGTCTCTGTGTATTATTTTGGGACTGGCACGTCTGTGGGACCAGGCTGATGGGAAAGCATTTGTAACAGATAAGTTTAACTATTTTGTCTTTAACACCATCAAAGACCCCAGAAGTATGAAAAATGTTACCAGTCAACAGGAGCACCTGAACATCTGGACAGTCACCAAAGTTCTATAGCATTGGGGCATCCTACCTTGACCTACTGGCCTGGTATCTGACAGAAAATTTTGAGAAGCAGGGAATTTTGAAGGACATACCTTGTCTTGACCAGTTTGGCATTTGCCTTTATTGCACCCTGCTGGTCCAGTTTGGACAGTATACTGTCAGCAATTGAGGCAAGGGCAGTTACTTTTCCCAAATGGCTAGCTTTTGCCATAAAAAAAGCAAGCTGTTATGGAGGTGCTTTGATACCCATCATCATTTTTTGACGTAGATTGATGCTGTCAGGAACAGACGTTTCTCACTGTCATGAAAGCCCTTAGGTTATTAAACATATTAAATGCCACATTATGTAGGTCTTTGAAGTGTTTCAAGACCATATATATACCTAAATATATCTGTTTATTCTTGAAAACTGCCTAATATGACTACAAGTTTGATTATTATAGATGACTAACTACTAACCTGTATTTTTAAATTATACATTACGTTTTGAAAGAGTAGAAACATGCATTTAGTATAACAAAATTAACCTTAAGGTTTTATCAATAAGCCAAAACCCATACCAATGTAAATAACTTGAATTTTAGATTATAGTATATTGCGGTTAAATAAGGATCAGGATAAACAAATAGGCCGAATAGATGTTTATTCAGGGAGAAATAACTTGCAACCTAGACAGATGAACACCAGGAAATTCAACCCGATCCTCTCCTATCCGAGTCACGCCAGAAAGAGAGCGCCTTTCCTGGCCCCCTCCGACCTCCTCCACAGGTCACTCCGCCCATGGCTCCACCCCCAATGGGCGTGGTCAGTGCCACAGAACTATCTCAATACAATAGTAGATTCAAACATTTACCTTTTTATCCTGTCATTCCTATACCATATCCCTCTCTTTTCCTTTAGGGAGAGATCTTTGAATTTAACTATTTTGTTTAACTTTTAAGTTTTTTATTTTTTAATTTTTTACTATGACCAATAACAATTTGTGATCAACTCTCTTAAACAATGACAAACATTCATAATCACTTAAATGACAGAAATCCACCCATACCCCATCTCTTGGGATTGTGGGTGTTGTTCCATAGACTACTTTGTATTGTTTGTGAGTATTGGTATCTTTGGGAGACCCTTGAGAAAATCAGGATAATTGTTAAGTATTTACTGGAGTACTTTGTGAAGACAGACAATCTCAACCAGCAGCCTTGAATATGTGTTGCATGCAGGATTCTGACGAAACTGTAACAGAGGCATTTTGACATGCTGGATAACCAGTACCATTCTTTTTATTGGTGTCTGGTCCCCCTGTTCTGAAAATACTTAAATTTTTAAAGGTAACATACATATCTCTAGTAATATAAGTATAGATTGAGCATTGTACACAAGTCAGCCAAAGATGATTCTTCATTTTATGTTTGAACAGGTACAATATATGTTTATGTTTTTGTAGTTTTTTTAGGTTTATTTCATTTTGGCTATAGCCAGGATTTTCAGGGGTCATTTCCCTATCAAACTAATCCATATCAACCTAGAATGAATCCACAGTAAATCATTTCCCATGTAAATAAAAGCATAATGTCTCCCACTAAGCAATGCAGCCTTTGACTTCCATTTTGAAGTCAAAATATTTCATAATCTAATGTGTCTTAGCATTTGTCACTTGATTATTAATAATCAAAAAATTTAAAGACAGCACAATAGCATACAGGTTCAAGACTCCCTATGTATTTTCCATTCCTATGTGAATATATATATATATATATACATATATATATATATAGTTTTTGCTAATGTTGTTCATTATCATTACTATAGTTAAATTACAATGGTGCTTTTTCATGTCATTAGTAATAGGTATCACCTATGTAGAAATTATGACAGAATATCTTTGTATTTTAAGCTAATTGATTGTGGTAGGTTGTTTAGGCACGTCACTAAAGCCTTTGCCTCTTTATGGTGATTATAAAGACATTTACCAAAAAGCTGCATTTGATTCCATTTTTCAGTGTTTGGAAACTGTTTTTTAAAGCTTTCTTGGGTTTTATGTGAATCTATGTTGCTTAATGGTGGGTGCTATTTGTAGGTGGTGTTTCTCTGTGTCCTGGCAAGTTGCTCCCCAAATAAACACACAGAAAAGTATTATTGATTAAAAATGCTTATCTGATACCTTGGGCTTATGTACATCCATCTAATTCAACATAAATTAACCCATTTCCATTAATGCTGCTCCAAGGCTTAGTTATATCATTTATAAACTTACCAAGCTGCTTCTTCTGAATCTAACTTGAGATTCCTTTTACTTGGCTGTCCTTCTTCCCAGCATTCTCTCTGCCTTGATAATCTTGCCTAAATATCAGCCAATCAACTTTTTATTAACAATGAGAGCAACACATTTTGAATGTACATAAGTATTATTCCACAGCACCATTACAACCTGAGTTACATTGATTCCAGTCTTCCTGAAGAACTGTCAAAATGATTATCATAGAGGTTATAGAAGTTTTCACTATCAGCAATATATTAGAATTCCTCTTACACCACATACGCACCAGCATTATCTGTAACTTTCTTTTGTTGATCTTAGACATTCTGATGTGTGAAAGATAAAATATTATAGTAGTTTTTATTTGCATTTTCCTGATGGATAAACATGTTAAACATTTCAAGTGGTTTTCAGCATTTTGAATCGTCTCTATTGGAATTTCTCTTTTTAGATCTGTTCTATGTTTTTACAATTAAGTAATTTGTTTTCTTGATACCTTATTTCTTGAGTTCTTTATGTATTTTGGATATTAGCCTTGTATTGGATGTATATTGTGAAAAACAAGAAAACGTTTCCTGTTATGTAGGTTGCAGCTTTGTCTAAACAAGTAGTGTCATTTGCTTTGCAGAAGTTTCTCAGTTTCATGAGATCTCATTTATCAATTATTTAAAGTAGTGCTTGTGCTAATGAAGGCTATCCCATGCCAATGCACCCAAGTATATTTCTCATTTCATCTTGCATCTGGTTCAATGTGTCTGTGTTTTTGTTGAAGTCTTTGGTACATTTGATACATTTGTGTAAGGTGATAAATATGGATATTTTGGAGTCTTCTACATAAAGGAATCCAATTTGACCAGCACCATGTGTTGAAGATGTTGTCTTTCTCCCCTGTATTTCAAGCTTCTTTATATAAAAAAAATCAGGTGTTCATAGATGTGTGACTTTTTGTCTGGGTATCCAAATCAACTCTATAGATCAGTATGTCTGTTTTTGTGCCAATACCATGTTGCTTTTATTACTACAGGTTTGTAGTACAGCTGCCTTTATGATGTTTACAGCTAATTTTCAACTGACTAAAGTGGGCTTACAGAGCCAATTTACTAAAGAGGATGTTGCATTTCCTTGTTCTGAGAACAGTGTGTCTCTGTACTTTGAGGTTGGGACATTCAGAAGGGACATTGAGAAATTTACCCAAACCCTGATGCCTCTCTAGGTAAAACATTTAGGCTTCTTAGTTTTTGTTGTAGTGGCGATTTAGGCATAGTTCAGTGTGCCTTGTCTCCATTCTTTTTAGAATAAAACATAAAATATAAGCTGCCATGATCCTTGGAAGGTTGGCTTAGATAATGACTTCAAATCCTACAGCAAAATAAATAAATAAATAAATAAATAAATAAATAAATAAATAAATACAATGGATTTTATAGAAATGACATTAAAGCCCTTTTGTATATTTTAATCCAATGTTTAGACCTTTGCACAGTCTTATAAATCCCCTTTAGTAGATGAGGGGTTGAAACGGTCATATAAGTGCTCTGTAATGTGATTTTCTAAAAGAAAAAAAAAGTATGTTAAATCAGTTAAACTGAATTCTATACATATTGAAGAAAATCAAAAATTGGGTTATGATACTATCATCAGAATAATCCTAAGAACAAAGATGTGTATATCTCTGTAGTTAATGACAGATGGGTGTGCTGAATCACGAAGTGTCATGATGCAGCTCAATGTGTGTCTCATACTGCTGAATGTCAGATTTGAAAATATATTATTTCCTTATACTCTGTCTTCTTATTTTGCAAGTTGCTTTACCTGGGAAATGTCATTGGAGAAAAATGTAAGACAGTGATACTACTATTTTTGATCTATAGATAATGTCCCAAAGTCATAATTCTTAGTAAACAATCATATTATTGAATGTTAAGTGTCTAATTACACTTACCAGTTCTGCCTTCTTCTCTGGTCCCTAAAAACACAGTTCTTACCATGGTAGGATAGCTTATGGAGTAAATTACCCTGCTTTTGTTCATTTCTTTGTTTGTATCACCTTATTTATGCAGCAGAGAGACCACATCCAGCATTCTACTTTTATTTATGTTGCTGTAAATTGAATATCTTGACAAAAATTACTAAACCCACATTTTCAGTTTGAAGTTCACCATAGAGGGGAAGTGAATGAAGAACTAAAACAGCTTGTCACATCACATCTATTATGAACACAGAGATAAATAAATCCATGCATGCCAGCATGCTTGTATGCAGCTAAATTTTTCCCATCATACACTACTCAGGACCTATAACTAGGGAACAATGCCACTCACAATGGGCTGAGTCTTTGCATATCAATCAACATTTTACACAGACATGCTCACAGGCCAATCCAACGTAGGGCATCCCTCTAAGATTCTTTTCCCAGGTGATTATAGATTGTGCCAAGTTGGCAATTAAAACTAATTACTACATCACCAGAAAAATGACTGAGTAGTTAAGCACTAAGTATTATTTTAGAGAAAGAGGGTTTGGCTTTGAGCATCCACTCGGTGACCATTTGCAATTCCAGCTTCAGGAAATCAAATACTTCCTCTGACCTTGGTGTCCTCTTGTATACACGTGGTACAAATTAGTAAACTCAGGCACACACATATACACATAAATTAAACATTCTTAAACAAACAACCAAAGCCAAAACCAAACCATCTAAACAAACATAGAGCAATTTTTGTGTGAGAGAATCTTGATGAGGGAATGGAGTAGAGGAGAGGGTGGGGTAAGGGGTGTAAGGTTGGGGTGAGGGTTTGGGGGAGCAGGGAATGGTGACTGCTCAGGAGGGAAGGGTGTAAACTCTATGTCCTCTTCCTCAGTCAGAAACTTGTAACTCTTGGAATGGAATGCATATACAAAGGAAATGGTTTGGTTATCTTTTATATAAGCTTTCTAAATCTACTTTTCTCCTAGGTAAAGCTTAGTCTACAATCACAGTGTTAATCAGAAACATTCCAGAACAGAAAAAAAGTGCTGTTAATTTCTACCAGAATGTGTAATTAGTGACATTTAAACAGGGTTTCTTTTATCTTCTTCACAAAGATATATATCCTAATGTGCTTTTTGTCAGATGAGATGCTGTCTTGAGTTGTTAGTTCATTTACAGATTAATAAATACTCATTAAAAATTTCAATATTACTGCTAATCAAAGAAGTCTGTATAGGAGCTCAAATAGGGCAGAAACCTGGAGGCAGAAGGTGATGCAGAGACTGCTGCTTATCAGCTTCCTCTTCTTTATTTTAGGTCTACGTAAGAGTGTTCACAGGACAGAGTCAATACTGGCTATCTTGAAATCTCCACTGCCAAATATATTAACCCCAAACTCTTTTATTTAGCTTCAGGCAGATTTTTTTTAGACAAGAATAGAAAGCAGCCACACTCTTGGCCAAAATATCGTTAAAACAGTTTCTAGGTCACTTGTAATCTCCTCTGAAACATCTTGAGCCAGACTGTCATAATCTACATTACTGTCAACACTATTGTTTCCCAGGCTTCTACTAGTTTGGCCCTTTAAGCCTCACTTAAAGCATTCAACTGCTTGCCTAATGCAAAATCCCAGACTCCACATTCTGCCAACAAGAAGCATTGTCAGGCCTGTCATGGCAATACCCTGATCCATGGTACAGGTCTTACAAAAGAAAGCATTTAATTGGGGTTTGCTTATAGTCTCAGAAGTTTAGGACATTGTTATTATGGGGATCATGGTGGCTCACTGTGAAATGGTACTGGAGAAGTAGCTGAGATTTCTACTGCTTGATCTGCAGGCAGTGGAAACTGGGTTTGGCATGGGCTTTTGACAACTCAAAGCCCATCCCAGTGACATACTTTCTCCAACAAGGCCACACTTCCCAATCCTTTCAAATAGTGCCACTCCCAGATGGCTAAGGAAATTGGGTAGCAAAATGTTGATTAAGAAGAAAAACCTTTTCCTTGGTCTCAGGAGTGAAGCCATTCCAGAATGAAACTTCTGATTATTCTGAATCATAACTCCATTTATGGCTGCCTATGAACACAGAAGATATTTTAGATGCAGGGCCTAACAGTAACTTGTAATAAAGCACTAGGCATGATAGAATAGAGAAGAAAGATTTCAAAGAAAGAAGCTTATGGCCATGGTGTACCTTTATCTTTACTTTTTGATGTTTTTCAAAACTTTGAAAACAAATATAGTCCTTAATTTTGGCCGTACTGCACCACTAAACTTACAATTTTTATTCTGTGTGTATTGAATAGTAAAATTTACATTGTAATATTCACATGAGCATAATATGAAGTTTCACATAAAACATATTTGAAATGATTGTTATGATGAAAAAGGCCACAAGATATGTTGGTGATGGTTAAGATTTAAAAAAACATTGCATTTTTCTTTCAGATTGCTAACAGTTTTGTTAGACAAATTAAGTAAACTTTCAGAAAATCTTTTCCCATTATGTAAGTGATAATACAATGTATTTATAGAATTTGTATGATGATAAAATTAATACTTGTCTGGATCAGGTATAACAACACAGTGCCCAGAATATGAAAAATAGGACAATATAGAAATTTTCTCCTTCCTATCCTGGACATGGAAATCCAGTTGTTCACCAAGGCATTCATTACTATAGCTGGAAAACTGGGGCACAGATTGAATCTAAAAAGCCCTTACATTATGGGCTGAACTGAACTGAGATTTTTAAACATTCAAGACTAGGATTATTTACCACATGGGCTGTGTAGTCACTCAGTTCAAGATTTCTTAAAGGCACACATGGGTTAAGAGTCTAAGAAATTTGTAGATAAAAATCTAGATTGTAATAGCCAGGAGTCTCATCATGCTTCATGTCTAAGTCAGGATTACATGGTGCCTAAATCATGGACCACTTGGGGAAACATGAGGGCCTTTTCCTGGTGTGTATGTGTGACTGAATTCTGCTGTGTTCTATATGTTTGCTGATTACTTCCTGCTTTCATCCAAAAAATTCTTCTTTCTCTCTACCCAGTTATGTGTACATAGTCCATAGGTTTATCTAAGTATATCTTAGCTCTTTTGGGTACTGCTATCAAAGCTAAAGAGAGAGGCTGAGCATGGCGGCAGCTCATGGGACCTGCTCCGTAAATTTTCTTTTGATTATTATCTACTCATACTTTTCATTTCCTAAAGTTAGTTTCGGATCTTAAGTAAAAGGAATGATAAAAGCATTCATAAGGGAGTCTTGAGTAGCCTGTGGTATATGAAGCATTTATCCAAAGGCACATATGCTGAGGTTTGAGAGATTGTTGAATCATGAAGGTGATGACCTGATATATCAATTAGTTCATCAATGAAGTCATAATTTGAAATATTGGGACATGATTATGTTACCAGTAGGGTTTTTCCTCGCCGCTGGTCCCACTGCCACGCCAGCCCCAAATAACATACACACAGTTATGGTGCCGAGGTGGGTTCAGGCCAGCAGGAAAAAACCTTACTAGTAACATGATAGAGCTCTTAATAGATGGATGTAATTTGAAGAAATAGGGCACTGGAGGTGTGTTCTTACATCTTACTCCAAGTTCCTTGTTCTCATGTACTACTTCCTATCCACTATGAGGTGTCATGAGCAGTTGTCCTGCCAGCCTGGTCCCAGAGCTGTGCAGTCCCAAATAACACACAGAGACCCTGTATTAGATATAAAGCTGTTGACCTGTAACTAGTGTTTCCTATGGGCTCTCTCTGTCTTAAATATTAACCAATTTCTATTAATCTAAGTGTTTCCACGTGGCCTCATGTCTCTACATTTTGACCCTCTTTCCTACTATATCTCTCAGAACCCTCCTTGTCTCCTAGTCCTGCCTATCTTCCTTTCCTATTGGCCAACAGTGCTTTATTCATTAAGCAATAAGAGAAACACATTTACGTAATGACATCTCCCATCAATGAGGTTCACCTTTGCCTCTGACCAAAAGAAATGAAGTCATGTCTGAAACCGTGAGTTACAATAAATCATTCCACCTTTAAACATTTCCTCAGGTATTTTGATGACAACAAAACTAAACATGAGATCTATTTGAAAAACTCTACTGTATTAAGACTAAAAAATCTTAAGTAAATTTAACTTTTGTGTGTATGTGTGTTGCACACATGTGGGGCATTCTCTTTTTTCCACCATGTAGGACCCTGGACATGTGGGGGATACTTTAGATTGAAGAATTAGGGACCAAGAGGGAACCAGAGTGCTAGAAAGATGACAAACCTTTATGCTATTTCTTCAATGAAAGCAGACCTGATGGTTGGGCCTTTGTTTAACATTCTCCTAATTCTTGTGAGAGTACCTGTGCTTCTGGAAACACTCAAATGTGTTCTACAACTCAAAATATTAGTTCAGTATAAGTGATTTGTCAAAAGTAATGCTTTTCTGTGTGGCTTAAGCATAGGACCTGAATGAGAGTTAAAAACTGCTATATCTGTACATACCACATCTAACATGGGTATGGTTTGCAAGGAATATGATTTGAAAATATGGGTGGAGTAGTGAGATAGCTAACCTGAGTTTGTGTTCAGATAGGTAGAATATGGTCAAGTGATGAGATGTAGGCTTAAAATGTATTAGAATAGGGGAGAGGCCCAGCTCTGCCATAAGCAATCTTGCGTATTGATGCTTGAGATGGAGTTGGTGAGTGAGCAGAGACAAGACTTGACAGAGGAGCAGTTATTTGGATGTGAAGGTCGGGCAGGTAGTTATTGATGTGTTGTATTTTAGAACGCTTGCTATCCCTAGACAAGTATAACAAAGACCTTAAGAAATCACAAAGTCTATCAAGTTGTCTTTTATTTAAGAGATATCCTGAACAAAGGCAAGTATTCACACCATTTATTTTCTTTTCTTTTTAACTTTCATATATATATATATATATATATATATATTTAAAACATATATATGTTATATAAAAGGTCTATTTAAATGAAAACAAACATTTATACACAATATTTGGGTATTTGGGTGTCGTTCTTTCCAAACTACTTCCTGCTGGTAAGGGGCGCTGTCATGGGGGATTCTAAGAAGATGCAGAAATCCTGGCTGTAGTCTGGAAGGCTGCTTTGTCCAGCTGTTTTGAATGTAGGCTCACCTGGTACTCTGTTTCAGGCGGTCTGGCTTGATCAAACCACATTAGTCTGGAAGGAATCCACAGCTTTTCATATTCACACCATTTCATATCCACCTATGTCAGTCCTTAGATTCAGGCTGCCACTGGGAAGTAGGAAAAACTTGGGCTACTTGAGGAAAGGCGATATCCTGAAAAAGACTTGATTGTAAACCTCAGTAGTCAGAAATCTCCAGTGTTTTGGGAATTAATGCTTCTATTGGGAGAAAGGAAGGCTGGAATTAGAGTTCTGAAAAACTTATTAGTAACTCTTTTAACTCTGTAACACTGATAGTATTGTTCAACCTGGCTAACTGCTATAATTATGTACATAGCTCAATAGAGGGATGTGTAAAAACAAAGAGAAAAATAGATCACAATCTACAAATGATGAAATGTGTGATGTGTGTGTGTGTGTGTGTGTGTGTGTGTGTGTGTTTTGTGAAATGCACCAAAGTAAAAGAAATGTGAGCTTATGTAGCAATTACATTCTTAGGTATCCTAAGAGACTTGAAAGCATTTGTCTTTATGGAGAACTGTGCATGAATGCCCCTGGTAACATATTAATGCTACATTCATATATGTGTGTGTGTGTGTTTGTGTGTGTGTTAATGTGTGCATTGTACATATATGTGAGTACACATATCATATTAATATATATTAATGCCACCAACATGGAAATGTGTATGTGTGCACACCACACACACTGAAAAAAGTAAAGAAAAAAAAAAGCGAAAAGCAATCTCAGAATTGTGGATAGAGAATGTGTCTACCTACATATATACAGTCAGGCAAAGAACATGATCTGTAGTAATAAATTGCAATATTAAAAGGAGTACATGAAGCTAAAGTACTGTTCAATAATGAGCAACTATAGGTAGCTGAAGATGGAGCTTTATTCATTATTTAAAGCCATTTAACAGCAGTTATGTATTTAATCACACTGTATGGGTTCTGTGAAAGTGAAAAAGCAAGAAAAAGACAAAGATGTTTATCTATGTACATATATATACATATAACGTATACACATATACCTATATATGTATGCATATATTCAGATCTTGCTTTTGAAGTGGAGAGACATAGACTGGCACGCCTCCAGTAGAATAAGCAAACCATCATTTGATAAGAATCTATTTGTGAGGGCTCTATGATGGTGGATAAGTTACTCATCAATCTCATTATCAAGGAAGGGCATTTATGGTAGCCTTTCCACTGTTCCTCAAATTGTTAGTTGGGGTCAGTCTTGTAGGTCTCTGGACATTTCTCTAGAGTCAGTGTTCTCTTCAAACCTATAATGGCTCCTATTTTAAGGTATCTCTCTCTCTCTCTCTCTCTTCCCTTGTCTATTCCTCCCCTGACTCAATCTTCCTAGTCCCATATGCTTTCCTTTTTGCCCCTTCTCTTTCTCCTAGCTCCCTCTCTACTCACTGCCACCCCCCACTCCCAATATGCTCAGGAGGTCTTGTTCCTTTCCCCTTCTGTGAGGGACCTTTTATGAATCTTCCTCCTTGTATCCTAGTTTCTCTGACTAAGAGACTTCTGACAGTAGAACCAGGATGTATCCCTGGTGCACAAAAGGACTTTGGGAGCACATTCCCTATGGAGAGATGCTCTCTTAACCTAGAGGCAGGAGGGAGGGACTAGTCCCTACTCCAAATGACTTGACAGATTTTGTTGATCCATCCTGGAAGGCATCACCCTCCCTATAGAGTTGGGAGGGAGATGAGAGGAAGAGATAGAAGGAGAGAGGGAGGGAGACAGAACTGGGATTGATATGTAAATTAAGAAAAAAAATAAATAAAAATGGAGAAAAAGAAAAGAATCTATTTGTGACCCAAACCTTGAAGAGTGACATTCCTATTTGAGTGATGCACTGTTTTCAAAAGAAATAATTTTTGTCTTTTTTTTAATCATTTTTTTCTATTTAACCATGAGCCAGCAGCACTAGCTATATGGTATCTTTTATCAGTAATAATAGTCATTTAGAGTATCTTTAATTAATTAATAAATTAAGAAAATTGAGGATTCTATTTACATTATATTTAAGAATACTAGAGGCATTTAAAATTACAATGACATGGATTTATTAACTATCAGCTTTTTAACTATCAGCCTTTCTACATTTATCTAAGAAGAGATGTTATATTTTCTCAATTGGAATTTTAGAGCAAATACTTTTTTGCTTTAAAATAACTTTTTCTTTCAATTAGAAAGGAGGGATTGAAATATAATTTATGATAGAATGTGACAAAATTTCCAAACCAACTATATCTATCCAAATTTTTAAGCCTCCTTAACTTTTCTACCTCATGAATACACACATCCTCATCCCCCCCACACACAATTTTCTTTTTCTTTCTTTCTTTCTCTCTCTCTCTCTCTTTTTGTAGAAGAAAGCATTTAATTGAAGACTTACAATTTCACAAAGTTAATCCATGGTCATCATCATAGTTTGGAGTATGATAGTAGGAGATCTACAGATCTGTTGCAGATAAACATAGCTGCAGTAAGTTCACATTACAATGGTCATGCCATTTCCAGGAGATATTCCTTTGAAGCATATCTCCCCATCTTCTAGATTTTACACTCTTTTAGACCATTCTCATGCAGTGTTCCCTAAGCCATTTTGAGAATGGTACAGACATACCATTGTCTGTCTGTGATAAGTAAGCATCATTTATTTTCAGCACATTGACCAATTATGGGTCTGTGTTAACCTCTGACCACTGCAATAAGAAGTTTCTCTGTTGCAGGCTGAGATCACTAATCTGATGAAATAAAAAGGTGGATTATTGAATCTACTCTTAAAAATAAACTAGTAGTTTTAAATATTTTATATTTCACTGGACTTCTGTATATTGTATATAAATAGTATATATTGATGTAAATTTAAGATTAATTTTCTTAAAACATAGTGTATATACTTTTCTGATATTGTTCAAAGTATTGTAACTATACAGCTCATTTGAAAAGTAGTACAAATTTCTAGTCCTTGAAAGTTATTGTTATCAACTATATAAGGTAATAAGGAAATGTAGATTAGTAATTAGTCAACAATTTCAATCAAACATGTAACCATATTAGCCATATTTTCAAGGTCAAACAGATATGTTTTAGAAAGACAGGTCATCTTCAAACATTTCAGAGATCTACAGAATATGACATTTAAAATATTATAATTGCATAGGTATTATTTTATGACAGTGAGACATGTCTGCTCCTGGCAGCACCAATCTACTTCAGAGAAGGTGATGAGCATGGAAGAAACTCTACATGGAGTTTACTTTCTGTGTGGCAAAAGTAGTCACTGGGCAAGGAAGTTCCCTTGCCTTGACTTCTGACAGTATGCTGTCAAATTGCAAGACACCAAAAAGAGTGATTTCAGACTTTGCCAAGACAAAGCAGGACTTTCCTTCAGAATATCCCACTTCACAGAAAACTTTATCAGATATGCTTAGCCTACAAGGCAAAGACAGATGCCCCAATGTTGCAGAGGAAACTTTGGGTGACTGTCCAGGCAGGCAGATTATTTTTTTTAATAATTTCTCAACGGTTTTAGAAGTCACTTGCTCATACTTCCTGTTTACTCAGTTAATATTAATTCCCTCTCAGTTCTCTGAGGGAGTTGAAGACAAGATACTTATAGTTTTCATTTTTTATGAGACTCAGAAAAGAAATTCACTAGAGCAATGTAAACTGTAAATGGTTCAAGAGGCATTAAAAGATATTTTGATAGCTCAATTTAGAATAAAAAGTAAATTAGGAACAAGACTATTAGACTCACCAAGATAGAATAGATAATTATTTTCTCTGAATTTGTCAAATGCAGATGGACTAGACACCATTGATATAATTATTGCTGTATATGACTTACATTCTTATTTTGCTTATTATATATAGTTTTTTTCTTATATTATCTATAGCCTTTTTTGTATTAGACAAAACAGAGAATTATGGTCTTATGTTGTTTACGAGCCAATAAAGCCACTGGAGATCATTTTCCAAAGCTAGCCACACTAGTTAGCTATAGAAATTAGACAGTGGTAGTACACACCTTCAGTCCCAGGGCTTAGGAAAAAGGCAGATATATCCCTGAGTCTATGATCATCCCTGGACTACCAGAGAGTAAATCAGAGTTCAAGCCTTTAATCTCAGGATTTGAGAGGTATAAAAGATAGAGGCATTTGCTCTGAGAGTTAGTCATTAGCCATGTTGAGAAAAGCATAGCAGTCTGAGTGAATCTGAGGAGCAGTGAAGTCGGGAGCAGTTTGAGAATCACCCCTTTGATCTGAGCTGAGGTAGTGGTAAAAGCTAGTGGACAGCAGTTTGCTTCTCTGATATTTAGCTTGTAGCTAGAACCCCAATATCAGTCTCTGGACCTCTTATTTATTGTGCTAAACTAATCTGTGGACAAAAATGTAAGTATTTAGAAGTTAACTTGACAACATGTTCATGCAGCAAACAAAACAAAACAGTAGTAGATTATCCTCAAGGCTTTTGACCTCAGCAGTCACAGGTTCCTGCCTGGGATTACAATGCCAACTGTGAATTTCTTCTTATGGAGCATGACCCAAATCTAATCAGGTGATTGATTACCCTATAACATTCATAGCACCATTCATCATGGGCACATCTTGCCTTGAAGGTTGATGTTCTTGAATTTAACTGATTGTTTTGATAAAGCTAGATGCCATTCAACATTGATTTTAAAAATGAGTTTTTTTTCTTTTTATGGTATAACTAATTGTTATTTAAATATAGTCCCTCCCTCTTGTGTGTGTGTGTGTGTGTGTGTGTGTGTGTATTGGATATGTGTGAACGTGTGTGTGTGTGTGTGTGTGTGTGTGTGTGTGTGTGTGTGTGTACATGCACATGGAAATCAGAGGTGTTTCCTTATATAGTCTTTTAACATAGTTTGTCAAAATCCTGCCTGAAAAGCATGAGGATCTCAGTTTAGATTCCCAATAACCAAGTAAAATTCTAGCTTAGTGGAGTATCTGTAATCCTACCAATGAGAAGGGAAGAAATAAGTGGGACTCTTGAGCTCACTGGCCAGGCAATCTAGTCAATCAGTGAACTCTGGATTTAGTTATACTTGTTATTAATAGAAGTAAAGTTTACAGACTTTCTAAAATGTAGCCTTATGAAGTCATAGTTGGGTAAAACATACCTATTGCACCTATGATAACTGGCATGGAGTAGACAGTGGTGGCAGTTAGGCACAAGGGTTTGCAGGAACTTTAAGAACTGTTATATAGGATATTGTGCTAGAGTCTACAAATACCAAATAAAGGGATTTTAGTGACTGAATCCTTTTATGTCTATAATTTTAGGATCAAAAGAAATATGGAGAGTATGGGAAAGTTGGGTAGGAAGGTAGAACTTTGATACTAAGAGACCATTTGGAAAAAAAATGTTATAAGCAAATGGAATTCTATTTAGGAAGTAGAATTAGCATGATTCTGTGGCTGACTACATTGTACAGGAATGATAAGCATGTCTGTTTACTAAGTACACCCCTGGAATAAATGAAATGAGTTTCACTAATGTCAAAACAAGACAGCATTCTTAGGGAGAGATAAGTATCATTGGAACTTCTTACCAGTACATAAACCTAGAGGTTAATGTTAGAGAGGATTAAACTGAATTCAAATAGAAAGTTTAATGAAAGTTATCATCACCTCAGCAATAGGAATCCACTCCTTGGAAAACAGCACAAGGAAGACATCAAGAACATTTTTTTTCTTTTTGACAAGATCTCACCTCGAAGCTCATGTTGGTTTGTAACTCACAGCATAACCCAGGTTGGCCCTGAGGCAGGGAATTTCCCTGCCTCAGACTCCTAAATGTTGTCCTTATAGGCTGTGCCACCATTCCACCTTAAACTAAAAAACCTGATCCCATAGAAGAAATTGTGTTTATAAAGGCTTTTAAAGATTTTCATGAGCAAAATATCAGGACTGGGCAAGAAAAAGTTCAGGATTCCTAAATTTCTGCTTTACTTAGCTCAATCCCCACATTGTACGTGCCTTGTAAGTAGCTCCATCCCAAACTGCTTCCTTTGCTACAAATATTCATTTCCAGTACTTTGAAGCCTTATCAATTTGAATTTTTTCATAGTTGCTGTTTCCCTGAAGATATCTAACTGTAGAATACATGGTAATCCTTGACCTTACATCATCATAGATTTTGTTGAAGTGCCTTAACTTGGTGCTTTTGTTTTGTCTTTTCCCATCTAAATAGGAAATGTAAAAAGAAACAAAATTCATAATTTTTCATGGTATTAATTACAACTACTTTAAAATTTCCTCATCTCTGATTTTTTTATGGTTGATAATGACAATCAATGTAATCAAGACACTGGATTAGGGTAATAGTAGCAATTGAATATTCAAGTCTGAGAGTCTAGAATGTTTAGAAAGATGTTGGAGGCTCATTGGTTAATGAGAAGGAGTATGTTATTCTATGATTCCCTGATGGGAGATGTCATTCTGCATATGTTTCTCATACCGGTTAATGAATAAAGCACTATTGGCCAATAGGAAAGCAAGACAGGCGGGACTAGGAGACAAGAAGGAAAGAGGAAGTGGTAAGGAGGAGTCAAGATGGAGAGTCTGGAGAGAACTGCCATTCCTCTGCTCTCGGTAAGACCATGTGGAAATACATAGAAATGGGTTAATAATTAAGACAGAGCTATCTGATAAGAAACTAGTAACAGGCCAACAGAATTATATCAAATACAGAGTCTCAATGTGTTAATTGGGGCTGGAGCGGCGGAGGGACCATACCAGCGGCAGGAGGAAAAACCCATACTCCGTACAATTCCCAGGTTAAATAATGTCTTGAAAGCCAAGTCTTCAGAGATCAATGGTAGGATTTTTAAGGGTGGAGTCTAGTAAAATGGATCAAGGTTACTGGGAGACTACCTTCAAAAATATTTAAGGAAGTTTTTATGAGATAACGAGTTATTCTTCATGATAGACAGTGCTATACAAAGCAATGCTACTTAATTTTGGTTTTGTGTCCCACGTGGCTTTTCCCTTTGCCTGTGCTCCTACTTGTCATACCATCTGTCCTTTGTCTTCATGAATGCAGTGCTGATAACCAATGTGAAATAATCCTTCTGTACACCATGAAAATATATGTCACTGTGATTGGTTTAATAAACAAACTATTTAGCCAATAGCTGAACAGAATAAAGTTAGGCAGGAAAGCTAAACTTAGAATGATTGGCTAAGGAAGGATGAAGTAATGTTGGCAGCCAGATGGGGAACAAGTCAGACACACAAATGGGATGGGATAGAAGTGAAAGCCATGAGCCTCGTGGCAGCACATAGATTAACACATAGGTTAAGTTGTAAGAGCTAGATAGTAACAAGCCTAAGCTACTGACCAAACATTTATAATTTACATTAATTTTTCAAGTCAGTTATTTGGGAGCAGGTGGTTCAAACAGGAAAACTACCCACGGATCACATGTTCAGCCAGCATCCTTGGTCTGTGAGTTAAATTACCCTATTTCCTTTATAAGTACCAATCTTGAGATATGTGGCTATAACAGTTGAAAACAGAGTAGTAGAGAGTGGAAGATATGTACACTGATGCTTATCCTATGCCGTGACTGAAAAACTGAGCACAGGAAAGAGTTTTGGATTTTTTAATATAAGAATACACACCTATACATAAATATAGCAAATAAAGCATCAGTCAAGGAGGGATATAAAATGTTTTGTCTCATTACTGTGCCATACACATTTCTGGAAAACCTCATTAAAAACTACTTTTTCCCATGCTTACATATTGAACATCATGTTACATGCAAAAGTCAAGTATTATACATAAGTAATGGAATACATCTAAGTGTCATTTGGAAACTGGTGATATCTTAACTTGCATTTCATTCTCATTTTCTGACCATTACTCACTAAAAAGAAGTTACTTCATCACTTTGTCTATTGCCCATCTCTAAAAGGTAATCACATTAGCATTGCTAAACAATAAGTGCTATTCATCCTGCTTTCTTGTTCAGAATATCCAGTTACTTTGCTTTTTTATTTTTATTTTTTTTTTAGAAAATAAAGAAAAATATTACCTAGCTTAACTTTCAAGACACCTCTAGAAAAATTCCAGCAGGCTTTCATAAAATGTATCTTTCAAGTGGCAAGAATTAAACAGTTATGACTTGTTTGGTGCAAGTGTACATTTCCCTTAGTTTATGCACACCACAAATGCAAGTAAACTAATAAAGTTTCCCTTAGTCCAAAGAAAACATTATAATCCTTCTCCACGAAGAATGACATTTCCATTCCAAGGGTTGTTACTCTTGAGAATGGACATACTTGGAACAGTTTTGAATGAATTAAAGTACTGGATAGCATCTTTTTGTTGTCATGAATTCTCTGTGACGTCACAGTCATTCAGACTTCTCCTTTGTATTTTCTCTTCAGTCCACTGACTTTTAAATAGTAGAAGGAGCTAGTTAGAGCATAAGTGTTCCTGTACTTATGCCAGAGATACTATTTGCATATTAATATGAATCTCTTTCAAGGGCAAAAATAACCTTGATCTTCTGAGCCATGCCTGTTGAGGAAGGATGTGTATCATGAGTTGCTAACCTCTTAATATTGATTAGCCATGTCCAGGCAAAATCATGATCATCTGAATAAGCTGCTTCTCTCTGTAGCCCATGAAATTAACATTGTGTAATGGCTGGAAATAAAATCACCTTAGCTGTGCCAGTGCCATGCTCATCTCCATAAAGAAACCACAAAGAGGTCTTGACTCAGTAAGCATAAAACTTCTTTAAATTGTAAGTACTTTCATTAGTTAGTAAAAGTGACAGGAGTACAATTGTCTAGAGTACTTCTAGGGCAAACTTTAGAACAAAATCCTTTCTACTCAGCTACCTTTGCCACAAATTCAGTCAACATTTTTAATGCAATACTGTCTTATAGAGTAAATATTGGTGCTTTGGGTATTGCCATACATGATGAATACACTAAAATTCAGCATTTTCAGAATATCACAATGCTGTCTGAAAATACAGACACAAAGCTGATATTCAGGGTGTGTCTATCCATTCTTCAGTGTTCAAGTTGCATAATTCTAGCGACCCACAAGATCTCCTGAGCAAATTTGAAGCATGGGGGAGGGTATACAGAGTTAGGAGAAAGAGAAGGGGAGATTAGGTCAGGGGAAAAATATGAGGGACCAGGAATATTGAGTAGGGTGAAGAATAGAGGAGAGCCAGGAAAGCTATCTTAATACAGGGATCCACTATTGGTTTAGAGAGAAATCTGGCACTAGGGAAATGTCCAGAGACCTACAAGGATGACCCCAACTAAGAATTTAAGCAATGGGGGAGAGTCTATTCTAAATGCCCTTCCCCTATAATGAGATTGACGGCTACCCTATATGCTTTATAGAGCCTTCATCAGAAGTAGACACACACCTAAGCACTGAGCCAAATTCCTGGAATACAGTGGTAGAGAGGGAGGGGTGATGAGCAAAGCAGTTAAGACCATGCTGGAGAAACCCACAGAAACAGCTGACCTGAATAAGGGGAAACTCATAGACCCCAGACTGACAGCTTGCAAACCAGCATAGGACTGGACCAGGCTCCTGCGCGTGGGTGACAGTTAGGAGGACTGGGTGACCTATGGGATCCCTGGCAATGGGACATTTATACCTAATGTACAAATGGACATTGGGAGCCCACTCCCCATAGAGGGATACTCTCTCAGCCTAGACATGTGAGAGAGGGCCTGGGCCCTGACCCAAATGCTATGAGAGACTTTGATGATCCCCCATAGAAGATCTCACCCTTTTTATGGAGGGATGGGATGGTGGTTGGTGGGGAGCATGGGAGAATGGGAGGGATAGGGAACTGGGATTGTTATATAAAATAAGACTGTTTCTAATATAAATTCAAAAAATGTTAATCAGTAAAAAAATAGAGTAAACAAAATCTGGGGCCTATCTACATAAAATAAAAGACAAGTTATTTCTGAATAAAACAATAAAACAACAGTTTAAGCAGGGAGGTAATGGTGCACATCTTTAATCCTAGCATTTGGGAGGCAGAGGCAGGTGAGTTTGAGACCAGCCTGATCTACAAGAACTAGTTCCAGGATAGCCTCCAAAGCTACATAGAAAAAAGCCTGTCTCAAAAAACAAAAAACAAACAAACAAAATACAGTTTAGAGAAAAGATTAAAACTTTTAGGGATGCAACAACAAAATGTTAAACCAAGTAGAGTCTTTCTCAGGACAAAACTGTTAATGATTCTATGGGATTAAGAACCACAAAGCCCTTTAGACTATTGTTCTGCTTAGTTTTCATAAACTTCATATAGTCTAGAGTCATGGGAAGGAGGAATACCAGTAGAGAGTACTCCCATCAGATTGACCTGTAGGCACATCTGTGAGGGCAGTTTCTTGATTGATTATTGATGTGGGACACACCAGAACACTGTGGGCAGTGCCACCATAGGTTATCAAAAAGCAAATAGGAGAGAACAAATAAAATAAAACTAAGGGTTTCTGAAAAATCATAAGGAATTATACTATTAACTACCTTTAAAAGACCTAGAATACATCTAAGTCCTTATATGAATAAACATAGTTCAAGTCAATTATTCTCATCTGAACTGACACATCACCTACCTTGCCTTGGCAAAGATTAGCAGTCCAGTTCTTTTGTTTCCTGCTTTTCCAATTTGGACAGCACACTGTTTGCAGTTGAAGCAAGGGCAGTTTCTTGTACAAATGGCTAACTTTGCCATATTGAAAACAAACTCTTTAATGCCCATTATCCTTATTTGAAATAAATTGGTACTGCCAGGAGCAGATGTGTCTCACTATCATGTAAAGCCTTATATTATTAAAACATTTCTATTTTTTTATTATTTAGTATTTTTAATTTTACATATCTATCCAAGTTCCCTCTCCTTCCCTTCCTCCCATGCCCCCACCAACTCCTATCCCATCCCCCACCCACTCCCCAGAAAGGTTGAGACCTTCCATGAGGAATCATCAAGGTCTGTCAAGTCATTTGGGGTTGGGCCTAGGCCCTCTCCCAAGTCTGTAGCCTAAGGGAGTATCCCCCCATGGGGAATAGGCTCCCGAAGTCTGTTCATGCACTAGGGATACATCCTGGTTCCACTGTCAAAGGTCCCATAGACTGGCCAGGCTTCCTAACTGAAACCCACGTTTAGGGAGTCTGGGTAGGTCCTATGCTGGTTTCCCAACTATCAGACTGGAATCATGACCTTGTTCAGGTCAGTTGTCTCTGTGGGTTTCTCCAGCCTGGTCTTGACCCCTTTGTTCATCACTTCTCCCTCTCTGCAAATGGATTTCAGGAGTTTGACTCAGTGTTTAGCCATAGGTGTCTGCCTCTGCTTCTGTTAGCTACTGGATGAAGGATCTAGGATGGCATATAAGGTAGTCATCAATCTCATTATCAGGGAAGGGCATTTAAGGTAGCCTCTTCACTATTACTTAGATGGTTAGTTGGGCTTATCTTTGTAGATCTCTAGACATTTCCCTAGTGCCAGAATTCTCTTTAAATCTATAATGGCTTCCTTTATTATGGTACCTCTTTTGTTGTTCTCCTCTATTCTTCCTCGACATCTTTCTGGTACCTCTTGTTCTCCTCTCCCCTCTTCTTCTCCCCATCTCTTTCTCCTAACTCCCCCTCTGCTCTCCTCTGTTCCCAATTTGCTCAGGAGATCTTGTCCCTTTCCCCTTCTGTGGGGGACCATGTATGTTTCTCTTAGGGTCCTCCTTGTTTCCTAGCTTCTCTGGCAGTGTGAATTGTAGGCTGTTGATCCTTTGCTCTATGTCTAAAATCCATATATAAGTGAGTACATACCATATTTGTCTTTTTGTGACTGAGTAACCTCACTCAGGAGTGACAGGAGATGTCATTTTGTAAATATGTTTCTCGTATTGGATAATGAATAAAGCACTGTTAGCCAATAGGAAAGGAAGATAGGCAGGACTAGGAGACAAGGAGAAAGAAAGTGGTAGGGTGGTAGGGGGAGATCCAAGATTGAAGATGGAGAGAGCAGAACGCCAGCCCCTCTTTCTGGTGGAAGAAAGATGAGACCATGTGGAAGTATTTAAAATAATAAAAATGGGTTAATATTTAAGACAGAGCTAGCCAATAAGAAACTAGTAACTGGCCAACAGAATCACATCTAATACAGAGTCTCGGTGTGTTATTTGGGGCTGGCATGGTGGTGGGACCAAACCAGCTACAGGGAAAAACCTTACTTACTGTTACTTTGATTTACTTATCACTCATTCAAATTATTTGTACAGGATTTAATTTGTATTATTCACTTTAGAAATGCAATTGCAGATTCATTATTTTCAAAGGAAATCCATTACCTTATTCTTCATGTTTGTAATTGGTTCTTTCATATCCAGAATTGGTCATTAGTTACATTTTGTTTCAGTTAACCATAGAAATTTAGTGGAAGTGTTTGCATTATTCTAGTTAGATTAGATTGTAGTATAATTGAGTATTGTTTCTCTCCAAGGAACTGTGGATATAGGTCAGATAATATTCTACTATACACAAATAGAGTATTATTGCGGTTAAATTAGGGTCAGGATAAACAAATAGACTGAATAGATGTTTATTCAGGGAGAAATAACTTACAACCTAAACAGATGATCACCAGCAAGTTCCACCAGATGCTCTCCTCTCCATGACCTGCCAGCAAGAGAGTGTCCCCTGGCTCCTCCTCAGACCTCCTTCCACAGGTCACTTCTGCCCCTGGCTCCAACCCCCAATGGGCATGGTCAGTGCCACAGAAGGAGACAAAGTGAATATCCCACTACAGAATATTATCTGCAGAAATAGTTAAAAAGCAGTTTCCCCTTTAATTCCAGTAGTTTTGTTAAATAAGGAAATTTAAGATGTTAGGTATCAATGATGCTAGTGGTAAAAGTAGTAATAATATAGTTAATATTATGGTGGCAGAGGAAAAAAAAAAGATGAGGAAAAGGTAAATGAAAGCAGGAACCAGAAGGTATAAATTGAGTAGATGAGGTAGCTTCTGCTGAAAGTACAGTGAATGTAGAGAGTTAAAGAAATGTCATCAGGCAAGACAAAAACAATCCCAGATTTTAGTGAGTCATGTAGCCTTACAAATCAAGTTTAGGCTGTATTCTTTTGTAAAGCATATTGAAACATAAATGAAAAAAAGAAAACAAAACAAAGAATCAAATAGAGAAAGGATAATAGAACAATAAAAAATGGACTATTAAACTGACACGAGGGAGGTATAAAAGTGAGCAAGAGAGCTAAGTGTGTATATAGAGTATGTTTACAAACTCTAAGTGTGTATATAGAGTATGTTTACAAACTCTAAGTTGGGAGCTGGTTTTAGTGTTGTCTCTACACACACCTTAGCCAGTTCACAGATGCCACCATTACCACTGAACGATCTTAATTACGTCACCTGGCAAATGCTGTTCACATCTATGAGTAGTTTTTCACTGATTAGGTTGTAATTGATTATACTCCTAGATTTTCTAGGAGTAATCAGGAGCAGATATGCTGACCATACTTTTTTTTTTTCTTAATGTGCTTTGTTGTAAATGTTGTTTACCACCCAAAAGGTCTTTTTAATATCCAGGCATGGATTTGAACCTGTACCTGTGCTCCACTTCAGACTATGTCTGGGATTCAACTTCTACCTTGTTGAATAATATATGGCTCTAATTCAAATTTCTTTCTTGCTGTCAAGAGGAATTCTTCTGGCTGAAGTTATAAAGTACAGTTCCAAGTCATTCCAAGAATGTGTGGTTCAGGGATAGTCTTTTCTTCTAAGGCTCCTCAAACTTCCAACCCAACAACTTCGTGTGTGTGCATATGCAACCTGCAGTGTGTGCAGATTTCAGAGAACTATGGGACTTGTTCTCACTTTTCAACATGTAGATCCCGGGGGTTGAATTCAGCTTGTAAAGCTTAGAAGTAGACACCTTTACCCACTGAGCCATCTGACGAGCACATAAAGAGGTATCTTTTCAAAATTGCTTCTCATCACAGTTGAGTAGAGAGGGAAAAGGTTCTATCTCATCATTTTTTTCCTCCCATCTCTATCTTTTGCCATTATTAAAATGTCTTTTACTGAAGGATCAATGCATATTTGTGGAGGTTATATGTTAATTCAGTCTGGCCAACTGTTGTTATACTACTTCTTTCAAACCCAAAAGCAAATCCTTCCAGGACTGACTCTTGTTACAAGCACATTTTCCCACCAGTCTGGTCCCATAGCCATGTCGGCTCCAAATAACACACAGAGATGATGTATTAGATATAAAGCTGTTGGCTTGTTACTAGCATTTATTGGCTAGCTCTGTCTTAAATATTAACCCATTTCTATTAATCTAAGTATTTCCATGATGTCTTGTCTCACTGGAGAGGTGGTCCGAGGTCTGCTCTCTTGGTCCTACAATTTGAATCTTCTACAGCCTCCTCGAATCCTCCTTGTCTCCTAGTTGTACCTATCTTGCTTTTCTATTGGCCAACAGTGCTTTATTCATCAATCAATAAGATAAATATATTTACAGAATGACATCTCCCATCAAGGTGTTTTGTTTTGCTTTGGTTGGTTGGTTGTTTTTTTCTCCTGTTTCTTTTTTTGTCCTGAAAATTTTCCCACTTTAGTTTTCTATTAATATTGGAGATTTTCTGCCCTTGCTTGCCCCTTATGATCACTATTATCCAACTATCCAGAGTTTATTTTCTGGAGACTCTAGCACATGATGCCTATATGTTGTCTTCCATCTTTATTTCAATTGTTCTCTACGTAATTAATTTCACAATTATCTTCACTTTGAAACTTTAAGTAAGTATTTTGTAAGAAGTTATGTTGTTCACTCAGTAATTAGTAGAGGTGAATTGGAACTCAGTTTTCTTACTCCATATTCTCCAATGAACATACATCATCTACATAATGCTGAGCAATATGTTCTGGCTTAATATCAGTTTTGTCATTGTCAGATACATTTGGAACGTTAGCTATTTTAATTTATTCATTCTTTTAGTGAAGGTATTCGATTACTTCCTTGTCCTCTTTGTTGCAGTTGACACTTTTCAGAAATTCCAGGTATCTTTTAGGCGTATACATTTATGAGATTTTTATGGAAGTCACAAATCACTGAAAAATGTTTTTTGATATCTCAAGGAAAACTCCAAGAAGTCAACTGTACAAACTGTTGGCATAAGTTGTAGGCTCTCTGAGAACCTCCATACTATAACAGCCTCTTTCAGCTTCACTTTTTGCATACACCATAATGATTCAATTACAGAAGAAAACCCTAGAGCCATTTTTCAGTCAAGAGTTAGGATCATAAAAGAGAAGCTTGCCTGCATGTTTAACTTGTGTTGCCAGCATATAACTGCAGGATTTCTTTGATGGCACTGTGAATTTCAAGGACACAAAACAATCAGCATTTGAAAACATTTTTACATGGATCAGGATACTCCTGACACCTACTTGTCAAGTATATTATTTAGATCTATAGATCTTTCCCAATAAACTACCACCACTAAAATCACATGAAGTCCTAAGAGTTTCAGATTAGCGTCTACCAAATGCTCAACGATAAAAGGGAATGAAAGATGTATTCAAGAGTTCTATCTATAGGCAGAAAAAATGGCCTCTGTGAGTGTTGTAAGAGCACTTTCTTGAGCTTCAAAAGAAGAAAATTCAGGGCAAGGAAAAGCTGAAATGTTTCTAATTTCAGATCTCAGTTCTTTACTGTGATTACCCAGGAAGCATACCTTCTTTCATCCTTTTTAAGTCTTCCTCATACAGTTTTTGTGATAATTCTCTGCAAATTTGGATTGCTACTTAAAAATTTTAAGTTGTTATTATTTTCATTATCATCATATCTTACTTGGAGATACTGGTGTGATATTTGAGCTGTACTCTATTCAGAGAACATTCCTCTTTCACTAACTCAAAAAGCCTTTTGAAAGAGGTTATTTCTGAATAGATTAGCATCATTGCTTAAAGATTTCCTAGCATATCACAACTGAACCTCTTGGAGCAAAACTGAAGGCTCTTACAGAACTCCAATTTTGCTTCTAAGGAATATATGTCAACAAATATGCTTTACCAGGGTGGTTAAAGCAATTGAATATTCTTTTAGTCCTAAGGTATTGTTGGTATATTAACATTAACTAACCCTTCAACCATGTTCTTCAGAAAAACCTATAGAGTAGAAGGCAAGATTTGTAAACAAATGAGTCTTTTGCATCTTGAAAGGATGAAGAGAATTAGGAATTAATCTTTAAACCTTTTACAAGTCACTATGAAACCTTCACAATTCATTACTGGGATTTGATACTCCTCTTGTTTTCCACAAAAATTTAAGGAGATCCTCCACCTGAACTCAATTTAAAAAAATGTCTCCTGTATTAACTCATAGCCTACACATGCTGAATAAGTAGACATGTAACAAGGGTCTTTCAGTATAAAAATGAATCACTGGCACAATAAATCACAGAAATAACTGCTCTGTGCATGTGTGTTTGTATGTGCTGATTATATGTGTGTGTGTGCAGTAGCCAGAGGTCATACTCAAATGTTACTTGAGTGACAAGCTTTCCACATCACTTGGATTAATCTTTATTTTTGTTTAGGGAATTTTCTTTTGTTTTGTTTTGTTTGAGTGCATAGTCTCTCACTGTCCTGGAACTCACCAAATAAGTTAGTCTGTATGGATCATTGAGCTCTAGGAGATTTGCCTCTTTCTCCATCCTCAGTCCTGGAAGTATAAGGGAAATTTTCATGCCAGACTTTTAAAAATTATTTACTTATTTATTTTACATAGGACTTCATAACAAACCATAGATCCTAAATTTTGCAAGACAAGTGCTTAACTTGGGGGTGGAATGCAACAGACCCTTATTGTCTCACATTACAATTCTGAAAATTGAAAGTAGTTTTGCTTCTTTGTGTTTCCTTGTTTGCATTTGTATATTGTTGGCTGGTTCACTTCATCTCTTTTCTGAGTCCCCCATCTTTGCGATCTCAACCATAGAGAACTTGGTGGCATTTCAGTCACCACTGCCTGCATGCATAGTTTAGTGATTTCATCACATTGCATAAAAGAAATCCTTTGCCATATACTAATAGCTCTTAAAGATGTGACTAGACTGAGTCTTCTCCCATTAGGCTGATATATCTGATACATAAGTCCTCCTGCCTAGTTCCTACTTTAGTAACATTAAATTCCTGTACTACCTCTTACTTCAAACCTGCTACTTATGCATCTTCTTGGTCACAGCAAATGGGAATTTTATTTAACTATTCACTTCTGTAAATAAAGTTTGAGTTTATTTTCAAGTCCATTCTTTCTTTCATATCTCACAGCAATTTCAACAGTAAATCCCGTCAGCTTTACTTATAAAGTACATCCAAATGAACATCAGAATGATTCCACCATTATTCGTTATACAAGTATCTTTTAGGGGGAACATAGCTGCAGCTTCTGTGCTATCTTTAAGTCTCTCTTATAGTTTTTTTCTCTATACAGCAGTAATCGTGTTTCTTAAACACTTTAAGTGGTTTGATTATGTTTTCTAAGCTTTCAGTTGTGTCCTGCCTCAAGAGTGAAAACCAGAATAACCTTCAACATCTTATAGTTTCCTGTGTAAACTCACTGTTTCTATTTATTATCTTGATATTTTATTTTTATTTATTTTTTTATATTCTACACAGGGTGCTGGATTCTGAGCTCTTTCTTAAAAGAACTAGGCCCCAGCCATCTTTTCTCCATCAGCTCTTTTCTCTGGATGAGCAGACTTTGTCCTGCTGTCTATAGCTCCCTACCTTCCTACTTTATTTCCGGTCTCTGCAGAGGCATTTGTCTGATCTCCTCACACATATCTTCAATGTTCATTTAAACTATGGCCTATGTTACTTTCTTTCAATATTGTGTCTTGCTTTCCATTATTGCTTTTATGTTTTCTCTTGATTTATATCAAATGATTTTATTATTTTTAAAACCTATCTTTTGAAGCTTTAATTGACACATGATAGTTGTACACATTTCTGGGATATTGCATAATATATACACATACAGAATATATAAATATGTAATCTCACATAGTCATCCAATCAGTTCAATACACTGTGTCTTATATCAACATTTATCCTTTCTTTGTATTGAGAGCATTCAAAATTCTATCTTCTGGACATATTATATATATATATACATATATATGTGTGTGTGTGTGTGTGTGTATACACACACATATATGTATATTTATATTGCTAATTATGATCATCCTACACTACAGTGTAATAGCAGATATATTTTCTGCAAAATTTTAACTTTACAATAGAATGCCACATGTTCTTTTTTTCATTACTTTTTAAAAAATTTTACATATCGATTTAAGTTCCCTCTCCCTCCCTCCCTTTTTACCTCTCTTCCCCCTCACATGCACCCCAACTACTGTCCCTTCCCAGACCCCCCTAACCTCACTCCACATGTAGGGTGATGCCATCCAGGAGGGGTCATATAAATCAAGTCATTTGAAGCAGGGGTTAGGACTTCTCTCCTGTCTCTAGTTTAAGGGAATATACCTCCATGGGGGCTGTGCCCACAAGGTCCTTTTGTGTACCAGGAATACTTCCTGGTTCCACTGTCTGAGATCCCTTAGACTGCTCAGGACTTCTAACTGAGATCCATGTTCAGGGGGTCTGAGTCAATCACATGCTGGATTCCCAGCTATCAGTCTGGGGCCCGTTAGCTCCTCCTTGTTCAGGTCAGCTGTCTCTATGTGTTTCTGCAACCTGGTCTTGTCCTCCCTTTCTGCATCTGGATTCTAGTTTGGCTCAGTGTTTAGTCGTGGGTGTATGCTTATGTTTCCATCAGCTACTAGATGAGGTCTCTATGATGGTGGATAAATTAGTTGCTGATCTCATTATCAGGGAAAGTCATTTATGATAGCCTTTCCACTGTTGCTCAAATTGTTTGTTGGCGGGTGTCTTGTAGGTCTCTAGACCTTTCTTTAGGTTCAGTTTTCTCTTCAAACCAATAATGGCTCCCTCTTTTATGTTTGTTCTCTCTCTCTCTCTCTCTCTCTCTCTCTCTCTCTCTATCTCTCTCTATCTCTCTCTGTGTGTGTATGTGTGTGTTTTTTTTTTGCTCTCATCTATCTTCTATTCCTCCCTTGACTCAATCTTCCTAGTTGTACTTTCCTCTCCTTCTGTTCTCTGTCTCCTAGGTCCCTCTCCATTCACACCCCCCCACTCCCCATCTGTGCTCTGGAGAATTTGTTCCTTCTCCCATCAGTGAGGGACCATATATTAATCTATTAAAATCCATGTTGTATCATATTTCCTCTGGTTGTGTGAATTATGGGCTGGCGATCCTTTGCTCTATGTCTAAAATCCATATATGAGCGAATACATACCATGTTCCTCTTTTGTGACTGAGTTACCTCATTCAGGATGGTTTCTTCAATTTCCATCCACTTGCCTGTGAATTTCAAGATTCCATTTTTCCCCCCACAGAGTAGTATTTAATTGTGTAGATGTGCCACATCTTCTTCATCCATTCTTCAGTTGAGGGGCATCTAGGTTGCTTCCAGGTTCTTGCTATTACAAATAGTGCTGCTATGAACATAGTTGAGCAGATGTCTTTGTTGCATGGATGTGAATCCTTTGGGTATATGCCTAAGAGGGGGATTGCCAGGTCCTGTGGTAAACTAATTCCCATTTTCCTGAGGAACTGCCATACTGATCTCCAAAATGGCTGTACGAGTTTGCACTCCCACCAGCAGTGGAGGAGTGTTCCCCTTTCTCTACATCTTTTCCAGCATAAGTTGTCATTGATGTTTCTAATTTTAGCCATTCTGGGAGAGGTAAGATGGTATCTCAAAGTTGTTTTGATTTGCATTTCCCTGATAGCTAAGGATGTTGAGCACTTTCTAAAGTGTCTTTCAGCCTTTTTGATTTTCTCTATTGAGAGTTCTCTATTAATTTTGAAATTCTCAGGCAATGGAACTTGAAGAAACCATCCTGAATGAGGTAACCCACTCACAAAAAAAGGAACATGGTATGTACTCACTCATATATGTATTTTAGACATAGAGCAAATGATTGCCAGCCTATAATTCACATTGCCAGAGAGACTAGGATACAAGAAGGATTCTCAGAGATTTTTATAAGGTCCCTCACAGAAGGGGAAAGGGACAAGATCTCCACAGCACATGGGGAGTGGGGGAGCAGTGAGTGGAAAGGGAACTAGGAGAAAGAGAAGAGGAGGAGAGGAAAGCATGTGGGACTAGGCAGATTGAGTCAGGGGAGGAATAGATGAGAGAAGAGAGAGAGAGGTGGAGAGAGAGGCCATAAAAGAGGGAGCCATTATAGGTTTGAAGAGAAAAATGAACTTAGAGAAATGTGCAGAGACCTACAAGGCTGACCCCAACTAACAATTTGAGCAACAGTGGAAAAGCTACCACAAATGCCCTTCCCTGATAATGAGATTGGTGACTAACTTATCCACCATCATAGAGCCCTCATCTAGTTGCTGATGGAAACAGAAGCAAACACCTACAACTAAACACTGGAATCCAGATGCAGAGTGGGAGCACAAGACCAGGCTGCAGAAACACATAGAGACAGCTGACCTGAACAAGGAGAAGCTAATGGGCTCCCAGAGTGATAGCTGGGAATCCAACATGGGAGTGACTCAGACCCCCTGGACGTGGGTCTCAGCAGGAAGGCATGAGCAATCTAAGGGACCTCAGAAAGTGGAACCAGGATGTATCCCTGGTACAGAAAAGGACTTTGGGAGCAACCTAGAGACAGGAGAGAAGTCCTAGTCCCTACTCCAAAAGACTTGACAGATTTATATGCCCCCTCCTGGAGGGCATCACCCTACATGTGGAGTGGGGGGCATGGGAGGGGAGGGTTGTCTGGGGGTATGAAAGGGTGGTGGAGAGGGAAAGGGGGAGGGAGTGAGTGGGAACTGGGATTGATATGTAAATAAAATAAAAAATAAATTAATATACAAAACTTCTAGAATTTTTTTATGGAAAAATTTCAAAGTGGCTCAATAGAGATGAAGTAAAAAATTACCTCCCTATTCACAAAGAATCACCACAGTTACAAATGATTAGCAGAATTTCAAAACTCCCCATCATAGGAAATTACTGTGATAAAAAAGAAAGAAAATAGAACCTCATAAGGTTCACAGGTTAGGGAAACAGTACTGGAAGAAAAATATAATATCCCAGCATTTTCCACTACAGCTCCACAGTCAGGGGAACTGAGGCTTCCCTTCACAAGGGTAAGGGTGAAAGGTGATGTCAGTCTGATCATAGCAATTGTAGTTACTCACAAGTTTCATAGTACTGCCAACCTACTTAGAAAAGTAGCCTGAAATCTTTACAGTACCCTTGTTTTAAAAATTTGTTTTGCATATTTCCCAATCAATAAATAGGGTTCTAGGATCTATCTTTGAAGTGGGAGACATCATCTGAATTTGGACTGCTCTATGGGTCATAAAATTTGGTATATCCCATCTCTAGGATGCTACAAATGTCCCATTGTATCACATGTGAGCACATCACAAACATAACTTGACAACATAACATCTTTGACTCAAGCCTGTGTGGTACCTTGTACTACAAAGGTAGCATATGACAACATAGAAGGCAATGAATGGAGTCTGCAGAAGGCACAGATTAAAGAAAGCATTTTAGGAATTGGGTGTGTTAAGCACACGAGTCTACTTTCTTCAAATGAAGGAGGAACGACACCTGCTAACCTAGAATGCCAAAATGAAACTGATCCATAAAAATCCTGGTGATCCTTTGCCATTCTATTAGGAGTCAGGGTCCATATGAATTTTCCCCATATATTGAAAATTGTTTAGACCCTAATCTTCAATTAATATAACTTATCCTATGAAATAGTACACATGAATTTTGTATCCTCCTTATGCTTATTACAAATCATTCCTCTCTAGGCCCTGGTCATGAGTATCATTTGCCAGTCAATAGGATTAATTCTTATGATATAGTAGTATTATTTTGTAAGAGAATTTTGAATGTAGCAATTCCTGATGCTTTCTTATTAGAATTGTCACATGAAGACTTTAATCCGCAAAGTTTTACTGTATTTAATCCAGTCTTGCTGGCCAAGTTAGACTGTATCAAGTTTTTATTCTCACTTCTTAGCTATTTCCCTGCCAACTATGACAACTGAAAGAATCAAACAACAAGAGTCATTTTTAATGACAACATCTAAGAGTCCTGTTCCTGCACATTTCCCCATGCCATGTATAAAGACACTTGCTGGATAGGGCAGGGAGGTTCCCCTGGGATAACATGATGGAGTGGATTTAAGCAATACCATAGCAAAGAGTTAAATTTGTCCTATTCCAATACAAGCTGTGCCTACTGCACTAGGCAGGTACTAAAATTGAAAGAGTGTCTGAATTCATGTCTTTTTCATTCTCCAATTTTTAAGGCAAGATGATGGATTTCCAAAATGTTATTCAAAAACTAAATTCAGTAGTTGTCTAAACTCTCCAGTTAACTGACATTTTATGGTATGTGACTTAAATCAAGTTACATAGAACATTCAGCCATTTCTGGAAACAGTAAAAACAAGTCATGAATACTCAGATGGCTGGATATTGATTTTTCACAAGGTTTTGGAATAGAATATTTCAGTGTACTTTTTCGAGATTTGGTACTAGTCTCCATATAATTTTTGTAATTTCCTGAAAACATGGATGGTACAGTTTTATAATCTCACCAAGCTTAAATTTCTTTATCATTTGGGTAGGAATGTGCTAGCCAGACTTCCATTACTGTAGTAAAATATCTGAGATGATATCAGAAAAAAGATCTATTTTGGCTCACAGTTTTGGTGGTTTCTACTACTGGTCTTTAGGCCTTGTCTAGAATACCATGATAGGGTAAATATGTGGTTGAGCAAGATGCTCATCTAGTATAACCCATGAAAGAGTGAGCTAGGGGACAGAGAGGTCAGGGGGAAGAGGAAGAAGAGAGGGAGAGATGGGGGAGAGGAGAAGAAAGAAAGAAATGAAGAAAGGAAAGAAGAGAGAGAGAAAAGGAAAAAGAAAGAAAAAGAGAGAGGCAAAAAGAGAGGAGGGGGGCTGCTGAGACTTGCAAAAAGAAATAACTTAAATGACAAATGAGCTTGTCCATCTCATAGTCTTTAAACAATGCCTTCATGTTATAAATCCAGCAGTAGATTAATACACTGATTATGTCTGAGCTCTTTTAATTCAATTATTTTTCTTGTCTTTTGTTTTTCTTTTTCTGTTTTACAAAAGAAACAATTTAATTGAAGACTTGCTTACTGTTTTAAAGGGTTACTCCACAATCCTCATAGAAGGAAGTAGACAGGCATGGACACTGGACACTGTAACACTAGCTGAGAGCTTTACAACCTGATTCACAGGCATCAGGCAGAGGCAGAGACAGAGAGACTGGGATTGGCATGGACTTTTGAAATATAAGCCTGTCCCCAGTGACATTTAAGTTCGAGGACCTCTTGGTTGGATGAAATTCTTCTCTTTCCCCAAACCTTTTTTTTTTTTTTAATTTTCTTCTCTGATATAATATATTTCAAACACAGCTTCCCCTCCTTCTATTTCTCCCAGTTCCCTACCTCCCCTTCTCCCCCAGAACAACCCCTACCTCCCCACCAAAAGAGTAGGCCTCCCAGGGACATCAACTGAACATAGTACAACAAATACAATAAGACCAGGCACAAACCCCTCACATCAAGGCTGGGTGACTTAACACAATAGCAGGCAAAAGAGTCAGGCAACTCTACCACCACTGTCAGGAATATCCCCAAAACACCACACCAACAACCACACATATATGCAGAGGACCCAGTGCAGACCCATGTAGGTTCTGCCATTGCAACTTCAGCCTCTGCAATCCTGCATAAGCCCTGCTGAGTTAATTCTCCTTCCTTGGTCACTCTTGTTCCCAGTCTTCCTTTGTCTCTTCCTTGTGGTTTCTTGGGCTCCAAGGAGAAGGACCTAATGGTCTCTCTCTGCCTAGGATTTGCTGGGAATCTCTGAATGCATTCAGGAAAAGTCAAAAGAAGTGAGAGAAATTAGAGGCACTGAGCCTTGGCTATCGTGTTCCAAGGCTGTGTGGATGGAACAGGCAGACAAGAGTGGTACATGGCCTTTAAGTGGTGAGGCCTGGTAGCCAGTGTATAACCCAGTTGAGGCCCTTCGAAGACATTAAATAGTTTCATGGAACCCTGGTAAGTACTTACAAGAATGCTATTTTGAATCAGTAGGCCTTATCAATGAATGGTTTCCTACTTTTCTCTCTTGCTGTGTGATTTTTTTCCCTTTTCATGCCATTATCTACAAAATGCTCATCAGAGCTGATATCATAGTGTCTGGAGTTTTAACCTCTGAACCTATGAGGTAAATAAATCTCTTTTCTTCAAAAGCTATCCACATTCCAATATTTCATTATAGTAACAGAAAAAAATGGATGAAAAACATATGTGTGTGATGTAGATATATGTGCATATATATGTGTGTGTAACTTTACTATAGTACTTCAGTATTTTCTTTAAGAAACTGAGTTTATATTAAAAGACCTTTGTGTTTTGTTTTTTGGGGTTTAGTTTTTTGTTTTCTCTTTTCTTTTTTGGCTTTCTAGATTGTGTTTCTTTTCTTTATTTAAATTAGAATGAAGCTTGTTTTACATGTCAATCCCAATTTTCCACCTCTCTTCTCCTCCCCTACCTCCCACCAACCCCCTATCCCATCCCCTTTCTGCTCTCCACAGAGAGGAAGTCCTTCCATAGGGGATCTTCAAAGTCTATCACATCATTTGGAGCAGGGCCTAGGGCCTCCCCACATTTGTCTAGGCTGAGAGGATATAGCACTATGTAAAATGACACCTAAGGTCCATTTGTAAACTAGGGATAAATACTGATCCACTACCAGAAGCCCCATAGATTGTCCAGACCTCCTAACTGACATGCAACAGGCAGGGGTTCTGGGTCAGTCCTATGCTGGTTTCCCAGATACCAGTCCAGGGTCCATGAGCTTCCCCCTTGTTCAGGTCAGCTGTCTCTGTGGGTTTTTCTAGCTTTGTCTTGAACCCTTTGCTCATCACTCCTCCCTCTCTGCAACTGGATTGCAAGTGTTAACTCAGTGTTTAGCTGTGGGTGTTTGCTTCTGCTTCCACCAGCTACTGGATGAAGGCTCTAGGATGGCATTTAAGGTAGTCATCAATCTCATTTATCAGGGAAGGGCATTTAAGGTAGCCTCCCCCCTATTACTTAGATTGTTAGTTGAGTCATCCTTGTAGATCTCTGGACATTTCTCTAGTACCAGTTTTTCCTTCAAACCTATAATGGCTCCCTCTATTGTGGTATCTCTTTTTTGCTGGCCTATATTCCTCACATGACTTAATCTTCCTGGTCCCTCATGTTCTCCTCTTCTCTTCTCCCCTTCTCTTTCTCCTAACTTCCTTTCTTCTCCCCTCATGTTCCCAATTTGTTCAGGAATTTTAGACCCTTTCCCCTTCTCCAGGGGACCATGTATGTCTCTCTTAGGGTCTTCCTTGTTTCCTAGCGTTTCTGGCAATGTAGATTGTTGGCTGGTAATCCTTTGCTCTATATCTAATATTCATTATTCATATATGAGTGACTACATACCATGTTTGTCTTTTTGTGACTGGGTTACCTCACTCATGATGGTTTCCTCTAGTTCCATCCATTTGCCTTTGAATTTCAAGATTCCCTTGTTTATTTCTTGTGAGTAGTATTCCATTGTGAAGATATACCACATGTTCTTTATCCATTTTTCAGTTGTGGGGCATCTAGGTTTCTTCCATGTTCTGGCTATTGTAAACAATGTTGTTATGAACATGGTTGAACAGATGTCCTTGTTGTATGAATGTGCATCTTTTGGATATATGCCTAAGAGTGGAATTGCTGGATCTTGTGGTAGACAGATTCCCACTTTTGTGAGGAACTTCCATACTGATTTCCAAAGTGGCTGTATGAGTTTGCAGCCCCACCAGCAGCAGATGAGTGTTCTCCTTTCTCGACATCCTCTCCAGCATAAACTATCATTGATGTTATTTTTATTTTAACCATAAAATACCTTTGTTTTATTAATTTATTTTATATCTTGACTAAAGTTTCTCCTGCCATTCTTTACCCCCAGTCCCTCGTTGGACCCCACCCACTCCTCCTTTCTTACTGTTCAGAATGAGGAAGGCCTCCCATGGGTGCTGCAACTTTTTTTCAGAGGGTCTGGCTTGATCAAACCACATCAGTCTTGAAGGAATCCAGTTTTTTTATTTTGTGTGGAAATAAAAATAGAAATACTTTTCCCCAGTAACTTGTCCTTGGACTTAAATTTCTGAGTCAAAGCATTTTTAAAATATATAAATTGAATTGATCCAGTAGCATTTGTTTTAACAATTGTTACTTCCTCAGTAGTAGTTAAATAATATAAAGGCAATATAATACAGATTTTCTCCATCTTTACATGGCTTTTTTATTACTTTGGCTTCTTTTTATTTCTATTTTTTTTTTATTTTTTGAGACAGGGTTTCACTGTGTAACTCTTATCTGTCCTGGAATTCACTCTGCATACCAAGTTTACTTTGCAATCACAGAGATCTGCTTGTCTCTGTCTCCCGAGTGCTGGAATTAAAGGCGTGTGCCACCACACCCAGCTCCTCACTGTATTTTTAAAACCATTTTATTCCTTTTCTCTCCCAAGCCTACATATATTTTAGAACACACTGTAAACCTTTAGCGCCTTTTCTTAATGTGAATCTGTCTTTACTGTAAATCTTTATCTTTTTTTGGCCACGAGTCTTTTATCTGGTAAACAACAACATTGTTAAAATGAAAGTCATAGTTGTTTCTGTCATGGTTTGGTAGCAGCATTTTACTCAGTTGGACTCTGTTCTGCGAGACACAAGCAGATACTTGCGCGGCTCCTTTAAGGGAAGTTTCCTGACTCAGCATAAGTGGCAAAAAACTGCAAGGCTTTTAAGAAGCACTGCTAACAATTTATTGGTGTTTATCAGAGCTGGCAATGGCAGTGACCACATCTCCAAGCCGGCAGAATGCTGCTGGGTGCAGCATAGACTAAGGCGGTGAGCACAGCTCTCACTGCTGGTGGTAAAGGTACCTACCACCATCTTTGATAAACCACGATGTCAGGCTTGATTATTAGATAAAGCAGGAAAAGACCAGTTTTTCTCCTAGTTTCTAATGCTGAAGGAAAGAAAAAACTGTTCAGAAATAATGGTATGTTAAAACTGGGTTTCTCTGAAGAACATGCTGAGCCAAGCAGGAGGAATGAAGTGTGGGACTGGAATTGAGTGAGATGCAGGTGTTACTTGCTCATGGTGGGATATTCAGCCTTCTGAAAGAATATATAAAGAGAAAAATAAAAACAAAGGAGTAAGTTCTGTAAAAATAAAAGAACAACTGTGCATGGTGAATAAAGCCAGTGAATAAAAAGTAAGAATTGTCACAGAATTTAGAAACAGGAAAGATAACCTAAGACTGCGAGAGAAGAGTATTTCAGAAGGGAGTGATGACCAGTTGAAAGGTTCTAAAGAGAGATAGATTTTGCTTTCAAAAATTGAACTAAATGGGGAAAAAATGAAACAGAAAGCTCCACTAGAAACTATCATTTGAAAGAAAGGGAGTGATGCCCTCCAAGCAATAGAAGTTGGCTGCATAAGTATTTTTCATCTAGAAAAAAACTCATATATAAATTCAGGCCTGCCACCTTTATGTAGGTTCTAAGAATAAAATGTAAGGAGTTTTTAATCTTGAGAAATGACTAGTTGCCTGTCAGAACTGATTAACTAGAGTTGGTATGTGGCCAAAGAGATGATGGAATGCAAGGTACTAAGACAGTGGGCAAATATAGAAGTCTCCCACAAGGAGACACAGCACAGAGTACCAAGGGGCATGAAATGCTAATGTTGAGGGCAGGACTCGGGAGCACACATTCATGTCTTGTGCTTATGAGAAGATGCATAATTTCCAAAATCACAAGGGAGTTTGTGAGAGGAAAGTTGAGAGCTGAGGAAAAGGGACATGCATATGCAGGAGGGAATCCTAGACCAGACAAGGTATTTTATGAGTGTTTACTGTGTTTTAAAAGTTGGGTTCAGAGCTTCAGATGGCCAAAAGGAGTTATTTGTCTAAAAAATAAGATATAGTAAAAGAAACATGCATGTATTCAACTTCATTGTGATTCATAATTGAAGAATATCACATGGGAAATAAGATTCACTGGGACAAAGTATAGGTTGAAGAGTTTTTATTCGTGGAGAAATCACTTAGACCTGAAACAGATAACTGCCATGGATTCCCGCTCCAAGGATGCCAGCCAGTGCTCTCTGCAATACAACCAGGAAGTAAGAGAGCATGCTGGGTTCCAGGACCCCTGACCTAGCTTCCCCCAACATGTCCACATGTGTGCCCATAGCCCAATAGGCATGGTCAATGCAACAGGTGAGGGAGGGGTGGATATCTCACTACAGAAGAATATTTTATAATGGTATCCTCTACTAATTAAATGGTTAATTACATGGAGATAGGGGCTGAGGGCAAGAAAGAAAATGATCCACAAATCATTGGAAATTGTAATTACTTCTTACAGGATGTGACCTTAATACATGACCTATTAAACATAATAGCCATTGCTAAACATGATGAAGACTGGATTTTTTAATATGACCATCTGGCTAGGCCAATTAATTGATGGTAGATCAATATTATTATTGTTAGATCTTTCTGGTGAGGACAAATCTCAGATTAAGAGTTGGGAAAGCAAGCACTGCACTTTGAGTGAGCAGCACAGTAGAGCAGAGCCTTGTTGACAGGGCTAAGGGGGTAGAAGGTGCTGGTGAGCATTTAGACATGAAAGACATGGCCCCACACTTCATGAAACATAGCAGAGAGAGAGAGAAGTCCCTTTCTGAACCCCATCTCCCACTTGCTTCCTGTGACAGGTGATAGAGCTGGCCATGAGGTCATGGGAGTGAGAGAGTTGGCCCTGCCTCTTACCAGCTGCAGGACTAAGGAGAGTGACCCCTACACCTCACCTGGGTGACACAATGGATCTTGTTCTGATGGTATATTTGTGGTTGAGCCCTCATGAGGGCATGAGAGTTGGACAACAGGCCCCACTACTTGCTGCTTACTGCATAGGGTGAGCTAGCCAGGAAGTGCAGGAGAATTCACCCTGGTGGTGAGGATAAAGGAAATCTGGCAGGTTAACCAACCCAGCAACCAGTCAGACCCAGAGGTAGGACTATGAGTTCCAACATGCACACCATCTAAGATCTGCTGGAGCACTTTAATACCTAGTTACTTTTGCCTTTCATCATCCAGAGGGAAATTTTGAAAAATTTGAGAAACTATGGTTTTAATGTTAGCACTCATGGAATTTAATTGCTTGCTTCTCTTTATTATAGAATAAAGTTTTTAAAATTATGTTGTAAAATCATTGTAAATATTATATTTAATCATAGCTCTATATTCTATTATGTATACTGACTTAATTATATTTTACTTTGGAATATTTAATATTTATAATTGTGAGCATAATGAAGACAATATATTAAAGGCATGTGAAGTAAAAAGACTGTTTCTAACCCCCTTCCTAAAAAAATAACTAACTAGAAATTAAACCTCTTTCTCAACTTATTTCTACATAAAGTCCAGGTGAATTAGTAATTTAACATTTATCCAGTGGTATCATTAGAGAATTTGAAGAATACAAAGATGAAAATTTGTATAATATTGGTCTAGGAGATTTACTAAGTAACAGAATAAGCAGAAAGAAACCATATGGCAAAATAATTGATGAATTTAATTGTACAGAATTCAAGAGCTGCCCTACCATAAAATGTATGTATATGTTTTTAATATCAAGAAAACAATAAACCAGCTATACAAAAAGATCTTAGAAATCAACAATGGAAACACAAATTATATAAATGTAGTCTGATTGATTCACAGAAACAGAAAATGTCATTTGCACTAGTAATAAAAGACAATATGAATTGAAACAGTATTGCCTCTAAAGGTTTGTAATATCTCATGAAATCAGAGCTAAAATGACACAGTTGTATCAAACACACAAAGACATGCCCACAGGTCCAACCTCCTCGCAGGTAACTGATTACCTATACACAAACATGCTGAATATTATATATTTTCAAGAAGCCATACTTCTTGAAGTTTATTGGAAGAGTGGAATTTTAAATAGTATCTTTAGACCTTCCTTTCAATGTTATAGCTAATCACAAACAATGAAACACTACTCACAGATTTTAAGACATTGTATATGATTATATACTGAAAAGTCATATTATAAAAGCTGTAAGATTGTTAATAATAATTATATATTTAATGGAAAATATCACATGGTATTCTATTTTGAATATTTTTATGTTTATTAACACTCAGAAAATATTTCTAAGTCTAGAAAACAAAGCATTCCAGTAATTATCTGTAGGAAATGAGATTCTGGATAAAAAAAAATTATGCCTTATAAAATTATCATTTTCTAAATTTAGTCATGTTGGTATAACATAAAATCTTAAGGAAGCCTATACTTTTGAAAGATAATAAACATATCTTAATCTTTCAGTATAAATATTTTAATAGATACTTAAATTTATATTAATTTTTGTAAAGGATAAATGACTAAAATTGTGAAAATCAGTTCAAAGATGGTGTCATATAGGCAAATTCATCCTCATAATTATCACAACTTCTGCTAATATGTGACAGGTGTGAACCAGGATGTCAGTGTTTACTGAATTCTTTTTCTAGTTAATGACATTTAACTGCATTTGAACAAAGGCATTTATAATTTCAACTCAGGTAGGCATCCTGTATTCTACTGCATTATTTCCATGGATTGCCTCTTTTCCTATGGAAGAGAATAGACACTCTATCTTGAACAGGCTGTGACAATTTGCCCATCAACAAGGAAGAAAACATTTTCTTTCTCTCCTCAACTCCCTTCTTATATCTCTTTCCCCACCCCTGCCTTCTTATTTTGCTCATGACATGGTGGGAATGTGCAGAAGACTGAGCTTAAGCTTTGGATTTTGTAGAAGGAAGCTAGTAAAGTTATTGTTCTTTTCTGCACCTAAGCTCAAATTCTGTGTAATTTAGGAAAGAAACTACATCCTCTTTGGCTCATTAGGGGACTGCATTTAGAAAATAGAAAAGCCTCAACCTTCTAAATAAATACCTTAGCCTCACCTTGTGGTAATGTCACTCCAAGAAATCTTGAACATCATACTAAGTAATTAGGACGGAGAGCACCTGATACCCACAAGATATAATATTCTTCTTTCTGGAAAAGCTAGATGGTATATAAAAGATTATAGCTGATATGAACTATTGCCACTAAGAAAATGTGAGTGGAAGTAATTAATATCACTCTTGAACAAAAATATTCATTACCTAGAAAAGAAGCATCACCAACGGAAACTAAAAACCACAACCAATGATGCCATCGCCTCTAAGAAAAAGGAAGATTTATCACCATGAAGGCATTCTCACATAATAGACAAATTAATTCCAAGATGAAAAAACTGATGGTAACTTTGGGCTTTGGATTCTGAAGATGATGGACCATGCTAAGTGAAGAAGAATGGCTGTCTAGTGGAAAAGGAGATTCAAACTTTCAGAATAGTATTCACTCACTAGTCAAACATGTCAGGTGGTGAAAGTTAGAGTTCATTTTGTTAACTAAAGCAAAGAGAATTATGCAGGAAAAAGGTTCATGGTGTCACTGATAAAGACAGAAGTGGCTATCTGATGTAGATCAAGGTTGACAATAGACAAATGTATTACAGAGATAGTCATAACAGCAACAGTACTACAAGTCCTTGAGACTATACCAGACAGACAGATGTATTTGGTCATCAGAAACAGTATGAGAAAGTATTGTAATTAATTGATGACTAGAACAATACAAAGATCTGTGGTCATGACTAATGAAACACAGACACCTTAAGGTCAATAAATGGGAAGCATCAGGGTTTGCTTAAAATACTAAAAGCAAAGAAATCAAGAGTAAATATTCAGGAAGTTACCAGCAACCTCTCTGATAGAACTCACAAACTTGTATGCTTTTGAGACCTTTAAATTTCTAAGGCTGAATGGAGCTCAGTGTCTGAGTTTGGATTCCTGTGGATAAGGAGTGTATAAGTTAAAATTCACATATACAATGATTATTTATTAATCTTTCTTCAAAGGTATCTATAGTCATTTACTCAGGTAACTATCCACTATTGCAAAGGACTATGAGACATAGAATCAGATGATACTTATTCCTTAAGACAGAGTATCATTCTGCCCTATAATTCTAAAATAAGAAGAAAATTGTCTTTGGAAATTTTTGTTTTAATTTTGAGTAACTCAGAATTCACATCAGAATGTATAAGCTACAAACATATATAGAATAAAGGAAAGCTTTTGGAGGCAAAAGACAGAAGTCCATGTAAGACAGAATGGAGGTAAAAGCCACATGGTAGATCGTAGGTAGTTTAATAAAAATATGGGTTACTTCAAGTTATAAAAGCTAGTTGAAAACAAGCCTAAGCTAAAGGCCAAACTTTCATAATTAATACGTCTCTCTGTCATTATTTGTGGGATGGAGGCCCCCAAAAATCTAAGTACAGCAATGTTTACCCTTACTCCTTACTACCGGTGACAAACTAGGGAGCTCACCATCCCGCTTACCAGCTATAGCACTCAGGAAATACCTGCTCCTAGCCTGAAAATGCAGTGGACACGACCCTTTCGATGGAGGTGTGGGCAAGGTAGCCCTGAGGTTATGAGAGTGGATTAGGTGTCCACACCCTCTCATTTGCCATGTGGCGGAGATGGTGAAAGTAAGGTGCCTTCCCCACCTTACCACTGACACTTGTGGTGGGCAAGGGAGCTAAATCTGCCCTTACAAGCTTCAGTACTCAGGGAAGTGGGCCTTGAACCTAGCCTGGGCAGCAGAGCAGAGCTGACCCCATTTTCAGGGGTATGGGTGAACAGGCTCCATTGAGCATCTGCCACGTGGTCGTACGGGCAGAGTGGAGACTATTCCTTCTTCCTCACCACCTGTGATGAGTAGGGAAGCTGGCCCTGAGGTCATGATAGCAGGAGAGCTGTTCCTGCCCCTCACCAGCTGCAGCAATTGGGAGACTGCTTGGGCAACACAGCAACACAGTATAGCTAGCTGGCCCTTATGGCCCAGGTGTGGGATTTCAGACCCTGAAGGCATAAAACTGAGCCCATCCCTTGCTCATTATCGCAAGGGGTGAACTAGCTGGACCAGTGCTGGAGATCTGATGCTGAAAGTGAGGACAGGGGAGAAATGACAGGCTGATAAACCCTGCAACTATCCAGGCACAGAACCAGGGGTGTGAGTTGGTCCACCCAACATCTACCACATCTATGATCTTCAGTATCACATGAAGGGGCCGTTCCTGCAGATCCATTACTCCAGCATCTTCATGGCACAGGGCAATAATAGGATATACATACAGGAGTCCCACTAAGTGTCCAGCATCAATTGTGTAGCAGAAATCAGAGGCCTCAAACCAGATCAATGACTCTTTACAATGCAAGTAAAAATTTTTGGACAAAATGGTTTACTCCATGGCTCAGTACATCATACTACACCTTTCATGATTTAACTTTTCCTTTTTTTCCTCTTAAATTTTATTTTATTTTTGGAGGGGTTTTCAAGGGTAGAAGAAAGATATGAAGGGAGAGGGGAATGAATGGAATTGAGAGGCATGATTTGCATGATTTTAAAGACACAAAGAATAAGTAAATTTAAAATTTTACACAAATGGATATTATGTCACATTATAATGAAAATACTTTATTTATGTTCCCTTTGGCTAGCTGAGGGAACTGCTTCAAATTTGTGTAAAGCATAACATATATTATAGTTATTGTAGCAGTTAAGGGATGTGGGAAGCCCGGTTTATAAAAATATTAGCAGTTTCCTATTTATTTATATTCTTTCCTGAAGAAATAGTCAATCATAGAAAGAACTTGATCAATCATGGACAATCCAGGCCAATCATACACAGAACTCTAAATCATGGGGCTTAATAAAAAGAATAACCGAAAGTTAAAACCTGCTGGCCTCTGGGGTGACTTTTAAGTTGTTCCTCTGATGACAGACTTAGTGTGGAAGTTCTCTCTGCCCCAGTGGATGAATTGCCATGATCAGCTCTTTTCTGAGTACACAGGAGTGCTTTTCTCACTGTTATTTCTTCTTCCTGGAAGTCCTCATAATTGAACTTGTGTGTAGTCTTCAGAGTTACCAAGATAGATGGTCAAAGACAGAAATTACAGTTCTGTCAGCACATGGATAAGCCAAATGTGGTATGTAGCTTCAATCAAACATACAGCAAGTCCAATTTTGTGTGGGTGTGGGGAAAATAAAATTATTTGTCTTGTCCAACAACATGCCTAAATTCAAAATAATTTTTGGTGATGGGAAGGCTATAAATGTCTTGAAGGATGGAGAACTAATAAGGGTGTCTTGTTACTCTGGAAACCAGACAAGAATTCAGTGACTTAGGGAGTCTAGCAGTTCCTTGACACTATACTAAAAATGAATTCATGTCAGCATCAAGCTAACAAAAAATGGGCCAGTTGAATAACACATACATATTATTACAACTCTCTTTTTTAACCTAAAGAAATTTCTCATCTAAAACTTACATGTGACACATGGAAAATTATTCAAAACCCAATCTTAGAACTCCTGCTGGGGTGGCCTCATAGCTTGGTGAAAATCTCTAGCTAATATGATATCCCAGTCTCAAATAAAAAGTAACAAAATACGTTTATGTTACCCTCTATAATCACCACTGTATTATCATGATTGGAATTACTTTTCTTTTGAGGATTCATTATAAATGATGAAATTGCTCCTAAGCTTATGACTGCAGTGAAAAACAGTGTTGAAGCTTTAGTGTCTGAAATAAATATTTTCTCTTCAAATCTATCAAGAAAAGCCAAGTGTTTCTAGTACGATGCTTGAAGGTATTTCTCTAACACAAACATATTGACATTTGGATGTTTAAATTATAGCCAAATTGAATAAATGTCTTGGAAAAAAGTGTGAGATACTGAAGTGCACCCCATTATGTCCATATTCCAGCTGTCCCTCTGCTTGGAATGACTCACATTTCCAGTATCAGTTTTGAGAGGAGATGCTCCTGAGATCAGACATTTAATTAGACAATATATATGAGGTAGTTTGTTCTTTTAAAAACCCTTGTATAAATGATACAGTTGGCTTCATTATTCTCATTTTGTAAAGTAATTGGGAGTCATATTCTAAGTAATTATATACTGACATTAGTATAATGCTCAGGATTCAACCAGGCAAGTTGTTAAAATTTTTGACGATTGTATAACTGACATGGCATCCATGCCACAGTGTAGTGCTTTCCTGAGCAATCTGAAAAGGTAGCCAGATAACCCATCTTGTTTATTTTTTCAAATCTCTCTCACCAATAAACTAAGTGGTTTCTAAAAATGTACATATAATGAAAGCAGATATTTAAGGTATACCATAAATGGAAAGAGTTATGGTCTAGAGAAAGCACCACTTCCCATGCTCTTATGTCTCATGCTCTCTTATACTTCCCTTTACAATCTTTAAATAAGAGACAATAAACATCAACTTTGAATCCTAATCTTTTATGAGTCATACTCTATAGCAGAACACATAGCTTACACAGAAAGAATAAAACTGCAACTGTAGGTTTTCAGGTGTAAGTGAATATACTCATTTGGGCTGAGGGTCTTTTGAAAATATGTAAATGATTTCAAACATTCACCTGGGTACACTGAGCAATAAATATACTTCTGGCCAAATATCTTATCAAAAGAAGCAAATTTTACTCATAAAAATAAAAAACAGAAAACCAGGCTTATTTATAAAACTCGGGGGATGATAAAATAATTCATCAGTACCACAAACTCTAATCCAGGTCCTCATTACACTATTGCAGGCACCACCTACTAAATCAGCCTGCATTGAGCTCTCCATTCCTACTTTAAATCTCACTTTGGAAAACTGATTCAGTTTCAAGGTATATTTTTGTCCCAATCAAGGGGGATGACCTTCCTGAAATCCAGAAGACATAATTTTCCACAGTAAAAATCTAGCATCTCTTTCACCTTATGGAAGACCAACCTCTGGACCAAAGTTTGAGGCCAGGGTTCCCTCAAGAACTACCCTAGGTTCTCCATCTCAACACTGTCCATAATGACGGCTATTGTTACATCCACAGCCACCCTTTCTGAGACTCATGCCTTCTGTCTTCTTTCCTTATTCCCTTCCCCCCTCCTGGATAATTTCCATTAACACTTTGGGTTGAAGAGGTATCTTGCCTTCTGAAAAACAAAAACAAAACAACCCTTCCCTGACAGGTTGACAGGTTAGATGCCCTTCCCTGTGGTTCCCATACCAACCTGTGTGGTGACATTTTCCCACTTCTATCCTGAGGGGATTTTCTGCTATTTTCTCGGTTGTCCTCTATGTTGGATTCTAAATCTTGAGAAGGGGGAAAGATGTTGCTTTCACATTGCCCAAGAGGATCTAAGTTTTGCAGGAGCCTCACAGGTGTCCGAATACATAATCTATGCATAGGAAAACTGATACTGCTTTTCTCCAAACAAATTAGTTGTTTGAGATAAGCATAGCTATCTATGATGTTAAGAGCAAAGAAAGTCTCCTTGACTGTATGCAGAAAAAGCACTAACACCGTGGCTACTGTAAACTGAGGCTACTCATCTTTGTGTTATTGAAGTAAAGGAAGTTTGACCTTGTGGCTAAGTTAAAGTTAATAGTTTTAGATGATGGTCACTACAGTGCAGTTTCCTGCAAAAAGTTAACAAGTTGAATTACAGATTTTCTAAAACCCTATGCATAAAAAGAATATTTTAAACAGAACATTTCTTCAATGTGGCAATATTGTAGAACAAAATTACTTTCCTGTGATATAAACAAATACTACACATTATAATTTAGTGAAATTTTATTAATATAAGAATATAATATGAGAACAATAAAATATGAATAATATTAAATTGAAATATTTTTCAATTTGTTACATAACAAAATGATTTTTTTTTTCTTCAAATTAAGTTACACACACAGATACACACACACATACACACAGCAAATAATAGTCAAGGTCTCATGAGCCCAGGCTAATCTTGAACTTCTGAACTCACTATATAGCTGAGGATGACCTTGAAATTCTGATCATTATGCCTCTGCCTCCCTAGGACTGGATTACAAATACTTTCAAACAAATCAGTTTATGAGGTGCTGTTGATTCAACACTAGATTTTACCTAAGCAAATACTCTGTAAGTTCAGGTGTATCCACAATTCCAATTTGGGAGTTCCTTAATTTTAAATATCAAAATTAAAATTATTTCTCCTTAATCTTCAAAAACTTTATTTGAAAATAGCAATAATTAGTCAATCTTTTTCTTTCTGTGTCAAAAGTAAATGACTTAAGTCATTTGAGGTTTCACTGGGATTCTAGGACCTGGTTACCTTTTAAAAATATTTTGGAGGGGAATCATACAAAGTAATTTATTTCCTTACATATCTGCCATTATACTATGTTCTCATGAATTCTACCTCCCTCTTTGGTGACTTCTCTTCATTCCCCTAGATATCTTTTTCTATGCTTTCTCATCACACATGTTATATTACTGTCTCTATTTTTTTTTTACCGCCCTTTAAGATCTCTTGCTTCACTCTATGAATCTTTTCTGGTTTCATTATTTATATTTACACACACACACACACACACATACACGAATAATTATGTTTCTATAGGAATACAAAGCCTGGTATGTTTCATTTAACATAATCACTTACAATTATGTCCATTTTTTTTGAATGATCCCATTTTGTTTATGGCTGCATATAATCTCATTATCTATTTGTAGCATATTTTCTTTATTCCAAAACTTATCTACTATGAGTATTTCATCTAAAGATATGAATATTCAATAATCTCCATAGTATTTTGACTTAAAGCCCTTTGGAGATATATCTAAGGGTAGTCTATCTAGCTTTTATGATAATTCTATTTGACGTTTGTTGAGGAACTTTTATACCAATTTTCATGGTGACTATACAAGTTTATATTCCCATGAGCAATGAATAAACTCTCAACTCTCTTCTTTGCCCACAGCCTTCTTAACATTTGTTGCCATTTTTTTTTATGGTAGCCATTCTGACTAGGGTGTGAAGGAATCTCAAAGCAGCTTTCATTTATATTTTCTTATAGTGCCTAAAAGTATTATTTACTGGCCATTCACAATGTTCTTGAGAACTGTTTGTTCTGTTCATTAGTCTATTAATTTATTTAAAAAATTGGTGTTTAAAATTTTCAAGCTTGTTTTGTGTGTGTTGTATATCTCTCTCCCTCTCTCATTTTATCTCTCTTTCTCTGTGTGTGAGTGTCCATATGTGTGTGTTAACAGTCTTCCTTTGTTGCATTACACCTTTATTTTTGAAATAACTTCTCTCAGTGAAACTGAGGCTCATAAATTTCCTAGTTTGGCTTTCCAGTGAACTTCAGAGATCTGCCTGTCTTTCTCCAACTTAAGGCTGGAGTTACAGGCTTGCACTTTCATGCCAGCTTCTTAGATGGGACCTGGGGATCTGAACTGAGGTCCTTAACTCAGGTCTTTGTACTTTTACAGATAAGCACTTGACTGACTGAGCCATCTCACTACCCACAGATGTTTTCCTCTTTGTGTGTGTGTGTGTGTGTGTGTGTGTGTGTGTGTGTGTGTGTGTGTGTGTTTTAAATTAAATTTAAAAACAGTTCTAGTTTTATTATTATTTTTGTATATGTTTATGAAATGCATGTGCCCTTTTGTATATAAGGAAATCAGAGGACAACATTTAGTACTCAAATCTCTTCTTTGACCATGGCTTCTGGGAAATAAACTCAACTGAACTATTTCACTGGCACCAATTACACTTTTGAAATTACATTTAATGATACTTTTAAAGCCCTAGACACTCACCCTGCAGTGGTCTCAGATATTTTACTATCTATTTCCATACTCTAAGTTCTAGGTGAAAATTCTTTAGCTATAATTTTCTCTCTAGCAATCTTTATCTTTGCAGAAAAGTGAGATGAGTGTTGCCTTTGAGTTACTGAATAGACTTGTCTTCAAAGCAAATGTCTCATTGGCTATGGCCTGACCACTACTCTGTGATGGGAAATTTAGATTTGTGTTCCTATGTGTCATCTCAAATTTCTCATGACCACATGATCTGCACAGCATCCTCTGTTATTCATAGGAACCTCCCAGCCAAGCAAAATTTTAAATGGAAGTCTTGGGCAACGTACACTTCCATGAGCCCTACAACCAAAGAGTATTGGCAATTTCAATATTTGCATTATTTGTTCAGGGTAGGCTCCCTAGAAATCCTGAAAATACTAGAACTTAAAAAAGCCCCATGGCTACTTTTTCAAATGCCAGTTCTATCTCTTTATAAATTCATTAAGTTGTATATATTTTGGGTCTGTTTAATTTGGTGTGTGATTTTTATTTTTTTATTTATTTTAAAGTTTTTGTAGTAAATTTTATTTTAAAAAATTAATAAAAATCGACAGGCATTTGTGGCACATGGCCTTTAGTCTCAGCACTCAGGAGCACTCTTAGGTGCAAACTCTGAGAAGAAATAATGAAACAAAATGTTATGGATAATAGAATTACTGAATCACATAACAAATTAAGACAGCAATTACAGGAGTCAGCAGTTCTTTATACTGGTAAATTCCTCAGATGTTAAGATTCCACAAATCTTGATGTGTGTGCACTACAATAAATGCCATCGATTCTTCCCTCATGTCTTAAGATAAATAAGTAAAAGTAATAGAAAAAAGATGTATCTCAAACCTGTTCTAAAAACAGAAAGAAAAAGACATAGAATCAGAATATTTTTATATAAAAATAAACTTCAGTATGATCAATTCTCTAGTAGAACCACAAGGTTTTTCAGGCAGTTGTGTATGAAACAGCATTTTTTTTTTTTCTGAACAGGATCTGACTGTATTCTTTCCACAGCCAAATATTGGAATCCTTAGAGTGATGTTATTTTCCATCTTCTTTTGATTTTTACTACCCTTCATGATTGAAGTCACTGAATGCCATTCTGTTCCTGAAATTCCCTATTCTTTTGCAGACATCTCATGCATTATATTATAAAAGTACCAATAATGAGCTAAAGACTGACATACTAATTGTTGCTCCAATGGGGAAACATTTAGGAGGTAGGGTTATGAGTTTCTCTTGTTTCATTTCAGTAACAGCAATCAAACCTCTAATTAAAATTAGGCACTCAATTGCTTTCTAAATGATTCTGGTGACTTCATTAATCTGCAATGATGAGCTACCTATGTTATATTTAATGTCCTGACAAATCAAGGAACATTTTTCAAGCACGAGTGAAATTTTAGTTAGCTTTTTTATATTTCTGAACACCAGAAACTATTACCTTTCTTGTGCTATGGAGGGAATATATGTAGATGCAGCTCATGTCTTACATGGATTAAACACTTGTCTAATGTTGCAACCTCCCAGAGGCCTGACACCAATGGCAGCTATAATGCATTTCTGCTTCCTCAAAGGAGCACTAAATAGGTGAAGAAGTTGTTCATCAGCTCTGCCTGGTGAATTTCAGGTCAAAGAAACTGCTCTGAGATTTGTAGGATCTCCTGTATCCCTGAGGTAAGAATGGCCTCTTTGTAAGAACCATGTATCTGAAGAACTATTTTACTTTAACAAGTTCAATAGCATTACTTACATAGGTCTGTCCCTGGAAATTCTCATCATGATGGTGTCACTGTGCTCCTACCCTCATCTCTAGTCTTGTTCTCTTTCCCCTGATTCAACCACACTTTTCTTTGTGCATCCATTGAGCAAGAGTCAGGCCAATTCATTTTCCTCAAATATGTTAATTATCATAAAAATACCTGTTATCGAAACACCTTAAATGCCATATTCTGTAGATCTCTGAAATGTTTCAAAAAAATCTGTCTATCTAAAATATACCTGTTTGATCTTGTAAACATACCTAGTATAAATATTAGTTAGGTTGTATTAGTTGACTAATTACTAATCTGCGTTTTTTATTACCATATGTAGTTAATAATAATAATAACTTTCAAGGACTAAATATTTGCATTACATTGTTAAATGACCTTTATAGGTACAATAACTTGAACAAGATTAGAAATGTATGTATGAAATACTTTAATAAAATTAATCTTGACTTTATAATAATATAGAAAATTTGAATACAATATACAAAAGTTCAATCCAATGTAAAATATTTAAAATTAGTAGTTGCTATTTTGGTTGAAAGTAGATTCAATAACCTACCTTTTTATCTTATCATAGCTACATCTTCTCTTTTTCTTTCCAGAGGAAATTCAATAATCTACCTTTTTATTTCATCATATCTGTATCCCCCTTTTTTCTTTTCAGATCAAGAACTCTGAATCTAATGTCCTTTGTTTACATTTTTTCTGACAATTACCAATAACTACTTGTAACCAACCACCCTAAACAATAACTAATATTAATAACCCATTGAAAGATCAAAAAAACAAAATGCCCCCAGCTCTTGTCAATGTTGGTGTGGTGTTTGTAAATTTACTTCCTGCTGTTTGGGATTGTTGGCATCTTTAAGGGATCCTGAAAAGAACTATTTGGGTTAATTGTCAAGTCCTGAGAAGGTAGTTGTATCATTTGTTGTCCAGTTTCTGTATAATGCGAAACTACAGGACTTCTCTCAAGTCCTGGCTAGAGTAATTTGTCAGGCTGGAACATCTCAGCTAGACACCCCAAAATTGTCCTTAGCAGCTTGTAGTTCAAAGCTGATTTTTAGTTAGTGGCTTTTCACCTTAGTGGTGTTATCATAGTCATCATGGAATTGTCCTTCTGGGCGTGGCTGAAGAGAATCAAGAGACTATCTCAGAATGCCCTCCCTATCCTTGTGGGCATGGCTGGAGAATGAATGTCAGCTCTGAGACTGTGTTTCTGTTTTAAATCTTGGATTAAAGATATGCAGTCCTAAAAGTTGAGAACATCTTTGTGTGAGCTCTTCTTCTTTAGTACTGGGTCAATTTCACGTAGCTCAGTGTGGCCTTGAACTAACAGAGATCTGTCTACCTCTTAATCCTGAATCCTGGTATTAAAGGCGTGTGCCTGGCTTCTGTGGCTTGTGGCTGATTTTACTTTCTGAATTCTCAGACAAGCATTAATAAATCATAAATAATATATTACCACACTTAAATGCATGGCAGTCTATAAACTGCAAGACCTAACTAGCTCAGTTCCTAACCAACTACAAAACTCTACATAGCTCTTGAATTAATTCATGAAAATAATAAATTATTTATATAACATCAATTATTTTTACAGAAGTTTAAATGTAATGAAAAAAATGTGCTAAGTTTAAAGACTACTGACCAATAAATCTGCAGTTTGATTATCAACAGACATGCATTCATGTTTGCCTTGAGTCTACATGTTTTGTGAATATTTGTGTGTGGGGGGGGGTGTTTATGTATGGGTTTATCTGTGTGTTCAGTTGTGCACTTGACTGTAGTGATTTGGGGAGGGTGATTATGTGTTGAGACCTATGAAAAGAAGAGCAGTAATATTGACATTTGCTTGAACTTATTTAGTTTACTTAATTTCCAGACTGCCAAAGGGAAATAGTTTCTTGTTAGCTGAAAACTCCTTAGAAACAGATGGTTCTTCTTAGATTAGCAGAACACTTGAGATTATAAGATTTGCAGTGACTTTCTTCTTTATTGTTCTGTATCAATTAAAACCTTTGTATGATTTTTTTTTCTGAAGATACAAAATAAAAACAGACAATGAACGGGTTAATAGAACAATTGTAAACTTACTTTTCTAAAAACCAAGCTTACCTCCCAGTTCCAAGCAGTGTCACTAGCTCTCCATTTAGCCTCAGAAATTGTGGTCTGTGCACAAACTATCAGCACATTGTTTTTATATATTTAACATGAAGTGTTACATTTCACCTTACTTTTATCATTTAGTCACAATTCCATGATGGTTTATAACATCAAAAGTTATAGAAATTACCTGAGACTTATTATGACAGGCAAATTATTCCACTGCTGGATGGATCATAATCAATTGATGGATGTTTATATTATTCCCAACAAATTACCATCACAGATACTTCTTTACTCTTATATTCTGCACACATGTAAGCCTATCTGTAAAATACTTTCCCAAAAGTACATTACTATGATTTATGTTTGACTTTTTAATAGATAATTCTAAAGTGTTGCTCAGAAAGAACATTCCAGGTTTTCCTCTCTCCAATGGTATCTAAGTCTTATATAAAGGCTGTGTAATGTGTCATTAACAAACTTATTGTTTACTGATAATCTTATAGAAAGAGATTGGAAACGTCTCTCACAAATACTAATTAGGATAGCATACCTATCTCTCAGAAACAATTTTTGCAATCTGTGAACCCTCCCTGATTGGTTAAATAGTTCTGTAGGAACTTTCCCACTGAGCAGAGTGTCCGATGCTGCTGCAACCACAACATAGTCCATTCAAAACCTGCTATTGGCACTTTGCACATACCATGGCCACATCCTTAGTTCAGAAAACATAACCATTTAAATCTACAGAGGACTCCATCTATTCATCTTTCCCTGAAGGTTCTGATACTACTGCCATACAAGAAAACATTATAATTTCACAATTCTTATTTGAAAAAAAAAGCACATAATAAACAAAAAATTTCATATTTTTTAAAAAAGCTTCAATTTATATATATACAGTTTTTTCATGGACTGCTGTTTGAAATACAAAAAAATAGATTTCTTGGCTTTGCTGAAGATATGAACTGTGGTCCTGTTAAGTGGTCTCCTACAGTATTATATTGTCCCATAGAACAAGTGAAAATTTTTAATTTGAATTGGACATTTTTCTCTTCCAGTTGCAGTCACCTTATTTCCTCCTAACACAAAGATATCCTGCTTATTCTGATGCGTAGTCTATTCTAAGTTGGATTTAGAAGAAGCATATTGAGTATCATGCTTCTAGAAAGATCTGTAGTGAGGTATTCACTTTGTCTGCATCTTTGGCACTGACCACGCCCACTGGGGGGTGGAGACAGGGGTGGAAGTGACCTGGGCAACTAGGTCTGTGAGGAGCCTCAGAAAGTTCTCTTGCTGGCGTGGCACAGAGAGGTGAGTCTCTGTGTATTATTTAGGGCTAGCAAGGTGGGGGGACAAGACCAGCAGAAAAAACTACTCATAACAAAGATCCCCAGTTTTCAATAGTTAATATGCTGAGTCAGACATAATATGCTGGTCTACAATTACACCAAGACTATGTACAGAGATGCATTCAAATACTTATCAATATTCTTATTTTCCTTCAAATAAACTGAGTATCTTGATCTCCTGTTTGGTATTGCATCAGTGACATCAGGAACTTCAAAATTCATAAATGTACCAAGGAAGAATGAGGAAACTTGTGTTAGTAGAAGGGAAACAAGTGATAATAGAAGACAATAATTGAAGAGGCTACAGAAAGTAAATATCCTATGGCAAGATACAAAGATGGCAGGCCCTCCCTCTGCCCATGACCTTCTTTTTATCCTTCCCTTGCCCAATTCTTAGCATGGCACTTTTTCCCTATCCTCCATTTTGTTCTCAGATGTTCACATCCATATGGCATCAGAACTCCAACCCAACCCAGTATGGACTATATGCCAGTGTCTCCCTAAAATTCATAGATTAAAATTCTAATTACAAAATTTGTGTTTGAATTTGGAGATGAGGTATTGAAGAACCAATTAAATTATAAGGATGAGACCTTTTGCAATATGTGAAGCTTTAGCAAGTATTTCTCTGTCCTGATATGCAGCTTCTAAATAATGACATGGACTTATTATTAAGAATGAAAGCTCAGCCTTAGTGGGCTTGGCCCACTAGCTCTTATAACATAACCCAACCATTTATTTTAATATATGTTCTATCATGTGGCTTATTACCTCATCTCTCTATATTGTTCATGCTCCTTCCTTTGCCGTCTTCCCAGCATTCTCCCTGCCCAGAAGTCCCATCTATACTTTCTGCCTAGTTATTGGTAGTTTAGATTTTTTATCTTACCAATCCCAGCAATAATCTCCACACAGTGGACAGATAACCTACAACATGCAGAGATTTCTGAGTGCTTGTGAAAAAACTCCCTCTCCCCAACAAAAAATCAAAACAAGTCTTTTGACCTCAGTCAAAATATGAATTGTTTTTGGATTATGCTTTCATGCTCTTCCCAGGAGTGAGTTTACTTTGCATTGTTCATTAAAACTATTGATTGCTATTTATTTATATTTCTCTATGAAAAAGCGAAAAATACAGAAGTAAAACTTTCAGCATCATTGCATTGAATAAAAGGGAATATAGCTCAAGTGCATTCTTCCAGAATTGTGCTGCTATAATTCAAACACTATTTTACTGCCTTTTGGGATAACCAAAAGATAGAACAGAGCTTTATTTACAAGACTACACATGTTCAGTCAGCCATATACTCATCAAACAGAACCAGGGATTCTCCAAGGAACCTTCTCCACATGTCTCTAGGGATAACAAAGACAGAAATCTTATTTTAAGGCTGTGGGAAATCAGTCACATGAGCAATGCTACACATGGCGGAAATAAGACAGGGAAAGGGGGGTGTGTAGCACCTCTGGTGGGTAATGCAGGACGTCAATGGCAAATGAATACAAGAATTTCCATTTAATTTTTAGAAAGAACATAGCATGCAGAAATGCCTGTTTTATCTACTTAGTAGTTTTTTTCTGATTTTAAAATGTTGTCCAATAACAAATCTCTGATGAGAACCAATATTTTAAATGTAGTAAACAACAAAATTGTGGCAGCTTTTGACAACATTAACCAAAGTCGTATATAAATGCCTTGTCTGATGCCTGACCAGGAAATGCTGCAATACTTATAGGACTCTAAGTGTCTCCCCCGACATTTTGCTTTGATTATGGCTCCTGCCAATACATTTGATCCATGTTCTGCTTGCTTGGTGGAACCTCCTAAATTCTCATCTGCAGTTGTCACTTTTCAGGGACTTGCAAATTCTCAGATCATTAAGGTGACAGGCCATGTGACTCATATTTGACAGGCAATCGCTTACTAAAAATATCTGTCTTGATCAGTACAAATGCTCTAAAGGGATATTTTCAGCTTCTTGTTCTCTTGAGCTCTGTGATGATACTGTACCTGGTGAGATAAAAAGCCGCTAAAAAAAAAAATAACATTCTGAAAAGCAGTGGCTTACTGCTGAGTGGACGCACCCTGTCCATGGGGATTTGGGTCAGAAGCAAAATTGTAGGTAGTTCTCTGAAAGTCTAAACCCTGCTGTACCTTATAGCCTGTGAACATGTCTCTGAAAGCTCATAATTCTCAGACAACTTCAACTTTTTGCTCCAAATGTCATTTAATTACGATTACTACCATGTTTTCTTATCTGATTTGGTTTAAGGCCATTATAATTTATCCTGACTTATACTCAGTTGGTGTTGCCAGAATTTAGGATTTTTGTGTGTTTTCTCAAATTGATGGATTGTGATGATATGTGACAGGCTGGCTAGATCTCAGGATCTCATCATAAGACTGATGAGTTACTCAATTCCTCTATTGCATGTACCTTGATAGTTTTACACAGGTTAGCAAATAGTAATGACTTGCATTTTAAGCTGTTTGTTTGTTTGTGCAAATGGAGCTACTATGGCCTCCAATACTAAACTTGTAGTTCAATTGCAATTGTCATTGATGTTTACTTATCGAATGTTTGCCTTTATTCCTGAATATTTTAAGAAACTGTCTTGCTATGCCTTTTGAAACTATTAGTTTCTAAACTTATCACTATCAAAAGCACCTCTGCACATGGATAAAATTGTTGCTATTTTCTCCTGTTTTCTAATCTAAAATTTTCTCCATTTTCCAAATCCAGACACCTAAATGGACCCTGTTAAAAAATCTTACCTTCAAATTTTGTGTACTAGCTAACAGTTGGTATTATCACTATTGTATAGAAACCGAACAAAATAAATGCTACTGCCGAGTTTCTTTTCTCGTTATTTCAATTGTTATTTATTTATTTTGTACAATAGAATTGAAGTAAATAGCTTTCTATCAGTTACTTGGATATTTGAGCTAAGTGAGGTGAGGGGTACATTACACCACTACCAGTGGTAACAATATTTTGTGGTTTGGATGTTTAGTATTTGTCACCTATTATTCACAGGTTAGGAGCTCAGTCCCCATTTTGGAAATGTAAAAAGTGTTGGAACTATTAAACCTACTGTGTGATGTTTACTTGTCACTAATTGTGCATTAATAGTATAAAAATAAACTAGCATATCTCTCAATTGATACATTCTTTATGTTTAACATTTTGTGTTAGAATTGATAACTTTTCTCTCATACTTTTGACAGCTGTATCATCTTCCAATCATTGTGATATTCATAGTAATTTTTGAACACATATATCTGATATTTGTCTTTTACTATCTTTAAGTTTATAGGATCTGCATTCATCTGCTATTCTAAAACATTCAATTAATGGTTCTAATTGATGCATGTTATTTAATAACACCTGTAAAATTCAAAACAGATGCCTATACATTCTATGAAATGCTTAGAAATGTCAATGTAAACTTTATCTTGTTTTGCTTTTGTTGTTGTTTTAGCTTTGGCTCATTGTTCTTCAAAGCCAGTTTTCTATTTCTCTTTTTTCCTGTATTGTTTTTAGAGTTTCAATCTTGTTTCTTAGACATTTTCTCATTTTGATTTCTTATCAATATTTTGAAATATCTAATATGTTTTGTTTCCATCATCATCTTAATTCCAAAGTATCTTTGTATCTGTTTTCCTTTTATCCTAGATATCATATCAGATTTACAGAATTATGTTTGGTTTTATCCAGATAAAATACCAAAAGACACTGGTTATGGGATTTGTATATTAAAGAACTGTATTTCACAGTGATTTTTCTGTATATTGTAATTCTTGTAATGATATATTGAAAAAGTACTTTAACTACCCTAATGCTGCACTTTTCCATCTGGAATGAGCATGATATTTTCTTAGCCAGTTAGTGTTAGACTGAAACCATTTAAAGGATGCCAAATTTGTAACATAGTACTGGTGAATGGTGCATGAATGTAACTAGAGTAGTGTAGCTTTTTCTTCTGAGTAAGCAAGGGAAATATTTATGCAAAGTTCTCCTCTTCAGATTTCAATGTATTTCTCTGTGCTTCTTTTATAACGTATGATTCCAAGAAATAACTGTCTGAGCCCTCATCCAGTAGCTGATGGAAGCAGAAGCAGACACCCACAACTAAACACTGATTTGAACTCGTGGAATTCAGTTACAGAGAGGGAGGAGTGATGAGCAAAGGGGTCAAGACCAGGCTGGAGAAACCCACAGAGACAGCTGACCTGAACAAGGGGGAGTTCATGATCCCAGTCTGATAGGTGGGAAACAAGCATAGGATGGACCCAGATGCCCTGAACATAGGTGTCAGCTAGGACGACTGGCAGTCTATGGTGTCTCTGGTAATGGATCAGTATTTGTCCCTAGTATATGAATGGACTTTGGGAGCCCATTCCACACAGAAAGATACTCTCTCAGCCTAGACGCATGGGGGATGGCCTAGGCCCTGCTCCAAATAATATGACAGACTATGAAGTTTCCCATGGAAGGCCTCACCCTCCCTGGGGAGTAGAAGGGGGATGGGTTTGGGGTTGGGTGGAACAGGAGAGGAGAGGCAGGTGAGGGAATTGGGATTAGCTTATAAAACAAGTTTGTTTCAAATTTAAATAAAAAAATTATCATAAAAACTAATTTTACACAGAAAGCTCCTTGAGGAAAGAACTTATCCCTTTCCAGTTATCATTTCAGTAACCAAGACACTATACACTGTCTATATCAAATTAATTCTCACTAAATAGTTCATGAATAAATAAGTGACTCCTGACACAAAGTTTGCATTTGTATGGCAAGATTTGTTTGAAGTCATTTTTGATCGCTCCCTGTGTTCACATGCTCCTATAAAGCTATAGGAACATTGTTACTGTACATAGATTTTAGCAGTCCTATGCACTATAAGTCACAGAGGAGATGATTCTGGAGCAGAATTTCATAGAAGCACAAATGTCAATGAAAATTTTGTTTAAATCAAGGACATATTTCCTTTCATTCTTTGGGTTTACAAAAATACAGATTGAACATCAAGATAACTGCATATTAAAAAAAAATTATTCTTTCGGATCTAGGTGTAGACAACAGCACACCTCTCCCGAAAAGACTTTCCTGAAAAATTTGACTCCAATGTCTTTCCTTTAGTCCTTCCATCCTCTGTTTATTTTTTCTCTTTTTATGTATTATTTATTTTGCATTAACCTGAAGTTTGTCAGGCATTATAAAGTTGCCAGATGGTATGTCATAAATTTAAACAATCTCAATGATCTCAGATTGTTGAGGGATCTACTCAAGTGCCTACATACTGGCAGACTGAATTGATGGCCACAAAAGTAAGCGGATCACTTTCCCCCTCCAATGAACAGTATGCTGAGTCATCACCCTTCCAACAGTAAGAGATTATTCTCAGACACAGAGGAAGATGTTTATCTTTTGGTTTGTGTAGGACTCAAACATTTAAGAAACAGAAAAGTTGTCTCTGGAAAGTCACACTTTCTAAACATGGAACAGAGATTGGTTCATTCCATACTCCGTGGAGCTCAGGCATATATATAGGGAATCACAATACTGAGGGGAAGAACGTAAACATTCCTTAGGTCCCTGTAAGAGCCAAAATAACATTTTAAGTCTTAATTGCCAGGAACAAAAATGCCTTTGATCTACAAGCCCCTTGACGAAGAACAGATAGTTCCTGAAATGCTAGAAGCCATTGTTTATGTATGACAATAAGCCATGTGTTTCTACTCCCCTAAACAAGTTTGTTTGGCCCATATATACTGGGGTGCTTGATCACTTGTGGGTGGGAAGTACACGGGCAGGAAATATGTCAGGATATACTCTTGCCTCTGATTGGATGTAAGCAGGAGGTATGCAGGCAGAAAGTACATTAGGGTGTATGTTTGCCCCTGATTGGGCCTCATGGAAAATGCAATGGATTATGGGTTTTGCCTTCTTCATCCCCTGCAAAACATAACTAGGGGCCAATTCCTACAGCTACTGTAGCAGGATGTGGGTAGAACCCCTGAGAATTGAAACATAGCTTATGCTTTGTCCATATCACCAAACTGCTCAGACATGTAAAGCCATGTCTCAAAATTAGACATAAGCTCTCCTAGGGTTGAGACTACCTTGTTCAAAGATTCATCAAAGTCCTGATATGGAATTCCCTTCTGGGCAATATGTATTATGCTGCCCCAGTGTATAGCATTATTTAATTTCCCTTCAATCTCAGGTACTCTAAGACTGCTACCTCATATTTCTCCATATGTCCTCTTTCTGACAGTTTTGAACCTTGCCAGATCCTGGTTGTCCCATTTCCTCAGGATTCCTACCCACGAAAAGCAGAGTCTAGTCCATGCAGTAAATCATGATTTAGTGAATGGAGAAAAATAATTGTACAGGGAATTCCAAGAAGCCTGCAATCATTCAAAAGGCATCAACTGTTGGGCTTCCTTGTTGTTCTTCCAAGCATTATGGTAGATAACATGTAGGTCAGTTTTTTTCCTTGAAAACCTCATAATATTCACCATTTTTAGTGAGAACTATAAAAACAGACATATCAAATCAGGTATCCAATATGTGGATTAGATAGGAGAACCCAGGAAAGGGTAAGCACCTTGGGACTTGTAATGCTGAGGCTTCAAGAGATTATCTTCTCAGCAACTTTGTGAAGTACACAGACAGGTGAGAAAAATCTGATTCCCATTGATAGGGAGCAGTGTGGATCATTCCAATAAATGAGGTCTTTTACCATCCCAGGATTATCTGAGTTTCTAAAATGAATACTCAATAAAATTGTTCTCTGAGTAAGGACTAATAGAAAATTTTGGAAAAGAATTGTCAATGTTATACTTCCTCACCAAGCTTACTCCTACTGAAAGTTTGAAGTTATGCAGAATGGATATTATTATACACATTGAGAGTGAAATAATTTGCCCACAGATGAGTGTTATAGGGAGAAGAGTCAGTTTTACCTCCTGTAGAACTGAGTTTTCTTATGCCCTACTGTAGCTCAAAGTATGGATCAACACTTAAATATAAGAGTGGGGGACAGGTGTGGTGGCACATTCCTAACTTTAATCTCAGCACATAGGGGGCACAGGCATATGGAGCTCCATGAGTTTGAGGCCATCCAGTGTTGCATAGTGAGATCCAAGCTCAAAAAAATGTATATAATAAAACAAAACAAAACAAATAATAAAAGAGGAGATGGAAATTAAGAAAGGGAAGATATCTATGGTCAAATAACTCTGGAAAATATAATAAAGCTCAAACAATACCATTGTTGAAGGTATTCTTAGTTTTTGTACCAAAAACCATGAAAAATCTCTAGGAGGTGGTACAAATGGCAGTATTTCCCAAGCTGGGAGCACCTTTGGGACATTTACTCATCAAATGCTCCTTGTAGGGGAACGCATTATATAGCATGGGAGACAGAACAGTGTTTCAGGCACTATAGGGAAGAGAAGGGAGAGAGCTAGCTATGAAGGACCAGACGTTTTGCTGCTTTATCTGAAGCAGAGAGTATAGGCAGCTGGCTGCTACAGCATCAAGTTAGGTCAGCCTTGCCTGACTACATCTCAGGAGCTCAATCAATACAGAATTGAATTAGAACAGAGAATACAGCACATTCTCTCCTCTCACCAGAGGTGCCACCAACTGCAGACTTATTTAGAGACACACTTTGTGGAGAACTGTGTTGGTGACACTTTGATGGTCTCGACAGGCAACAAAGGGGCCTGGTGTAAAGTTCTTTTTCTGTAAAATCCAGTAGAAAATTCTAGAGCTTTCCCTCCTAATCAGGATCTTCTCCCTTTTTTTACTCCCAGCCTCTAATTGTGACTTAAATCTTTAAACCATTTGTTCTCATAGTTTCAGAGTAAGCCTAGGTTGATAATAAATTTTGCAATCATTTATATAATAGCTCACTTTGAAGACTGAAATATTGTACTTTAAGATAACCCAGAAATAACGGCAACATCGCACTTCTTATCTAAATTGCAAACACACAAAACTTTTGTGAAAAACATTTTGAGTTTGCTCAATTTCTCATATATCAGGTGAGAGATAATGATAATAGGATATCAATTCCAAAAAAGAGCATGAAATGTGATTTCCATACCCTTGAACTTATCCGTTCACCTTTTCGGTTTTACAGTAAAGTCCATGCTCCCCACCCCCAGATAATGGTCAGAAAGAATAAAGGCACATATGTTTGCATGGTAATTTCAGTTATCAGAATACTTTAAATATGTATTTTATAATTAACCATTACTCTACAGTGAGAAGGTGAATTATGGGTTGACTTACTTACCACATTATTAGAAACTGAACCCCAACAAAAGTGATATGATAAGCATAAAGTTTTTAAAATTTGTGTTTTTTTATTAATTAAAACAATTTTAAGTTTAGATATATCTTGATTATATTCTTCCCCTCCCCTGAGACCTTCAGGAATGTCTCCTCTCTATCCACCAAACTATAAGTTCTTTCTTAAGAAACAAACAAAAACCAAAACAACAATAAAATCTCCCAAAGAAAGTAAATCTCCCAAGAAAGTAAAATAAGATACCACCCAAGAAGAAAATGAAAAAGAAGAAGAAAAAAACTATAACACACAAAATATGTAGAGTCCATTATGTGTTGGTCAACTGCTCCTGAACATGAGGTCTGTTGCAATTTAACTAAAGCAGTGTGAGAGAGAAAGATGCCATGCAACAGGGTTCAAGCAGAGTTTTTTTTTTTTTTAAATTAGGGAAAGGGATAATAAAAAGGGGAAGTGGGGGGGGAGAGACAGGAGCAACAGGAGAGAAGAAAAAGGGTCTGGGGTGGGGAAACAGTGAGAGAGTGAGAGAGAGAAAGAAAGAGAGAGAGAGAGAGGTGGGAAGTGGGAAGGCCCTTTTGAAAAGGAAGATAGTGAATATGCACAGGTGGTGCTCTTAGTGGTTGCAGCTGAGGGCATATCCTGTCAGAAAACCAAGGACAAGCCAGTACAGATGCCTGAATACTAAACAAGATCTACCCGGAAGTGGTTGATAGACTCAGTATCATTGCAGGGGAGAACATTTATTTTCCCTCTCCTGGCAGGTGTAAATGACAGTTTAGTTGTTAGCCTTTATTTAATGATTAAGTTGTCTCCCATCCATCCATCCATTCTTTTTTTCTTTTTAAAATGCATGCAACAAAATAATATAAGAAGATAAAGCAAAAACTATATTGAAGTTGAACAAGACTAATCAACAGGAGGGAAAAAGCCCAAGATAAGATACAAGAATCATAGATTCACCCATTTGCACATTCAGGAATACATTAAAACACTAAACTGAAAGCTATAATATATATATACAGAGGCCCTGAGTATGCTCCTCAGCCTGTGAGTTCATATGAATTTTGCTTATGTTGATTTAGAGATCCTTGTTTTTTTTTGGTGTCCTCCATCCCCTCTGGCTTTTATACTTTTTCCACTTCCACTTTCTTGTCTCAAATTCCTGGAGCTCAGATGTGGTGATATATTATTTATGATTTTTTGAAGCTTGCCTGAGGGTTCAGAAAGCAAAATCAGCCACAAAATGTAGAAGCCAGACACATACCTTTAATCCCAGGACAAAGGATTAAGATGTAGACTGATCTCTTTTAGTTTTAAGGCCACACTAACTACTTGTGATTGATCCAGTGCTATGAGAAACAGCTTACACAAAGAGGATCTCAGCACTTGGTATCACATGTTTTAATCCCCTCATTAGAGAGGTATAAAAGATAGAAAGGGTCTTCAGTAGTCAGCCTCAGGAGTCTTCAGCCATGTTAAGGAAGCATAGCAGTCTGGGATTACAGTCTGAGATATGGTGAAGCCAAGTTTGCGTTTCAGTCTGAGGTAGAGGTAAGAGCTAGTAACTGGATGCTTTGCTTTTCTGATCTTCAGCCTGAAGCCTGATCCTCAATATCTGTCTCTGCATCTTTTATTTATCATGCTATCCTCTGATGGGAGGGATCTGATGGAGACATTCCATGAAGGGATGAGTGTTCCAAAGTCTTTCACTCTCTGTATAATGGCTAGCTGTGGGTCTGTCTCTGTATTTGTTTCCATCTGTTGCAGGAAGAAGCTTCTCTGATGATGAATGAACAAACATTGCTGTGGAATATCCTGAGCTAATAACTGTATTATCATTATCCCAGTCTTCAGATAAATCTGTTATCAAAGGAGCCTATCCATGAGAGGCAAACTAAGTCTGTAAAGGAAAGCACATTGGCAGGCTGTTCCCCCTCCAGTGACGAGAAACATTCTGTCTGTTAAGTGTGGAATGCCCATGCTGAAAATGATTCAAGTCAATAGTTCCCAGCTTTGCTGTGCACTAGAACAACCAGAATTCTGTGCTATACCAATTGGGTTTCTGATAATAGGCAAGGGTAAAGATTGGGAATTCTCTTGTGAACACAAGATATTGAAGACCACATATTTAGATTCTAGGATTTAGAAATTGATTAAAGAAGAATCTTGGGAGTGAGGTCAAAGATTCATCATTAAAGGACAAAGTGTTAATGAGGACTGGAGATGGTTAACAAATTATCTCAACAACATTGATATGGGAAATTATGTGAATGCTTTCATAGTTTCCATTACCATTTCTCCAAGATGTTGCTACCAAGGTTTGAGAACATGAGGAGAAAAATGTCCAAGGGGCAGAGGAGGCTAATCCCAATTAATGTGGTTAGAGACGTGCCATTTCTGGAGGAAGGAAATGAAAAGGCTGCTCATTTCAGCGGTTTCCATGATGAGGCATGATGGGAATTATTTTGAGAAAATAGAAATGTTTTATACCCTCTGCATTTACTTCACTCAGTGTTGCTTTTCTTTCATATATCGAGTTCTTTATGATAATTCATTATCTAAGAATATTCTGTGGTCAAATGTAATTTTGCCACACTGGGATAAACACAAAAAAGGAAGTCAAAGATTTGGCATGTTTAATGAGCTTTGCTGAAATGGGGATTCTTCTTTGATGGGAGATGTCATTCTGTATATGTTTCTCATACTGGTTAATAAATAAAGCACCGTTGGCCAATAGGAAAGGAAGATAGGAGGGACTAGGAGACAAGGAGGAACAGGAAATAGTAAGGAGAGTCAGGATGGAGAGCCAAGATGGAGAGTCAGGAGAAAGCAGTATGCGGCAGCTGGCTCCGGGTAATCCTGTTCTTGATGCCAGAAAGAGAGCGCCTTTTCTTGCCCCCTCCGACCTCCTTCCACAGGTCACTTCCGCCCATGGCTCCACCCCCCAATGGGCGTGGTCAGTGCCACAGAAGGACTATCTCACTACACTTTGTAGTTGCAGTAACAACTTACATGTTCTCAATTTTCCTGAGAAAAATTTGCTTTGTGATACAGCAGTTCTAGGATGGTGTTTTCATAGAGAAAACTCAAATAAGAGATAAACATAGTTATCTCCTACTAAACTTTGTAGAGGTAGTAAATAGTAGGATACTGTATCCAGGAATATTTTACTTTGTCTGAAAAGGACCATTGGATAATTAGTACATTTTAAAGCCCACATGCTATTTGTCTTACTGATCTTCTGATATTTTATAAAGGTTTTCATTCATGTAATGATATTTGCTCTCCCTATTCTATTATGCTTCTATAGAAGGTATTGAGGAAAACAATGTACATTAGAGGGATTTATACAACAATTCACTTATCAGAACAATAATGGTTGAGTCAAAAGAAAAATTTTGTCCTAATTCAAGTAATTATGTCTAAAATATATTTGGTTAATAAATCATATACAAGACAATATCTGCTAAAATTTCTAGATTCAGAGGTCTTAAATTAACATTGCCAGTGGAACACCTGAAATTTGTCTTTTTAACAAGTTCCCATGGGATTCTTTGCAGTCACTTCACTATTGAGCATTTGTAAACCACAACTTCAGACTACTGTGGCAGCTTTATTTGACACACTTGGCTAGTGATCCTCATCAGCACCCAATCCATGACAACCACAAGCAGCCTAAGGTTAGCATTCATCTTCAAGTTGCTATTGACATTTGTATTGCTTAATGACTCTAACTCTCTCTCACATCCATATTCTCTCTCCCCTCTCCCTCTCCCTCCCCCCCCCTCTCTCTGTGTGTGTGTGTGTGTAGAAAAAATTCAAGAGTATGATTTACAGAAAATCATTCTCAATAAACACATATACCAATTCCAACCTTTATTGCACCTTGCACATTTAGGGAGGTGCTGTTGTTTGTAGTCTGTATATTTGTATTTTGAAAAGTCCCTGTTGCCAATAAAATAATATTCAGAAGTGCCTCACAGAGACTATAAAGATAGGTCATTAGAATGGGATTTGGGCTGTGTATTTTCTTGTGACTCCCAACCCTTCTCCTCCCTGTTATTGTAATAAAGTATTAGAGATAATCAACTTAAAAAGACTAGTGGTATATTTTGGGTCATGGTCTTAGAGGTCCCATTCTACCTTCAATTAGCATCTATCTGGAGCATATTGAATAGGGTGTGAAATTAAGGAGGGAAGAGATTGACCTAAAATATTCCACTAAGGCCTATCTCATCCAATTTCCAGTAGCACCCACTGCCAGTACCACAAAAATTAGAATCAAGCATCTAAGAGGTGGGCTTTAGGGCAGACCTTATCAAATCAGAGAATGCTCATGGATGAAGGGGAATTTTTGTCTCAATGAATTTTCCTCTGAATCATGTCTACATATGATTAAGATGAAATTTAAGTAAGTCTGGATAGTAAGCATTTTAGGTGATAGTAAATGAAGTCAAGATGTCAAGGATATAATTAATATATTTTACATTTGAGGATGACAGAAAATTGAGGGGACATGGCAGATGGTTTTGCTTTGTTCCCCTCAAATTCTAGTATGCAACTCTAATTACTAATGTTATTGTGTGAAAAGGTAGACCTTCTTGTAAGGGATCAGAGGAGCAAAGTCTTGGGAGGGCTTGACACCATTGTCAAATAGTTTTAAGGAAGTCAATTTGCCTCATCTTCCATGTAGAGATACAAGGAGAAATTGACTATCTGCTATGTTCAAAGGGGCCCTTCCTAACCTGAACATTCTGGACAGCTCAGTCACCAAAACTGTGAGAAATAATTTCTGCTGTTTGTAAGACATGAGACTGTGGTATTGTGGTAGCTATTCACAATATACAAAGACAGATGGCATCTGGCATTTCAGTTCTGTAGAGATAATGCAGTTGCTATGGCATATGCAGGGAATGTAAGAAAAAGAAATGATTCAACTACATTATCTTTTCAGATCTTCAAAGTAACACGTATGACATGTAAAGTATTTGCCCCTTCATTTAGACAAAGGACTTGATGCTTAATGTAAATATCAGTACCTGTTATGTTGTGACAGCATCACAAAGGCTCAAATCCATATCTTTTGATCCCAAATCTTATCATATAATACTTATTCAGATTTGTTTCCAATATCACGATAATAGCAGTGTGATACACTCTAAGAATAATGCAGCTGGGAAGAAACAATGCTGGATTAAGGCTGGGGAGATGGCAGGTTGTATGTATATAGTGCACAATGATGAGTTGTTCCCAAGAACAGACCAGTAAAGTTAACCTCAGCAAAGTTATTTTAGGTTCATTAAGCCATGGTATTCTCATCAGCAAAATGGATATAATTACAATGCTTACAGAGATGTTGTTAAAAGAAAGGGCTGTTCTAATGTATGTAAAGAAGTCTGTGTAGGGAAGAGAGAGTGAAATGTCACCCCCAGGTCCAACACTATGAAGAGTCAGATTCTCAGCCCTTTTATTGAAGTTAATTGTAAAAAAAAAAAAAAAAAAAAAATTGTAAAAACAAAACCATATCCTCTTTATGTTAATGATAATTTATATTTTACATATAACTTAATGATTCTTGATAAATGTGATTTTTAACTTCATGATTAAAAGTAACTTGCCTTTATTCTGACATAGAAACAGACTTTGCAGTGGAAATGCTTTTAATTTTTAATTCATAGAGGATTCAGTTTAAGTGCCTCAACTTTAATTCTGTAGCTATGTGAATTTCCATAATTTATGAGATGAAGTTCTTATCTATAAAAGCAGTTAACAATATCTATGCAAGTAGTTGTGAAGATCTATCATTAAAAGGACCACCTACTGGTTAGTGGAAATAAAATTTTTAAATGTTTTTAGTGAGAAACAAAAGAAACAAGAAGCTTAAATGAATAATGTCTTTGTCTCCTTGAGTTGTTATAATCAGATACCCAAGATCTGATAATTTAAAAGAAATTCACAGTTCTGGAGACCAACAACCCCAAGATCAGTGCCCTAGTAAAGTACATGTCTGGTGAGGCTTATTTTCTTTTTCTTGCTCCATCTTCACATGTTGAAGGGAGTGAAGAACTTTATTGTCATTCATGAGTCACCCTCATTTCTGACCTATTTATTTTCCCAAAGACCCTTACTCCTCACAGCATCATGGGGAAGAATTTTAACAAAGACTTTTAGGGTAAATCAAACATTCAGACCACAAAAAATGAGATTCTGTTTTTTTTTTTTTTTTTTTTTTTTTTTTTGTTGCTATTTGTTTTATTTTATTTTATTTTGTTTTGTTTTCAAAAAACACTTCTAGGATGACAGTGGTTGACTTTGAATCAGCTGTGTCATGATTAGTACAGAAACTCTAACTCCCTCTTTATTCTACTAATGTTATTATCTTCCTTCATTATAGTTTTTGTCAATTGTGATCACAAAATGACTTCAACAGCATCAAACTTCCAAAAAAGTAAAGAAGAAAAATGAGACTTAAAATTCTCTCCAAAATTTAGATTTGTATTATTAATAGCACTGTCTGTTAGCAAACTTCCCTTTGATTTATCTTTGTGTAGATGGAGTTTCTTTACAGCAAGGTCCCACAGCACTTACTCCCAAATAAGCACATAATTATAAACTGTTTGGCCAATGGCTCAGGTTTCTTATTGGCTATCTCTCAATTATTAACCCATTTCTATTAATCTAAGTATTTCCATATGGGTTTGGCTTACAGGAGAATGTTCCAGCATGTTACTCCTTAGGTAGCTGATGGGAGATGTCATTCTGTATATATGTTTCTCATACTGGTTAATGAATAAAGCACTGTTGGCCAATAGGAAAGGAGATAGGAGGGACTAGGAGACAAGGAGGAAAGAGGAAGTAGGAAGGAGGGGTCACATGGAAAGACCGGGGAGACCAGATGCCTGCCCCACTCCCTGGTAAGGAAACCACGTGAAAATACATAGAAATGGGTTAATAATTAAGACAGAGCTAGCCGATAAGAAACAAGTAACTGGCCAACAGAATTATATCAAATACAGAGTCTCTGTGTGTTAACTGGGGCTGGCGTGGCGGCGGGACCAGTCCAAGCGGTGGGAAGAAAAACCGAACGCCTTACAGGTAGCTACATGGCATCTTCTCAAAATTCTTCTAGTGTGGTAGCCCTGCTTATACTTCCTGCCTGGTTACTGACAAATTATCAACAAATAAGAGAAACATATGTACAGAAGGGCATCCTCCATCACTATTGGGCACAGCTGAGTCACATGTCTTCCTATATAGAACAACCAATAACCATGGAGAATGAAGGTACCATGATTTTTTGTTTGAGTTAGAACAAATGAAGATGGGATCTATATGAGATACACAAAACCCCACCAAAGAAATAATTAGGGCCCAAACAGTTAAGGACATAGAGTGGGCAAGAAGGTCAAGGGGGTGTCAGGTAGACCACAGATATATAAGTCATACTCAGCAAAGACTACTTTTTCTCTCTCAATGTATAATTGAAATGGATAAATATACAGATAAGAAGTATCCATCTGATTTTATGAGCTCTGATATGTGGTTATGAAACTCAAATTATCCTGTATGACCTAAGAAGTTGTCTTAAAACAAGTGGACGTTAAAATAAACTAGCTTACTATTTCAGATCAGATTTTTATACAGCATTCCGGATAATAGATTTAAATCCAAATATTAGAGGATGTTAGCAGCAGCTGATGGGCTGCTTTCACCAGTCCTCGTCTACAGCTTAACATTGGTAATAGAGCTCTATGGGAGGGTAAAGTTTGCATTGAATTTTTCCCCAGAATTATGTTAGTCAGGCACAATAACTAGACAATGGACAAGCCACAGTCACATTGAGCTGTCATAGATTGCTCATGCTGTTTGGGAAGATTTGGCTTAAATATGTGGATGCTGTTTCATGATAGAGCTATTTTAAGCTAAGCTGTGAGGCTTTTGATACTTCCAGTATTCAATCCTACCTCTTCTGCATTCCTGCATTATCGCCTCTCTCAGCACATAGAACTCTTTATCCTCTCTAACAGGTCTACCAAGACTGGGTCTTTAATTTACTAACTCCTTGAACACACAATACTTTCCTGTACATGACATATAACCTGGTAACTAATTGATTGGCTGTTTTATGATCATAGTTTACTCTTTCTCCCCCAATAGAGTGTGACTCCATCAAGTGTTGTATACCTACCACAAACAAATGCTTGATACACATCAAGTAATCTATAAATATTTAGTTTTAATCATGTATATTTAGCACATACCAATAAGGATATATTTTTAAAAATCCAAGTACTGGTACAGAGAAAATGGAGTGGATTTTCATTTTATAAAATACATCTCAGAGGAAACATTTTAAAAAGGAGCTTTTTCTAAGCATTTAAAATAGGACCTGTTTTTACCAGAATTCACTCCACATTATTTTTCATGACCACACACACAGACACATACATACACACACACACACAAATACAAACACCACTGTACTTCTAGAAAAAGTCATATGTGACAAATAAAGCTTTTATGTTTCTCCTTTCCAATCGTAATTCAGACAATTTATAAAATAATAAAAGAAATAAAATAATTAACTTAAATTAGTTCTAGAAAGACCAGCAAACAGGCAACAGAAAGGATATTGACAAGAAAGATCAGATGTCTTGGTAAGACTCTATAATTACATACCATTCATGCTCTTGAGTTATTCTGAGACATGAATCTCAGAGAGAACTAAAATATGTTTTTCTCTGTGAAACAAAATGAACGGGATGCTTGCCAACCATATTGTGAATGTGCAGAGTGATTATGAGACACACAGACTCAATGTTCACTGACAGTGGGTGCTGTAACTCCCTGAGCAGTCAATGAGCATCACACATTATGCTATGTCAAACAGAGAAGAGGATGGAATGGTTGAAGCTGGGTGAAAGAAGTGAAAGAGTTGATGGTATAGTTCTGGATACAGGGACACTGGTCCTTCTGTATGCGTATAGTGTGACATGCTGGCTGGTCTAAATTTTGTATAGACCTCCTTGATTCATCACAGAAGATTTCTACAGGACTTCTGTGTCCCAAGTATTTTACATATGAAATCATTTCCTCTCTGAATCAAGTATTAAGTCCAACACAGAGACAAAAGAAGAACTAACCTTGATGTGGCACTTCTGTTCCTTCTCTGAGAGACAAGTCTCATCTCAGACATCATGAGGAGTCCTCAGTGTCCCAAAAGAGTCGGTTTGGAAAGCACTGGTTTCTTCCAATATCTTTATTGTACAAAAATAAAACAATGAGAGTTAGTTGGGGTAGAAGGCTCACACAAAGCCAAATACACTAGCAGTCCTTGCCTCCTTGGTACTAAGCAGCGGACTGAACTGGTGGTTCTTGAGTCAGTGTTCACCTGGAACAATCCACACACCATTCTTTGGAGAGAACCAACTTTTAAGTCTTATGTTTCATCAGATACTTAAAATTGATATTCCTGTAGAGGGAGACAAAGAGCCTGCATATACCGTGACTGCTTCTAAGCAAGGTTGTGAGGCAGCCGCAACTGTGTATGAACAATGGCCAGAATAAGGGGCTTCAGCACTGACTGTGGGGTTAGTCGTGATGTGCCACAGATTCCCAGAGAAGAGACTTTTCCCCATTCTATGTTCTGGGAAATATATTCCCATTCTGACAGATGTTCTAATTCAACAATTAGCAGTGACTATGACATGCAAAAATTACCAGTTGCTAAAGCCCCATTTAGTAAAATTGAAGACATGGGTATTTTTACACACAGCAAGTCTTGGACTGTGTAGCTTGAAGCAAACACTTGCCCAGCATTTCTTTGGCTTATGTATTTTGTCACTAACTGTAATTTATTTTTAAATGTTCTAAAAATGTGCCCACCGCAACAGCCTCTGGGCTGTGGCAGTAAAAAAAAAAAAAAAAAAAAAAAAAAGAACATGAAGCACTGTTTGAAATACCATGCACTGCAGGACTTGCTCCCCAGCCCTCAGTGTCCTGAGAGCAAGGGGAAGCCTGGTTGTCCATAGGAAAGGACAACTTATTAAATCATTTCAGTTCTGCCCCCCAAAATATCATTACTTCTTTACCTCTTAGGCATCCAGGGTAAAGTTAAGAAAAGATATTTCATGAGTTTCATTGTATACAGTTCTCTCTGAATTCTTTTCTCACCATACTAAGACTAGTAAGCTTTTCTCGCCCATTGCATGACACATATTTTCTATACTGCCATTTTTCTTTCAGCAAAATTTATTTCACAAAATGTACAACCTCAGTAATATGAAATAACTGCAAGGTCTCAGATTGAAGAAATCACTGGTAACTGATTTTCAAGTCTTTTGGGTTATACCTTTATAAATAATGACTGCACTCAAAAATATTATATCCTTTATGAATGCATCATTGTGAACTGAAACAGTATAATTGTGATTGTATTGTAATATGTATTTTAAAATATTAATACTATAGTGAATGCAAGATTCAAATAGTTTTCTTGACAATTTAATAGTTTTAAGCAGCTTTCCAACAAGTCTGACTTGCCTGTCAAATTCTACTTGTTTATATGTTCTTGACCACCTTATGTCAGGTATGAGAGAAGTCTTAATTGTACCATTTTCTTTTGGCCGAATACTTTACAAATTATTCGCAGTACCTTTTCTCTGCATCTATTCAGAAGGCATTGTCAGGAGCCCCAGGTGCACATGAAGGTTTAGTGCATTCAGTATCTGGAAATATTTTATAGGGTTGCTCTGAGGAAATCACCAAAAAGGGCAACATCTCAGAAAGCAAATCTGGAGTGTAGGCAACACTACTTCCATTCCTAAGTCTTACTCTTCTTCTTCTTCTTCTTTTTTTTATTTTATATAACCAGGTCCATTTAAATGAAAACAAACTTTTATAGACAATATTTGGGAATTTGGGCGTCGTTCTTTCCAAACTACTTTCTGCTGGTAAGGGGCACTCTCATGGGGATTCGAAGAAGATTCAGAAATCCTGGCTGTAGTCTGTAAGGCTGCTTTGTCCAGCTGCTTTGAATGTAGGATTACCTGGTACTCTGTTTCAGGTGGTCTGGCTTGATCAAACCACATTAGTCTGGAAGGAATCCACATCTTTTCATTTTCTGTGGAAACAAAAATAGAAATCCTTTTCCCCAAGTCTTACTCTTCTATCATAAGATTTTCTTACTGACATAAAGATTTCAGTACAGAGGCTGCTTCTGGTATAGATTAGTATTTTTATCTTCAAATAATTTTACATTAAAAATGAAAGTTCTCATACTCATTTCCCATCACTTAATTGCTTATCCCGAGCATTTCTCTTTGTAAGCTATGATGGACGTGACAGGTGGGCTCCCTACCTTCCTTTGAACACATTTTTTGGATTGGATTGGTTGGCCTGTGTTTGTTGACAGCATTGGAGAGGAGACAGATGCTCAGTGATCAGAAGTCTGTTTCTGATGCATGGGGCAGTGTTTATGTGAAAACTAAGCTTTTCAAATATACATTTGCAGGTGACACTGCAAAATGCGAAGATGGGTTGGCCAGCCTTAGTGTGATGGTATTTTTTAGATAACACCTACCCACAAAGGTGCTGAATTCTCAAGGTCAGTGGGACTCTCTTTCTGGTATAGTTCCTAATCCTTTCTCAATGGGCTGTTCTTTGTCTGCAAAACTGTAATAGTCTCACAGCTTTCTACCCAGTGGCTGTCTGTTATTTTTCTTTTGTCTGTTCATTATTCAACACACACACAGAATTTCCAGAGACTGCTTTTTTACCAATGGCTGAGGAGTTTCTTCTTTAGCATCTTTACATTTGTTGACTATATCTTCATTGTTGTCAGCCTTATTATTTCCTTCCTGAATAGGGTTATCAGGCCCCACTATAGTCCCTGCCCCTTACTTTCCATCACACAAGTCTCTTCCCCATACATCTGCTATCTCCATATATATATTTTATCACTCACAGTTTTAACAGCTTCATCTGTCTATTTCATGGGTAAACCAACTATGCAGGCAGTGTTTATGTACAAAACTGTGTGTGTCCAATGTGACTTCACTACGTTCTTGTTCTTAAATATTTTCCAGACATATGATTCTTACTATTCTTGTAACAAATTCCATATTATCACACCTTTAACTCACTCACTTAGCAGTATTTTTTTAAACAACTTCTACTGTGATTTTCAAAGTCTCTTACTGATCTGAGTCACAGGAAAGGTTGGTGTATCTTTGAAAAGCAATATCAGCTTTTATCAAATTCCTCAGAGTTACATTTATGTGTTCCTATGATACCTTTGTTTATTTTCTTTGTCTTAAATTTGTTAACAAAGATCCTCTATATGCCCAAAACAGTAAGACATCATATATGAGTATATTTCATACTTATATTCTTATTGAGTCCATTACCTTATTCTTATTGCAAAGAGCTTATAAGGGAAACTCAAAGAAACTGGGCAACTAACCAATGGCAAGTTACTATTAATTTCTAGAGTCAAGAATTGAAAAAAGCCTTGACTATACACAAGCATCTTTGAGTTTTTGATGCCTAATAACACATCCAAAACACTCCAAAAAGACGTGGACTATATCTTCCTTATAATGGTGCTATACAGAAGCATCATGTACAAGCGATATGAACTATATTAATGATTAGTATAACTGAATTGATTAAGTTTAATTCAGATGACTTAATTCAGATGATTTTGGGTATGGAAAGTCAGAAAAGCTGATTTTCTCCACATACCTCTTCAGGGTACAACCCAACTAGATTGGTTATTTTCCCTTACATGGTGCCACAGGTCCTGTAGTAACTCAGCCAGTTGGAATATGAAGGCTTTCATTTTGTAGCTTTCTAAAAGTTACTGTTTCCTAATCCTAGCTGCTGTACAATCTGTTGGAGCTTTAAATACTCTCTATGATCATACTGATTAGTGAATAAAGTGGCAATTAACTTTTCATGGCATTATTCCTATGTCTCACTGAAATAGTGCTAATGGTACATTATGTCTGTCCCTTCGTAGAACCCTCTGTTCTATGCTGAGCAGGCAGTAGTCCAGTGCTACAATCTGCACATTGTGGTGCTAGTGCTACAGGACTACTCACCATAAGAACTATAGGCTCGACTGCATGAGACCTTTATACAACCCTGCACTCTGGAATTGAATTTGTCATGGATTCAAAGACAGAATTTCCCTGTGCTCTACATTTCCTGGTGCCACTTTCAAAAGCAAATGTTTTATGTTTACCAACAAGTCATGTCCCAAGTGTCCTACATAATCATTCTCTGTGTCATGTCTACCTTGCTATATTGCAATCATAGCCTTCTGCTTCCCACAGTTCCTTAAATTTTAAGACATTTTCTCATCTTGACCTCTCCGAGTCAAAGACTTTTTTCAGAAAGATAAATTTATTTCATAGAGCACTGTCATTTGAGTGTCTGATCCCTATTCTTTGTCTTGGTTTTGGGGACCATCCCCAGTTGCAGCACCTTAGTCTACTTCAGATTTTTCAACAAATCTCTCTAGCAAGTTGTAGCTAAGAGCCTTCTGAATAGATTAGCAGCAGGTCAGTACAAAGATGAAAGGCAGGTAGAGGTTAGTAAACTGGCCAAGAAACAAGAGTGATCACTGTAAAGGAAGCACCCCAAGCTACTTTTTACTTCTGCAGATAACTGGGGAGAAGGGAACTAGGCTCAAGTCCATAATGGTTCCTTCTGGTGGTCAGTGCCAGTGCACATGGTTCAGATAGGTAGCTGATCTGCCTTTGTGAGTTGGCCCAGTGGCACAGTGTGAAGTGCATGCTAGCCAAAGGCTGATTCAGCACAAAGAGTTTTTATATTAAGGTTCTAATTCCTAGCACTATGATTTGGAGTAATTAGTCCCTATGACCCTTCAATTCCTCCTTTAGAAATGGAAATGACGTTCATTTGATTGTGGCAAGACTTGAATATGATGATACATATCTCACACCTCAAATAGGAACTGTCAATAAAGACAGAAATTCATATTACATGGTAGGGGTAAGTCAGGCAAGGTTGCATTCTAAAAGTGGGTAGTAGGTAGTAGCTGGTGTTCCAGACTTTGGAATGGAAATGAAGTACAGGTCAGAGAGCAAAGCTAAACATTCAGGCATTCTGAGTAGAGCCAATATAAGACAGTGCCAGGACTCCTGGGGCATTTGACTCAACAAAGACAGATTTTAGACCTTTTGAGCTGGCAGGTCAACAGCTGCCAACAGCTTTCCTATTTCCATCAAGGGTGGTCTGGAATTGGGCATGGATCCCAGAGAACTTATGAATGAACAGGAAAGACACCAAAAAGAGGGTCAGTCTTCCAGGTAGATGTGTGAGATGCTAATATATGGCTGTTGTCAGGAGCCTGTTTGTCTCCACCTGTGCCAGGAGCTGCCAGCCACGAAGACACCATTCAGACAACAGTAACACAGGAGGCTGAAGGTGGGTTAAGGAAGTCAATGAATGCTCAAATAAAAGAATAACAGATATTTATTTGGGGAGCACTCACACAATGAAGGTAAATAGCCACAGTGGTCTTCTGCCCCTGGAGGCATAGGATGCTGCCATGCAGGATGCTTAGACCACCTTCCCAGTGAGAGCAAGGCCCCTCTTCTTCCTTATAAGGAATCACATTTGCATACCAAAGCCACATCCTAAGGCCTGTACCTCAAATCTATTGACTGAACAAGATGTCACTACAGAAGCAGTGGCATGGTACTTGGAACAGTGTTGGAGAGCTGAGTAAGGTTCAAACTACTGATGCTTGGGGAGCAATATGGACAGAGCAGTGACTTCTCAGAGCAGGAGACAGAGGTAAATTGCGTTCCAAGATGAGAGTACTCTATTTGTTTTATGTATTCTCTTTTTTGGGGGCATGGTTTATCTATATCCTTACAGCTTCTGTATCTGCCATGATACATCAATGTGTATGTATAAGCATTTTCTGGCTTATCCAAAAATACACAAGAGTTTATGAGGGAAAGTCAGAGATTCAGTGATGGAGGAGCCTAAGTAATCTACAGGTGCCATGGTTTTATTGTCTTCAAATGTTTGTTTTCCCCATCATTTATACTTCAAATCTTAAACCCCACTAGGACACTGGCAGTCTCAGTATCATTATAACATAGAATAAGTGTTTGGAAAACATTGACTGGATGGATTGTCTGTATTCCAGGCCCCACATGAGTTGTTTTGCTGTGTTTAGCAAAGTTGTATGAAATATTATTGCTTTAATTTTATAAATACTAGAAGTGGCATTCAGAGAAAACTTACACCAGGTTCCTAAGTGGTATAATTTAAAACATCATAGAATCTAGTATGTCAGGATATGAGTTGGAAATGTGAGAATATTCACTCTGAAGTAGGAAGGAAGCACTCCAAACCAGAGGTCAAGAAGACAGAATAAAAGACCCAGGAGAACAAAAATGAGAACATTTTATTCAGACAACCAGTATTAACACAGCACTCTTGCTTAATCTCCATGTCTTTGTGCTACTCCAGTGGAGTACCATAGAGGGGTCATTTATAAAGGACAGAAACACATTTCCACACACACCTAGATATTGGGAAATCAAAGACTGGTGTCAAGTGAGTCTTAGTGTACCATGTCTCCATATTGTGGGCAGAAGGTATCAAATGGGTGAGGTAGCAAAAGTGGGCCAAATTTGCTCTTACAACAGAACCTGCTTTCCCCGATTCATAATGGCAGAGCCTTCTGATCCCAAATATCTCTGAAAGCTACCTCCGTTTAATACTGTTCTATTGTGATTGATAAGGATCAGGAAAACAGGCTGAATAGATGTTTATTCAGGGAGAAATAACTTACAACAGAGACAGATGAACACCAGCAGGTTCCTGGTTCCAAGGATGCCTCCGGATGTTCTCTGTACCCTTTCCACAAGCAAGAGCATGCTCCGGGGCCCCTTCCCCAGACCTAGTTTCCCCAGGAAACATCATCCATCCTGGTAGGTGGGTAGGTGTGAAGCAGAACAATTATCTGCATGTTAGTTAATTCCTCTTGGCTTGTAGCCCAGTGGAAGAGCAGAGAAGTCCAGTAGTCACCTGGCTTGGATGCTAGGAAGGCTTCTCAGGACAGCTATGTGACCCAGCTTAATTTCTCTACTCCCACCTCAGTTTAATCTGTTTTTCTCCAAAAAAAAAAAAAAAAAAAAAAAAAAAAAAAAAAAACATTTTGCAAAAATGTGCAGCTGTTTAGAATCCTTTAATAATGTCCATAAGCCTTTAAGTTAATGATAAACCCTTCTGAATGTGATAAAGGTTCTGTAGCTGCCTAGTCTTACTCTTTCCAGCTATGGAAACTTTGCAAAATTTAGTCATATCTTTCTTGACTTTATTCTCATTGTCTTTCAGATAAGGCATAGTTGCTTATTTCTTACTTCTCTTCTACACAACTTTATGTGTGTTATCTACACTATCAGACCATCATTCTATACTGAAACCAAATCTTTTGGTATTTAGTTGAAGAGCCACATCTTCTGGAAGCTGCCTCCTCCATGTTTAACACCTGTATTCCATTCTAGTTAGATCCCCATTGTCAGATTCCCTACACTCAGCTAGGGGTATTGTCAGCTTGCTTTCTCTTTATAATAAAATCAACAGGATGGCAATGCATTTTTTGTTCATATTTTCAGTATCTAACACCATGACAGACACATAGAAAAGAATGAAATATTTGTTGAATGAATTAATACAATTTTAAGGAAATTAGAAATTCCTTGCAATAATAAATTCATTAACGATAATGATGGCTGTTATTTTCTGAGCTAGATATTGTGCTATGTATTATATTTTGCACAAAGGGGACATTTTTAGTAATCTGTAGTTCATAGAGGTGAGAAATGGTAGATGACTTGCCTAAGTGCCAGATAAGAAAAACTCAGGTCTAAGTGTCTCATAGAAGAACTTCCTTATCACTTGTGATTTCTGCCTTTCAAATATCCACTAAGCTCTTCTCTTGTCTAAGATACCACTCCTATCCTGTGTCTAATAGGTTAAAGGAATTAATCTCGTCTGACTGATCAGGAAAACCTTGCTGGGCCAAAGAAAGCATTGCTGCTGAGAGATTGGGGATTTATGCAAATATCCAGGCGGTGAGGAAGGCTGTGGATTCTTCTGCACTCTGATTGTAATGAATAAGCCATGGCAGTAGGCTCAGGCTGCTAGCATAGATAGGTGGAGTCATCACAGCCAGTGCCCTATCCGTGGCAGTCACTGGGTGTTCTGTGATGTTTGTCCGTGTGGATCAGAATGACAAAGAGAACCATCTGTGCTCTTTAAGGGGAAGTTTCCACATGAGAATGGAATGTGGGATAGTTTCTGAGAGACACCTGGCTGGATATGGCAAAGAAAGACTTAAAAGAACAGGAGCTGGACAACAAAGTGAAGTTAGGAAACTCTCTGTGAGTCCCTGCTGTTTTCCTTCAGTAAAAGAAGTGTGTGGCTAACCTTTCCTCCAGACTTTTCACTGTGAACACTGAAGTCACCTAATTCTTTGTCATGGTAAAAGGATATTCTGGAACTGAAAATGGCAGGTGGTAGAGTGCTTGCCTACCTTGCATGAAGCCCTGGGCTTGCTCACCAATACCACATAAACTGGATATGGCATGCCTGTCTGTAGGATGGTAGAGAAAGGAAGATGAAAAGACCAAAATCATCCTTGGCTATATAGTGAGTTTGTTGATAGCCTGGACTACATAAGACACAAGAAAGGAAGAAAGAAAGGAAGAAGGAAGGAAGGAAGGAAGGACAAAGGAAGGAATTAAGAAAAAAAGTCACTTCATTAAATATATTATGATTTCTAGTATTATGTTTTTATTGGAGTTCTGTGTGTGTGAACATATGTGTCTCTGTCTATAGTTGCTTCTTGTGCTTTATCTTTGGCTTTTTTTCCTTCTATTCGTTTAGTCCTATTCTGTTTTCTTGTTGTTGTTTTATTAGGATTATTTTTAGATGTCTATTTTGTATTCTAATGAGGGAGAAAGAAAGGATGTGGATTTAGAAAGGGAGTTGGGGAATATCTGGGAGAGGTTGGTGGAGGGAAAGCCATAATCAGAATATATTGTGTGAAAAAAAATGTTTCAATGAAAAACAGCAACAATAAAAATGTATGTCCCATTTAGATAAATGACTGTTAGTGTTTTTCTCTTTGCATGTTTTTTAAATATGATTTCTCAAGGCCATAATATGCTAGTGTAAAGTACTGTATTAGTTAATCTAATTGTTTATTTCATGAAAGAACAAATATCTGACAGAAACAACTTAAGATTTTGGTTCTTGGCTTCAGAAGTATCAGTCCCGTGATACAGACAGGAAGAAGATATGTAGTCAATGCAGGAAAGAGCCCAGGACCAGAACTATTACTCAAAGTCCTACCCCTTGTGACTTTCCTGCAATTTTGGCACATTCCAGTAATGACATTGTACATATCCAGATCTAATTATCTCTGGAGATACCTAGGAGGCTTACTCAGAGATGATCTTTACTAATCTAGGCATTTATCAATCCAATCAAGTTGATGAATAATATAAACCATAGCAAGTCCTTAGCTTTCAGAGAGATGATTCTTGATGGCATTTCCCAAATTTCACCAACCCTCATTATCAATGAGCTTACTATGGGAGTTTTCCAAAATAGCTCAGCCTGCTGTCTGGGGTCTTTAATTGTAGGAAGGGCTAGATGGGTTATGGAAGAGAAACCTGGGCTGCCTCTTCTGCTTGCTACAGATCACCTAGGATAGACCAACATTATCTTCTCAGATGGCTTGTATAGATGAAAAGACATAAGTCAATATGTTGTTTTAATTTAGATGTTCATTTAACTTAACTGCCACAAAACTAATGCCTCAATGTCTTAGTGGTGAAAGAGCACATGTTTCTCTTCTAAGTGACATGAGTCCAGCCAGCATCGGGTGGCTCATACCATCTATGACTATTTTTAGGGGATTTGATGCCCTCTCCTGGCCTCCTCTGTAGTAACATGGCCCACAGTCAGACACTCAGCCTCACACACATACATATAAACAAATAAACACAATATGCGAACAAACAAGCAAATAAATACATAATAGTCATGCGTGCTAGCCAGTAAATGGTATCCAACACTGATCTCTCTTCCTTTCCTTTCCTTTCCTTTCTTTCTTTTTTTCCCCCTTTGATATGATTTCTCTGTGGACCTTTGAACTCACAGAGATCTACCTGCCTCTGCCTCCCGACTACTAGTGTTAAAGGTGCGCACCACCACTGCCCAGCTGAAAACTCTTCTAATACATGTGTTTCAGCTCTTATTAAACTGAGGTGAAGTGACTTATGCAACAGTACAACTAAGAAGCTTAGGAAACAGTAGAAATATTTAAATATTTCTACTTTAATGATAAGCCAATTTGGGTATCTACTGTACATTTAGTGATATCACTTGGGGTCACACATGTTAGGAGTAACACGGACTCCACTATGGCCAAGACAGTCAGTATTAACCTTGTTGTCACATATAGCAATAGTTGCTTCCTGACTTAGGACTTACTCCCTGTGGCTAACAGATATAAGAGATTTCTCCCATAATGGGACAGCATATTCAAGGCCACACTAAGGAAGTCATAACTCCTGCCTGTGGACAATCAACAAGAAATGGACATTTTTAGTGGGAAGAGTATCATGGTGGTCACATTGCAAAGGAGCCTGTGAATATAAATATCTGCACGAGCTTTGATGAGAATTTAATCACTATTTTAGCAGATATATCTCAGGACCCTAATCAGAAAATGTCCCTTGTCAGTCATCTGCCTTCATATCACTCATCTTACATAACCCCAGCCATGCATGAAGAGTTGATTAGACAACTCAGAGGTAGTCAAACTACTGCTAGAGTTGGATTAACTAGATTCTTTTCCTAGGAATTTTAAATTGTAAAGCAAAAATAGGCTAGTGAGTCAGCAGTTCTGAAAAGAAGCTGAAAAGCTGTTTGGTATAGCTGATTTTCCTCCCCAGGCAGAGGCAACTTGTTCATTTGATCATTCAAATATTTACAGGACTCACTCCATGGTATGCTTGACATTAGAATAAATACTAAGCATAGGCCATGCAACTGGAAGAAAACAGTGACATTCTTCATGCCTTTCAGAAGCAGCTCCAGCTACTGAAGCTGCTGAGTGGTTGCTTATTTGCTCTAAGTTACCACTGGGACTGCTAAGCAAAATCTCTTATTTTTCTTAAGCTGGGAGATAGTTTCTTTAACTTGCATCTAAATGAACCCAGATATAGTATTCTATGGAGAAAAGCTGCCAGTGACTTTCTGTGCTGGCAGGAAGGATGAAATATAGGAACAGATTACTATTCTAGTACTTTCAAGTATTAGTACCTGTGTGCCATGGTCATTTGGATTTGGTGACAGCTTGACTGCAGAATATTAGAAAAAACTTCTTTATTTTATATAGCAAGAAATTTCCAAATATAGGAAATCTCCAAGTTTCTATTTGGGCATAAAAATGACTCAGGAGGAATAATGTTTTACTCTGCTTTTTACCTGATTTTTTTTTCATTTTTTCTTTTTTTTTTTTTTTTTTTTTTTTTTTTTTTTTTTTTTTGTAGATATCATGTGTTGGACAACCTTTCAGTTACTTACAAAATATCAATAAATGTCATTGACAGTGATTCTTTTCACATATCCCCTGACTTTCACAATGCCTTTGTCTACTGAGAATGAGAAAGTGCATAGAAAGAAGGCATCTAAATTCTGTTAGCCACTTACACTTATATTTCTTGTTCATAAATACAGTGACTAGAAAGATAGCTGTCATTACTGCAAAATGTACCAATGTAGTAAAAATTTATAGGCTACAACAAAAAGGTATTTCCAAAGTAAATCAGTAATCCTAAAATAACAGTTCTGTGAATGATGCACTAACACACCTTCCTGAATTATTGAGTCAATACTTTTAGCCAGAGATGTAGGGATCTCTCTCCTGTTCTTGTAGAACTGTAAGGTCAGGGGATAGCATGTATATTGTAGAAATCTGAGTCTCTGATGCTTCTCTCCTATGGTAATAGCACAAATTTGCCCTCACTAGTCTTGTACAAACTTTGATTCTTCCCTAGAAATTATAGTGGTTAACAATGATCTCAATCTGTATTCTTTTTCTGAATTATAATAAAATCTGTTCATTTCTTTAAAGCATTTTTAATTAAGAATGTTAAATATTTAAGTTGGTTTTACATAAATGAATCTTTGAGCTGAAAAATATAGGTCTTATTACAAGACTATAGTTGTTTCTTTTCAGTGATAGGGCTTGATTCTATTCTGGAAATTCAAGTATTAATATATTTTCTAAATAATCTACATGTCTAACCAATATACTCACAAGAGAATATTAACTCAATTTTGTAACTAACTCTTACTCCACTAAGACACTACAAATACATCTATAGAAGGGAAGAAGAAAAAATGATAAACAGATGGTGATGATGATGATGATGATAAAGTGATGATAAATACAGATGATATTTTATATATATATATATATATGTACATACATATTCAAGAGATAGATGATTGACAGATGATAGAGTTGGATGATAGTTGGCAGATACACACATTTGAAAGATAATACAGACAGATTGATAAAGACATTGACAGATATAGATAGAAAGATAATAGATTAATAGATGGGTGATGTATAAATAACAAACATATATATACTGATTATAATTAGTCATTTGTTTATCATCTGTCATTCATTTATTTATAAAGACAGGTATACATAGATACATGATTAAGATAAACTGAGAGACAGACAAAAATAGAAAATAGATGATAAATGAAATATAAATGATAGACAGTAGATGATAGATGATAGACATAGATTGATGATAGATAAGAGATAAATGATACAGACAGATATGTAGATGGATAGATGATACAGATATGCAACAGATAAGTAGATCATAGATAAAAAGATGCATGATAGATGTGCATAGATAAATATAGATAGGTGATAGAGAAAAATAGATGATAGGATGTAGAGATGATATATAATAGGTATATAGATAGATAAATAGTAAAATAATAGATAGATAGGTAGATAGATGATAGATATTTTGAAGTTTTGCTCTATTTTCAGTGTATGGAGGCATTCTCTTCCTCATAGCTCTGAGTAGCCCTAATAACAGCAAAAATTGTTATATTTGGGCTTGGCACTACTCATTTTTGCATTAATTTATCCCCTATGAAAATTTTAAAGAGAAGAAACAATACTAGATACTTGAAAGAAAGATGAGTTACATAGCATAGGAGCTAATAACATGGATCTCAAAGATAAATGGACAGATTCAGCACCAAACAAATAGGTCTGCTTTGTCTTACAGGAATAAAACAGATTGCTCTATCTAGTCCTTGATTGTGTGACAGGTTACTGAGTAGTACATAAGCATAATCTTAGAAGTAAATATAAGGAGGCTGAATATACAGTGATGCAATGAGGTACTGTTACTGCCATTGGAAGTTAATGGAGGAACAATGGATTGAATGAATGTAAAAAGGAAGAATAAATGAGGACCCTTACATAAGAGAAAGACCTTACCTTTCACCATTTATGAGTTATTTAATCTACAGTATGAGGATCATAGACCCAGAAAAATTAAGTGTCTCATGTCAGGTCAGTAACAACAGAGATAGACACAGGTAAGGTCGTGTGCAGAGATCTACTCTTTGATTTTCCTCTTATTACATGAGGACTATTAATGTTATTATTATAGTTTGATTTCCTGAATAGCTTTAACAGGAAATTCAGTCCAATGAGCTAACTCAAATCCTACCAATGTGGCTTTGGAAAGGAAGAAGAAACTTTTGTCTCCTCATGATAAAGAAGCCTGCCATACTTCAAGAATATTCTTTGTCTCAAAGTATATTAAATCTATCTATATGCTTTCAAAAGGACATGTTCTTAGGTAGAGGTCAGCATGCCAAAAGGGAATACACATATTCCTATGCTCAATAGTCAGGACTTGAGTTTATTTGTGTGTTGTGCCACCCATGGCTTTCTGAGTCCCTCCAATCTCTAAGCTAATGTGCATAACACACTCTCTGAGCATCAGAGGAAAGCAGGTATTCCTAGCCAGGGTACAAATTCATCAGAGAAGATTGATTATAGTGGGAAACTTTCTTCTTCCATCCTACCATACTCAGAGTTCCCCAGATGCCTTGTAGGATGCAGGAGTTTGAGAGTTGTGGAGGATGGAGTATCTCACATTATAATGTGGGGGCATTTGAATTTCCAATCTAGGACATGATGCAGGACTTCCTGCACTGAGAATCGATATCTTGTAAATAGAACTCTTAATGACATACTTCTTGAACCTGAATTATCTTTCCTTGACAATGTTGTCATGAAACTTGAACAAAGACAGTGATAGAATAATTTTTGCTCTGAGTGGCAGCCCATATATATCCTAAGAGTTAACTTTGAATTCTATGGAATGCTCTTACAATGGTCTCCATTAAGAAAATTCCAGTTTTATCTTCCATAGAACTAAGTGTGGTCACTTATATTTGGAATCCCAACACTAAGGAAGCTAAGTTGGGAATATTGCCATGAGTTCAAGGCTCTGGGTTATATAGTGAGTTCCAAATTTTATCTTAATAAATAAACACAAATAGACCCATAGAAAATTGCCATATATTACTTTCTAAGAGTCTTCAGAGAGAGAAAACAGCTTTATAAATGCTTTTATGTTTAAGCTTATATGGGAAAAGATAATTGTTCATACTCTATGATGATATCATTCTTACCTTATTGAAATTTATTAGTTTTAATTAGAGTTTTGTGAATGTCTTTTGACTGAAAGATGGGGCTATTTTAGTAGATATGAATCAGAGAGCTGAGAGTGACTTGGATCCCATAAGTCGTATGTTTCTGTATGGGTTGTTAGAAAAGAAAGAAAAACAATATAGAATATTTGTTTCTGATGTCATAGAGCCTACACATTTGATTTGCTTTTATTTGTACCTTGAAGAGTATTAATGAGTTCAAATATCAACAGCCAAATAATACTAATTAAATAGTAGTCATAATATTCTCCCTGGACTAAAATACACAGAGCAGAAATATTTCAATTTGAGCCACGATCCCTACCCAATGTTTTCAGAAGAGCTGTAGTGTCCGAAGATGGATTACTTATGCTCTATACGCCACCCTGATTTTCTTTGTTGCTCAGTTTCTTTGATCAGTTATTTACAGTAGTTAAGATGCTTTGCAACTGTAGCCAGACATAACCTGTATCCCCTTACTCTTATATGCCATTAAAGTAACCTGATGTCAGTAAGCCTCCTCCTGACTACAAGTTCTTGCTGGTGTAGTGAATAATGAAACAGTCATGGAGACACCACTCCTGCTAATTCAGCAACCTCTTTTTTTTTTAATTAATTTATTATTTTACATGTTGATCCCAGTTCCCTCTCCCTCCCTTCATCCCTCCCTCCCTTCCTCACTTTTACCCTCTCTGCCCTCTCACATGCATCTTAACCATCCTCCCCTCCCATCCCTCCACCCCAATTCCATATGTAGGGCAATGCCATCCAGGTGGGGTCATGTAGATCTGACAGGTCATTTGAAGTAGGGACTAGGGCTTCTCTCCTGTCTTTAGGTTAAGGCAGTTATCCCTCCATGGGGGATGTGATAGCAAGGTCCTTTTGTGCACCAGGGATACATCCTGGTTCCACTGTCTGAGGTCCCTTAGACTGCTCAGTCCTTCTGGCTGAGACCCATATTCAGGGAGGCCTGAGTCAGTCCCATGCTGGCTTCCCAGCTATCAGTCTGGTGGCCCGTTAGCTCCTCCTTCTTCAGGTCAGCTGTCTCTATGTGTTTCTGCAACCTGGTCTTTTCCTCTCTATCTGCATCTTGGTTCTAGTTAGACTCAGTGTTTAGTTGTGGATGTTTGCTCCTCTTTCCAACAGGTATTAGATGAGGGCTCCATGGATAAGTTAGTTGTTGATCTCATTATCTGGGAAGGGCATTTATGGTAGCTGTTCCATGGATTCTCAAATTGTTTGTAGTTGGCAGCAGTCTTGTAGGTCTCTAGACCATTCTTTGTGTTCAGTTTTATCTCCAAACTAATATTGGGTCATGCTTTTATATTTCTCTCTCTCTCTCTCTCTCTCTCTCTCTCTCTCTCTCTCTCTCTCTCTGTCTCTCTTTCTCTCTCCTGTCTTCTATTCCTACCCTGATTCAATCTTCCTAGTCGCACATGCTTTCCTCTCCACCCCCTCTCTATCTCCTACATCTCTCTCCATTCACTGCCCCCCCCCTTCCCCTGTGCTCTGGGGGACTTGTCCCTTCCCGCTTCTGTGAGATATGGATCTCTTAGAATGTACCTTGTATAGTTCCTCTGGTGGTGTGAATTAAAATCTGGTGATCCTTTGATCTAGGTCTAAAATCCATATATAAGCGAGTACATACTTTGTTCCTCTTTTTGTGGCTGGGTTACCTCATTAAAGATAGTTTCTTCAAGTGCCATCCACTTGCCTGCAAATTTCAAGATACCATTATTTTTTTCTGCAGAATAGTATTCCATTGTGTAGATGTGCCACATGTTCATTATCCATTCTTTAATTGAGGGGCATCTAGGTTGCTTCCAGGTTCTTGCTATTACAAATAGTGCTGCCATGAACATAGATGAACAGATGTCATTGTTGCATGGATGTAGATCATTTGGGTATATGCCTAAGAGAGGGATTGCCGGGTCCTGTGGTAAACTAATTCCCATTTTCCTGAGGAACCGCCATACTGATCTCCAAAATCTCCCATGCTCTTGAATAGGTAGGATAAACATAGTAAAAATGGCAATCTTGCCAAAAGCAATCTACAGATTCAATGCAATCCCCATTAAAATCTCACCACAATTCTTCAGTGACCTTGAAAGAATAATATGGAAAACTTTATATGGAAAAACAAAAGACCCAGGATAGCCAAAATAACCCTATACAATAAAAGAACTTCAGGAGGCATCACCATTCCTGACTGTAAGCTCTACTACAGAGCTATAGTTCTGAAAACAGCCTGGTATTGGCACAAAAATAGATAAGTAGACCAATGGAATCGAATAAAAAATCCTGATATTAACCCACACACCTATGAACACCTCATTTTTGACAAAACAGCTAAAAGATACAAATGGTGCTGGCACAATTGAATGATGGTGTATAGAAGACTGCAGATAGACCCATGTCTATTGCCATGCACAAAACTCAAGTCCAAATGGATCAAAGACCTCAATATCAATCCAGCCACATTGAACCTCTTAGAAGAGAAAGTAGGAGGTACCCTGGACAAATTGGTATAGGAGACTACTTCCTGAATATAACTCCAGGGGCACAGACACTGAGAGAAACAATTAATAAATGGGACCTCTTCAAACTTAGAAGCTTCTGTAAGACAAAGGGCACAGTGGACAAGACCAAACGGCAGCCCACAGACTGGGAAAAGATTTTCACCAATCCTATATCCGACAAAGGGCTGATCTCCAAAATATATAAAGAATTCAAGAAACTAGTCAACAAAACACCAAATAACCCTATTAAAAATGGGGTACAGAACTGCAGAAAGAATTCAATAGAGGAATTAAAAAGGCTGAAAGACACTTAAGAAAGTGTTCAACATCCTTAGCTATCAGGGAAATGCAAATCAAAACAACTTTGAGATACCATCTTACTCCTGCCAGAGTGGCTAAAATTAGAAACACCAATGACAACTCATGCTGGAGTTTATGTGGAGAAAGGGGAACACTCCTCCATTGCTGGTGGGAGTGCAAACTCATACAGCAACCTCTTCCTCTACTCATTTTACCACATGCTTTGCCATTGTGTTGGGAATTGTGACACTAGCACATTTCAGTGTTAAGAGTTTATGTCTGTATGATGTCCATGTATATGGTTTGTATGCATATCATGTTTGTGTGTATGATGGGAGATGTCATTCTGTATATGTTTCTCATACTGGTTAATGAATAAAGCACTTTTGGCCAATAGGAAAGGAAGATAGGAGGGACTAGGAGACAAGGAGGAAAGAGGAAGTAGTAAGGAGGGGTCAAGATGGAGAGACTGGGGAGACGAGACCCTGGCCCCTTTCCCTGGTAAGAAAACCACGTGGGAATATTAGATTAACAGAAATGGGTTAATACTTAAGACAGAGCTAGCGGATAAGAAACAAGTAATGGGCCAACAGAATTGTATGTAATACAGAGTCTCAGTGTATTAATTAGGGCTGGCGTGGCGGCAGGACAATACTGGCGGCAGGAGGAAAAACCGTACTCCTTACATGTGTATGATGTGTATTTACATGTTTATGCATCACTGATACTTATATTCCACAGTCTACATGTTGAAGCCAGAGAATAACTTCACGTTTCAGTCCTTGCCTTTTTGCATTTTTAGAGATAATGGTTCTTGTTCACCAATGTGTATGCCATATTAGCTGGCTCATAAGTTTCCAGGAATTCTGTCTGCACTTTTCATCTCACTATCTAAGCACCAAAGTTATACACCATCCTATGATGACCAACTTTGAGTAGACTCTAGAATGGGAATTCAGAGCCTCATGCTCATGTAGTGTTTTATCCATTAGGCCATCTCCCCAGACCTCTAATTTTAATTTCCTAACAATCTCTTCTTTAAGGTTTTCTGAAGGTTCTCAAAGTGTCTTTGGCTATTACCTTACTGCAGAGAACCATGAAGTTGGCCTGGTCTGTCTTCCTTGAGAGGCATGCATCACAGATTTTTCAGGTTAGTGTCCATGGCTCCTAAGGCATTGACTGCTTTTCAATTCCTGAGAAACTGATAAACTCCCTCAGGCAGTGAAGCATTTATGCCACTTTGTAAACATTTTATGTTCCTTTTGAAGTCAAAGAAACATGGACACTTGACAGGACAATTGGTTTTAAACATTAGTCTTGTGTATCCTGTAAAGTTTGCAAACATCATTGTATCCTGGCAACTACAATTGTATTGATCCTTGAAGTTGCTACTATATTCTGTTCCTGACAAATGCATATAAAGCCTTTTTGCTCTCAATGAAATTGTCACAGACTAAGTCTTGCTATAGCCCACCCACCAGGCCTGGTTTAATTCCTCAAGGCCATATCATGTAACCTTAGGCCAGTAAGTAAGCATGGGAGCTTATATCTTAGTACCTCTATTTCTTTCTTCTCTCTTCTTACCTGCTTTCCTCTTCCTTGTTCCCTTCCTTCCTTTCTTTCTTTCTTCCTTCATCCCTCCCTCTTCCCCCTTTCCTTCCTCCCTTCCTCACTTCCTTTCCTTCATTTCTTGCTTCCTTTCTTCCCTCCCTCCCTTCCTTCATTCCTTCCTTCTTTTATCTGTTACTATTACATATATTTTTCTATATATAATAATGGACTTCAGGGAAAATAGTTCACGGTGACACAAGCTGTAATGCATACAGTACTTTCCTTTTTCTTGCACATATGCTCATATGCCCTCAAAGCTTAAGCAGACTGGGTGCTAGTGATTTTCATAAACACAATTTTACATCACATGTTACTTTCTGCTTTACCATGAAGACAGAGTAGAGTCTATGTCCAGCATTTTATGGTCTCTCTGTGTGGGACAAAGGATTTTTTTACCACTCAGTACCTACATTTATAAGAAAAGAAGCAAAGATGATGAAACAGATATTTTTGAATGAATAATGGGCATATTATTCAAAGTGTGATAGCTTAAAATTCTATAGTGAACTCAACTGAGGTCTGTGTTGTTTGCCTTATATATTTCCCATTTTATTGTTACCTGGTACTTTACTGAATTCACTTTGCTTCCTCAAGAAAGCCTTCAAAGGTACATTTAGTTCTCACTATCTGTCTTTGGCTTCAATAATCCTTATAGAGGTTGTCTTATTCCACTTCTGCTATAATAAAGTGCCATACACTGATTGATAAGAGTTGTTTTTTTATCCCAATTTTGAAGACTGGTAATTCTAAGGTCAAGATACAAGTGGGATGGTACCTGGTAAGTCTTTTTCCAGGAGTGTAAAATGGACATTTCCTGTGTTATCAGTTGGTGTGAGAGCATACAGGTCCCTGTGAGCCTCTTTTATGAAGATATTTCTAATCACAAGGTTATGTATTCATGAACTAATCACCTCAATAAAATACCTTCGGTAGTTTCCAAGGTGTTAGAATTTCATTGTGAGACTACTGGGGGCACGTGAACATTTAGATCATGGCAAGAACTTTTCAGAATTTCAAGTACAGCTGATCTCAGTGTACATTATAAGCCCATTAGGCTGGTTGGTTTGTATTTTGGCTTTGTGCTTTTTCTTTTATGACCTACACTGATCTTTTTCCTTCACTACTAGAGTTAAAGATAGCTAGTCACATACATGCCCATCAAATGTTTCTTAGCACAGATGATTCACATTCCCAGAATATCCTAGAAGAATTCTATGATGTAGCTGACCTATCTTTGTCTTCTAATTTTTCTGGCTTTCTACTTGCTTCTAAAGACAGGTGCTGAATTAAGCTAATTCCATATAAAAGTTTTTCAATTTATAAGACTAACTCAAGAAATGCTTGATAAAAATTTAGATTCTAGATGAATAGCACTCTCTATGATTTAAGGTACAGAGTCTGTGCCACAAAACTCATACTTTTAACATTTTAGGCACCATATGATAGAATATACTGCTAGAAAGGTTTAAAATATAGATTTCTAAGCTTTATCCAAGAAAGATGGAATCAGACAATGTGAAATGGGCAGGGCTGAATTCTCAAATGTGTATATTTTCAAAATTTCCCAGGTAATTTTGAAATAACCAAGCTCATTACCATTATTTGGCAAATCCTTTCATCTACTTTCTCATCTGTATTTCATTGACTTCAGATTCAATTTTTACATCTGTAATCCTGACACCTTCTGCAAGGCCTCTGCTTTCTAAGTAGTGAGAATATGGTCTCTGAAGCCACACTGCCATTTTTGGGAAAAAAAATTCCCTTAGGAGATAAATACATTTTCAGTACCACTTTAAGCTAAACTCTTAGTTTCAGCCATAGGTCTGCCTAAAATTTATGAAAACTTACAGAATAGTGCATCTACTGAAAATTCAATAAAATTTATTTTAAAATACTAAAGTGTTATATCAGATTGATCCATATGGAAAATATTAACTCACTATATTAACCACACAATCTGTATGGAAACTTCAGAGCAATTAGCATGGAAACGTGCCAAACACTGGTGAACTGGTTGTTTGTGTAGAGTTACTAAATAGGGAAATGCATTGTGGGTTGGATAAGAACAGCTAATTCTTTTCATTTAACTTATTCAAACATGAACAGAGTTTAAAAGATGTGGTCAGTGTTATGATGTTTTATCTTCTGTTCTTCTACTTATTTAGTAACTGTATAGGCAATCATAATACATTTACATATCATAGGACATTTTTGTTGAAAAGCTTTTTTTCCTCTTCAGCTAAAAATACCAGTTTTTTTTTTTTTGTATTCAGTTACAGATATTGGATTTATAAAAATGGCCAAGAAAAAAAAAATCCAAATGCATTCTTTGTTCTGTAGGACACTATCTGTATCTCTATAGCTACCTTTTATAGCTGTTTATTTGCTCTTGTAATAACTTTATAACACCCTGTTTCAGAGATATATAGGACCAGGTGGTTGATGGAACAACCCTTTAATTACAGCACTTGGGATGCAGAGGCAAGCATACCTCTGTGCATTAAAGGCCAGCCTGGTTTACAGGGCCCTAACCCTGGATAGTCAGTGCTGTTACACAGAGAAATTCAGTAGTCTGTCTCAAAAAAACAAAACAAAAAGCTAAAGTAGGAAATAGTGTGACAAACATCTGAAACACAATCCCTATAACAAGATGCCAAAGCGTAGAGATGTTAAAGTTACAGAAGACAGAAATGAAGTTAAACCTGCCACACACAGGTTTTCTAGCCAACACATTGAGATTTTTTTGCCCACAAGGGCTTGGTCAATTTATGGCTTAGATTCTTAGTGGGGGTCATCCTAGTATATCTCTTGACATATCCCTACTGCCAGATTTCTCCTTAAACCTATAATGGCCCCTTCTATTAAGGCATCTCTTTTCTTGTTTCCCTCTATTCTTCCCCCTACTCAATTTTCATAGTCCCTTATGTCTTTCTCCCGCTCCACTTTTACCCTTCTCTTTCTACTAACTCTGTCTTCTCCCCCTGTGCTTCCAATTTTCTCAGGCGATCTTTTCCTTTTCCCCTTCTCCAGGGAAATATGTATGTCTCTAACAGGGTCCTCCTTGTTTCCTAGCTTCTCTAACGGTGTGGATTGTAGGCTGGTAATCCTTTGCTCTATGTCTAATATCCACATATGAGTGAGTACATACCATGTTTGCCATTTTGTGCCTAGGTTACCTCATTCAACATAGATTTTTCTAGTTCCATCCATTTGCCTGCGAATTTCAAGATTCCATTGCCTTCCCCCCCATGATTAATACTCCATATTTTCTTTATCCATTCTTCAGTTGAGAGGCATCTAGGTTGCTTCCAGATTCTGGCTATTACAAATAATGCTGCTATGAACAAAGTTGATGTCCTTGTTGTATGAATGTGCATCCTTTGGGTACATGTCTAAGAATTGTTGGATCTTGAGGTAGATTGATTCCCAAATTCCTGAGGAACCACCATACTGATTTCCAAAGTGGCTATATAAGTTTACATTCCTACCAGCAGTAGAGGAGTGTTCCCCCTTTTCCACATCCTTTCCAGCATAAACTGTCATTGGTATTTTTCATTTTAGCCATTCTGACACGTGCAAGATAGTATTACAGAGTTGTTTTAATTTGCATTTCCCTGATGGCTAATGTTGTTGAGCACTTTCTTAAGTGTCTTTCAACCATTTTGGACTCCTCCATTGAAAGTCCTCTGTTTAGTTCTGTGCCCCACTTTTTAATTGGATTATTTGGTGTTTTTTTTTTTTTTTTTCTGACTAGCTTCTTGAGTTCCTCACATATTTTGGAAATCAGCCTTCTGTCAGATGTGGGGCTGGTGAATATCTTTTCCCATTCTGTGGGCTGTCACTTTGTCTTATTGACTGTTTCCTTTGCCTTACAGAAGTTTCTCAGTTTGAGGAGGTCCCATTTATTAATTATTAATCTCAGTGTCTATGCTGATGGTGTTATGTTCAGGAAGCAGGCTCATGTACCAATTAGTTCAAGAGTAACTCCCACTTTGTTTTTCTAAGAGGGTCAGTGTTGCTGGATTTATGTTGAAGTCTTTGATACATTTGGACTTAAGTTTTGTGCATGGTGATAGATATGGATCTATTTGCAGTCTTCTGCAGGTCAGCATCCAGTTACTCCAGCACCATTTGTTAAAGATGCTTTCTTTTTCCCATTGTATAATTTTAGCTTCTTTATCAAAAATTAGGTGTTCATTGGTGTATGGGTTAATATCATGGTTTTCAATTAAATTCCATTGGTCTACCTGTCTTTTTTTTGTGCCATACCAAGCTATTTTCAGGACTATAGCTCTATAGTAAAGCTTGAAGTTAGGAATGGTGATGCTTCTGGGACTTCCTTTATTGTACAGGGTTGTTTTCACTATCCTGGGTTGAGTATTATTCTTTCAAGGTCTGTGAAGATTTGTGCTGGTATTTTGATGGGAATTGTCATTGAATCTATAGATTGCTTTTGGCAAGATTACCATTTTTACTATGTTGATCCTACCCATCCAAGAACATGGGAGAACTTTCCATTTTCTGGTATCTTCTTATTTCTTTCTTTAAAAACTTGAAGTTCTTGTTATAGAGGTCTTTCACTTCTTTGGTTAGTTTTTTATATAGTTGTAACTATTGTAAATGTTGATGTTTCTCTGATTTCTTTCTCAGCCCTTTTATTATATGTATATAGTAGGGCTACTGATTTTTTTGAGTTAACCTTGTATCCTGAGACTTTGCTGAAGGTGTTTATCAGTTGTAGGAGTTCCTTGTTAGAGTTTTTCAGGTCCTTTATATAAGCTATCATATCATGTGCAAATAGTGAAAGTTTGACTTTTTCTTTTCCAATTTGTATCTCCTTGATCTCCTTTTGTTTTATTATTAATGTTCTAGGTATAACTTCAACTACAATATTGAAGAAATATAGAGAAAGTGACCAGCCTTGTCTTGTTCCTGTTTTTAGAGGAATCTCATTGTGTTTCTCTCCATTTAGTTTGATGTTGACTGTTGGTTTGCTGTATATTGCTTTTATTATGTTTAGGTATGTTGCTGTTATCCTTGTCTCTCCAAGACCTTTTTTATGATAATTTTTAATTTAAATTTTAAACAAGCTTGTTTTACATGTCAATCCCAATTCCAGGGCCTTCCCCTCCTCCCCTGCTCCCCAGGGAGGGTGAGGCCTTCAATGGAGAATCTTCAATGTCTGTCATATCATTTTGAGCAGGGTCTAGGTCCTCCCCCATGAGTCTAGGCTGACAGAGTATCTCACTATATGGAATGGGATTCCAAAGTACATTCATATACTCGGGATAAATACTGATCCACTACTCATCCACTACAAGAGGCCCCATAGTCTGCCCAATCCTCCTAACACCCAAAAACCTTTATCATGAAGGATATTGGATTTTGTCAAAGGTTTTTTCAGCATCTAGTGAGATGAGCATGTGAATTTTGCTTTTCAGTATGTTTATGTGGTGGATTACATTAATGGATTTTTTATGTTGAACTAATCCTTCATCCCTGGGAAGAAGCTAACTTGATCATGGTGGATGGTTTTTCTGAAGACTTCTTGGATTCGATTTGCCAGCATTTTGAGTATTTCTGTATTAATGTTCATCTGGGACATTGGTTTGTAGTTCTTTTTTAGTTGTGTCTTTGTGTCACTTGGGTACTAAGGTAATTGTAGCCTCATAAAAAGACCCTTCTGCTTATTGTGTGGTACACTTTTAAGGAGTATTGGTATTAGCTCTTCTTTGAATTTCTGGTAGAATTCAGCACTGAAACCATTTGGCCCCGTTTTTTTTTTTTTTTTTTTTTTTTTTTTTTTTGGAGATTTTTGATGACTGCTTCTATTTCATTAGCGGTTATAGGGCTATTTAAATTGCTTGTCTGCTCTTGATTTAATTTTGATAACCAATAACTATCAGAAATGTGTCCTTTTCTTTTATAATTTTGTGCAATAAAGATTTTTAAAGTATGACCTGAAAATTCTCTGTATTTCCTCAGTGTTCATTTTTATGTTTCCCTTTTCATTTCTGAGTTTGTTAATTGGAATGTTTCCTCTCTGCCTTTTTTAGTTTGGATACAGGTTTATCTATCTCGTTGATTTTCTGGAAGAACCAACTCTTTGTTACCTTGATTCTTTGTTTCTACTTTATTGATTTCAGCCCTCAATTTGTTTATTTCCTGGCATGTACTCCTCCTGGGTGAGTTTGTTTCTTTTTGTTCTAGAACTTTCAGTTGTGCTCTTAATTCTCTTGTGTGACTATCCTCCAGTTTCTTCATGTGAGTACTTAGTGCTATGAACTTTCCTCTTAGCACTGCTTTCAAAGTGTCCCATAAGTTTGGGTATGTTGTGTCTTTATTTTCATTGAATTCTAGGAAGTATTTAATTTCTTTCTTTATTTCTCCCTTGACCTAGGAATGGTGCAATTGGGCATTGTTCAGTTTCTGAGAGTTTGTATAGTTTCTGCAGTTTGTGTTGTTGAATTCTAATTTTAAAGCCTGGTGGTCTGATAAGATACAGGGAGTTATTCCAATTATTCTTTTTTTGTATTTGTTGTGGTTTGCTATGTTGCTGAGTATATGGTCGATTTTAGAGAATGTTCCACATGGTGCTGTGAAGAAGGTATATTCTTTTGCATTTGGATGGAATGAATGTTCTATAGATGTCTATTAAACCCAATTGGGTCATAACTTCTGTTCATTCCTTTGTTTCTTTGTTAAGGTTCTGTCTGGTGGTCCTGTCTAGTGGTGAGAGTAGGGTGTTGAAGTATCCTACTGTAAGTGTGTGAGGTTTGATGTGTTATTTAAGCTTTAGTAATATTTCTTTTATTAATGTGGGTGCCTTTGTATTTGGGACATAGATATATATAATTGAGACTTCATCTTGATGTATTTTTCCTGTGATGAATATGCAATGACCTTCCTCTCTGTTTTGATTGATTTTAGTATGAAGTCTGATTTGTAAGATATTTGGATTGCAACACCAACTAGTTTCTTGAGTCCACTTGATTGGAAAGTCTTTCCCCAACCCTTAATTCTGAGATAATGTCTGTCTTTGGAGTTGAGATGTGTTTCTTTTATGCAGAAGAAGGATGGAATCTGTCTTTGTATCCATTCTGTTAGCCTTTGTCTTTTTATAGGCAAGTTAAGACTATTAATATTGAGGGATATTAATGAACATTGATTGTTAACTCCTGTTTTGGATTTGTTGTTGTTGGTAGTATTGTATGTGGATCTCCCTCTCCCACTTTTTATTTTGGGCTGTTGGTAAAGTGGGATTATCTATTATCTATGTTTTTGTCGTTTTTCCTTCCAGAACTTTCTGTAGGGATGGATTAATGGATATGTATTGTTTAAATCTGGTTTTACCATAGAGTATCTAGTTTTCTCCATCTATAATGATTGAAAACTTTCCTGAGTATAGAAGTCTGAGCTGGCATCTGTGGTCTCTTAGTGTTGGTAGAATATCTATTCAGGACCTTCTGGCTTTCAGAGTTTCCATGGAGAAATCAGGTATAATTCTCATAGGTTTGCCTTTATGGGTTACTTGGCCTTTTTCCTTTGCTGCTCTTAATATTCTTTGTTTATTCTGTATGTTTGGTGTTTTGATTATTATGTGGGAAGGGTACATTTTGTTGTGGTTCACTTTGGTGTTCTGTAAGCTTCTTGTATATTTATTGGCATCTTTCTTTAGCTTGGGAAAGTTTTCTTCTATTTTTTTTTTTTTGAACATGTTTTTTGCACTTTTGTGTTGGGTTTCTTCATAATATACCTATTATTCTTAGGTTTGACCTTTTCATGGTGTCCTATATTTCCTGGATATTTTGTGTTAGGGATTTGTTGGACTTAAGATTTTCATTGCCTGAGATTCTTCAATCTCTTGTATTCTCTTGTATTTTGTTGCTTATGCTTACATATGTAGTTCCTGATTATTTATCCAGCTTTTCTATTTCCAGCCTTAGATCAGACTGTTTTGTGTTTTGTTTTTTGGGTTTGTTGTTGTTGTTTTGTCTCTATTTCAACTTTTAAGGCTTGAATTGTTTGAATTGTTTCCTTCATTTGTTTGGTTGTTTTTTCTTGTCTTTCTTTGTCTTCTTTAAGAGATTTGTTTATTTCTTGCATTTTTTTCTCCTCCATTTCTTGAAATTTTTGTTTGTTTTTTCTTTCATTTTTTAAAGGAATTTTCTCATTCCTCTTTTAGGGTCTCTATCATCTTCATAAAGTTGTTTTTTAGGATCATTCTCTTCTGCTTCATTTGTGATGGGATGTGCAGGTCTTGTTGGTGTGGCATCATATTGATCTTTCTGTTATTGAGTGTCTTCTTACACTGTTGTCTTCCCATCCCTTCTTCCAGTGGGTGCTGGTAAGGTCTCTCCCTCTTCTGGTGGGTATGGGTCCAAGGTTCTCTTCCAGTGTGTGCAAGCAGGGCAATACTCTGATTGCTTTCCTCTTCCCTTGGGTGGAGGTAAGACAAGCATTGCAACATTTGAAGACTCTGGACGACCTGGTCTACTCGGATGGGTTTCCATGGGGTGCAGTCCGCGGACCTCAGGAGGCCCTGAGCCTACTTATATGTTTTTAGAAAGAAAAAAGTGTGTAATAAGAAAGAAAGAAGAAAAACAGGAGAGAGAAAGGGACAACAGTGAAGAGGAGGAGGATTTTGATCCTTGGCAAATAAAAATGCAAGACAACCCTGAAGATAAGTCAGACTTACATGTTTCATAGAAGTCCCAATTTGCCAGAGCAATATCTGATGCTTCCTGTTGGGTGGCAGTCACCCAGGTCTAACTAAAGTGTAGTTTTTCTTTTTCTCCATGAGAAGGAATGGCAAGACAGAGAGGTTGAGTGCAAGTTCATTATTAGATCATGGTGCTTGGGGTTAGAAGTTTTGGTGTGCTTAACAAGTGCATTAAAGATCTTATTAGTTTGTGGAAGTTTCTTCTGGGGATGATATCATCTCCATAAAAACTTTCCTTGCTTTGTGTTCCCTGATACCCACATGGAAATTTGATGAAGTATTGCTTTACTTCTATGGAACAAACAGTAAAACATGGACACTAGACTATTGAGGTGAGTTTGGAGAAAAAACAGAAAGACTTGGCTCAATATATTTATACTTATATTTTCCTTTGAGTTAATATCCTTTGTCTTTATTCACTACTAGAGTGATAATGCTAAGGGAACCAAGATTAAGGTATGTCCTGCAGTTAGGCACTAAAATAGATCATTTATTTGCTTTATAATGGGCTACACAGATCCTCTAACTGCAGGCACCAGTTGTATGTAGTATTTTATCTAGTATGTTCTATGATACAAGTTTCCATTTGGCACCTAAGAACCAAGCCCCATAGTGAGCAATGTGGTGCAATGCACACCTTGACATATTTTAATTTGAATTCTGAATTAGAGGTATACAGCTTGTCAGAAAAGGTTTATGTTTTGGGTCCATGTCAAACTCCAATTTTTATGTCTCATAGGCCCCTTTCCCAGGGTCTGCAGTGAGAAAAGACTCTCATAACCTACAGAGTTCCTAGCACTAACAATTACCAAATCCCCCATGGCTACATGGCTAAACTGCAGTGTCTTCTGTGAGGATGATATCAGGCTGCCAGACAGGGCTGTGCTTGCTTGGGTTAGGAAATTTTCCCAGCCTCAAGCCTCTTATTTTGTGAAAAACAGCACTTCTATTTCTCATTAATGAGAAAAATAGGACAGACAACTATGTCACATGAGAACTCCATTTCCATGGCAAGAGAAATGAAGGATTCATATATGCTGCTTACAAATGTGGGGGTAATTTATATTCAAAACTCAAGTTTTCTTGTTTCTATATCAGGGACAATTCTGATAACACTGTGGGTATTTCCTCATGATTTATGCCATACCCTTGACTTCTCAATGAATGAATCAATGCCATATTTAATGAGAAAAGTTTTACACAATCAGACACCAAACCTAAGAATTAGGTTTCACAGTTTTGTCCTTACTTTCTTCTCCTTCCTCATAAAATGTATCTTTGTCCTCCAGGGCTCAAAATAATTCTGTTTTGAGTCTCAAGGAAGCAGTTTAAGCTGAGATGCAATTTAAGCTACAGTACTTCAGGCATGAAGGTCCAGAGGGAAACCTCTGTTGAGAGTCAAGAAGAAAAGACTTAAAATGAAGGGACCAAGCAAGCAGGCATAATTGCCTTGACCAAGATCCAGGCTGAATGAGCTGTCAGAGTTGTGTTGCACAGGGTCTCCCTGATGAGGCCTTTCTAAATAAGTCTTAGCACTCACTTGTGGTGATATCTTGTTTGTGCAAATAGAGCCTGTTTGAAAATCTGAGGGTGGAGCTTGCCACTAGATAACCATAGAGTTCTGGAGGTCTGTACAAACAGGAAGTGAGATGGCTGGGCAGAGAAAGGAATATGAAGGAAACAGGTACTCGGTCTCTTTTCAGCTGTGAAGCTAGTGAGGCAAAGGTGGCTTTGGCTTGCTCCTTCTTCTCTCTGTTCTGTCAGCATTTTGTCTTATATCTGACTCCAGACTTTCCTTATTAAAACCAACTAGAACTCATGTTCTACATACACTGAAGGTTCCTTTCCTAAAATTGATTTACCAGCCCAAGGTCATGTAGCCTCATTGGAGAGCAACGGACTCTGCAATTGAAGCAATCCCTGAGGGACCTGCAGATAGCTAAAAGTCAGCTGACAACTCCTTACGGAAGATCAATGGAGTCTTCTCAGTGATGGTCTTGAAGGGGTCATGCCTGTGACCACCACTTCATATTCTTGCCACATGGTTCTTATGAAAGCTGGTTCTTATTTTCCCAATACGACACATGGATATCACAATCAGTCATCTATCTATCATCAATCTATCTAAATATCATCTATCAATCTATCATCTATATATCCACCTACCATCCATATAATCATGTCTATTTAATATTCAATAAATTATTTCTTTAATAAATTATCAATTAATATATTTTATAAATTATATACTTAATTATCTTTTATCTACAATCTAATAATTTATATACTTTTTGTCCTCTAACTACATGTCAATTATAATTCATCCATCAGATGTCATCTGTCATGTATCTGTCGGTTATCAATCCCAATATACTAAATCATCTGGACTGTGAAAGACTGTTCTTTTCATCAACATAGTCTAGATATAGTTTAAATGCTATTAAACTTAGTTAATCTCTGTTTAGCAATACAGAGCTCTATTATCGAGTCTCTATTACAGTATATCTTAAAATCTCAATATCACTGAGAACTGGTTAGAAATGTAAACACTGTCTTTACACAGACCCATAAAAAGAACCCCTGTATGTAACCCCCCTGATCTGTGTTCTGAAATCTCTGGGAGTTTCTGAAGCACCCTCAAGTTTCAAAAGGATGGCAGTTGTGGAGAATAATGACAAAGATGGAGAATGTCTTCAATGCTGCTCAGCTGACCTTCCTTTTCATGCTCTCCCTTTCTGTACATATCCTTTTTATCTGTTCCTGGCAATTGGCTTCTGCTGGAATTGTTGTGTTACAAATTAGAAATCGAGGGTTCCCTGTTGCAGGATGCTGACATTATTTCATAGCATCCTAAATGTCAGGTTTAGGTAGATTCACTACTCACTATTTCATGTAATCTCAGGGAAAGTTTGACACTCCAAACCAAGTATTCTGGTTTTATCAGCAGGCCAAAGAACCTTGAATTAAAATGTCATATTTATTTAATATGTCTTTTACCAAGTTCAAGCTCATATTGGTTTTTGAGATTTTAGTCTACAAAAATGAGAATAATGGTACCCACCTTAAAGGGTTATTTTATTTATCTAATTATAACAATTAAGATAACTACAGAGCTTCAGACATGCATTGGAGGTTGTTTAAAATTCACATGATGTAATTGGTCAGAGTGAAAATGACAACTGACTATGGGATGCTCATCCCCAATTGATACATCCACATCTGCAACAAAACTCCCATTCCCAAGGCTCAAGAAACATCACCATCAAGAGTCAGAAAGATGGTAAGAGACAGAAGATAATGACCTGTGCTGTGAAGTAGTACCTTCTATACATGACAAAAAACTGTACCCAATCTTAACGAGGTCACTCAAAGAAGACCTGCAATAAAAGAAGGCTGCTAATAAATATGCACAGTTATATTTCATAAATCTAATATAAATTCTATAAATACATCTCTGAAAACAAGAAACCACTTGCATTAGAGGTTAAGTATTTCACCAATATTTCAGAGTGTAGTGAGATATCCAACCCACCTGCACCTGTAGCACTGACTTGCCCATTTGAGTGTGGTCACAGGTACAGACAGGAAGAAGGACAGTGGGTGGGGGTGGAGGCTAGGTTCTGTGTCCCAGACCACAGTGCACTCTCTTGCTTCCTGGTTGGGTTGCAGAGAGCATCTGGGCAACAGGGTGGCATCTGTGGAGCAGGAATGGGTGGCAGTCATCTGTTTCATGTCTAAGTGAATTCTACCCAAATAAACTTTACTTAACTTATACTGAGTCCAGTGAATCTTGATTCCCATGTATTATCTGGCACCCTGATGTCACTCCTTCTGGAGTTCATTCTCTCCTTGGCTGATGGCCCCTTGGGCAAAGGACTTCCCTCACCTCAACCACTGACTTTGGACGTGCTGTCCTACAGTGCTTGTAGGAAACAAAATATAGAAGACGGCTGAACCTTGTGAAGTCAGGGTAAGACATCCTTACTACTTTCCTGCTTCTGTGTTGGTCAGTGCTAAAGGTGCAGGTGGGGTGAATATCTCACTACAACACAGGTCTGAATATTACACAGAGCCAGAACTCGGTTTAGGATTTCTCTGTGGTCTTTGCCTCACAATACAGCCCTACTCAAAGAAATTTGATTGTCAGCAAATATATTTATAAAGAACAAGACATTTTGATCTGGGTCACAGAGAATAATATACCTATGATGATACTTTTTCTAATCACAGAATTAGTAAAGTGGCCTCCTTCCTCTGACTTGCAGTGGGTTATCCTGCAAAGATGAATTCAATATTCTGTAGAGTTCAAGAAGACTATAAAATGTATATCCTACTATTTAGTTATTTAAAACTAAATCAAAGAAAATGAGATTAGAATATGAACATTTTTTTTCTGTAGAGAGATGCATTAATATCCTAGAAGAGATAATTGTGGAAAAAGAAGAAACCAGAATCTAAGAGCTTTCTAGGGGCTGCTCTTGAAAACCCTGCCAATCTCCACAGGGCCCTCAATCATAGAAGCCCTGGCTTCTATAACATTTACTCCTATGAAAGCCACCATAAAATTGTTAATTATGACCTCATGTATAAGTCATATGTTTGTAAGTATTTAATAATCAGATTCCCAGATATACCCGGAATAATGAAATAAAAATCATGGATATAAATCACAGGCTCTTGAATTTTTCATAATATTATTTTGGTATAATATATCAATATATAATATAATAATGATTATTCATAATATATGATCACTGCAGTTAAGTTGCAAAGTCACACAGTTTATGTTTTCATTGTATTTACTACATTTGTATCCCCTCTTTCTGCTTCTCATTCTTCTTTCTATCAAACCTAAAAGAATATTTTGAGGCCTTCATATTTGAGAGATCATGAATTATCAAGATGAGTAAGATATTGCCTCTATTCCTATTGTATTTTTGTGAATCTATAAAACTAATACAAATTTAGAGATTGGAAACACCTATAAGTGAGTCAAGAATTCTGTGTTCAGAAGTCTGTCACAGTGTGAATGAGCTCCATGCTCAGGATGTCACAGGTTGAAACAGCCATGACAGCCAAGCTAAGTTCCTTTCTGAATGTTCTGCTTGAGGATGTAGGATTCACTTCTAAGATCACCCAGAGAGTGGGAGTCCTGAAACCTACTGTAAGACACAAACCACTATCATCATATAGAGGCTGACAATAGTCATTGATATTACTGTGCCCCATCTCCTGGCCAGTCATGAGGTAAGTAATATTTCTCAGGATTGAATATATCATACATTCCACCTCTGAGACCTGCTAGAAAAGTCTCCACATTTAAAGATTTTGAATGGCTCAGTGAAGGCTAACTGCCTGTTCTCCAAACTTAAGTCCCATTGAGTGAGACCTACTTACATCTAGAAATCTCCCCTCATAGTAACATACTGTTTAATATTTGAATAACCGGAGGGATTGTGTGAATATGAAACAAAGATCTTGAAGGCATTCTGAAATTCTGCCTCCTGTAGTCTCCATAGTTAATATCAGTGGATTTACACAAAGTCAGTTGGTGTCTAAGGCCTTTAGTGAATTGGACAATGACTTATTAACTTATCACACAGCTACTGTATACTCAGGGCCATGCTGAATTTTTGCAACTTAAAAGTCACTTCATGCCCTTTTTTAATCCATTTTCCCTTTGTTCTCTCTAGGCCACCAATAGCCTACTTTTGGTTGCAGTAAATTGGCTTCCATGTCTTTTTTTTTTTTAATTTCTTCCTTGGGCTTATTAAGTTCAAATTCACTTGGAAGTTTCTTCATGCAGTTGAGGTAACTTGTGTTTCTGTGTTGAGTGAGCACATTGCATTGTGTGAACACCTATATTGATGGGCATTTTTAGTGTTTGCAATTTGGACAGTTAAATAAATTATGTGACAGGGCTGTTGTAAGTAGCAATGTATAGTCTGCATTGATGTGATTTTATTTCTTGAAATAGATATCAGAAACATGAGAAGTACATGTTAGCTTGCTGCTTTTGTCTTACTTTAAATTCTTTGACTTTAAGGAAAACTTCCTAGAGTGTGGTGTACCATTCTGTGATAAAACATGAAAATTCTGATATTTCCACTCTCTCCACTTAATGACCTTAAATATGATGGGCAAGCAGTCGTATCCCATGGAACTGTATTTTCATTTTTCTGACAACTGATCAAGTTATTTCTCTGTTATAAACTTGTCTATTTTAACATTTTCTTCTGAAACTCTCTGTTCAAGTATTTTGTCTGACTTGAATGAAGTTTATTATTATTATTATTAAGGTGTGAATATTCTTTTGGCTCACTCTAAACACAAATCTATTGTCAGATCTATATGTTGAAAATATTTTATGAGTTTATGGTGATTTTATTTTGTTTTTGGTAGTTTAAAGGACAAAATATGGTTCATCATTGTATTTTTATTGGTTTTTTATATGAACACACGTGTGTGCACACACGTGCACATGTTTGTGCTTATGTGGGGGTGGGGGGCAGGGGATAGTTGTGTTTGCCTATGCATATGAGTAGGAGACCAGAGGTTGATGTCAGGGTGTCTTCCTCAATCCTTCCTCATCTTAATTTTTGAGAAGAGGTCTCTCACTGAACACAGAGCTGCTGTTTTGGCCTAGACTGGCTGAACACCACTCCCCTGAGATCCTCTTGTCTCTGCTCCAAGCACTGTAGTTCAGACATTTGCCATCTTGGTGCTAGGTATTGAACCTGGGTCCTCATGCTTTTGCAGCATGTTTCATATTGAGCCAGCTTGTAAGCCCTTCCCTGTGATTGATTTTTTTTGTGTGTGTAAGAATTATTACATACAAGGAACCCCTGTTAATACTAAGGTCAAATAGCTTTTGTCAATAAGTTCTACTACTTTGTGTATGTAGGTCACTGATCCACTTGAGGGTTTTTTGTTTGTTTGCTTGGTTGGTTTGGTTTGTATAATGTAAGAATTCAAGGTTATTTTGTTTTGAGGTTTCATGAATACATTTTCATTCTTATGTTTGCTATTTACAAGGTACAAAAGGCACAGTCAATTCAGCGGGAATGGAAGCAGGGAAATGGAAGCTGGCTCATGATTTCTCTTTTCCAAGGGGAAGGGAAGAGAAAGCAATTTGAATCCTTCCTTCAAAGAATTGATGAGCTTGGAAAATGCACATTCCATTTTTAAAGAGCCACACGTATGGGACAAAGGATAGTGCTAGACAGGATATGGGGGCTCAGGGCAGTGTATAAAAAGTGACATGTAAAGAAGAATCAGTCTTTGAAGAAGATAGTCATATGTACAGAAGTGGATGAACATCTTTCACACTGGGAAGAGTAGGAGTGAAAGTTTGAGAGCATGATGGTCTAGGTATACATGTAGCTCAGTAGGTCTGGCACTGTGGCTAAAGCATAGCAGAGTGGTGTCATCACAAAGCCACAACGCTTATTGTAAAGGTAATAAGAGATCACATATTATGAAACTATTTTGAGTGACCATAGTCAAAAAACACAGATTTTAGGTTAACTTAAATTTCATATTCTGGCATAAAAACAGTTTGAGGAAGTTTTTATCATTTTACATAACAAAGGAAGTAATAAATCAAGGCAGATTTAAAATGTATTGGGCAGTACATCAGCGAGGTAGTGCTTTAGTTAGGTTTTCAATTGCTGAGATGAAACACCATGACCAAAGAAACATGGGGAGGAAAGAATTTATTTGGTTTACAGTTCCATATCACTATTCATAATTGAAGGACTTGAGAATAGTAACTTAAACAGGGCAAGAACCTGGAGGCCAGAGCTGAGGTAGAGGCTTGCCTACAGCCTAATATTATAAAGGCAATTTTTAAATTTATTTTTCTTATTTTACATATCGATCCCAGCTCCCTCTCCATCCCTCCCTCTCTCTCTTCCACCCTTCCATGCCCCCTGACCACCCTCCCAATCCATTCCCCCCCACTCCACATGTAGGGTGATGCCTTTCTGGAAGGGTCAACAAAATCTGTCAGGTCATTTGGAGTGGGGACTAGGCCCTCCCTACTGCCTCTGGGTTAAGGGAGTATCCCTCCATGGGTAACATGCTCTCAAAGTGGAGGCATTTTTTAGTTGATGATCCTTCGTTTCAGATGACCTTAACTTGTGTCAAGTTGATGCAAAACTATCCTGCACAGGTATGTTACAAAAAGGTCCTGGAAGTTTTTTCTATAGGCCTAAGGTATTATTATCTGGTGACATTCTTAGATTGGAGTTATTGGAAATCAGTAATCTGCTAAATTAATATATTCTAAAAGGGTTTTTTTTATCTGTTACAGGAGGTTATCTCAGATGAAGATATGTGCAAGGAATGGCTATTGGAAGGGGTGCTAATGCTAGCCCAAAATAAGGTAATTTGGACCTGTACTATTCCAATCTTTCCACAGCACTAAACTCTATCCAGACCATCAGTTTCTATAGACAGTAGGAATTCTCATTACTGCTCTGGGATCTGAGGCTGTAAATTCTATCCCAGGTGCTGTTTAAGGTACTTGGGTACACACCAGAGGAGACAAAGGGAGCATTGATGGAGTGAGAGAGAAGCATGATAATGATGTGAATACAGTACTCATGTATGAGGTCCTCAGAAAACATTGAATTAAAAATCTGAGTAAGTGATTATTGAAAGGCTAAAATATATAATAAAGCCATAAACAAGGTAGTTTAAAACTAATAGTAAAGTCCTTAAAAAAGGAATGAGTTAAAAATATAATAAGTCACATAAAGATAGAAAACACACAGAGTCTGGATTCTGTATGCTATTATGTTGTCTTTAGATTTTCTGATTGTTAATGAAGAAACAACTGTTAATATACATTGGACTATGAAAGCTGCTGGATTAAATCAACCTATATATTATAAAATATCATCTTCCAAATGAAAGTCAAAAGATATGTTACTTTGGGGAGGAGGTTATACTTTTATTTACATGAGAGATGAGAGGTTGTAGATTCACTCCATGTTGATATTGATCAGGTTTGATAGGGGAAGAACCCATAAAATTCCCGAGTTCAAACATAAAGAAACTAACCTAGAAGAACTACAAGACACATGATGTTTATATTACCTTCTCAAACATAAAACAAACAAAACAAACAAACAAACAAACAAACATCTTTGGCCGACTTGTGAATAAGGCACAATCTATACTTGTATTAATACCTTTAAAAATGTATGTATTTTAAGAGCAAGGGGACAATACACCAATAAAAACAGATGGCCTCAGTGACCCAGCATCCAGAACTGCCCCCAGGCTGCTAGCTGAGATTATCCATCCTCACAGAACACTCTATCCAAGACTTATCAATCATCCTGATGTTCTCAAGGTTTCCTGAAAGATGCCAGTGCCACCAGACAACAGGAAGCAGTCTAGAAAAAGCAGTGTGCCCATTCCAGCAGACTGGTTATGGACATCTGTTATAATCTAAGGGGGGATAGTTACAAGTTTTTATTGGTTATATAAAAACAAAGCTAAATGAAAAAATATTCAAAGATCCCTTTCTAAAGGGAAAAGGGAGTATGATATAGAAATGATAAGACATAAAAGGGAAAAGGGTAGCTTATTGAATTTAGTTTAATCTAAATAACAATTGTTAATCTCAAAATATTTTATATTGGTATGGATTTTGGTTTATTGATATAAATTTAATTTCATTATACTGTATGTATATTTCTATTTTGTTTTGGGTATTATATATATGCAGCTCTTTTAAAATACAATATGTAATTAAGAAATACAGATTGCTAACCATCTATAATAATCAAACATGTTGTCATATTAGGTATGTTTTCAAGGTTAAAAAGAAATATTTAGATAGATAAATCATCTTCAAACACTTCAAGGACCTACAGAATATGGCATTTAAGATGTTTTAATAACGTATGAATTTTTATGATAGTGAGATATCTCTGTTCCAGACAGCACCAGTTTACTTTAAAAATAAGATGGTGGACATCAAGAACCTCCATGTTGAGTTTTTCTTCCTTATGATGAAAACTAGTAATTTGGGAAAAGTAACCACCCTTGCTTCAGTTGCTGACTCTATACTGTCCAAACTGGACCATTGGAGTGCAAAAGCGCAACTACCAAAATTTGCCAAAATAATGTAGGGCAGTCCTTCAAAATGCCTTGTTTCTCAGAAATGTCTGTAAGGTATACAAAGCCTGTAGTCCAAAGCTGGATGCCTCAACTTTACAGAAGAATTTGGATAACTTCCTAGATAGCTAGATGACCTTGTCATTAGGTAACATTATACCCTCCTGGGGTCTCTGAGAGAGTTAATACTAAATACTTAAACATAGTTTTCCTTAGTTATGATAAAAGGTGAATTAGGTAAAAGAGTGTTTTTTCTAGTTTTGCAGAATACATATGGACTGGATATTGTAACTGTAATTCTTCCTTGATAACTGTATTTTTGTCACATATAATTTCACTATGTTAAAGTTAAAACCTTCCTTTTCATTTACATAAAAAGAGGGAAATGCTGTAGAATAATACTTCTGCATGCTGAAAATGTGTTGCTCTCATTGTTAATAAAAAGTTGATTGGCTGATAACTAGGCAGGACTTTTTGGGGGCAGAGAGGATGCTGAGAAGGCTGTAGTCTCAGAAGTCATGAGAGATGCAGAAAGAAGCAAGATGAACATGCCATGTTGAAAGAAGATACCACCACGTGGCAGAGGGCTGTAAGAAATATGGGTAAATTTCAAATCTAAGCGTTAGCTAGTAACAAGTCTCAGCCATCGGCCAAGCATTTATACTTAATAATAAGTCTCTGAATGGTTATATGGGAGTGGCTGTCAAGACATGGAGAAACTCCACCTATAGTGAGCATGTACTGGGCCTATTCCAGAATGGGTCATAGGACCTAAGAGAGAAGCTGATCCAAGACCCCATCCCTAACCCTTGAAGTAATCATCAATTGATAACTACTTGCAAATGAAAATTTAGTTCCCTTCAAGGGAATCTCACTGGGGAAATAAACTACTCTTAAGGGAAGGACGAAATCCCAGCAGTAAATAGCCAAGAGAAAACGATGAACTCAACATCTTTGGAGGGTCCTTGACTTGTAATGTCATGACAGGGCTTCTCCTTTTCCTTCTTTTTAAATTTATTTCTTCTCATTTACATGTTTACTATGGTTCCCAGTTTAGTGTTCTTATGGAATTTATGAGTGTGTGAAGGAGTGTGTCGATGTTTCTTGTGTCCTCGCTTGAGGTCTTTTCCTTCTGTTTTGTTGTTGTTTTTATCCTATTATGGTGTGGTTAATCTTTGTCTTATTTTATTTTATTATTGCCCTCAGAAACCTGTATGTTTTCCAATGAAAGGAAGAAAGAGGGTAGATCCAGATGGAAAGGGGGGTGGAGAGGAACTATGAGGAGTAGTGGGAGGTGAAACCATAATCTGGATATATCGTGCGAGAAAGAAGCATCGATTTCCAATAAAAGGGAAAAGAGAGAGAGAGAGAGAAAATTCAGACCTGTTTGCACTCCCATGAACACCTTGCCCTCCTGGAGTAATTTTGAGTAAAGGACTCGGTTCTGCTCAAAGTAGAGAAGATTTTTATGGGGAGTGCTATATTTCCAGAGGCTTCAGCAATTATTTGTGGTTTCCTGACTCAGTAGGCTCTCCTTATCACCTGCCTCAGCACTGTAGCATCTTGAATTCTGACTGTGAGAGAGAGGCCTTAGGGGAAGCTGTACAGGTGTTGGGAGTTTAAGTGACTCAGCACCACTGGGGACAGGATGTTCTGTAAATGACAATCTCCCCATTTCCACCTGCCAGAAACTTGGGAACCTTCATACTATCTCCCCAGGTCATGAATGTGATGAATAGCCTTGAGCTCATCAGGCCATTGCCTCTTTAGAGTAATTTCAGCTGAGAAGATGCTTTCTAAATGGAAATCCCTGGTTTCAACTCAGAATACATTTAAGCATATTGGAATCTTTATGCATGACGTTTATTTGTTTCAATACATTCTATCATTTTCATTTGAGTTCAAGGTCTCATCCTACAGAAGAGTTAGTGATGATGTGAAGAGATCTTGCAGGCTGGGTTTCCTAGGAAGCAGACACAGAGATAGTTAAGGTGGGAGGCAGGTTCCATAAACAAGTGGCAAAAGCAAGGTGTGTATTTATTACAGCCCTACAATTTGTACACATATCCAACATGGCAAGATTCTCCAGATTCCTCACTAGAGATTTACTGCCAGAAGAAAAAGGAGGAAGCAGAACAGAATACACGAGATAGTGGCTAGGAAGGGACCTCGCTGAGGAATACCTCGGCTGATGCTACAGAGTATTAATGCTGGGCAAGGGCTTTTATATTTGTCTCAGTTTGAGGTGTCTGCATAATCAGTGTCATCCAGGAAGTAGAAGCAGAATGTCCCTACTGAGAATTCTATTATTCTTTCTTTGACAATCCCACATACTTTTAGCATAAATTTCTATACTGCTTGCATTCATTATTCCCTGGAAATGAGGAATGCGTCTTTTAGGCTCATGCCATGGAGGAGGATGTTATGATTCATTACTTACATGGCAAAACAGAAAGAATGAATGCAAAAAGATGATACTTCTGAAGTCAATTTAGTGGTAGGGTATCCAAAACTTTCCAGTCTTAGGTAAAAATGAACTACCAGCATTAAAATCATAATCAGATTGTGTAGTTCATTTTCTCATCAATCTTATTTATTTATACACATAGAGTTTAATCCAGCATAAACTGTCCTTGAACTGGGATTCTCCAGCCTCACTCTCAAAAGTAGTGGCATTACAGGGTGTGGCACTGCTTGATTTTTCCATGTTTACTTAGAATCTGGCATGTCCAGCATGCTGTTTATTTCAGTTCTTTCTCTCATCTAGAAACAGTTTCCCTGTGGAAAGTATTTCCTACATATTTTTTAGTCCATAGCAACCCTTCAGCCTCTGTTTAGTTTTCCTTAACCTCATGAAATTCCAGCTTTCCATTATGATGTTCCTCCACACATGGTTCTGAATCTTTTGAAACTGCCCTACAAATGTACTTACCTGGTGGCTAAGAGTTTCTCCATAGAGATGTCAGCCCTATGAAGCGAGAGAATTAAGCTTTTCTAATTCTGCAGGGCACTACTGTAATTTCTCACAGTTATTGCCAAAGAATTCAAATATTATTTTCTGAATGAATATGGATGAATGAGTGAGTGAGTGAGTGAATGAATGAATGAGTGAATATTAATAAGTGTTGGGAAGCCTTCATAGTCAGAGGTTGCAGTCTATCATGGCTTGGAAGCTCTCTCCAAAGTCCAGCAACATGAAGGACTCCCTTCCCAGTTAGACTTCCTGACCTTATCTGGAGAATGTCTCTAGGCCCAGAGGATGGATTTTGAACCTTGCCTGATGGGCAGCCTATAAATCCTGAAGATATAGAAAAAAAGATTTTTAGGATATTTTAGACCTCCACAGACAGGATTGTAGCTCCTCCTGAGAGAGTGGGGCGTGTAAGAGATCTCCATGTGGCTTATTGTGGGAGCCAGACAGCAGTCCTCACAGGAGAGGAACACCCCCATGGAAGGAAGGACATTCACAGGGGTGGAGCGCTAGTAGGTAAGGGAAAGCATGGTAGGGGTATCTGGCTCCTTTGGCCAGAGATTTGCAAGCACTGCTGGGTTGCAGGTTGCCATGCTGTGACAATATGGACAGAATGGTGCAGCGCCGCAGGTGGTGTACCCCATGTCCCAAGCCACCTTCCAATCCAAGTCTTCCCAACCCTGGGGGTGGGCAGTCTTCTGCCAACCCCACCCTTGGCTCAGACCACCTCCTCCCTACCCTCCTCCAGGTGCCTGCACCCACAGAGGGAGGGATGCAGTGGAGGGATATAGGTAGAGGTACAGGGAGGGAAATGATGCAGGGATGGAGGGATTCGGGGGAATGTGGAGTGGAAAAGATCTGCTGGAACCAGCTGGCTGGGTTAAATCCTCACAAGGAGAAAGTGCACTTAGCAACCTATGACCCCAAACCATAATATAGCAGTGGCTATGGGGACCCCTGTTCCTCTGCATCCATGGTGGAGACAAGGACAGGAAGTCTGTAAGAGGTTACCACATGCCAGCTGCACACTACTGGTCCTTTATGCCCCACACACCCTTGGGCCTCAGAGTGGTGGCTGCTACTGGAAACACAGGTCTAGGTCAATGTGTGCATGAGGTGGCAGAACAGGCTTTGCAAACATTAATAGCAGAGAGTACCGGTGTGATGCAGATATCCCATTATAGAAAAGAGAGGGAGAGAGAAGAAAGACCACCAGTGATGGGGGAAGTGGATTGCTGTTCCTCTGTGAGACAGCCCAGCAAATAATGCTTTTACTCCCTGGCTAGGGTGTAGGGAGTATCCACAGACCCCCTAGAGTAATGGAAGAGTTCCTGTTTGCAGGTGTCATGTGTGAGGCTGTGGCTTTCCGGAGTCCCTGGGATAATCAGCTGCGGGGAAGGGAGCCAAAGCAGGGAACAGGGTTTGGAAGGCTGTGGATACAGTAGAGACAGCCCTCTGGGATATGACTTAAGTGGATCAGCTCAATTTTAATTCAGAGTGTAGGAAATATGTAGGCGGGGAGCCTGGGAACAGGTCCTAATTTGCATTGTGTGACATGCTCCTATCATAAGACTTTGTATGTGGTGGTAGGGTCCTATAGCAAAGCTCCTAGAACAACTCTTGATTACCATATGTGCAGAGGGGGGAAAGCCTCTAGCAGGAAACTGTGTGGAGGGTCGCACTAAAGATAAATCAGGCATCTGGGTTTAGAGATAGAGTTCACATAAGGTAAGTTCTCTGGGCACAGAGACATTCTCCAAATATGATCAGGTAGAGAGCAGGAAATCTTACCAAGTAGGGAGTTTCTCATGTTGTCCAGCTTTGGAGAGAGCTGCCAGGTCATTATAGAGGGCAACCTTTGACCACCAAGGCTTCCCAACAAATAAGGGGAATAGATGAATCTAATATAAGAGATACTTTAGTTTGTACAGTGGAATCCATAGTGGCTCATGAACATTCTTTAAATTTTAAAAGCGAGTTGCTTAGAGAACATTGTCCGCTTTACCTCAGACCCATACTCTGGAACAAAATATTTTTGGGTCACTGTTTCTGGAATACATTAACACTAATTTGTAATCATGAAAACAGCAGTGATTTTAATTTGTTCTTCACAGTTCCTGAAAACCTTCAAGGAGTTTCTCACATGAAGATACACTCATTTATTTGTCTTCTGTCAAACAACTGTCCTTCAAAATGGAAATTTCCCCTTTTGAGTGAGATACTCTTTGGCCAAAAGGCACATGTTTTATCCTGCTTTTCAGCGAATCCACAGCTAAACCAATCTAGCATCCAACATTCTCTTTATATTTCAAAATTAAAATAAAAATGATTTTGATATGTTATTAATGTTCTACAGAGTTTGTATTATTTAATGACCCTGGAAAATACTATATTTAGTTTGTATTATGTTGCTTTAGTAAATCTAAAACATCCTCACAGTCTTTTCAAAATGTTGTTTTAGACAGTCATTATCAATTACCATGTTGATAGGTGGCCCAAAATTCCTTTTCCATGTTTTATCTAAGAAAACATGTAATTTAATTAGGTCAACTCTTAACTTAGGAACATATCAAAAATAGTAAAGTACATAAAGCTGGCTGGGTTGAACACGCATGTGTACCTGTGATTCAATTGCAAAGACTGCTTTATTCTTTTCCATGATACTGACAAGGCCTCTGTGATATAAGCAAATTAGTATTTCTCCCAGCTTTGCATATTAGAGGAAAAAAGGTTGAGTCAAATTAAGAAAATTATTTGATATCAAGAAACTAATAATTACAAAATAACTGATTTTGATCTTACAAATTATTTTTTATAGATAATAATGGTTCATTTTAGTAATTCTTTCCTAGCAAGCTAATTGATAGATATGAACATAGAAAGACTATGAACAAGAAAATAAATCCATGTAGTTAAAAAAATAGAATGTGGCAGGTTCCTTTTTTTCTGATAAGAAACCAATTAAAAGTATCTGGGGTGAAAAATGATTCCCACATGAACTTTATTCAAGACAACTAAGAAGGTCTCTGACTCAGCAGGAAACTTGTTGTTTTCCAGATTTATTTTCAAAATAGTGTCTGAATATTGTCTTTATGGCAAACAACTACTCCAAAGTATCCAAGGACAATGAAAGCATGACTTTACATGTTGGGCGACAACTGTTGGCCCCAGCTGTTTGGGAGGCTCACTACCAAAATCAGCCCCTTATATGGAGATATTTCACTCTTATTGTTGGAACATCTTAGCCCTGCATACTCTACAAGAATATGGAGAATTTCTTTCCCCTTGTATTTGTATATGTTGAACATATATATGTTAATTTTGTTTCCTGAGATTTCTACCATGTATCATGATATCATAGCTATAAATACTACATTTTAATACTAGTAAGCACAGAGATACATGTGCTTGAGGAATCTGGAATAAAATTATGTGAGTCATAAATTTTAAGTCAATGATTCTTTGTTCAGAAAACAATAATTTACCAGGAAGGATTAAGCATTGTCATAGAATGTAATATCCATACACACTTTGAAATCATATATACCTATTGAGAAGATTACAAAAATAAAGTTTGTATTGTCTAATATATCTCATGAATCAGTTACCTTAATACTTTCCTTTCTAGTAATTAAAAAGGGTGTGAATGATTGAGACACATGGGCAATCTGTCCATGTACTTAGAAAAGAAAATCTTGTAAACCTTCAGGCACTAGGGTCTATTCTCTTTGATTAAATGTAGTATTTTAAATAATGAGAGAAAACCATTTCTTGTTACAGAAAATCACTCCCTGTTATTTAAATCTGTTTATATTTCAGGAATGATGAAGTTCACTTGACATTTTCATGTACAAGGCTATGACCCATATGTCTACAAATTCCTGGTCTCTGTATATAAAGCAATACAAGCTAATGTATTTGCTACACATATTTCACAACTAAGGTCTTCACATATTATTTTCTGTGGGTGAATTTAGAATAGAATAAGACCAGATCATCTGTACTTACTCAGTTTTCCCTGGTAAGACAATTATTTATTGCACCACTAGCATAGGCTTGCTGTGAGCTTTTTCTTTCTGATGTGAATTCAAATACTCACTTTATCATTTGATCACTAATTGCAATTATTTGGGGAGAACTTAGTCAATAACCTTATATCAGTCTTAAAGCCTCTTATTTGTGCAATATATATTTTTGTTTTTTCTATTTCCTGGGTAAACAATGAGAATGATGAAATACACCTCGTAGGTGGTATTTTCAAGATCTTTTAATGTAGGTTTATGGTTAATTGTCACATGTTGTTTAAACTCATTAAGAAGAAGGCTCTGGAAGTAGGTTTTTCATCTACCAGCTTCAGACATAAACATGACAAGTTTTCTTCAATACTTTGTCTAGAGGTGCACTGGCCCACTAATTCTGTGGTTGGGATGGAAGTGAGCAAAAGAACAGACTCAAAGAAAAGAGTGTGCCCATAGAAACATACAAATGTTGAACCATTTCTAATAGCTATTAATATTGTTTATTCTATGATGTAAAAGTGCCTTCAGTGAGAAAAACAAGCCACAAATTTGTCCATGGGAAGTTCACACATGGTAGACATAGTCTTGGAGAAAAAGTTCAGTCAGGAACTTCATCTCTCTGCCTCAACTTCCCCAATATGTATCTTTATGAATGTTCTCAATGTTGTGAAAGCTCCAGGGTAAGTTGTTTCTCAAAAGCCACAATAGGACTTATCCTTGGATAAAGAAAGTTAGAAAGAATTGTAGCAGAACAGTGAAGTCCTGAAATCTTATTTAGGAGGCCAAGGCAGAAGGATATACAGAGTTTAAGGGGTCTTGGGCAACTTTGTGAGACCCCTTCTCAAAACAGAAAGTTGGAAATATAGCTCAGTGGTAGAGTGGTAGTCTCAATTCTCAGAGAGAGAGAGAAAGAAAGAGGGGCGGGGGAGAGGTTACAGGTAACTGAAGTTGTAGATCAGGTAGCCTGAAACAAGAATAATAAATAAACAGTCACCCTCAGGGGAGATGAAACACTGCTGCTCATACCCATAACCCTGGAAGGCTGAAGTGCAAGTATTGCCATGAATGCAACAACCTCCTGGGTTTCAGAGTAAGACACTGTTTTCAGAAAACAAACAAAACAAAACAAAACAACATCTCTGCACAGCATGTCCATTAAGACTGCAAAACTGCATTCTACACATCACTTGAACATCTCAGAATTCTGCTTTAATTGGTAGTATTTGGTAATGATCCATTTTCTAAAATAAACAATTAGTATTTGTTTATCGGTAGGTTTCATCGTGTTGCTTGCAAAAAAGATACCTGGCTTTGTATACTTTTGACTTCCTTTCTTACCTTTCCTTTTATCCCCCAACCTAGTCTGGTAACATTCTTGGAAATCACTCTAATACGTTCAGGTTACCTTTCTTTTCCTTAATTATAGTATTAAAAAAGAGAGATAAGAGAGATAATATGTGAGAATTGTCTTCTGTTTTGTCCTCTTTATGATGCAGGGTATATTTTTCCCACAAGTGGTATGATGTCATCTTTTGTAACCATTGTTCCCAAATTTTCTTATTCATCTATTCACTTAGGCTATTGTGAACACTGCCACTGCCATGCAGGCCTTCTCCTATCAACTTCATGTCCTCTTGGGTGAACCACAGAGAGTCATAGTGACTTCATAAGGTGACTCCATTTTCAGAAGAGAGTGCCTTTCGAGAAAGCATGCCTGTTGGTCACATGTTGATTCAGTTGGGATCACCCTTGGTTCATTGTTGTAGAAGAAATCCTGCTGGCAGTGTAAAATCCTACCTGAAACCCTCACAGTGACCACACACTTGATTTGTGACACAAGCTGACTGAGCTTGCTCTTTGTTCTTCTTTAATTTCTCTAGCATATATAAAATAAAATGGAAGATTAAAAATCTTTCACTATACTTTCCTTTTCCTATTTCAAATCTTTGATATTTTTTTCCCACATATTTCCACTTGTCAACACCTTCAGAATGATCCTACAGTAATATATTATAGTCAGTGTCTTTGAGTATTCCAAATACAGACAGGAAAAATGTCTCCATAGTGTTTATGTTGAGCTGGAAACTTTGAGTATCTCTGTTGGGCCTCAAATCATATTTATTATCTCATCTTAATTTGCTTCATTCTAGCTGTTCTGCCAAAGTCATACCACCACAATTTTGGGCGCACCAAGTAAGTGCATCCCACCTACTGTATTGTAACCCTCAGACTTGTCCAGCAACTCTTCAAGGTCGTTTTTAGGAGATATTTCCAATGACAGTAGATTCTACACTCTGTTAAGTTGTGAGAGCCAGGAACAGTGGTTCCTCTTGCTTTACTGTTGATTCTTTATTCCTAGCTCTAAGACCATGGTTCCAACAATTTCCTGGAATGTGAGTTCTTCCCTGGGAATTTCCCTTTTTTCTTCCATTGGATACTTTGTTTCTAGTTTCTTTTCCTAGTTACAGGAATCTACTCCTAGCCTTAGGATTCCTTTAAGAGTAACTAGCTTTAATGAAGTGACTTTACCTTTTGTAATCAACTTTAAGATCTCATTTTCTTTTTCATCCATGACCATTATCATTTAATTTTCTTAAAGAAAGAGTTAATTAGCTGTCTTCAATTACTCTCATATTTATTTTTACCAGCTCCCATATACATTCATTTTTCTTGTCTTTAGTTCTAATAAAACAAACAAACAAAAACATGTTAACTCTTTTTAAATTTGGAAGTATTGCTTCTATTTTTAGAACACACAAAAAAGTGAAAGTGTTTTGAGACCCTTGGGTTTCTGTTTTATTTCACGTTTTTCCTGTCTATTTACTAAATAACATATCCTACTTAGTATCAAGAAAGAAAAAAGGACATAATTAGTATGAAATATAGACAGATATACATATTTTCTTGTGAACCAATTTTAACAACTATTAGCTATAGATAAATTTAATTGTTAGATTCTTGTATGTTGACCAAGTAGGGTCTTCTTTCTGCTTATGATGCTTTGCACACAAATATAAAACTAACTTTATGCATATATGCTGTATATTGACACAATGTAGGATATTTTATCATATTGCACTTTACAGTTCTACCTCTAGTCAAGACATTTCAGCTCTATCTGTTATTAAATACATATATATGTATTTACATTTTTAAGTCATTGTACTTGCTAAATTATTTTGGGAAGCTTCAGCCATTGAGTATCTATGTTTCTGAGAATACAGAATATAGTTACCCATGCTTCTTATACCTATGATGTTAGTCAGACATAGACACTTGGTCTTCAAACACTTCAAAGACCTGCAGAATATGACATTTAAATGTTTTAATATTAGTACTCCATTGACATGAGACACAATTGCTCATGATCGCCTCAAGCTATTCCCTAGAGTATGTTGGGCATGGTTGATACTTTACCTGGAGTTCATTCTCGCCTCTGCTACTGACCTCTTGGGCAAAGAACGGCCCCTTCCTTGACCACTGAACTTGGACACACTGTCCTAACTGAGCTTGCAGGATATAAACTTAAAGAACACTGCTAGACCCTGCCAAGTCAGATTAGACAGTCTTTCAATTTCCCTGCTTCTGATAAGGTCCTTCTGACACTTTAGGCCTTTGCCATTTCTTTCTGGTGAGTCAACAGATCTGGGAAGAAGGGCAGAGAAGTGCCCTGCAGTTCTTTGTAGTTTTCTGTGTAATTGTCCCCCCAGTAAATACCCATTATCATTTATCTTGGGTCTAGTGAAATCATTACAGCCTCATCTTCACTTTCCTCTTCCGGAAGTATGCCATTTTGATTATCTACAATCAAATTAAAAAAAAAAAAAAACCACAGGTGGTAACCGTGATAATATGATATTCTTAAATTTGGGGACTTAGTTCTAATGCTACCACCAAGGCTTGTCCCTGTAGCTAAAACCTCAATAAGACTGCAGCAGACCCCAACACATAGCCAAATATGAGCAGAGAATGAAAACAAAAACAACACTTTCCAGCCCTCATGCACACACAAAGCATTTCTTTTGGAGAAAGAGAAAGGGGGTGGGGGGAGAAAGTGGTTTTATTTGTTTTCCATGTAGGTCTGTTCATTTATTTGAAATTGTACACCTAGAAAACAATTCACAAAAATATAAAAAAATTACCCATGCAAATGTACACACCTTCTACTTTGATATCTTTGGTGTTTGTCTCTCTTCGCTGTTAAAACACACACACACACACACACACTTTAAATATATATATTAAATATGTATATACACTATGAAGAACAATTTTAGAAGAAAGTATAGTGACCTCTCCTGTTACATACCTTAGCAGGACACTGTCTTTAACAAGGATCGTCTCTTTGCATAACTTAGAGTTAAACGATCATAATTGGAGACTCAGCATTCATTATTATGTCCAGTGGAGTCCATAGTTTTATTTTTTATATATTACACCAGTATTATTCCTTGCAGAGTTCTCTCCCTCATCTATGTAATTTAATTTGTAGTCATTTATCCTTCATCTCCTTTCACCTTACAAACATACCCTGATGGTTTTCTATTGTACAACATGAACTGTGTTTTCCAGTGCAGGGGATCAAACCCAGGACATTTTTGAAATCTAAAGATAAAATGTTCTTAAGGATGTTTATCCATTTTGATTTGTGTAGCTTTATCTACAAAACCAAGGCAAGCAATACAATGAAGATCAAAGTGAACATGGCTAAGCTTTAAAAGGTCCTGAGAACTGGAATCTTAAGGATGAAGTTACATCCCTCCTTGAATAAAGCATTAACCTGAGCAATGTAACAGAGGCTCAGAGTCACTTAAAGTCTTGTTAGCCAACAAACTTCAACTTAGTAGTAAAAGTTTACAATTTAAGTTGACTTAATAGTATAATTAAAATATACTTGCAGACTTTGCTTACCAGTGTTTTCTATTTCCACTAAGAAGGGCAATCTTTCTATGTTGCTTGCTAATCCATTTTTTTAATTCACCAAATATACTAGCTACAATAATATATTGTTTCATTTCTGTCATAAAATACCCAAAAAAAGGAACTGAAGAAAGAAAAGTTGTGGGTTTTTTGTTTTTGTTTTGTTTGTTGTTGTTGCTGTTTTTGTTTTGGTTTTAGTTTTCTGGTTTTCAGTATCATACTCGGGATGTAGTCTATTAAGGCAGGGAAGGAGATAGCTGGCCACATTATTTCCACTCTTAGCAGAGAAAAAGAGGTTGATACAAGTGCTTGTTTTGTTTTGTTTTTACTTAGTTCATGGAATTGTTCCCCCCCCCCCACATTTGGGATACATCTTCCTACCTCAATTAAACAACTCTAGGTACTTACAGATCCTGTCAAATTGACAATCAGTGTTACCCATCACAACAATGACATGCATACGCAATGCCCATCACTGTGTAGTCAGTCACAATACATGGTGCTGTATATGAGACCAGACTGCATTGGATTAAAGTGGTATTTGAGTGAGGAGAAAACAAGATGTTGCTTTGCATAATGATGTCATAATTATTTCTTAGTGGGAGGAAATGTACCTCTATTTTTCAAATAGACAACCCACCTTTAGAGAAAAAGACAGATGTTACTTCTGAGCAATGCTTAATCACAAACTCAGCGAGCCCAAAAATGACTGTCAGAAAGAAATGCCCCTTAAGTGATGGGCTGGGTCTCATGGGCACTCATCAGCCCTGGATTTTGATACACGTGAGAAAGAATAGCATCAAGGTGTTCAGGTGTGCTTCGTTTACTGTTGACAGAAAGGCCTGCAGACCTGAAAACAGAGAAAATGATCAACCAACCAACCTGGGACCAAGAACAAGTGCTGACATAAGGATGCTACCGGATGGAACTCTTCCTTCTCTTGTATGGCAAGGGAATTGAGGACAGAACATCCAGTAGCACGGCACAGAAACAAACTTCAAAAAAGGCAGCAAGAGGCATAGAAGTAATGGGTCATAGAAGGAGGCCCCACCAAGTGTCTTAGAAGCTGTGCCTATTGAAGGCTTTGGGGTGCTCTTATGCCCTTCATGGTTGGCCTCTGGTGGCTTCACCTCAGCTGGCTCTCACAACTGAAGAAAGGTTGCAATAGAGAGTTCTTTTTGGTGGACTAAAAAGGATCTTTTGGTTTAAATGTGGATTTGAAAAGCCCTGAATTTATAACCATGAAAAAAGCAAGAATCTAGGACTAAGAAACTTATTTTAGCATGTCATAAATGCAGCATTTTCTAACCCACAGAAATGTCCAGAAATGGTATTAGCTAACAGTTTTCAAAGTCTGATCTTGGAGACTGAAACAATTTAAAGGACTCTAAGTCCATCTTTTTTGCTTAACAACACAGACAATTGTTTACTTCTACATTTTCTTTTCACTTATATGGATAGTGCTTTTTTGACAGGCAACTTGAATTGTGATGGCTAATGGGATGCTTACTTATACATTATTGAATTGTCTAAGGTAAAAGTTTTATCTATATTGACATGAAATTATATACACATTTAATAGTGACTGCTAGCTGATGAGGAGTTTGGAGGACACTGCTGTCTTCATAGCCTCTCACGAACACTTTTAAAACATTCAATTTTACTTAAGATAGTCTTTGATAGAGTTGTGGAAATCTCTACCTTTTTAAAATACTGATTCATAAATTATTTTGTATGACAGCATGGGAAGTATGCATAATTATATTTTCAGTGTGCAATGACCTTGCCAAAGAAACACATTTATGTGACTTTGCTATGAACAGGAGGTTTCAAATATGATGTTAGGACATCATAAGTAAAATAGTCACTAAGACCGGAAGGAGAACAGTAGGATTCAGTTGACTAAAAGGTATCATATCTGTGTTGTAAATAACTGAGAAGATATTACCATTTGTAGCATTGTGAAATAACACTGAACATTAATAATTATAATGACCCAGAAAGTCTTAGTGAATGCTATCTTTGTTCAGACATGTGCAAAGCTAGATTTTCTTCTCAGACTTCTACTAGGACTATACACTGCAACTCAATGACATGAAAGCAGTTATAAAAGCCCAATTAATTTCTACTCAGTCACACTATGAAAATTTTTCTAAACTCCTTCTTGTTTATTTAATTTTGGAAAGTATATTATTTATGTTTACAATTCTTGATCTCATTGTAAAACATGAATTAGTATTCCTTTTTCCAATGGAGTTAACAGATATGAACAGAAGGTAAAATGTTTTTGAAGTTATTGATAGTTTATTAGTAAAATGAGAAAATGAAAAAGTTGAAAACAGCTGATTCAGTGCTTTCATTCAAATGATAGAACTGTTAAAATTTTTGTCAACTATGCATTAAGGATATTTTATGTAAAAAATTATTCTAAGAGTTGGGGTATCAGAAAAACATGTAACTACTTTCTAAGTATTTTATTCAATTTACCAGTGAATCAATTCAGGACTAAAACTTTTAATTGTAAAAATATTTTTTAATTACAAAAGTGGTCTCTTTATTACATACAGATGATCAGCTTTATCTTGGGTTAGATAGGTTAGACTTTGATAGTATAGCAATTCATTTTATTTAAGTTGCTGGAATTTTGTGAGCATGAAACTGAACAAAGTGATTTTCTTTGTATTGTTCTATCAGATATCAATAGGAGTATTTGAAACTATGATTGTGAAGTTTTCTGTTTTTCACTTTAATTTTCTTTTGTTTCATATATCCTAAAGTTCTATTAGTCACATGCATGTATACTTAAGAATTACCACACTTCATTGACCAATCACTCTTTGTCATTTTGAAATTCTCTGTCCTTATTTTTCTTCCTTCTGGAATTTTTTTAATCTAAGTCCAGTTAAGTCCATTGTGACTGGCATTGGTCATTACCATGTAGCACATTTACAGAAGAACTATGTCCTCTTTGATAAATTGCCTTGTACTTATATCATAAATTAAAATAGTTGTGTGGTAGCAGTTGTGGATTATTTATTCTCTCCATGTGTTTTTCCTTATCAGTATCACACTCCCTTAACTGCTGCAAATCAAAATTTAGATATATGGTTTCTTCAACTGTGCTTTTTTCAAAATCATTTGGACTGCTTTGTTCTCCAATCTTACAAACTCTAGAATCATTTCATCTGAATATACTTACACATTTCCAGGAATTTAATTTTCAGTCAATATATCTGTTTAGGAAGAATTAATATCTCAACTATTAATCCTTCTCAATCTGCTGTTAACAAGCAAGACATTTCCTTCTCTCTCTCTCTCTCTCTCTCTCTCTCTCTCTCTCTCTCTCTCTCTCTTTTCAAAGAATCATTTATTTATGTATACAGTGTTCTTACTGCATGCATACCTGCAGGCCAGAAGAGGGCACCATATCTCATTACAGATGGTTGTGAGCCACTACTTGGGTGTTGGGAATTGCATTCAGGACTTCTGGAAGGGCAGCCAGTGCTCTTAACCTCTGAGCCATCTCTCCAGCCTCAACATTTCCTTTATTATCTGCGACATGGTGTATTTTCTTCAGAGTTTGGTACCTTTTTCACAATGTCTGTTCTTGTTAGTATATTTCTATCTATTTCATCTTTATATTGTTATGCAGAAAGCATTGGCTTTTAATCGTATTTTTAGTTATTTATTCCTAACAGAAATATATATTTTTTTCATGAATTTTGTATTAATGGTGTGGTGTAAATCCTGATTTACAGTATGTGAATGAGAAGCTAGGACTGTTTGATACACAAGGCTAACTTAGTAACCTAAGTGATAAATATGTCTATGTGAACAGGTATTTTTGAATATAAGATAATAAAAAGTATATATAGATATGTAGTATTCTCTTGAAAAGTATTTGACCTTTCAGTAGATTCAAATTTATTTCCAAAATCAAAGGCCAAAAACTAGGACAGCATAGAATACATTTATCCCTCAATAAACATGATGGTAATGGGATTTTATTTGGAGTCACATATGAATGGCAGGTGGCTCTAGAATTGTTCACAGGAAACCAGTCAGGTGTGTGATAGGAACTAGACTAAAAGATATTTAAAGTTTAGTTGTTGTCTCAGATACTTGTCTATTGCTGGGAAGAGATACTGTGATCATGGCAACTTATAAAAGTAAGAGTTTATAGGGGCAAAGAATTACAGAGGGTTATAGTCCACAATCATCACGGTGGGAATCATCACAGTATGGCCTTGGAGCAGTAACTGGGAACTTATTTACATGCTGATCCATAGGCATGAGTCTGAAAAAGAGAGAGAGCCAATTGGGAATAGCAGGGGCCTTTGAAACCACAAAGACCACTGTGGTGATACCTAGCTCGTACTCTAACAAATAAAGCTAGCCTGAAGATTGGAGGGGGAAGCTAGTCACTAGTTAACCATAGAGGTCTGGATGTCTGTACAGATAGACCAGGGAGTGATATGGCTGGATGGAGAGAGGAATATAAGGTAGGAAGAAGCAGGAGTCTGCTCTCTTTTCAGTATGAGGATCTTGTAGAGCTAGGAACTCTAGTGTCTGGCTGCTCTGCTTTTCTGAGCTTTAGGGTTCCACCTACCAATATCTGACTTCAGGTTTTTATTATTAAGACCAATTAGAATTTGTGCTGCACCTGGCACCCACATTTTGAGGCACAATTTTATGCAAAACCTGCTTGCCTGTGGTTTTGCACCCATCAGGACAAGATGGAGCTGCTCCAGCATATGCCTCTAGTAATATGAAACAGGTTTTTTGCTAATTAAAACATAAAGAACTTCAGACATATACCACATAATCCTATAGGGAAGTAGCTATAGAAATATCAAATTGAGCTCTAAAAGATATGATAAATAAATAGAAAGGGGTAATGAAGACCCCCCAGAAATAGACTACATAATGCTGCATTAACTTTGAAATTTCTGAATGTTAATGAGAAAGGATTGAGAGCTGTGGAGAGACATTGGATAATAGGAAAAAAAATAAATAAGCCTGTATATGTTAAAAATGTGTTGATCTTTGAATGAAAATCAGGATGTGCATTACATTGGGGAAGAGGTTTTGCTTTTCTTTCCACAGGTGAAGAAAAGCTTGCATACTATCAAAATTGATAAACATTAGATTTGAACAAGTGGTTAGATGAGGTGATAGTTCATCAAACATCATTGCCACCCAATCTAAACTAACCTATAAAACTAACAAGTGCTTTTTATTTAATCAGATATAACTTGTCAAAAGGGAACCTCCCTAAAATTAAGGTTTGGGGAGGGGTTTGCTTTTGTAATTTCAGGAGAATGAAGGCATCAAGCTAAGAAATCTGAAGACCACTAAACAAATAAGACATGTGAAGAAAAAAAAAAAAAAAGGCAAATCATCCAGAAAAAAATTTCCATGAAGAACTCTAACAGGATAAATTTTCATAAATCTTCTGAAATATTTGCTACTATTTCTCTCTAAATACATATAATGCAAATGATCTTGTTGTAGTAATAATTTTAGGGATAGGTAAAGTTAATTAAAGTATGGTGGCGAAGGAAATAGGAGCTAACTCAAGAAAAGAAAGCAGTGAAGCCCTTTAAGAATTGTCAGGAAATGATCAAAACCAAGTGTCATCAGAATGTGCTCATAGGGTTTCTTTAAATCTTGATATTAAAAACATTAAAATATATATGTTTCAAAATAATTTGGCTATACTCTTTATCATTGTTTTTATCCTAAGAAAATCATCCCTTAAAACAAATTAAATTAAGGTCATTATTCTCTTCATGTTTATTTATGGTTGTGAGCCTAGCCTTTAATGGCTGAGCTATCCCACCAGTGCATCTCTTCATGTTTATAACTTTATAATTTAATTCTTCTTCTTTAGGGTATCAAGAATTTATTATGGTTAGTGGTGAAAGCTAATTATATAACCTAATCAATTTCCAGCATTTTTTAATTTGTCTAATAAAAGTTGGTTTGTTATATTTAGTGTTAAGTTTTGAGTTTGTGTGGCAGAAATTAATCACCTTGCAGATTGGAAACTGATTGAGGTTAGTTTCATAAACAGTGTTAAGACATTTCATGATATCTTCAGCATGTGTAACTTGGTTTTGATGCTAATCTCATTATCTACTTGCCTAGGTTCAGAACCCCAGGTAGACATACTGCTAGGGATGTCTGCATGTTCTGGGAGGGGACTAAATGAGGAAGAAAGGCCTTCCCTGAATGTGAATTCCATGGGCTCTGTGCCTAGACTGAATAAAGGGAGACAGAGAACAAAATGAGATGTGCTTCAACATTCCCATGTCTTTGTTTCCTGCTCTTCTGGAACATGAGGAGTCCCAGACACACATCCTAGTGCTAAGAATTCCACCATGCCTTCTAGGTCGTGACAGATTGTTCCCTCTCAAACTGTGAGTATAAATACCGTTTTTTTCCCTTTAAGTGCTTTTGTTGGGTATTTTTTTCATAGCAAGGATAAAAGTAATATATTATTCTATTTGGTTCTGTTCTATTGGTCTCTCTGTGTGTGTGTGTTTCTCTCTCTTCCTCTCTCTCCCTCTCCCTCTTTCTCTCTCTCTCCCTCTCCCTCTCCCTGCCCTCTCAGCACACGTATAAAAATCTCAGATTGGTCAAATACTCTATATCCTTTATTTTGGTTTTTAATATTTCATGTCAATTCAATTTATGAGAACGTGTCTCCAAGTTCTAGTTAAACAGCATTTTAAATTTGATTTTTCAGCCTTTAGTGTGAAGGATCGAACCTAGGACAATGTACTTGCAGATCATAAACTCAACCACTAAGGATACTCTTTATTGTCACCAGGTTAACTTTGAAATTTTAAAGTGTTTAACTATGTAACAACTAGTTAAGATATTTTGAAATATGAAAGAAAAACATGAAGGATTCTTAACCATACAAAGAAAATGCAATACATATATACAGTAAATTATTTTATTCCAGAAATATGAAGTTATGACCTTATGGTGACTAGTGTTCTAAGTTTAAATTGTTGTGCTTAAGAGATCTATAAAACAAAAGTGCTTCTAACCTGTGAGGACAAGTCTCAGGAATGGACCTGGCCAGTATCCATGGTTCTGACCAGTATTTAGTAAAATCTCTTACATTTTAAAATGCATTTGTTGGTGAATGTCTGAATGAACAAAGACCCCTAACAGCACTTGCAGGAGAATGAATAAAAATGGAGATCAATAAAGTAAGCTAGACCAAGGAAGAAAACTACCACAACCAGATACCAGATGTTTACTTTCACATTAAATACTTCGGTGTGTGTGTGTGTGTGTGTGTGTGTGTGTGTGTGTGTGATGAAAGTAGAAAAGGACATTGAAACAGGAGAGAACTCAAAGTGTGTTTAAATAATGGAAATCATGTAACATGAAAATGTGGGGAAGACTATTTGAGCAGGGTAATAACTATCAAGACTGGAGCTAGAAGCACGGGAACAGGTAGCAAAGGAAGAGACTGATAAGAACAAATTATAAAGAAATATGGCACCGTGCATAAAAATGCAAGAGTTAATCTCACCTCTTATTATGCTAATAAAATAGTAATTGATAAAAGTTTGTTAATATAGAAATGCTAAAAATCAAACAAAACCTGGGATTGACATGTGAAACAAACTTGTTTCAAATTTAAATAAAAAATAATCAAAAAATAAATAAATACTATCAAAAAATCAAACAAACAAAACAAACATCTTTATTGTGTTTTCACTCTAATGTAATGGAAAGCCAGAGCAGACTTTTAATGACATTGGAGGTATCTACAAACTGGTAATGGGGCATTGCATACAGAAGAAGTTTTCTAACTACTCAACTCTAAGATCCTGAAGAGTACCCGGAATTGAAAAACACAGATAAGGATTTTGTTTAAACACAGTTATTCATAAAGATCTCTACCGTTTTTACATTTTTTACTTATCACCCGTGTTTAAGATGACTTCTTTAAGAAAGTAACCTATTTAAATAACGATAAAGAGCAAATGATATTCTTGAATCTGCTCTGTGGGTTTTCTACAAAAGTGTCTTCAGGAATGGCATGTCAGTTAAATCTAGGAATAAATGTCAAATATGAAGAAGCAATTGAAGGTTTACCTTGTTGACTGTATTTTTGGTTGGTTTTCTTGTTAATTGATTTTGCTTTTGTTTGTTGTAGTTTTCTTGATCTGACATGCTACTTATAGTAATAGGCCTTTGGAACTCTCTTGATTTGCGTGGTCATTTTGGTTATCCTCAGGAATATCCACTAACCTTTTGTGAACAGTCATAACTCTAGTATCTGTTTTCCTGTTTCTAGAAACTTTTCAGGCTAAATGAGAACAAAACTGAGGCATACTTCAAGCAATATTACATGCAAGCAGCCAAATATATAACCCTTGTGTTTTGAGACTAATGCTGTGAGCTATTGCACTTCATGATATTTATGAATACATTTTTTTCTTGAACTCATCCTGAATATAAGATATTTGACAATGAAAAATGCAACATGAGAGCAAAACGGATGACTTTCCTCTGAACTGTGTGAACTATGTGAACTTCTGCTTCCAAATCTCGAGTAGCTTTGCTTTGAAAATATGGCAAGCTTCTGGATTCTGTCGAGGTCTATAGAATCTAAGGCATAGGGATGCAGATCCCATGCTTGTTCTTGCTTTGTTTTGCAGCCCAAGCAGGCCACTTTTCTTAATACTCATACAAGTCTGTTTCTCTTTCCTCAAGTGTTTTTGCATGCCCAGTCCCCTTCTATTACCTTCTAAGGTAATCATCAAAGAAGGGCTTACTGTGAAAAACTTAGTAAAAACAAAAAATACTCCCTACCAGTATACTACCATTCCATTAGTTGTGTTTATTTCCTATAATGCACTATGATATTTCCTCAGTCTGCTGACTCTATGAGGCCATGGTTTTTCATCTGATTAATCAATGATAGACTATTTAGCTATATGAGAGCCTCTCATCTAAACTAAACAAAAGCAACAAGGAAGCCGGTAGTAGAAACGGCCACATCCATGAAAGCAGTAGGATTTTGGTGGGCTCAAAGGGCTGAGAGGCATTCCTTAGTAAGTGTGCCATGCTTCCTGTGAGTGGCTTCTTTAGGCTGTTTACAAAGTCATAAAGTAATGGATGATATTGTATGTACTTTTGTCATAAACAAATAATTCTTAAAAGTAAAATTACAGGATCCTAGTAGGCACATTAGGCATTATTTTATGAAAGTCCTACTAAATTATTTATGAAATTTCATTTGTCTTGCTAGAGTAATCCTATGCACTAGAGTAAACCATTGCATAAGCTATAGAGAGTATTGTTCTTTGGTTGATTATGTCAACTCTCAGCAGTTGAAAACAACCAGTATACAAAGATACTAGATTTCAGTGAGTTGTGTTCTACATGTAGCAAGATCAATTCCTGAATCCTCTAATGTCCATCAGGCCCCACCTTCTAACTTGTATTAATGATCTCTCTATCTTGTCTTTCTGACAAATCTATAGAGAGGCTGCAGAAGAAATTACCCTGAGATAAGTAAGAAAGCACCTATCATGTTAATGTGATGGGCAAAAGAGTAGCAGACACCAGGGAAAAATCATCATTTAATTGTTCTTGGGAGATAACACTGAGCTCAGAGCAACACCTGAGAGACAGCATGATATCGCATCCTGGTGTGGAAGTGTGTGTTATCTGATTTCAATTCCAAAACCCAGTTTAAAATACAATATTCTGGCAATGAAAGGGAAAGCCAATGGTCTGAGAGTGTAAAGGTTTTGATACTGCTATTGCTTCCAGAGAATAGACTTTACAACTTCAATTACAAGTTTATGTGTTAATGGACCTTTGATCATTTATTGTTTTCACTGGTCAAATGAACATATCACATACACTAAAAAACACATTAAAGTGTTATTAGATGCACATATGAAAAAGTGAGGTATTTATGGGAGATGTCATTCTGTAAATATGTTTCTCATATTGGTTAATGAATAAAACACTGTTGGCCAATAGGAAAGCAAGATTGGTGGGACTAGGAGACCAGGAGGATTCGAGCAAGTAGTAGGGAAGAGTCAGCATGTAGAGAATGGAGAAAGCAGAACACCGGCCCCACTCTCTGGTAAGATGAGACCATGTGGAAACACTTAGATTAATAAATATGGGTTAATAATTAAGACAGAGCTAGCAGATAAGAAACTAGTAACTGGCCAACAGAATTATATCTAATGCAGAGTCTCTGTGTGTTATTTGGGTCTGGCAGGGTGATGGGACAGGCTGACAGGGAAAACCTACTCATAACAAACTGGCGCCCACGTGGCTAATAAGAACTTCCACTTAAAATTTAACAAAAGCTTAAAAAAGGGTTTTAGAAACAAAAGAAAAAAGCAAGGCTTCTTGCGAACAGCATTTTCCTGGGTTGGACTCTGTTTTGCTAGAGACAAGCAAAGACTTGTGCAGCTTCTTTAAGGGAGATTTCCTGACTCAGCATAAGTGGCAAAAAAAAAAAAAAAAAAAAACATGGCTTTTAAGAAGTGCTGCTAACAATTTATTGGTGTGTACGAGAGTTGGCAATGGCAGTGACCACATCTCCAAGCCGGCAGCAGCATGCTGCTGGATATCAGCGTAGATCAAGGCAATGAGCACAGCTCTCAGTTCTGGAGGTAAAATTACCCGCCGCCATCTTTGATAGACCGCAGCAGAAAACAACTATGACTTTCATTTTAGCAATGTTGTTTAGCAGATAAAAGACTCATGGCCAGAAAAAGATAAAGATTTACAGTAAAGATAGATTCACATTAACAAAAAGCGCTAAAGGTTTATAGTATGTTCTAAAATATATGTAGGCTTGGGAGTAAAAAGGAATAAAATGGTTTTAAAAAGACAGAGAGGAGCTGGGTGTGGTGGTACATGCCTTTAATCCCAGCACTTGTGAGACAGAGGCAAGCAGATCTCTGTGATTGCAAAGTAAACCTGGTATGCAGAGTGAATTCTAGGACAGATAAAAGTTACACAGAGAAACCCTGTCTCAAAAAAAAAAAAAAAAAAAAAAAAAAAATGAAAAAATAAAAAGTAAAAGAAACAGAATAATTAAAAAGCCACATAAAGATAACTTATTTGCTCTTGTCTCATAGGCCATCTAATCTGTCTATATCTTGATAGATAAGCAGACATCTCGTGATTTTTTATGTGGGCATTTCACAGCTCATTTGTCTTGCTTATACCTGGGAACTTGGGTAGAATGCCATAATTCTTTAGGAACTAGGCCCTAGGCATCATTAGTTCACAGGAACCAATGTCTGAGACTTGTGGCTTATGGCTAAAATGGAGGAATCTCATTTTTTTTTCTGTGTGTTTTTAAAATTATATTTTTTCTGAGTCTGAATTATTTTATGTTACATGATGTTTTCTGTTTCAACCATTTTCCCACAGATGGCATACTTTCAGTCACCCTGTGCATCTGTATTAGCTTTGCTTCTGCCTTCAGCAAGGCCTCTGAACTCTTTAGATTCCTGAGCCTTTTGTGGCTGCCCTGTGATATAAGTGTGAAGTGTTATGAATGACCTGAGGGTTAATAATAATAATTAAGACTGGACTAAAAATACATGTGATTGCGGGCAGTCCTATTAGCAAATGAAGCTGGGATGACTTGGTGAGTTTTAGCCAACAGAACCAGTAAAACAGAAGTAACTTGTGGGTTATTATTATTCAATCAACTCTGGTATTACAGGAAGACATATGTGTTCATCTGTATTTCATTCACAGAAAACTCACAACAATCTACATGTAGTACCTTGATAGAGGCAACAAAACTTGATATTCACAGAGCCAGGGAAATGGCTCTTTCAGCATATGAAGGTATCTGTTGCCAAGCCTGACAATTTCAGTTTGATCCCCGAGATTAACTCAGTGAGAAAAGAGGTTCTAGAAGAGGTTCTCATCTGACCTGTTTTCTCTTGTACCAGAGTGTGACTCTTTCTCTCTCTCTCAAAAATAAAGACAGCAAGAATTTTATTAACTGGGACAGTACTGTGTCATGTAGTATTTAGACACAGTGTGGGAAGTGATTATCTAAGCAAAGAAAGTTCATAGTAGGAAAACAAAAGGTTGAGTCAAGGGTCTGAATTTGAGTTTAAGTTGAAACAAAAAAAAAAAAAAAATCTTTTTTATTTCTTCCAGAAACAAAATATGCCCCAACATTCTTCTGCAGCACTGTAGACATGGTGTTCTGGAAAGAACATCTTGTCCTGCCTCTGCCTTCTTTGGAGCCCTGAGTCAGAAAGGTATAAAGTCTGTCACTCTGTCTGCAGGATAAGCGGCTTGACAAGATGTGGCATTAGAGCAAACACTGACCACAGGAAATGAACACTGCTGAAAAATGGGTCTGCCTCATTACCCTGTGATTCAGTGGATCTTTTTGGCTCTATCAGGTATTAGACCTGTTGGTGAACTGCACTGAAGAAACTCAGAACAGACAGAGACATGTTCTGAATGTCATTTCTTAATCTTGAGGGACAATAAACTTAAAGCTTTTTGGATAATTTCAAGGAATATGATGGAAATACTGGAGCCAGATGCCAGAATCTCCTTAGTCTCAGGAGTAATACCTCCAAAAGTATTTGGGAAGGTAATAAAGGCAAATATTATTAAGAAAGTCCTTCGGATATGAGCTCTGGAAAACATGCTAGCTTGGAGACAAATATGAAATAATGAGCTCCAAATAATTTTGAAAAATAATATTTCAAAAATATTAGGTACAGAAATGACTTCATCAGTGCTGAAGAAATTGTCTCAAGGCACCTTAAGTGCTGTGGGAACCATATGGTTCTTGGAAGGTACACAGGAGACCTGAGCTTAATTGGCTTCTCCTTGGGCTTATGGGGACCTCTACTGCCTCAGCACACTCAGGAAGTAATGGCACTTGCTGCCTTTGCTGCCTTGCATTTGTTAGTGTAATAGCTTTAATGATTTGATTTTCTCCTGTAAGAGGTGCTATATAAATGCAAATTATTTCCAAGAATGATAACTAGCCATCTTCAGCTACAAGCCTTTCCCTGCTAACCTCCACACAGTAGAGGGTGTGGAAGGCAAAAGAAAGTTGTCTCCTCTTTCAGCTAAATATGGTGACAGGGGTTTATAAAAAGCTGTTTCTTCCTCTGTTTCCATAGCTGAGGACCAGAGTATTTTTGCTGATTGAGGGAGATACTAGTGTAATTCCTCTGTCTAAATGTTAAATGCTAGGGAAGCAATATGTCCTATTAACGATGGAAGAAGGAGAGGAAGACATGAAGGGAGAATCAGTCTTTTCCAGGTAGGAACAACCCATCTCCACAAACACTAAGTCAACTGTATTTAATCGAGGTTAATCATGAACTGTGTTCTGCCATAAGTGCACATAGCTTTACAAGATGAAAGGTTCTCAAATCTTCTCACTCATGATACCTGGTTCAAATTCACCCATATTGTCCTCTGCCCTGATCAGATATCAGATTTCACTTGTCGACACCATAATAGCAGCATTGCCACCGCACAATAAAAGCTCCAGGACTGCATTTTAGCCAGAAAGGAAAGAGGTTTTCTCGCTGTTGACTAAGTTTATTAATCTATATCACAAGGGAAGACCCAAGAAGAGCAAAAACTGTGTCACTCCTGGCATACAGAGATGAAGACGTTTTCAAGAGAAACAGGCCTCCATTTTGCTATCAGATTTTTACAACAGAGGTCCCCAACAGATGGATAAAAGAGGCTCCCATTTCATTTCCAAATAGTTTAGATTTACTTATTTCAAATCTCGGACCTCCTATCTCTTCTAATCCTTTTCCATGAGAACAAATTTCAAGATTTTTGTTTTTTTCAGAATGAATTACAATCCAGCCTTTGTTTCTCTGGTTAACTGAATATATGCCTTTAATGACTACTACTGTGGTGATGCCCTCTCATGAGTTGTTCAAGTAGAACACTAAATAGCAAGAATGTTTGCTAAGAGTTCAGAATTTTTTCATATTTCTTCATTTTCTAAGTTAACTTTTTATATGCTATATTCTAATCACAGTTTCCACAATCCTATCTGCTCCCATATCCTTACCATCTCCTTCCACCTTTCCAACTCCAGACCTTCTCTCTCTCAAAATCAAACAAGCAAATTAAAAAAGCAAACAAACAAGAATAAAACAAAACAAAGAAAAAACACAAGAAATTAAAACTTTGCAGGAACACACACACACACACACACACACACACACACACACACACACATGCAAACACACTAAAAAATCATAAAAACATAAAATTGTAGTCCATAACATACAAGCCAAGACCAGTAAGGTAAAGAATGCACGAACAAGGCAACATGAGAAAAAGATCCCTAAAATACCTGTTGTTTATATACTGCTGGACATGGGTCTGTGCTTCACTGTGGTTTGGATCCCCAGTGAGACCCTATTTGCAGGTGTTTGTCAACTGGAAACAGCTTCTTGGTTAGGGATGAGGATTTATGTCTACTTCCCCGTCTTAGTGCTGAGACCTCACCTGGCTTGAACCTGTGCAGGCTCTGTGTGCTGCCACAGTCTCTGAAAGTGCACACATGTGCCAGTCTTGATAAATGTGGAAGACACCACTTTCTTAGTGTAAGCTCTCTGGCTTACAATCTTTTAACCACTTTTTCCTCATAGTCCCCTTTACTCTGAGGGTATGGTTTGATTAAAACAACACATTTACAACTGAGTACGCCAGGGCCTCTCACTCCTCACATTGTTCAGTTGTGAATCTCTTTATTAGTTATAATCTACTGCTGGATGAAGCTTCTCTAATGATGGCTGAACAAAACCCTTATCCACGAGTATAGCAAAATGAGATTAAGAGGGATTTCATTGCTTTCTTCTCTTTAAAGCATAAAGTTCTTATTATATAGGTCTTTTACTTGTTTGGTAACCATTACCCCAAGATACTTTATGTTGTTTGTGGCTATTGTAAAGGGTAATGTTTCTCTGATTACTTTCTCAGCCACTTTGTCATATGAATAAAGTAGGGTACTGATTTTTTTTAAGTTTATCTTGTATCCTGCTAGTTTGCTGAAGAGGTTTAGCAGCTGTAGGAGTTTCCTGGTAGAGTTTTTTGGGTCGCTTATGGAACTATCATATCATATGCAAATAGTGAAAGTTGACTTCCTCCTTTCCAATTTGTATCCCCTTGATCTCCTTTTGTTGTCTTATTGCTTTAGCTAGAACCTCAAGTACAATATTGATGAGATATGGAGAGAGTGGGCAGCGTTGTCTTGTTCCCGATTTTAGAGGGATTGTCTTAAACTTCTCTCCATTCAGTTTGATGTTGGCTGATCTGCAAAATATACAAAGAACTTAAGAAACTAGTCAATAATACACCAAATAACACTATTAAAAATGGGGTACAGAACTGAATAGAGAACTCTCAATAGAGGAAGTCAAAAAGGCTAAAAGATACTTAAGAAAGTGCTCAACATCTTTAGTTATCAGGGAAATGCAAATCAAAACAACTTTGAGATACCATCTTACTCCTGCCAGAATGGTTAAAATTAGAAACACCAATGACAACTTATGCTGGAGAGGATGTGGAGAAAGCAGAAACTCCTCCACTGCTGTTGGGAGTGCAAACTTGTACAGCCATTTTGGAGATCAGTATAGTGGTTCCTCAGGAAAATGCGAATCAGTCTACCACAGGACCCGGCAATCCCCCTCTTAGGCATATACCCAAATGATCCACATCCATGCAACAGAGACATGTGCTCCACTATGTGCATAAAAGCATTATTTGTAATAGCAAGAACCTGGAAGCAACTTAGATGCCCCTCAACTGAAGAATGGATAAAAAAGATTTGGCACATTTACACAATGGAATACTACTCTGCAGAAAAAAAACAAAACAAAACAAAAACCAATGGAATCTTGAAATTCTCAGGCTAGTGGACAGAACTTGAAGAAACCATCCTGAATGAGGTAACCCAGTCACAAAAGAGGAACATGATATGTACTTGTTCATATATGGAGTTTAGATACAGAGCAAAGGATCACCAGCCTATGATTCACACCACCAGAGAGACTAGGATACAAGAAGGATTGTAAGAGATTCATATAAGGTCCCTCACAGAAGGGGAAAGGGACAAGTTCCACAGAGCATATGGGGAGTGGGAGGGGACAGAGAGTGGAGAGGGAACTAGGAGAAAGAGAAGGGGAGGAGAGGAAAGGACTAGGAATATTGAGTCAGGGGAGGAATAGATGAGAGAAGAGGAAGAGAGAGAGAGAGAGAGAGAGAGAGAGAGAGAGAGAGAGAGAGAGAGAGAAAGAAAGAGAGAGAGAGAGCACATCATAGAGGGAGCCATTATAGGTTTGAAGAGAAAACTGAACCTAGAGAAATGTCCAGAAACCTACAAGACTGACCCCAACTAACAATTTGAGCAACAGTGGAAAGGCTACCATAAATGTCCTTCCTTGATAATGAGATTGGTGACTAATTTATCAACAATCATAGAGTCCTCATCTAGTAGCTGATGGAAACAGAAGCAAACACCCATACCTAAACACTGAGCCAAACTAGAATCCAGATGCAGAGAGGGAGGACAAGACCAGGCTGCAGCTGACCTGAACAAGGAGGAGCTAATAAGCCCCAAGAATGATAGCTAGGAATCAAGCATGGGACTGACTCAGACCCCCAGAACATGGGTCTCAGTTAGAAGGACTGAGCAGTCTAAGGGACAACAAACCATGGAACCATGATGTATCCCCTGGTGCACAAAAGGATTTTGGGGATATGTCCCCCATGGAGGGATACTCCCTTAACCTAGAGACAGGAGAGAAGTCCTAGTCCCTACTCCAAATTACTTGACATATTTAGATGACCCCTCCTGAACTTTATTATCGGGACAAGGGCAGGGGCGGGAGGAAAAAACCTTACTCCTTACATATGGCGCCCAGGTGGGTAATAAGAACTTCCACTTAAAATTTAACAAAAGCTTAAAAAAGGGTTTTAGAAACAAAAAACAGAGATAAGCAAGGTTTCTTGGTAACAGCATTTTTCTTGGTTGGACTCTGCTTTTCCAGAGGCAAGCAGACATTTGCATGGCTCCTTTAAGGAAATTTCCTGACTCAGCATAAGCGGCAAAAAACCACATGGCTTTTAAAAAAGCACTACTAACAATTTATTGGTGTGTATGAGAGCTGGCAATGGCAGTAACCACATCTCCAAGCCGGTAACATGCTGCTGGATGGCAGTGCAAACCAAGGCGGTGAGCACAGCTCTCACCACTGGCAGTAAAGCTACCCACCACAATCTTTGGTAAACCGCGGCTGACACAACTGTGGCTTTCATTTTAGCAATGTTGTTGTTTACCAGATAAAGACTCATGGCCAGAAAAAGATAAAGATTTACAGTAAAGACAGATGCACATAAAGAAAAACCGCTAAAGGTTTACATAGCAGAAAATAATGAAAAAAAATAGAAAGAAAAAAAAAAACCCAAAGTAATAAAAAAGCCACGTAAAGATGGAAAGCACAGAAAAATTATGGATGATATATGCTATTCTGTTGCCTTTAAATTGTTTTACTGCTGAGAATATAACAACTGTTAAAGGAAATACTGCTGGATCAATCCAATTTATATATTTTAAAAAAGCTTTGACTTCAAAATTTAAGTCAAAGGACAAGTTACTGGGGAAAAGGATTTCTATTTTTGTTTCCACAAAAAATGAAAAGCTATGGATTTCTTCCAGACTAATGTGATTTGATCAAACCAGACCCCCCTGGTGATCAACATTCAAAACAGCTTGAACAAGGCAGCCTTGCAGACCACAGCCAGCATTTCTGTATCTTCTTAGGATCCCCATAACAGTGCCCCTATCAGCAGGAAGCAGTTTGGAAAGAACAAAGCCCAAATTACTAAATATTGCTTATAAAAGTTTGTTTTCATTTAAATGGGGTTGGTTATAAATGGTTAATGACCACAACCAATCTCTTTTTAAAGATAAAAAGGGGATTATGGTATAGCTACTAATACTTCATTTTGGAATGGATTTTCATTTATTGATACAAATGTAAGGTCAGTTTTATGATATGTATATTTCTCCTCTTGTTTAGGTATTGTGTTTATATATCTCATTTACAAATGAAATGTATAATGTAGTACAGATTATAGATAATTACCTAAGATAGTCAAACTTAGAGTTAGGTGAATTAGGTTTTATAGATAAATGGAGATATATTTGAGATGGATAGGCATTCTTCAAACCTTTCAAAGACCTACAGAATATGGCATTTAAAATGGTTTAGGGTTTTTCTTGACAGTGAGACATAACTGCTCCTGGCAACATCACTGTCTCAAAATGGAAGATGGACATTGAAGAAATACATACATACATACATATATATATATATATATGTGTGTGTGTGTGTGTGTGTGTGTGTGTGTATGTGCGTGTGTGTGTATGTATATGTATATATACATACATATATATATGTATGTATGTATGTATGTATGAAGAACAGTAGCATTCTTCAACTCCTTCAGGATTTTGGCCACCAGAACAGTTTCAGATATGGATTCTATCTCATGGACTGGTTCAGGATTTCTCATCTTGTATTTTTTTTTCTCCAAACAGCTTCTTTCACATCCTTTGAGAGCTGGCTGTATATCACACTGTAAACTAAATTTAAGTGTTTTCCTTCTCTTTGTACTTCTACTTTTACAGTTTGGCTTATTTGTGTATTTTTTCTAATAGACAACCAGAGCTTTCATTTTGGGTAGCATTTCCCTCAACCTTATCTGTGTTGCTTATTTGGGTTAAATTTCTCTTATTCTGTACAAATTGGGGGGACAAGATATTTGAAGTCTAGTAATTCTTTTCAGTAGAATTATTCAAAATTGGGTGGATGTAAGCTGGCTGCTGGGTTGCCCTCCACACAATCTCTAATTTTTTTTAAAAATCTTATTTGGATACTTAGTGCCATATCCCTTAACCACATGATAGATGGTCATTGCCATAAAAGCAGGAAAATGAGGAAATGTGTGAGCCCCCAAGGGAATCACCTATCTCCAGATAAACAGGGGGATATTTCCATCTCTGACTAGTCTGTCAATTCCCCTCATTTATCTTCAACAGATCACAGTGTTTTTCTCATCTACTTCTCACTTCTATTTGGGGATGATGTTAGTCTCTGTGATGTTTCCTTTAATTGGTTCCATAACTTTGAGATGAAAAGAAGGAACATGTTAAGGTTATAAGTGTTAACAGTAGAACAAGAGGTAGAGAGATGAGACTTTTCTCCATCCTACGGGTCACGACTGACAAAGGAAAACAAACCAGCAGGCGAAACATATTTATTTATGGAAGATTTACAGCATTCAGGAGTCTTTAGAACCAACATCACAGAGACCTGTGTTTCTTAGTGCTTAGGTTTATCAATGAAATTAGTTATGCATATTTTTAAAAGTTTCCATATGGCCTGATAACTTAATATTGAAAATTGACTACCATTTGGCTAATGGTAACATAATCAACATTTTAAGTGATGTAGGACAGCAATGTTGTTTTCTCTGTTCTTGAAAGCTTTTGATTGGTCAACAAGAGGAAAATAGTTTATTATCATGTGTATCTCATACATACAGAGGAGACACTCCGGGAAATAACTATCTCAAAGCCCTAGTTCAGTTTTAAATTCCCACTTTAGCTACATCCATAAGAGTGTGAGGGAGGCCAGTGCAAGAAGTTGACCAGGAAAAGCATTGATAAACAGAGTCAGGTTTATTGTGAGACATCGGCCATTGTCTTTTCCATTGATGAGCTTAATTTTAATTTAATTCACAGAGGGAGGTACCCTTACAAAGGAGTTTCTGCTATAAATGTGAATTTCCCTTACCAAAAGCGTAACTTCTCTGGTTTTGGAGCTTTTTATGGATCTGCTCTTTCTGAAAATAATTAGCTCAAAATAACCCTTATGCAAAAGAGGCATTTGGGGCAGTACATGCCAGTCTCCCAGTCATATTTGGGATAGAGCATCCTGGTCTCACAGTCATATTTGGAGCTGTGCATGCTGGTTTCACAGTTATATTTGGGATGTTGCATTCTGGTCTCCACAGTCATATTTGGGCTGGCATATTTTGGTCTCTAACAGCCATATTTGGAGTGGTATAATTTGATCTCCCATATCCATATTTGGAGTCTATTAAACTCATCTAATTAGGGTAATTCAGACTCATATGGATTTTCTGATGCTTGTGACCCTAGTAATAAGGTATGTACACCAAAATGCACCAGGAAACGGAAACAGGACTACCCATAAAGGACATAATGTATAGATGAAAGACTTAATAACAGAAATATGTTAGGGGACTTGACTCTCCAGGGTCATTGACCAAGTGCTGGCCTTGTTAATGCATTGCTAAAGTTTGTCAGAATTCATTCTTAATGACATGTCCTTATTATAGACACCATTATGACATTTTTCCATAAGTCAGCTAAGATGTTGGGGCATAGGAAACTTAACCTAAAATAGGAAGCTGTTGGCTTCCCATTGCATTGAAGGAAGAACTGTCAGGAAAGCAGCCAACCCACTCCCTCATGCCAGCATCAGCTGCTTTGGACATCCTATAGAAACTTTGAGGAAGCTGCATGGCAAACACAGTTGTTTGCTGTCAAAGCACAACTGTACTTATGAAGTCCTAGCCATAGCCATTAACAACCCTCACAAATTGCACTGACTTTTTTCCAGTAAACCAGTTAAATGTGGATCACCCTATAATCTATACCCAAGCTTGAGAGGAAACACATCCCTTGATAGCCCAGCTGGTGGATCCCCATGATTGGTCTGAACTCATGACTGTTGTGAATTCAGACCTTCATTGCATAAAGGTCTACTGTAATTGGTTCAAATGCCCCTTTTATTGCTATCTAAGTTGTCTATTCAGTTCATATTTTTTAAATATATGTGTGCATTTACAGTGTTTAGTAAAATGTGTGTGTGTATGTGCTATATGCATGTTGAGAGGCATGCATGCATGTGGAGATTAGTGAAGGCTACCAGGCATTTCTCTATCACACTCTGCCTATTGTTTTGGAGACAGGAGAACCTGGAATTGTTGTTTTATGTTGTTAGGCAGGAAAGCAAGCAACAAGTCCCAGTGATCTTCCTGACTTGACTTTGTCCTCCTGCTTCATGGGTTATGAGTACACATGGGACACTGTTTGTTATGCAAGCAATAGGATCTGAAATCTGGCTTTCAAGCTTATGTAGCAAATATTCTTAACCACTAAGGCATCTGTCTAGACACTGTTGCACATCATTCTAATACCCAGCAGGAGATAAATTTCTATACTGCACATGCTGGCACTATAACATTAGAGCCAACAAAGGAATTTTTCTGTAGTCACTTTTGGTCATCACTAAGGGGATGGATGAAGATTGTAGCATGGAGGACAAAAGAAGTGGCCCATGAAGAAACAGCAGTGATAACAGAAGCAGTGATAAAATGCAGTAGCTTCTTCCACCCCAGAGCCAACAGCAATAAGAATAAGAAACAACTGAAAACACACACCAGAAAGTAGCCAAGGTAGAAACAATGGGAACAGGGTGGAGGCAGGAAGAGAAGAGGAGTTCAAGACAAGGTTGGGGAGTATAGAAAACAGAAGCTAGAGAGACAAGGTAGTAAAGAATCAGAGAGGGAATCCTATAAGCATTTGTCACTGGAAGTTCCAGAAAGCCAAGTATCTCAACATTCTAGGACTGGAAGCTGTCAGATGCTAGAAAATTCTGATGCTTAGGTGTAGAAGAATTATACTAGCTGTTGTCAAAAATTTGGGATTTCTGACATCCTTGGTTCAAGTCATTTGGATTACAAAACTGAAATATTGTCCACCATGAAAGACCAGGAACCCAATCTTCCTGGACTTGTGTGAGAGCTGTGATATCTTTTAGCACAGGAGAGTCCTGGTACCCAAGACCTTCAGGAGAGCTGGAACACAAGAAAGCACCACTTGCTGCAGCTGGAAATCTGTGGCAAATTACTACCAAAAGGTAAGGGTTACAAACACTGACAAGGACAAGCAGTGAAGAGCTTATTGGTATCCATGATTCTTATCTGGTAGAGCAAAAGGCCCCAGACATGTGTTCAGTGATGACCCTTTGGCCAAATATCTGGATCCTTTATATATTGAAATGTGGTAGAAGAACCTATCTTTCAAAGTAGAGACAAGTAAACACAATAGCTCTTATGAAGGGCTTGCCATAATGGCTCTCAACCATTGCTATTCATTAGTCATGTGCTTACCAGGAGACTATTCATTATTCATTGTATCAGAAATATTTAAAATGACACAGCACCAGCAGCAATAGCAATTGGCTAAATTGATTTTCCACTGGGGTTGAGACCTGCAGCTTTACCCACAGTAGGAAGTCAGTTTGTGTTAGTATTATTAATAACATAGAGGCACATTTTCTAAATGGTTTATGAAGAACACCAGAAGCAGTCAATGAGCTACAAAATGCAAGTCTTTAAGAAAGATGCTTGGCAGATGTTATGCAAATTATTCCCCCTTCAGAACTAAGAGGTGCATTGATTATTGACAGGCAACTAAGGAACACTGAGAGCTACAGAAACGGTCTCCTCTAGGGAAGAGCATACCAACTGATTATCCTATACTAAATGGACAGCCATGAAAAGATACAAGTAACACTATACAGAATGAACCACGTGTATTTATGTATTGGGGAATATAAAAAGATATGTGTGTATCTATGTAACAATAATGAAAACAGAGACCGTCAATTTAAAAGTAAGCAAGGAGGAATATATGGGAGGTTAGGAGAGAGGAAAGGAAAGGGAGAAAAGTATTGATTATCTTATAATCACAAAAAATAAAAGAAATAATTTTAAAAGGACCAAAAATGTTATAGAGTTTAATGAAGTACTCAGTTTCAGCCTGTAAAAACATTTAAAGGTGATTAAGGTTGAGAGCATCAGGAGGGTGGCCCTAACTTAATCCCACAGGGGGCTTAAAAGAAAAGGAAATGTGAGCACAGAACTGCAGGCAGAGAGCTAGGACCGTGTTTGGAAAGTGAGGAGGGGATTCCCTGGGGAAGCCAAGCTTGCCAGCACTTTGACCCTTGACCTTAGTCTCTTACTACGAATGTGAATTTCTGTTGTTGAAGCCAGTGGTACTTCATGATGGAGGAACCAACGAAGACGCCACCACCTCCAATCTGTTTTGTCACTTTCTCTTGAACCTACTCCATTACCTTTCTTCCAAATGCCTCTCTCAAGAAACCACAGAATTTGGTACAGTATACCTATTGCTTTCCATAAAACATCCCTCTGGACACTAAAGATACCAAACACATCTCTTGTTTTTATTATTATTATTTCAATGACCATTCCTCCCAGTCTTCATTCTTAATTTTCCTCACTTCCTGATTTATTGAAGAATTCTTGGCACCAAACATGTCTTGATTTTGTTTTGTCGCCTTACCCCCACCTCAAACCCATGATTTAATTGGCTAATATGAAGCTTATGATTATATTGTCTGATCCCCTCACAGTGAGGGATTGTCGATGTCTTTCTGTTGTACTGAGTAGCACATCATCCATAGCTGAAACAGTGCTTGGCACATGGTGCTGGTACTGGCATAACTTGAATGCCAGACTTTGTAGTTCCCGTTACCATAGAGGCCAATGAATAAATACAGGATTTGAACTGTGCCATGTCTAGTCAGCAGGTTTTAGTAAGAGTAGGCGAAAGACAGCCCCTCATTCCAGAGTTCATTCTTGCAACATCGATGGGACCGTCAGCTACAATTTTGAAACTTGTGACACTTCTCTTGTAATCATTCCTTGCACACTTTTCTAAATCTGTGACTATCCTGTATTTCCTAAAACACTGAATAAGGTTAGTGTCTGCTGGTGTCAATCTTGTACTACTCCAGAGACATCTGGGCTGGGGCAGGCTTAACTCAAAACAAATCAACCATTGACTGCTGTGTATACATGTTAAGCTTGTAATAGCATAATACAAAAGCAACTTTCTAATACAGAACATAAAATTACCCTATCTGGCCCTATTTCTCCAGTCACTAAGAGATGGGATCTTAAGAGATAAAGCCTAGGATGAGATCCTTAGGTAAATCAGGGGCACACTTAGAGGAGGCTGTGGTATATTTGTCTCCCTGTAATCTTGTTGAAGGACACAATCTCTTTTCCTTGGGTGCTTCCTCATGATATGGTTTGACGAAGAACCATCTGGTCATAGTGAATCCCCTTCCAAACTCTACTCTGGAGCCTCTTTCTGCCATGAACCTACTTCAGACATTTCAGTAGAGCAATGAAAAATAGACTCATAAACTATGTAGGATTAATAAATAGTTTTTGAATCAATAAACTGGAAGACAAAGGTCAATTGGCTTAAGAAAACTCTGTTCCATCTAACGTAGAGTCTCATCATCTGACAAACTTGTCATTCATCCTGTCGATGATCATTTCAGTAAGTTCTAGAATAGTCTAGGAGTCAGATCTTAGGTTAAAAGACCTATATTTTATGTATTCTGTGAATGTGATGCAATGGAGACATTCTTTAACTTTTCTATGCCTGTTGTCTCAAAACTTTAAAATATTTTATAATTTTCCCCATAGGTTTATGATACAAATCTAAATAAGAGGTCTTACTTCAAAAGTAGTAACAGAGAGTTTATTCTAGAGCCAAACGTGAGTGAACATGGCCAGGGACTAGGAGTTAAGTTTGTCAAACACAATGTATTCCATGGCAGTAGTTCCATGAGGTTTTTATATTAACAGAACAAAAAAGGTCACAAATCAATATATTTTCCAAATTTCTCTAAAAGCCAGGTGAGCAGATCCATCAATGAAAAGCCTCTGCTACAAGTTTAGGGTGCTATCTGATAGTTTGTTGAAAGTTAGTGGTTCATTCATTAGAATATTCTGGAATGATTTACATATAGTCATTGGGAAAGGTATGTATTGTATGACTGTTAAGGGGCTGAAGATGGCTTCCTATCTGAACTACTCCAGGTTTCAACAATCATGGACTCTTCCCCACACAGTCTTTAAACAGGTACATTTCTTTTTCCTTCTGGGAAGTTTAGTTCAATGTGGCATAGGAGTATATTATGAAGGGAAAATTGGAAAGCACAGGGTTAATAACCAACACAGGCCTTTCAGCTGCAAATACTCCTGTTATCTTATTGTTCTCAAGGTCAGAATTTCTACAGAGTCTGTAAAGGAGCCAACGATAGGGATTGTGACTTCTTTTTACTTTGCCATTGGCTAGTACTACAATCTGCAGTGCAAAGGAGGAGAAATACCCATAGTAACCTAGCAACAACTCTGTCTCTAGAGGAGTGAAGAGACTCCTGAGCCTGAAATAGTTAAGGAGGCTTTGTGGGCTCACAGGCCCAAAATGTTCAAAATAACTCTTGCAATGCTGGGCAAAACAAAGAGATGGAACCCTGGACCCTCTTCACATGTGAGGACTAGAAGCCAGTAAATTCAGTAGAAAATACTATAACCAGAGAGGAACTGTGATAATGTCCGTGTCTCTATTAACTGAGGGGGATGGTAGGGCAGCGAGGAGGAGGCTGCCTCAAGATCACACTGAAAAGAATCCTCTTTTGTTTGTTTCAGAAGCAAGGGGCTCAGTTCATATGGCTATAGACCAGAAAACCTGAGGCTAAGGGAACAGGCCTCTGCATAAAGCACACCGGCATGAAAATCCAAGTTCTTTAATTCCTACATGGAGACTTCCTGTTGCAGAAATCTTTAGAGGGCACAAATTTCAGCAACACTAATCACAAACACTCTGTTTAAAATGCTTATAAATGCTAGGGGAAAAAAAGCTGTCTGTATTATTTAGGGGAATTACCAGGTGACACAAAGAAAGGACCCAGTTAGAATAATAAATGTATTTTTACAGTTGGAGCACTATATTGGGTTAAAGTTTGAAATCTATGGTTATTTAGAAGGTAATTAGATTGTTATGGAATTGCTGGCTTTGGTAAATAGTATACTATAAGACCTTAGATAGAGCTCAAATTCTGACTCTGCAACTTCCTTGTTGGCAGAATTAGCCAACCTCTTCACTGAGTGTGGGCATTCACCCACCTCATGAGGTGGCTGTCTGGACTAAGGAATTGTGGATGGATATTTTCAGCACAGCATCTGCCACACTGCTTGGTGAGGGTCACTCACAGCACTGATAATTACAACAGCAATTGAGGACAGCCTAGAAGAAAGATGTCAGGGAAAGCAAAAGAGACCCCAGTTCAGGTAGGTAGACACATCTTGATGCTTACCACACTGAGAGAGAAAAACATGAGGATCTTGCCACTGGGGTGCAATAGAACCTTGGGCTTTCTCACTTGAGTCAGGAAATGTCTGATCTATGCTTTGGGCCTCATTCACTTGAGCATGTCTAGCTAATGTCAGAAAGAAAGTCAATGGCAAACCCAGTGAGTTTTGAGAAGCCTGTTTTGAAACTTCAGAAGGCCACAGTGTTCTTTTCCTGAGTTTACCAAAAGGATAGAGAAAGGTCTAACTGGATTGTAAGTGAAAGGAAAATACGTGCATACTTCAAAGGGAATTCTTTGGAGTTTTGAGAGAAGGTGCTCCTCTAGCAAAGTGGAGGAGGATATGCAGATATGCCAGCAAATATGCCTCCCTACACCACTCTTCAAGATCATACTCCCCAGGGAAGAATGATGTAAGTCAATCATTTTCCTTAGATTCTCAAAATCATTTTCACTAGTTGAATATCCTAATCTGGGCTATCATCCCTCTCATCGATAAAATCTTTTCCTGCTGATTCTTTCAAACATTAACATGAGACTTTCTATTCTGTAATGCACGTTAGCTCCTAAGATCATTGCATTCTATATTGGCACATAGCATGGATTTTCACTGCTCCCAGCTGAGCTTCCACAAGTACAGCTGGTTCCTCACGTGAAACAAAATGTTGAGATGGCTTTATTCTCCTGACTTCCCCACTTATGGGAATGAAGATAAGAAAAAAAAAAAAAAAAAAAAAGAAACAAACACAGTGACAGAAAGATACTCAGGCTGCTTATGCTATGAGGGGTTGATTTCTCTTTGAGTGTTTATTGTATTAAATGTTTAGATCATTCAAGGGCAGCTAGCTTGGCCCTGGCCTGAAAACACACTGGACTTAAAAAGCTTTTTCCCATCCTCTGTACATGAAATCTGCAACTGGAAGCAAGGGTACCACACTGATCTTTAACACAGGATATGGATTTCCCCACTTCCGTTTCAAATACTGAATAATTGCAAGGAAACCATCATTTTCCTTATAGTACAGGGGAATGAAGTTGCTGTTTTATATGTAAAGGGCAGTATTAAAATCCTTGCCTATGACTTTGAAGGAAAGCCGTTCTTCATATTTTCTCTAAAAACCAAGATTTTAAAATTAGAATAAAAATGACAGCTTCTAAAAAAGCACACCTGCCACTGAGCTCTCTCCCAAGCCTTGGATTCTCAGAGTGTCAAAAGATCCATACTCAGTCACGAGTAATCAACAGTCTTCCATGAGAAAACTCTGAATTTATTATAATAGAAAATAAAGGAAATAGGTGTTCCTTTAAAGATGTTCCCCAGCGATAAAGTTCCCACTTTCTGCTGCAGAAGCAGAAGCTGAACCTCCCCTCTTCCCTCTTTGCCCCAGAGGATCAGGGCTAGCTGGGCATGGCTAACTACAGTTATTTCATCTAATTCCAACCATAACCTTTACTCCTAAGGACTTCCCCTGCAGATTTTACTTGTTTGAGGAGACAGTTACTTAGTGAAGGCAGTTGGTTGCAGTTGGCACTTACACAAAGAACACAAGAAATCCATATCAACTGAACTTGGATTTATACAATGGAGGTCCCCACAGGAAATTTGCAGTAAAATTTTAATATCCAAGGCAAAGTGTTCAAACTAAACATCATTAGGCTAAACAGTGTTCTGCCTGGTAGTAAAATCTGATTTAGCTTTTCATGTCTTTGGCCAATCTCAAATCATGGGACATTTGCAACCTGTCCTATTTGCCTTCGTTGCACGAGACTAGGGTCCTCCATCTAACATTGTAGGTAATCCAATCAGCCCATGTGCTTTAGCAGGTGGTGGTGATGGTAGAAAAGGCTCTGCTTTCTAAAAGAAAACCTGGAAGGGTTTTATTCCTTCAAATACTCAGGGAATGTTCTACATTGATGACTAACAGCAAAGAGGTTCCTGGTTGGTCCCAGGGCACATTCTCCCAAATAGTGCAAAGACCCCAAGATCAGGTCTTTCAACATCTCAATATATCATCAGTTAAAGTTGTCATGAGCTAATCCCCAAGCACCTCTGGCTGTGAACAGATAGGAAGGAGCCAATACATATATAATTCAAAGTAGCAGCTCTGATTGGGCAGGGTAAGGGTGAGAACTAAGGATCTAGCAATCATGGAGAAAATAATTTCCATCTGAGGCTACCCTTGGGCCCATTGGCTCCTGGATTTATTGTTTATTCTCATTCTAGTCCTGTCCTCCTGCACTGTTTCTCTTTTGTAAATGACAGCTGTTTTGTTGTTGTTGTTGTTACAGTATCTTACCATTTTTATTTATATTCAATCTTGTTTTTCATGTCAATCCCAGTTCCCTCTCCCTCCCTTTTTCCCCATTACCCATCAACTCCTACCTCATCCCCTTTCTGCTCCCCAGGGGAGTGTAAGGCCTTCCATGGGGGATCTTCAAAATCTTTCACATCATTTGAAGTAGGACCTAGTCCCTCTTCTCTGTATCTATGCTGAAAAAGTATCCCTCTATGTGTAATGGGCTCCCAAAGTCTATTTGTACACTAGAGATAAATACTGATCCACTACCAGAGGCCCCATAACTGCCAAGTCCTAACTCTAACTGGCATACACATTCAGGGTGTGGGTTGGTCCTATGCTGGTTTCCCACCTATCAGTCTGGGGTCCATGAGCTCCCCCTTGTTCAGGTCAGTTTTTTCTATGGGTTTCTCTAGCCAGGTCTTGACCCCTTTGCTCATTACTTCTCCTTCTCTGCAACTGGATTCCAGGAGTTCTGCTCAGAGTTTATTTAGCTGTGAGTGTCTGTGTCTACTTCCATCAGCTCCTGGATGAAGGCTCTAGGATGGCATATATGGTAGTCTACAATCTTATTATAGGGAAAGGGCTTTTAAGGTAGCCTCTGCACTATTGTTTAGATTGTTAGTTGGGGTCATCCTTCTAGAACCCTGAACATTTCCTTATTGTCAGATTTCTCTTTAGACCTATAATGGCTTCCTTTATTATGGTACCTCTTTTCTTGTTCTCCTGTATGTAGTGAGATAGTTCTGTGGCACTGACCACGCCCATTGGGGGTGGAGCCATGGACAGAGTGACCTGTGGAAGGAGGTCGGAGGGGGCCAGGAAAGGTGCTCTCTTTCTGGCGTGACTGGGACAGGAGAGGATCGGGTTGAATTTCCTGTTCATCTGTCTAGGTTGTAAGTTATTTCTCCCTGAATAAACATCTATTCGGCCTATTTGTTTATCCTGATCCTTATTTACCACGATACCTGTATTTTTCCCTAGAATCAGTCATACTGCTCTCTCATTTCCTCCTCTCCCCTCCTCTTCTTCCCTTCTCTTTCTCTTAATTCTCCTTCCACAGGCTCCCAATTTGCTCAGGAGATCTTGTCCATTTCCCTTCTCTAGAGGGCCATGTATGTCCCCCCTTAGAGGCTTCCTTACTTACTAGCTTCTCTGATGGGATGGATTGTAGGCTGGTAATCCTGTTCTGTCTAATATCAATATATGAACGAGTATATACCATAATTGTCTTTCTGTGGCTGGCTTACCTTACTCAGAATGGTTTCTTCTAGTTCCATCCATTTGCCTTAGAATTCCAAGATTCCATTGTTTTTTCTTTCTGTTGAGTAATACACATGTTCCACAAACACTGTGGAAGAAAAGTATCTTGTGATCAAGCTACCTGGCTTTGAGTTCACTGTCATCCCAATGTCTGACCTATGTTTTCTGATATATATATATATATATATATATATATATATATATATATATATCATAATTGATTAAAAAGCACCAGTTACTAATGATAAATGCCATTTCATTAAACCTGACATCCTCACCTATTGATAAAAACTCTACCTGGGGAAAATACAATGAATCTATACAAATACACAAGGGTCTCTAGGACTGGGTGTTATCACATGAGGCAGTTCTGGTCAGTTTGTTGCAGATAGAAGTGTCTTGGAATTTTCCAAGAGAGGTGTTATTTCTCTCCTAAAAGAGGACACATCTTTCCAGCACCACTATTTCTGTGGGTTTCATATCAGGACCAAACACCAAGCACCAAAGCAGTAAGCAAAAGCAAATTTTGAGGAATAATAGAAGGTGCAGAGGACTGGAGATATAGCTCAGTTGTGTAGTACATGCAAAGCCCTGCGTTCTATGGCAGGGAAAAAAGCCAAAATTGCAGTCAGAGCAGTCTTCTAAAACCAATACATCTAGTGGACTCCTAATTTCAGAACTCTTTTATGTAAGAAAAATGTGCCTTGTTTTTTGTTATTTTAATATTAACTCTGATACAAGGTCTCTCAGTTTACAATGTCCCTAATAGAATTACATCATTATTGTTGTGTACACAGATCTAGGAACTCTTTTATTATTTAGTATTTACAAATACCTGGTGGTATGATATATAATTATCCTAATGTTCTAATGGAGACTTAAAAAGAAGTTGAGGTTTGATCATAAAAAAAATTTTAACAAATAAATAACACAGTGCACTATAAAATAATAATGTAGTGGTATCAACATGCTGCTCTTGAATTCTATCTGTTTAATCCTTATTATAATACATTCTAAGATATACTATGATCACCTTTTCACAAACTATAAAACCGAGCCACGAGAAGGTTATATCTACAGTTTCAGAGTTGAGATTCAGTTCCAGCTCTTTCTTTCCACAAAACTCATACCTCTGAGACCTTAACAAATCCTACCTGAATTCCTGCATTTCTGAAAGACCTCACGTCCTTCAGTGTCTCACTCATGCTTCTGTGGCATAAACGATTTTCCTCTAACCTATTTCTGGCTAAATTTCACTTATGGTTTTTATACCACAACTAAAATATATCTTTTTGGCAACTTTTCTTGCTTGGGCCCCACAGACCATGAGATGCATTTGCTTTATAACAGTGCTAGCTCCGTTCCTTATGTCTTGTTTAATCATCAAGCTAAACCACCCAATATTCTTTTAATCATGGGAAGTCCTCTTTGTCTACTATCTATTCTAAGTTTGTAGCTTATACTTGACATTTAGTCAAAAGTATCAGAGTTGAATGTCTTTTGTTTTAGTTTGGATTCTTCAGGATACTTGGCGTAAGAGGGGAATGGTTAGCTTCATTCTAGGAGCTCAATGTGGGTCGGTTTACACCCTTCTGGTGGAGTTCTGTTGGCTCTTTCAGCATCAAGTACAACACTAGAGGGCCTCTTAGCCCAGAGGGCTTCCCAATCCATGGCAGAGAGGTGAGGAGGAGGAGGGGATGGAGGGAAGGAGGGGGCAGGAAAGGAAAATCTCTGAAAGGATAGCAATGCCTCTGGAAGGCAAAGCCTAGACATGTGGTGGGAGTGGAAGAAATGTGGAATTACAAAAAAGAATCCCTCCCACGGATGTCTAAAAATGATGCTCCTAGCAGCTTTGGGTATCACAGTTGTGCAGGCAGAAAAGCATTTGATTAGCTCTCTGGCATTATCTCTTGGGTGTGGGTGTCTTGGAAATCTGTGAGCACAGTGTTCATTCCAGATAATCGACTGGGCATTGTTCTCTACATGCTACACTGCAAAGCCAAAGTCAGACACTTGAAATCAATGTCTCTCTCAAGGTTAAGAACATAGTGCTATGGTTATTTTACACTTAGCATTTGACAACAAGATCATAAGATTGAAATTTTATTTAAAAATAAAATTTCTGAATGTTCAAGAATGAAGAGAACCCCCCCCCATCTTTCATCCTCTGTATAGCATTTCTTAGAGATTTGCAGTTAGCTTTCTTCCAACTGTGTTCTATATGGGGGCAGATAAATCATTAGACTTGGTCCATTTAGGTTCCTTGTGATTTATAGTGTGCTGCGAGGTCTGCAAGACTGCACAGTATGGTCCCCATAAAGAATCATATTCTGAGTGATTTTCATTGCCAAATAAAAGAGCTTTCACCCCGTATATAAGTAGACACACCGACTACAGGGAATATGTTCTTCAATGTTGCTTGGTGTCTCTGTCAGCTCTGTGTCTTCTGACTTATCAGTGCTTCAATTTCTCTGTCTAATTCATCACTAATGACAATTAACACTTTTCAATCACAAGAATACTCAACAGATTTATTGGTTGCATTTCAATTGACTGGCAGTGACTGCACGAATTTTGTTTTGAGGCAGCAATTGCAAGTCTGTATATTACTTAGTGGTAATGCAAAAATTGCGATTCTTCTAAAAGTCCATGTAATACGTTTCTCAGTTTTTGAAAATTATGTGATCTTTATTGCAGCTGTTCAAATTTTCTACATTAGTCTCAACTGAGCCAAGATAATACACAAACAATTGGCTATGGCTCTATGTATTCTGCCAACTTTTTCTACAAAACTGAATTGCAGGATTTGACAGTATTTTGCTGATGCTTGGAATGAGCAATGTCTTCAAGGAGAAGCAGGGATTAGACCCAACATTCAAACATCAACACACAGCTCCCAAATCATCTCATGTTCACAGTCATGTTCTGACCAACAGATATGGGAAAGTACCACAATTGATACTTTCAGGACAGCAGTGCGCTCTGGTTAAGAGATATTTTAGCAATATTTGTTGGAGCCAGAATCTAATTTTGTATCTTCTGAGCTGCTTGAAACAAGGCATACTATTGCCTTCCTACCTCTTCATCCACCCGATGTGCTAAAGGAAGACAGTATCATTTGTCTCAACTGTGAAGAATCTTCCATTATTGTTGCCATCATCGTTGTCAGTTATCATCTTTCCCCTCTGTAGGCTTGGACTGACCTCATATACTGATGGATATTAATAAGACTTCATACAAAAACCACTGCATGATTCAGAGTGTATAACAGTGTTTAATGAGCAATTATGATTCATATTGCATTCTACAAATCAAGGAGTTCAAAATAATCACATGATTGTCCAGAAGCTTTATGTTTATGGCAGCAGAAATGGGCTGAAACCACATGCCTTGGGTTCTAGTACTTATTCTATGCTCACTAAAAAGAGAAAACTATGGTGGAAACTCCTAGAAAATATGAAAAGGGAAACTTAAGTAGAATATATTTAATTAGAAGAAATAAAATATACTCTAAATTTTCATTAATTTACTTTCAATATAATTTGAGATGTTTCTTTACAAGATTCCTTGACTTAAGAGATATTTTCTTTATAATACCTACATGAGGTAATTCAAGTTCAATGTAGCACCATGAGTCACAAATCTTAATGTTATATTAAGTAACTAAGAAAATGCATATCCTTTTAATCCAGCCTAGATTCTAGAAAGATCAACTTCAAGTAAACCAGTGACTTTAGCACAGGATGGATAAGTTTTGTAATGGAACTGTGTGAATGAGGCTTTGGAACTCAGAGGAAGCTAAGATCATCATATGCAGAGTGTAGAAGGGCAAGGGACTCTTAGAGTCGTGGACAGTGAATGTGAGTTGAAAAAACAAAACTATAAACACACTGCAATAGAAACCACAGCCTGTGCGAAGAAGGGTTCACTGGAAAGGGGGCAGGATTCTCCAGGGAGCTGCCAGGAAGCCTTTGAGACAGTTGCTTGGTAACCATCCCCCACAGTTGGCTGCTGTGTCTGAGTCACTCAATCCCCTTGGCTGCCCAATCCATTTCCCACCCCCATATGATGAGTATTTTGAGTGGATTTTAATTCTAGAACAGCAGATATCAGTGGTGGTCTGTAGAAGAGACTGCAGCCAGCCTTCCCAAGCAGCAATCGCCCTTCCCAGGTGCCCAGGCCAGCTTGCATGTGCACCACATGTGCAGTAGGCATTTCCTCCCTGAGCCAAGCCAGCAAGCCTGCCTCAATGCCCAGAGACACCATGAGGAAAGGACATACAGCACAGTCAGCCGCCTGAGCCAATAGCACCTTGGGAGCGGGTATAAAGGCGAGTCTAACTTCCTTAATAAATGAGTCTACAGCATGCTCTGGTACTCACAGACTCCTGATGCCTGAGTCATTGCTGCATCTTCTCACCCCCTCCCCCAAGGGGTGTCAGAGTAGGGTAACCTGCAACACTGGTTGTGACATTATCCTCCTGGTCATTCATCTCTCCTTATGTCCTGGGGTAAGCTCCTGCTGTCTAGGCACCCACTGAATGCCCGATCCACCGCCACTCGGGTGGAATGCCTTGAGATGAAAATCACCTTTGAAAACACTGTTTTATGGTTAACAATCAGTTTTAGAAGAATTAAAGTGTAAACTCAAAGAAGAAAAGATCCTGAGAACACTGGGAAGTGCAGTTCTCATAGGGGATTGGAGTGGGGAGAAAGAGGTAGAGGAATGAAAATGCAAAGGAAAGAAGAAAGAGGAAAAGAGAGAGGAAGGAGGAGAAGAAGAAGGAAAGAGAATAAAACTAAAGAGAGATGGGAAGAGAAAGAAATACAGAAAGAAGAAGAAACAACAAAAAAGAAAGGAGAAGAAAAGGGAGGGAGGTGGATTCAAAGCACTGGAGATCGTTCATTACGTCCTATGTGTTTTCTTGATATTGTGTCTTCTTCCTGTGTGAACAACTGCTGGCATATCAAGAACTGTTCTGGAGCCCAGCAGAGAAGAGAACTTACAGTAGGTGTTGTGCTTTACTGCAGTCACTGTGTCTGTAGATTTGGGCCAAAAACAGTCTGCTACTTGCTTTCAGAGAAGGATGGAGATTCTGCTAGTGAGTCACAGGGTGATAACCAGAATTGGGTAAACCAAAATGGTCAGCGTAATGTCTAGTGTTCCTGGTACAACCTTGTAGAGCTAGGGAACTGTGGGTGGGAGTTGCCCCCATCTGCCTCCATCGCTTTCTGTTCCACATCACTTCTGTCCCTCTCCACCCCCACAAGCACATGCATAGCAGAAACTATTTCCAGCTTGCTTGCAAAGACAGAAATCACAGGCAGCCACAAAAGAGGTAGGGAAAGAAACTGTTGAGAGAGTGGACCACAGGTCAGGAAAGGAACCTTTAGGCCACATTTTATTCTTCCCATTTTTTTTTTTTTTTACTTCACTGATGGGTCCTAAAAGAGGAAAAACAACAGAAAGGAAGTAAGGAAAAGAGGGACATAAGGGTTGTAGGGGGACTGTTGTGTGAAAAGGAGGGATCAGCAGGAAGGAAAGGAAGTAAGGAGGGGGGAGTAGAGACTCCACAGGGCTTTGTGGACAAGTATACTGTACGTTTTTAAAATTAGATGACACATGTAAAAGTATAAATTCCTAATATGTCTCTTTCCATTAAAATGTTTAATTTTAACCAAGTGAAGGAAATTTATCTACTTGAAACACATTTATTAAAACAAATTTTGAGAACACAAATATCTTCAGAATTTTAGCCATTAGCTGGGTTGTAACAGTTTCCAAAAGAGAGGCAGTGTGTCCCCATCAAAGAGAATTCCTTCTCTGAATTGTAGTTGAATGCCTACTGTATGTTTCCTAGAGACTATCATCAGCCAACTAAGACCTGGGGTTGTAGTCAAGTGCTATTCTTTTTTGATTCATATGTTGGGGAGGAAATGAGTCATGTTGATTAAGGGGCTGAAGCCACCTACTCGTGCAAATTATGTGTGAGCCAGGGGAGAGGAGGAGCTAACTGCTTTTTGATGGATATTCTGTTTTCAAGGCACAGTGGGCCTCAGAGGCTGCCACTCTTAGTGTCTTGGTTTAATTAGAGCTACTGTCAACTCTGCAGAGAAATGGTGTGTATGTGTGTGTATGTTCACCTGAGCTGGAATTTAGATCCCTTGCAAATATTAGCCATGTTTATGTCATCTTTACTAACTTAGTTTAAGAGACTGAATGGCAGACACTCATTATAGCAATGAAAATAATGGATATTATTTGCTTTATGTTCACTATATCCTTTCAATATCTTGTCAGTAGATATTTATAGTCTCTGTAAAAATAATCCTAAGGAGGTTATGGGCAAACTTTGTCTCAGGACTACTTATCTCTAAAATATGTAGCCTTCTCAATTTGATTTTTTTGTATTGCAATGTGAAACCCACCATCATTTAAAAATATTCCTGTGGAATTCAGGCAAGGGAGTGGGATAATTTATTCAGGTTTCACAAACCTGTCATGTAAAGTGTTTCAATTTCAGCACTACTCAATTTAGTACATGGTTTTATATTTTTACAAATTGTTCTGCTTTTATGAAGACCAATTCTTGAGGGCAACATGGTGTGTTTTTAAATTAACTTTTCTTGTATCATCTCCTGTCCAAACATGAAAAAAAGGTAGGCAATCTAACCATAGTAAAGTCAAGGATGTCAGGTGTGGAGCCCATAGAATCATAATTTCCACCAGAATTATATTTTTAGTTACATACAAAGTGATTATTTCTTAGTTCTTTTTTTTTTCTAGTATCAAACTGGCTTACTATCCTAACCCATCACTTCTTTGATATGTGGAATTTGAAGAGCTCAGTTACATCATGGCTCTTACTGGATTCTTAGTTCTTTTGTCAGTGATTCTGGCCCTTGGCTGAAGTAACTAATTTGAAAATAGCACATAATAAAAAAAAGCAATAAAATTCTAAATTTAAAAAAAGAAAAACAAGTAAAATGATATTCTTTAAATAATTCTCTTGGTCAAAATGGGTAATTTCCAAGGAATCAAGGAAAGGAAGTCATATAGATGAAAAAACAATACCTTGATGAAGGGAATAGTATAATGTAGAAAATAGTTAATGGCCTTGCTGAGGGATGCTACATGAATTTATCAAAGAAAATGTAGGGTAAAAAAAATCTAGCTCCTTTGTCATCAGCACAAAAGGTAACTAGGGCCTTGGGAGATATCTCAGTGAATATAACCCTAGCCATGCGGGAGCAAGGACCTGTGTTCTAATCTCCAGAACCCATGATAGTGAGATAGTGCACATCAGAAATCCATGGCTTTGACAATGGGATAAGAAGCAGAGGTAAGAGAATACCTAGGAGCTCATAGGCCAACTGTTTGGTTCATGCATCTACAAAGAGCATATACTTTACCTCAATCATGATGTGAGGCAAGGAAAAGTTTGAACTCAGGTTGCCTGCTGTTCTCCACATATATGCTGGGTCATATATGAAAACACACATCATCCATTCGTGTATGCAAATACATATAACTCCCACACACAGGTGGAGGTGCTGATATCTTCTCTCTCCAGGAATGTTGCCAATGAGATGAGGAGGATGCCCCTAGGGTCCTGAGACTGAGTGTTCCCAACACCTGGACTGTCCAGCGAGTCCAGCAGTTCAATAGTGGGAGAAGAGCCAAGCTTGGCTCCTACACCAGAATCACCTTTTTCACACTTTCCTTGTAGACTGCTATGGAAATCTCACTTATTAAGTGCCTGTGTGCTTTTGTGTTCAAAAGTTTAGGATACTGACATTCCTTATGACAATATCCTTTTGAAATACACTTCTTCTTTTCAAAGACATAAAAACATTTGATAATCTTAAGTTTTACCAAAACTATTTTATGTTAGGAAACTTGAATCTTTTGATTATTAATTTAGAGCAGAGACATATGTCAATTTGTGCTTATGAAAAATGATCCCCCAAGTTGATGGTCTCTGAAAGTTTTCTAATCTAAAATGTTCATGATTAAAAAAGCTTTCCATTTTGGCTATTTTAAAATTAAAGTCATTCAAAGTAACTGTCTTAGAATCTTTTCACTAGACTGTGAATTTATCCTTTCTCTTCCATGGTATTATTTCATGATCATTTCATTACCATAGAGTGGTAATGGATGTTTTTGGGGTATAAAGTTGACAGGGAAATGTCAACATTGTGAGTTGATGTGGCAGCAGGCAGATATAAAGGGTTTGGTACCACTCATTACAACATCTTATTTATGACTTTGAACGTCCAATTTCTTGTTCCTATAAAATGGAGATATTGACATTATTAATATTGTTATAATAAATAATGATAATGTATTTAAAATACCAAACAGAACAGTTCATTGTGTGCTCATGTCCGCTAGTGGCTTGTATATTTGTATGAGAATGTGTGTGTGAAGGGTACAGGTTGAGGTCATTGGCTCAATTACTTTTTGAGACAAGATTTTCCAGGGAGCTTGAAGCTCATTGGTTTAGTTAGATTGTCAGGACAATGAAATTCATGGATCCTATTGTCTCTATCTACTCTCCAGCACTGGGGTACAGGAGCATGTCATCACACCCAGCTTTTTACACGAGTGTTGGCAACTCATATGAACTCAGGCATGATAAGCATCTTGCTGAATGAGTCATCATCTCAGTGCTTGACATACTATTTTTCCTTCTATGGATAATTCTGGTAAGAGGTCAGACATTGAGTGGTCATTGAATAAATACTCTAATTATCTGGTATGATTCTGCCAAGGATCTTTGTATTTATTATCTTAAAGGGAGGCATTATTTGCCCTTTAGTTCTTTCTGAAGCGGGTTATTTTCAGTACCTTCTACAATTATCCACGTTAATTATGTGGCAGAACAATTGATTCAGGAATTTAAAATCCATGTCTAGGTTTGGGCTCTGATCTTGATTCAGGTTTGTGCTGGTTAGATGGATGGGGACCAGGGAATAAAACACTCCATGAACCAGACTCTTTAAAATATTCTCATTGGATTCTGTCTCATTTTCTGTGCTGAGGATGACCAGAATATGGATTATGTGTTCTAGAATGGAGATCCTAGACCACTGTGAGAAACAATAGAAGGCTACACTCTCCACCAGATTAACAATGCTGAGAATTTTCTTAAAATTCCATAAGGATTTTTTTAAATGTTTTCTATAAACGATTTCCACCAATAATAGCTGATTCTTATTGTAGGTTCAGGTTTCTAAACCTGGTCTTATATCAAAATCCTGATGTGAGAAACCTCAGAAAGCCATATCAAGTGGTACATTCAAAAGAAACTCATACATACAGGAGTTAGAAAAATGAAAGCAGGCCAGTCCAGACACTCAGTCACAAACCAAAATTACTCGAGAGTTAATTGTGGTCAATTGTCTCTGAGAAAAATGCCTTCTAATGCAGAGGGAAATGAATAGGTGCTAGTTATGTACCTAAAGTACACTAAGACCATGCAGAAAACTAAGCTCACTACACCTCCATTCAGAACACAAATATAACATGCTTCTTCTTTAGAACAAAAATCTGACTTAATTTTATAAGCTCTGTAAGAATAAAGGCACAACAATAGACATTTTTAGAAATTCTGGATTTGTTATCATGTTGATGAAAACCTATAAATTTGAGCTGAATATAGTAGAGAGGGGTGCAATACACCTCGTTTCTAGAAGGAAACTGCTTGGGAAAGCATGCAATTCAATGCCCTAGTTTTTGACAGCCAGTCTGGGAAAATGTCATACAGTGATGCCAGGGAAATTGCCAATCTTCTACAAAAGAAAACTGTGGAGGCTTAGAGTGCACTGGGATGTGAAGACATGAAAGCACTTGGATCTTCTATAGAAACGCAAGGCTCTGCTGACACCCCCTTCCTTGTCCACATCAATCAAACACAGTTTTGTCAAAGCTGTTCTAATTTACTCTCTAACTAATCATGACTTCTGATGAAATATGGTCATGGGAATAGGGCTGGAGAAGCAAATAACAACTGCAATTTTAGAGATTTTCCTTTCAATTTTGTTTTAAATACATTTGACTAAAATATATTTCAACAAATTTGCCAACTTTTTCAGTGTCTTAGAGTTACTGGCATTGAGATAAAACACCATGACCAAAATCAAGTTTTGAAGGAAGGCTTCATTTGGCTTATGTTTCCACTTCACTGATCATCACTGAAGGAAGTCTGTTGATGTAGTTTCTGTCCTGCCTGGTCCCATAGCTGCTTTTCTCCAAATAAACACACAGAGACGTATATCATTTATAAACTGTTTGCCCGATGGCTTAGGCTTCTTACTGACTAGTTGTCTCTTAGTTATTAACCAGTAACTATTAATCTATGTATTTCTACATGACCTTTCTTACCAGAGAAGGCTATAACATGCTACTTCTTCAGTGTCTGCATGATGTCTCTCTTGAGACCTCCTTCTGTGTCCTCTTCCCAGAATTCTCCTTGTCTCATAGTCCTGTCTATACTTCCTGCATGGCTACTGCTAATCAGTGTTTTATTCATCAACCAATAGCCGATTTATAAATACAGAAGGACATCCGTCATCAGAAGTTAGAACATGAACTTAAGCAGGAGCTGATGTAGAGGTTATAAAAGAATTTCTTTATTGGCTTGCTTGTCCTTGCTTTTTCAACCTGCTTTCTTTAGAATTTAGGACCATCAGCTCAAGGATGACACCACCTACAATGTGCTGGGCCTTCCCCTGTCAATCATGTCAATCACGAAAAAACCCTTGTTCATGGGCAGGGCTGCCACATGAGACCATTTAGTCTTTGATGCCACAAGAGGCCATGTTGATATCTGTGGTCCTTTCTTGGCCCAGGGGGCCTGTTAGTGTCTGAGGTCCATGGGGACACCAGAGGCCATATAGATGTCTATAGTATTTGCAGCCACAGGGAAATCATGTGAAAGTCCATGATTCCTGCTGCCAGTGGATGTTATGGGCAAGAAAGCATATGTTTCAGTGGTATTGATGACTCTAGATTCTTAATTGTGAATGAAAGAAATTGAAGGCTTTTGCAAAACATTTTCCATTGACTCTCCTAAGAAAAAAGAAGCAGTCTAGACAAGAAAACTTTGGGAAAGTCTGTTAAAATTGTGGTAAAGATACTGAAATGTAGCTCTTCACAGGTGTTGGTTTCTGGTGGGAGGATGGGGAAGGACTCAGTTATCTTTAAGACACTAAAATTTGATATACTCCAATAGTATATGGGCAACAGAAATTGTTCTTGGTGTTTTTTTTTGGGGGGGGTGAGAAGGGGAGAGAAGGCCAGGATGGTAGGGTAGAACTAAGAGGAACGGGAAGTAAATATGAGAAGAATGCTTTGTATGAAATTCCCAAGTAATCAATAAAAATATTAGGTTAATATAAAAAAGCAAAAAGAAAAGAAAAAGCCCTCTGCCAGATTTTATGGAGGCATTGTCTTAGTTGAGGTTGCCTCCTTTCAGATGACTCTAGCCTGTGTCAGGTTGACTAAAACTAACTATCACGTACAGTAAATCCATTTGTCTCTGAAAACACAGAAAACTACAAATGTGTTTACATGTATGCATTCAACTACAGGTTTTTAATGTTATGTTTATTTGGTTCTTGGCAACAATTTGGGTGGCTAGCCTTTTTTCCCATGTGAAGAAGTCAGAAGGAAAAACAATTATTTTTTAGGTCCACCAATTGTTTTAATGCAATGATTCTTCATAGAACTTTTGTTCACAAATTTTAGAGTTTGGCTTCATTGAAATGTAAGAAGCAGTGTACATTTTAGGTAGAGTATCTGACTCCATTATATCTGAATTGTGGACTACAGTTTGGACAAAGACAGAAAAAGTCAGGAAACATCTGAGAAAAACTGGTTACATAGAGTCTTGAGTTTTAATTAGAATCTCTTGGATTTGCTTCTTTTAATCATCACCATCTAAAGTGGGATGATGGAGTCTATAATTTTCTCTCCTGATGTTTACTCTGACCTCCACTTCATCATATTCTTTATCTGTTTCCTACTTATATTTCATGGCTATGAGTCACATCTCCTAGGAAATTTTCAAATCTTTTTTAGTAGAGAATAACTTTGTTTCTCAAAAAGAAAATGCTACTAAAATACTTGAAAAAGCTGTCTTGCTTTATAGAAGCAAAGATTCAGGTTGTTTTGAGAAACTTAAGACCATGATAGGTGTTCTATAGGAAAACCAAAGTAGGAGACAGTGTATAGAGTCAGGGAATTTTGCTGAACAGAGTACATTCCATGCTTCCTTCATGCAAATGAGGTCTTCCTTCATCTGTTTTCTAATTTTCCAGCTCATTTCCTGTCACTCACCATATGACACTGACTATTCTAACAGTATATATAATATTTCTCTGCATACTATGCTGGAATTGAATGAGGGAGATGTATTTTCCTACAGTCAAAACTGAGATTTTCTTATAAAAGGCAGAACCCTCATGGAGGATACAAGTGACTAGATACAAAAAGAAAAGTGGCCCTTCAGACCTGTCAAAATTTTTGTTATCATAAATGCCACCAAACAACGTGGGAGACATGTAATTTCCCTGGCTTTTTTTTCTTCCTACCCTTCATTCTTCTATCAGCAACTTCTAGTATCCTCACTAATTGCCTGTTACTTAACATTTGAGCTGGAATTAGAGTGTTCTCAGAGAGTCAAAGTAGCGCTAAAAAGAGGTGAGTAATAAATAAAGCAACATGTGAATGAAATTACAAACTGTTTTAGACTTATTGCCAAATAGTCCAAAATTTGGAGGGAAATTCAAATAATTTGCTTGGGAGGTGAATCTAGAAATTAAATGGAAAAATGACATTGAGACTGCATGGAAGTTGAACAGCCAACATTTAGAAGTGGGATACTCTGTGAGCAACCAAGACTCAGTTATATTAGAGCTATCAAGGGAGTGCATGGAAAAAACAAAACAAAACAAAACAAAACAAAACAAAACAAAAACCCCTCACCTTTGGCCCGGAGGTGTAATTGAACTGCAGTGAACATGTGCTAGCTTTCACTCATCGTTGGCTGAGAATAGCTCTTGGGAGAAAATACCCAGGCGGCACTTTCTGCTTTCTCTGGGCATGAAATGAATGTATTCCTATGATCACAGAAAGCCTACTGGCTGAGACGCACAGCCTTAGTGCAAGAACCAGTCAGAATTCTAGGAATAACGATAGCAGTGAGACGACAGTACCCCTGCTGTGTCTCAAGGTTCCAGCCCGAAACTTTACCAGAGAGCCCTCATTATGTTTGTCATGCCAAATCTATAATCTACACACATATTCCTTAAGGAAGAAGATATTTTTATTCTAAATTCTACCTATCTGCCCCAAAGTTCTTAATACAAACAAAATGTTAAACAAGTGCCTCAACTCTATTAAACCCAATTCCTATTTTCATAGCAAATACCTTGAAATTTCAATTCAGTATCCTAAAGTAAAAATAGAATAACTTACTGCTTTGTATTACCTGTGTCCATCTAAAATGTGTATGTTGCATCAGTATCACAAAATGTGATATATCTAAAAATAGGGCATTTAAGAAGGTTACCAAATGATATAATAGTGTGGAAACCTAGTTAGAGAAGACTGTGGCCTGAAAAGATAAACTTTCCTAGCATCTTCATACTATGAGTAATCTCACCAGAACACAGCACCGCTGGCCCTTACTCCTCTTGTTTCCAGCTTCCAGTGTTTAAGTAAGAATCTTTTAAATCACTTAATCTATGGCATTGTGTTATGGCGATTCAGGCTGATTAAGCAAGCACTTGTTTACATATGCTTTGTACTTGAAAAAGTAAGCATTATGATTATTATATCCTAATTCTAATAAAAATAAAAAGAATCAAATAATTTATAATGAAATAATATTTTCTTATAAAAGAAAATCAGACATTAATACAAACAGAAGAGGTAGTAGTGCATTATATACTTGTGATAATAACAGACATTGGTATCCAGCGGGCAATTCCAGATAACATGCAGGTTCCTAAGTACTTGGATTTGAATGAGGTATTGTACATGTGTACATAGCTGCTAGCATAAACAGGGGCAGTTCATGAAAAGATGCTAAAAGATTCCAAGGAGGGAGAAGAGAACTGGAGCAGGGAAAAGGGAGTTTAGTTAGCTCAAATAGCTCTTCTCTAGAAGTTTTGAAGGTTTTTTTTTTTTTTTTTTTTTTTTTTTTGTCATTAACAAGGAGATTTCCAGTCATTTGCACAGAGTGGGCTTTCTGGCAAATTCTCATCTGGTACATGTAGTTCTACAAACAGCTTAATGCATCATATGCCTCATTAGCATCTCAAATCTCTACCCAGAGGTGTGGGTTGAGTATGATGTATCATGGGCCACCTTCACACATCCAAGAGTTTCTCTCTCCTGCATTAGTTGCTTCAGCCAGTTGTATTTGGCCCTGAGAAGGGGAGGCTGTCCAGTTTTCTTACTTATCACAGGTTTCTTTCATGTTTGTGGAGGCTTGTGTGAAGCCCTCTAATTTTTTTTCTCTCTCTACACTCTTTTCTCACTTAGTACCTACTATAAAATACAATTTTAAGAGAAAAGTAAAGCATTAACCTGAATAGTGTTACAATCTTACTCTTGATCATGGAAACACGATAATATATAGAGTTACAGTGCATGGACTCCATATGAACACAACAGTAAAACACAGAATGACACAGTTCTGTGTTGTTACATTTATATTCTTTTCAAAATGCAAATCTCAATGTACTTACAAAGAAAATGATTTTTTTTAACTCAGTAAGTTAATGGCACTTCTGAAGAGTTATTTACAATAAAATAAGATGTGTGTGTGTGTGTGTGTGTGTGTGTGTGTTCTCAAACATGCATTATACATGTATTGCTAGTCAGAAATTATTATTAGGCTGCAATACTATTGAGACTGGACCATTCCATTATTAGCACTTGTGAAAACAAGAGTGAAAATTGCAGAATGATACCAGGGGCCTGGTGGTCTTGCTACCTTCTTACTCTCCTAAAACACATGACGAGGCAGTCCCAAGTGACTTCATTAGGGTTACCTAAAGGAGCTGAGTGACTCCAAGGGCATTGTATCACTAAGAGGTTCCATTTCAGAACAGAAGAGTCACATTCTGAATAGTCCACATGCCTACCTGATTACTTTCCTACCTTTTATATGGTCTTATCCCACAAGACTAGCTGCATGGGCAGAAGTGAGTAAAGGCTAGAATATCAGGTGTTAACCTCATCCAGAAGACAGGATGGACCTAGCTACTCAGCTACCAGCCTTCTTTCCTTCTTACTTTGTTTCCATGACTCTGGAAAAGTGTCTGTATGTCATCACAGCATCTGCTTTATGGCAGCAAAGGTCACTCAGGAAAGGCCAAGCCCCGTTCACTCTTCAAAACAATGAAGACAGAGAGTGAGAAGGGATTTTGCATATGCTTAGTAACTTCTACTGTTCCCTTAAAACTAAAACAACTATTACTTCATGTATATTACAAACCACACTTTCCTGAATACTTTGTGCTCTCTCTTTAGTTACAAGTGCTTTTCTCTAATGTAAATTCAGAGAAGTGGAATTGTTGGTCCTTGAAATGTACTCATCTCAATGAATTCAATGAATATTTTTGTACAAAAAAAAAAAGTTGCCTTGGAAACAACACACACAGATCCCACTAACCAGAAAAATTCACCTGACAAAGTTGGAAGGAGGTAATTTGGAGACTTAGGGGTGAGCAGTAAAAAGAGACCTGGGAAGATGAGTCTTACTGCAAAAGTTTTCTCCGAGAGTCCTGCTGTGAATGAGATAATGGGTTTGAAGTGAACAACTGACCTCCTCATTCTTAACAAGCAGAATGAAATGTTTCCCTCATTTTATTTTACTAGTGTTTTTAATTGAAATAGAATTATAACACTTCCCCCATCCTTTACCTCCCTCCAGCACCTCCTCATTAATCTGCTTGAAACTCCTTTAATGCTCCAACTCTAGATAGCCTCTTCATCTCTCTCTCTCTCTCTCTCTCTCTCTCTCTCTCTCTCTCTCTCTCTCTCTCTCTCTCTCTCTCTCTCTCTCTCTCTCTCTCTGTGTGTGTGTGTGTGTATGTGAAACCTGTTGGGTCTGTTGTTTGTTAGTATGTGGCTTCAGGGCTGACCACTCTGCACTGCAGAACCAATAAAGATACCCCTAAGAGAGCTAATTGTGCTTCTCACAGCAGTCAATAGTTGCTTGTATTTCTTTGTTCAAGATGTCACAAAATGCCTCACTTCTCAATTAATATGTCCATTAATATCATAGTTGTTCCATGTTTATGCAGCTTTTCTAAGACAGACTATATCACACTGTACTTACTGGTATTCTAGATCTTACAATCTTCCTGTTTCCCATTCCTCAGTGTTCATTGAGCCCCACATACAGAAGTTTTGATATTAATGTATCCATTGTGACTGGGCTTCTCATGATTCCCAGTTGTGGTCCCCTGTGATCATCCATTTTATAAAAAGAGAAGCATCTTTGATGAAGGTGGTAGCTACACTTATCTGTGGGTAGAAGGATATGATTTAGAATGTAGTAAGAGTACAAAGCTGTTTTAGCAAAGTGGTGGGAGTCGATTCTTTTCTAAGGTCAGCGACATCACTATCCCAATTTTAAAATTACAGATATTAAAATTCAAGAGGATTTTAGTTTCTAAGGATTCAGGGTATTTGAACGGTTGTTCACTTGTTGTGTGGTTTTAAAGTTGAGTCAAGTTTTATGGTACTAAAATGTTTTGAGTGAAAGGTACTTTTCTGTTACTACTTTTTTTTTTTCTTTAGGTCAACTTTTGAGTTTTTATTAACTTATTGGATCAGCTGGTGAGATCTCAGTCTGACTTCTCTCCCTCTCTCTCATCATTATTCTATTGCTGTGAAGACACATCATAACCATGGAAACTCATTTAAGAAAAAGAATTTCATTAGGGATTGCTTAAAGTTTCATAGATTTAGTTCATTATCATCATAGCAGGGAATGGGGTGTCATGTAGGCAGATACAGTGCTGGAGAAGTGGCTGACAGTTCAACATCCATATCTGCAGGCAGCAGGAAGAGAGCCATTGGGCCTGACTTGGGCTTTTGAAATCTCAAAGTCCATCCCAGTGACATATCTCTTTCAACAAAGCCACACCTTCTTAATCCTTCTCAAGGAGTGCCACTCCCTGACTACTAAGCATTCATTATATAAGCTTATTCATTCATTATATAAGCTATTCAAAGCATCATTCTCTCTCTCTCTCTCTCTCTCTCTCTCTCTCTTTCTCTGTGTGTGTGTGTGTGTGTATGCAAAGTTGTGTGTCTTGGAGGGCAGAGGAGAAACAGATGCCCTCTTCTATTACTCTCTATCTTATTCCTTTGAGACTGAATCTTCCTAAATCCTGAGTTATGCTGGTGGCTAGCAAGCTTCAGCAATCCTTCTGTATCAGCCCATCACAGCCACAGACCCTTGGGATTACAGAAGTTCTCAGCTATGGTCAGCTTTTGACTGGAGCTCTGGCGGTTTGAACACAAGTCCTTATGCTTGTGCAGCAAGTGTTTTTACTCTCTGATGCATCTCTTCAGGCCCCTTCATTTCTAGCACCTGTATAGCAGATCATGGCTATCCATATTACGAATATCAGTTTGAAGGTATCTTCTGGCCTCTATAGCCACCAGGCAAGCATATGGTGTCCAAACAAAACAACCATAACACCTAAAATAATAAATTTTAAAAATTAAACAAAATCTCCCAAACAAATATTTCTAGTAGTCCCATGAGACATGGCCAACCATCTCACTGTGAGTTGTGACTCACAGAATATATATATATATATATATATATATATATATATATATAATAATACACAACACATTCAGAACAAACATATATATTGAATATACAACACACAGAAAACAAACAATAAATCCATAGCAAATATGTGTAACACAACACTCATATATATTATACACAAGACACTTTTATGTATGCATACACAAGAATGCCAAGTATACCACACACAAAGCATACACACATTTACAGGTGGACACAGCCCTTTCACTGATATTTTATACTTCACATATTTTCCCCCTTTGTAAAATGAAAGTACTTATGGCTGCACCTTTCTGGTATTTAAATTAGTCTACATAAAAATCCTGAAGTCACTCATCTTCCAGCCTTTGCTCAGTCTCCTTGGTAACCTCCCTAGCAACATGCTTCTTTAAAAGGGAATCTCAAAAAAAGTTGCATAGGACCATATTCATCATAATTATCTTAAGAACACTGGAAAATATAAAACAAAGACTCACATCACAAATGTAAACTGGCTTCCCTTGGTTTCCTTCATGTAGTATTCTTGCTTCCCTAGGATCATTCAATCTCTACATTTCCCTCAGAGCCATATTAATAAACAAATTACTCTATCATTTTTAGACTAAGACCCTTGACTTAGTATTATTTAGTCTCCTTCCTGTGCAGCCCACATTTTGCCAGGACTTCAATACTACCCAAAGTCTCTGTTGGTATCTCTGTATTTATTCTCTCCTTTGAATCCAGCTGCCAAGCCTTGCACTTGCTCTGGCCTGTCAAGGTCATAACCCTTGCAAGAACTTGTCATTTGTCCCTCCTTCAGATATTTAGGATGCCCCTCCTGCATACTGTGTGGGTAAATGCTCCATGACCACTACGACTAACCTGCATTATTTGTAGTGGAGTTTGATTTTATCTAATGTTTCATACTTTTTGCTTATGCATTTACTATTTAGTACATTTTTATGAAGGGGAGGATATTTCTTCACTATTGCTTTATGCCCATCATTTAGTATAGAGGTGGACTGAATAAATTAAATGGCTTAATTGCCAATGTTTCTGTGGTGCCTCCCATACATCAAGCTTTCCTGAAAAAAAAAATTGTTTGCTTTGGGGAATACTGACAAAATGAATGGCAGTCATAGAGAATGAGACCCAGCGCCCCAGTCATCCTGGAAGCAATCACTCATGCATTAGGGACATCCCAGATTTAATTTGAGAGCCAAATTGGGATTCTGGAAGACAGTTGAGTTAACTGTAATTAGACTGCAGAAATGGGAAGGGCAATTTGTGCTGTTCTGCTCCTTGCTGTCATGCATAAAACATGTTTGCTTGGACTTTGCAAAGTTAGCACACTGGAGTCAAAAGCAAAGGCTTCTCTAAGATGGAGAGTATGTGAGATTAAAGAGATGATTGTAGATACCAGAGAGGTCCTCATAAGACAGAAACAGAGGTCTCTAACAGTTTCAGTTTCTGTTTCAATCTTCCTTTCTCAGAAATGGTGCTAGACACCGAACATTGGCTGACTACATTATGGGTGATGCAGATTATTCTAGAGGAAATAAATGTGTGTGTGTGTGTGTGTGTGTGTGTGTTAATCAGAAGAATGTTTCTAAAATTCATTTCCCTCTTTGCTCTTTAATTATCCCTTAAGCAGAAGCAATCCTGACTATATCTAAAAATAGACTGATGCTAGGTCAGGAAAAGGAAACATACAGTAATTTGTTTGCTCTGTATTTCATCAGTGGATAAGATTTGCACATCAATGTCACAAAATAGATTTGTGTATTTTTTTCTATTTTAAAATCACACATCTATTATAGAAAGTACATGCTCAGAGGTTTTACTAAAACTAAATATAGGATTATATTTCTTTAGTTTAGAACATTACAGATTACAAAATACTTTAATATAATAATAATCACCACCATCATTGAATTTTTTATTCCTGAGTATAAATAAGCTTTTTACTAACATTTAAAAACAATGGTGACTCCTTCCCAAATGTGCATATAAACTGGTACTGTTTCTGGGAATATTGGGAGAAGAAAGTACTTGATTTTTGTATCAGTACTGTATGTTGACTACTGTTTTCATGACTTAGCTATCATTTTCTTCCACATCTATTCTGGTTTGGCATTGTGATATTTCCTATTCTTCAAACCACTATGAAAATGCTCATAGCATGAACATTTGCTTTTACTTGATAGATGTTGCTATACAAGATAAACTTTAAGTTGTCTGAGATGCACTGTGCTCCTCATGAAGACAAAGAGAATGCTTCATTTTCACTAGTTTTTATGGTGTACCCTCTTCTCTTATTACTCTATCCTTTTTTTTTAACCTACTGGGACATTTGTCCATGTATATATGATCTTTCAGCTGGCAGCTTATCACCTCCCCCCCAAATTCTCAAAGTATCCCTAGCAACAGCCCTATTTTAGTCTTAAGTGAAGTTGTTCCATATCATAACGTTAAGTTTCCATGACAATCTAAGAAAATAGGGGTAAGGCATTGTTTTTTTCATTTTTTATTAGAATATAAATGTAAGAAATTATTTTGAATTTAACAAAAATAATCATCAGGATTCATAAGGTTGAATTAGGTAATGATGATTTTCTACTATTTTTGTAGTGATAGGGACAAAATCCAATTATTCATATATGTTGGGCAAGAAGTCTATACGAAATCCCAGAGCCAGCCCCCTCCTGATAATACTATTCTGACCAATTTCAATCACTTAATTCTATACCTTGGTAACAAGATTTTTCCTTGTCCTTAGAAATGAAAGCAATCTGTAAGCCTGAGTTCTACGTCATTTGAAGGCCAGGACAGACAGGTACATTGGTGTGATCAGACAGCAAATGGGGATTGGATTTGGCAATCTTTATAACCTCTACCCACTTATTTGGTGACCAGTTATGCAACTGTCAAACTAAAAACAAAGACAACAAATTCTCTGGAGGGAAGTTGGGAGGTTGGGCACTTATTAAAAGAAAGACCTGGGACACTGGGAGCAATTCTCAAAGGAAACAGCCTTGGGGATGCCAGTAAGTCACAAACAAACAAACAAACAGGGAAGAGAGAGCTGAGAAGAGTAGAAAGCATCTTCTCATGGATGGGACATTTAATTAATCTTAGTGCAGTGACAGAGAAAGTGCCCTCACCTGAATTCTTCCTTGGTCAGGAGTTTGAAGAGGAGGAACTTTCAAGATACACCACTGAATGATAAGACTAGATTTCAGAGACAACAACTGTCCATGAAGATAGCTTAGAATCTCTTCTTAAAGGGTTTCATCTACCAGGTTAGTCTGTGGAAAACCCCAGTGTACTCTGTGTTGTGCTGCATAACAAGCAATCAAAGAAAGAAAGCATAATGATGATTGTGAGACATCTTGAAATTCATTATTTTCTTTTAAAAGATAAATATGAGTCAAATAATCAATGTTCAAAGAATAATGATGCCTTTACTAATGATTACAGCTGGTGGCCTGGATGAACTATCTGGTAGTTTATTGCTCTCTGTAGAGCTATTAGCATTTCCCTACAAGTTATTCTTTGTTTATCTTCCTAAAGATTTTCCAGCATCCAAGATTTTTGTGCACTAAATTCCTTTGAGAAACTGGGTCTCATCAATGGATATGAGAAAATTGCTGACTTCAAAGAGAAAATTATCCTGAAAACAATGGAAGGGTTTATTTAGAATTATAATAGTGCAATGGGTGACAAGACAATCCTAACAAGAAAGAAAGTTGGGGCTCTACTTAGATACTGGAGCCAGTGAATGAAAAGTCACATAAAGATAAAGCAGAGATAATTCTAGCAAAATTGACTACTGGCATCAATAATAGGGAATGGAGTATATTATTAGACATGAAGTATGGTCAGATGTGAAGAGGAAGAGGATCACCTTAAAGTGTTTAAGTCAATCACACACCACTATAATGAAATACTGAAGACAGCTAACTTACAAGGTTAGCTTGTGGCCCTGGAGAGACTAGCCCAAGTTCAAATAGCCCAATTGTTACTGGCATCAGCTCAGCACTCCTGGTGGTTACAGCAGGGAACTTTTGATAGAACAAATTGCTCACAGGGAACAGAGTCTGACTCCCACAATCCCCTCTGAGATAATACACAGGGTCCACTTAGTACCTCTCAATAGGCCCTTCTTCTTCAAGGTGCATTGCCCTTCCCAATACTATCAGCAGGGTACAACCTTCTAATATGTGAGCCTTGGGGAACACTATTCATATCCAAACTGTAGCACTGACTTTGAATGCTTCTCAATAAAAACTAGTCAGACCAAAGGATTAAGGAAAAAGCTTACTTGAAAATATGGTTCAGAGGAGACTAGGCTTTGTAGAGTTTTTGTAGAGTGTAGAAGATCTACCATGGTCACACACTGTTTTTGTTCTGAAACATTCTGTTTTTCAGCTTTGACTCTGGATTTTCCTCCTTTAGGTTGCCAAGTGTTTGGTCAACTAGCCATGATACTCTACATGATGGCCATACTTTAGGTAATTTATTTCAATTATGGAAGCATCATTTTAACAAAAAGTGCCCTTATAGAATGAGGGCAATGTAAAATTGTAACTCATGTGTTTACATGAAAAGGTTAATTTAGATAGCTTTAACAACGCAGTGAAGACACACTTTACAAAGGAAATTAAATTGTCTTTCCAGGTTGGTAAACTGAGACAGATAAAAGGTGTTTCTTCGGATAACAGCAAAAAGCAACACATCTGGGAATAAAACTCCAGGCCCTGGTTCCCAATTCTCTTCTCTCATCAATAAAACAGAATCAGTGCTGTGCTCTCTTCTTCTAATTGCTGTATTTACATGCCCCAGTTCTCCTACTAAATTGTATCTGTATTTAAACATAACTTGTATTTAACATTCCCAGCAGAACTTCTAAGTTCTTTTAGATAACTTCTAAAAGGTCTTCCTGGAGGTCATGGGATTTAATTTTGAGAGCCCAGGTGAATAGGTAGAACAGAAGTCAAATGAGGGTCAGAGGTCATGAGCAAACCATTATTTCTAGTGTACTGTATAATTCATTTTTGAAGGATTGAAAATACAGCAAAAATTTAAAATAACACTAAAATAAAATCAAAACATGATGAAGTAAAAAATAAAAAGCACCCATTTGTTCATTAAGCTTACTTTTTAATTAAATAAACAGCAGTTAATTATCCTTAGTTCTTGTATTTTTCACATCCATTTGTAACTAGTAGTATTTATGTATGCATATAATGACCAGGCTGTGTTCAAATAGCTTAAAATTAGCAATGATCCATATTTACGGACAATTTTGTGGCATGCACAACTATTGAAATTGACAAACTTCTGATTCCCTAATACTAAGGATGATAATATGAAAGATAGTGGATATGATTGAAAAGAAATGGTCATGATGGAATTCTCCAGTGTTTACATGTCATAGAGTCAGAAAACACTACCACAGCTTTCAAAAAAAATTTTTGTCTCAGCTCAAAGAATCAAGGAATAATGTGAAATTTAGATTTTAATATAAGAAAATATGTAAGAGTTCATTGTTTTCACGACATAAAACACCTAGAATAAAAGGAGAGGACAAGATTGTGTGGCTTTATATCTTATACAAAACACATTAATTTAAAATATTTACTTATTGAAATGACATAATTTACAAATTCTTAGGACACATAGCATGATTTGAAGGAGGAAACAGGAACTGAAGGACCAGAAAGGGATATAAAAGAAAGTAAATTTTAGGGTTGTAGTCAAAAGAAAGAACTGTTTTGGTGAGATATTAAATAGGTACATTTAATTCGAAACACTAAAGTATTTAAGGAGAATTTTCTAGATATTTATAGATGATAGCTTCATATACCAGAATATAGAACACGCAAATTGACTGAGAAAACACTGATATCTGAAACTTCTGTTTTTGAAAGTTGTCTTATGACACTAAATTTAATATATGCAGCAGTTGAAAGGAAAATCACATCAGGATTTTAGCCAAGAAGTCTGGGAAAGAAATTACAGTATTGAGGTACTAAGATACAAGATAGCCCACAAACACTGTTCTACCAAGTGTCATCAATTAATAATATCTTCATAGATCATAAAGCATCAAGTATACAGTAGTGTATGTTTTAAAACAGATTCAGAGCTGGGGAAATGCTTCACTTAGTGTATAATGCTTCACTTGCTGTATAAGAATGAAGGCCTAAGGTCAGTACTCCAGAATTCCTGCATTAAAAAAAAATGCCTGGTGTGGTGGCATGCAACTACATTTTCACTGCTGAGAAAGCAGAGATAGGTGGATTCCTAGGGCTTCATGACAGCCAGTTTAGATGAATCTGTCAGTTCCATATTCAGTAACAGAGACACTTTCACAAAATAAGATGTACACCAAACAAAAAAAGGCCTCAGCCCTCTACCTGAATACATATGTGTGCACACATATGGGCATGAAAGCACATATACACACTGTTTACATTTATTAACACTTAATTTAAACGTAATAAACATTTTTAAAATGTACCTATATGAAGTACACTTACAAGTTTTGGAAAGGAGACATTCCACTACGAAGACTTTTCAGTTAAGGTGGGTTTCTTCTCTTCAGTATTGCAGGATGTCTTCTGGTTGTGATTTGGATATGATTTGAGAAGGTTTTCAAAGTTTCATACTGGAAGCATAGTAGGTAAAACTTATAGAAAGTTTTAAGCGTTGTTGCTGATTAGAAGCTAATTGCACACGTTTTTGTTATTTTTACTGATATTTGTAAGTAGATAATTTAAAGAGAACGTTAAAGAAGGAAATATATAGTATGTTCACACACAGTATCAAACAAATCAATCCATCATGGCAAAGAAGTCTGGCAAAGCATTCCTCATGGTAGAATACCAAGAGGAAAGGGCCAAAAAAGGTATAGTCACTAAGGTCTCCGTACCCATGACCTCAGTTCTCTAAACAGGTCACTTCCCACAGTTCTGCTAACTCTCAATTATTTATTCATATTGTGAATACCTCAATTGATTAAACTATACATTATTCTAAAGACTCATGATCATATTACCCCTAAAAATCTCACTACAGATCTACATTAATATATACATTTCTCAATATAATCAAGTGGGCAACCAAATAACCATCAAAATCAAATTGTCGACTTAATTCTTGATGCATAAACACATCATGTTAAGCCATTAGATTCTACCCCTTTGCCTCCAAAGCCTCAAATGTATCTTATAATTCGAAATGCACACAGTTTATCTACACAAGTCCTCATAATTTTAATAGATCTGAAATTGTTCAAAAGCCCAAGTTCAAAGTCTCCTGAGACTCAAGGCAACACAGAATTGAACTCTATAATAATTAAATGACACTCTATAAACTTCCAAGGCACAATGATATAAATAACATATTTTCATTTCTAAATGGAGGAGTAGGAAAATAGCAAGTTAAGACTGGAGCAAAGCAAGATCCAAGCCCACCATGGTAAACTTCCAATCTCTTATCTCTGTTTGGCACCTAAGTAAGTGCATTTGATTTGTTCTGCAAATCTTCCTATAATCTTCCCAGCTTAACTATAAACCACCCCAGTTTGTATTATATAAAACTTGAAACACATCCATGCAAAAGTGAATGTCACCTCTACCCATCATTTCCAAGCAGGGCCTTTGGTTGCTGTTCTTGGTTGACTTTCTTACATAAGCCATCATGGCTTTTCCCTGTGCTGACAGAGAGTTCCTATTCTAAGTTCCACTCTGTATCTATGCAATGTCAGTGTCATAATTGTGTAACCTTATTCTTCCATGTGTACTAAAGACAAGTTATATGAAAAACATTAACAAGTATAATAGTCAATGTATAACACTGACCATGTGCTGGAATCATTTTAGGGCTGTGTCAGTGTTGGAAATGCTTGCTAGAGAAAGGTTTGATTTCCTAAACTGATGAATCAATGAAGATGTAGTTTCTCCTACAACTTTGAAGCTATAGTAATCAGAAAAAAATTGAGATACAAATGAAACTTTGTATGTTTTCCCCCTCAGCCTGAAGCTTTGTAATAGTTCACCCAAAACCAACTACAGCAGGATAATATGAATAGCACGCAACCCATGTGACTCTGCTGGGCACAAAATGTACAAACCTTCATTTACATTATCTAGCTTGATGGCAACAAAGGAATGTCTAACTTGTCCATTTAATTCAAGACTGGATCAATTACCTTACACTTGCAACTTTAACCCCTGTGTTTCTGTGTTTTTCTTACATTTCTTTCTTTCTTTTTCTTATCCTACTTCCTACTTTATTTTCCTATTTATTTATGGATAGATAGATTGATTGAGATAGAGTCTCAGTAGTCCAAGTTGGCCTTGTATATATAGTTGTAGAAAATGATCCTCTTACCTCCATGTCCCAAACACTGAGATTGGAGATGTGTGCTACCACACCTAGATTCTTTATTTTGTATTTAAACATACAGGACTTAACATGCATCCACTTAAAGGGAGATGGTGTTAATTTTTTATCTCAATGAAAGAAAGGTATATCAAGAAATTGGTTATGTTAATAATTGTCCTAGAGTTCCCTTTTCCTGTGCCTGCACTGATTTAATACTGGAAAAAATAAAGAAAAAATATGAACCATTGAAATTCACATAGGATGTCCTCTTAGAAGTGCTTAATGATTTGGCTGATTCTAATTGCAGCACAAGAAGATGAGTGCCCAGATCGTGAATCAAAGAGAAAATTGCTTAGATTAAAAAAAAAATGCAGTACTCTTTTCTTTTGCATTTTAGACTAGAAATAAAATAATCTTGATGGCAAAATCAAAATTGATTAAAACATTTTGAGATTGCAATTTGAATATGTTTATTAGGCCATATAGGAAGTCCTAATTTGATGACCCTTTGGGGTGTGTGTGTGTGTGTGTGTGTGTGTGTGTGTGTGTGTGTGTATGTGATGTATGTGTGTATGTATACTTGTGTGTGTGGTGTATCACACATGCACACATGTGTACAATTGTACATGCCTGTGTTTCAGAGTGCAGATTCCAGAGAAGGACAACATCAATAGTCTTTGATTACTTTTTCCTTATTTTTCAGAAAAGATCTTTCACTGAAACGGAGACTCGACATGTCTACTAGGTAGCTGGCCAGCAACTGCCTGGAATCTACCCATCTCCACTTCACAACACTGAAGTTACAGACATGCGTTCTCATGTCTTTCTTTTACACAGATGCTGGCGATGAGAGCTCATGTTCTTTCTTTGGCAGAAAGTGCTCTTACTCATTAAACAAGCTCCCCACAAATTATGTGTTTTGTCTTGTTTTTTTTTTTCTTTAGCACAAAGGAAAACCAGGGCTTCACTGCTGGGAGAAATAATCAGAGTAGAGAACTTATTCAAACAGGAAAAGATATTCACTTCAGGGCTATACATACATATATATATATATATATATATATATATATATATATATATATATTCAATCCCAGTTACCTCTTCCCCCTCCCATCCCACCCCCCCACTCCACAGGGAGGGTGACCCAAGCCACACAAAGACACAGCTAAGAAAAAGAACTACAGACCAATATCCCTCATGAACATTGATGCAAAAATACTCAATAAAATATTGGCCAATCGAATCTAAGAAATCTTAATGAGTGGCACATTTGCCTTTAGTTTTCCTTATTGCAGAGGTGTCCATGACTCTCAGTGTTATTGTCTGCTGCTTTAGGTACAAATAGCTCACTGCCACTGTCTACAAACAACAAATAGTAAATTTTAAAAATGAACACTACATTAAGTCAAAGTAAATGTTGTTATAATATATTATTACAACCATTCTATCTTATTGTTTGTTATTGTTAGTTTGCTTCTATGCTTAGTTTAAACATTATACTTTATCATAGGTGGTATATGTAGAAAATATAGCCATACAAGATTTGCCTCTACTAATGGGCTTGGAGCACTTGATCTTCAGATAGAGGAATGGCCTCATAAGCTTGCATTTGATAGGTGGGAATTTTTTTCCTTCCTCTCATTGCTTTAGTAGAGTAACACTAAAATTATTTTTGTGGACATGGCACCACCATTTTCTTAGGGGATCTGGCATTACACATACCAATATTTCTTCAGTAAATTAAAACATTATATAGTTTTCATCCTTTTTTATTGCATCTTAGAAAGGTGGCTGATTTGGAGACATTACATAACCAAATGATTAAATGATTTACTGACACACAAGAAAGGTCAAATCTACCCTCTAACACCAACATAGCATCCCTAGTGTTTAATTTAGTTTAAAATTACATAAGCAACCTGTGTGCCTTTTACTGTTAAAACACTGAATATGATACTTCAAATTATATGGCACAGGAAGTGTCTGGTCTTCAAAAACACAGTTTTAATATCAGATGTGTAATCCGTTGTGGTGTCTTTAAGTAATCAGCCTCAAGTTTAGCTTAATTGATCTAATCGTGACATTAAACATTCATTACCAAGAATAGCACAATTACCCTAATTAGTTTTCTGACCTTCAACCAGTTTTTAGGAACTTCAAGGGAATTCTTCTTGGATGAATTGCTGTGCCAGGAAACAGCATTCTTTCTGTGACTAGTTGAACCTTTATAAGTTACACGTGCAGCTGAAATGATACCATGTGACATGGTTGCCTCTCTGCTTCACTGCAGCCTAGTATTGACAGAGTCAATTGGGAGAAGGAGTAGAGAGAAATTACCACAAAGTTTTCATTTACAGAAACTAGCATTCAAGGGGCCAAAACTTGTGCTGGTCTCCAGCGTTTTGGGGTTCTTTCCTTAGGAATAAGATGTAATGAGGACCAAATGGATTAGCACGGAAAACGAGACATGGGGGTCAGGTAGCTCAGCACATATAATGGGACAAAGTGTCAGAAGGCTTTAGAGCCCATTTTCCCATCCAAAAGCTTTAAACACAAGATTTCTGCATGTGATTGGATCTGGGTCGGTGTGGGAGAGTGGATAGAAAAGATGTAATTGGGTTGAATACAAATACACCAGCCCAAATCTTTCAATGAAGAACTCTTAAATGAAGGCACCTAGACTCCAATCAGATATGATAATTAGGAAAGGTGGTGAAGCCCTGTCTGCCAGAGCTTTCTAGAAAAGGATTGTGCAGCACATGTCCTGAATGTCAGCCCTGGTATAGGAATTACCTGTAATGAGATAACCACCCTGCCTGCCCGTGTTGCTCTGACCACGCCCACGGGAGCGCAGGGACAGGCCGAGAAGTGACCTGTGGAGTCTAGGTCTGGAGTCCAGGATCCTAGTCCCCTCTCTTACTTCCTGGTCAGAAACAGAGAGCATCTGGGGGCATACTTGGAGTGGGAACCCTGGGAAGTCACCTAAGTGATTTCTCCCTGAATAAACATCAGCCAGCCTATATTGTGTCCCAGAATCTTATTTCCCATGCAATAAATACCAGTTTCCACCCACAAAGGCCTTCTCAGGTGTATGTTATAATGCCATATAGTTAGGCCAAACATATCACATACAGGGTTAGGGTTGGCCAGAGTTTTCACTGACATATTGTCCCCCCTCCCCCCGCTCTCATCCTGTGAGATATGTTATCTTTCTGCACAGACTTCTTTCATCAGATCTGGAAGTCCCCAGTAAATGGCTCAGAATAATATTTCGTTTTCTGTGTTCACCATCTTTTAGAGACGTGCTCACATGGTCAATTATCCTCTTGTCTCTGCATTTGTTAGTATGCATTGCCTTTTTTGTATTGATATATGTGTGTGTGTGTGTGTATGAATATAAATGACATAGAGTGTATATGGCATATATCCAAATATATATGACATACCAGAATATATATGACATATGTAATATTAATCTGAATTCTTTTGTTATTGCAACAAGTCAAAGCACATTAACACTTCTTTTTCAGCCTTCTTCTAAGGTAAAGTTTCTTTCCATTCATCCTAATATTTTTGCTCTTCTTGTCTTCCCATATACTCCAATCTGTTACTTTGGAAGTGTCACTCTCTCTTACAAATCTGCTTCTCTTTCTTGATAGACTTATGCCAAGCTCTTCATTTTCTTCTCGGCTTGGTATCTCTGCTATATTTTTATTTCTGGGTTAGTGCTTGTTCTAGCCATCAGGCTTAGCGTACTAGACATGGGTACTATCCAAATACAGGTTAGCAACCATCCTGTTCATCTTCTTTGCATTTCTGGTAGTTTCTTCAGAAGCAAATACAGGTTTTTGCTGCCCTGTATTTTTTTTCCTATTCGTAGTTCTCTTTACAGATGACAACTTTCTCTGTTCTTTTAGGGAGGTGTAAATTTTCTACATCCTTGTAAATATCTTTTATAATTTTCTGTAAGAGAGAAACACGTTTCACCCCTACAGACAATGCAATAGCATCTTCAATACTGCAGTGTCATATAAAAACTGTAGACTATTTTAGTGGAACTCTAATCTTACTCAATATCAAATCTAAATTAAAATCTACTGTGGTTAAGTACTATAGTTGGTATTATCAAACAAATCTTAAATACCAAATGGGGAAAAACAAGACTGAAAAAGGAGGCAGATGTCTATAAACAATAGTTTGCAAGACACTGGGATTGGGTGTACAAACGTATGGGTGTAGCAACATAGGGTGCTTCCTAAGACAAGAAACAGGTGAGATGAGCTGTAGGGACTGACAGTTTCCAGGCTGCAGTTTAGAGGTAAAAATCCAGAAAGATTCTAGCTTATTCAAGTTGAGAAGGTGAATAGTGAATTCTAGGAGAAGGAATTTGCCTGACAGAGGCCCAGAGGTGGAACAGCATGGTGGGAGCTGACAGGATCACTTTCTAGCACTTACCTGCTATTCTAAACAAGAGGGTATACATACCTACCTTGTATAATAAGAGTTATATGTTATTATGCTGAGAGGTCATCACCCCGAGTTCACAATCAAAATTCCCAACTATGGTCTTAAGCCTACTTATCCAAGGCTGCTCATCTGTGCAATGTATCTTAGATGACGGTCAGGGCCAGTCTCTAAGCAGAGTCTCTTATTTTGAGGGTCAAGATGCTATAAGATGCTCACAAGCTACAGGGAAGATAAAGGTGATGTCTCTCCAGATGTGCAGAGTAGAGCATTTCTCTTGGTCTCTGCTCATATACTGCTTAATGGGCAAAATAGAGTTCTAGGCCTCTGCTGGTTTATCTTGAATAAGTGATGTTACCAGGTGTAGCCTTGGGGGGAAATCCAAGCTGTTTTTAGATGTCTAAAAGGCATTTTTTACTATGCTTGTTACACTTGCCTGGTGATTAGGATTTGCTTATGGGCAAACAATTTAAGATGGGGAAAGAGTTACAGCTCCACTCCTCCAAAGCTGGAATAGTGTCTTCATACCAGTTGTAACCTAGAAACAGATTTATAGAGGGTTGAGCAGAGAAATCAAGATGTTCCTCCAGTAGTTAAAAACAGAATTATCCCTCATTGGAGCCTTGTTAAGGATTCATAAACAATGTGTATTCAGGTTCCAAAAGATCAAAATTTCAGAGAAATGAAAGCCACGGCAGAACTCAAGAGTGTAGCAAGATCCAGCATTCAACAAGTTTGGATTCATAGGATATGGAGATCCTAATTCGATACTGTCAGGATCAAGAATATGTATCCAGAAAGAGAGTATTCAGAAAGTTTAAAAGGTTTCTGGCTACTTCCTGTGACTCAAGCAACATCCCTGCCCAGGTGGTGAGACTCAAGCAACTGCAGTAAGGGATTTCTAGCCCTGGCCTGCAAGAAGACCCTAGCAACATGTCTGTACCAATTAGAAGCCTGCTTGGTGCCTCTGGCAGTTATGATCCCTTTCTTATGAGAAAACATGGTTCTGTCTAGCTCTATGATGAACTGAACAGGACAAGGGGACCCACAACATGTCTGGGACAATCCATCATGGGCTCTAAGGAGAAAACATGAAACTATCCAGCACACTGCAGCGCTGGGAAGACCAGAACTATTATGGTCAACAATGTATGTTGTGGCATGGGAGAGAGAGAGAGAGAGAGAGAGAGAGAGAGAGAGAGAGAGAGAGAGAGAGGAAAGTGGACCCTGCTCCTTGCTTGGACAGCACAGTAGGGCTGATACATTGGTGAAAGCATGGGTGAACTATCCCTGAGTGTGTGAGTTGGATAGCTGGCCACACCCCCTTGTCTGTCATACGGTGGTGAAGGCTGGGAAAAGATACCCTACTCTTGCCCCTGCCACCTGTGATGGGTGAGAAAGATGACCTCTACCCCTAACATCAGCATGGGAAATCTGGCCCTGTTTGTCATCTGCCATATAATGGTTGTGGGGGGGAGGGGGTGCCTCCGTAAGCTCCTTGTTGCATGTGAATTGTGAGAGCTAGCCTTGAGGTTGTAAGAGTGGGAAAGGTGTCCTTGCCCCTCTCCAGGTGCAGGACTTGGGAGAGTGACCCCTGTACCTTATTTAGACAACACAGTAGAGTTGGCCCTGATGCTTCAGGTGTGAGAGTGCCGATCTTGAGGGCCTCAAAGCAGAAGAACTGGCCCTCATGGAGATCCTGTAGCTTTGGATCTGCATGATAGTCCCCTTCATGTAGTCCAGCAGATCACAGGTGGGGTGCGTGAATGTTGGGGTGAGCCAAACTCATAATCCTCCAAGAGGAGTCCCAGTGAGGGCCCAGCATTGATAGTGTATCAGAAACCAGAAGCCTTGAACCAGACCAGTGACCCTTTGCAAGGAACAATTGCATGTAAAAATATATGGAAAAGGGTTTACTGCATGACTCACTGTGTCACACTACAACTAAAATTATAACCATTTTTCCCTTTTTTCTTTTCTTTTCAGTGTTTTCAAGGGCAAAGGGCAAATACAAAGTGATGGGTAAATGAATGGGATCAAGATAGATGCATGATGTGAAAAACACACGCAAAATAAATAAATAAAAAGAAAGTTTAAAAGGGGGACCAATACATATCCAAGTCTTTGAATTAGAAGACAAGGATGTCAGATTGTTCATTATAACTTCATTCTATGTCTTCAAAAGTTACAAGGACACAAGTAAGATATTAATAAGGTCCAAGTTGAACTATGAAGATGGAAAATGCAATGTGATGAAGCACATTATATAAGATAAATAGTGCATTAAATGCAGCCAAGGAACATGAGTGTATTTGAAGATATTTTGGAAGTATACACAGATGGAAAGAGAGAAGAGGGAAACTAAAATGAGAGGGGTCAGTGATCTGCAAGCCAATGCCCGTAACTGAGCATAGAGCTGACCAGAAGTCTTTTAGTGGCAAAAGACTGGACTAAAGATCCAAACATTAGCAACACAAGAGAAACTAAACCATAGCCAATCATGGAATGTCATATACACATGAAAGAAAAAGAAGATCCTACCAACTAAATAAACAAAAAAAAAAAAAAAAAAAAAGCAAGGTTCATATGAAACCATATGAAGCAAATTTAAGTATGACAACAAATGTCCCCTCTAAAATCTAAAATAATTCAAGTAAGAAAACAGCAACTTATTGAATTGTTGGTCTACAATATCATCCCAGGAGAAAGCTATTTCCAAAGTCAAGGTTAAATAAAATGACTTTCAGATATTGTCATCATTATCTCATTACAAAAAAAAATAGGAAAAAAAAGACAAAGGAACTCTTTAGACAGAATAAAAATGATACAAAATGAAACTCCAGACAAAAATGAATGGTAAACTCTTGGGCTGAGAGTCATGTGGGTAAATGTAGTGTTTTTTTTTCCTATTTTTGTCTCTTTAAAATAAACTAAGTGTGAAAAAATATTATCTAGTAGGTTTTATTGTATATCTATAAGTGAAACCCAAGACCTTAAGACCAGGAGTAAAGCCAAAACCATTCTCTGTAGACACAAAATATTAGAAAGCATGTCAGCTTGTTATTATTTTGTTTGTTTTGGTTTTGGTTTTTAGGTTTTGTTTCTTATTTTTTCCCATTTTTATTTTTACTTTGTGGAATTCACAAGGGCATAGAAGGACTTGGAAGTCGATATGATCAGGATGCATGATGTGAAATCCCTAGAAAATCAATAGGAATGTTATTTTGAAAAGAAGTTCTCATCCCTTGATGATGAGAATGAAAAATAGCAGTCACTTGTGGTAGATAATTTGGTTGGTAGCGTCTTATAAATCTAAAAATATTCTTATTAAACTAAATGAAACCCAGCAATTGCTCTCTGTTGTTTACACAAGGAATCTGAAAACTCATTTCAACACAAAACTGGTATATAGATATCTAGAGCAATTTTAACCATAATCATCAAAACTTCAAAACAACTAAGAGTGGGTTAATTGATCTACTATGGTCATGGAGATAGTAGCATATTATTCAGCATCAAAAAGAAGTGAATTCACAAACCAATCAACAAACAACCCATAACAAAAACTTGAGCAGGTACAACTTCAATGTATATTGAAGACAGAGAAACTGATTTGGAAAACCTTTAGGCTGTGTGATTTCAACCCCCCAGCATTCTAGAAAAGGCAAGACAATGGAAGCAATAGAATGATATAATTGTTAAAGTTTAGAGAAAAGAGAGGAGGACAGGCAGAGCTAAGAGGATATTTAGCATAGCAAAACTACTGTGTTCATTATATTATATTCCTGGATACTTATCACTATAGATTTCTCTAAGTCCCTGAAGGTCTTTCAATTGTAACATAAGTAGCAATCTGGATTGCTGAGCTGTTGTATGAGTGTGTGAGGGGGTACTCTATGAAAGTGTCTATACCTTATAATTTTTCTGTGAATCTAAAACTGTTCTAAGAAATAAAGTCTACTTTTAAAAAGCATAGCATTCTAAGAGTCTACACTATGTATGAAGCAGAGTGTTGTTGGGTCTCAGGTACACCAAAGTGACATTTGGGGTGCTGAATAATCCAGTTTAGGAGATTGGAGATCTTAGGAAACAATGAGCAAAGGAGTCAAGACCGTTCTGGAGAAACCTACAGAAACAGTTGACCTCACCTAGTGAGAACACAGGAACCCCAGTCATAAAATTGGGGAACCAGCATTGGCCTGAACCAAGCCTTCTGAATGTGGGTGCCAGTTAGGAGGCCTGAGCAGTCTAAAGTACCTCTAACAGTGGAGTTAGCATTTCTCCCTAGTGCACAAATGGACTTTGGGAGCCCATTCCCTATGGCAGGATATTATTTCAGCCAAGATACATGGAGGAGGGCCTAGGCCCTCCCCAAAATAATGCCCCATAGAAGGCCTCACTATCTTTTTGGAGTGGGTGAGGGTGGTTTGGGGGGGTCTGTGGAGGTGGGGGATTAATATGTAAAATAAGATTGCTTCTAAATTTAGAAAATGAAGATTCTGTCTTATTACTGGTCATCTGTCTCTCTAAAAGAGATTTGTAGAGATCAAAAATGTTCTTCCTTATGACAGTTTGTAGAAGTAAAGCTCTTGTTGTAACCTGTCTCTACCTTTCCACATAGAAGAGGACCCATAATCAAACTCCCTGGTCTACCCTTTCTGACAGAAGATAAGCCCCTCATTCCAAGGGATACTTTCCGTACTCCTTACTGTAGAAAGAAATCAATAAAAATCTGAGCCAATAGTACTTCTGGGTATCCTTTCAATATAAAACCACAGGAACATACTTCATGCTCCAGTACCTTTTACATACATTTTTCATTATTCATCAGGCATAACCTTTGTAGTGGGGTTTCCAGGATTTCTTTGGATGCCACTTGTCATGTAAGTTTCAATTAAATAAATATATATGACTAGATTAGTAATTTAGGTCTATAATTCCAGCTATGAAGAATGCTGAGGCGAGATAATAAGTTCAAAGTCTGCATAGCCTAAGATTGAGTTCAAGATCAGCCATGGAAACCAAGAAAGACCTTGTCCAAAACAAAAATCACCTACAAAGTGCTGTGGATTTATTACTGTGATAGAGTACATGTCAGAGTCTGGAAATTCTGTCCCTACTACTGGAAAATTAACTATTTCATTCATTAATTCATACTTCTTTCCCTTATAAATATATCTTTTCTTATAGAGTAATGTTCCTGATCCTTATGACAAAGAAGTCTACCCCTATCTCTACATCTATATTACAAATTGTAATGCAATCATTATTGTGAGTTATTGATAAAAAGATGACAGAATCACAATAGAGATAAATAAGATGTTCATTAAATTAGAAAGAGAAAAACAATAATTAAAAACAAAATAAATATGTGATATGTACTAAGGTAATAGAAAATATAACCATATCAACAATCACACTAAGGTGCCCTTAAGTTAAAGATGGAGATTGTTACACTGTAGGATTTTAAAAAACCATATTCAAGTAGATGCCTCCTTTCTGAAAATTACTTTAAATTACAATGTTCTATAGGTAAAACTGCAGAAGATTTCACTCATAAATTTTAAAAAAAACATTCATGAGAAAACTGCCAATTCAATCAATAAAAACTTTCCTTGAAATTGGGGATATAAGAAAACACTGAAAATATATTGTACCAACCAGACAAGCCATGAAAGTTAGATCCCTACTGGGAAGGATTTTAAATCGTCTCAAGATGACTGGGGAAGTCCTTATAAACCTCTTTCAACAGAAACTTGCTTATTTTGTGTAAGTTGACAGTGTAATGCTGAGCCTCTAAATAATGCCCCATATCTTTGTTGTTCTTACTATAAACCATACATTCTATCAAAGAAACAGCCCAGAAAAGAACAAAGGCAAAAAAATGAACCCTAAAAAGCATTGCAAAATATTTAAATATCTGTGATTCTAAAATCCTGATTTATTTATTATTTACTGAGAAGCCCTTTAAAGGTTATTGTAAAATGAAGTGATTTTTCTAGATAGAACTCTTGTATACCATTTCTTTGATGAAAGATACTCCAATTACCATTTAGCTAATGAACCCTTCAAATTTCATTTGCATAATTGGTGCCAATTTTGACAAGAGGAATTTATCCTGCTGAGATAAAAGCATCATTGGACACACCAATAGGGTGATGATTATTTAGTTTAAGATGTGCATGGACATGCCACCATGCAGACAGACAGAAACACCAGGTTGTCATTTTGGATTTCTGAAATCCATGATTTCTCTGTGTTTACAGTGTCAGCAGTACAAACATGAGTGAGCACAAATGAATTATGGTCATAACCAGCAACTGAGTAACATTTTCAGACAAACCAGCAGCCATAGCTTCAACATGAGCCACCCATTTTCAAGCAGGAGGACATTATTATCTGATTTGTCTGAATCCTGATGATTTTCAAATCTCCCTTCTCTCTCTCTCATGCCAGCTTTGCTTCCAGGTCCCAGAGCCATAGATTAATTTGCATTCTATACCTTTCACCTTGTGTTCTCTTCTGTGGTACTGTGTCAACCACTTTACACACATTTTGTCATCTTTTCTGTATAGCTCTAGTCTTGAAAGGACATAACACCCCCCACCTTTAGTTATATGCTAAAAAAACATCACAAATAAATTCCAATTGGCACAGCTATAGGACAAAAATGTTGTATTACAATGACATTTTTTCCTGAGCCCTAAGCCTTTATAGATGACATTGTACACTGTATTATACCTTCGAACTAATCTGACTAAAATAGAGGTCTTAAAGCAGATAGAATTTGAGATCATGCCTTTAAAACAGAACAGATCTTCACCCCATATCCCATATTCTTTATATTAATTTACTCTTTGAATTTTCCAAGAATAGTGACAGACCATAACAACTGGTATGCAGGAGACATACTTCCATATTCCCCTTACCTAGATGGTGCCAGCTAATCTGAAGAGCAAAGCAAAAGTTATTCAAAGCATGTGATATAAAATGATCCTGAAATTGATCAGTATTTCAGAACACTCTCTCAGACCTCAGCATATTAAACAATCAGTCTTATTTTTATTATTAATAGTTTTCTTTCTTTTATTTCTTATTTTAAATGTTGATCCCTGTTCCCTCTCCCTTCCATCCTCCCATGGCCCCCAAAACTCCCTCCCATTCCATTGCCCAACTACTCTATGAGGAGGGTGAGGCCTTCCAGGACAGACCATCAAAATCTGTCAAGTCATTTGGAATAGGACCGAGGCCCTCTGATTGGAGATGTCATTCTGTATATGTTTCTCATACTGGTTAATGAATAAAACACTGTTGGCCAATAGGAAAGCTAGATAGGAGGAACTAGGAGAAAAGGAGGAAAAAGGAAGTAGTAAGGAGAGTCAGGATGGAGAGCCTGGAGAGAAAAGAATCGCCATTCCTCCGTTCTTGGTAAGACCACGTGGAAATACATAGAAATGGGTTAATAATTAAGACAGAGCTAGCCGATAAGAAACTAGTACCTGGCTAACAGCATTGTATCAAATACAGAGTCTCTGTGTGTTATTTGGGGCTGGTGCGGCAGCAGGACAAGACCAGGCGGCGTGGGGGAAAACCATACTCCTTACAGCCCTCCCTTGTGTCTCTAGGTTACGGGAGCATTCCTCCATTGGAAATGTGCTTCCAAAGTCCTTTCATGCACCAGGAACAGATCTTTGTCCCACTGTCAGATGTACCATAGACCGCCCAGACCCTCCAACTGAGATCCATGTTCAAGGGATCTGGGTTGGTCCAATAGTGGTTTCCTAGCTATTAGTCTGGGGTCCTTGAGCTCCCCCCCCCAGTGCAGGTCAGCTGTCTCTGTGGGTCTCTGCACCCTGGTCTTGACCTCTTTGGTCATCACTCCTTCCTCTCTGCAAATAGAATACAAGAGTTAGGTTCAGTGTTTAGCCATAGGTGTCTGCATCTGTCTCCATCAGCTACCAGATGAGGGCTCTAGGATGGCATATAAGATTGTTATCGCTCTTATTATCAGGGAAGGGCATTTAAGGTAGCCTCTCCACTATTGCTCAGATTGTTAGTTTCTCTAGTGTCCGCTCTCTCTTCAAACCTATAATGGCTCCCTCTCTTATGGTATCTCTTTTCCTGCCCTTGTCTATTCCTCCCTGGACTCAGTCTTCCTGTTCCCTCAAGTTCTCCTCTCCCCTCCTCTTCTCTCTTTCCCTTTGTCCTAACACCATCTTCACTCATGCAGCCCCTGCTCCCAATATGCGCAGGAGATCTTGTTCCTTTCCCCTTCTGTGGGGGACCTTGTATGACTCTCTTAGGGTCCTCCTTGTTTCTTAGCTTCTCTGGTGGTATGAATTGTAGGCTGGTGATCTGTTGCTCTGTGTCTAAAATCCATATATGACTGAGTACATACAGAGTTTGTCTTTTTTTGTGACTGGGTTACCTCAATCAGCATGCTTCCTTTAAGTTCCATCCATTTGCCTGCGAATTTCAAGATTCCATTCCCCCCCCCCCCACTGAGTAGTATTCTATTGTGTAAATGTGTAACATCTTCTTTATCCATTCTTCAGTTGAGGGGAATCTAGGTTGCTTTCAGGTTCTTGCTATTACAAATAATGCTGCTATAAACATTACAGAACAGATATCTTTGATGTGTGGATGTGGATCATTTGGGTATAATTCCTAAGAGTGGAATTGCCAGGTCTTGTTGCAGACTGATTCTCATTTTCCTGAGGAACTGCCATACTGATCTTCAAAATAGCTGCACCAGTTTGCAGTGCAGGAGTGTTCCCCTTTTTCCACATCATCTCCAGCATAAGCTATCATTGGTGTTTCTGATTTTAGACATTCTGACAGGATTAAGATGGTTGCCTTGATTTGCATTTCCCCTATGGCTAAGGATTTTGAGAACTTTCTTAAGTAGCTTTCTGCCATTTTGAATTCCAGCCAGCCAAGCTCTAGCCTTTACTGTCATGCACAGCATACAAACTCATAATCAAACATCTTAAAAAACATTTCCCCTTCACAAATATTAAAGACTCTTCCTAGCATATATTAGGTCATCAATAGGAACTTATTAAAATTTTGCTTGAATGCCTTATCTCTGAAAATGAGACTGTCAGTATTCCCATTTGATGGCCCTATAAGTTCACTTAATTTTCTTCACAAGATAATAATCCACATTTTTCTTTGTCATTATATCAGCATGTCAATAAAGTAATTTTACTAGCAAAGTATAGGAAATATTTTATTATATGATTAATGCTCTATTTCTCACTTTTGATCAGTATTATAATTCTTCCCAGGAGATAATTTTGGCTTTGAAGAAAATATCCCAACATTGAATATCCAGTTATTTGTGTTTGTTTGGTTTTCCTTCTTAAATAAAGTCATATACTGAAAGGTGAATGAGAACATGAGGGGAAAAATTAAGAATTGGGAACAAAGCAAAAGGAAGACCAGACAGACTTTGATATTTGATGGTTGTTAGAAAGTTGCTTTGGAAGGTTATGACCCAAATTACCTGGAACTACCCTATTACTCAAGAAAAATATAACATTTGAACTTATTCCTAGTGGGTGAGTGTGAATCAATATTTTTGAATTAAATTGAGCTGAGTTGAAAATCCTCTCCTGCAACTCTTTCATCCAGGGCCCTTATATTATTGCTCCAGGGAAGAAAATTTGGCAATATCAAGAAGTGATAACCATTTCCAAGTTCTTTACCATCATTTTCCAAGTCCAAATTTCTCACAGCCCCTCTAAACACCTTTCTACTTTTGTTCATTAATCTCCCATCCAGAGAATCAGAAAATGGGCCAACTTGCAGATGGAAAGTTAGAACTTGGGCCAGGCAGCTAATGTATTCATCCACCACCTCCCAGAGCTAGCAGAGCATGTCCAGCTGGTTGAGCATAATAGATTTATTAATACAGCACAGTATCCTAATCAGTGAATTGAGACTAAAATTTCTTTCAACAGAAATAAAACCACACCGTCATAATTCATATTCCACAGGCTCCATGGGGGAAAGCTCATGCCTGCTAAAACTAAGATTTCCACAGCATCCAGTGGAGACTTTGTCACAAAAATCAAGGCAGATGTGTACTGTGGGCTGCAATTTAGATCTTTTTTCCCTTTGGAGATATTTCAATCAATGCCTCATAAGAGGTTTACAAGGTAGTTTTATATACTTGAAAGCAGACAATAATGTTCAAATTTAAATATTTTGAAAATGTCTTCCAGTCTAATATGAAACAAGGTAGAAAGCCATAAATACAAAAATAACAAAAATCAGGAAGTCCTGCCTCGCTATTGGTTGTTCAGCTTTTTATTATGCTAATCACAGCAATACATTTTCACACAGAGTATAAATATTCCACAATATTTCCCCCTTTTTAAATGTAGCAAGCTTTCTTTTCAGACTATTTTTGGATAGCTAACCCCAAAATAACAATATAAAAACTTATTATTAATTATGAAATCTTGGCCTTAGCTTAGGCTTTTTCCCAATTTGTGCTTATGACTTAATTAACCTATTAAAATCTTCATTCTGCCATTGGGCTTGGCTATCTATTCTTAGTATGGCACATTTGACTTACTTTGAGTCTGCTGGCAAAATCTCATTCCTATATTCCTCCTTTCAGTTTTTCTCTTTCTGCCTAGCTATTGTCCATTTAGTTCTTTATTAAACCAGTAACAAAGGTGACTTAGGCAAAGAAACTTTTTTACAGTGTAAACAAGCATTCCACAACATTAATGCTTGGATATAAAGTTTATTAGATAAACATGATTGGAGTCAGACATAATAGCATGTCCATAATTATAGCAATAGGGAGACTGAGATAGATGAATTTCCATATGTTTGAGGCTAGTCTGGCTTCCACCATGAGACTTCATCTTAAAATGAAGCAAACTTAAAAGCTGAGATGCAGAATGGAAGAAATATTACATACTGAATAAATAGAGCAAGTGTATTTCACACATTTTCCTTTTCTTTTAGTTTTCTTGATTCATCAGAAAGTTGATGTAGGATAAGTAATAATTAAAACCTTACAAAAGGTTTTCATGTCATAGAATTTGAAGGCAGCTCCAAATAGAAACAAGAGGGTTGTTTTCTGTGAGACCAGTTCTTAGGGTTGCATGCTACCATAGCTTCTTGAAAAATTATTACAAAACCCAGCACAAACCTTCTCAAGGTCTCTGAACAGTATGTTCCCTTAGTTTCTAAAACAAATTGTGGTGCAGAGATAAAGGAAAAAAGACAAGGATAGTTTTGGCAATCAGACTTGGGTGTAAACAAACATTTCTTATCCCAATTGCCCAGTATTGTTGAATATGAGTTATAAATGCTAGGCCAATAGCACAGGCTTGTTACTCGCTAACTCTTACATTTAAATTAACCCATTTCATTTAATCTATGTATTTCCAGGTGGCTTTGGCTTTACCTGTCCTCTAGCATGTTTTGCTTCCTGGGTAGCTGGCTAGAAATTCTCCTAATTCTACCTTTCTTCTTCCCATCATCCTCAGTTTGGCCTCACACCTAAATTTCTGTCCAGATACCAGCCTGCCAGCTTTTTATTAACTAATGAGAACAATTCATGTTCGTTGTGTAGAAAAGGATTGTTCCACAACTCTTGAATGCAATTTCAATTCCAAATTCAGTATCCACTTACCTTAATTAAGCCAGTGTGTATAAATGTGTATGTGTGTGTGTGTGTGTGTGTGTGTGTGTGTGTGTGTGTGTGCATTTGGTGTGTGTTTGTATGGTTCTCTATTGCACAGGGTGTATATGTGTTGTGGGTATGTGATATGTGTAAAGAGTATATAGTGTGTCAGTGGTGTGGTGTATGTGTTGTGATTTGGAATGTATATGTATAAAGCTCTGGTAGTAAAACGTAACCTGAAAGTTAAAATGAAATCAATGTAATAACTTTAATCATGCTTGAAGAACTTGAAGAACTTCGAAGGGCCCATGCAGTTCACACATTCAATGAGACAGAATCTCCTGGGGATTTTGAATAACTTATCCTGGGGCTTCCTGAAGCTCTACCCAGAACAGAGATCTGCCCTGAGGACATGTGTAAGATTTTTCTAATGTAGTGGCTTATAATTTAACACCTTGGCAGCCCACAGTGATTCTTTAAAGGTTTTTGAATTATACAGGATGAAAAGAGAACCAATGTAAGTGTTAAAAGGAACAAGGTATCCACAACTAAATCTATGGGAATGGTGAAGATTAAGAGTTCTTCAGTGAACTAAAGGCTGTTGCATACAATAAAAGAATGATTACGTTGACAGAGACTAGTATCATGAATAATATAGCTTGGCAGCATTATTGAATCCCAATGAAGTAACACTCCCTGAGCTAGAGAAGGAAGTTTTGGAAACCCCTGCCTTACCCTGCAAAGTCAGTCATTTTAGAACTATCAATTCAGATGGGTGAGATAAACATCACAAAGCCTTGTCTGGATATGAATGTCAGTCACAGGATACTGGACTTCAGATATGATCCTATAACTGAGCAATCTTGCTAAGTCTTTTGCATAATGAGAACCTGATAATTTGTGGAATAGCCATACATTGTTATTCCTTGACAATGGACTGTAGTAAAATATATAGCCACTGGCCCTGATAGTTCACTTCAGCATGATCATGATGTTTTTCTTTACTGACTTTCTTGCATCTTTAAGTCTTGGATGGATGTAGCTTGTTTTGACTAATGAAATTTGGGATAAAGGAAGATCTGGAATTTTGAAAGTCAAGCCTTAAGACAACTGGCAGCTCCTACTATTTTATGCATTGAAAACACTGTGGTGATATATTGTATATGATTTAATAAAGCTTGCTTGAAGATCAGAGAAACAAAGAAGCCAGTCAGTAGAGAGTTCTCACCTCTACCAGTGCTTAGACTGAAGGGGCAATTGACTGAACCTCAGACAACACTGCTCTCTCCAGATTCACTGTGTCAAGAATCTAGTCATAGTTTAGCTGGACTTCTACCAAGTTGCCTAGAAGGCTGAAATTAAGATGGTATCTAAACAATATCTTCCTTAAAGAAGAATCCGGTTCCCATATGGCATACAGTTGAGGGCTGTGGCTCCCATATACTACTTTATCATGTCATAGAAGCCACTTGTTGTTTACCCCCAAATGATTTTATTCTTAAATCACTCACAAAGTGTCTATTTACTTCTTGCTTGTATGATCAACATAAGATGATCATAGATGACACACTGTTAACCTTCATCATATAACAGTCTAAATTCAGAAGTGACAGTGTGTTACCATTGCCATGCTCACCAGCCAGTTTAATCAGAGATTTAATTATATCTAAGGGGGCCAGTGAATGTGAAAGACTTACTATCAATCAATTTAAAAGAGGAGTCCAATGTCTGCAGATTTCTTCATCATGATCTTGACATCTCTTTCTTCAACTGAATTTCCAGAACTGGGCATGACTCTTGGTTGTGGATCTCCTCATCAGGTTCTATCTATTACTAAATCAGGGCACTCACTTTGATGATAGTTGAGGTATTCATCAATCTGGTTACAGGGGTAGTCCAGTTCAGGCACCCTGTCAACTATTAATAGTTTTAGCTACAGTCCTCCTTGTGGATTTTTTGGGTGTTACCATAGCAACAGGTTTCTCCCTAAGCCCATAGTGACTTTCTCTATTAAAATATCTTTTTCATTGCTCTTCCTCTGCATCTCTCCCCACCTTGGCTATTTTATTTCCTCCTATTCTCATTCCCCTCCCCTTCCCCTTGCCCCCACTCCCAGTTTCCACTGTAGATGTCATCAAATTTCCCTGATCAGGACTGATGGGAGATGTGATTCTGTAAATATGTTTCTCTTATTGGTTAATGAATAAAGCACTGTTGGCAAATAGGAAGGCAAGACTAGGAGACAAGGATTCTGGGAGATTTAGGAGGAGATTCAAGATGTAGAGACTTGAGGGAAGAAGTCCGGACCCTCTCTCCAGTAAGCTAAGTAGAAACACTTAGATTAATAGAAATGGGTCAATATTTAAGACAGAGATAGCCAATAAGAAACACTAGTAACTGGCCAACAGCTTTATATCTAATACAGCATCTCTGTGTGTTATTAGGGGCTGGTGCAGCTGTGGGACCAGGCAGGTGAGAAAACTGCTTGTAACACAGGACAATCCGTGTGACCCCCTTAGGGTGCTCCTTGTGACCTAGCTTCTCTGGACCTTTGGATTTTAGTCTAGTAACCCTTTATTTACATGTAATAGCCACTTATGAGAGAATATACACCATGTATGTTTTTCTGAGTCTTGGTTACCTTACTTAGGAGGGGTCTTTCAAGTTCTACCCATTTGCCTGAAAATTTCATGAGGTCATCATTTTTTTAATCAATGAGCAGTACTCCATTGATTATTATTATTTTTATTTATTTTATATAATCAAGTCCATTTAAATGAAAACAAACATTTAGAGACAATATTTGGGAATTTGGGCGTTGTTCTTTCCAAACTACTTCCTGCTGGTAAGGGGCACTGTCATGGGGGATTCTAAGAAGATTCAGAAATCCTGGCTGTAGTCTGTAAGGCTGCTTTGTCCAGCTGTTTTGAATGTAGGATCACCTGGCACTCTGTTTCAGGTGGTCTGGCTTGATAAAACTGGGGGAAAAGATTTCTATTTTTGTTTCCACAGAAAATGAAAAGCTGTGGATTCCTTCCATTGTTTAAATATACTATATTTTCCTTATTCATTCTTAAATTGAGGGGCATCTAGGTTGTTTCCAGGTTCTGCCTATTACAAGTAAGGATGCTATAAACGTTGTTGAACAAATGTCCTTGTGATATGATTGAGCATCCTAAATCTACAGAGACAGTTTAACCAAGCTCCTGGAAATTCATGAACTCTAGACCTTCAATTGTAGAGTCTCTAGGGAACAAATATAGGTACTCCATATGTGGGAGACTGTTGCGAAGTTTGAACTAACTGAGGGGCCTCTGAGATTAGGACCAAGATATAAACCCAGCACATGAACTAGCTTATTGGATCTCATTATTTAGGGTAAGAAGTCATACTCAGTGACAGTCGGACCATGATATTATCCTGGTACATGAGCTAGCATTTTGAGCCAACTCCTCATGGTGTGATGCCATGCACAGATTTAATGCATGGGAGAGGGGCCTTGCCCTGCTCCAACCTATTATGCCAGACTTTGTTGACTCCTCCTGGGAGCCCATGCCCTTGAGGAGGAGTGGACTGTGGATGGGCTAGTGGGGAGGTGAAGAGGTGGAGGGAGGCAAGAGGGGTGGGAGGGAAAACTGTGGTTTGAATGTTAAATGAAATTAAAAAAATTAAAAAAAGAATGGTCTGACAAAAGCCACTGACTCTTAGGTGATTTTTCAAGCAAATATGAATAACTAAACATCTTCCTTCCAGCAATAAAGTTTTAGGATATTGTTACTTTTATGTTGCTGTGATAAAACATGCTGACCAACAACAACTGATGAAGAAAATAGTTTATTTTTGTTGAAAGTGAGTCATGGTGAGGAAGCATTGCAAAAGGAGCAGAAAGCTGAGAGGTCAACTCTTCAATTGCAAGCAAGCCCAAGGCAAAAACAGTGAACTGGCAGTGGGAGGAGGGTTTAAACTCTCAAATCTGTACATCTCCCAGCTTTGTCACACTTCCTAAACTTCCTCAGACAGAAGCCTACTGTGGACCCAGTGTTGAAATACAGAGGCCTATGAAAGACATTTCTCATGTAAACCACCACACTTAGCTAAATAAAATTTCCCGTTTTTACTCATTTAAGTAAAGAACCCAGTTAGAGAAACTACACTACTTGTTTAGAAAATTAAAGTATCTTCTCCATAGTAGCATTAACTAATACACTGAGGCAGATACTGTTTTCCATCAGAGCCAACAAATAGTCTGCCAGTCTTGGGAAATGCCATGTCATTGCAAATTGAGCTCAAGCTTAGCAGTATTCTGTCCTCATTCTTTTTCACATTCTAGATACAAGAAAATTCTTATAGAGACACAACCACTCTGTTAGTACCCAATATTAGACTTAAAGATTCCAGTCCATAGGTTGTAGAAGGAGCTGGTATTGTTTTCTGGACCAAGGTTACTCATATTTGGCTCCAGAAAATACTATCTTTCATTCTCCTTTATAGGAAAGTTGTGTTTTTATGTGAACAGGTTATGCATTTTCATCTTTTTTTTTTCTAATCAAAAAGGAAATTATGAGTATCTAAGCAAAAGAAGAAGACCTTGACCAAGTCAGCATGGCTGGCTGATTTTACCAATTGAAACAGTAATAAAGCCCAGTGGCATTCAAAATACAGAGTGATGAAAAAGAGATTCAAATAAATAGTTTTTGAAAAGTAATCTAAGTTTATGGAAACTAAAATCAATCAATTGAAAAGAAAATTTTCCATGAAAGAATCAGCACTTCTGGTTTCATAAATAAAGCGTGAAAACGTCTGTCAGTGGTGAGAAGAGAGCTGCTGAACTTTACACAGTAGAACTTCACAAAGCCCTTGAACTTCAAATATATCAGCTGCCAACAGTTATGAAACTCAGAAATGTAGCTATTCTTCTACTCTGACTGAAGGGGGTGGGATAAAGAGGAAAGAATCTACATCCACCAGTTTGACCCAGATAGTTTCGCAAAAACAGCTTAAAACTCTGCTTCCTTTGTCATTCAGTGTTTTTATTATGCTTTGCTGCTTCAATGAAGTCCTACTATGTGCAAGTATTAAAATAAGCACTAAGGGCTCCATAGTGTGAAGATGCATTTAGATACTTCCCACAGAATTTGTAGGATAATTACAGGGATGAGTAGACAAAGCAAGAGCACTTCAGACCCATGAAACACATCAGACAATGCATTACCAGAACCAGGGGATGCACAGGGAAGATAGGCCAAGTATATGAAAGGTATACATCAAGGTTTTGTTTCTGGAGAAAACGTCACATATAGTGGAATCTAAATGACATTAGATGGCTAAGTTAGAAGGTTTGGGGAGCCTGTTTTAGAATGGGAAATGGTTTGTTTGGAGACTTAAAAATGAGAAAGTTAAACTGGAAGAATGAAAGAAGTTAGAGCCTGGTAGAGTCAAGTGTCATGATGGAAGAGCCAAGAGGGAATAAGGTTGCATCAGTCTTCTTGACTCTTTTCAGCAACAGAAGAACCCTTATAAAGAAACGCTGGAGGGAGAGAAATAGTATTACTATCCTGTTTACTATTTAGAAAAACAGGTCAGACACCTTATGGATTAGCTGACATTGGAGGTGAGTTTCAGATGACTGGGAAATAATTGGATATGGAAATAGGAAGACAGTTGAAAACAGTCAGAAGTCAAAGGACAAAATGCCATGGTGAGGTGTTTTAATTATAACCTAGACTTAGAAGTTGTCACATAAATAAAATGATTACATTTACATTTTAAGGCATGATTCTAGTAACCAATAGAAGTAAGCAAGACTGAGGCTTCAGAATATATGTACACAGTCTGCTAACAAGGATGGAATGCAGCCACTGTGATGGTTAGTTTTAATTCTCTCCACAGCAAGAATTTATCATGTCTGATCTATTGATGTTTTAAAAGAAATATCCATTCACATGGTTTCACATCAGTCATTGGCTATGGCTAATGGTTTAGTGGGACTATAAGGAAATAAACATGGTTAGCAAACTGGGAACAAGCAAATGAGGGGCACATCTCTGAATGGACAAGAAAAGACATGAATATTAACTCTTAAGTTGTGCATACTTGCACACTTGTGCATGCAATACTATTGTTTTCTCTCTTCTCTAGTGACCTTGAAAACATGTGATATGGGTAGTTTATATCACAATGTCTCTGTATTTTTGCTGTTGCTGTGATAAAATATTGCCAAAAGTAACATAAGGAAAAAAATGGTTTATTTGGTTTGCAATAGCTGGTAATAGTCAGACTTATCTTTCATGGCAGATAAGTCACAAAGGCATGGCCTTGAGAGAACTGTTTATATCACATTTACAGTCAAGAGAAGAGAGTAACAAAGGAATACACCTCTGCTTCTGTTGGCTTGCTCTCTTCTTCTCATTTGTTCCAGACTCCAGTCTATCAAAGGGTGCAACCCACATTCAGAATGGACCTTCTCAAATCAATTAACTCAATTAAGAGCTCCCAATCCCTCATATACAGAAATGCTCACAGTCTTACCTAATTTACACAATGCTTTGTTGAGACTCCCTTATTTAGTCTACCATGTATCAAGTCAACCATCAAACTAACCATCCCATATAGCATTTAAAAATCATTTATCTCATGATACTTAAAGAACTGGATATGATATAAAATAGTAAATATCACTCAATAACTCTTCCAGGAAGAAGATATATATATATATATATATATATATATATATATATATATATATATATGTGCCAAATTGCCAAGGGGTGGGAAATTTTAGATCTACTTTTAGTTTGTATGAATGGAGTCATTTGTCTACATGTGTGTATGTGCATCATGTTCAAGCAGTACTCCTAGAGTGCACAAGATGACAACAGATTCCCCTGGAATTGGCATTACAGACAGTTGTGAGCTGCCATGCGGGCACTGGCAATCAAAACCATGTCCTTGGCAAGAGCTCAAAGTGCTCTTAAGCAGTCTTCTAACACCTCCCCCAACACACACACACACACACACACACACACACACACACACACACACACACACACAAAGAGAGAGAGAGACAGAGAGACAGAGAGAGACTCAGAGGTAAATCTGTGGTGGTTAATTTCATGCATCCACTTTGCTAAATCATAAAATGTCCATTATTTAATACATTCCATTTGACTTGGCATTGGTTAATGAGCTGTGAAGCAGGAAGGTCTGTGTAATGTGGCATTGTTCAATTCACAGTCTGGTATGGAACAAGCAGATGGAGGGAGGTTGAATTTGTTCTCTGATTAACTGCTTAGCTGGGACTTAACCTTTACTAACCTGATGTTCTCTATGTGCTCAGAAAACTCAGACTAGAATCTACAGCTTCTGTTTTGGTGTATATGGCATTTGAAGCCCGTCCCCTGATTTCCTGGGTCACTATCTTGCAAATGGAGGACTAGATTTCTAACCTCCACAGTCATATGAGTTACCAATTGACTAATTAAAATTTGTTTCGTTTCTTAGAATTGTTAGTTACAGCAATGTAAGACAAAAGGTAGAAACACCATTCAAAACTTTAAATGATGATGAATTTTAAAGGCAAAATGAATTCTCCATTTCTCAGACTCCTTATTTCTGATTTTATTGTACCTTCACATATTTATATTATCTACTGGTTCCCTCAGCTAATAATTTTTAATTCAACAGTAGATTTAAATAATAATGACTTAAATTAAGATTTAATCTATTTTTACTGCAAAGATTCAGAATAATATAGGTTAAAACCATGGAATTGGAGGAAGAAGGATGTGATGTATGGCAAAATACAGCTAGAGTAGATGAATCTGAGTTCCTGAAACCTGATAAGACAATCAGCTCAACATGAGAGACTGAGAAACTGATGTCAGAGGACAGAGTTGGTAAAGGAGCCCTCGGTGGGTTAGTATACATTGCTTGCCCATTTTTGCCCCCTTTTCTAGTTTGGGATCTCTGATTATGAATGATAGTTAGGAGAAATGGAGGCAATAGAGTCTGTATAAACTAACAAAGTCCCAGGTTGTAATAGGCCCACCTCAGCCTCCACTTTTCCAAAGGGAAGCAGAGAAGTTCATCATAACCAGCTGATTGATGACAACCTCCAGTAGGCTAATAATATGGCTCTCATTGAATTCAGTATTGTTCAGGTGTTGCTCACATCTTAGTGGATGTTGGAGAAATGTATCCACCAAGGACACCTAGCAGTGCTATGGCTTGGATACATACATACATACATACATACATACATACATACATACATACATGTGTGTGTATGTGTGTGTATATTATATGTGTGTGCTGTGTGTGTGTGCATGATGGGAGCCGTGTTCATTTCCTATGGTGTGTGTGTGTGTGTGTGAGATTGTGTGTTTTAGTGTGTGTGAGAATGTGTGTGTGTTGTGTGTGTGTGTGTGTGCTGTGTGTCTGAGTGTGTGTTTTGTGTGTGTGACTGTGTATTGTATGTACGAGTGAGTGTGTGTTGTGTGTTGTGTGTGAATGAGTGTGTGTTGTGTGTGAGTTAGTGTGTGTGTTGTGTGTTGTGAGTGTGTGTGTTGTGTGTGAGTGTTTGTTTTGTATTGTGTGTGTTGTGTTTGTATTGTGTGTCTGTTATGTGTGTGGGTGAGTATGTGTGTTGTGTGACTGAGTGTGTGTTGTGTGTGAGTGTGTTGTGTGTGAGTGTGTTGTGTATTGTGTGTGTTGTGTGTGTATTGTGTGTGTGTTGTATGTGTGACTGAGTGTGTATTGTGTGTGAGTGTGTGTGTTGTGTGTCTGTATGTTGTGTATGAGTGTGTGTGTTGTGTGTCTGTGTGTTGTGTATGAGTGTGTGTGTTGTGTGTCTGTGTGCTGTGTGAGTGTGTGTGTTGTGTGTGTTGTAATTCAGTTTCTGAGGTTATGGTATTAAGAGGTGCAGCCCCAGAGGTTGCTGTTCTTTTCCAGATTGACTAGCAAAGCTCTAGGATGCCCTTTCATCACGTGAGGCGCAGTGAAAGAGCAGCGTCCTCGAAGAACTCTAGTCCTCATCAAACTGCATATGACTCTGTGGCTTGATGTTGGGTTTTAAAATATATTGTGCTTCTTAATGTTTTCTTAATTATTTATTTTACTCACTTACTCGGTTCGTGATCAGGCTGTCCTTAAACTCATGGTAATCCTGTTTCATTAGTCCCTAGTGATGAGATGACAAATATTCTCAAACATGTCTGTTTTTGTAAACAAATTTTAAGTATTTCTCTAAGTAACATTATATTCATTTTCTTTTACAGTTGAGTGACATCTCATTGTGTATATGTGATATATATTTCTTATCTATTCAGATGTTGACAGACATCTAGGTTTATGCCATTTACTGGGGACTATAAAAAGAACTAGGTAAATACATGGAATTTGAAAGCATTGTACTAAGTACTAAGTGACGTAACTCAGGCACAGAAGGACAAACACGTCGTCTTTCTTATATGCAGATCCTAGATTAAAAGTTTTTGTTTTGCATGCTTAACTTGAAGTCCAAGTGGATTCCAGGAAACTAGAACAGAGATTTTGAGGGGGGCTGTATACAACTTAAAGGCGGGTTATAGTAGATTATAGGCAAAAGTAATGCAGTGAACTGGAATACTGGGGACAGAAATTCTTACATAAAGATAGGTGTGGGAGTATGGGGAAATCAAAGGATGAGTGGAAGTGCTAACCAAAAGGAAGGGGGATATAAAAAGCCACAAAGAAGTCTACTGTCTTATTATTCAACATACATAAATAAGTAGAAGTGCCCACTGGGATTGGGCTACACCAATCTGCAGTTTGGTTGGTTATGGTTTTCAGTAGTGGTCACTATCTGTTGCAATGTGAAGTTTCCTTAATGAGGAGTGAGGACTGCACTAAATAATGTATGCATCCACAACACACTCCCATACTCAAGGCTCAGGAAACATTTCAGAAGAAATAGGAAGATTGTAAGAGCCCAAGGATCTGGGAGTTTGCTGTAAAATTGTGATCCAGTAACATCACAAGTGACACCCATGCAGTCTCATGAACATGACTATTCCAAATGTGAGCTGAACAAGGACAACACCAAGGAAATGTCAACTTTACAGAGGAAATATCCAACAGGTCTCAACCCTACACAAAGAACCATAGCCAACTGAGGAAGGCTGAGTGCAGGAGAGGTATTCTTCCTCAGGAAACAGCATACCAATTGGTTGTCTAGTGACAAATAATCATCCTTGAAGACATGCATACAAGTAACATTATTCAGAGTGAGCTGGTTATATTTAGAAATATATACATATATGCATATACATGTAATAATTAGTTTAAAAAGGAGATGAATGATTTAAAGGAGAGTAGTGGAAAGGGATACTGGGAGAGCTTGGAAAGAAGAAAGGGAAGGGAGAAATGTATTTTATAATAATCTCAAATTAAAGTCAAAAGCATAAAATAAGTGAAAGGATGGTAGTACAATATGAAATGAAAGCAGAAATGGATCGATATGCAAAATAAGAAAAAATAAAAAAACATAACAAAAAAGAAAGGGCAATACAAAGGATTATGGGATTAAATAGGAAAGGGTGAAAAGAGGAAGGCGAAGGATGAATAGTGGGAAGGTAACTCACAGCTAAGAACACATGAAGAAGTGTCATGGAAACCCTCTTGTTAGTAAAACAAAATATCCCACACTACAGTTGAAAAAATTTTTTTTAACAGAATTACCCAGCATGTTTGGAAAAGCTATGACCAGAAGACACAGGTTATTAAATGAAAATGAATATGCATGCCTCCCAGAGTTCTCCAAAACAATACAGGCTACCTGTATTTTGCTTAATTACCCTTCATAATTATGTGGTAATATCCTGTTGTTGAAGATACCATACACTGGGGTTATAGAACATAGAAAAAAATGTCTCTAACTACCAGAAATTTCCTACCCACTGGATAGATTTCATCATACCCAAAGTTGCTACACAAAGAGAAATGATAGCACTTGTCTCATCTAGCACTGTAACTCAGATGCCAGACAACATACGGCTACTAGTACAATAGTAACATGATTTGTTATAGGGTAACTAATCACTTTCTGATTGTATTTGAGGTCTACTCCAGAAGAAGGAATTTAATGCCTGGAACTATAATCTTCCAAAGCTCAAGACTGAGGGAATCATAGGACCTACAGTAGACCCTGTTATTGTTATTTTGCTAAATGGTCATTTTTAATTGTCTTTCAAATATTTATGCTTACACTCATAGACCTGAGCTGCTCCCAGCCTTGGTCAAAGAAGCTTTTCTTTACAGTTCTTTACAGTCAACACAGATATGAATAACTGGGCAAAGTTCTGAGAACAACAGACTGAGTGCTCAGGCCTCAATGGCACATTTACATTTTTTATTAATCTTACCACAATCAAGATATGCAGAAGAGGGAACATACAGAAGAGAATGCAGAAAGATTTTAAAAGCCAGAGGGTGGTGGATTCTGTAAAATGCTGTCTCCTAGACAGTACATGGATTTCAAAGTCATGACTTCATAGCAGTTGTGGTCCCTGCACAAAACTTACACAAGATCAAGTCAGCCAAAATCCCAGAATAGATAAGGTGGGCCCTCCCTTTTACTGAACAGATATAGGCAGTGAATAATTGCAGGCAAATAGAATCAGTTATTGAGTATTTGACTGCTGGTGGGTTCCTCAAGCCTCATGGGATTGTCACACACCAATGCACACTGGGCAACCATTAAATGCACTTAGGGATCTGGGAAAAGGAGAGATGGGGGAAGGGTCTGGGGATGGAGGAAAAGAGGAAGAGAGGGAGAGAAAGAGAAAGAGAGAAATTGGGGAGGGGACATGATGTTGAGGATGTATGAGAGAGTTGGAAGGGAAAATCAGGAATAGATATTATACATCACTCTATACATGTATGGAATTCTCAAAAATAAAGAATTTTAAGTAACAACATCATACATATCTGGAACACTTTTCACCTTGCAAAACTAGGACTGTGTGTCCAGAGGTAAGAACCTTCAATGCCCCCTGCCCACCCCATCCTGCAACCCTGTTCCTCCAGTCTCCTCTTTCCTAGCCCCCAATGCCTCAGTGCCCTCTCCCCAGGTTCCAAACCCACAGCCCCACTTACCAGATTCCTTTCTTTCAGTCCCCTCTCCCTCACTCCCCTTTCTCCACTCTCTAATTTCCCAGCTCCTAGTGCTTCAGTATCTACTTTACCCTTCACAGACCCTGGCAATCACACTTCTGCTTATTTTAGGTATGAGTCAGAGAACTTAATGTAAATGAAAGAGTGAACTTGCCTTTTTGTGGCTTTTAATCACAAGGTGCTTTCATTCTTCACCCATGTCTTATAGATTTCACTATGTCATCTTTGATAATGTTAAAAAAGAAAGACTTCTTTTTTCCTATTTAGTTTATGACTTACAACTTCCACATGGCCTACATAACGGTCTTCTTTCACGACACTTGAACTTTTGCAATGAATTGCATACATTACTTTTGCATTTAATTTGTGTATATGCTATACCTATTTTCTCTGTGGTAACCATGGGGATTATATTTAGTCTTATGAAGTCATAGTGCTCTAAGATTATACAAGCTTAATTTCAGTATCACACACAAGCTCTTCTCTATATTTCTTCTCACTGCTTTCAGATATTGATATAAAAGAATGAAACATTTTAAAGTGTTCTGAAGAAAACGAATACAATTTTAAATTCATTAATTTCTTAAATTATGTAAGAAAATTATATGCGATCAGAAGCTATTATTAGGATAATACTGGATTTATAGATTAGTAATTCCTCCCAACCCTGTACAGTCCTTTTAATTACTTAGAGAGAAAACAGCATAGTTTCAATACTAACTTTGCTGTTGCTCATGGTCTCAGCTTTCAACTTCCTGGAAACACCCCTTTTCACAAAACCTTGGTTATTGTGTGCTGTCCAGCATTTCTTACTGAACATCCTTAACTTCAGCAACTTCTGTGTATGATGGTGACTTAATTCTTTAAAAATTTTAAGCATTTTTTTCAGATGCAAAATTCTTGGAAATGTTTTAAATATAGGATTCTTGACCAATAGCTTTTGTTTCTGCTTCTTTAATGTATTTTGAATGTGTAAATTCCTTGCTGTCTCTTGAATCAAATTTCTGTTGAGAGATCTTCTAATACTCTTAATGAATGTCTGTTATATGTGGCAAATAATTTCCAGGTAATCGATTTATTCTTAGGACATTTTCATCCCTTACTTAGAGTCTCTTCTAACTCTTCTATATGCAAATTCACCCTTTGCATTTCCCTGTTTCTACTTGTAGGAAATTTTTCATATTTGTGATTGTAATATTTTTCATCCTCTTTTTCTAAGAATGCCTATTTGTTTAGCAAATTTCTACTTTTTCTTGAATTACATCATTATCCAAAGTCAACTGTTTGATGTATCTTTTATTCAACTGCTTTTCTGCAGATGCTCATTGACCACAGTAAGAGTAAGAATCTCATTTTCTCTCTCCCTCTCTCTCTCTGTGTGTGTGTGTGTGTGTGTGTGTGTCTGTGTCATCTCTGTCCTCTCACAGTCTGAGCTGGCTGCTTCACTACAGGCTTCTTTGAGAGAAAATAGTGTTGAGAATCTTTACTTCCACCAATCGCCAGGTTGGAGGTGGGGTTTAGCTCTGTGGTACATCCTTCCTGTTTTGAGTACCTTTCCATCTTACCCCTTCTACTTCCTCTGTTGCCTATTCCGTATGTTGCAGCAAGACAACTACTTTCTTTGTCCTCATTGTATGACATCTCAAGCCCACATAGGGAGAAGAACAAGTACTCAGTCATTCCAAAAATAAGTGATTTGCATGATATCTCTGCAGAATACTCTTTGGCACTTTATACACCTGAAACTTGGTAGGAAAAAAATGACGGGAAATACATTTAAAAGATGACTTATGTGATTGTTATTGGATTGGGCAGTCCAAACTACTCAAGATGATTAGCAGGCTGGTGACCCAAGGGTATGGTGATCATACAGAGTGAGTCCAGTGACATCTCAGAAGTAGAGATCCCTCTCTCTCTTCCTTTTTTTCTCCATCCATCCCTCTTTTTGGTCTGTTTGTTTGTTTCCATAACTGACTGAATGAGGCTTGCTTACACAATAGAAAAGTGACACATTGCTTAACTCAAAATCTATCACGATGATAGTTTTATATTAAACATTTATTTACAGATCCATGTATCATGGCCTCACTGGGTTGACATATGAAACTAACTATTCTTGTCACATGTATTCAGGGAACATAAGAGTTACAGTTGAATGAATAGCTATTAACTGCACAGCATTGAAAATACTTTTTAAGATATATTTTTAGAGTTTTGAAATACTTTTGAGTTAAAAGGTATACAGTTTATGGATAGCATCTACCTAACATTTCTGTTTATCCCCCTGTGGGATATAGGAGGCATTCTAGTAATTTTTAGAAGTATAGATGTTAAGCTTTTGTAATTCTGGGTGGGTTTTTCAATCTAATAGTGTCTAACAATTTGCTAGAATATTAAATTCCCTGATATTCTTGAGTAAGTTTCAGCTCTTCCTTGCTTTTGTTTTTAAATTTCCATTCAAAAAGTGCCATGTCTATAGTATAATGTATATAGCATTCTATAATTAGTTCTTTTTTTTTTTGGCAATTGGGATTTGTGTTTGTATACCATGTACTTCTCAGTGGATTAGGAGAGAACACATCTCCTTCATGGTTCTGGGGTGAGACTTGAGCCTCCCTTACTAGAGGTGGTTGAATGTGCATAGATGTGTGAATGGATGCTGTGGTGGCAGGGCTGGCTCACTTTCATTTCTTATACCTTCTTTTGCAAGGAGAGTCTCAGAATCATATAGGGAACAGAATGAAACTTTATTCATAATTTAAATTAGAATTCTACCATCTAATTATAAATCTGAAAATGTTTCATTTTACTGCCAGTAACAGTTCTTTTTCGTGCAAGGTAAGAGAAACTTAACTTTCTAGCTTCTTCTTGGCTTTGGATCCAGGTAGAGAGCTGCTATTGAAGAAGACAAATATTTTAGTTATTTTTAAAAGAAATACTTTTCAGTCATTGTGTAGATAAGAGGGAAATCAGACACAGAATATATTTTCTGATTAGCAAAGCAGCAACAGAACTTTCAATCATCTACACACAAGCAATGTTAAATAGTCTTGGCTGAACATCATATAAGAACAGGCCAGATGAGCTGTAGGGACAAGTGTCTTAAATCACAGACATCAATGCATAGTTTTGACTCTAGATGTGCTCTGTAGACTATATCTATTCACATATTATCTTTGCTCTGGGATCCAGGCTGATGGATTCTAGAAACACCTAGTGCAAAAGACATTAATAAACTCAAAAGTATACACACTAGCTCATAAAGAATCTTCTGGAAATTAAGTCTATCATTTTAGTTCTCATTTCACTGGTCAGTTCTATGATTATTTGCCATGAAATTATCATCCTCCCCAAGGGTAGAGACAAAAAAATAAAGAAACATAACCTATACTTTTCATAACAAGGAACTCGAAACCTAGCCTTATGATTTAGAGTAACCTTCCACAGTATTGATTTCAACATTCATTATTCAGTTCTACAAAAAGAAACAAGATATTGTGGTGAGGAATTACAGAATAGGTATAAATTTGTGACATATTTTAATTCATCAAGAATAGAGTAAATATTAATAATAAGTCTAGGTCATCCATCTGATAATCATTCCCAAACTGTATTGTTCTCAGCCAAATGTAAATGACTTTGTATGTCAGAGCTTTTCTTTTATAATATTTGGTTTACAATCTTTTTTTATCTTTCTTCATTTTTCACTAATATCTGCTAATAACATCCTCACATTGTCTAGTATAAATTCAATTTTTATTAGATCATTCTGAGTTTAAATATTAAGAGCTTATAGGTTTTCCATTTTGACATTAAAGATTACAAGGCTTATGTTTTTCAATCCTTTCAATAAAGGAGCTAGCAAAATCTAAGACACAAAATATGAGTGGGGAAATCCACCTTCTCTGGATAAAGATGTGCTTCTAGGTATCTTTAAGGATCATTTGACCTTTACAAAACCTAAAATCAATGCCTTGCCATCTATAAAGGACTTTCCAGAACATTCAATTAATTCATATTATGATCCTGTGAATATGTATTATTACTTTCTTTTCACCATAGAAGAATCAGTTAGAGCTGTAGAAAGTTTTAAATAAATTAGAAACATCAACAAATAACTTTCCAAGGATTTACAGAGAGGACTTTGTACAAAACTTTCAAGTCTTTTCAGCATACTTGTTAACATGACATAAGTTTATTCTAGAATTCTTTAGTATTATTGTGAGCATTCATGTGTGTCTTACATAAAGTTTAGTTTTAGAGTTACTATCTTGATACTATCAATTTGAAATTGCAAAGACAAATGTCAGCCTTATGTAAATTTCTTTATGATTCTTACATACCAATACTGACTTAACAAATGGGAAAACAGGATAAAAACTGGATTCCTACTAGTGAAATCAATCTTATCAAATATCATTCTTTAATTTTAGAGGGATATTATTTGAGACATTGAGGATCTTCAGGATATTGTGTAAGGATAACCTATTCTTGTTTGTACATGCCTTTGAGATCTTGTGATATGAAAGGTCCAATTTGTTCTGTGTTTTGTTAATGACTAATTAATTATTTGAGGACATTTTTTGACTTGTGTAATGCTGATTATCTGGGCTCTCTGTTTCAAGAATTTCACCTGCCTCTGTCAAATCAACTTTATATGGTTGGAACATGCAAAATACAAATTTGGGAAATTTTCAAGCATAGAAAACAGGTTATAAGATACCATTCTACAGTAGCTTTGGTAAAAAAAAAAAAAAAAGAGCAATACATACATAAATGCATACAATGTAAATATATGTTTGAAACTTATCATTTTTCCTTTGCATTCCAATTTTCAATAAAGCACTATTATTTTGATATTAAGTCTTCGTTGATAGCAAAATATAATTAGTCCTTTAAAGTCATTATTAAGGTTTTATATTTTTACAGTGCTTTACATGTGAGATAGTAAGTCTGGTAACAGTTTAGAAACTTATAATATCAGTTGATAAATATTGTGTGTGGGGGGTCTGTAAGACAGGCTTTCTGTCACAGAGACTGGGAAAGTTTTCCTTGTCCCCCTTTTTTTAAAAATGTTATAATTTCCCAGTGCTATTCCCTTCTTCTCAGCTCTATTGGGAAAGATTTGCCTATGTCAGTTACAAAAAGCAGTAGTCCCACTGATGTCCTATCTCTCCCAGGACAGAACCCATGCTTCCTAGCATAATACATAAGGTTTCTTGTGACCTCCCCAGCCTAAACTCTGGAGGTTGGATCACTGGATTTGTATCTCTTTGGATACAAGGAATATTTATGCTGGGTAGTACTTGTCTTAATTCATTTGCATGGCTTTTTGTATCTGGCAAGCTCCTAATTTGGAAGATGATTTGAGCATCTTCTCTAATACCATTTCCTCTGAGGATGGCTTTGAAACCTGCCAGAATAATTTGACGTCATTATTTTCTGATCCCTATATCATCTAGAGCAAGTGTTCATATGTTTTATTTGTCTGGATTCCTTGCCCACATTTCCTCCTTAGAATGAACTCTGCAACAACAAATGATATACTGTTACGTTTCTCTTTGTTGTTGTTGTTTTGTTTGTTTTTTGTTTTTAATTTGTTTTCTTGCTTGTTTTTACATGCCTCATACCTATAGCAGGTGGTAGAGTTCCTCAGAGAGAACGGAAAATTTCACTTTTCTCTAAGTTCTAATAATAATCTCAATGTCCAGCCTCCTTTCTTGCTGCTCTATAAGACATCGTTTCATTAATCTGGTTAGTCAGGCAGTGTACCATTATTTATAGTTGGGATGGCACGACTAAGGTCCCTTTTCTGCACTTTCTTGCCAAACAACTGAAAGAAGAATCCAGCAAGAATTTCCTTTCCCTGTGTGAGCACTTCCTTCTTTCCCTTTTCTACTATGTCTTTCTACATTTTAAACGATCTGAAAGATAGTGAAACTTGGCTTTGTGGTTCCAGAGAAGAGATGTGCTAAACTCACAGTTTAAAGGGGTTGGAAGAATTGTGCTTTTCAAGGAGTGTACCTGACTAGGCCTTCTGCTAGGCCCTCACACCTCATAGAGGCGAGGAAGATTTTTTTTTTTCCCCTCTCAGTATTTGTGGACATGTTATACTACTTGTTATGGCATTTAAAAGTCTTAGGCTTGGCTCAAGTGAAGGTGACAAAGGAAAATAGAAATCATGTAATATTAGAGGGATATTCAGTTCTAACAGCTATCTGAATGACAAACCTCGAATGATGCAAACTGTAGTGTAAAAGAAATGTAATGTAATAGAAGTTAAAAAATTAAAAAATAGAGAATTAAGATGAATACTTGAGAAGAGTTATGAAAAACATGGTTATGGCTTTTAAGTAATCAAAACAAAATCACCAAGTAAATGTGATTCCTACTGAAAAAAAAAAAAAGTTGAAAAAAAAGCAAGCTCTCCTTCGTGAACTGGATAGAGTCCTAGAAGATCTACAGAAGAAATGAAGAAAACGAAGTGCTGTTTTCAAATGTGGATATTGATGGAAATGATAAGAGATTCTAAGGATGCAAAGTACCAATAATTGTATTTCCATAAAATGAGAGGGTTACATTATTTTAACAACCATCATAATAAAATCTCTGGGCTAAAGAGATAATTTTGTAAATTTAAAAGATGTAGTGAGTTTCTGGCATAAGCAAGAAAAGGAGAACAACTTCATTAACGTGGCACTTGTGGTCGGAATAAGAATGTTCTTATACTTGGTGGTACTGTTTGCATAGTTTTTGGAGGTGTAGCTTTGCTGAAGGAGGTATGTCACTGGAGATATGCTTTGAAGTTTCAAAAGCCAGGTACAATTTCAAGTTCACTTTCTTTTCTTCCTGCTTGCAGTTAGAGGTGTTAACTCATTGTTCTTCCTGCAAAACTTGCTGCCTGCTGCCATGATTCCCTGACATTATGGACTTTGATCCCTCAAAACCCGAATAAATGTTTTCCTTCAGCAAGTTGCCTTAGTCATGGTGCTTTATTACAGGAACAAAAAAAGTAACTAATATAGCACTGTATATAGAATTGCAGCTTTTTGACAATACATCAGTAGAAATTTGAATCCTGAATCCGTGATAGGAAAAGTGTCCTTGGAAATATGGTTCCTCTCTTAGCATGGAGGCACAACAGTGTTTTCACGGAACTTTGGCAACCTATTAATCCATCTTAGCTTTAGGGCCCAGAGTTTTGACTGAAGCTTAGTGTATGGGCATGGTTGAATGAGTTTTTGGTTTTTGGTTAAACTCAGTCTCTACTTGCACCCTTTTTATTAGAGGTCAGGCTGGTGTTCAGCTCTATCATCACAATATTGACTCTCAGGGCCAGCCCATATCCAGAGTCCGCTAGTCAACATAAATAATCAAATTGTCTACCACATTCATCATAAACAACAAAGTCTCTCTTACCAATGATGGAATTACAAAGGTTCCAGGTGTGTCTGACTTTACAGCATTAGGGTGTGGCAGCCTACACTGGAGAACCATGTGACTGAGTTAGAAAATATATCTGTAGGGAGTACTGGTTTTTCCACCTGCTGCCTGGTCAGCCCCAATTAACACACCAAGACTCTGTATTTGATATAATTCCGTTGGCCCATTACTAGTTTCTTATCGGCTAGCTCTGTCTTAAGTATTAACCCATTTTTGTTGATCTATGTATTTTCATGTGGTCTTTTTTTTACCGGGGAGTGGGACAGGCATCTGGTCTCCCCGCTCTCTGCATCTTGGCCTTCCGTACCTCCTTGTCTCCTAGTCCCGCCTATCTTCCTTTCCTATTGGCCAACAGTGCTTTATTCATTAACCAGTATGAGAAACATTTACAGAATGGCATCTCCCATCATATATCACACACAAAAATTTGTCACAGTGTTTTAAGTAAATTTATGATTTTGTGTTGGCCATAGTTGTAGCTATTCTTGGCACCGGGTACAAAGAGTAGACTTCAATTTGGGCTGAGGCCAAATTCTTTATTACACAGGAATAGTTTTGTGGGAGATTAATTGATAATATTTTCAGTTTATATAATAGGTGCCCAATGCCCAAAAGTTGAACTAGCTGTTGTAGACCAGGCTGGTCTCAACTCCCAGAGATCTGCCTGCCTCTGCCCCTTGAGTACTGGGATTAAAGGCATGTGCCAGTACCACCTGGCAAAGTCGCAAAAATTTTAAATTTCAACATTTTTTTAAGAGCATATTCTTTCGTCATCTTGCAATTAGATTAGGAATAAATATGAAAGTTGAAAATCTTAGCAATTTGAAGAACCCCAATAAAAATATGAGGAAATCATCAAAAGTGAGATTTAAAATTATAAAGTAAGGGACATAAACCCTCATATTGAAGAATATATTTAAAGAGAAACACACATAGGAATGTGGGGCCTCAGTATCAGTGATTTCAAGGCAAGATGAAAAAATAAAAAACTTAACACAATATGTAAGGATATAATTAAAGGAGAGAAAAATGATATTGTAATGGAAATATCATGGAACTTGGTTAAATCTAAAAGCTACAATTTTTAATTTTTTCTTCATTTATAAACATTACATGACTTGGATACTTATTATAGACTCAATTCTGGATTCACATGTGTTTAAAATTTGACTATTTCTTTGGCAGAATGGTTCAGATTTTTTGTGAACTCTTCCAAGCTGTCTTGCTGATACCTCTATTTAGAAGATATTTAATACCAAAATAATAAAACAGCAAAATTTTATTTACTCATCATCCATCAATATCTTAGTTATAGTATATAGCCACTATTCTGGTTTATGTTGGAAGAATAGAGTCAGGGTTCTTTTTGTATGGATTTCAATCCAATTTCCATCTTCATGAATCCTGGATAAATTCAGAATAGCAAGGGTTTTACCATCTCAGATTAGTTAGAAATATGAATTATTAACATGCATCTTGAATGAGCCTTGCACAATGATAAATGGCTAAAACCATGACACCAAAGGAAAGAAAACAGATGATAGACAATCTGTAAGAAGCTACACAGGCAACTTGGCTTATCTATACTGTGCCCAGTGTTTTGCCAGAGGAAATAAAGTCTTGGAGGGCAAATGAGGAGCCTGGAGAGTGGAATCCCATCTGCTCTGACAGCCTGCAGCTCCTAGGGATGACAGCATTGATGCAAGAATTTGATTGATGTCGTCTCAATTGGCTCTTGACATGAGAGGTGGCTGAGGATGTCTGAATTAGAGATTGATCCCAGGATCCTGAAAGTCAGCCAAGTCCAATGGTTGTGAATATGGTGTAGCAAACAAAGAGCAGCCATCACCCACTGCCAGTTCCCCCTCAAAAATAAGCTAGAAAGAAAAAGGTGTGGGTAGGCAAAGGCAAGAGGAAAGCGAGGAAGAGGGAAAGAGAATAGACAGTGGAGCAGACTGAAGCTAGGACATTGTGTACGTCCTTGGTCCATATGGCAAATCGGTCATGCTATCACTCTGACTTTTACAAGTAACTTCCATTCAGAGTTCACACTTTCTGATATGTATGGAGTTTTATTTCATTTGAATTTTTTAAAGCCAGCTTTAAATAATCATACTCCAAAGAATGATCATTTATTTACATACAAATTTTCTACATATTTCCACAGTTAAAAAAAAAAAAATGTGTCAAAAACACAATTTCATTAGTTACATAATTTCATAATTTGAATTTCTTTTTATATAAATGACTTCTGAACTTTAATAAACTTTTAAATTTATTTTAGTGTTGCGTGTTTAAGTGTTTTGCCAATATTTGTAACATGTGCATGCCTGGTGAGTGAGGAGGCCACAGGGAGTCAAAAACCATGGAGGTGTAGTTACAGACAATTGAGCATTGCCATGCAGGCAGGAACCAAACCTGAGTACTCAGTAAGAGCAGGAAGTGCTCCTGACAGACTTCATTCCAGGCCTCCGCACATGGTTTCTAATATTGCAGCATCTTAAGTAAAACTATGAATATGTGTAGGTATATCTCTTACGTTTTCAGATTGTTTTCTTAGGGTAAATTATAGAAGAAAAAAAAACTTTAGCTAAAATATAACAATTTTAAATTGAATACATGGTGTCAATTTGCCTCCCAAAAATATATACAATATCTGAATGGAAAGAGAGCTGCAATGATATTCAGAAACTGCATAAATCTCCTTGTTTTGTGTTAGTTTTTATCTCCACTTGCTTTAGAGATGTGGCAAACAGTCCTGTGTTTCACTATTACTTTAGTTTACACTCGTGGGTTAAGAAAGGTTTTCTTTTTCTTGTTCTGTTACAGATTACTTGTGAAAGTGACTTCGAAAAAGAATAGCTTCTTTTGAATCACAGATTTGGGGGTACCATCCATCATGGTGGAGAAGCCATGGGAGCCAGGGTTGGTCCCATTGCCTCTGAGTTTGGAGCAGAGAAGGGTGAAAGCTGGTACTTGCCTTGTTTTCTTGTTTTAATTCATGTCAGGACTCCAGCCCATGAATTGAATCTTTTTCTTTTTTCTTTTTTTTCTTCTTATTTTACATATCAATCCCAGTTCCCTCTCCCTTTCATCCTCCCATGCAATTAACCTAAAGAATTCTGCTAGGGAACTCCTACAGCTGATAATCAACTGTCAGCAAAGTGGCAGGATACAAGATTAATGCCAAACAAAACAAACAAACAAACAAACAAAAAACAGTAGCCCTACTATATGTAGACAATAAAGTGGCTGAGAAAGAAATCAGAGAAAAATCACCCTTTACAATAGCAACAAGATAAAATATCTTGGGACAACTCTAACCAAACAGGTGAAAGACCTATATGACAAGGATTTTGAGTCATTAAATAAATAAATTAAAGAAGATACAAGAAAATGGAATGAATCTTCTTTCAATTAATATAAACTAGGAAATCCCTAATAGACTTGCCCAGAAATTTCCCACTTACATTAATCTAGCTCCCATCAGTTGCCAAAGAATTTTAACCATCATGATAGAGTTACATGCATTTTAAAATCAGGTGATTTGTTGGTCCAAGTCTTCTATGTTTTTCCCACTAGGTACAAAAAATTGATCCACCCAATCTTGTCATTCTTTGATATAGCCTTTATATTTTTTATGATTTAAAAGAGAACAATATTGGAGTAGGATCACTTAATAGGTTTCTATTTCTCTTTTAAATTCTAGATTATTATGGTTATTATGTTAAATTGTGTCTCCCATGTATTCTTTCATGTCTCAAAGCTACCTCAAATACAAAAATTAAATAAAATAAAGGAAATATCCAAAAACAAGCTCACCATTTTGAATAGCAAGAAGTTCCCCCATAATTTTGTGTTTTGATCAACAGTGTTATCACATAACCTTTTGAACACAGTGAAAAAATTGAGTCATCAATTTTTTATTTTGTAAAATCAGTACCTATCTAGCTTTTGTCGATTTAACTTCCATTGTAATACTCAATAGAGCCTAAAATCTCAATCAACTCTTAAAGTGATTTGTACCGTTATTTTAAGTACACCCAAAGTTAATGCTTACAGTATGGATTAGCACCTTTCTTAGCCATGCTAGAGCAATGGGGTTTCCACACTATAGTAATGTCTGGGTCATCAAAGACACTTTGAGTGTCTGTTACTAAGACTCAAGTTGCTATGATTTGAATATGAAATTTCCTGGCAGGATTATGTCTTCTACATTTGTCCCCAGATAGTGACACTACTCTGGAAGGTTCTGGAAACTTGAGGAGGCACGATCTAATAATTAAAGAAAGCAGATCTCTGGGAGCAGAAACCTGACGTATCCTGGCACCTTCCTGTAGAGACCCATCCCTACCAATTCTTGTGTGCAATAAAAGAGCTTTCACACATGGTCTTAGCTGTTCTGCCTCACCACAGACTCAGAATCAATGGAACTGGCTGTGATGGACTGAATCCTCTCAACCCGTGAGTGAAAACAAATGCTTCCTCTTGAGTTGTTTATATCAGTTATTTTGCTACAGCAACTGAAAAGTATTACAAACGTTGTATTATCTTCAGAATTTTGCATCTTTAGACATTTGAATGGTCAGTGGGCTGGCTGAACATGCCTACTAATTTAAAAGATAATATTCCAAACACAAATGAAATTGTAAAATATGGTGTGTCTCTTTATCTCCCCTACCATCATAATAGTGCAGTTGTTTTCAGAAAGAACTGACAACCTCAGTGAGTATCAAAGTAATATATGCACTCTCAATTTTATGTCCTGTCTATGCCTGGCATCCAGATGGCTTCAAAATCTGACTGTATCCCCTTATGTTGAGTCTTCCACCACTGGCTTGTTGAGAAACTTTCCATAATACAAACAAGGAAGAACTTCATCTTCTTTCCAATTTCATCCTGACTCTTCCTTCACACTTTCCAGCCAGAGAGCAACTCTGCTTCTCACCTCAATCTTTATACACATACGAGATTCCCCAACTAAACTCCCTTTCCTCCTAGTTCATATATTCTCTCTCTCTCTCTCTCTCTCTCTCTCTCTCTCTCTCTCTCTCTCTCTCTCTCTCTCTCGATAATTTTTAAATTTAAATTTAGCAGCATTTGCAAAAGCAACAACCTGAAATCAACTTAGATGCCCCTCAACTGAAGAATGGATAAAGAAGCTCTGACACATTTACACAATGGAATACTACTCACTGGGAAAAAACAATGGAATCTTGCCCTTTGCAAGCAAATGAATGGAACTCGAAGAAACCATCCTGAATGAGGTAACCCAGTCACAAAAAGAGGAACACAGTATGTACTCACTCATTTATGGATTTTAGACATAGAGCAAAAGACCATCAGCTTACAGTTCACACTGCCAGAGAAACTAGGATACAAAGAGGAACCAAAGAGATTCATACAAGGTCCCTCACAGAAGGAGAAAGAGACAAGATCTCCTGAGCATATTGGGAGTGGGGGGGGGGCAGTGAGTGGAGAGGGAGTTAGGAGAAAGAGAAGGGGAGGAGAGGAGAACATGAGGGTCCAGGAAGATTGAGTTGTGGGTCAAACAGACAAGAGCAAAAAAAGAGAGATACCATAATAGACGGAGTCATTATAGGTTTGAAGAGAAAACTGACTTTAGAGAAATGTCCAGAGACCTACAAGGATGAACTCAGCTAACAATATGAGCAACAATGGAGAGGCTATCTTAAATTCCCTTCCCTGATAATGAGATTTATAACTAACTTATATGCTATTCTAGAACCTTCATGTAGTAGATGTTGGAAACAGAAGCAGACACCCACAGCTAAACACTGAGCCGGAACTCCTGGAATCCAGTGTGCAGAGAGGGGAGAGTGATAAGAATAGGAGTCAAGATCAGGCTGCAGGAACCCATAGAGAAAGCTGACCTGAACATGGGGGAGTTAATGGACCCCCAGGCTGATAGCTAGGAAACCAGCATTGGACCAACTCAGCCCCCCTGAACATGGGCCTCAGTTAGAAGGCCTGGGCAGTCTAAGGGACCTCTGACACTGGAACCAGGATGTATCCCTGGTGCAAGAAAGGAATTTTGGAGTACATTCCCCATGGAGGGATACTCACTTAGCCTAAAGATGTGAAGGAGGGCCTAGGCCCTACTTCAAATGACTTGACAGATTTTTGATGATACCTCCTGGAAGGCATCACTCTCCCAGCAGAGTGGGTGGGGAATGGGATGAGAGGGTGGTCAGAGGGCATGGGAGGGAGATAGAGGAAACAGGGCTTGATATGCAAAATAAGAAAAAATAAATAAATACTACTTATTTAAAAAAATCAAGCATTTTTACACAAATCACTCCTTTTAATTACTATAATAGCCTTAATAATTGTGTCTGATTCTCAAGAAATAAGTCATAAGTTTGCATGTAAGTTTTAGAAATTTCAAGCCTAATACTTCTTGATTACATGCTACCTATACACATTACTTACATAGCTCAAGAACTCATCATTTCCATATTATTTATTCTTCCTCTTGAGTTAGATCCATTCACAAAGTAGCAAAAGCAAAAAAGAAAAAAACATTATTATACATGATGAAAAGTTGTTAACTGTAACCTTCTCTTTATTAAGTCCAAGATTTTGGAGTCAGTAATAGAGAAAATCTCTGACTATTCATCTTGGTTATTTAATTATTTTCATTCTGGTAAAAGCTTATTCATTTCTGTGTGTTTATATATTTGTGTTCATAGACTCATGAGTTTTCCGAAGAAATACAGTTCTGAGAGTCTGGCTCGTTAATAGCCATGTATTGTGTTGTTTGTTTTAAAGTCTCTCAGTGTGGAATGGAAATTGGATTTCCCTGGATTACTGGAAAAGGCATACCTGAAACTTAGAACCTGTTACTGAAAAGTATGATGTGTTTGAAAAAGTTGAGAGAGTAAATCACATTTAGTGTTTGTGGACTTATTTCAATATAGAAATATACACTGAAAAATAAAACTTCTTCAAAGGAAGTAATTTGCCTTTCTTTGATTCCTTGGCCAGACCATATTGCAACCTATAGGATGTCACACTTAAATAAGCTGAATTGAACAAATTAGTAAGGGTGACTGCTGTAGAAACATTGCTCAGTTCCTTTGGTCAAGTCATGTGACTATATATCTTAGAAATTTTTCCGAAGTCCACAGAAGAGCTTCAGAGCATGTTGAATTAAATTTGAGATGGAATTTTTCACTGTCCAATTGATGTGTTGTGGAAATAGAGCCTGTATTACTTAAGGGACACAGAAGCAGTTTCCCAGAACATCTTTTGGAAAAGTAGCCCTAAGAGCTAATCAAACAGATTCCTGGAGAAGCTAGATATTCCATCTTAGGCAAATGAGCCCATGATGACTGCTCTCCTCTAGACCAAGGAGTATCAGTGCTTTTACTCATAGGGAGCATGATCCAACCCCACCCCCACTGGATGTCTGTTGTCTTGGAAACACCAAACCCTACATAGTTACTATGTGGCAATTGGCAAGGGGTGTCTAAGGTGTTGATGTGCTGACACTATGGAAAAAGAGTGATTCATCTTTTCCCTGGAAGAATGGGCTGAGATAGTGCAAGATTTTCTCATGGGTATCAAGACAGACCTTCAGCTCAAAACTCACAGATTGTACTTGGCCGTGAATAAACAGAATTTTTGAAAATATTTAAATATATTATTATATTTATATATAGATACAGCATATATGTATATGAATAATTCACTGCCTGAGTTGATCACACATCTTTGATTTTTGAGAGAAATAAACCCCAAACTTCCTTGAATGAGTCTGGGCAAAGTGAGAAAAATCTATTATGAAATCAGTAGTTCACAGGCATAAGAATATGGAGTTTACTCAACATAACAAAGTCTTGGGTTGTGTTGTGAGCATTATAATTCATCAATAAATTGTGCAATTCTTAACTTTCCAAGGAGCAGTATTCTTCCCATTGGCCACTTCTCAAAATGGTTCTAAGAGTCAGAATGTAAGTATATTTTTGGCAGCCAAACATTGTTTTTGTCTCATTTTGCTTTGAGACAGGGTCTCATGCAAAACGACCTGGTACTTGCAGTACAGCCAAGGCAGGCTTTGAAATGATGACCCTCATGCCTCCTTCAAGCCTAGTTTGATGTTGTTTGCCTCAGTTTGTGTTTTTGAAGCTTCTTTGAAGTATACTGTTGACACAGGAAACTCGATATTGTGCTCTGACAAATAATGAGAATATTTTTCTCTCACTCCCATAACCTGGAGAAACCATAATATTTGCTTGCTTCAGAATGTGTGCTGTTGTTTCTGTCTAATTAGATTGTTTAACTCTGTCATCCTTACCTTCAAAACAAGGAAAGGTAAGCAGCTTCCATTCAGAACAGTGGATCCCGAATGCAGCAGGTCTCTGACATAACCCAGGTCAAAACCATTAATTCCTGTCTTTTAGAGTGAGTGCTATTTGCTGTGTCTTCAATTATTCCTGACTGACATTTTATGTATGTTGAAAAAGATTAAGAAAAACAATAAATTCAAATCTTGTAAAGGAATAGTGTAGATTAGCATCCAGGTTATGCCAATGAAATCTTTCAAAGCTGTTGAATCATTTATGAGATACTGAACTCACCCTGACAATCGATACTGAGCCTTCAACAGAAAGCTATCTTACAAATAAATGATATGAGTGTTTCTATTACTGACCTAGGTAGAAATATCCATTTGTAAATCAGTGAATGCTAAGTACAAATCCTCTCATATCAAATATTCACTGAATTCTCATAGGTGAATCCTATCTGGAACAATGACTCCCAAATTTCATCTCAGAGAATAAATACTATAACTTTTAAGCTGATGCGTTTAATTCAAGAGGACATTTTAATTCAGTTTTTTATATTTTAAATGGAAAATATAAACACTTGGATATAAGGGACACAAGTGAACTTAGGTGACTTTTGACATGTTTCTAGAATCTATTAGTTTCATACTTAAAGTAAGATTATAAGACACCCCTCCCCCCATGTAATGATTACGAAGAGCTAGTAGGTAGTTCACACCATAATTGAAAAGAGTCAGATATACTATATTCAATGAATATTCTGATTATTATTAATTACAAAGAGTGGTAGACAGATTAACTCTACACCATAGTATTTTGGAAAAACTAATTAAATTTCTACAAAAATACATATTCATTTGGCCATTGCAGATATAAACTGATGGAAAATCTTGAAAATTATTTAGTATAAAATTCCATATATTAATTTATAACATGAATATTATAAATGAGTTATAGAAAGGGTGAGAAAGGAATGAATGGAGGGAAATTAAGAGATGGAAAGATTTTGTTGACCTGTCCTGGAAGGCATCACCCTACATGTGGAGTGGGGGAGGGAATAGGATGGGAGGGTGGTAGGGAGGGCATGGGAGGGAGGGACAGAAGGGGGGAGAAAGGGAGTGAGGGAGCGAGAGATGGAGGGAAGGAGGAAAGAAGGAAGGGAGGGAGGGAGAGGAACTGGGATTGGTATGTAAAACAAGAAAAAATAAAAAATAAGAAACAAAAAAGAGAGAGACAGAAAGGAAGGAAGAGAAAGTTCTATCAAATTTCATAACTAAAGCAAAAGGTCAGTGACAGAATTTCTAGGATGTCCAAAGGGCCAGGAACAATACATTCAGGAAAAATGTCAAATGTGTTGCCAAGCTGTATGGGGTGACCTAGGACTGCCTCTCCATGTGTTCACAGGATCTGTACCACCAGGATAAACCTCCACCACTGTGGTTCCAGGTGCACTGGTCCCATATTATTTGCATCCATTTCCTTCCCAACACTCACCTTAGGGGACCTGTATATTAGACCCTTCAGTATTCTATTATAGGAGGACATATCAGGGAAATTGGATGCAAATTAATGATCCAATAAGTAAGCAATACTCTTCATACCATGTGTCTAGGAATACAAAGAAACATGTTTGACACCTTTGCTGTATTGAGTTTATTAACAGAAATGGTCATCACAAGCCCACACACACTTCAGCAGCTTTCTAATGCCTTTTCCAGTCAGCCTCCAGAATGGGATGTTTCTAGACTTTTATATCTTTTTCCTTGTCCCTGTACTAGACTCTTAATGCTCCAAGCATTACCTCTGGTTCAGTGTTACCTCACAGCCCTGCAAGCACCTCATCACCTTGTCTATCATCTTCACCACATGTGTAAGCCATAGCCAGCCTTACACATGGCAGGGGCCTCAGAGAAGCTCACTGTTTACTTAGTGGACAGTTAACCCTCTGTGGCTGACTTCTGCTGGTTTGGATTAGGGATTCCTTGTTAATGTGAAGGGATGGGAAGACTCAATGCCATAGCTGCCCACAGAAAACCCCTACTCTACAGAAGCTATATATTTCTTCTTTACAGCTTTTGAAGAACCCAGAAATGTGGCTGAATCAATGAAATATGAATAGACTTTGTACAATGTGAACAATAAGAACTAGAAGGAATCCCTCATGGAGCAATACAAGTTCACAGGGTTTTTAAAAAATGCATGGCATCTTTGTCTTAAATCCTCCTTTCTCAAACACATCTCTATTTTTGTTCTTTACTCTTCCCTACTAAACTTATTATTCTACTCCCCAGACCAGAGTTCTCCAAATATGGAATATAACACCCCACATTCCTTCCTCTTTTGCAATGATTTCTTAACTATATAATCAAAAACTAAACTTTTATGTGATAAGTTCTGAAGATTAACAGAAAGGTTTCTTTAAACTTCATAATATAGAAATTGCTCTCTGGAAATTAGCATTTACATAGAAAGAACCAAAATATTTGTCATGGGCTTAACAATAATGGTCCAGATGGCAAGGACATTGTTTTTGAAACCTAAATACAGTGATACCAATCAGATAAAACATCTAACAATGGTGCCACAAGAGATATCAAATTCAGACAACATAAGTGTTGACTTTTTTTTCTTCTAATTTCTGTGTGGCTAGGGCAGATGGCCCAATTTAACAATGTATCTGGTTATTATGGTTTAATTCTGAAGGCCTGACAAGAAAGCAATGATCTTAAGAAAAAGTTTCCTGGGTAGAAATTTTCACAGAATAGTAAGAATCCAAATCTGAGATCTTTCTAACTTGGAAAAATCTATTCAGCATATTTCAAAATGTGTATGAATGGCCCTTATTGGACATGATGGTCTTGATGATTTAGAAAATTAGAGGTGAGTTTATGCAGAATAAAATATATAAAAGCCAGAGTGTGACAATGAAGAAGTAGGACTAAGACTGAGCTCAATGAAACAGAAAGGCGGAATGAAGAATAACAGGAACAGGTAGGTTGGCTTGAAGTGAGATGGAACAAGGAAATACAAGGCATTCATTATTATTGAAAGAAAATTCACAGAGATAATCACTGCCAACCAGAAGAGTTGGAAACAATTGGCTTCTTTAATTTCTTCTCCTAAGGTAGGACATCCAAGAGCATGGATTAGTCTGTGTGTCAATTAAGGTACTACAACATGAAGACGCTCCACACACTTTAGACAGTATAGTCAGGAATGAACTCAGAAGTCTGTGCAGGAAAAGGAAAAGCACCCGCACAAAATGAAAGTCACACTCAGCTTTGAAGCAAATGCTTACATTGTCTTTTTAATAAGGACATGTGCTTTGGAGAAATGACAGAATTGAGAATGGGAGCCCCCCCCCAGACTACTTTATCTTTGTTTCTCTCACCAATGCTGGGATATAAATATTCTCATCTAGACTTGGGGTACTGCTACATACATTGTTGCCTCTAAGTAGCCATAAAAGAGTCACAACAGATGATAAACATTTGGAAACAGTGTCTCAAAAAATAGAAAAACAAAACAAAAAAAGCAGAGCTGGGCTGTACTAGCACACACCTTTAATCCCATAATCCCAAAGGCAGGCATATCTCTGTGAATTCCAGGCCAACCTGGTCTACAGAGTTTCAGGACAGCTAGGTCTGTTACATAGAGAAACTTTTTACGCCTCACCAAATAGAAATGGGCTGAAGAATATTGCTTGTCAACTTGTAACAATCTATAGTTCTTGAACCAGAACCATTAAGTAAACCCCAAGTTTTGACTATACTTTGAAAAATGCAATTTTATAGCAAAAATACTTACGTTTTTGTTAACATGAAATTTAATTCAGATTATTAAGGACGTTTTTGATAATGAAAATACAAGCTGGTTTTGATAGCAAGAAAATAACCTCATTAAGTTTATGATTCAAATTAAATAGGGAAAATAGAAATGACCTTTGTGTATGCGAAGTCAGCAACAAAGACATCAGAGTTTACATATACAAGTTTTAAATGTTTACAACATGTCAAGAAGATGAAACCACTTTCTGGCCATGACTGCACTCTTAATTGTTATGGCTGTCAGTTTTTATTTTATTGCTTACGTTTTCTAGCCTTCCTATGAACAAAGAATTTTATGATATTTGCTACTGTTTGGGACTAAATAGAGACATAATACTTGCTGGCTCAACAAGGTCAACACAATGTTTTCTCATGGTTTGTACGTTAAGGAATCTGCGTTCTTGTAATTTACCAAGCCTCTGCAATACAAATTCTGTGAAATACAGAATCTATTGTTTCTTGTTGTCTCTGTACACATAAATTCTGTGTATATAAGGTTCTGTAGTGACTCATGTTTGTTCTGTGCTGGACACTCATACACACTTTGTATCCATAATTTTCTTCATGACACTAAAAACATTATTTCTTTCTCGTGTTTCTTTTATCAGTGCTATGAGATTAACACAGACTCTCATCCATTCAAAGCAATCTCTGTACTACTGAGGTCTTTCCAGCACACTTTTCCTTCTAATTGATATAGAGACTAAGGAGGAGGGGCTGATTGTGTGACAGGTGGCTTGTATGTGTCTACCTTTATCCATTCGCCGGCAGGTGTTGTTGAATACCTTTCTGATAATACTACTCTCAAGTTTAGGATTGAGAATTGCACTGCTCACAAGTTCACTATTCTTAGAATACTTAAATACCTGCATATCCCAGGGTGACAGGATATAATCACTAAACAAAACAAAAATAAAAGTTTCAATGACAGTAAGTGCTATAAAACTCACAGAGATAAGTACTGATGTTAGGTAACAATATAGCTTTAGACATACGGGTGAAGGATGTCTGAAGATGGGAAAGTTGGATGGAAGCACTCCATATTAAGACAGAACACACATAAGACAAGCTAGAGAAGAGCTCCTCGCTGCAAGGGGAGGAGTCCCAGAGGAAAGGCATGAGTCCCACTCAGCCTTGCAATGCACAGCAGCTGAGCTCAGAACACCCTCCTTATAGGTTGTTCTCAGCTCATCTGTGGACCCCAAGAGTTCTGAGCCCCAAAGCAATGTGATTTTCTCAAAGTGTAAATCTCTGAGAACAAACTTACATAATAAAACATACACTCTAGTCCCAGTACATTGTCGTGTTATCTTTAAAAATACTCTTTCCTCTTTGAAACTTTGAGTTTGGAGAAGATGAGCTATATTTTATTTATTCTGAGTCTATGTGAAGTCCCCAGTGAACACTGCCAAAGCCACCTAGTGAATAGATAATATATTTTGAGGACCACACAACTGAGCCTATCAATTTCTTCCAAGTACATAGAATGTCTAATCAAAACCAATGCTATCTGCTGAGGAGACAGCAGAGCTCAGGGTTAAACATATCTATGAGTAATTACCTAGGGGTAATTTTGGCTTAAAATTTTTTAAAAAATTCATAATTATACTTTTTTCTAAGTTCCTGTGACAAAACAGGGGAGTTCATTCTTAATTTTAAGAAAGATGAATTTCTTGTTTTTAATTTTATGTGTTCTTAGCATTTTTATAAGAATTAAATACATGGTTGAATTTGGAACATTATGACTATAATCCCAACATAAAGGGGCAGAGGAAAGTGTTGAAGCCAGCCTGGGTTACATAGTGAATTAGTGACCCCCAAACATCATAATCAATTAATGACCAGCATGGGTTTCATAGCCAATTGGTGACCAGCCTCCGCTATAAAGTGAATTAGTGAGCAGCCTGGGTTGTATAGTGAATTAGTGAGCAGCCTGTCCTGTAAGTAAATTAAAGATGAGCCTGGGTGCAAGTGTTACAATTCTGGAGGGACAGGTGTCCTGACTGCCAGGCAGCCAGGCTATACCTACCTATAGCTGTGGTCTGGTCTCCCTGCAGGGTATAACAATCCTGCTCCTCTTCTAGAGAGAGATGATACAGTTCAGCTCTGCTCCACTCTGCTAAGAGAGTTTCTCTGCTCTGCTGAAAGTTGTTAGTTCTCTGCTTTACTCAGCTAAGGGGGAACCCCTTCAAAAAAAGTATCAGTCTGCTCTGTCTCTGGTGAAAGTTGTTACTTACCCACTCTGATCCACTAAGGGAGTTTTCCAGCAGAGAAGTCAGTTGTTTCTCTTCTCGGCTCCACTCTGGTAAAAGGAGGTCTTCACCCAAAACTCATTCAAGGAATTTATTAGATAGGAGGTATCCAGGAGAGAAGCTGCCTCTGCCAGGGTAGAAAAGGGCAGCTCCCAACTGATCAGGCACAGGGCTTACGTATGTTTTCTCATGGGTAGAGCTTTTCCAGGGTGAAGAATTTCAGAGTGGGAATGTGTCCCTGTACTTGACAAAAATCTAAGTATACAGCTGAAAGTATACTTAGCTAGAATAGATATGTTGGCTAAGTTAGAGACATCTTAAAGTTAGAATGATGAAGGGAAAGTTTTAGACAGATATAACATGATTAATAAAAGACCCAGAGACAGAAATCGGGCTTCACACTTCAAACTGAAGACTAGAGAAGCAAAGCAGCCAAGCCACTAGCTCTTGCCTCTACATCAGGCTGAAAGGGCTGATCCTGTCTCTCGAAGCTCTCCACCAAGACTCGGATTGATGCCTCTCCTCACTGTGACTGTAGAATCAATCTCCACATGAGACCCTTTAGTTTTTGTATCTCCCTAGTGCTAGAATTAAAGGTGTGGGATGCCAACTTCTGAGATCATCTTTGTGTGAGCTGTTTCTCTTTAGGACTGGATCAATTTTGTATAGCTCAGTGACCCATCTACCTCTACCTCCCAAGTGGTGGAATTAAAGGTATATACCACCACCACCTGGCTTCTACAGCTAACTAGTGTGGCTGGCTTTGCTTTCTGTATCCCCATGCAAGCTTTAATAAATCATAAATAATATATCACAACAGACAGAATTCCAAACAGTGTGAATACATCTGAGCAATGCTGTGCTATAGTAACATCCCCCACAGGCTCACTGTGTTTGACCATGTGGTCCCTAGTTGGTGACAGTCTTTGGAAGGTTCTGGCATTTTTGAGAAATGGAGCCTCGATGGAAGAAGTGGATCATTAAGAAGGTGAGCATTGAGGTTTTATAATCGCACATGTCTGCTTTCTGTCCATTCCAGGCATCCTGACCACAGATTCATTGTAACCAGCAGTCTCAAAGTCATCTTTCATGCATCCCTTCTCAAATTATAAATCAAAATAAATCCATGTGTAAGCTGTTTATTAATTTATTATTTTGTCACAAGAACAAGGAAGAGAAACCCTTGTTCTGTAAGTTCTTTTCCCCCTCAAGGACACAGTGGAGCACTTGAATCATTAGAACAACTAATGTATGATGGACATGTTTGGCCAGAGTATGTTCCACTGCGAGCATCACTCAAATAAGAACATAGTTTTTGATAGTTGGGACAGGGGTAATTATAATTTCCTAACAAGGGAATAACATGAGATAATAATATGAACTGAAGTTCTCTGGAAAAGCTGCACCTAAATTACATGTCTCGCAGATTGCCTGGACTCAGTGCCTGCAGCATGGTGATTGTGAAGACATGGAGTGTTGGGGACTAAAGAGCCAGAACCACTCTGGGCTACTTAGCCTCTTTAGCAGCCATGTACCTTAAGTTTTACATCTGCCCTAACCCCACAGTCTACTGGTTAACTGATAAAGTCTTAACAATATGTCATTAAGCTTAATAGACCTGTACCTCCTCCAAACTTGAAACTGAGAAGGCTGTAACAATAGATTTCCCTGCTGTAGCTATAGTCTGCCTACCCAGTGATCTCAACAATGAAGCTGATAAGCATGTGGATTTATGACATCTTTTGTTCTACGACTATACAATTATGTGTAACACCTTCCATGGTGAACTATGTCATTTACAGCAACAATTCAAGTTCCTGGGCCATAGTAACTAACAGTAGGCTTAGAATACCCTTTAAAAGTTTTCCTACGAAGCACATTTGTTATTTTACAATAATAATAACACAGGAAATTTGTTCTGTAGTGTTAAAATCCTTTAAAATTGTAGGCTGACTTATAGTTGGGAAGTCTTATGCTGACATCTAATAGGTGTGGGTGTTATGAGCAGTTTTCCCACCAGCCTGGTCCCACAGCCCCAAATAACACACAGAGATGCTGTGTTAGATAAAAAGCTGTTGGCCTGTTACTAGTGTTGCTTATTGACGAGCCCATTTCTATTAATCTAAGTATTTCCACGTGGTCTTTTCTTACTGAAGAGAGAGTCCAGACCTCTGCTCTCTCAAGTCTTTACATGTTGACTCTCTACTACATCTCCCAGCATCCTCCTGGTCTCCTAGCCCCGCCTATCTTGCTTTCCTACTTGGCAACAGTGCTTTATTCATTAACCAATAAGGCAAACATATTTACAGAATGACATCTCTCATCATGTGGGTTTCAATCCAAGCTTCCACACTAACAAAACAAACTTCAGCAAGATCTTTTGTCACAAGAAAGGCATGTTTGGCTAGCTCACAATAGTTTGAAAGAGCCAGTTTCTTTCATGTGCCAGAGAGTGGTAGAGCAGCCTCTAGAGCTTTGAGAAAGCCCATTTAAGTTTAGAGGACTGATTCCAAATGAAGGCACTTTCAACCTTCCGAGTGCACATCACCAAAATTTAGTGTTGTTACAAGAATTCAAAAAAAAAAAGTATGTTCAGAGTCTCATCCTCGAGCCTCGAGGAATTTAGTGGAGGCTGAAACTAAAGGAGTCAATTTCTGAATTTCAATACCCATAAACTTCCCAGGATCCATTATCCTTTAAAGTTTTTTAAATTCTATTTGTTACATCCAACAAAGAAGGAATGATGAGATCTTGTGTGACACCCCTTAACACTAGGTTTGTATATGCCTATAACTTTAAAATAGGTTTCCTGTCTTACATTTTACAGATTTTCTAAAGGAGCCTATTTTATATGGCAGACGTTAAAATAAGTCTATCTGAGTAAGGAAAAGATCTAGAAAAGTCCTTATTTTCTTACCCTGATAGAAGGGCTTTGTTTCTATTTGCATAATGGACTCAAGCAGTCAATGATTGGTTAAATTGCTCCTTCTGCCTCTTGCCTGAGGCTTTGGCTGTGAGCAAGCATCAAACACAAAATCTGACTGCATGGAACATTAAACAGGTATTCTCCTTTTTTAAACTTTGTGATCTCAATTTCCTAGAGTTATCCAATAGAAAGCAGATGCAAATTAGGAGCTCGATTCACAGAAATAATAGGTGCATTTATACTGGCTTCCCATGGAGATGCTTCAAAACGAAGTATGGAAGGCACAGTTAGCACTTCCAAATGAATGCTTATTCCTACAGCTTTATAAATACCCTGCTTGTTCTCTTCAAATATTGACCTTTCCACACAGACCACAAGGTGAGTGCAGACTCAAACAGGGTGGAGTCCTAGCAGAGGGCTACCTTCTCCAGAGCGTGAAAATGCACTGATGTGCTTCACTGCTGCTTCTCGAGACACCCAGGAGCAGGAACAGATTCGCACAATATGACTCGTGCCTGCACAGCAGTGAGTGAATGGGCCCGGAAGCTGACAGGGTTCTGGCATTCTCTGAACATAACTGGCAAAGGAAAGCCCTTATCCTACCTACAGAGTCACTGGGAGGGTTTGTTTCTTGTTTGCGTTATATATTTGTGTTTATTTTTGTGTTATGTTTGCCTGTTCTTTCTCTTCAATTTTTTTTAATAAGGAAAAAGAAAACAAAAAAGAGAAATAATTAATAGTCCAAATTGCTATATGGGTTTAGGATGCTCCTTAAAAAGTTTAGATCAGAAATCACCAGGTAAAATGTGATGGCTTTTTTAAAGCTGCCCACTTTCCATTCATAGGTGAATGGAAAAAGCAACATCACAGTCTGTTCTGTGGAACATCCCATGATATTTCCCCTTAAAAAGTCTTTTAAAAAAAGATTTACTTATCTGTTTATGTGTGTTGGTGTTTTGCCTACCTGTCTGTCTGGGCATCACATGTACATAGTGTCTGTGCCGGCCAGAGGGAGATGCTGGACCCCCTGGAACTGGAGTTGTAGATGGATATGAGCCCCCATATGGGCGCTGGGACTCAAACTGGGATCCTCTATAAGAGTAGCCAGTGTTCTTAGACACTGAGACATCTTCCCAACTCCACCTTTCCATTGTTACTTTCAGCCCTACTTTTTCCTTTCATTCTGCAGGTCTTATGTTACAGACTCAGGATATTGCTGCAGTTGGGAATCTCTTGGCCATGCTGCTTTTATATAATTATTAAATTAGTATCAATTATGGCAGATTAGATTTTGTACTTGTTATAGCTAGACAATGGTGATATTAGCTACCTCATTTACAACCGCACACCTGGCATCTCAGACTTTAATAAAAGTAAATACTGCAGCAAACTCACGTGTACACACAGACATGTCTTAGAAATCATGTATTTCCAAGGCAATGGCAATAGAGGTTCACTAGACTATTCTCCACATTGAGAGGCAGCAGTTGACTGGAGAGACCTGTGATGGTCTCTAGAAACTATGACTGTGGATACAGGATTCAGGGAGCTAGCACTCAACATCATGACGTCACAGCAGGTGCCAGATCCCACATATCACAACTTCCTCTGGAAGAGAATCTTTCTATTATGAATTGTTATGAACAATAAATACCTGAATCAACTGGGTCTGGATTACTAATTTACACACACACCACATTACCTTTCATTTCAGGTTGGATATTGCACAGTCACATTATATATTTGTGAGACAACTGTCAAAGTATCTTCTGTCCCTCTCACTGCTCAGCTGTCACAGAGCTTGTCGACTTTGGCTAAGGAATTTTGAAATTCTATGTGGGAGATTTTATGCTTTGTGGTGCTGTGCCAGCATCCATATCATCACTTTTACCTCTCCTCCCTTCTCTAGCTTTAAGTTGCATGAGACCATATAGGAAATGCCTTTCCTGAGACTTGTTAAAGAGGAGGTCACAGAGAGTAATTCTTCCAATCATGTTCAGAATGTGCAAACTGGGGTGTTTGAAACTAGTAGCAAGATGGCATGGCATGGTATTTTATGATAAGAGACAGTCAAAAGAACATACATATTATTTTTGTTATTTTTGTAGAGCATTTGCACATGTCATCTGCGAGCAAATATGTATACGCGGTCTTATATGTGGAGGTAAGAGGTCTGTGTCTGATACCAAGTTTCCTTCCATCACTCTCCACTTTACTCATTGTGACAAGGTCTCTTGGTTGCACCCAGAGCTTCTTGATTTGGTTAGTACAGTTAAGCAGTTTGTTCAAAAAATTCCATATCTTCACCATCCTAGCTTTGGAATCGAGTGTGGCCTATCACACTTACACACACTTTACATGGAGGGATCCAAACTCCAGGCCTTGTGTCTTCACAGCAAGTATTGTACCTGTTGAGATGTCTCATTAGCTCCATGTAGAGGTTTGAGTTTAGTCTTCCTCACATTTGAAACTTGATTCTGTCATTTACTGCCTATGTAACTTTGTCTATAAATTGTTTAATATCATGTGTATTCCATTCCTTATCTGTAAATTTCCTAAATGTTATAACATATAATTTGCTTAGAGAGTGTATAGCACCCTGGTAAATAATAAGAGTAGGTACATATCATTAGTTTTATTGTTGTTCTTGTTGATATTCCTGCTTGCTCTCAGGACAAGAAGTTTTGTTTGTTTGTGGTTTTTGTTTGTTTCCTTGTTCTTGTCTTTGGTTTTTTGTTTGTTTGTTTTTAAATAAGCACATGGAATGTGTAGCCAGATGTGAATCACTTATGGATTGACAGCAGGCTAACCTAGCAGTCAGTATAAATGAAAAAATGAGAAAATGAGAGCTTTTTTTGAATGCACAACTTGCTCACCATAGATTGGTTGTTTAATTTGTGCCTGAATGCTAGGATTCTCATCAGCAACTCTCATTTATAAAAGACAATGATTGCATATATAATACGCTATATTATACATGTGTGCTGATCCCATGTGGAAAGGAGATTGAAGATTTTGTGGAAATACATATTATAATTCTAACAGAAAGCAATTGGTTCTCAATTGGACATTTTAGCAGTGCCACTGTACTAGTTTTATTTTCCTACAAGTCATTTCTGTCTGGTTTGCAAGTCTAACTCTACCTTTTACAAGCCTTGAAAACTCATTTGCAACCTCTATGAACTGAGAGAAAGAAAAAAATTAATGAGTGGAGGGGGATGAATTAAAGCACCGAAAGCTTTGGCACAGTGATTGCTACACGCTGAATACCATTACCTAAAGAGCACCAGAAGATCTCTGGTGAACTGTTGATGAAATTAATCCTTTTTTATATTACTCATACAACCCAGTACTATGCTCATGATTGGAAAGTTCTCTACTACTGAACTACATGACCATCCTTGGCATTACAAGGTATAATTTGACCCATCTGCAAATTTTCTTAATATTCTAATCATCAGGAAAATATTTGAATATAAACCTATATGCTCTCATGAGAGACAGTAAAAATTTGCACTTAGTCCTAGATCAGAGTATAAGAAGGGCACAGTGGCACAATGTCTTGGTCCAGACAATCATAACAGAATTGAGATAAATGACACCTGACTGTCACAGTGAGCCAAAGCTTACTTTCTCTTCTCAGGCAGGTCCTATGGACTGTTTCTGGAAAATGACTGCTGATACAGTGTGTGTTCGTCAGTACACTGAACTCTGGTCAGACCCAAGCCTGTACTTCAGGGGCTCTCTATAGCTCCAGGAACAGAGACTTTATCATGCAGGTATGTTGCAAGTGTATGAGTAAGTATGCCTTACATGTTGTTGACGAAGCTATGAAAGTAAATTAGAGAAACAACACTAGAGTAATGTAAGCAAACATGTTTGCTTTTCCATATGTGTTTGAGTCACTGACCTAACCATTGCTTTCACCCCTATAATTGCCATTAAAAGTGGACACCATTGTGCCCTTCCTTTTTAAAATTGGTTAAAATTTTACTCACTTATAGCTCACTGAGATATAAGTTCAGGCAGCATGATTCCAGAAGGTGTAGTTAACCTTCCAACTGCAACACAGTTTTTCACAGGTCTTCCTGATCATTAGCCCACAAGTCAACACACCAAAACATGCAGAAAGCAGTCACTATTTAAGCCATGAATAAATGCACAACCAGTGCTACTCTATGTCAGAGTATCACCCTGTTGGCAGATAGTAAAGATAATCTCTTCCTTAACCCCTTTTAGATGGACCAGAATATGTAGACTCACTTTGTCTGCTCTGTGGCACTGGCCACGCCCTTTGGGGGGTGGAGCCAGGGGCGGAAGTGACTGACCTATGGAACTAGGTCTGAGGAGGAACCCAGGAGTCCGGGAGTGCTCTCTTGATGACAGGACTTGGAGACAAGAGCATCTTGTGGAACCTGCTGGTGTTCATCTGTCTAGGTTATAAGTTATTTTTCCCTGAATAAACATCTATTCGGCCTATTTGTATATTCTGATGCTTATTAAACTGTGGTCCTTTCTTCATTTTTTATCTTCTTGTCTGAATCTCTCCCTCTGTCTCTCTGTCTCTGTTTCTCTCTGTCTCTCTCTTTCTCTCTGTGTCTCTGTCTCTCTATCTCTATCTCTCCCTTCCATGCCGTTTCTCCCATTCTATGTCCCAATCACTTTTTAATTACCATTCAGACCTCACAGGACTCTATGCAGTCTTTCCACCGGCCAGAACACTGTCTACTCTTGTCCTGCCATCAGTGTCTCAGTCACCTAGACAGCATAGGCTGTACCTGGGTAAAGGGATAAGTGATTCCTTCAAATAACCTAATCTTGGTGTTTGCCCCTGACATTAAGAGACTTGAAACCTTTTTAATCGCATTTTCCATGATTTTGAATTTTTTGATGTAGCACATTTGTAAAGACAGAGAAGGGGCTGGTGCTTACAAACCTAGGTTTTGAAATTTAAGAGCAGTAAAGGTTCACCTCACTTACACAGACCACAGAGTTTTGTATTCCTTGCTTTCTAGTACCAGTCCTGTTTACTCAATGGCTGAGATGCACCTGTCAGCATCTGAATTGAAGATCTCACAGCCAGAGACTGTATGGAGGGATAGCATTTGAGACTCATTCACATTTTCTTTACAATATTACTTGTACATTTTCTGTGCCTGTCATCTTAGAAACTGCTTAGATGTCACCTGCTGCCAGGTGACCAATTAAAAGCAGCTAAAAAAGAAAGATAAAGCTGTACCTTACCCTGTAAGTCATGGTATGTCACTGCTTGTTTAATCATCTATAATTGAGAATTATTATTTACCATATCATATGCAACAGTGAACAACAAACATGAAAGCAACAGTATCTTTCCATGAGACCTTTTATATTTTAATATATTTAATAAGTTCCACCAAGCGGGCATTGGTGGCACATGCCTTTAATCCCAGCACTCAGGAGGCAGAGGCAGATCTCTGTGAGTTCAAGGCCAGCCTGGTCTACACAGCTAGTTCCAGGACATGCTCCACAGCAATAGAGAGAAACCCCATATATATATCAATAGAAAACTTCCGTATGTTTTATATGCGGTTTCAGTCTTTAAAACTTCAGTCTCCAAAGCAGGATGTTATGATATGCTCAGGGAGTTAGTCTAGTACTAGAGAGATGAAAGAAGACATTTCAAGCAAGCCTATTCCCTATGGAGGAATACTCTCTCAGCCTAGATACACAGGGGAGGGCCTAGGTCCTGTTGCGACAAATTTTGATGATCCCTCATGGGAGGCCTCTCCATCCCTGGGAACCAGATGGAAGGGAGAGAGAACTGGGATTAGTATATAAAATAGGATTGTTTTTTATTTAAATAAAAATAAAAAAAAGTTCAAGGTCATTCTTAGTTTCTTACTGTGTTTGAAACCAGCCTGGTGACATGATCTTATGCCTCAAAAAATAAATTATCTCATGTTGTGGGAAAATCATTCTTTTCATAATTAGGAAAGAGGTTTTTGTTTTGTTTTGTTTTGTCCAAAGCTTAATTTTCGCCTCCCACTGGACATTTTGTTCATGATTGCTGTCAGTGTTCTTAAAAGAATACAAGGCTTCAGAGATGGGGAATAGGGATACAGGCTAGACATATTCCTACTGGGTCTTGATTTGCACAGGGCCCTAAGGAGGACATTGGTTTCCAGTGTCATGTTTCCAGTTTCCCTGGAAAGGCCTTACTTTTTTTTTTTTTTTTTTTTTTTTTTTTTTTTAACCATAACCCAGATCTGCCTAATCTTGCACACTTCAGTCTGAATTTTCTTTTCTTATCTCTGTCTTTTCAAAGAAACTAGTTCTTGTCTCAGAGATAAGATTATAAGATTTTCACCTTTTTTTTTTTTTTTTTTTTTTTTTTTTTTTAACTGCTAACACTGATATGAGCCCCAGCAGTCAGGGCTGATGATCAAGATAGCAGCCTTTATATACACACAATACCTCTCTTCCCTGAGTGAGAGGAAGATTTGTTGTTGATCTGGAAGTAGGTAATCTTTACTAACAAAGCTTCTTTCCTTCTGTGTACAGAAAGGCATTGATGTTTACTCTGAATGGATAATTCCAATCAGATTTGCATAGTAGAATTAACTGTCTGTCCAACTTTGTACCAAACTCCCGTTGCCTTACTACTAGTATTGTAACAATTACCTTCTAGTGGGGCATCCCTGCTTCTTTTCAAAGAGCTTTTCTCAACATTGACAAATAGAATGATCTTTCTGTAAAGCAAATATCTTCACGCTGTTTTCCTATTTAAAACACTTCAGTCTCTCTCCTAATGGCTTTTAGGATTAGAGTCCACAATCTGAAGATTGTATGTTAGGACTTCCATGAGTAGTTTCTAGTTCCCTCCTCTCCTCCCAGTCTCCATCTATCCTAAAGGGTATCTCACAGTTTCCTAATATGAAAAGAGCTGAGAGCTCTTTGATGTTTCACAAGATGTACTATTGTTTGGGCTGTTGTACATCCGCCTGGCCCCTAATTCTATGGACAAAGAATTTACCCAGGCATGATCTTTGATCACAAAACACTATGAGGATGGGGTAAGAGTTCTTTGGCTATACCCAGAGAACACCATGATGACCTAAGAATTTCTCAGTTACACGCACAGCTAAACACTGAGCCGAATTCCTGAACTCCAGTTGCAGAGAGGGAGGAGTGATAAGAGGTCAAGATCAGGCTGGAAAAACCCACAGAGACAGCTGACCTGAACAAGAGGGAGCTCATGAACCCCCAGACAGATAGCTGGGTAAACAGCATAGGACTGACTCAGACCCCCTGAACATGGGTCTCAGTTAGAAGGCCTGGGCAGTCTAAGGGACCTCAGACAGTGGAACCCAGATGTGTCCCTGGTGCATAAAAAGACTTTGGCAGCACATTCCCCATGGAGGGATACTCCCTTAGCCTAGAGGCAGGAGGGAGGGCCTAGACCCTACTCCAAATGACTTGACAGATTTTGATGATCCCTCCAGGAATGCAACACCCTCCCTGTGTTGTGGGTGGGGAATGGGGCTGGAGGGAGTTGGGGAGGGGGAGGGAGGGAGAGGGAACCGGGGTTGATATGTAAAATAAGAAAAAAAATGTATATATATATAATTTCTCAGTTAAGTTGAGGGTCACTATTTATCCTTTTGTTTGGTTCCTTGCATTGAGCAGCAATATACAGACACTGTTGGTGTTCACAAATGGAAGTTAGAAAATCTATTTGAAGCTGCCTCTCCAAGCCAGTGTCGAAGTCTACATTTTGGTCACCTACCTAAAAAGTGTAGTTATTGAATCCCTGCTAGGTATTGGCAAAAATGTAGAACTCCATCCTCCTGGAATGCACAATGTATTAACAAAGAAAGGCCAAACAACAACAGAGTGAAGCAGGTTGAAACAAGTGGGTAAAATTTTACAAAGCTTAGTGAGGGATTTCTGGCAAGGGGAATATTTGAGGAATTTGAGTGGCAAGCACAGTGGGTTTTTTGTTTGTTTATTTAGTTGGTTGGTTGGTTTTGGAGAAAGAACATTTAAAACAGAGGAAAACGCAAAAATAAGCAAGTGAGTATGCCGCTGCTTAGTGTGATGAACAAAGAGAAGGTTGCCATGTTATAGTACCATGGAGCAGGGGTAAAAAATGTCAAGCATTCATACCACTCCCACTGAATATCAAGCACTATCACTGAAAAGGGGATGGAAAGAGTTTAAGAACCAGGTGATAGGGAAGAGGGCTGTCAAACTTGATCATGGTGGCATGACAGAGTCATAATCTTATAACAACTATAACTACATAAACTGGTCCTACACAAGACTGGGCCTAAGTCAGTCATGGAGGGGAGAGGCTCAGGGTGACCTTTGCTCCCTGCTGAACTACTGAATACTGGTTGGTGTTCTGGAACAGGGAGTCACTCATTTCTGCAGTATACCTACTAGTTAGCCCACTAGGTTGCAAAGGATAGTTCCACAACCATGGTCACATGTATGTATTACAAATCAAAACACTACTATGAACTTGTCTCAGAAAAGTCTTCATTTTGTCCCATAGGTTTGGGTATGTTTTGCAGTAATTTTTATTCAATTACAGAAAGTCTTTAATAATCTTTATTTTTAATACTATTATTATTATTTATTTTACATATCAATCCCAGTTCCCAATCCCTCTCTCCCACCCATGCTCCCCAAACCCCCACCCTCATCAAACTTATTATCAGGGAAGGGCATATAAGGTAGCTTTTCCACTCTTGCTCAGATTGTTAGTTGGGGTCATCCTTGTAGGTTTCTGGATATTTCTCTAGTGCTGGTTTTCTCTTCAAACCTATGATGGCTCCATCTATTATGGTATCTCTTTTTCTTGCTCTCATCTATTCCTCCCTGACTCAATCTCCCTACTCTCACATGCTCTCCTCTCCTTCCCTTCTCTTTTTCCTTACTCCCCCTCCACTCACTGCCCCCGCTACTCCTAATATGCTCAAGAGATCTTATTCCTTTCCCCTTCTGTGAAAGATCTTGTATGAATCTCTTAGATTCCTCCTTGAATCCTACTTTCACAGAATTATAGGCTGGTGATCCTTTGGTTTACATCTAAAATCTATATATGAGTGAGTACATACCATGTACCATGTTCCTTTTTTTTTTTTTTTTTTTTTTTTTTTTTTTGTGACTGGGTTACCTCACTCAGTATGGTTTCTTCAACTTCCATCCATTTGTCTGGGAATTTCCAGATTCCAATGTTGTTGGTTTTCTTTTTTTTTATTTTGTTTTTTTTTCCCCCACACAGAGTAGCATTCCATGGTGTAAATGTGCCACATCCTCTTTATCCATTCTTCAGTTGAGGGGCATCGAGTTTGCTTCCAGGTTCTTCCTATTACAAATAATGCTGCTATGAACATAGTTGAACAGAAGTCTTTGTTGCATGGATGTGGATCATTTGTGTAAATGCCTAAGAGTAGAATTGCCAGGTCTTGTGGTAGACTGATTCCCATCTTCCTGAAGAACTGACATACTGATCTCCAAAATGGCTGTACAAGTCTCCTCTCCCACCAGCAATAGAGGAGTGTTCCCCTTTCTCCACATCCTCTCCAGCATAAGTTTTCAATGGTGTGTCTAGTTTTAGCCATTCTGGAGGGACTAAGAGGGTATCTCAGAGTTGTTTGGATTTGCATTTCCCTGATGGATAAGCATGTTGAGCACTTTCTTAAGTGCATTGCAGCCATTTTGGATCCCTCTATTGAGAATTCTCTATTCAATTCTGTATCCCACATTTAATAGGATTATTTGGTGTTTTAATGACTAGTTTCTTGAGTTCTTTGTATATTTTGGAGATCAGCTCTCTGTCAGATATGAGGTTGGTGAAGATCTTTTCCCAGACTGTGGGCTGACTTTTGATATTTTCAACTGTGTCCTTTGCCTTACAGAAGCTTCTCAGTTTGAAGAGGTCCCATTTATTAATTGTCACTCTCAGTGTCTGTGCTACTGGAGTTATGTTCAGAAAGCAGTCTCCTATACCAATTTGTTCAAGGGTACCTCATACTTTCCCTTCTAAGAGGCTCAGTGTTGCATGATTTATGTTGAGGTCTTTGATCCATTTGGACTTGAGTTCTTTGCATGGCCATAGACAAGGGTCTATCTCCAGTATTCTACACACCATCGTCCAGTTGTGCCAGCACCATTTGTTGAAGACGTTTTCCTCCTTCCATTGTATACTTTTAGCTGTTTTGTCAAAAATCAGATGTTTGTCCGTGTGTGGGTTAATATCAGGATTTTCGATTCCAATCCATTCATCTACCTGTCTATTTTTGTGCCAATACCAGGCTGTTTCCAGGACTATAGCTCAATAGTAGAGCTTGCAGTTGGGGATGGTGATGCCTCCTGAAGTTTCTGTATTGTACAGGGTTGTTTAGGCTATCCTGGGTACATACACACACACACACACACACACACACACACACACACACACACACACACATATATATATATTTGAGTATTATCCTTTCGAGGTCAGTGAATAATTGTGCTGGGATTTTGAATTTTGATGGGGATTATATTGAATCTATAGATTGCTTTGGGAATGATTCCCATTTTTACTATGTTTCTCCTACCTATCCAAGAGCATGGGCGATCCTTTCATTTTTCTGGTATCTTCTTTAATTTCTTTCTTTAAAGACACATAGTTCTTGCTGTATAGGTCTTTCACTTGTTTGGTAAGTGTTACCCCAAGATACTTTATGTTCTTTGTGGCTATTGTAAAGGGTGATGTTTCTCTGATTTCTTTCTCAGCCCCTTTATCATCTGTATATAGTAGGGCTACTGATTTTTTTTTTCAGTTTTTCTTGTATCCTGCTAATTTGCTGAAGGTATTTTTCAGCTGTAGGAGTTCCCCGGTAGAGTTTTTTTGGGTCACTTATGTAAACTATAATATCATCTGCAAATAGTGAAATTTTGACTCCTTTTCTTTTCCAATTTGTATCCCCTTGATCACCTTTTGTTGTCTTATTGCTTTAGCTAGAAGTTCAAATATAATACTGAAGCAATATGGAGAGAGTGGACAGCCTTGTCTTCTTCCTGATTTTAGAGGAATTGCCTTAAGCTTCTCTCTATTCAGTTTAATGTTGGCTGTTGGTTTACTGTATATTGCTTTTATTATGATTAGATATGTTCCTCTTATCCCTGACCTCTCCAAGCCCTTTATCATGAAAGCGTGTTGAATTTTGTCAAAGGCCTTTTCAATATCTAGTGAGATCATCATGTGTTTTATTTTTCAGTTTGTGTATATGGTGGATCATGTTGATCAATTTACTTATGTTGAACCATCCCTGCATGCCTGTTATGAAGCCTACTTGGTCATGGTGGATGATTTCGCTGTTGTGTTCTTGGATTCGATTTGCCAGTATTTTATTTAGTATTTTTACATCAATGTTCATGAGGGATATTGTTCTGTAGTTCTATTTCTTACTTATGTCTTTGTGTGGTTTGGGTACCAAGGTAATTGTAGCCCCGTAAAAAGAGTTTGGTAATGAACCTTCTGTTTCTATTGCATGAAACAATTTGAGAGGTTTGGGTATTAGCTCTTCTTTGAATTTCTGGTAGAAATCTGCACAGAAGCTTTCTGGCCCTGGTCTTTTGGGGGAAGGTGGTTGGGAAGCTTTTGATGACTGCTTCCATTTCATTAGGGTTAATAGGTATATTTAACTTGCTTATCTGTTCTTGATTTAATTTTTGTAAGTGATAGCTATCCAGAAATTTGTCCTTTTCCTTTGAGTTTTTGTATTTTGTGGAGTACATGTTTTCAAAGTATGACCTGAAATTTTTCTGTATTTCCTCAGTGTCCATTGTTATGTCCCACTTTTTGTTTTTAATTTTGTTAATATGCATGCTCTCTCTCTCTGCATTTTGGTTAGTTTGGATAAAGGTTTGTCTATCTTTTTGATTTTCTTGTAAAACCAACTCTCTGTTATATTGATTCTTTGTATTGTCTTCCCAGTTTCTACTTTATTGATTTTAGCCCTCAAATTATTTCCTAGCTTCTACTCCTCTAGGGTGAGTTTGCTTCTTTTTGTTTTAAGGTTTTCAGTTGTGCTGTTAATTCTCTTATGTAACTATCCTCTGTTTTCTTCATATGGGCACTTATTGCAATGAAATTTCCTCATAATACTGCTTTCAAAGTGTCCCACAATTTTGGGTATGTTGTGTCTTCATTCTCGTTGAATTCTAGAAAATCTTTAATTTCTTTCTTTATTTCTTCATTGACTCAGGTATGGTGCCATTGCATATTGTTCAGTTTCCATGAGTTTGTATGGTTTCTGCATTTTATATTGTTTTTGAATTCCAACTTTAAAGCATGGTGGTCTGATAAGATACAGGGGACTATTCCATTTTTTTTTTTTTTTTATCTGTTGAGGTTTGTCATGTTGCCTAGTCTGTGGTCGATTTTAGAGAAGGTTCCATGTGGAGCTGAGAAGATGGTATGTGCCTTTTGTTTGGAGGGAATGTTAAACCCAATTAAGACATAACTTAACTTCTGGTAGTTCTTTTGTTTCTTTGTTAAGTTTCTGTCTGGTGTGTTGAAGTCTCCCACTATGATTGTGTGGGGTTTTATATAAGCTTTTAGTTTTAGTAGTGTTTCTTTTGTGAATGTGTGTCCCTTTGTAGTTGGGGCCTTGATTATCAGAATTGAGACTTTGTGCTGATGTATTTCTCCTGTAATGAATACAAAATGACCTTCTTCATCTCTTTTGATTGATTTTGGTTTGAAGTGTAACTTGTTAGATATTAGGATAGCCACACCTGCTTGCTTCTTGGATCCATTTGATTGGAAGATTTTTTTTTCTCAATCCTTTATCCTGAAGTAATATCAGTCTTTGAAGCTTAGATGGGTTCCTTATATGCAGCAGAATGTTGGATTCTGTCTTCGTAGCCATTCTGTTAGCCTGTTCCTTTTTATAAGTGAGTTAAGACTATTAATGTTGAGGGAAATTAAGGATCATTGATTGTTAATTCTTGTTTGTTTTAGATTTGTTGTTGGCAGTGGTATTGTGAGTATATTTGCCCTGTTTTGTTTGTTTGTTTTTGTTTTGTTTTTTGGTGGGGGTAGGGGTTCTGTTGAAGAGGGATTGTCTATTGCCTATCTCTTTGTTAGTGTGTTAACTCCTTGGGTTAGTGTTTTCCTTCCAGAACTTTCTGTAAGGTTGGGTTTGTGGATATATCTTGTGAAAATCTGGCTTTGTCACTGAATATTTGTCCATCTATAATGATTGAGAGTTTGCTGTGTATAGTAACCTGGGCTGGCATTTATGGACTCTTAGTATTTGTAGAACATCTATCCATGACCTTTAGGCCTTCAGAGATTCCTTGGAGAAATCAGGTGTAATATTGATAGGTCTGCCTTTATATGTTACCTAGCCTTTTTCTTTAGCTACTCTTAATATTCATTCTTTATTCTGTATGTTGGGTGTTTTAATTATTATGTGGCCAGGGGTCTTTTTTCTTTGGTCTAGTCTATTTGTTGTTCAGTATGCTTCTTGTACTTTCATAGGCATGTCCTTCTTTAGATAGGGATATTTTTCTTCAGTGATTTTGTTGAATATGTTTTCTGCACCTTTGAGCTGGCCTTCTTCACCTTCTTTGCCTATTATTCTTAGGTTTGGCCTTTTTATGGTTTCCCATATTTCCTAGATGTTTTGTGTTAAGGATTTGTTGAATTCAAGATTTTCTATGGGTAAGTGAATCTATTTGCTCTAGTCTATCTTCAGTGCCTGAGATTCTCTATTCCATCTCTTGTATGCTGTTGGTTACATTTGCATCTGTAGTTCCTGATCATTTTCCCAGTTTTTCTATTTCCAGCATTTCTTCAGTTTGTGTTTTCTTAATTGTCTCTATTTCAGTTTTCAAGTCTTGAACTGTTTGAATTTTTTCATTCACCTCTTTGTTTTTTCTTGGCTTTCCTTACTTTCTGTAAGAGATTTGTTCATTTCATCCAATTTTTTGTTTGCTTTTTCTTCCATTTCTTTAAGGGATTTTCTCACATTGTCTTTGAAGGCCTCTATCATTTTTATGAAGGTATTTTTAAGTCATTCTCTTCTGCTTCAACTGCTTTGGAGTGTTCAGGTTTAGTTGGTGTAGAGTCCCTAGATTCTGGTGGTGTTATGCTTGTCTTCCTATCGTTAGGTGTTTTCTTGTATTGCAGTCTTCCCATTGCAGGTGGGTTCTATCTCTCCTTATGCTACTCCTCCAGTGGGCTTAGGTGGGTCAGAATTTCCATGTCTGTAGCTCTGGGTGGTCCAAGCTCTCTAGGTGGTCTCTCCTCAGGCAGGGGCCCGGTCATGGGGGTCAAACATCAGGCTCCAGTGGAAGCCCAGCGATGGGGGTCAAAGATCCAAAAGGCAGGGTCTCAGGATGGTCCTTCAGGGATAGGCAGATCTCTGTGGGTGTTTGTAGCGTGGTCTTGACCCCTTTTCTTATCACTCCTCCCTTTCTGCAATTAGGTTCCAGGCTCAGTGGTTAGCTGTGGGTGTCTGCTTCTGATTCCATAAGCTACTAGATGAAGGCTCTAGGATGGCTTATAAGGTAGTTATCAATCTCATTATCAGGGAAGGGCATTAAAGGTAGCCTCTCCACTATTGCTCAGATTGTTAGTTGTGTTCATACTTGTAGGTCTCTGGACATTTCCCTAGTGCCAATTTTCTCTTCAAACCTATAATGGCTCCCTTTATTATGGTATCTCTTTTTTTTGCTCTCCTCTGTTCCTCCCCTGACTCAGTCTTCCTCTTTTCCCTTTCTATTTCTCCTAACTCCCTCTCCTCTCATTGCCCCTTCCCCAGCTCCCAATATGCTCAGGAGATCTTGTTCTTTCCCCTTCTGTGAGGGACCTTGTCTGTCTCTCTGAGGGTCCTCCTTGTTTCCTAGCTTCTCTGGCAGTGTGAATTGTAGGCTGGTGATCCATTGCTCTATGTCTAAAATCCATACATGAGTGAGTCCATATCATGTTCCTCTTTTTGTGACTGGGTTACCTCACTCAGGGTGGTTTCTTCTAGTTCTGACCCAGACTCCCTGAACATGGGTCTCAGTTAGAAGGCCTGGGCACTCTATCCAACAGCTGAACCAGGATGTATCCTTGGTGTATGAAAGGACTTCTGTAGCACATTCCACATGAAGGGATATTCCCTTAGCCTTGAGACAAGAGGAAAGGCCTAGGCCCTATCCCAAATGACTTGACAGATTTTGATGATCCCTCCTGGAAGCCATCACCCTTCCTGAGTAGTGGGTGGGGAATGGGACAGGAGGGGGGATGGGGGAAAGGCATGGGAGGATTGTAGGGAGAAGGAACTGAGATTAACATGTAAAATAAGAAAAAAAATAATTTTTAAAAGAAGAATAGATAAGATATAGGAATGGCTCCTTGTGCTTTCTTCTTTCTTTTTTTTTCTGTCTCTTTCTTTTTTATTTATAAAGTAAAAAATCTGACACCATCCATGTTATGAATTCAGGAATGAAACACTTTTATAGCACATACACTTAAATATAAATAATTGAGTTGTGCTTTTCATATAACTCTGCCTTTTAAGTTACATTTCTGTTTTTATTTTCCAAAAGACACATACTGGTTGGTCATAAGTAAAACTCTTGACATTTTCTCACTATGCAGAAAATACTGCACTGCATGATATTTTCAAGTGTATTTTCCATCATAGGATCATGAGGAAATATTGAATGACAGAGAGAGAGAGAGAGAGAGAGAGAGAGAGAGAGAGAGCAATTTTGCAGTATCTGTTCTCCTCTAGGAAGACAAGGGATGGTTTGGATGCTTGCGCAGACCTTCATAATTAAACTCAGTGAAGGACAACTAAACCAGTCTATAAGATGGAGATTTTTAAAATGTAATTCCTACTTATTGTTCTGTTTTTTTAAAATTTTATTTAAATTTTAAACAAGGTTATTTTACATGTCATTCCTAGTTTCCTAATCCTCCCATCCTCCCCTATCACCACCACCAAATCCCTTTCTGCTCCCTAGGGAGGCCTTCCATGGGGAGTCTTCAAAGTCTGTCATATAATTTGGAGCAGGGCCTAGGCCCTCCCCAATGTGTCTAGGCTGAAAAAGTATCCCTCTATGTGGGATGGGCTCCCAAAATCCATTCGTACACTAGGGATAAATACTGATCCATTACTAGAGGCCCCATAGACTGAAAAGTCCTCCTAACTAACACCCACATTCAGGGGGTCTGGGTCTGTTATGAGCATGTTTTCTACCTAGCCTGGTCCCAGAGCTGTGACAGCCCCAAATAACACACAGAGATGCTGTATTAGATATAGTGCTCTTTTCCTGTTTCTAGCATTACTTATTGGTCAGCTCTGTCTTAAATATTAACCTATTTCTATTAATCTAAATATTTCCACATGGTCTTATCTTACTGGAGAGAGGGCCCGGAATTCTTCTCTCTCAGTCATACATTTTGAATCTCTTCTCCTACCTCCCCCGAATCCTCCTTCTCTCCTAGTCCCACCTATCTTGTTTTCTTTTGGCCAACAGGGCTTTACTCATTAACCAATATGAGAAACATATTTAGAGAACAACATCTCCCATCATGGGTCAGTCCTATGCTGGTTTCCAGCTATCAGAGTGGGGTGCATGAGCTCCCCCAGTAAGTTAAGCTTACTTGTTACCTTCAGTATAATCATTCAGAATGTGCTATTATAGAGTCCCTATGCCTCGCAAGTTATGTAACTGTGGTTGATCAATGTGCATAAAGCTCAATTTGAGTCCACTTGAAATGATGAGGATGAACATGGTATCCATGACAACAAAAATATCATTAAATCATACTGCTCAGTTAGGATTTTTAGAGTTGGTATAGCGTTCTTACCTAGAACATGATTTTGAACTCCATGACTACACAAAAATTCACCAAATCTGTGATTTGCTCAATCTCCGTCCAGAAATTTCAAAAAGATGGATATCAGAAACCACACATTCTATTCAAAACTGTTTCTACCTGCTTCCCTTTCCCTTGTTTATTTAAAATTAAGTGATTTTAATTACAACAGAGTGTTAGATATAATTGGGTACCCCCATTGTGTAAAGTAGTGACCAATGGTTAGGTTTAGGAATTTACCTTACTCTTCTATTGATCCCCCCCCAAAAAAAACTACAAGAAAATTTAGATCCAATCCCATATAATTATGATAACCCTTTGAAATGAATCTTCCACTCATGTTTTATGAACCCACCTAAGTAGTAGAGATCTGAAATTCCTCTTGCCTTGTGAGACGTTGTATGACATCTATCCTCTTGCCAGATTTGAAGTAATGCTCATTGCATTATCTGAAAATTCTGTTTGCAATTTGTTCAAAACTTCAAAGCAGGAGATTTTTTTCTGAGTGCTGTCCTGCAACCTCAATGGAAACAATTTGAGGACAATATCTGTAGTAGTCTTCTTATGATATGATGAGAATAGAAAAGAGAAAAGAATTGCTGCACAATAGGGCAACAGATGATTATAGAAGATTCATTAGCTTATGATTAGTACCCTCCATGTTGTCATTATTCACTGCTACTTAATTTAAATATCAAAGAGCCAATAGGGGGAAATATAACAGTTTTATAACTAGAGACCAAGACGCTAGCAAGGCAAATAGTGATGTAACATCAAACTTGAGCTGTTAAAGCTAGATCTCTATATTTCATTTCTTTCTATAACGTGATGAAGATGGTTCATCAGTTAAGAGTGCTTGGACAAAAACTGGAGTTTAGTTTCCAGAATGACAGGGGTAGCTTATAACTGCCTGTAACTCCAACTCCAGGGGGCTCTGACATCATGCATTCTTCTGGCATCTTCAATTAGTACATTCATACACACACACACACACACACACACACACACACACACACTCACACACATTAAAAACAAATCTCTTAAATGGACAATTGTGATTCACTGCAATAAGAGTTAATATTCTGTCTGGAATTATGGGACTATTAGAAAAAAAAAGGAGCGAGATAGCAGAAAATATAGTAGTAGAGGTATATTAAGTATGTTATATCCATATATGAAAATGTCACCAAACTCCCATTATTTTATATCATTCCTACATATTAATAATAAATAAGTATGACTTATAGTACTCAAAGTTCAAAATATTCAAAATTCTCAGTATTTAAATTATAGACATGGCACTCAATCCCCCATTTAATATCAATTTGCATTCATTCATTTATTGAACAAGTGATGGCTATTGTGAAAATCCATCTTCAATTCTTGAATGTTGGGACATTCAAGATTCAACATTCTTTGGCAGCTGAGAACATTTGTTTCTCTTGCAGATGACTTTAGTTTGGTTCCTAGTACCCACATGACAGCACATAATCACAGTTAGCACCATTTCCTGACTTCTGCAGGCACTAGGCACACATACTGGGCACATACATATACAGAAGCACACATACTGGGCACATACATATACAGAAGCACTCACACATAAACATAAAATAAAGTAAGTAAATCTATTTATTAAATTCCTACATATTGAGATTAATAAATGAGGTGTATCAATAAAGATACTTTTAATAACATTTTCAAGTTATTGATGAGAATTAGTTTTTTATTGATAAAAATGGAATGATCTTTGTGTAGAGATATGGTTGTATGTTTCTGGCTATGTAAGTGAGAGAAATTGACTGTCCTGGTTGTGTTTTGTCAACTTGACACATACCTGCACATACCTGGGAGGAGAGAATCTTAACTGAGAAGTTTTCTTTTTAAGATTGGCCTGTAGGCAGTCTGTGGGATAATGCCATAGTTAATGATTGATGTGGGAAGGGTTAACCCAGTGTGGGTTGTGCTATCCCTAGGCAGGTTATCCTAACTTGTATAAGACAGCATGCTGAGCAAGCCATGACAAACACCTCCATAGCTTCTGCTTCAGTTTCTGCCCTATTCGTGCCCTGATTTCTCTCAGTGACAGTTATAAACTTAAATAAAATTTTTCTTTCCCAAGTTGCTTTTTGATCATGGTGTTTTATCACAGAAATGGAAATCCTAACTAAAACTTTGAGTACTCTTGTACCTAAAAAAATCAGGTTAGGAGCTACAATGTCAGTCGTGGACACTCCTCACTCTTTTGGAATCTGCTGTCTTAACTGTTAGACTGGATTTCTTCTCTCCCTATAGCTGCTGGCATGCTTTGAATGACAATTGCAATGATCTTTTAACTTGTTCACTTACTTCAACCTGAACCTGTCCTCCACAGTAATGCTGGGATCAGAACCACACCATTTAGATTCAACCATGATGATCTGCCTGCATAGCTGCTTCCCACCCCTTACCCCCAACCCTGAACTTCAACATCTACAATTGTTCACAATGTCTCCAACAAGGCTGACTGTCTGGGAGCTCCAGGCCTCTGATCATGTTTTGCCTCTACCCAGAATTCACTTTCTCTGCTCCTGTGCTTAATAGATGCCTACTGATCTTTCAAAAGCTTTTTCAACAGCTTCTTTTACCTTCCATTTCCACCTCTAACACAAACACTTAGATTAAAAGAGACTTCTTCCCATAAATAAGCTGAAACATGTTACTGCAGTGCTACAAATGATGTGCATTAGATTTTCATTTGCTTAGGATTCTTAGCCTACTAAACCCAGTTAATCTATATTTGTATGAAGACAGGAGTGTGTTATACTCAGTTCAGTGTCTAGCACGCAGCAGGAACTTCAAAGTAGTTTACTGTCAAAATGAACTAATAGTAATCACTTTTTCGGACCTTTTAGCTGATGCCCATAGAATGCAACGCAAAGCTGCTTACAGCCTTCTCACCTAATGCAGACTTCCAGCTCTTTCTATGTCCATGCATTTATTCACTTACCTGTAAACTAAAACAAACTCTCCCCCAATGGGTCTCCACATTTCAGTCTTCTAGCCCTTAGCTTATCTGAGTTCACAGCTGAACTATTTCAGGATCTACTGAAGACCAAATGAGAACAGGCTTGTGGGAGCTCTTTGTTACCTATGGATCTAAAGAGAGTGGGTGTACTGAAATGTAGGGCAGCTTAAAAAACAAAATCCAAAATGTTCTAGAGCCATTGTTTTATACCGTAGGTTGTGCAAATTTTGTCTTTGCTGGAGTCCTGAATATACTTTGCCTTCTCTGACATGTTCCTTAGTGCTTCCCAATTTTTTTTCTCTTTCCTTTCCCCTAACTTTCTTCCCTTTATCATCCTTCGTCATTCTTTTTTTTTTCTTTTCTTTTTTGTATCATATTTGAATTCTGCCTCTACCTCTAGGTACCACATGGGCTCCTGACCTCCTTTATACCACTCATTCTAACTCCAGCTCATTTTCCTAAAAGGCTGATAGGAGTCTTAAGGATCAACCGCCTCATTCCCCATGAAACCTGTGTTTTCCCACACATCTCACTGCATTCACCCCAAAACTAGGAGTTTTATTAAAAAAAAAAAAAAGAGTGAGTCACTACCACACAGCTGCAGAGAGGGAGGAGTGATGAGCAAATGGGTCAAGACCAGGCTGAAGAAACTGCTGACCTGAACAAGGGAGAGCTCATGGACTCCAGTCCAATAGCTGGGAAACCAGCATAGGACCTACGCAGACTCCCTGAATGTGGTGTTAGTTGGGAGAACTGGGCAGTTTATGGAGCCTCTGGTAGTGGATCAGTATTTATCCCTAGAGTAAGAATGGACTCCACATAGAGGGGTACTCTCTCAGCCTAGACACATGGAGGAGAGCCTAGGCCCTGTTCAAAGTGATATGACAAACTTTGAAGATCCCCCTTGGAAAGCTTCACCCTCCCTGAGGAGCAGAAAGGGGATGGGGTGGGGGTTGGGAGGGGGTCAGGGGAGAGGGGATGGTGAGGGAACTGGAATTGACATGTAAAACAAGCTTGTTCCAAATTTAAATGAAAATATTACCATAGAAAAGAGAAAACCAAATAAACAAATGACACAGGAGCTTTGTGTGTCTCCCCTGAAGGGACTGAATTCACTATACATAGGCTGCCTCAAGCAGATGGGAGTGCCAGCATTTCCTCTACTGCTGGCATGTACTTAAATGCTTTGCAAAACATTTGGGAATGTTTAGTTTCGTGAAAACAAATCACAGAAATGAAGTATCTATTTGCTGTTGTTCTTTAAGGTGATGTGTTTTCTTCATTCATTTAGGACTTTTTTTTTTTTCTTCTGGTACTTCTCCGGGATCTGGAAAAATAATTACTAAATGAATGAAGGAAACCTAACTTTTAGCTTAGCGAATTTTCCTAATCCCCCTCTGCTCCCCCATTTTTCTATAGAAATCAAAGATGGCATAATGGGAGGCAATGAGCAGAATGTGCTTAGGCAATAGAGTCTGTAGAGAGCACTGAGCATTCTCCTCCTCATGAAATACCCAATGTGCTCTGACTGGACTCAGATGAGCCCAGTGGCTTGTGGTTCTATGCTGTCAGGTCCCTATCTGCTGCTGTTGCTGAGACATTTATTTCCAGATGAAAAGTATATCCCTTTCTTCCTTTGCTTTTTCTGCTTCCCTGATTGGACAACCATCCATCCTGGAAGCTGTGACACCATAAGGTTCCCACTAGTAGCTGTTCTCTATAATTTATGGTCAAAGGATTGTGAGGAGTAAGGATTCTTTCCTGGGACATGCTTCCCCTGAGTCATAGCAGTTGCTTACCATCGCACCTCCTCATGGGACACATTTGGTTTTCCTTCTGTCTTCGGGATCCCCTGGCACAGAAGACATACCTAAACACATCAGGATCAGCTTGCTCACCAGGCATACCCTCACAGAGTTGTGCCAATATCTGTCATCTCTTTCCTTCACCTTGTTATCCAAGATGCTGATGTATGAGAATAACTATTTATAGAGGCCAGCAGTTATGGTAGATCTCAGCACAGAGTACTTACCTTTCTTTTTATTTGGAAACTATTCACAGTAGAACATCTTTGGTATTAAGATACTATATGTACATTCCAAAGACATTAAGACCAGTACAATTTTACAGTTGCATTTTTGTACAAAAATATTTTATTCATTGTTCATTATTTCTTTGATTATTTTGTTGAAAAGAATATTATTGGTGGCTCTATCATGTATTTCTTCTTTCATCTATCCATCTATATATCTACATATAAGCATACACATACATTGAAGGGTGTAATAAGTATTTTATTGGTATGTCAGATAAATATGATATGGGTTATATTAATAGTATTACATTTGTACCACAGACAAGACTCTTCTCTTTAAAAGAGTATAGTATAGGAATATAATTAAAGCACCTACAGATAAATGTATAGCAATCATCTTTCATAAAATTCAATATTTGTATTTAACATTAAAAATTTCATATAACTTAAAATATTGCCCCAATTCAAGGTCTATGATATCCAAAGCCCAGCAGAAACATTGCATACATGAAGCAGAAATCTCAGCCAACCATGTTCTAATAATTCAAGGAAAAGGAAGCTAAGAGGTCAGCTTTTACTTTGCCACAAGAGGCACAGACAAAGTTTGTGGCAATGCTTAATTACATCTTTTCACCAATTCAGTCTAGATTACATAATGAGGGTGATGCTACTAACAGACAATTTTATCTATTTTATCTAAAGACACATTCTGTTCCATTAGTTAGGAGATGCAATAGCTGCCTGCTCACAGAGGAGGGCAGAGGTGACCCTTCCCATGACTTGTAATCAAATGCCTTTTGCATTGTGAGATCAGATTGGAAGTTTCCAAATGACTCTTTAGGTTTCAGCTGTTATTCTTAATGGTTCATTATGTGTCATTTGATCCAGCAAGATAGTAATGCCCTATAAACACACTAGAAATGTAGTTAATAAGGGAAGATGATCCAAGTCATTATCTAGTGCTAGTTCGTGGTATAATGTTTTTCTTTCATGTGCACACAGTTTCTCACACACAAGTATATATTTTGGTGAGGTATAAATTGTCATTCAGAGAGCATAATACTAAGGATAATGTGTACTATAAGACTCCTCTGAACTTTAGTTTTTATGCCTGTAAGAGATATATCCCATGCCATACATTCCCTTCATCCATTTAAAAATGTTACACTAAATGTGATATCTTATAAAATGATATGACAATGGCTTCTATTTGTTAATAATGTTTCATCATCTCTAACCCTAAGATCTTTTCTTAAATGTGAGAATTTACTCCTTTCTTTTCGCAAATAAAAAGACTTGGGCACCATAAAATGAGGAAGATAAGCTTGATGGCTCCCAGCTAGCAAGCATTAGAACTGCTGATGTAGATTACAGATGGTTCCAGGTAATATGAAAAGAATAGAAAATGGCTCACTCTAACCAATCATGCAAATACGTGATGTAATAATATAATATAATATATAATATACTCATACTTAATTCAATAGATAACGACAAAGGTGCTACCACAGAACTGTAAAATTCTGTCATAGAATCCCCATTATAAATAAGAAGGTAATGAGAGGCCTAAATCACTTAAATATCATTTTCATGGTTGCCCCTCCAAAGAATTTCTAATGCTATAAGGGACTCAAACATAATACTAAGGCATTGTGAGACCATCTAATGAATTAGGCTTCATCCCAAAGTTCTGAGTGATCAGTTCTGATAGGGCTGGTCAGAAGGGTATTCAGGGGTAGAAGTCATCTTCTTGACCTGGACCCTGAATTAGAAGCAGAATTTCAGTAGGTGACAATAGAGAAAATGAGACATTTTGGGCAAAATGGAGATAAAGAAACAAAATTAAAAGAGCAATGTTCAAGCCTAAAGGTTGTACTTAGAGATAACTTAGGCTGAGTGATGAACTTTCTAAAACTCCGGAAGTGGCTTAAGTTTGTTTTAATGAAGCACAATGAAGCCATAGAGGTGAGAGATAGTAATTTATTTTCAATAAAAGTTGTGTTTAACTTTCATTGAGTATCTGTATTTATGTCCTTGCCAAAAAGGCAGAGGAAAGCCACCGTTGTCCTTGATTTGTGTAGATTCAGCTCAGTGTGAACTATCCTTATTTTACTTATATGTGGGTGTGTGTGGTATGCACTGCCATAGCCTATGGTTGAAGGTCAGAGGACAATTTGCAAAAGTCAATTCTCTTCTTCTACGTTGTGGGGCCTGGGGACTGAATTAAGGGAATTGGGTACAGAGACAGGAACATTTACTAAATGAAGCATTCAGACAGCTGTGAGTGTTAATTAAATGCACAAAGCACTAAAATATGATCAAAATAAAAATGAAAAGAGGCTGATCAAAGAAATTTAACATGTTTACTGCAATCAATGAAAAAAAGATAACCATAAAGCTGAATGTAAGAGAGTCCTATAAATAGCACTGAATGCAGAATATTAGAAGGTCAGCAGGTGGGGCTCTAAGAGGTGAAAATTGCACAGAAATTTGGGATAAGATATAAAGGAATGTGACAAATTCAAAGAAATATACACTATATCTATAATTTAGAGATAAATTTACATTATGTGAGTAAAACAAAGACCATGCATGAAATCAGCTTTCTAAAAGTGTAATTAGAAAGTAGATGACTCTCAAAATTCAGCAGAGAGAGTGGAACTTGTGGAAACAGAATTAGAAGGCCAGGATTTAGGCCTAAGAAAGAATGACGAGCAAAGGAATGAGAGAGGATGTGTGCTGAAATTCATATAATGTTTGTAACTTTGATTGTGCAGCATACAGCAAGTTACTCAACCTCTTTGAGTCTTATTTCCACACAGTGTAATTGCTGTGAATTATGTTTTAGAGGGTACTATGGCATACCAACACTGGGACTAGTCTTCAGGGTTCAAATTCTAACTGTATACCTGGGTAAGACAACCGTCTTTCTTCAAACATTTAACACGTAAAATAATACTGCTGCTCAACTGCTACCATCCTTCAGCATTGTTTTCTGTGGATGCAAGTCTGACAGAGCAAAGCTTTAGACAGAACTACAGAACAGAGTGCTATTTTGGTTCTAGATTTAGTTAGTGTTATTGTTGATAATAAACAAATTTTGAATTTAATTAAATTTGAAAGATTGATTAATTGTACTAAAATTAATAATAATACATACAGTAAGAAATTGACAGATCATTAAGATGGAGAAGGTAGCAAAAGTTATGGCACAAAACACAAGATATCAATATTTATCACAAAAAAACAATCAAGCATTGTATAGGGAAGCATGAGTATGCCTTCATGATAGCGGTTTGTTGTCTGAGCAGAAGAGGAATGAATCCATTTGCCAAATCTAAACATGAGTAACAGACACTGTATATTTCACTACTGTTATGATGTTATGCATTATTTTGTCAACTATGTGCATTTATTATGTTTTTAACTTTAAAAAGGTATTATTATTGTGTGTATAGGTTTGCATGCCATCGTAAACACATGTAGTATTCAAAGATAACTTTGTGGAGTCAGCTCCCTCTGCCCCATTGCATAAGTCCTGGAGCTCCAAGTCATATCACATGGCTTGTGTGGCAAGTGCCCTTACCCACTGATTGCACAAGCTCTCTAATGATATTCTTAAAATGGAAATTTTGAGAAACTTCTATTTCATAAGGTTGTTATATGAGTAGGTAAGTTTTTTAGTGTACCTAGAATGTAATAAGATCTATGTTCATATTAATTCTCATTGTTGTTGTTACACAGGCACATTAGAAAAATCATGATTGGTCATAAAAGGTGACTATTATTTTAAAGTTTTGCAGAAAAAGAAAAGGATTAGAAGATAACTCGGTTTGTACAGACAAGAGCAGACAAGTATCTGAGGACAGAAGAGAAGACTACCCATTAGGATTTTTCCCTCAGTGGAAATGATTTAGTCCAGTATCATAGATTTATCATGCCGGTGTTTTTGCTACCACTGTCTTACAAAGTTTGCATAACCATCTTACAGCTGTTCTCAGAAGGACAGAATGTGAAAACCACAGAGCATACTATCCCACTCCTTATGCCAATTCTGTTCACTTTCATTCTGTTATTTCTCTCTGTTAATAGAAAAGCATTCTGCTTTGTCTCTACATTGCTTTTTATTTCAATCACTGGAAGCCTTGGAGTCCAATGTTCCAATTCAGAAATAATTAAAAGGGGTGGAGAGATGACCTCTCAGTCAAGAACATGTGCTGCTCTTTCAGAGGACCTGAGCTCTTCTAACTTCTTCTGGCCTCCAACGGCATATGTACTCTTATGCATAGACACACACACACACACACACACACACACACACACACACACACACACACACGTATACATTCACACATAATTAAAAGTGAAAAAGAACCAGAAAGCATTAATAAAAAGTCTATCTAAGGCAAATGGTTAAAAGACCCAATTCAAAACACCCACCAGGGTGAAGCCTACCAAGGTCAGTCAAGCAAAAACCAGAAGGTTTCAGGAAGAAGAAAAATGCCATGACAAAAGACTATGGTTAAAAATGGACTATAGAGAGGCTGATATCTGGAGATCACAAAAGATACCAAGGCACTAAAACACTGTACAGAGAGTGGGAATGTTAGCCACATAGCACTAGCTATATGAGTCACCAGCATGCATATTACATAACAAGAGTGATGCTACCAAGAGACCTATTGGTTCACCTAGAAAGAATGTACTGATTGTTAACCATGGATAGAAAGGCACAAGATGTCAAGATGATAGGTAAGCAGTGACAACAGATTAAACAAGGAAGTTCTTCTTATTAGGTGTGTTTTGGAAGACATAAATTGTTGACATGAAGTCCCAGCTAGTACTAAAGGATAACAATGAGCAGGTATGTGAATAGATCTCCCTTATAAATTCAGAGAGGAATTTCCAGTGACCTCAACACTTGTTCCAGCTGCAGCTGTGGAATGTGGAAAATAAGTTCACCTACTTCTGGAGCCAGGTGAAGAAATAAACAACAAAAATGTTAAGCCATATATTTAGGTACAATCTGTATATGAGTCTGAGTATTTGACTGTGTTCATAGGCTAGTCAGCATTATCAAGAATTTGAAGTACTCACCAAGGGGATTGATAGGATTTATATCAATAGATATTATAACACAGTGGGAGACATTGTGTTTTCTGACTATAATATGATAGTGCTGAAATTAAACTTCTCAAAAGCCAGAAAATTTGACAAAGACAAATAGAATCATATCAAATTCCCATTAGAGCAGATAAGTTGCTCTTAATGGTAAGCAAGTTGATAAATAGGACCGATCTCTCAAAATATCCAAAAGTGGTAACGTGCTTGGTAGTAAATGATATAAAAGGAGCTTTCATGATAAAGTATAAATCCTGGAATTCTAAATATGTATGTAGATACTGTAGGAGTCCTGCATAACATTTTCAAAATAAAGACACTGCAATAAAAGACAACTATACAACCTAAGGTAAATGAGGTAAGTGTTATAGATAGCAGGGTGATAAGGCAAGGGAGAAGACAGGCAGAAAGACCGACAGACAGACATTAATTCAACCTTTTTAAGGTATTCAAAAGAAAGAATATACAAATGATCTGTTAAAGAGAAACAAGATATAAGACTAATCCCTTATAGAACAGTATTAAGAGTAAGATAAAGCACAAAAGGAACCATTTAGTCAGTAATTTATTCAGTCATTAATGAATTCAGTCATTCAGTAATGGATTCAATCAGTCAGTATTTCATTCATTCCCTTATTAAATCAGCAATTCATTCATTCAGTCAGTAAATTATTTATTTAATCAACCAAACAGTAGCTCATTAATTCATCCAGTAGTTCATTCATTCAGCTAGCCAATCATTCATTCAGTCAGTCAATCATTCAGTCAGTCAGTATTCAGTCAGTTAGCCAATATCATCTCAAGTTAGAAGCAGAAGGGTTCTTGATCAAAATTTTGCTTTGGGTGACAAGACTACTGAACACACATACACACCTCAAGAAACTATAGTCATGTTGGGAGTCAGTGAAACAGCTTAGTGGGTAAAAGTACTGGTGACTAAGCCTTATGAGAAGAGTTTCTTCCCTTGATCAAACATGGTTTAAGGAAAGAACTGACAGCTATAAGCTGTTCTCAGACCTCCGCGTGTGCACTGCAGCCCATGTGAAAACACACATACATTTAAAAGGGAAACAGTTACATTTGTTAAGTATTGTTATTCAAGGGGAAAATACAGGTTTCTCAAACTTGTTCAATGATCTGATAGCATAAGACAGAGAGTGACCAGGATTAGGGGTAGAAATGAAGCCAGTCTTCATCCCCATGAGCAGTTATTACATGTAGTTTGTCATATATTTGACAGAAGATAATGAGCCCCATATATGGGATATGGAAGGAAAGTGACATATTTTGGTTACAATTACAAGAAGGTCTAGGGCATTGGGACGATTTTGAGCCATCAGAGTATGTAATCTACATATATAAAAGTTCCATTCCTTTGTGCTGAATTGAACATTGGAACAGAGGGACAAAGAATGCTCCTGGAAGGACTTTCCAACAATCTGATGTTGTGTATTTTTCCAGAAACAGGCAAAGTGGTATCTAACAATAATGGATGACAGGATGGATTTAAAGTAGAGATTAAGAGAAAGGCATAAAGTATTCCTAAGTGTAATGGTTTGTCAACTGGGTAGGTTGGTTCAGAGTGGTCAAATGGAGAAGGAAGATGTTGAGGCAACATGAGGATCTGGGTTCAGCCACAATAAGTTTCAGATAACTAGCGGCAGTGAGATGCTAGTGTGAATGAGGATGGAAACACACCAGAGACAAATCCCTCAGGAAACTTTCAGCTGTTTTACATCATTGTGATGCTTAAAATTGACTGTCAAGTCATAGGTTCTAAAATGACCTAAATAATCTTTGGGGAATGTCTCTGAGGGAGTTTTTTGGTTGGCTTAGTTGAGGTAGAAATGATAAGAAAAGCACCTTGATATGAAGTGCATCATTCCCTGAGCTGAGTTACCTGGCTGAATAAAGAAAAAGTGAACTGAACATCAGTGTAAATTTCCTCTGCTTCCTGTCTATGAGACCAGTTAACTTATGTTTCTGTGACTATTACTTCCCAGCCATGATTGGCTAGTGTCTTCCATAGAGGTGATCCAAATTACAACCTTTCTTAAGTTGCTTTTGTCAGGTATTTTGGAGAAATAAATGAGAAAAATAACTAATAACATCATCATCATTAGAAGACCAATAAAAATTAAGATTTAGTAACACTTTTAGTATAAATTCCCATACTTTATCTCAACAATATTGGATAACAAAAATTGTGAGTTTTCCCATAGGAAAGGAATGTTAAGATGGAACTAAAATCTCCATTAGGCAGGAAATAAAGGAAGCCCTAGGTGATACTGCCAGTCTGAATCAGATCTGTGCTCAGTTCTCTGAACCATCTCAGAATGACCTTTATCTCTGTTCTTGGCTACAGATTTAATTGACTGAAGATCGATGGTCAGCATGATGAAGCTAAAGTATTTAATAATGGCATTTAAACAGAAATGAAAAGAAGGGGGTTGTCAAGTGGCCACCTGGCTTTTATTTGATAAGCAAGTATTTCAGAGCAGTATCTTGATCATAGTCTTTCAGAAAAATCCAAAAATAAAAGGTGGCAAAATTAAGAGACAGCCATAAACGTAAGGCAAGGGTGTGTAAACATAAAGGAATGGAGTGGGAAGAAGTTGGATATTTGTGCTGAGTAAACTGTGGTAGAATATTATTTGAAGGTGTGTGACTTTTGGTTATCCTGCATTTGTTTAGTTCTGTGAAGCTGTGATTCTTTGCCTGTGTGAAAAACCTAATGGTCTAATAATGAGCTGAATGACTAAGAGTGAGGCAGGAGCAAGGATAGGCAGGGGTGGCGGGCAGATTAAAAATAGAGGAAGAAATGAGGAAGGGGAGGAGCAATCAGAGAACAAGGGGAGGAGGATATCAAGGGCCAGTTCACCCAGCCATGGAGTAAGAAGAAAAATAAGATATATAGAAGAATCAAAGTTAAGGGCCCAGAGGGGAAAGGTGGATGGTCTAATTTAAGATAAGAAAAACTGACTAGAGACAAGCCCAGCAAAGGCCATGCAACCATAAGTAAGAATAAGCCTCTGAGTGTTGTTTATTTAACAGCTGGGCCACCCAAAAGAGCCAAAATGCCAAAAGAGTAAAGGATTATACTACAGTAAACTGATTGTTTTCTTACTGCAATTATATCATGCTGTTCAAAGGGACCCATGAAAGACCACATTAAAGTAGGCAGTCTTTAAATTGACTGGGCATATAGACCAGTACCTTAGCTTTTGTTAATGATAAAACATTCATGCTGTCACTGAAACTTTGAGTAAGGGGCCATCAGACTTGTCTGCCCATTATGTCTCCCCCCACATGCCGTTCTCCATATGCTTCCAGAACTATCTCCCAGGAGCAAAGCTCACGTTTTATTTCTCTCGTGTATCAAAAAATGTCACCCATTTCCTCTATTATCTCCTATAAAATTGTTTTTTCTAGCCTGCCATTTCACTAATTGTCTCCTGTAATTTACCACTATATTGACTTCCTCTTCCTTTGATTTGTTTCAAACTTTCAGAAAAATCTCTTTCAACAAAGTTCTTACTTTTCAAGACATGAAGTTAAGGGTGTTCTCCACCTGAGATTTGTAGCTAGTGGACCTGTTAGTTTTATATTAATTCTAATGCATTAGCAGTGAAGTCTATTTTGTTGCTTTGCTGACTCTAGAAAATAATGGAGATGTATCTCAGTTTACAGCAGAACTGTCCCAGTAGCCTTCCATAAAATGAAATTACCCTGAATTGAAAGTGGAGTTGATGTCCTAGTTATTGAACACAATAGCTGGGTAGCAATATGCAGATGCTGGCATACCGTGGATTACCTGCAGCATCATGGACTGACTCAGGACTCCAATCCCTGTTACTGCAGTTCAAGGGCATTGTGTTATGAATCACCAGTCCAGAATAGAGCAAAATTCAAATTTGAGGCCCTGTTTCTGTGGAATTCAAAATAATTTTGTACAGTCTGGAAGCCGAAAAGCTCAAGGTGATTTGTGCTTTGTTAGCATCAATTTGTACACTCATCCAACTAGGCAGAGGGTGAGTGATTGGAGTGACACTTCTAGCTTCCTCTTACTACTTTGCTTTGTGGTTGGTAGTTTGTGAAGTGGGAAATGAATGGCATGTTCAGCCTTTCTCCCAAAAATCTGATTTCTGTCTCTGCCAAGTCTTCTCTTTCCTGCTTCTGGATTTTGGACATTTTTAAATTCATATAATCCACTTTTTCCAAAAGTGAATAAGTTCAGGGAGAAAATTCAGCCCCAAATATTCCTGTCTAGGAGTTCATCTAGAAACTTTGCTTCTACTAAAAAAGGAAAAATGGCTTAGAAGTATTTCCAGGTCACTATAATGATAATAAGTAAACTCCAGAGGATATTGTTTTTGTATTAGAAAATCCAGGTACTGTATATGGGTTGTCTAAGTTGATCCCTTCATCAATTCCATGATGAAAAAGAGAAGCAACAGGACTAAGATGCATGCTCACAGTCAGCCCCTTGCAAACCATGGGAATGACAGTGAATGTGGGCTTGTGACTCTGCAGCTGTAATATCAAGCATAGCCCTGGACATGCAGGAAAGTTTTGAAAGTGACCAAGAATCTTTATGTAATGAGAAGACATATAGCCAAGTGGGGGTGGATAATTAGTGAACTGTAAGATGTTAAATGTTAAATTAGTGATATTCCACTTCACATCCAATTTAAAAAAAAAAAAACTAATTCAAAAAAGGACTTATCCTTATTTTTCCTCACAAGTTCACCCAAATTCTTTTATTTTATGAAATAAGAGAAACAGTGATTTACCTATTTCTGCAATTGCTTGCAGCACATTGGTGGCTTCTTAATCACATATTTTTAAATGCATTTATTTGATTTTCTTATCTTATATTTTAACTGATTATTCTGGAATTTCACTTCTTGCACCCTGATCACACTCAGTCCCTAGTCCTCCCAAGTCCCTACCCTCATGCCCCTCACTCCCCCCAAAAAAAGAATGGAAAGGGGTACCAATTTGTGTCACTCTTGAAACAAAGTAAAAAAAAGAAGACAAATGTGTGTTTTTGTTTTTGTGGTTTTTGTTTTTGTTATATTTTTTTTGGCCAGGATCATAATCTTTTTGTGTTTTAAGATTCCCAGGCTATCTTCAAAATCAACTACTAAAAATATACTGTTTGAAAAAAATGTATAAGACCTAACTTATAATTTATTCAGAACAAGCAAAAGACCAAAGGGACTAAACTTTATTGTTGGAACAAAAATTGCCACTTGATTCTTATTTTAAAACTTTCTTAAATATTAGCATATTTCTTTAATTACTATTTCAATCATGTTTCTCTATTAAGATCTAATTCTGGATCAGGTGGACATCTCCATGTTTGTAGAATGGAATGTTTTATTTCACATCCTGAGATAAAGCTAATAGAGCACATACCACAAAGTGCATGATCTCATACAAGACGGTCACACATAAAGGAGATCTCAGATAAGATAGGAAGACCCTGAACAACATACAGAGAAATTTAATGATCATCAATAATATTCTAAAAGGGATGCAGGACTTGTTGGCAGTACGCATGGATGCTTAGATCTTGCTAATGTTATAGTCTAACAGATTCCCCAAATGCCTTTCATGTTGGGACGAGATTCCTGTTTCCATGGCAACCTGCAGTGAGTTAAGAAGGGTACTGTTAAACTGTACTGCAATTTTGCTTAGTTTTCTGAAAGAAAAATGTCAGAGGAAACCATCTCTTTCCCCATGGTTATAATGGGAGCTCCTCCCTCCCCACCCACCAGCTTCTGTTCTGCTGCTAAAGAACATAGGAGAAACAGCAAATAGTTGACTGTCTTTTATGTGAGCTGTGCACCCTATGGTGGGTGCGGGGGTCATGTTTCTAGCATGTTAGCATGGACATATCTGTAGGAATGGATCAAAACAGACAGTGGTGCCAAACAATTAGCATAAGAAACAATAATGGAAACACCTGCAATGGCCTGATTCCTAGAGGCTGCTTTTAAATTCGCTAAAACTTCTTCCTCCAGGGTGATGCATTGCTGTTCTGCTTATGAAGCTTCGTTATTCTTTGTATTTTGAAAGGAATGAAAATATAATGAGCATTTCTGTTTTTCTTCAAGGAATCCAAATCAAAGCTCTGACAGGGGACATCCACCCACATGTTTGCTGCAGCTTTTCCTAATTCATTCATTATCCTGCCTCAAGATCAAGACTGAGCTGTGTCACCCAGAATGACAGAGGCAGCTTGTCTACTGGCGGTGGGCCCAGACCATTGTGTTTAATGATAGACAAATGAAACTATTTAAAACCCCATTTATCTGCATATGTCATAGAACACTCTCTGGTTATGTTAATTGAACACCTACTGTGTTCCAGGAGTTAAGTGCTTATATGTATCTTCTAAGGGGTGGCTGCACAATAACAAAACATATGGACTATACATAGTATCCTATTTTATAAATTATTAGATTCCTAGGGTCATCTCCTGGAGGAAAATATTATAAATAATCAGAAATAGACTTCAAACTGTCTATCTCTCCTTTAAACATTCTTCTGATGCTTAAAATCTAAGTAAATATATAATATTTATATATGTATATGCCACCAGGAGTCACATGGACGTTTGTTCCACGTGAGATGGCAGTGGCCCATGGGTTGTGTTGTTGCTTGCCATGTGGAAGTTGGAGATCAGGATCATACATTTTAAAAATAAATGTTAATGGACTAGAGATTGTTAACTATAGTTCTTATTCGATAACTGTTTTGTTATATATTTTACCATGTTAAAGTTAAAATCCTTTTTATTTAGACAGAAAAGAGGAAATGATGGGAGATGTCATTCTGTAAACATGTTTCTCTTATTGGTTAACGAATAAAGCACTGTTGGCAAATAGGAAGGGAAAATAGGCAGGACTAGGAGACAAGGAGGATTCGAGGAAGTAGTAGGGAGGAGGAGTCAGCATGTAGAGACTAGAGACAACAGAGGTCCGGGCCCTCTCTCTGGTAAGATAAGACCACGTGAAAACACTTAGATTGATAGAAATTGGTTAATATTTAAGACGGAGCTAACCAATAAAAGACACTAGTAACAGACCAACAGCTTTCTATTTTAAAAAGAAAAAAAAAATCAAAAGAACATATATTTTATTCCTTTCAACACATTCCAATATTTACTGAAATATACACACTTTTAAAAGGCTCAAATAAGAAACTTGAGAACCAAGAACTGGATCAGTTTGGTGACTTCCTGACCATACAATTGTTCTCCATTCCATAAGGATTAACCACCTTCTTCCTCTGTAATAGCCACAGCAGCAATGACAGTATGATCACAAAGGACAAGCAGAGGCAACAGTAGGCATGATGGGATGTCAGGTGTGGTTAGGCTTCCTAAACTGGGGAGCACTTACACACACCACAGATTTTAAGAATAATGGCTACATACGTTTTGGACTCCATTTGCTGAACTTGCCATAGAAATTTAGTGCCTTTGTTTTGTTTCAAAGCATTTCTTTTTTACACTGAGCAAATGAAGCAGAATAGAAATCTGTTTACCCCTTAATTAAATGAAATTGCATTTACAAGTCTTGTTCCATAATTTTGTGATGATGCAAGTGGCAAGCTTAATTCATGTGGTTAAATGGCAATAATAAACACACAGAATAGAGATGAATAATTTAGCTTTTTCAGTAGTTCTTACTATTGAAGTAATCACTGTCAAGAATAGATGGGGTGCTTTTTAAAGAACATGTCTCACACCGCAGTTACCCTTCTGTGTACCTAATAGTTCACTCCAAAATAAAGGTTTTAAATGTAATTGTTGTTTAACTATGCACACATGTATTGCATCTATTTAATTATGTAAAGATGTTGTAAGGAGTAAGGTTTTTCCTCCCGCCGCCAATCTTTCCTGCCACCGTGCCAGCCCAAATAATGCACAGAGACTCTGTATTTGATATTATGCTGTTCGCCAGTTACTTGTTTCTTATCGGCTAGCTCTGTCTTAAGTATTAACCCATTTCTATGTATTTCCACGTGGTCTTACCGAGAGTGGAGGAATGCTGGTTCTGTTCTCTACAGACTCTCCATCTTGACTCCTCCTTACTACTTCCTCCAATCCTCCTTGTCTCCTAGTCCCTCCTATCTTTCTTTCCTATTGGCCAACAGTGTTTTATTCATTAACCAGTATGAGAAACATATATACATAATGGTGTCTCCCATCAAGATGTGTTGCCGTTTTACCTTGCCTGCCTAAGACACCTGATTGACATAACAAAAAGCTGAACAGCCAATACCAAGGGAGGAGGTATAGACCAAACTTCTGTGCAGGGAAAGTAAGTAAGAGAAGGAAATTAGGCTTGGAGGAGAAAGAAAAGGTCTGTCAGAGAGACACCAGGGGATAGCCAGCCAGGAAGCAGGAAGCAGAAAACAAATGAAATAAAAGTAAAGTGCCCTAAGTCAAAGCAAAGATAAATAAAAACAGATTAAATTAAGTTATAAGAGCTGGTGGACAAGTCTAAGCTAAGGCAGAGTATTCATAATTAATAATAAGGTTCAGTGTAATTCTTTGGGAGATGATTTGAAGCCCAAAGAAAATTAGAAGTATATGTAATGGCCAATGAGATGGTAGAAAGGGGGAGAATTAAGGAGATACAGGCATGAGGTCTTCTCTCTGACAGGTTTATAAAAGTGGCTTCACTCAGCCTTCAGTCAGCTTGTTTTTCCACTTTCTTTTCTGTGAAAACAAAGTACTTGTCCCATCTGAAGTGGCTGCAACCAGGTGCCATCTTAGAGCAAGGACCAGGCCTTGACCATAATCCAAGCTGAAATCACCATGATCTTGAACTTTTCAACCTATGTATAACTATGAGAAATCTTCTTACAAAATGCATTTGTTATAAATGTGTTAAGAACTTTTCTGTGGCTATAATAAACACTGATGATAAGAAACTTATATGAGGGAAACACTTTGTCTCATGGCTTCCAGGGTGTCAGCTATGGATGGTTGGCATAGTTGCATTGGGGCTTGAGGCATTTCACCATGATAGATTCATGTGACAGTAGAATGCCTAGCTTATGGACATTAAGAAACAGAAAAGGGATACAGCTGAGTCTAGTGTCCACCTTCAATGACCTCACTTGACACCCAACCCTACCCCAATCTAGGCACCACATATTTATTATATTGGATTTTAGAAGTCATAGAAAGTGTCTTTGGCAACAAGAAAGAAAAAGGGGCCTCATCTGTAACCCTCTACCTCTATGTGAGGTAGAGGCCAGCCTGGTCTACACTGAGGTTTCCAGGCTAGCCAAAGACCTTGTCTCCAAAATATAAAGATGAATATTACAATGAAAAATATACTATACTCTTAATATATTAACTTCTGAAGAGTCAACCAAATGTATGGCTACTTCTATAAACAGGAAATAAAAGTACTCTCATTCACTGCTCCAGCTTCACCATCTCATTGACATGCCGAGGAGCAATGAAACTCTCTTGGGGAGAGGTTACAGACACATGTCTGTTCAAAAAGTTGCTTGGAAATTTTCTAAAGTAGTGTGAACATTACATTAAATATCAATAAATCATTTTGTTGCAATAATATTAGGTCATTCCTCATTTTACTGCATTCATTAACTGACCAAAGAAACGACCCAAGGTTGCTTGAAAGTGAACTTGGTCATAAGAATAAATTCCAGTGCTCACACTCCAGAAACACATGTAATTACTCATGGTTATGACCCTCATAATGACATTTCAGGGATTTAGCAAAACTGAAAGACTGCAACACCAAGCCCCAGAAGTAGTTTGCATTAGTAGCAGTTGATCAGACACAGTGGGTATTTTAAATGTAGGCACACATGGCTAGAAGTAATCATTTCTTTTTCTGGGAGTCTACATATGAGGTGATAGATCAGAACCAAAACCTCAGTCTACATTTTATTCTGATTACATATTGTATGTCAAATGATATACTGTTATTTAACAATGATAATGAGGATAAACAATAACATAGTTTTTTTTTGTTTTCTTTTACTTTCTTTTTTTTCGTTTTCTTTTTCTTTCTTTTTTTCTTTTTTTTTTTCTTTTCTTTTACCACAAGTGGATACTCCCAAATATTCAATAACTCCATGTTATATTGAATGATGGGAGATGTCATTCTGTATATGTTTCTCATACTGGTTAATAATAAAGCACTGTTGGCCAATAGGAAAGGAAGATAGGAGGGACTAGGAGACAAGGAGGAAATAGGAAGTAGGAAGGAGGAGTCAGGATGGAGAGTCTGAAGAAAGCAGTATGGCGCCGGCTCTCTGGTAAGAGAAATACATAGATCAGCAGAAATGGGTTAATAATTAAGGCAGAGCTAGCCGATAAGAAACAAGTAACCGGGCCAACAGTATTGTACCAAATACAGAGTCTCTGTGTATTATTTGGTGCTGGCGGCGTGGTGGCGGGACAAGACCAGCGGCGGCAGGCAGAAAAACCGAACTCCTTACAGTTGAAAGTATCATAAGTCAAATTGAATTTAATACACCCAATACACCATGCACCAGGCTGAGCAACACAGTATAGTATGAAGTGTTGCACATTGCATAAATGACCATCCTCATAATTGAGTTAAAGCCATGTCTTGGTCCTATCTATAATCACAGAGAGAAGCTACATAGTGCACATTTCTTTTACCATGGCTAATTGAAAAATAATAACTAATTTGAGTGTTTTAGGTTGAGAACTATCTATAATGTCATATTATGTCAGTGGTTCTTACAATTAAAGTATATTTTAAGTGACTATAGCAATATTCTATTTTCTTATGATCAAACATAATCTATAGGCAGATATGTAAGTAGATAAAATAAAAATACATGCTTGAGAAGATAGTGGCATTGAGTTAGGTGTGGAAATATTGGCTCTCCTTGTACTCTAGTTTGAATTTATAAATAGGAAAGAAAGGGGAAATTTGATTGTGCAGGGGGCTCCCTTACTTTTCATGAACACTAGTCAGGCCTGGGAAGAATGAAAAAAGAGAAAAATTTATGTGTAGAAGTTTTGATAGATTGGCTCCATTTGACAGGAAATGATGTCCCTAAGACTCACTACCAGCTCATGATGGTAAGGTGATGGAAGCTGAGGCTGGAAGGTGTGTGTATGGACTCTCTTAATTCAAATCAGGGTGGAAGGCAATGGACACTTTGAAATAGGAAGCTAATTATTATCTTGTGCATTTGTTGGGAGTCATGAATTAATATTTGAGACCCAATAAAAATAAATAGTAAGACTAAATGCTCATTAAAGCAAATGATGAAACTACTATGTTTAGTACTGTAATTATTTTTTCCTTAAGACAAAACTTCCCTGACTGATATGTATTGTTTAATTTATCCTTGAAGTCTTCATCCAGTAACCATGGTGGGATTTATTGTACATGTTTTAATACTATTTTTATATGCTTTTTATATTCTCTGAGTATAGTTAAGAATTATCAGTATTCCAAAAATATCCTTATCAGTAAGGATTAACAGAACTTTACTGAGAACTCATTAAGATTGTTTATTGAGCCAGGAACAATGGCACATAAATAACTCCATCCCTTGAAATCATAAATCAGGAGGATTACTCTGAATTTAAGGATAGGCTGAGATACATAGCAAAAGCCTGTATCAAAAACACTAAAACAAATTATGTGACTAAAATTGATAGTGGCCATTCTGAATTTGGTCTTTTTCTTTCTAAGGCTGATTCCCCAATTGTTTCCCCAGACACACAATTACACTATCATATTGTATACCTATTATTCCTCAGGACCCCAAACTCTTGGACACGTCTGTTGCATTTCAATTCTCTTTAGCAAATGTGTAATAATGTGTTTTCATTGAATAATTCACTTGCTCATTTATCAAGATGAAGATAAGGGTTAGTCCATCCAAGAATCTCTTAGCACTCCCCGTCAGAGTAGCCTCTCATTTCTCCCAACCACTTTGTCTATTTTTCCTACTACAGCATTTTCCATGTTGCACATATACTTCAATGTCTTGACAGACTGTGTTTGTATTACTAACTAGTAAATCATACAACTTGCTCATTTTACATAAGTCATTGGGTTTAGATTAAAGGAAAGGGAATATATCTTGTTTGGATCAGGGTTTTTTTTCCCCATAGATTAAGAAACAAATATAAACAACGAGTCTGATTTCTTGTATAAAGAAACAAGAAGTTGGATATTGGGAAGGAGACAGTAGGATCTTGGATAAAGAATTTCTCAGTGTCTCTACACCCTGAACATCAGTGCCTCTAGTCCAAAACACCTAAGAGCCCAAAAACAATTTAAATCAAAACTGCAGCAATCTTACCACTGTGGTTTAAGGAACACAGATGGCTCAGGGCCTGTAATCAGAGCCTGTAGTAAAATTCACCTGAGCAATTTTGTGAGAGTAGGCCAAAGCTCTCCCTTTTCTCCTGTGTCTCCCATTATCAGTGTGTTTACATTATAATCTCTATAGCACAGAGAGAAATCTGTACCAGAGCCAATGTCAGCTGTGTACTTCTAGAAAACTTCGCATATTTTAAAGGAAGCATGACAATATTAAATGAGCTTTCCAGAAAGAGCACAGCTGAGAATCTTTTGTAATATACTGCATATTCCATTTTGCATTGACTGTTAACATTCAGTGGTTGCCTTCCATTGCCAAGTTGATTAGCCACCATAATTATTCCATTGCATGCATTCTTATAGGCTTCACACTTCTGGGATAGAACAAATCACTTATAATCAAATTTATAGCAGCTTATCCAACAGGACTCCAAGAATGTTTGTCAGAAGAAATAAATTGAGTGCGCATAGATTAAATGACAGAATAGTACCAATTGTTGTTATGAATAAGTATGGTTCACAATAACCCATACTTTATGAATAATGAATGCATATAAAGTTACCTAGTTTCATTGTACAGCAAAAGGTGTGTGTGTGTGTGTGTGTGTGTGTGTGTGTGTGTGTGTGTGTGTAGCATGGGCTTGCATGCGCCCACTAAGTGTATGCAGAAATGTTTATGTGGGTACTCATATGTGTGAATGTGAATGTGTGAGTGAATGTTTAGGCTATATAGAAATCAGCCTTGAGTGTCATCTATCAGGATCGTTCATCTGGTATTTTATTGACAGCCTTTCACTAGGACCCGGGCTAGCCTGGCTGGCCAGAAGGTCCCAGGGATCTATCTGCCTTGACTTCCCTGGCTCTGGGACTACAAGCATGAATCACCACTCCTAACTTTTTATGTAAATCCATGGGACTGAATTAGATGTTCTTATTGTATAGCAAGCACTTCACTGACTAAGCCATCTTCTTATCCCCAGAGGGAAATGAGAAACTGACAGGCTTGCATATCTTACCAAAGCCAACCAACTTAAAGTAATTAATATTCATATTTTTCAGGACACATAAATGTGCTCCACTATCAAAAGTTGTTTCATCTATGGAAGAAGAAGGATGCAGTGGTGAAAAGTATACCTTTAGAGTCCCCTTGTCTATGCTGGCTGTTTAATACCACACTTGCAAGTTGTATGACCTCAGCTCACAGTCATATGACCTGAACCTCTGGATTTCAGTTTTCTCAGTTTACAATGGTAAGAAAGATAGTACTCACATAGAAAAGAATTAAATAAAATAGTTCTGAAGTGTTGAGGACAACTTGTTGACATAAGAAATATTCATCAAATATTAGCTATGATATTTTATATACTATATTTACACTCCACTTAGTATTATCTTGGCTTGACTCCCAAGGGAGTGATTCTAGCCACTTTCATGCTCACACTTGCTGAACTTTTTATATGTCAACATCACTTTGATGACGTTGTGGCCAGGGTTGAAATGAAATGGAATGGACATGTTGGGCATTGGCAATAGCAAAAGTTTGATGGAAAGTTTGTTTTAAGATTACCTGTCCCTGGTGGAGTGTGGTGGCATATACTTTTAATCCCAGCACTCTTGAGGCAACGGCAAGCAGATCTTTGTGAGTTTGAGGTTAGCCTGGTACACAAAGTGAGTTCCAGGATATCAAGGACTACACGGAAAAATCGTGTCCTGAAAATAATCAAACAAAAACAAAATTACCTATTATGTGCTTCATGCAGCCCCATTCCCAGTGTTGTAGGGTTGGGGTGGGAGAATATCAGATAAATTTTTAACACTTTAGCCTTGGCCTTTTCTTTTCCATTTGACACTGTACCTGCCACTCCTGATTCCTGGCATTCTATAGGGATACTGGTGTTGTGGGTGACTCATCTAGTTGGAAGCTCATGAACTAATTGATCACCATTCCTGTACTGTAGATGACTATATCTAAAATTCTAGCAACTGCTGTAGAGAGAATTCCTAGGGAGAAGGTGACAGAAAAAAAAAAAAAAAAGGCAGAGATACACAGGAGACACGTGGACACATAATTAAAACTTGGATTTGGGCTTATCAAATGGGTATTAAATTTAAACAATAGTTTTCACTCACTGGCAACATGCACATCTCCTTTGCAGATGGCCCTAAAGGCTTTGCTCTTCTGACAAATCATGTTTTAAAAATCATAATGTCAGTCTGTTCAAAGTACCTTGCTGTGAACAGAATGAGGTAGCCGCAAACTCAGCAATCACCATGTTCTAAAAAGCCAGGCACAGTAAACACAGGCTCAGGAGAATGTTGAAAGAAAGATTTCAATGGAGATAAAAGGAATGTTCTCAGTTTTGTAAGTGAAATTGCTGTGTTGAACTGTTTTTTCCTCTGCAGATCCTGAATGCCAAAAGAAAGAATCCATGCTTCCATATTTGTTATAAGTCAGCCTTTCTTGCTATGTGGCTGAAATTGGTTTATTATCATCAAGCTTTATTTAAAACAAGTGGTAGGATACAAGCTCTCTTTATTGTAGACCACATTGAAAGGACATTTTTCAAAAACTAACACACTTGCAAAGAGACATTTGTAATATGTTTCATGACTAAATTTCCTTCCCTTTAATTTATGAACATAATCACATTAAAGTTTTCAAATCTTCAGTGGTTTTCCATTTCTGTTATATAGTTGGAAGATAAAATATAGAAGGCCTCATTAAATTTGAATTTCAGATAAACAAATAGTTCTTTTTTCCTTTTAGTATGCCTCATGTATTATACATATTCCATAAGACATATTTATACTAAGAAGAGTCATCTGACATTCAGATTAAGCTGGGAGACTCATACTCCTATTTGCTTAATCAGAGATTTCTGCCTTAACCAAAACACCTGAAACCAGAACCAAGTTCTCTGTGATATCTATGTGTATCACAAAAACTTATTACTTGCCATACACATTTGATCTCACTTGCTACTCTATTCCTACTAATTTCAGCCTTTTGTTGTGCCTTCAACCCCCCCTCTCAGTCTAAGTATCATTGATCACACAAAAACAATGTTTCAGTCACACCAATAAATACTTGTTCACATCTCAAAACTTTTACTAGAAAGACAGGTTTTAATTTTATTGAGGTTTTAGTGTTGGCGATATATGAAATCCCTGCTAGTGTGTTGAGCGAAAATACTTGGAAGACAGGCATAAGAGAAACCAAAGCTGACTGAAGGTTATAATCACAAACTGTATCCAGATAGGAGGATTCTTTTATTCTTGAGTTGACTCTAATTGCCCAAATTGCAGGCATCTTGTAAAAGATGATGTTGGCAGGGTTGAACATCTATTCTCTAACAATGAGTCAAGCTGAATTCTTCCCTGCTTGAATCTGAAGAGCAACTAAGGATGTTCCTTCAAAAATATTCTTTTTGGTAGATTAAGTAGAAATTCTCTCTCCTGTCAAACGTCTATTGAGTCCCTAGATTTTCTGTTTAGTTCATAGAGTTAACTCGTTAGGTCCATGGTCCTAATTTATGTCAAGATCATCAATAAAAGCAGGTCAGGATAGTCATGCTGTTCCTCTCTGCAGGTTAACTCACCACACTAAACACCAATGATGCTTTGAGATCTTCCTGTACAGACAGTGGCCTCTCCATCTTTGCCTCTGAAATGGTACAGGATTGAACAAATTGCAAAGTCCTTTCTGAATATAGGATAGACATTATTTTGTTAGTTTTTATCATTGTTTATAAGAGCTCATGACACATAAAGACAATTGTGAAGATATTGTATTTAAGCAAAGATAATTTACTAGGAAGACCATGGGAAAAAGATGAAATCTAAAAGTTAGATTTTAAAATGAATGTCAGGACATCCATCCAGGAACTTCTGGCTTTCAGAGTTTTCATGGAGAAGTAAGGTGCATGAATGGATTTCGAGAGACCATTCCCCATGCAGGGATATTCCTTTAGCCTAGAGACATGGGGGAGGGCCTAGACCCTACCCCAAATAACTTGACAGATTTTGATGATCCTTCATGGAAGGCCTCAGCCTCCCTGGGTTTGGATGGGGGATAGGATGAGGGCATCTCTGGGGAACATAGGAGGAGGGAGTTATTCAATCATAATTGGCCAATTTTGTCATGGCCCCTGCCTTTAATTGCTAAAATAGATAATTTTGTTGGTTAAGATTAAATACATAAAAAGGGGGAAATCTTATGGGGATCCAACCCAAGACAAAGAACTACAGCCAACTAAGACTTGCTAAAAGCAGGAGAAATAGTCTTCTCCAAGAAAGAGATCCCTCCCTCCAGTTGATTATTCAATACCAACTGAAATCAAATACATATAAGTAACGTCATATGAATGCCATGTTGTATTTGTGTTTCAGAATGTATATATATATATATGTATATATATATATATACATATACTATATATGTATAAGTATATGTCAATAATTAAAACACTGAATTTGAGAGAAAGCAGTTACATGAGAATATCTGGAAGGAGGAAAGATAAGGGTGAAATGGCTTAACTATATTTTAATTTCAAGAAATACAAATAAACATAAAATATGTTTTAATTCTTTTTTATGGTTAAATTTTATTTATTTATTTATTTATTTGTTTGTTTGTTTATTTTCATTTAGTGAAACTGGGACTTTGAACCCAGGGCCATGACTGTTATGCCGAAATGTACTATTACAGAGCTGCATCTCTAGCCAGAATAGTTTTCTAGGACACAGACAAATGTAATGAGTTCAACTCAATACCTCCTATAAGTCATCATTTTTCTAATATTTGGACATGAAAAATTAATTCCAGTGTTTAGCCAGCCACTGCTTATGAAACTGAGATTTTAAAAAGAAAGGAAAAGGAAAAACATAACCTCTCATAAATTCAAGTATATTATGGTTTTTCCACTTAGTAGAGATAACTGGCATAACTTGTGGGTCTATTTCCACACAGCACCTGAACTCCCTTTGAGACATCTCTACCCTCTCTCGAAGATGTTAGTGCTGAACATGAGTCTCAAGGCCTTGTTGGACCTCTTTCCTTTCTACCTGGTCTTTGGAGAAGGCATTTTAGTTTTGAACATGTTTTTATAGAAGTTCTTTGATATTCAAAGACATCTAAATATTTGCTTATGTCGGAGAACAAACACCGTGTTCTGCATTATAAATGTTCATGTTTCTGAGTTTGCATTGCACCAGTCCAGTGAACATCAATACAGACTCTATGGTGGTCAATACCTTGCCTGCAGTTTCCCTTTAAAGAAATTGCAAACCTTCTCTCTTTTGACTGTCTTTGTTTTCTTTCTATGAGGTTTAACCAGGAATTTATGAAGCTTTATAATTTAACTGTTGGCATACAGATAATCTCAGTTTGTTACATTACAGCATATATGTAGTTTGCATTCAGCTTTCTTTTATTAAAATTGTAAACATATTTGTACTTTTCTTTTTATTAAAAGTCAATTGCTTTTCTCACATAAAATATCCTGATTACTGTTTGCCTTCCCCATATTCCCAGATTCTCCCTACTTTCCCTCACATCTGGATCCAGCCCCTTTCTTTCCGTCATTAGAAAACAAACAGTTGTTCATATGGGACAAATAAATTTTCCTTCTGTAATATTAATGATTAGTTTTGCCATCTTCAATCAAAGTCTTTGATACAGACTCATACACTCAGTGTCATAATACCCCACAGTTCACTGATCTTAGTCCCCACAAGAAATGCTCCATTATTAAATTTACCTGAACACAGTAAAATGTTGATGTTAACTCGACTTTAGCCTGTCACTTTTCATCTTGTCTTAATTAGGGTTTTTGTTGCTGTGAAGAGACACCATGACTTTAGCAAGTCTTAAATAGGAAAAAAAATAATAATTGGAGCTAGCTTACAGTTTCAGAGGTTTCGTTCTTTATGGCATGACACATGACAGCGTGTATGAAACATGGCTGTAGTGATATATTATTATAATTTAGTAAAGCTCAACTGAGGATTCAGAAAGCAAAGTCAGCCACAAGCCATAGAAGCCCGGCACGCACCGTTAGTCCCAGCACCCAGAAGTTAGGAGGTGGTGGTACATACCTTTAATCCTAGGACTCAGAATTAGAGGTAGACAGATCTTTGTGAGTCCAAGGCCACCCATATCTACACAAAAGGGAAAAAGTTTACAAGAGAATTATAGATTATATCTATAATCCCAACATTTGGAAACTATATAAGATAGAAGCAAGGTCTCAAAGAGAAACTCATTCTCCAGCCTCGCTGAGGAAAGGTTACAGTTTAATGTTACAGCTGGTGGAGGCACAATCAGCCCATTCAGCCTGAGGTAAAGGTAAGAAACTAGTGGCCAGCTCCTTTGCTTTTCTGATATTCAGCTTGAAGCTTTAACCTCAGTATCAGTCTCTGGGCAATTTATTTATTTGTGTTACATATGGCAGCACACAGGCAGTCATGGTGCTGTGAAGGTAGCTAAGGCCTCTATATCTGGATCTGTAGGCAGCAAGAAGAAAATACTACACTAAGCCTGGCTTGAGCATAGGAGTCCTCCAAGCCCACCTCCAGTGACACACTTCCTCCCACTACTCAAACAAGACCACATTTCCTAATAGTGCCACTTGCTATGAGCTATGGAGATAATTTCTTTCAAACCACCATATTTCACTCCATGTCCCCCATAAGCTTGTGGTCATATCATAATGCAGAGATTCATTTAAATCGAACTTTATGGCTCCAAAATTCTAAAATAGTCCAAAGTCTAAAGTCCCTTCTCAGGCTCATGGCATTCTCTTAACTGTAATACCATATACAATCAAAATAAAAAGCAGAGCACATATAATGTCACAGGATATAATGTCATTCAGAAAGGGAGGAAAGTAGATACAATGAGGAATTACTAGATGAATGCAAGACTGAAACTAACTTGTAAAACTTCAAACTCTGTATCTCCATGTTTGATGTCCAACTGCTCATCAGATCTCCAGCTCTTTCAGCTTTGTTGACTGCAACATATGTCCTTCCCTTGGGCTGGTTGCACTTCCTGTTAGTTGTAAGGAGTATGGTTTTTCCACCTGCCGCCTGGTCTTGTCCTGCCGCCGTGCCAACCCCAATTAACACACTAAGACTCTTTATTTGATATAATTCTGTTGGCCAGGTACTTGTTTCTTATCGGCTAGCTCTGTCTTAATTGTTAACCCATTTCTATGTATTTCCACGTGGTCTTACCAGCGAGAGGCAGCTGGCGGTTCTGCCTTCTCCCGACTCTCCATGTTGACCCCTCCTTACTACTTCCTCTTTCCTCCTCATCTCCTAGTACCTCCTATCTTCCTTTCCTATTGGTCAACAGTACTTTATTCATTAATCAGTATGAGAGACATATATACATAATGGCATCTCCCATCACTTAGTAGCTTTCCTTGGCAAGTATCCCACAGCTCTGCCATCTCTACAACTTTGACATCTCCAAGGCAATCCAGCCTTTACCTTCACTACTTCACATAATGGCCTCTCTACTTCTCTATGCAAGGACACCACTGGCACATGCCTGGCCTCTGTCGCTTTCCTTAGTTGCAGAAGGAGACTCTTAACCCCTTTCGTCTGTGCTTGATTCTATAGCCAGAACCATGTAACCAAAGTTGCTATGTTCTGTTGCTTGCTAGGGCTGGAAAATGGCCCCTATCATTCAGTTACATATTCACCAGCTTTCTGATTTCAATGGTTTCCTTCTCTTTCTAAGCTTGACTGTCCTGAAACTGGATTTGTAGCTCAGGACAGCTTCAAAAACAGATCTGCTTGCCCCTCCCTCCAGAGTGCTGGGATTAAAGATGTGCACCATCACATCCAGCTCATAATCTTCTAAACTGGAAGTTTATCTGGGTGGTATCTGAAGTTATTGCTTCCTTTATTCCATTTAATATTGGCTTTTTGTTTTTTTCTTTTCTTCTTCTTCTTTTTTAAATCTATTTCCTGAACACAAGAATTAGCTGCATTGTACTTCCTGGTGCCCCTTTTCTCTTCAAATTGCACATTTTGTAACTTTCTTTGTTCAGCTTGCTCCTTTTCATTATAGATCTGAATAAGCATGTCCACTAATAATTGCACAACACAGCCCACATTAGGCTATTTTGAAATCTCTTCTGCAAACACAATTAATGCAGGTTTTCTGAGTGGGGCAGAAAAAAAAGCCACATTCTTTACCAAAATATGAAAACAGTCTCTAGGCCACATACTAAAATTGTCTGAACCCTCTTGTCCAGGCCCCCACAATTCAAATCACCTCAGACCACTTCTTCAGTGTTCCTACCAGCATGGTCCATTATGCTTAAAGCATTCCACTGCTTTCCTAACCCAAAGCAATGAAGACCGCATCCCTCCAAACAAAAACATCGTCTGGACTATCACAGCAATACCAATACCACAGTCCCTGGTCCCAACTTCTCTCTTAGTTAGGGTTTCTATTGTTGTGAAGGCATTATGACCAAGAAAACCTTTATAAAGTAAACATTTAATTGGGGCTGTCTCACAGTCTCAGAGGTTTAGCTTTTTGGGATTTAAAAACTTGTACAAGCTCTGCAGTAAAAATATAAAGGTGTTTACTTTTGGATATGGAGATAGGGATAGACTCACTATTCCCCTGGAGAAAAAGATATCAAGGATTTTTAAAAAATTAACAGTTGCTCGGGAGAGGGATTGTTTTCCCTTCAGTGTGTAGCTACCTAAAAGTTCTCCATGCTTCTGCAAGTAACCCCTCATCCAGGCTCCTGTAAGGGAACCCAGTTAAACTCATTAGTTCTGGCCACACAACCATGGAATGTTTCTTTGTTTCTATCACAGATGCCTTATTTGGAATAAATAGACATTGGTTCTCATCTCCTCAAAAGTTCACAAATACTGTGTTTCCAGAAAGATTTAACTAAGGATGGAATGAAAATAAATAGAATGAAAATAAAATTAAAAGGAAGAAGAACAATGTGTATTCTCTCTATTTCATGACTGTGGATACAATGTGACCAATTGGCTCTTCTCCCTTCCCCCATGCCTTTTCAGGCATGATAGATGGAGCGCTGAAACTGGGAGCCAAAACTAACCTTTCCTCCTTTAAATTACACCCCTTTGAACATGTTCTATTATCTGTCAAGATATCACCTTGAAGAAGTAAACAGGACCCCTGTAAGAGTATTTGTAAATGAATTGGTGTTACATGATGAATATCAAAACAGAAATGCAGGTTTTTTTTTCCATCCAGCATATTGGAGAGCACAGCTAGCTCAAATATTCAATCCTGGAACACACATTTTTGCACCCTCCAAGTTGGCCCTTTTTACAAAGTCAAAAGCAGAGAAACTGATCCCATAGCCTATCGGTATTCCTTTGTTAGGGAAGACATGAGTTTGGTGGTGGAGAATACAGTGTATTAGAAAGCATGGAGAATTAAGGTCTTTGTTCTTTACTCCAAATAACACTATTCTCTTAAGTGAGGTAATAGACTCTCCTTATTTTAATTGACTTCTGAGATAGAACAGACTTGAAGTCAGGAGTTCCTTTTGCCTTGCTTCAGAGTACACCCTCACAAACTGGTGTAGTGATGACCCTGGTTAAATACATATAGAACAAATACATGAGTGCATGGTGACATTAAGATAGAATTCTGGGAAAGCATATTGATTAATAAACCTGGGTCACAGCAACAGACAATGTTATCACTTGAAGGTCCATATATATAAAAGAGTCCTTCTACTGCTCCTCCACAGTATAAAAGAAAACAGCATTGCTCTGGTATAAAAATGCTCCCTTCATTACCATCCCTGGTGCATCCTGTTTCTAGTAGTGTGGACTATTAGCCCTAGGGACTCATCAGTTCTTCTTGTTTCCCTTCCTCTGCAGAGGTAGCAGGGTAATATTGTAGTTATATGTCCCAGGAGACCATTAAAGATTTCACAGAAATATGCTACCTCATGTAATGAATGACAAATTAAATAGCATAAATTAGAGAGTGATTTTGTTAAATGTGTGTTTATTATTTTTTCCTGTGCATAATTTTACATAATAATTCAAGCTCTAAGTTCAACAGTTTAGTCATCATTAAATATACTCTTCTTCAACTGTACGTTTAGAGAATTTTATGGATAATTCACATCCAATTCATTTCTATGACAAGAAGTATCTATATTTCAAGGGATACATTGTTAAACGTTTTGGCTATAAAAAGAGAGATTGTAATCACATGGTTTGAAAAGGTAAAATGTACCCTACATTGGAAATTACCAGGGATTTTTTTTCCTAACAAAGAATATAGGAATGAATAGTATTATGATGGAAGAAGGAACAGGTGACGTGATGGATTTCTGGCCAGAGGAGGAGCAATGAAGGAAAAATTCTGGGGGGAGCCCACACAGGTACAGAAATTTAATGAACAAACCTGACTAGTTCAGATTAGAGTTACTTTCTATATTTCAGAGTACATATAACTAAATTATTCTAAAAATTCAAAAAGGAATACCATACATCTATTCACAGATGGCTGAATGAGAAGAAAAATCGGACGAGAGGAGGGCTGCAGGAAATGAGATGCAGCACAGACCTCAAGAGAAGCAAGATCTTGAAATAAGAGTTATCTTGAAAATGGGTGCCTGCTGGATATAGGCAGATATATCAGAATAGCACTGGCTATGAAATAGCATTTGTGGATGTAGGTCATGTTGTTAAAATTTGAACAACAGCTGTGGTCACAAATGAAGAATGACTAGATCTACTATCAAGTAAATGTCTTTGATATGTCATATTTCTAAATGTATGCCTACCATGAACAATATGTCCTATTAAAACAACTTTCAAACTAATGTTAAGTTTTTTTATGACAATAAATCAACTCTAGACTTTTTTAAAATTAAGATATTATTCCATTTCACATAATTTATCACTTTTTGTGAAATGATGCTATTAAAATTTGGGTGTCTTATACTTGAAATTTTTAATACTAAACAGAGAAATGCAGCACATTGTCACTTAATAAGTGACAGAACTGAAGTTCAGAAGGTTAATTAAATAGTAGAGTTCCCACAGATGACTGAGCCAAGGGGTTAAACATGAGTCTCTGAGACTTCACATTTCTGTTTTCTTATATAAATTGTTTGTTTCCACTACAGTTCAGAATTTAGTTTTGATCCAACCTCATAAGCCAAATTCCATGTGCATACCTAGGAATGCATGCTCCTGTCACAAAGAAGACATTTTCACAGAGCTACAACTCATCAGACACAGAAAACCTGTCAGTGGTAGACAAAAACAAGCCATGTAGCTATCTGATATTTTTTTAAAAACAAAAAAAAGATAAGCAGAAGATTCATAACAAATAAAATAATTCTGAAAGATGGAAAGAATCTTGTTTTCTTAGCGAAGCAGGGAAATGACAAAAATCACCCAGAAATTACTCTTGCATTTGAAAAAAGAAAAAGAAAACAACAGATTATAAAAATAAAAGAAACTTTAATTCAACCAAAGTGGTTGTTCCATGCAGTGGCACAATTATATACAAAACCAAGTATATACAAAACCTACTGTGAAGTTGTGAAGTCCCTCATCATACAACCCAACAAGCCTCTCAAGGAGTATTTGCATGGACATAGTCCATACAAGCCAGCCTGAGATGCTGACTTCCCAGAAGTACAATACATATTATGTTTGGACCTTAGACCCAAAACCTGATGGTTTAGGTCCCAAATTGTACCTTGCAAGCATAAATACCTGGATTTAGGTCCCAAATCCATGTATAAAAAAATAAAGCTATCCAGGCATAGTGGTATGTGCTTAGAATCCTAACACCTGGAGGCATAGATAAGCATATACCTAGAGATTATTGGATATTTAGTCTAACTGGTAGGTGAACTAAAGGCCATTGGGACACCCTTTTAAAACAAAAGAAACAAAAAGCCTGATGGATGGGTTCTGAGGAACAACACCAGTGCTGACCTCTAGACTTCACATGTACCCCATACAGGTATGCACACAAACACATATCCACATGAACACACACATGTGCTCACTCACATACCCACAATATATAAAATTAATGCAAATTCAGGTTTATCTTGAGATAAATAGGCTGATGCATAGACAATAGTAAAGGATACACACAATTAACTGATTTTTATTTGAAACTATTTGCCTCCTAGGTTCTTTGCTATCACATGATGTATCTGCTAAAGTGGTCATCTTTAGAAATTCTCTCTACATCTCTGATTTAATTACTTGGATGTTATACTTTTTAAGCACTCCATTTGCCAAGCACTTTTCAACAAATTCTTATATCAATTATTGTGTATCTCAAGCACAAGTCCAAATCAATGTCAGATCATCTGGATTCACCAGCCTCATATTTGACCCCCATCGCTGGGACTCTGGCATAGGAGACATCTTCTACAGAGCTTGGACCACCCAGAGCTACAGACATCGAACTCTTAACCCACTTATGCCCACCGGGAGAGTAGCATAGAGAGAGACTCCACCTGCATCCACTGGAAGACGTGAGGGGAAGACAGCAATACAAGAAAACACCCAACAATAGAAAGACAAGCATGACACCACCAGAATCTAGGGACTCTAGACCAACTAGACATGAACACACCAAAGCAGATGAAGCAGAAGAGAACGACTTAAAAAATAACTTCATAAAAATGATAGAGGCCCTCAAAGACAATAGGAGTAAATCCCTTAAAGAAATGGAAGAAAAAGCAAACAAAAATTGGAGGAAAAGACCAAGCCAAAAAATTAAAAATGCAAGAAATGAACAAATCTCCTAAAGAAAGTAAGGAAATCCAAGAAAAAAAAAAGCAATAAAAAAGATGAAGGAACCAACTCAAACAGTTAAAGATATGAAAACTAAAATAGAGACAATAAAGAAAACACAAACTGAGGGAATGCTGGAAATAGAAAAACTGGGCAAATGATCAGGAACTACAGATGAAAGCATAACCAACAGATAGAAGAGATGAAAGAGAGAATCTCAGGCACTGAAGATAAACTAGAGGAAATCTACCAAAGAAAATCTTAAATCCAACAAATCCTTAACACAAAACATCCAGGAAATCTGCAACACCGTGAAAAGGCCAAACCTAAGAATAATAGGCATAGGAGAAGGTGAAGAAGCCCAGCTCAGAGGTTCAGAAAACATATTCAACAAAATCAGTGAGGAAAACTTTCTCAATCTGAAGGACATGCCTATGAAAGTACAAGAAGCATACCGAAAACCAATTAGAAGACCAAAAAAGACCCCTCGACACCTAATATTCAAAATACCTAACATAAAGAATAAAGACAGTTTAACAGCAGTGAGGGGGTAAGGCCAGGTAACATATAAAGGCAGCCCTATCAAAATTACACTTGACTTCTCCATGGAAATTCTCAAGGCCAGAAGGTCCAGGATAGATATTCTACAAATACTAAGAAACCATGGGTGCCAGCCCAGGCTACTATAACCACCAAAACTCTCAATCATTATTGAAGGAGAAAACAAGATATATAATGACAAACCCAGATTTTCACAAGATGAATCTACAAATCCAGTGCTACAGAAAGTTCTGGAAGGAAAACTTCAACCCAAGGAAGTTAACTATGCTCACAAAGATATAAGCAGTAGATAATCCTACTTCACCAGAACCCAAAGGATAAAGTAGGGCAAATATGTCCACAATACCACCACCAACAACAAACCTAAAACAAATAAGAATTACCAATCAATGGTCCTTACTTTTCCTCAACATGAATAGTCTTAACTCGCCTATAAAAAGACACAGGCTAGCAGAATGGATACGAAGGCAGGATCCATCCTTCTGCTGCATACAATAAACACATCTAAGCTTCAAAGACAGACATTACCTCAGGGTAAAGGGTTAGGAAAAAAAAATCTTCCAATCAAATGGACCCAAGAAGCAAGCAGGTGTAGCTATCCTAATATCTAACAAGTTACACTTCAAACCAAAATAAATCAAAAGAGATGAGGAAGGTCATTTCATATTCATCACAGGAGAAATCCATCAGCACAAAGTCTCAATTCTGAAAATCGATGCCCCAAATACAAAGGGACCCACATTCATAAAAGAAATACTACTAAAACTCAAAGCTCACATTAAACCTCACACACTCATAGTGGGAGACTTCAACACCCCACTCTCACTGCTAGACAGCACCACCAGACAGGAACTTAACAAAGAAGCAAAGGAACTAATAGAAGTTATGTCCCAATTGTGTTTAACAGACATCTATAGAATATTCTATCCAAACACAAAAGAATACGCCTTCTTCTCAGCTCCACATGGAACCTTCTCTAAAATTAACCACTTACTAGGCAACATAGCAAACCTCAACAGATACGAAAAAGTTGGATTAGTCCCCTATATCTTATCAGACAACCATGCTTCAAAGTGGGGATTCAACAACAACACAATATGCAGACTCCCTAAAACTCATGGAAACTGAACAATAGGCAATTGCACCATACCTGGGTCAAAGAAGAAATTAAGAAAGAAATTAAAGACTTCCTAGAATTCAACGAGAATGATGACAAACTAGCAGGATACAAGATAAACTCAAAAATATCAGTAGACCTAGTATATACAGATGACAATGGGACTGAGAAAGAAATCAGAGAAACATCACTCTTTACAATAGCCACAAACCACATAAAGCATCTCGGAGTAACACTTACTGAACAAGTGAAAGACCTATATAGCATGAACTTTGTGTACTTAAAGAAATAAATTAAAGAAGTTACCAGAAAATGGAAATATCTTCCATGCTCATAAATAGGTAGGTCCAACATAGTAAAAATGGCAATCTACAGATTCAATGCAATCCCTATTAAAATCCCAGCACAATTCTTTACTGACCTTCAAAGGATAATACTCAACTTTATACAGAAAAACAAAAGAATCAGCACAGCCAAAACAACACTGTACAATAAAGGGACTTCAGGAGGCACAACCATCCCTGAATTCAAGATCTAGTATAGAATTATAGTCCTGAAAACAGCTTGGTATTTGCATAAAATAGACAGGTAGACCAATGAAATCAAATAAAAAATCCTGATATTAACCCACACACCTACGAACACCTGATTTTTGACAAAACAGCTAAAAGTATACAATGGAAAGAGGAAAGCATCTTCAACAAATAGTGCTGGTACAACTGGATGATGGTGTGGAGAAGATTCTAGATAGAACCATGTCTAGCACCATGTACAAAACTCAAGTCCAAATGGATCAAAGACCTCAACATAAATCCAGCCACACTGAACTTCTTAGAAGAGAAAGTGGGAGGTGCCCTTGAACAAATTGGTATAGGACACAGCTTCCTAAAAACTCCAGTGGCACAGACACTTGATGGGAGATGTCATTATGTAAATATATTTCTCTTATTGGTTAATGAATAAAGCACTGTTGGCCAATAAGAAAGCAAGATAGATACGACTAGGAGACTAGGAGGAGTCAGTTAGTAGTAGGAAAGAGATCCAAGGTGGAGGACGGAGAGTATAATGCCAACCCCTCTCTCCTGTAAGATGAGACCACATGAAAGTAATTAAATTAATAAAAATGGGTTAATATTTAAGACAGAGCTAGCTATTAAGCAATGATTATTACAGGCCAACAGCTTTCTATCTAATACAGCCTCTCAGTGTGTTATTTGGGGCTGGCGTGGTGGTGGGACCAGACCAGCCAGAATGAGAAACTACTCATAACTGACACTTAGATCAACAATTAATAAATGGGATCTCCTCAAACTGAGAGGTTTCTGTAAGGCAAAGGACACAGTTGACAAGACCAAATGGCAGCCCACAGACTGGCAAAAAATCTTCACCAACTCTATATCTGACAGACAGCTAATCTCCAAAATATACAAAGAACACCAAAACACCAAATAACCCTATTAAAAATGGGGTATGGAACTGAAGCGAGAATTCTCAATAGAGGAAATCAAAAGGCCTGAAAGAAACTTAAGAAAGTGATCAATATCCTTAGCCATCAGGGAAATGTAAATCAAGACAACTCTGAGATACAGGAGTTACTCCTGCCAAAATGGCTAAAGTTAGAACACCAATGACAACTCATGCTGGAAATGATGTGGAGAAAGGGGAATAATCCTGCACTGCTGGTGCAAGTGCAAACTTGTACAGCCATTTTGGAGATCAATATGGCGGGTTTCAGGAAAATTGGAATCAGTCTACTACAGGACCAGGAGTCCCACTCTTATGCATATATCCAAATGATCCACATCCATGCAAAAAAAAAAAAAAAAAAAAAAAAAAAAAAAAAAAGACATCTTTTCAACTAAGTTCATAGCAACATTATTTGTAATAGCAAGAACCTGCAAGCAACCTAGATGCCCCTCAACTGAAGAATGGATAAAGAAGATGTGGTACATCTACACAATGGAATACTACTCCATGGACAAAAAACAATGGAATCTTGAGATTCACAGGCAAAAGGATGGAACTTGATGAAACCATCCTGAATGAGGTAACCCAGTCACAAAGAGAGGAACATGGTATGTACTTGCTCATATATGGATTTTAGACATAGAGCAAAGGATCATTAGCCTATAATTCACACCGCCAGAGAAACTAGGATACAAGCAGGATTCTAAGAGATTCTACAAGTCCCTCACAGAAGGGGAAAGGAACAAGATCTCCTGAGCATTTTGGGAGTGAAGGGGGAGTGAGTAGAAAGGGAGCTAGGAGAAAGAGAAGGGGAGGAGATAAAAGCATGTGGGCTTAGGAAGATTGAGTCAGGGGAGGAATAGATGAGAAGAGAGAGAGAGAGAGACAGAGAGAGAGAGAGACCAGAAAAGAGGTAGCCATTATAGGTTTGAAGATACGACTGACTCTAGAGAAATGTCCAGAGATCTATAAGACTGACCCCCAGCTAACAATTTGAGCAACTGTGGAAAGGCTACCACAAATGCCCCTCCCTGATAATGAGATTGATGACTAACTTATCCACCATCATAGAGCCCTCATTTAGTACCTGATGGAAACAGAAGCAGACACCCATAGGTAAACACTGAACTCAAATGCAGAGAGGTAGGACAAGACCAGGCTACAGAAACACATAGAGACAGCTGACCTGAACAAGGGGAGCTCATGGACCCCCAGACTAATAGCTTGGAAACCAGCTTTGGACAGACTCAGACCCCCCTGTATGTGGGTCTCAGTTCAAAGTCCTGGGCAGTCTAAGGGACCTCAGACAGGGGAACCAGGATGTATCCCTGGTGCTTAAAAGGACTTTTGGAGTACTTTCCCCATGGAGGGATACTCCCCTAACCTAGAGACAGGAGGGAGGACCTAGTCCCTACTCCAAATGACTTGACAGATTTTGTTGACTCCTGGAATGCATCACCCTTCCTGTGAAGTGGGTGGGGGATGGGATGGGAGGGTGGTCTGGAGCAGGCATGGAAGGGAGGGTGAAAGGGAGGGAGGAAGGGAGAGGGAACTGGGATTGATATGTAAAATAAAAAAATAAATAAATAAGAAAAAAATAATTAAAAATAAAAAAGTAGTGATTGTTCATGTTGATCTTTACATAATAGGATATGGTGTTACTTGACTCTGTGTTTGTCTGTTTCTTTAAACTCTTTTCACATTTCCTTACATACTTGGTATTCTGTTATTTTTCTTTTCTGAATTTTATATTCTCATTCTGCAATCCTGAGTGAGTATACACTGAGGACCAGCTTTGAGGTGATGGATCAGTTTATCTGAGAGGGATTTTCAAGGCATCAAGATATTCAGGCTTTGGCATAAGAATTGTTGGTTGTTTTTAATAATATTTATACTGAAAATTAGCATCCAAAAGAATAAAACAAGAAGGTTTCAAACTTTAGAAGTTAGAGAGTGCTCAAAAAAATCCTAAATGTAATACTGCCATGTGATCCAACTGTATCACTTGTGGGGAAATACTGGAAGGATGTCGTCAGATCAGCCTACACAGACACGTGCACATTCATGTTTATTCCTTCAATATTCACAATAACCAGAAAATCCTAACCTAGGTCCAACAATACATGAATGAACAAATAAAATGTGGTAAGTGTACATACTGTAATTATTCAGCCATGCAAAGAAATTAAACTATGACATTTGCAACAAAATGAGTAGAACTGGAAAGCATTACATCCAAAAGAAATGAACCAGACTCTAGACAAATACTACATGTTTTCTATTAAATACAGAACCTAGGTCCTGTGTGTGAATGTGTGTGTGTGTGTGTGTGTGTGTGTGTGTGTGAGAGAGAGAGAGAGAGAGAGAGAGAGAGAGAGAGAGAGAGATACACAGAGACACAGAGAGGCAGAGGAGAAAGAGGGTAATAAACCAGGGAAGGGATGAAGAGATCCTAAGGAAAGTGGTAAATAGAAAATCCAAAGAAAGCAGAAAGGGTGAAAGGAGGGAGCCACCAAGGAATGGCAGGTGAGGCATACAAACGATCTAATTAGATGCCTATATGAAAATACAAAGATTAAATCTGTTACTGGTTTTTCTGCCAACCTATTTTTATTTTCAATTTTCAGGTTGGCAAAAAATGAGCTCCTATATAGTTTTACCCAAGGGTGTGATGATTAGCATTGATTTTTTTAAGCTTAGACACTTTCCATCAGCAAAATAGAAAAGATGCCATGAGAGTATCTCAGGGATTTATTTTAAGTGCTTTTCAGTGTAAAGCCTTTGAATAAGCAGTGCTGTAGTGTAATGACCATCTAAAACAACATAGGAATTCCATTTCTCCATGGTTTCTTTCCCATGTGCAGCAGTCATGGTTCTCAAAGTGGTTATAGCCCTGTGTCAATTGAGCTCTTGGGAATTCATGTCCTTAGTGTATTCAGTTGCTGACCATGGGGCACTGGCATTTGGAGTTTCCTTTCCTTGGATTGCTCTTGACTTGGACTAGTCACACTTTTGACTACGCTATTCACCCCTGTTAAATTGGAACATCCACATGTGACTTAAAATTTTATTTCTGAAGAATAGAACTCAATTATTATATGGGCTCACAATCCAATTTGTCTTTGTGTGTGTATGCATGTGTGTGTGGGGGTATGTCTCCTATGGGGATTTATTTATATATTTTTTGCCAGAGGGTGTCAAACTCAGGGTCTGGAACATGCTAGGTAAGCACTATATAACTGATGTATATCCTCAGTCATTATTTTGACTCTCAGAGTCCTTGAATTAGAATTTTGAGCACTGATAGAAAATACTGGGCATCTAGAGATTCTTTCCCCTCTTGCATCCTTCCTTGTAATTCCTGAATGTGAGTATAGCTTTTTCTCTGTCATATACTTCTATAAAAAATATACCTGCTGCAGACTATCAAGTAATAAGGACAATCAACTAGGAAATTATTTGGCTCCAAAACTGTGAGCAAAAATAAAATTTCTCTTTTAAAAACTTGGTTATCTTGGGAAATCCTAAGCATATTGAAAGCTGACTGAAAAAGTGATCATAAACAATACATGTTTGTTTCTCAGTTATGAAGGCTAGTTTGATATCAGATACTAATAGTTTGAGAGGCTGGAGGACACCTAGCTGATAGCTTTTACTCTTTCTTCTCTTTAAAACGGGTAAAGAACAGATTATTTTGTTCATATCTTAGGAGTTCTAGTCATGAATCATTATCTTGGAATGGAGAATTATATTGGCAGATTATCATGAAGTTAGGAGAACATTCAGACATCATCAGTTCACTAGATGGGGGTGTCAGAGAGCAAAGTTTGAATTCAGGCTCTTGGAAGAGTCATTCATGAGAACGAATTCTGGGTCCCATATCTTAGGGGTTTCAGTTATGCATCAGCACTAGCTTGGCAATGGAGAAGGAATCACGGCAGATAATCATGATGTTAGGCGAGCATTCAGACAAGGTACTTTAAATTCAAATGTCAGAGCAAGTTTGAGAGCAGGCTTTTTGAGGACTCATTCTCAAGAACTAATTCTGGGTCCTTGAGGAGCTATCTTAATCTCTAGCGACCAAAAACCCACAAGTGGACAACCACCTCTTAAAGTCCACACCAACTCTTAGTACTGCCACAACAGGGACCACACTATACATAAGACAGTGGTGTGCAAACCAAACTCAACCCATATCCAAACATGGCAGGCACTAATACCACTGACAAAGACTTCACTCAGGTGACACAATAATCTGCTATGCCATGCTTCATCCAAACTTTACTTTGGGACATCTTAACACATAACCATAAGGAACATATGTATTTAACTAATTGAGTTCTGTTTCCAGTTGCCCCAATATGTGTTCTTCTCCCATGCAAAATATATTTATTAAAGTATTTCCAATAATTCCAAAAGTTTTAACTCACTTCTACACCAATTTAAGTTTCAATTCTGGTGTCTTCTAAGTATCAACTAAATTATAAATGGACACGACAACTGAAGCTAAGATTTATGCTGAAGCAAAATGCTTCCTGACTACAAATTCGTGAAACCATACTATAAGTTTCCAATAGTCAGTAGACATTCCCATTCTAAAAGAAGGAGAAATAAAATATAAAGTGGTAATAGATTTCATTTAAGTTTATTACTTTAACTGAGTAATCAATACGAATTTTAATTTTGGAGAATAATTTGCCTTGATTTTATTCTTGCCTTGTAGATACACTGGGGTGATGGTTTGACTCCTAATACTTTGAGGGGACCTGATCACCATGGTCTTACTGGAGATAGGCCATACTAAAGTTCTCATACATTGTATGGGATTACTATTCCCAGGATAGCACTGTACCTGGTGAATCCACCTGCTGCATATAGGAGCACCTCACTGCCATGGTGAGAAGTGACAGCAATGTATTTTTTCTCAGATCACCATGTGTCTAAGCTGTGCATTCACCACTTCCTGTAACGAGTATGGTTTTTCCCCCTGCCGCCGCTGGTCTTGTCCCGCCGCCACGCCGCTAGCCCCAAATAACACACAGAGACTCTGTATTTGATATTATTCTGTTGGCCAGTTACTAGTTTCTTATCGGCTAGCTCTGTCTTAATTATTAACCCATTTCTGCTGACCTATGTTTTTCTCTTACCGGGGAGCCGGCGGCATACTGCTTTCTCCAGACTCTCCATCCTGACTCCTCCTTCCTACTTCCTATTTCCTCCTTGTCTCCTAGTCCCTCCTATCTTCCTTTCCTATTGGCCAACAGTGCTTTATTATTAACCAGTATGAGAAACGTATACAGAATGACATCTCCCATCATCTCCTCTTTTCTGTCTAAATAAAAAGAAGGGTTTTAACCTTAACATAGCAAAATATATCACATAACAGTTATCAAATAAGAATCACAGTTAACAGTATTTAGTCCATTAACATTTAGCAAGATTTGAAGAAAATATTTCATCATTTATCATATCTTTGTGTATCTAAAGTCTAAGTAACTTATCTTTAATACTAAGGAAAACTGTAACCATAACTCTCTGTCTTCAAGTCTCTCAAAGACCACAGAAGGATAGTATAAACTCTAGAAATGACAGGGACAACTCATTGCCTGGTCACCCGAAGTTCTTTTGTAATCTTTCATCTTTAGCCCATAGGCCATAGTGTGTCTGGCAGACTCTTTAGCAATGTAGGAAACTTTAAACTGTCTTCTTGGCAGTTTGTCAGTTACTTTTCTCTGTGTCCTGTAGACTGTCTGGTAGACTCTTCCATGAAGCAGAACTCTGTAGCAATGTCCATCTTGAATCAGCAATCACTTTTGTGTGGGTCCTGCATGTCCAGTTTATACATCACAAAGTCATACAGTCCAGACAAGAGCAGTATCTTGTCCAAATGGCTAGTCTTGCCATATTGGAAGCAAACTCCAAAACGAGTTTCTTCAATGTCCATCTTCTTTTCTGACACAGGTGGTATTGCCAAGAGCAATTATGTCTCACTGTCACGAAAACCCTAAACCATTTTAAATGCCATATTCTGTAGGTCTTTGAAAGGTTTGAAGAATGCCTATCTATCTTAAATACATCTCTGTGTATTTTGAAAACCTAACTAAGTTAACTCTAAGCTTTGACTATCATAGGTAATTATCTATAATCTGTACTACATTATACAATATGTTTCTGAATGAACTATATAAACACAATGCCTAAACAAAAGGAGAAATATACACATCACAAAATTGACCTTAAATTGTATCAATAAATGAAAATCCATTCCAAAACAAAATAATCATATCAATATCATAATTCCCTTTTTACCTTTAAAAATAATCGGCTGTGATCATTACCCATTTATAACCAACCATTTAAATGAAAACAAACATTTATAAACGATATTTGGGAATTTGGGCGTCGTTCTTTCCAAACTACTTCCTGCTGATAGGGGGCACTGTCATGGGGATCCTAAGAAGTTGTAGAAATCTTGGCTGTAGTCTGTAAGGCTGCTTTGTCCAAGCTGTTTTGAATGTTGGATCATCAGCGACTGTTTCAGGGGGCCTGGCTTGATCAAACCACATTAGTCTGGAAGGAATCCACAGCTTTTTATTTTCTGTGGAAACAAAAATAGAAATCCTTTTCCCCAGTAACTTGTCCTTGAACTTAAATGTTTGAGTCAAAGCATTTTTAAAATATATAAATTGAATTAATCCAGCAGTATTTCCTTTAACAGTTGTTGTTTCCTCAGCAGTCAAATGATATAAAGACAATATAATGCCATACAGTAACCAGATTCTCTCTGAGCTTGTTATCTTTATGTGGCTTTATTATTACTCTGTTTTTTTTACTTTTTATTTTTTGAGACAGAGCTTCTCCTTGTAACTCTTATCTGCCCTGGAATTTACTTTGCATACCAGGTTTATTTTGCAAATCACAAGAGTTCTGCTTGCCTCTGTCTCCCAATTGCTGGGATTAAAGGCGTGTGCTACAACACCCAGTTCCTCTTTGTCTCTTTAAAACCATTTTTTTTCATGTCTACTATATTTTAAAACACATTGTAAACCTTTAGAGGTTCTTCTTAATATGCTGTTACCAAGAAACCTTGCTTGTCTGTGTTCTTTTGTTTCTAACACTGCGTTTTTAAGGTTTTTTTTTTTTTTTTTTTTTTTTAACTTAAGTGTAAATTCTTACTAGCCACGTGGGCGCCATTTGTAACGAGTATGGTTTTTCCCCCTGCCGCCGCTGGTCTTGTCCCGCCGCCACGCCGCTAGCCCCAAATAACACACAGAGACTCTGTATTTGATATTATTCTGTTGGCCAGTTACTAGTTTCTTATCGGCTAGCTCTGTCTTAATTATTAACCCATTTCTGCTGACCTATGTTTTTCTCTTACCGGGGAGCCGGCGGCATACTGCTTTCTCCAGACTCTCCATCCTGACTCCTCCTTCCTACTTCCTATTTCCTCCTTGTCTCCTAGTCCCTCCTATCTTCCTTTCCTATTGGCCAACAGTGCTTTATTATTAACCAGTATGAGAAACGTATACAGAATGACATCTCCCATCAACTTCCTACTTTGGTCTCTACATCTATATGATTATGCCTTCATGGCCTGTGAATTCTATGTTCAAGTAGAATTTACTGTGAGATGATTTTGGAAATTTTACTGTCTATATCTTCAGGAGAAGTAATGGTAGCTTGAAGTAATGTTCTTAGTCTCTGAGCCATTATTAAAGAGTCCACCACTATGAACTCCAAAATTTGAGTCCTTCTTCCATTGTCTTCACAAAAAGCACCCAGTCTCCTGGAGATAGATGCTCTGTGTTAAATTTTTATTGTATGGTAGCTTAATATGTATTCTCTTCCAGACAGATTATTCTCCTGCTTCCTAATTGCAATAGGGAGAGAATATTTCAAAAAGAGTAAGTTCTGTTTGTATATTAAATAATAGTGATGGTAAGCCATTTTCATTTTCTTTCTATTACTATAATCACTCTAGAGAAATGCAGACATATACAACAATGCTTAGAAAATTTCTCAGGTGGTTTTCCAACTATCCTTTTCTCCTAAACACTAACAAATGAACATGATTGAGTCAAATCATTTGCTACCATTTAAGCCAAGAAGCTGTATTAGCTATTTTTCATGTTAATATGACAAAATACATATAAAAGCAATTTAAAGAAGGAAGAGTTTATCATGCCTCACAGTTCAAAAGTAAAGTTCATCATAGTAAAAGCATGGTGACAGGAGCATGGGGAGTCTGCACCCACACACAGGAATCAGGAAGAGATGAATACTGGTACTCAGCTCAGTTTCTCCTTTTCATTAAGTCCAGAATCTCAATCCATGTAATGGTTCTGCCACAATTAAAGTTGGTATCTTGCCTAATTACTAAATCTAGAACTCCATCACAGACATGCCCAGAGGTTTTTCCTCAGATTGATCTAGATTCTATCAAACTGAATATCGACATTAATAAGGTGGCCTTTCCTCTGTAGTCCACCACAATTTTTATTTCCATCTCAGATATCATCAGGGTAGCTTTTACTTTTCATAGCCCTCCTAGAATTCTATTCTTGACCACTTTGAAAAAGTCTCTTCAGAGCTCTGTACTTTCTCTTGTCTTTTCCATGACCCTTACATAAATTGCCTTTCATGATTAACTCATAGCAATGTAGCCCTTTTCATTTCAAAACTCTTCTTTTAACCAGAATGTAAAGTGAACTTAGGTAATTCTATATCTTTGCAAAGCAGTGTCCATACTTCTCAGTACTAATTCTATGTTTTAATTGAATTGGACTACTAATAACAAAGTTGTCTTTCATATTTTAGAAACAGAGAACTCCAAAAGAAAGTGCTGGAAATTTCGGTTCAGGTGAGGACTCCTTTCCTATAGATAGTCATCATCCAGCTGTACCTTTATATGAAAAGGCATTAGCTGATTATTTGGATCTTTTAATTTAGTTCTGTTCTGAATGATCTATGCTTGATTTCTAGCACCTTGACAAATTCATCCTTACTAAAACATACAACCATAAATGCTGTGATTTCAGCCTTTGAATATTTGTTACACCTCAACATCTAGTCTATTCTGTTCTGTAATCAACTACATCATATGTGGCAAAGTTTTGCTTAATATTCTTTAAAAAGCTTCAGATAACTTTTTCTTTGGCAAACAATGGTGTTTGTTGTAACTTTGGGTTATATTGACCATATTTATTTAGTCTAAAGCTGTAATATTGGGGGTAAAAGAGGTTTGTTTCCTATCATAAACAAGGCATATATTAAAACAATAGCAATAAATCAAAATAAGAATTTGGAAGTTTCATGGACTGGGAGAACAGGTAGAGGAGAAGCTAAGGTGACTGAGAGTTAGAAAAGTATCCATGCACAAAAATGAGTCAATAACAGCAGTGGGTAGATAAAAGCTCAAAATGAGAACAGTTTCCAAAACTCATGGTTTTAGAATAAGTGTGTAAACTAAAAATGTTCATATTCATAGAGAATAACTCAGGAATTAGAATAGATAGCTAAAAAGTGGTAGGTGATGATTAATTTAATGAGTACAAAATAACAGGTGTGTAGCTAATTTTGAACAAGAAGAAAGACTAAAATCACATGAAAATACTTATTTATAGTTGTAAGTAACTGATACATATAAATGCTTACTCATATGACTGAATATATGGATAAATGCTTATAAAGGAGAAATGGAAAGGCACTTAGACAAGTAGACAGGAACTCTCTTATGTCAAGCTTTTCTTATTAAGTTGAATTTACTGAGGAATAGAGAACCTATGATTACAAACACCTTCAAGTGCAGTGTCTTAAGCATCAACAGTCACCATGTATTTGCTGAAAGAATAAATAAAACATTGAAATACTAAATTATAGAAACAACGATCTTCATATGTTTATTCAACAGATATGTATTAAGAAGTATTCTGCAATGAGTAGTATGCTATATAAGCAAATAGAAATTTATCTCTGCCTTCCCATAAAAAGCCCTTTTGGAACACATTAGGATTTCCAAATCTAGGTTATGTATCATTTTCACAATCCTTGTGAAGAATAGAGTAGGATGCATGTAGGAAATAAGATCTGAGAAGGATCTGGAGGGAGGAAGAGCTGAGTGTGCAAAAACATAAAAAATCCAATGTTCAGTACTGAAATGTGAAAATAGCCACAGAAATAAATGGGAGATAAACCCAGAGCTGAAAAAGAAACAAGACCCAAGGCAAAACTGTAAATCTTAGAAATTAAATATAAGACATGAAGTGATAAAAGCAGCAATTCATAGAATGGGAAACTAAAGCAGTGGGGATGGAAACAGGTTTATAATCCCATGGGCTTAATAATAAATTAGATACAATTACTACATGGCTGAGAGATTTGGGAGATGAGTGCTCATGAACAGAGCAGGAAGAGAGTCTAAACTGATGTTACCTACATAAATTGATATTAGAAATAGCTTATATATTAGTCAAGTTTCCCTAGAGTAACAGCATCAAAAGGAAGTAGACAAATGAAACACAGATAGGCAGGTAACAGCCAGGAAGATATATAGATGACAGTGAATTCCTTATACTGAATTAGGTCATGTGTTCAGAGAGATTGAGAAGTCCCAATATGTGCCTTATGCAAAATGAAACCTGAGGAAATCTAGAAATGTAGTTCTGGTCCACGCCTGGGGGCCTAAGGACCATTAAAACCAATGGTATACATTCCAGTTGAAGTTTCAAAACAAGGGGAGAGAAATAGGAAAGGACCATGTCTGGGGAAGATCAGAGTCACTTTCATTCAGTCCTCCATGAATTCTGTGGTGAGAGTGACTTTTGTGTTACTCATTTTACCAAATCAAACATTAATCTCTTTTTAGAACACACTCAAAGGTACACTGAGAGGTTTAACACGCATTTGTCATTCTAGTCTACCTCATTCAGCTTCTCCTAACCTTCATATAATGCAACTTCCATTCCAGAAGTGTACTTGGAGCACCTAGAGCAAAGGGATATCCTTGTACTCAAAAACACAGATATGATTAAAGGAATCAGGGCAGACAACCTTGATAAACCCTTAATTGTTGATATTCAGTCAATCCTCCTTTCCGTAATTGCTCTTCTGTGGCTATCTTTTCACACAGACTGCTGTATGTTGATACAAAGATCTTATTTCTTGTGTCTTAATTTCTGAAGGTGTCTTAGTTAATATTTCTATTATTGTGATTTAAAAATTGTGTTCAGAAGGAACATCAGAAGGTGTGTGTTTCTTGTAGCTTATAACTCTCAGGTCACACTTCATCACTGAGAGATGCCACGACAGGAATTTGAGGCAGGAACATGGAGGCAGACATGTTAAGAAACATGTCTACTGTCTTACTCAATCTGGTTCTTAATACTACCCAGTATGACCTGCCTTGGAGTGTGATTGTCCTCAGTGAGCTGGGCACTTCTCCATCAATTACTAATTGGGAAAGTGCACTACATTCTTTGCTATGGTCTAGTTACATGGAGATATTTTCTCAATTGAGTAACCCTTCTTTTCAAATGACTCTAGCTTATGTCAAGTTGACATAAAACTAATCAAGGCAGTAAGTTCCTGTATCATATAAGGCCTTTTAAAAATAAATGTATACACATTTTACTTGTTCTACTTTTTTTGTTGTTTCATTTTTCAAGACTGGGTTTCTCTGTATTGCTTTAGAGTCTGTCCTGGAACTAGCTCTGTAGAACAGGTTGGCCTCAAACTCACAGAGATCCATCTGCCCCTGCCTCCCAAGTGCTGGAATTAAAGTGTGTGCCACCAATACCTGGCTTGTCCTAAGTTTTTAAATAGAGACTACAACCATGAACCTTGTTCTAATTTCATATCTGTTGTTGCTATAAAATATCTAACAATGTGACTTAATAGAGGAAAGGTTTATGTTAACTTACAATTCCAAGTTACAGTTCATTATAGCATGGAATTCAAGGTGGCAGGAACCTAAAACAGCTCAGCTTACTTCCTCTGCTTTAAAATTAATTTCTATTATTTATTTCTATTATTTCTATTAATGTGTGTTGTGTGAGTACCCAGAGGGATAGACAAGAGGGCATCAGATTCCTACATACTGCAGTTACAGGCAGTTGTGAGTTACCTGACTTGAGGATGCAAACTTAACTCAGATTCTCTGGAAGAGCAATAAATGCTTTTCACCATCTCTTCAACCCCCAGTTTATCATCTTAGAGAATTGTATCACCCACTTAGTCTGGGTTTTTCTACATTAATAATTGTAAATAAGACTGTCCCAAACAGACATACCTAGAGGACAACCAGATCTAGATAATCCCTAATTAAGACTCTATTCCCATGTGATTCTCAATTGCAAGTTGATAATTAAAACTATCACAGCCTTTCACTGGAGAAAAAAAAAGAGTAATTTCTATTTTCTCCATATAAAATCTGCCTTGCCTTATGGAATGGAAACATTTCTCATAGCTCTGTTGTCATGCTAAAGACCTATCCCTAGGAAAATCCTTTTCATCGCTCAACTCAACATTTTTTTTTTTATTTAAGGAATGCAAATGGAGTTAAAGGGGTGTGTTAGGAGTAGGTTTTCCACAAGCCTGGTCACACTACCATATGTGCCCCAAATAACACAGAGACTCTGTATTTGATATAATGCTGTTGGCCAGGTACTAATTTCTTATCAGCTGGCTTTGTCTTAAATATTAATCCATTTCTATTAATTTGAGTACTTCCACATGGTATTATCTTACTGGAGAGAGCGGCTGGCGTTCTTCTCTCTCGGTCCTCCATCTTGGATCTTCCCCCAACTACTTCCTCTCTCCTCCTAGTCTCCTAGACCTGCCTATCTTGCTTTCCTATTGGCCAACAGTGCTTTATTCATTAACCAATACAAGAAACATATTTACATAATGACATCTCCCATCAGGGGTGACTATTTTCTATTTTTCTTAAGAAATAATTTGCTGATGTGTAGTTACCCATACTAGAAATTAAGACTTATCTTGACATCCATAGAGCAGACAACAGCTGTAGAGTACTCACTCAAAGTTTCATCACTGTGAAATTTTCTTTAACCTTTTCATGCACATGCTTAAATAAAAAGCTTGGAGAAAAATATGATCCTTTGAATACTGAATAAGTCAAAACAATATTACACTTAAGTGCTTCTTAAATTTACCTAGAATATGATGAAAATAACCAAAACTACTCTCCTCTTTTTGATGAAAGACAGGTCCACAGGAGCTTGCTTAGATGTTAGCAAAGATCATTTTTTTTTCTATCCTTTTGATTGAACTGGCCTTTCCTTGACTTCTCAGAACATTGACAAAGACCTCAATCACTATTTCTTGGCATTTATTTAATGGGGCCTTAGGAGAGAGAAAAGCTTTCACTGGGCATGGTATATTGATGTTCTGAAATACCTATCTGGTTGAAGCCAGAGAACAGACTACAGTTTAAAACACACAGAGGTATCATCATTAAGAAGGTGCTAAAGTATATATAAAGAAATAGCTAGAGGTCAAGTGTCATGGATGATTATTGGTTCTAAGATCTCAAGAAAAATCAAAACTGGAGAGGTCAGGGAGGCATTGAATGGGAAGGGAGGGGAAAATGGGAAGAATATGGATGAAGGGAGAAGAAAAGAAAAAGACTATCCTAGAGTGTGACTGAGGCCTCTTCTACTACACCCAGAGAGAAGACACGGTTCTGTGGAGGAAGAGCTTTATATGTGCAACTTAAACCAAGTAAATCAAATAAATGAGACTTTCTGTTTGAGGAAGGGGAGAGAGTGAAATTTACTAGGTGGTGATGAAAGTGGGAAGACTGAGGACAAAGGTACAACCTCATGGCTTCTGTGTGGAACATTTCCACACACATTCCAGCTTGGAATAATGAGAGAGCTTGACTTTCTTTTAATATAGTGATACACAGGGGAGGCGATGAGTGGGAATCAAATAGTTCAGGAATGTTTATCAGTCACAGGGCCACAGCATCATTCTACTTAGTCTAGCTTGCTGTATAGGAAGTATGACAAAAATACCCCATGATGGAGGTTCTGTGCCTCTTCCCTTGTGGAGAATTTGTTACCAAGTCTTCTATATTTCATGTAGAGAATAGAAATTAAATACTCAAGGTCAGTACAGTTCAGTCATTCAGGTTAATCCTTTTAATTCAGATATATTAGAGAGAGAAGTGACACTTATGTCCCATCATTTTTCAAGTCCAGTTAGTTTTTTAATCCTAATTATGCCTGACCTGATTTAAAGTGAACAGAAATTCATCCTTCACTGAGTAAACAGAAACTACAGAGCTTTTGTTATTCATTAGAACAAGCCTCTGTCTCCACTCTAATTATTGCTTGGGGTCTTAAGGGTCCAGGTTAAGTGGAGTTGTCAGAGTTCTCTTTGTTGGATAATGAAGTAAGAAACATGAATTAATAACAACAGCTCAGGTTTGGGCCATGTTCTGAAATCTGCTGATATGTCCATTAGTCCATTTAAAACCAATAATGCTGGGCAAGAAGTATGCCTGACTCCTCGTCCTTTTAGTAGGAGAATTGTCCCCTCCACACTGAATTAATAAATATAATGAGCTTGATACCATGCCAGAAGCATAACAAGTGCTAAGAAAATGCTCTTTGTTTCTGTTGATACTGTTACTATGAGAGGAGAGGAAATAAGAAGAGGCAGGAAGGACAGGGAGTAAAGTGCAAAGAGGAAGAAGAGGTTTATGTGAGGCTTATATCTAAGAGGTTCTGAACATTGTCTGTTTGAAAAGGTTGTTCATGGCCGTGCTGTATCATTAAGCAAAGTGTATTGAAGCAGATATATCAGACCAGCACTGAATAACTTTGTAAATATACACTCTGTGAGTCGGAAAGGGAGATCACTTAAACAATAAATATGAATAAAAGGTTTCAGGAGAGAAAAAAAATCAAAAACTAAGAAGCACAGACTACCTATATGAGGTTGTGTGTTTGTACTTAATCTGTTGAGACACAGACTGCCCTTTCTGCAATGGGGAACTGAAAAATACAATCTTATGTGTATTTTATAATGAGGCTGCTAATATCAGAAGGCTTTCAAGAGTCCTTCACACTGGCTGAAAACATTAAGGAAGTTCAATAAATTGTACTGTCATCTTACTCAAATTTATTTGTTTTTTTTTTCTTTGCTTGTTATCATGTTGTTCAGATGCATGGATACATGCATAGATTCTGATTTTAATTTATCTCCTCAGTCTATCTGCTATTGATATATCTCACACACACATACACTTCCTCAAGTTCATTTCATTAAGACTACTTTCCTCCAATTAGTGCTTAAAAATTTGAGCTTCTGTTCTTATTTTTTCTTTTCTTTTGTGTGTTGGGAGGCAGAGAATCAAACTCATTATTGTATAGCCCAGGTAGGAATCAAAGTCATGGCTGATCTTCCTGCTTCAGTTTCTTGAGTGCTAGAATTGTAGATATATATCAACATATCCGTCAGGTCCCAAAGTAAGTACTTTTTTAATCTCTAGAATTAGAATTCATGAGCCTCCATTCCTATACCAGATATGTTACTTTCTGACTTTCTGGTTTTATCACTTTGGATGTGTCAGCAATAGTCAAAGCCACTATATCTTTTTTTTTTTTTAATCAGAACACATATGACTACTCAGAAATGTTATCTGTGACTATTGAGATGGTCAGATAAAAAAATACATGAAAATTCCCTTAAACCTTTTATAAACACCTATATGAATACAGTTAGCATTGAGATAATTCTCATCCAATAAAGATTCACCTGCATGATTTTCATAAAGGAATTGACATAAAGAGTGACAGAAAGGTAAACACAAATGTTATTTATAATGACTCTACCAAAATGACTTTAAAAAATTAGGTAGGGTTGATGGCAACTGATACTAGGCTGTCTCACAAATGGGTGAGATTTCTATTGCTATGAAGAGAAACCATGACCATGGAAAGTCTTATAAAGGAAAATATTTAATTGTGGTGGCTTGTGTACAGTTCAGAGGTTTAATCCATTATCAGGGTAGGAAACAAGGCAGTATTCAGGCAGACATGGTGTTGGAGAAATACCTGAGAGTTGCACATCTTATAGGCAGCAGGAGTTGCCTTGTGGGAGTAGCTTGAGCACCAGAGAACTCAAATCCTCCCTCCCTTACCCAGTGACACACTTCTTCCAAAAGGGTCACACCTACTCTAACAAGGCCACATGTCCTAATAGTACCACTCAATCTGCAAGCCATTTTCTTTCAAACCACCGCAGAGGGTTTGTTCCACATCAAGCTAAGCTTGAAATCTATCAAGGCATAAAGCAATGAAATGCCTTTGGTCCTCAGCACCTTGAAAGACATCCCTGATAAACAGTTTCTGAAAACAAAGATAAAGAAAATAGGGGGAAAGAAAAAAAATATTCCTTACTAGAAAACAGGATAGCCAGCTTTTCTAACTAAAGAGATATATCCTCCCTCCTCAGCCATCAACTCTTCTAAGAAACACCCAAGAGATGAAAAGAAATAGGCTCTTTCTCAAAGGTGGTGAAATAGAAAAGACAGCCTTGACAATCCTTGGGGATTCCAAATTTCAGAAGTTTATACTCACTGAAAACAATTTGCAAAGTATGATAATTTAGTTGATGCATTTAGACAGAACTAAGTTGCAATTAATAATGATGATGATGATGATGATAATGATGATGATAATAATAATAATAATAATTGGTGACCACCAGGCCAAATGCTTTGAGTTCTTACCCACAAAAGCTGAAATATAAGGCAAAGTGAATGACACCAGTCTTAGTAAACATAAGAAAAGTTTAGCTGTTGAGAAACCACCAACTCCCCAACAACTGATTTTACCAGTCAAAACCCAACTAATTTACAGCCATACTTTACCAATCAGAGGGCATTGTTTCATCTCTACACAAAGACTTTCAATTTCCAAAATGAAATGTCATCTTTCTCTTGCTTCTTATAATGCCTTATAGAAGTTTCCCCTCACCACTCGTGCTGGATTTCTACATTGTTTTGGGTCTGGTGATCCTGGATTCTCAATTGGCTGTTAGTTCAAAGAACTCTTTGAAATTTTAATTTATGATCTTTACAAAGTGAACTTGCATAATTTCATAAGCAAATGCTTCTATGTTTAGTTATAGCTCTCATTTCCCCCTGATATGTCAACCCATTTAAATAACAAAAGCTGTGACCCACTCAATTCAAAAGTAACACATCTGATCCCTTTGGTGTGATTACATACAAAGATTTTGCTCTTTTTACTTCATATGTTCATATTTACGTCATATATTTTTGACATATTTCAGAAAAATATGACAAAAATGTAAGTGACCACAGGACTCCAGAACACTATGTATTCATCCCACTAGTAGGAGATTAAAGCTCATAATTGAGAAATGGCCCCAATTTTATGTCATTATTTGTCAAAAGATATGCCAATACATTCCTTCATGATCCAATTATACTCTAACTGCTGTTATGAAAACTATCTTGAATTTTTAGCTATGAATGGAAACATTTCTTTAAAAACTACATTGCTTTTATGAACATAAGTTACATTTTCTCCAGTCAGTTTCACAAACATCTAATGAGTGGATGTCCTTGTGTCATTAAAATCACAATCTTACTGAGAACAGTAGAGTTCTTCCAACATACAACACAAAAATCCTTGGCAAAACTTAGCTCCTCCAAGCAATTAGTGAATATGACAAGTGTCTCATTAGTACTCCATTCTTATCCTTATGACCTGATAGAAGCCTATCTTTAAAAACTCATCTATTGCTTATGCTATTTTAATCAAATATGCCACTGGCCATATATGTGAAATGAAAACACTGAAGATTATGGGATGTGGTTCCATTAAAATAGTATGTTTTGTAATTTCTGATGATGAATGAGATGAGAAGAAGTGGAATGACTGAGTCATATTTGTGCATTGTGAAAGGTAACAGTGACTAGTGGCATGACTTGCCCTTGCGAGCATGTTGAATAGAGTTACCAAATTTCTGCCAAACATATTCCTGTGTAGGAAAATCTGTGGCAGTTTATTCTCAAAACACCAGTTTTCAAAAGGTTAGGGGCAGATCCTTCTAGATTCAGGATATGGCTTTGTGGATCTTACAATATTCAAGAACATCTGGTAGACAGATATTATGGAGCATAATACTAGGGGCACTGCACCAGCAACACCTGCCACTGCACTTCTAGTTTGTAAGGCAAAAGAGAGGACCTTCCTGAGGTCCTCTTTTTAAGCTACACCTCCCTTGTCAGGAAGTGCTGTCAAGCCAGTGTGGCCTGAACATCATAATGACTGTTCTCTAAGGCTGACAGTATTGGTAATTTTTCCAGAACCTGAAATATGCCTAAAGAATCTTGAAGTCCCTGAAATATTTTCACTTTTAAATTATAGATTGAAAAGAATTATAGGCTTTAGAAGAGTGATTAAATCCACAGCTTACACACAAGTTGACCTGCTTTCTACTCTCAGCTTTTCTGATTGCCAGTCCTGTTATGTCACCTGTCCATTTTGAATTCTCTCTACAGTGGCTTACTGGAGTCTATAAGGCTAAAGATTATGTTTTTCAGGTTTCCTGGGAGTCAGGATTGTGGATACAAATTAGGTTCACCAATTAGATGAGATCAATGATGTCTTGAAATGCAAAAGGGAGAAAGTGTAGAGATGTTCCTACCACACATCTTATACAGATGAACAAAAGTCCTATGGAAATAAAGGCTTTTGCTTGAGCAGTGAACTAGTGTCTAAATTCTCAAATATCAGGGGAGAATTCAGATGACTGTGGGAGCTACTGCTTGTTTTCCCTGGCCAGCTTTGGATGAGTCTTCCAACAATAAGTCAGCAGGGTCTTCTCCTGGGAAATAGTATTATTATATTTTCAGGACACTGTACTTAAGGTCTAGCCTAGAGCACATTCATCTATTCATCAGTGAACCTTAATACCTACATCTGAGGCTTTAAATCCATTCCTTTTTAAACTGCCTAAAGTGGTTTCTGAATCTGAGTTTCAAACATCAATGATTGGCCTCATCAAGGCTCAGCTTCCTCACTTGGAAACTGGCACAAACAGGTGCTTATTTAATAATGGGGAGAACTATGTCAGATGGCTTATGCTGAGTGCTTGACTCAATATACAGCACAGAAAGGACTCAGGCAATCACACAGCTGAGTGTAATTGAATCACAAATGGTCAATCATGATCAGCCAAGCTCAGTAAGAATAAATATTACCGGCTATGCTGTTTGTACACCTTGTCTATGTTACATGCATAAGTGCTGTCTCCCACCACTGTTCTACATTGTCTTCTTTTGCCAATGGCAACAGTCGGAAATGGTTCCCTACTCAGTTAAACTGTGCTAAACCTTGTTTTTATGTCTGTGGTACAGTGGCTACACCTGATCTTATCTCTGCCTCAGCTGCTGAGTGCACCTCAGCAGCTGCCTCTTGACTGCCTTGTGTAGGGAGACAAATGTTTTAACCAAGACTTTATCATTTTATTTTACCAATAAAGACTCAAGAGACAGATGCTGGGGTGAAAATCTGATAGCTCAGAGACACAGAGAAGACAGTCACCTGACCTTTCTCCTCTGTCAAAGTCCCAGAAAGAGCTTCTTTCTAGTGTTCCAAATCAAGCAGGACTGCCACACTCAAAGTACTCCCCTACTACATCCTGTGTGTCTCTCTAACCATCTTCCTGACTCCCTCTTACTTTCAATGGTTACTTCCTATCAACTAGTTGCTTGCTCTGCCTCTTGACATATGGTTGATTTTATTCAACCCTGTTTAAAATAAACAGAAATATTCTTGGATTAAGGTGTGTTCTAGGACTAAGCTAGAACTAGGATGGGTTTTTCCAATAAATAATACAATCCTGGGGTTCACAGTGATCAAATATCCTGCAGCAAAATCTAATGTGTCCAAATATATATATTTCAACAACAGCAGAAACTGAGATGAAAAAATCTCCAGACTGCATCAACAACAAAGCTATAAAATATGCTTATTTCATAGAGTTGTGAGTATGAACTGAAGTTCCCAGAAAAGGAGCCCCACCTGTGTTATACATTCCTCAAGGCTGATCAGTTTTAGAGTGCTAAAACATTGTAGGTTAGGAGCCAAAAATATTTTAGGCTATCTTTATTCTTTTCATGGGCAATCATTGTGACCTAATATCCTTGAGACTATGAGGTAAATTCTTTTGAAATGTACAAAAAGACCCCTAGCTTCTACTAATCCAAAGGCTAGGAATGTCATCAAGAACTATGAAAATGTAGTTAAAGGGAGGGTCACATCCTATTATGTAAAACCTTTGACACTGGGTAGCAAAATATTTTAGGCTAAGGTGCTTGTTCTCCCTCCGGAACCTGAAATCCTACTGTATGACCTCTCCCTTGACTTTGGACCACTTTATTGATATTTAATCACTGTCATAAGTAAAAAATTTCCCAGAGGGTTAGTTTTAAGAGTCATTAGAAGTAGGAATTATCAAAGTAAATGTGGCATACCTTGTAGGCATTCTTGCCAAATTTTGGACAGTCTTTAAATAGATGCTCTCTCCCTACCTTCCTCAAATTCAGTCAATCAGTTCTGCCTGAAGTTTTAAGTAGTATCTCTCTATGCAAATTAAAGGTCATGCCAGAGGTGATTAAATTAAAAGAGGCTCTACAAAGAGGCTTTAATGGGAACTATTGATCTCCTCATTACTTGGCCTTGAGTTTTTAGACATCATTAGCAGAAAATAGAACTTAACTGAAAAGTTTCATTAATACTGAGATGTGCTGGCATGAGGGATATATGGAAGTCAGGTTTCAGGGCTCTTTAGTCATATATGAAGTAGAACATCTGACTACATCAAGAGAGTAAATTTGTTGACAACTTCATGATTTTGGTTCTATACCATGTCATTTAATTAATCATTTATTTTCAAAATCGCAGTAAGATACACTGGATGTCTTTACTGTCAGAGAGGTTCAGTTATTTTCATGAGAAAATCACTCTCAATATTTTACAGTATTATATGTGAAATAAATTTAGTTTTATAAAAATCCATACATATTCATATTAACACAACAGAGTTCATGGGAACTGGGTTTCTGGAAAATATAATGTATACTTCTGTTGACACAGAACAACAGCCCTGTTTTAAAGAATGTGAAAATCTAGTTTATTCTGAGCAGAAGTTGAATCCCTCTGGCCTGGGTACTTGGATTCAAATTACACTGAATGATATAATCCACTAAAAGACTGATTACAGGAGCCAAAGAAGAAATGGAGTGGGCCAGGAGACAAGTTGGCCTGGAAAATTATTGCCACACAAATGTGAGGACTTGAATTCATTAAGTCTTCATCACCAATAGTCTGCACAAAATGTTTGGCATAGTAACACATGCTTATTGTGCCCGCATTGGGGAAGAATATAGGTGGGTCCCTGAGGCTACCTAACCAGCCAGGCTAGACCACTATATGAGTCCAAAGTCAATAAAATACTCTATCTCACAATAAGAAGATGGAGGACTAGGGAGATAGTAAGAGTTCTTGCTGAACAGCCTAAGTACTTGAGTTTGGATTTTTAATAGGCACATAAACAACCAGGTAAGGTTTCGGGTGACCAAATGTAGACAGAGTTTCTGGGTCCATGCCACCACCAAGAAGCATGCTGCCAGGCTGCTTGTAAACACCATGTAATTGTTTGGTAGCAAGGCCTCTTAAAAAGCCATGTGGTTTTTGCAACTAACACAGAGTCAGGAAGCCTCTCTTAAAGAAGCTCCAAGCCATTGCTTGTCTCTAGCAATCAGAGCCCACCTGAGAAAATGCTGCTACTAAGAAGCCAAGCTTGCTTCTGTTCTTTTGTGTTTAGAATCCTTTCCCAAGCTCACCAGGGATTTATGTGGATATAGTTGTGAAACCTGGGCCCCATTTTAAGATGAAACTTCTGGTCCTCCTTTTCCTTCCTTTTCCCTTGATGGAAATTCTGATCACATGCCCAGGGACAATTGGTGGAAACAAAATAGACTCATGGTTTTTTGGGTTTTGTTGTTATTGTTGCCATTGTTGTTGTTTTGTGCTATTTGTCTCGTTTTAGTAATTTTTATCTTATTGATTTTTCTGTTTTTTTAAGAAATAAATGAAATTTATGGTTTTATATAAAAATAAGGATTTTTATTTTCAAAAGAAAGGATAAAGAAGCCCTGATATTAGAGACTATTTGAAATTGTGCATCTCTAACACTGTAGAAAGCTAGTGTTCTTATCTGTCTCACCCTTTAGTAGCTTAAGACTTGTCAGAAGAAATTTGAGTTAGGAGTGAAAATAAAGCAATAAGGAAGGAGTCTTACATTATTTTTCCAGTAAGAGACTATCTTAGTGAGGTCTCACACAGTGCCAGTGTGTGTTGAGATCACCCCAATGGGAGATTTTGTCTGTTAGAATCAATAGAAAAAAGGTGGGGACCAAATCCACATTTGGTAGTTACACCTACTCAGTCAGTAACTTTGGCCTAAAGTCTTACCAGTTGCCTCAATTCTCAGCTCTGGATTTTAAAAGCATATGATTAGAATTCATGGGTTTCCTGGAACTTTACGGGAGCCATGACTAATAAAGAAATGAGGAAAAAGCTTAACAAATACCTTCATTCTCTACCTTTTATTTTATCATAAAATACATTTGGATTTTATCTGTGATACTAAGAAAGGCCCAGTATTCACCTACATATAACTGCTGTTGTGTGGGACTGAAATGTCCCTCAGAAATTGAACACTTGATGCCCCAACTGGTGGAACTGTTTATGGAATCCTTAGTAAGGTTCTGGAATCCTTAGTAAGTGAAGCCTTGCTGGATGAAATATGTTACTGGGGTCAGACATTGAGGCCTGGCCCCATTACCTTCCTCTGCTTCCTGAGTGCAGGTTCAAGGTGATCAGCCTGCTTCCTGCTCCCCCTGCTCCTCCCTGCCTCTTCTCACATGTTTCACAGCATGATAGACTATCTTTCAGGATCAATAAGCCAAGAGCCCTCTTTTCCTCAAGTTGTTTTTGTCAGGGTTTTCTCACAGCAATTGAAGAGAATTGATATCATAACCATGGATATTTGTTAAAAGTGGCATTAATCTTAGTAAATTCTACTACTGAATTTGGAGACTGTATTCAGATTTTTCCAGTGATTTCACTAATGTCTTTTCTGTGTTTCAAGTCTAATCTAGGGGATGACCTTGTACTGAGCGAGCATATCTTGCCTCTAGCATCTTTCATATTTTCATCTTTGAGGATATCTCAGTTTTTCAACATTTCTAATAGTTCTGACACATTTGAACAGTACTGATAATGATCTTTTGGGGTATATTAATCACTTTGGTTTGTCAGATATTTTTGTTTCGATTGCACTGTGTGGAGGAACACAACAGATCCTACATTGGAAACATGGCACCCATGTGTCATCATGGGATATTTCAGTGTATTTCAGTAACATTTTGTTCAGTTCTTTAAAAAGGAGTGGATTGTTCTGAGTTCCTGCAGGCTGGATCCTTGACCTCCATCGCAGGGCCTCTGCTAAAGAGGCCTCAGCTGGAGAGTGCCAGGCCCCAGCTAGATTCTGCTACAGGTGCAGGTCAGAAACATCTTGAGTATCAGCCGAGTCTTTGACCCTTAAGGCCAGGCCTTGGATAGAGGTGAGTCTGGGACCAATTCTGGTGGAACTCCCCCACACCCTTTCCAGGGAACTCTCTGAGTTGGCCCTGGATCTTGCTGCCCCTGTGTCCTGTCCCCATCGAGAGTGTTCTTGGAACTCTGATACACCTCCACCCACCCCCATCAAGAGCCTGCCCTCCCCCTACCCTGTGCCCTACCCTGCCCACTGTCCCACCACTCTGGTTGAGCACTGGGACAGAGAGTGGAGCCAACTTCGGGGAACTTCCCAGATTTCTCTGAGCACACTAGACCTGCCTGTCCATGCAGACCACCCATAATTTCCACCTGCCTGATCTCTGACCCCCCCCCCACTGCCAGTCCCCTACAGGAGCTCCGGGCTCCTCCCAGAGATCCTACTATATCTGCAGGGCTACTCTGGTGCCTGGTGGATCCTTGACCCCAATCCCAGGGCCTCTGCTAAAGAGGCCTCAGCTGGAGAGTGCCAGGCCTATCAGCATACTGAACATACTGAGTCCCAGGCTTTTGAATCTTTGACTCCCATTGCCAGACTCTGCTGGAGCCTGATCTTTCACCCCATCGCCAGGCCCCTGCCTGTGGAGAGACCACATCCAGAGCTTGAACCACCCAGAGCTATAGACATCGAATCTTTGATCCACCTAAACCCACCTAGGGAGTACCATAGGGAGAGGGAGAGACCCCACCAACAACTGGTGGAAAAAGCTAAGCAAAGACGGTAATAAAAGAAAACACCTAACAATAGAAAGACAAGCATAACATCACCAGAATCTAGGAAATCTACACCACCTAGAACTGGACACCTCTAAGCAGATGAAGCAGAAGATAACGACTTAAAAATTATCATCATAAAAATGATAGAGGCTCTCAAAGACAAAGTGAGAAAATCCCTTAAAGAAATGGAAGAAAACAACAAACAAAAAATTGGAAGAAATGAACAATTATCTTAAAGAAAGTACAGAAATACAAGAAAAAATAATAAACAGGTGAAGAAAACGGTTCAAGACTTGAAAACTGAAAGAAAGACAATAAAGAAAACACAAACTGAAGGAAGGGTGGAAATATAAACACTGGGCAAACAATCGGGAACTACATACACAAGCATAACCAACATAATTCAAGATATAGAAGAGAGAATCTCTGGCGCTGAAGACAAACTAGAAGAAATAGATTCTTCGACCAAAGAAAATTGTAAATCCAACAAATCCTTAACACAAAACAGCCAGGAAATGTGAGACACCGTGAAAAGGCCAAACCTAAGAATAATAGGCATAGAGGAAGGTGAAGAAGCCCAGCTCAAAGGCTCAGAAAACATATTCAACAAAATCATTGAGGAAAACTTTCCCAATCTGAAGAAGGACATGCCTATGAAAGTACAAGAAGCATACCGAACACTAAATAGTCTGGACCAAGGAAAAATGACCCTAACACATAATAATCAAAACACTCAACATACAGAATAAAGAGATAATATTAAGAGCAGCAAAGAAAAAAGGACAGATAACATATAAAGGCAGACCTATCAAAATTACACCTGATGTCTCCATGGAAACTCTCAAGGCCAGAAGGTCCTGGATAGATGTTCTACAAGTACTAAGAGTCCATGGATGCCAGCCCAGGCACTATACCAAGCAAAACTCTCAATCACTATAGATGGAGAAAACAAGATATTTAATGACAAAGCCAGATTTTTACAATACATATCTACAAATCCAGCCCCACAGAAAGTTTTGGAAGGAAAACTTCAACCCAAGGAAGTTAACTACGCTCACAAAGACATAGGCAACAGATAATCCCATTTTCCCAGAAAGCAAGGGTAAAGCAGGACAAATATACTCACAATACCACTGCCAACAACAAATCGAAAACAAACAAGAATTAACAATCAATACTCTCCCTCAACATTAATGGAATTAATTTGCGTGTAAAAAAAACACGGGCTAACAGAATGGATATGAAGACAGAATCCATCTTTCTGCTGCATGCAAAAAACATCTAAGCTTCAAAGATAGATAGTACTTCAGCCTAGAGGGCTGGGAAAAGATCTTCCAATGAAATGGGCCCAAGAAGCAAGCAGGTGTGGTATCCTAATATCTAACAAGTTAGACTTCAAACTAAAACTAATCAAAAGAGATGAAGAAGGTCATTCCGTATCCATCACAGGAGAAATCCATCAACACAAAGTCTCAATTCTAAAAATTTATGCCCCAGTTACAAAGGCACCCATATTCGTAAAAGAAATGCTACTAAAACTTGAACCTTACATAAAACCTCACACACTCATAGTGGGAGACTTCAACACTCCACTCTCACTACTAGACAGGACCACCAGTCAGAAACTTAACAAAGAAACAAAAGAACTAACAGAAGTTATGTCTCAATTGGGTCTAACAGACATCTATAGAACATTCTATACAAACACAAAGAATATACCTTCTTCTCTGCTCCACATGGAACCTTTTCTAAAATCGACCACATACTAGGTGGCATAACAAACCTCAACAGACATGAAAGAATTGGAATAGTCCCCTGTATCTTATCTGACCACCATGCTATAAAATTGAAATTCAACAACAACACAAATTGCAGAAACCCTACAAACTCATGGAAACTGAACAATACGCAATTGCACCATACCTGGGTCAAGAAATAAATAAATAAATTAAGGACTTCTTAAAATTAAGCGAGTATGAGGACACAATATACCCAAAACTATGGGACACATTGAAAGCAGTGTTAAGAGGGAAGTTCATTGCACTAAGTGCCCATATGAAGAAAACTGAGGATAGTCACAATAGAGAATTAACAGCACAACTGAAAGCCTTAGAACAAAAAGAAGCAAACTCACCACAGAGGAGCAAACACCAGGAAATAATCAATTTGAGGGCTGAAATCAATAAAATAGAAACCAGGAAAACAATACAAAAAAATAAATCCAACAAAGAGTTGTTTTTTTGAGAAAAGATAGACAAACCTTTATCCATACTAACAAAAAAGCAGAGAGGGAACATGCAAATTAACAAAATCAGAAACATAAGGGGGTACATAACAGTGGACACAGGAAATCCAGACAATTTTCAGGTCATACTTTGAAAAAAATGTACTCCACAAAATTTGAAAATTCAAAGGAAATGGATGAACTTCTGAATAACTATCACTTACCAAAATTAAATCAAGAACAGACAAGCAGACAAGCAACTTAGACAACAACCCCAACAAAATAGAAGCAGTCATCGAAAGTCTTCCAACAAAAAAAAAAAAAAAAGCCCAGGCCCAGATAACTTCAGTGCAGGAATCTACCAGAAATTCAAGGAAGAGCTAATACCAATACTCCTCAAATTTTTCCACACAATATAAACAGAAGATTCATTGCCAAACTCTTTTTATGGTGCCACAATAACCTTCTTACCCAAGCCACACAAAGACAAAACTAAGAAAGAAAACTATAGATCAATATCCCTGATGAACATCAATGCAAAAATACTCATTAAAATACTGGCAAACCAAATCCAAGAATACATCAGAGAAATCATACACCATGACCAAGTAGGCTTCATCCCTGGATTGCAGGGATGGTTTAAGATATGAAAATCTATCAACGTGATCCACCATATAAACAAACTGAAAAAGAAAAAAACATATGATCATCTCCCTAGATGCAGAAAAAGCCTTCGACAAAACTCAATACCTTTTCATGATAAAAGTCTTGGAGATCAGAGATAACAGGAACATACCTAAACATAATGAAAGCAATATATAATAAACCAACAGCCAACATTAAACTGAATGGAGAGAACTTTAAGGTGATTCCTCTAAAATTAGTAAAAAGACAAGGCTGACCTCTCTTTCCATATCTCTTCAATATTGTACTTGAAGTTCTAGCTAAAGCTATAAGACAACAAAAGGAGATCAAGGGGATCCAAATTGGAAAGGAAGAAGTCAAACTGTCTCTATTTGCAGATGATATGAAAGTTTACATAAGCGACCCAAAAAACTCTAGCAGGGAACTCCTACAGCTGATAAACACCTTCAGCAAACTAGCAAGATACAAGATAAACTAAAAAAAAAAAATCAGTATCCCTAATTTATTCAGACAACAAAGGGGCTGAGAAAGAAATCAGAGAAACATCACCCTTTACAATAGCCAGAAACAACATAAAGTATCTTGGGGTAATGCTTACCAAACAAGTGAAAGGCCTATATAATAAGATTTTTGTGACTTTAAAGAGAGAAATTAAAGAAGATACCAGAAAATGGAAAGATCTCCCATGCTGTTGGATAGGTAGGATAAACATAGTAAAAATGACAGTCTTGCCAAAAGCAGTCTACAAATTCAATGCAATTCCCATTAAAATCCCACCACAATTCTTCACTGACCTTGAAAGGATAATAATCAACTTTTTATGGAAAAACAAAAGACCCAGGATAGCCAAAACAACCCTATACACTAAAAGACCTTCAGGAGGCATCACCATCTCTGACTTTGAGCTCTGCTACCGAACTATAGTCCTGAAAATAGCCTGGTATTGGCACAAAAATAGACAGGAAGACCAATGGAATCAAATTGAAAATCCTAATATTAACCCATTTCTACGTATTTCCACGTGGTTTCACCTACTGAGGAGTGGGGCAGGTGTCTGGTCTCCCCGGTCTCTCCATGCTGACTCCTCCTCACTACTTCCTCCAATCCTCCTTTTCCCCTAGTCCAGCTTGTCTTGCTTTCCTATTGGCCAACAGTGCTTTATTCATTAACCAGTATGAGAAACATATTTACAGAATGACATCTCCCATCAAAGCCACACACCTTTGAACACCTGATTTTTGACAAAACAGCCAAAAGTATACAATGGGTGGAGGAAAGCATCTTCAACAAATGGTGGTGGCACAATTGGATGATGGTGTGTAGAAGACTGCAGATAGACCCATGTCTATCGCCATGCACAAAACCCAAGTCCAAATGGATCAAAGACCTCAACATCAATCCAGCCACATTGAACCTCTTAGAAGAGAAATTGGGAAGTACCATTGAACAAATAAGTATAGGATACTGCTTCCTGAACATAACTCCAGTAGCACAGACACTGAGATCAACAATTAATAAATGGGATCTCCTCACACTTAGAAGCTTCTGTAAGGCAAAGGACACAGTGGACAAGACCAAACGGCAGCCCACAGACTGGGAAAAGAGTTTCACCAATCCTATATCTGACAAAGGGCTGATCTCCAAAATACACAAAGAACTCAAGAAACTAGTCTACAAAACACCAAATAACCCTATTTAAAAATGGGGTACAGGACTGAAGAGAGAATTCTCAATAGAGGAAATCAAAAAGGCTAAAAGACACTTAAGAAAGTGCTCAACATCTTTAGCTATCAGGGAAATCCAAATCAAAACAAACTTGAGATACCATCTCACTCCTGCCAGAATGGCTAAAATTAGAAACACCAATGACAACTTAGTCTGGAGAGGGCAGAGAAAGGAGAACAATCCTCCAATGCTGGTGGGAGTGCAAATGGGATCTCCCATTTTGGAGAATAGTATGGTGGTTTCCTCAGGAAAATGGGAATTAGTTTACCACAGGACCTTGCAATCCCCCTCTTAGGCATATACCCAAATGATCCACATCGATGCAACAAAGATATCTGCTCAACTATGTTTCTAGCAGCATTACTTGTAATAGCAAGAACCTGGAAATAACCTAGATGCACCTCAGCTGAAGAATGGATAATGAAGATGTACCACATCTACCCAATGGAATACTACTCTGCAGAAAAAAATAATGGAATCTTGAAATTCACAGGCAAAAGGATGGAACTTGAAGAAACCATCCTGAATGAGGTAACCCAGTCACAAAAAGAGGAACACAGTATGTACCGCTCACATATGGAATTTAGACCTAGAGCAAAGGATCGCCAGCCTATAATTCACACCGCCAGAGGAACTTGGATACAAGGTGTGTTCTAAGAGATTCATATAAAGTCCTTCACAGAAGTGGGAAGGGACAAGGCCCCCAAAGCACAGGAGAAGGGGGGGGCAGTGAATGGAGAGGGAACTATGAGAAAGTGAAGGGGAGGAGAGGAAAGCATGTGGGACTAGGAAGATTGAGTCAGGGTAGGAATAGAAGACAGGAGAGAGAGAGAGAGAGAGAGAGAGAGAGAGAGAGAGAGAGAGAGAGAGAGAGGGAAAGAGAGAGAGAGAGAGAGAGAGAGAGAGAGAGAGAGAGCATAAAAGAGGGAGCCATTATTGGTTTGAAGAGAAAACTGAACCTAAAGAAATGTGAGAAGACCTACAAGACTGACTCCAACTAACAATTTGAGCAACCGTGGGTAGGTTACCATAAATGCCCTTCCTTGATAATGAGATTAACAAATAACTTATCTACCACCATGGAGCCCTCATCTAATACCTGTTGGAAACAGAAGCAAACACCCATAACTAAACACTGAGTCGAACTAGAATCCTGATGCAGAGAGAGAGAACAAGACCAGGTTGCCGAAACACATAGTGTCAGCTGACCTGGACAAGGAGGAGCTAATGGGCCCCCAGACTGATCGCTGGAAATCCAGCATGGGACTGACTCAGGCCTCCCTGAATATGGGTCTCAGCTAGAAGGACTGAGCAGTCTAAGGGACCTTAGACAGTGGAACCAGATGCATTCCTGGTGCACAAAAGGACCTTGTAGACACATCCCCCATGGAGGGGCACTTCCTTAACCTAGAGTCAGGAGAGATGTCCTAGTCCCTACTTCAAATGACTTGTCAGATCTCCATGACCCCACCTGGATGGCATCACCCCACATGGTGAGTGGGGGGTAATGGGAGGGGAGGTTGACCAGGATGCATGTGAGGGGGGGAAAGGGGATAAGAAAGAAGAAAGGAGGGAGGGAGAGGGAACTGGGATCGACATATAAAATAAATAAATAAATAAATAAATAAGGAGTAGATGAATCCTTTTACACTCAAGGGGAGAAATAATGAAGCTTTACCTTCTGGAGGAATCAGTGTTTAATATATAGAATTCTTCTGGAGCAGCATATTGTGTCTTTACTCCAGTCATAATAAACTGCTGCATAAGTGATTAGAACTGTTAGAACTAATATTCATCAAGTTAGGAAAAAAACAAAACTGTTAGAACTGTATAGGAAAATAAAAGGAAGATGAGATTTGGAAAGAGGGGATGATGTCCCTGCTCTCTCTGTGTGTGTGTGTGTGTGTGTGTGTGTGTGTGTGTGTGTGTGTGTGTGTTTGTATGTGAGTGTGTGGATGTCCGTGGAAGTGTGTGTCTCTCTGTGTGTTTGCATACGTATGCATGCATGTATGTACACATGTATATGGAAACTAGAGTTCAACTTCAGCAAGCATCCATCTGCTATTTTGAGACAGGGTCTCTCTCTGGTGTGGAATTTGCCCATTTGTTTAGGCTGGTGCTCAACAATGCCAGTGATGTTCCTGTCTCCACCTTCCAGTGCAAAAAAATACAGTTTCACACTATTATCCTGGGATTTTTTGTGGATCCTGGAAGTTTAACTCAGGTCCTCATGCTTTTATAGAATCACTTTATAGACAGAGTATCTCCACAGTCCCAGAAAACATCTGTTAAGGAAGCTCTATAAATACAATATCAGCATAGAACTGTGGTCATGAGAAAAAAAAAAAAACAACAGAGATAATGAGAAAACAATGGGAGGAATGTATGTCCAACTTAGTTTTTCCCACCACCCATAGCAGAGACCAGTTACTACCTATTTAGGGTTGGTGGTTCTAGGACATACCATCAGGAAAAAAGAAGAAAAGACAGTTTCTGTTTAGACTATTAATAGAGTTCAAATACTGAAGTGATAGTTACCATTCAAAGACAGAATGTCTTGAAGAAATTCTTACAGAAATACTTTGAGGAAAAAAATTAAAGTGGTCATGAGTAGATTTTGTTATTGCAATGTTTCTAGGATTATTGTGTCCCTGTTCTTTCTTCTTCTTCATATTTACTAAACCCGGTTGCTATAAAACATCTGGACTGACAACATGAAGTGTCACATACAATCAGTCTCTCAAAGTATTATCTTGGATATGTGTATGTAAGGAAGCTGGTAGAGAAAGTATATGGAAACAGGATGATTTGGCTCCTTACATCTGATGAGAATAGAATGCAAAACTCCAAAATCTGTGTGAACTTGCTAGCATTACTCAGAAATGGAATACAAATATAAGCAAACCAAGGAAACACAAATCCATAGGAGAATCAGTATTTTTAATTTTAGGAATTAAGACTACTGCATTAAGAGGGGAAACAGAAAATGGACTGATTAGGTAACTGGTACCTACATGCAGCAGGGAAGTAGATGAAATAAGTAGATAAAAGTGCTCTCTTTAAAGGTGCCTGCCCTTATTTTGTGTTCTGTTAACTTTTTCCACATTTCTCAAGCCTGTGCCCTATTTCAGAATCTTTTTCCCGACTCATCTTCTGAACCTCAGGACACTGAGGGAATTTGATGTTCAGACATTTTATTTTTAGGATATCGCATTATGTAATATCTTCGGTTGGTGTCATTCATTTCAAAAACTGCTGTTTTGAACAAGAACTGAGAGAAATGTACCCAGTAGATATCAATCTTTACATCTAAGCCTTAAAATCACACACACACACACACACACACACACACACACACACACACACACACATACACACACACACCATAGCAATCCTCCTGGAAGCATTTTTCTTTTATCTATTAACAAATACATATGTGACTCTGGGTTCATTTTCAAAGATAGAGTCTTGCACCTTTATTCCTTGCAGCAGTTTTCAATTAATTAACATTCCTGAGAGAACAGTTAGGTACAATACTCAACAAAAAGGACTTTTATTTATTTTGTTTCCCCACTGTGTAAAAGAAAAAGAAAAAATGTTCCAGCTGCTGTATACTTTATCTTTTGAAACTGGCCTCTCTTTTCTCCCATCAAGCATAGCCATGAAAGCAGGTTTAGAGAAGAAAACGAAAAACTTTCCTAGAGCGATAAAGGGTTGCTTCCTATACACGGAGGCTCCAATATAAATAAACCATACAGCATGCGTGCATTCATATCCACTCCACGTGCAAAGTGCTCCTTTTGCTTCAAGGAAATATTCTGTGGTGTCACTGACAAAATCAATGCCAATTTGAGGGTTTTTGTTTTTTTTGGGTTTTTTTTTTTTTTTTTTTTTTTTTTTTGCATGAAAAACAGTAGTGAGCTTCTGATCAGCACTTATCACACATCCCAGTGTCTCCTGGTTTCACACTGAATTGCTAGTGTTCCTTTGGCTTTTCTCCGTCAACTCTTTGCTACTGTAACCAGTCTGTAGTTAGGCAGAACTCTGAGAGGTAAAGTGGAGCAGACATTCTAGAGCACAGTGGAGATGCTGGTGAACAAGCCAGCCCAGTCATTACCTTCATCACTAACAAAGAGAACAAGCATGTGTGTAATTACATGGATTGCAACAACCACTGGCATCAGGGACTGGTTTCCTGCCTTCATTAGTTCATCAGGACCAGAAGCTGCCTGCAAGCTTTCGAAGGAGGAGGTGTGGGAGAAAATAAATATGCATTCTCTCTCCTTCCACTGTAGCTCATTGCTTCTCCTTAAAGCAGCTTCTCTCTATATCCTGCCAGAACAAATAATTTTAGAAGTTAATGAACTCACTGAGTCTGTGACTTTAGGCTTTTTATGTCTACTCTAATGTTAATATATTAGTAATAGATGAAAATAATAATAATACTTGCAAGAATATAAACTAAGAAATAAGGTTCAGAGGAATCTTCATTGTTAGGGGATATCATGTGTGTGTTTCTCATTATTATGGAGGAGATGCTCAAAAACTTCATGTCTCAGTCAGTAAGCACATCACTAAGGTCCAGGGCTATGGAATCCTACAATTAGACCTTCTTTGGGGAATTCTGATTTTTTTTTTTATTTTGTCTGGTCTCTTTGTGCTATATTACATCTCCTTCTTCTCCTGATTTGCCTGGGATAACAGCCATAATTTGCCAGCCAGCTCCATGACTAAAGCAAACATCACTGTGGATATGTCCTTGTTCTCTTCTGGTACATTACAAGTGTTTATAATTTATAATCTAAAGTACTCTAACCAATGATGATTTGAAGCATTTAGATTCCTCTCTATAACATGCAGTCAATCTGATGCCCATTCTACTTTCTCCAAAAGACAGATATTAATACTGAAGGTAAGTTGGAATGTGAGAATTAAACTGTGACTGGTGGGGTGATTTTGCCCTGGAGTTCTACAGAATTGTCTTGAAATACTTGTTTGATCTTCCTTCCTCCTTGAGAGAATAACAGTTTACTCTGGAACCATTTTAAGTGACTACGGCCCACAAACATATATTTAGGTTACCCCAAATTCCAGGTTTTAATCTGGAATCAGTTTTATGAACTCATATAGCTTTACAGAATGAAGAAAGTCATAAATAAAATCAAGTTTAAAATACATTGGTGGACATATGAGAGAAATAATTAATGGGAGGATGGGGAAACTTTTCTATAGGACCAAGATGCTATCTGATCTTTGGGGTCAGTTGCAGTTAGAGGTCTGCTAAATTAATAGATTCAAGTTTGTTTGGTTTTTATTAGTCACAAGATGTTTATTCCAAACACAAGTTGGAAGGAATGGCTGTCCAGAAGGACCATAACTAAGCTGAGATAAGGCAGTTAGACTCTTGAAGATACTATGGCTTCTTTCCTCCAGGAAATTAGATCTTGCTACCATCTTTGATTTTGTTTGTCAAATGAAAATATTGATTTATCATAAAAATCCTTCTTAGTGCATCTAATGAAAAGATGTATAAGCAAAAAAGGAACAGTCCCTGGAATCACTATCCATCTGGGATGTTGATGAAATGATATATAGGCATACAGGATAATGATATCACAGCTCCAAATGGCATTGTAGTTGGAGGCCTCCCCATGACCCAGTGCAACTCATGGATGCATGTGCTGCCTACAGCCCCCAAGGATGGATAAGCACTGTGAGTTAGTCCATTACTGACAGAAGCTGATATACATAGAATGTAGGTCGGAGCATTCTATTTAATGCCATATTTATCTTCAGAACATGAAGCATGAGAATGTTGTTCTCGCATTAAAAAAAGAGAGAGAGAAGTGATAAGAGAATAGGCTCTTAAACTCTATTTAGGAGTCTATATTCAGTTTCTAAATTATCACTGAAATGTGAATTTCACAAGGTAGACAAGCTGCATGTTTTGTTTACTGTTGTCTGTCATTCTTAGAACAGAGTTGCCTCAATCAAGCATACTTGCAGACACATGTAGATTTGATTATTAAGTTACTGACTCAAATATGTAATTTTGCACGAATGTATTTATTACTATTGTTCTCTACTAAATTAATTTTATGGTATGGGGGAGTGTTATAGATTTATTTGTACTTATTTGTTCCTAGGTGAACAATGAACAGAATTTGGACAGTGAATAGTGAAGAGAACCTCTGGGCCCCAGATAGGCACAGACTGTACACAAATACAGATTTCCAAGCACAAACCAAACACAAAGAGATCTTTTATTAAGCAAGGCAAAGAGACAGGTTGGCTGAATCTGAATCAAGCAGAAACAGCAACAAATAACTTTTCCATTGTTAATTTTAAGAGGGAAAAGTGGAAGGTCTTTATTGAGGACATGTTGGTAAATTCTGATTGGGTATTTTAATGATTGAGCCCAGTTAGGAATAAAAGACAGGAGAGAGAGAGGGGGAGAGAGAGAGAGAGAGAGAGAGAGAGAGAGAGAGAGAGAGAGAGAGAGAGAGAGAGAGAGAAAGCATTAAAGAGGGAGCCAATATTTGTTTGAAGATAAAATTGAACACAAAGAAAGTTCTAGAGAACTACAAGACTGCTGCCAAATAGCAATTTGAGCTTCTGTGAAAAGGCTACCATAAATGCCCTTCCCATAGAGTGAGATCAGCAACTAACTTATCCATAGAGCCCTCAACTAATGTCTATTGGAAACAGGACCAAACACCCATACATAAACACTGAGTCAAACTAGAACCCAGAAGCAGATGGAGAGGACAAGACCAGGCAGCAGAAACACATAGAGAAAGCTGACCTGAACAAGGAGGAGTTAACAGGCCACCAGACTGATAGCTGGGAAGCCAGCATGGGACTGACTCAGGCCCCCCTGAATATGGGTCTTAGTTAGAAGGCCTGAGCAGTCTAAGGGACCTCAGACAGTGGAGCCAGGATGTATCCCTGGTGCACAAAAGGACTTTGCAAACATATCCCCCATGGAGGGATAACTGCCTTAATCTAGAGACAGGAGAGAAGCCCCAGTCCCTACTTCACATGACCTGTCAGATCTACATGACCCCAACTGGATGGCATTCCCCTACATATGGGATGGGAGGGGTGGGTGGTTAGAGTGCATGTGAGAGGGCAGAGAGGGTAAAAGGGAGGGAAGGAGGGAGGGAGGAAGGGAGGGAGAGGGAATTGGGATCGACATGTAAAATAATAAATTAAATAAAAAAATGCTTTGACTCCAAAATTTAAGTTCAAGGACAAGTTACTGGGGAAAATGATTTCTATTTTTTTCCAAAGAAAATGAAAAGATGTGGATTCCTTCCAGACTGATGTGGTTTTATCAAGCCAAACCACCTGAAACAGAGTAAGAGGTGATCCTACATTCAAAACAGCTGGACAAAGCAGCCTTAGGGACTACAGCCAGGATTTCTGCATCTTCTTGGAATCCCCCATGACAGTGCCCCTTACCAGCAGTTAGTAGTTAGGAAAGAACGACGCCCAAATTCCCAAATATTTTCTATAAATGTTTGTTTTCATTTAAATGGACTTGGTTATATACATATATATATGTGTGTGTGTGTGTGTGTGTGTGTGTGTGTGTGTGTGTGTGTGTGTATGTATGTGTATATATAATATATTATATATATTTTTAAAAAGATTCAGACATTCTATTTGCTGTTCAGTTAAAATAATGTGTCCAGTGCTTTCATGGAGAAACAATAAAAAATTCTATTGAGTTACTTAAATATTCAGAGAATTATCAGGAATTGGTTGCCTTTTATACAAACAATTCTCAATATATCTCTTTCTTGTAAGACAAATTTTACTATTACCTGCTATCAAAATAAAATAAGGACTTCAACAGTGAAGGACATGAACAGTTTTTTTTGTCCTTCAAAATTATTTATTCAGATATTGTAAGTTATATTCATCCTTAATTTTGAAAAGAATTTTGTGGGTGTATATGTAACTGTCACCTGATAAGAAGCAAACCGGTAACTCAGTGACCTACCACATTGGAATGGGTGAAAATATTTAAAGTCAATAATAGCTGACTATTGTGCTAATGATTGCTGTTATACTGAAGTCTACATGCACAACTGAAGTTGCCCCCCTTTAGTTAAAGTAAAATAATGACTAGAAAAATATCAAGTGAAAAATCATAAGCTACCCAATATTTTATACACATTAATAATTTGATATTATTTATTATTAATTTACACATTATTGTAAATATGTATTAATTTATATATTATTAATCCATGTCCTCATGCTTAGGCTCTTTTGTAGGAATATGAGATATCCACTGTTATTATTGCTTCTGTCTATGCTGTTCATAGTACAAATGTGGAAGCAAGTTTGCAAGAATACCAGAATGGGGGACATTTACCATCTATCTAACATTAAAGTCAGGAGTTAATACTGGTCTTGATTCAAGTCTAAGTCAGGCAATAATGACACATGCCTTTAATCCCAGCACTTGGGAGGAAGAGGCAGGCAGCTCTCTTAGTTTGAGGCCAGCCTGAACAACAGAGAGCGTTCCAAGACAGCCAGGCCTACAAAGAAAAACCCATCTTAAAACAACAAATATATATCGATCTTGATTCAAGACTAAGAAGTGCACTATACAAACAAAATCTAGATTAAAGCTGTATAATTGTATCCAAATTCAGAGATTAAAGTTGATTCTTCCATAAGTAAAATTGTTTTGACAGATGGTTTCAAAATTTCAACTCCTTATAAAGAACAATACCATAAATCAAGGCAATTTGAAAAGAAGAGAAATAACAAAAGTCAAGATATACAGAAACATAGAAAATAGATGGAGAAAAAGGAGAGATCTCTGGAGCACACTTGTGATTATTCGGGAATGAATCTGCGTCACTCCTCAGCCTTTCTAAATTCTATATATTAAGCACAGGACAATTGTTGCACGTCCATAAGGAACACAGTTGTTTAAATTGTCAATTTACTTATGTTCAACAATTAAATCAAATACCATTGTAAGAAAATAATTGATCCTTGGTTTTCAGAAAACAAGTTTGTATTTGATATGTGTCCATTTTGCCACTGAACTATGTGTCCAGCCACAGAAACTAGACTTCAAACTGCTCATTTGCTATCTTTGTGCTCTCTGTGGCGTCATGAGTCTTTACATAGTCTTGGTAACGTAAGTACTCATGTGTTAGGATATTGTCAGTGACCAAATGAACACTGTAACTCAATATTTTACCAAGTATTTTGAAATACAAAACATATAACTTGAGCAGAGCAAAGCATCTATTTACCTTTCCAGACAGTCTGTATTATGGAATCAGGTCACTGAAGAGCTAAGCACAGTAGATCTGTTTTAAAAGCCATAGAGCCTCCTAGCTTGACTTTTTCTGAGGCATTGCCTGATTTGATGGTGATGATGCCACCACCAAACACCCACATAATAAGAGATAGTCTTGTGCAATTTTGTTCAGTACAAGATTGGTGTGGACTGATGAGCTAGCTATGGGTTAAATATAAGGATACTACAATGAATGAGGCAGAACTAGGAAGCAAGTTGAAGGATACTACAGTGAAGGAAGCAAGGTACAGATAACCAGAGAGGAGACAACCACACTGGGAGTATTGAGCTCAGCCTTTACGCTTCAGAGTCACCCTAGAGAGATATTTAACTATGGTCACGGGACAGAAAAGAGGTTACCAAGAAAAATGATGACACCACACAGTCTAGTCTTCTTTAAGAATACTTCAAAGGGAAGCTATTGCTAGTCACTTGAAAACGTTGTTTTTAAAGTGACCCTAAGAGAAAGCGTCAGTTTCCTGATGAGCATGTCCTCTTAAGGGGGAAGTCAAACTACTAATTAATGTCTAGGAGCTCGTATCAGGTGGTTAAGTCATCGCGAGATTCATCCTTGTCTCATTTCTAGCACTTGCTATGTCTCTGGTTTTGTTATTCTTTATGTTTTGAACAGCATATTTTATGAAAGTGACTTTTCTTGTAATGGATGTAGGTCCTGATCACTGGGGAGAAGTCACAATCAGCAATGCTTACAAAAACTACAGATAACAATTATTCTGAATACCTTAAACCACCTACAAATAACAAATGATCAAAATGTTAGTGACTATTTCAATAAAGCATACTATATTTAAGCAAATTTCTATTCATAAATCAATATGTCATAGAAACCTTTCTGTAAACTTAACGATATTTTACATTTTAATGGCTATATACCAGTTTATTCTCTGGACATGTAATTTATCTAATAGAAAAATTTCAAATACTTATATTGTTTCCAAAGTTAGCAGGCATACAGAAATTAAGCATGATCAAGAAATATTTTATTAATACACATCTTGACTCTTGATTTTTTTTGCTCTCCTTTTTTTACATAATGCATTTTTAATTGAGTCTGTAATGTTAGAAATTGTATTACAAACTGAGAAGGGCAAAGAATCTCAAGAGCAATCAGGCCACAAGCATATATATTTGAAACTGGTTTATGTGAGTCTTTACCTTTTGCTGATAGGAGCTTCATAGCCTGACTTGGAATGGAAACCATTTCCAACTTATTTCAATTTGAGTTTTACCTCATATACTGCTGAAAATTATTTCTACAATGTATTTAAACCCACTAGTGCATTTCTGTATGTCAGTACCTTTGTTTAAATTCTTGTGAAAGAACTTCATTATGTCCAAATCTATAAAATACACACACAAACATACAAGAACATATGAACTCACATATACAAACATTCTTTGGTTTGTATCCACATTTTAAATTTCATATTATTTTATTTTACAAACCCTTGTACACATATCTTTATAATATATTTTACATTATTTATTGTAATATGATATATTATTATATTATATACACATATATTTATAACATATTTACTAGAAGCCCACACAAACAAATAGGTATATTAGGTACAAGAAAATAAGTCCTGTGGAAGGGAATAACAGTAGTCTGTGTCAAGAGTGCCTGAGTTAGGGGTAGCTGTGGTCAGGATGAACTTTATGCAGAAATTCACATCCAAGAAAACTCATGAAGGCACTGATGTAATTAGCAATAACAATATCTTAGGACTTTCTTAAGAGCATTGCAAAAATAGTTAGCATAGCTGCCTCCATGTCAGCTCATGCATAAGGTATTTGGCAGAAAGCAAGGCAATGACCCTATTTGCTAAGAGTATTTATTGATTGTTTTATAATAGCTACCTTGATAGGTTTGGGAGTTGTTCATTAACGTATTTTTTTATCTCCCTGATATCTGGTGATATTTAACATCTTTCTACACATTTGGCCAGTTCATATTCTTTCTAGGAGTGTCTCTGCATTATATATTGTACTGCCACAGACCCAGAGCAACAGTGGTAGACTGAAATCTTGAAACTTTGAGCGAAAATAACCTTTTCAATTATTAAGATTATTACCTCAGATAATTCCCCCACATCAGAGGCACCTCACCAAGTTGAAGAATTCTTTTATTTTTGTCTTGCTTTGTTTTAGTAGTTCTTGCTGAGCATTTTAAAATTCAAAGTGATCTCACTGAGGCTCTAGAATAGACAGTGAAGAATCATACGCCTCTCCCCCACTCATTATTTCAAGGGGTATACATATACCTCACATATGCATAATTAATAGCAGACTTTGTTCACTTGCTTATTTAGCCAGTGTTTAGTAAGCACCCTATGGTTGAATCACAAAGCTGCTGTAATCTTTAAGCATTATTCCAGCCCTAGAACACTTGTCATTTGTTAGGGATGACCACCTCACTTGACTACCTCTTCATATTACCTGTTGGTATGACCATGACCTTATTTCATTTACGCATCATATTTCTGTGAATATTCTATGAATCAACATGAACTCCATCCATCCATCCCTCTTGTGTAAGTCCGAAGCTTTTAAACTATAGACAGGAACGGGCTACTGGAAAGGTTTTGTCACCCATGTTGGGGTCTTGATACTGTGCCTCACATCTTCTGTCAGATTTCCTCTGCTGGAAAAACTAGTGATGTGGCAATTGCCTGGGATGGCTTCTGATCCATCACCCTTACTGTACAAACCAGAGGTGCTTAGTCTCCACTGATGGTAGGATGCCTTGGAAGAAGTTGATTTCATGTAGGCTTGCAGTTTCTTCCATGGAGACTGATAGCTGTCCTGGGTAGAAGCAGGCTAGAAAGCTGTTATGTTGGATCCCCTAACAAAGCAAAAAGGCTTTCAGTTCTCAATGTAGTATTTTTTTTCTTTTGAAATAGTTATTCTGGTGTGTTCCTTAACATTAAAGTAAATACTTACTGAGTTTGCAATTAGCAGTTATTAAATAGGAAAACTAGAGACCAACAATTAAATACAATTTAGAAAAATTAATATATTCATGGTACATTTAATATAACTTCATAGTTAATTTTATACTATAGCCATCAAACATCATTGTGGTTTTCTTTATACACACTGCTTTAATGAGAAACTTCTTACAGCCTACTTGGCAGCTTGTCCATTTTAAAATGCCAGATATTATTTGCTGAGGCAATTTAATTCCTATGTGTGACATTTTTCTTTCCAAATAAAGAATACGGATATGAATGTAACCTAAAATCACAATTTTAAATAATGTTTTACTCAAAAATCTCACTCAGGAAAATTCTTCTTCCACTGTGCTTGGTTCCATACTTTAATGTCAGTTAAGGTTCCATGCTTTAAGAACAGTGAGTCATTCACTAAAATGTGCTCATTGTGAGCTGACTACATGTTGTAGTGATAAAGGCTGTTGATATCTGACAGTTGTTGTTTGCAGGAATTTCCTTGATCAGTGGTAAGCAACAATGTGAACTTACTACTTTTTTTAATGCTTATATATTAGGAATGAAAATAAGGGATAATACAGAGGAAATTACTAGCTTCAACTTGATATATAAAGAAAAGCTTCATATGGTGACATAGTCCCACCTGTATGGAGAGGCCATTTACCTCTTTTGTGCTAAAATAAATAAATAAATAAAAGTTAAAAATAAAATATTTTATAGTCAGTCCTGGAACTCATTCAGTATATGAGGCTGGCCTTGAACTCACAGAGATCTGCCTGCCTCTGCCTCCCAAGTGCTGTGATTAAAGACATGTACTACCACCACTACCACCTGGCCCCCCAGAATCATTTCTATAAGAAAAGAATAAGCAAATAATACAGAAAAAATAGAAATATTGTTATGTATTAAATTCTTTGTAAGTAGTAATTTATGGCATACACATTTATTTCAAACTTACAACAATAAAATAGAACATATGCATGCAAACATCTTCCTGTGATGAAATGTAGAGAATTATCATCAGTAGCTTATTGAAAGATTCAAATATGATATGTCAGAATCCCAGAAGCCTCTGGTCTTAGGCTCAAGCTCAATGTAAAACCTTAGGGGTGGTGGACTGTTTATGAATGTTTTGTTTAGATTTTTGTTTTTGATTTCAAAGAAAGGATTGTTAAAAATAAGATTTTGTAATGAATTTTTACTGTTAAGTAGTCTTACCTATTTGTTAAGAGCTCTACATCAGAGGAAGGAAACTAAGCGGTTACAACACAAGCTACATCCCTCCAGTAACCCTGCTATCTAATCTTTGTGGAAGTTTCCTGACCAATGGTCACCTTGATGCTTCAGATGAGTCACATATTTGATTCATCCATAGATGGGCACAAATCTTCTGTCTTAGAAAGGAAGGTACTCTCCCAACTGAAGTTCCCCAGACGTTTTCCTTGGAAGAAATCACTTTTACAGACCCTGAAGAGTTTTAGCTAGATATGGTGGGCACAACTGCCAATCCAGAACTTAGAAGGATGAGGCAGGAGAACATTAGGTTCTAGTCCAAACTGGAATATATAGCAAGATCCTGCCTCAATAAACCATCACAAATGACAATTGGTGAAAATTAAAAGATGAAGCTTTGGAGAGGATGCTGTTGGAAAGGTGTACCAGGCAAAATTCTCATGAAGAGGGGTCGGTAAAAGTATAGCAGATGACATGAACAACCTAGGAAGGTTGTGTGTGTAAGGTTAGGAAACACAGAGGGTAATACATGAAAAATAGCTTGGAGGTTCAGAGCAATGTGATTTACTGAATGAGATGTGCAAGGGAGAGTAACTCACATTTTCTGAGCATGAGAATAATATCATAACTGCGCTTAAGGTATTCATTTGTCACAGGTACACAAAATGAATTGAAACAAAGAGATAATGAAAAGACATTGACATTCAGTATGTGAATGAAAAACTATTCCAGGCAGGGGTAATGTGGTTAGCATTAGGATGACAGATAGGAAAGAGGAGATGGCCACATGTATTTCTATAATTACTCTAAGAGTGCAGAGAGAATTCAGGAAAGAATAAACACTGGTATGAGCTGTCAATGAGAGTGAGAACTCTGGAAAATGATAACCTGTCAGCACCATGTCAGAAATGAAGACAGATGTGGCTGAGCAGAGGCCATGGAATTTGGTTAGCTAGTTATTCTCTGAGATAAATGGTAGATCTGAGATTGTTACTTAAGTAGATGGAGCATTGAAAGGAAAAAGAAAGAACACTGGACTTGTGAAGGGGCCTGAGCCAATCTAAGAACTTGAAACAATTTTCAGAATTATTTTATCAATAGTCACCATCATTAACATGCCCACTTTACAGGTGAATAGATTAAAGTCCAACATGTTGAGTTTCTCCCAGGCTTTCATAGTTAATACCAGTGATTGAACCTACATAGCTTTACATTGAAGCTATGTGCTTGCCTAATCACAAACCTGTAACACGTGGCAAACAAGGAAATAAATGAAAAATATGGTAAATGAAAGAAATTGTTCTTTATTTCCTGTTATTATAAAAAGCTTGGTGCTTTTTAGAAAGGTTAAATGATGACTTCCAGAATAAAATCCTGTGGCTAAGGGGCAGGGTGGGTGTGGGAGCTTGATTAATCACATTCTAACAACTACCCATCAAAACAAACCATGATGAGGTTTTGATAGCCTCTTATAGAAAGAGAGGTGGTCTGTCCAGTGGGCTGCTTCCATTTGTGGGAAAGATGGCCAGATGCTCTGGCTATCTGCAGTCATCCTGCCCTGGTCCCCAGCTTTCTGTCCACAGGCTTGATGGCTCTGAGAGAAACAGTTCTTCCATATTGTTATGTGAGTCTTTCCCATAGTCCACAGGAGTTCCAGGGCTTCTAATAATTTTTGTCAACACAAATTTACCTCTGTTAAAGCACCTTTTACTCTCCCTGGCAGTTTCTGTAACAGGAACATTGACTATGCTGATTAGTTCCACCTTTCAATTTCTCACAGGCATCAAAGACATGTAAAGAGTTTTAATGAGTTATTTGTGGACATGACTGAAGGGCCGTGTCTTGGATGTTAATTGATGTAGAAAAACCCAACCTGTAAGGCTACATTCCTTTCCGTGTACTTGTCTATGGATACAATGCTTTAAGTTTCTGCCTTTATATAAGCCCAAACCTCTCCACAATAATGGATGGCATCCTGATATTGTAAACAAACAAACAAACAAACAAACAGAAAAAATATTTCCCCTCAGTTGTACTTTGTCAGTATTTTATTGCAGGAATAGAAATAAAACAGAGATACTAATCTATCTCAAAAAAGGCTGAACAAGTTTGGTAACACTGGAATTTCAAAAAATTCCACAAAAACCTTTTTCTAAAACCTCTCCAAAAACGACAGAATGCATACCCAAGCTTGGATTGAAACACATGTTTCAGTAGTCAGTTTGTCAAGTAAGTATAGAAAAATGCCATTGGACCACAGATAAAGTTTAAGATTTTTGTTTTAGGGTATTGTTGTTCTTTTATGCAGTTACCAGAATCAAATATTTTTTTTTCCTTTTGAAAAAAAAATTAAATTTGAAACAAGCTTGTTTTACATATCAATCCCAGTGCCCTCTCCCTCCCTTCCTCCCCTGCCCCTCCCAACACCCTATCCCATCCCCTCTCTGCTCCCCAGGGAGGGTGAGGCCAACCATGGGGGATCTTCAAAGTCTGTCATATCATTTGGAGCAGGGTCTAGGCCCTCCCCCATGTGTCTAGGCTAATTGAGCATCCCTCTATGTGGAACGGGTTCCCAAAGTCCATTCATACACTACAAATAAATACTGATCCACTACCAGAGGTCCCATAGATTGCCCAGGCATCCTAACTAACACCCGCTTTCAGGGGGTCTAGTTTCCCTGCTAACAGTCTGGTATCCATGAGCTCCCCCTTGTTCAGGTCAACTGTTTCTGTGGATTTCTCCAACCTGGTCTTGACCCCTTTGCTCATCACTCCCCCCTCTCTGCAACTGAATTCCAGGAGTTCTGCTCAAGGTTTAGCTGTGAGTGTCTGCTTCTGCTTTCATCAGCTACTGGATGAAGGCTCTAGGATGGTATTTAAGGTAGTCATCAATCTCATTATCAGGGAAAGGCATTTAAGGTAGCCTCTCTACTATTGCTTAGGTTGTTAGTTGGGAGTCATCCTTGTAGATCTCTGGACATTTATTTCCCTAGTTCCAGATTTCTCTTTAAACCTATAATAGCTCCATCCATTGTGATATCCCTTTCCTTGCTCTATTTTTCCCCTAACTCAATCTTTCTGCTTCCTTATGCCTACCTCTCCCCTCCTCTTTTCCCCTTCTCTTTCTCCTGACTTCCTTTTCTCTCCCCTATGCTCCCAATTTGCTCAGGAGATCTTGTCCCTTTCCTCTTCTCTGGGGGAATATGTATGTCTCTCTTAGAGTCTTCCATGTTTCCTGGCTTCTCTAGTGGTGTGGATTATAGGCTGGTAATCCTTTACTCTATGTCTAAAATCCATATATGAGTGAATACATACCATGTTTGTCTTTTTCTGACTGGGTTACCTCACTCGGGATGGTTTCTTCTAATTCCATCCATTTGTCTGCAAATTTCAAGATTCCATTAGTTTTTGTTTGTTTTGCTTTGCTTTTGTTGTTGTTGTTTTCCCACTGAGTAGTATTCCATTGTGTAAATGTACCACATTTGTTTTATCCATTCTTCAGTTGAGGGGCATCTAGGTTCTGGCTATTACAAATAATGCTGCTATGAACATAGTTGAAAAGATGTTCTTGTTGTATGAATGTGCATCCTTTGAGTGTATGCCTATGAGTGGAATGGCTGGATCTGGTGGTGTAAACTGATTGCTATTTTCCTGAGGAACCACCATACTGATTTCCAAAGTGGCTGTATGAGTTTGCACTCCCACCAACAGTGGAGGAGTGTGCCCCTTTCTCAACAACCTCTCCAGCATAAGATATTTGGTGTTTTTTATTTTAGCCATTCTGACAGAAGTAAGATGGTATCTCAGATTTGTTTTGATTTGCATTTCCCTGATGGCTAAGGATGTTGAACACTTTCTTAAGTGTCTTTCGGCCATTTTAGATTCCTCTATTGAGAATTCTCTATTTAGTTCTGTATCCCATTTTTAAATTGGATTATTTGGTGTTTTGATAACTAGCTTCTTGAGTTCTTTGTATATTTTGGAAATCAACCCCCCTCTGTCAGATGTGGGGTTGATTAATATCTTTTCCCATTCTGTGAACTACAGTCTTGTTGACTGTGTCCTTTGACTTACAGAAGCTTCTTCAACACTAAGAGACCACGGATGCCAGGGCGGACTACTGTACCCAGCAAAGCTTTCAATCCCTGTATATGGAGAAACCAGATTTAAATAATGCATATCCACTAATCCAGCCCTACAGAAAGTTCTGGAAGAAAAACACCAATCCAATGAAGTTAACTACACCCACAAAAACATAGGCAATAGATAATCCCATTTTACCAACAGCCAAAAGAAAAATAAGAGGGGAGGGGGGGATCCACACACAATACCACAAACAACAACAAATCAAAAACCAAAAAGAATTAACAATCAGTGTTCATTAATATCCCTCAATATTATTGGTCTTAATTTGCCTATAAAACGACATAGGCTAAAAGAATGGATAAGAAGACTGAATCTGTCCTTCTGCTGAATATAAGAAACTTCAAAGACAGATGTTACCTCAGAGTTAAGGGTTAGGAAAAGATTTTCCAATCAAATGGACCCAAAAATTAAGTGGGCATAGCAATCCTAATGTCTAACAAATTAGACTTCAAACTAAAATCAATCAAAAGAGATGAAGAAGGTCATTTCATATTCATCACAAGAGAAATCCATCAAGATGAAGTCAGAATTCTGAATATCTATGCCCCAAATACAAAGGCATCCACATTTGTAAAAGAAACATTACTAAAGCTCAAATCACACATAAAACTTCATACACTTATAGTGGGAGACTTCACCACTAGACAGGACCACCAGACAGAAACTTTACAAAGAAACAAAGGAACTAACAAAAGTTATAACCCAGTTTGTTTTAACAGACATCTATAGAACATTCCATACCAACACAAAAGAATGTACTTTCTTCTCAGCACCACATGGAACCTTCTCTAAAATCGACCACATACTGAGCAATATAGCAAACCTCAATAGGTACAAAACAATTAGAATAACCCCCTGTATCTTATCTAATAGTTTTATGCTGTGTTGGACATCTATGATGATTCCTTCTACAAAAATAAAATAAAATAAACAAAAAAGCCCCTAGGTTCCTCAAGGACACAATAGGAAGGAGTGGATGTGCCAGGCACTCTCCAGAAGGGGCAGAGCATGCTGTGTGGGTTACTATAAAGATGTTGCTGTTCACAGTTCTATCTGGAGGCTCAGTGCCTATATATGATCACCCTATCTCTGTGGCTTAGTCCTAAGGTGACATGGAGTGCTATGTGGTGAAAGAAAAGGAGAAAGGAAGAAAGAATGAATGATCGAATGAAAGACAGAGAAAAAGAAAAACAGACATGATTATCACAGTCAACATTCACCCATTTATATGTAAATAACATGAATAATTAGGAGGAACTCCAATCAGATATTTTGGGTTCTCTCTCTCTCTCTCTCTCTCTCTCTCTCTCTCTCTCTCTCTCTCTCTACTAAGTAGGCTGCACTGGCTGATGATCTTCCTTGAACTTGGATTACAAGCCTAGGTGGCCATGATCAGCTCCTTTCATGGGCTCTGGGGTCAAACTTAGGTGCACATGCTTGCAAGAAAAGCACTTTACTTACCAAGTTATGACTCTAGCCATGGTCCCACTTCTCTGACACATGGAGAATATTTCCATCTGCAAGTCCACAGAGACAAATATTCACACTTCAGTCTCTGCTTTCTATTTTTACTCCAGTTGAATTGTCATCTAATAAAGCAGTCTTGTGCTTTTCAAATTTGGAATTAAATGGTTTCCTTTGCATTTTAACATATAGTACATCTTTATAACTATTTATAACTGTGAGTTTCTTTCTTTGCTACATTTACTCATAGGTATATATGTACTTGCCTTTGGTAAAGATGGCTGAAATCTGTAACAGATCTTTCTTTGAACTGCCAGATCCCAAATAAGGACATGGAGACTTCTTATTAATTATGAAAACTTGATCTTAGCTTATACTTGTTCCCAACTAGCTCTTAAAACTTGAATTAACCTATTTCTATTAATCTGCATCCTGCCAGCTGACCTGTTATCTCTCCTCAGTAAAGTACATCTGACTTCCTCCTGATCTGGCTGGCAAACCCCCTCCTCTTGGATTTTTCTACTGAGTTCCTCCTTCTTCCCAGAAATTCCACCTATCCTCTCCTGCCTAGCTTTTGACCATTAAGCTCTTTATTAAACCAATTAGATGGTACCTTAGACAGGTGAAGTACAACAGAGACATTTTCACACAGTATGATCAAATATCCCACAACAGAAATCTATTCTCTTTTGTTCATCTTTACTTTTACACTATAGCATGGTTTTCTTGAAAGAGATTTATTTTTGTGTTGATTTATCTCTGCCTCTCGTGCAGTTCCTGAAGGCTTTGCTTTCGGAATTGTGATAATATGACATTTAAGAATATAAGATGACTATGTTTTTATTATGGATTTGAAAATTATAATTATGAAGTTGCTGTGTGTGTCATTTCATTTATTTCACACTTCTAAAAAATAAAAGCTTAAAAGTAAATACCCTCTTTGTCTGATGGAAATTATGATATTTTTACTATAGACAGTAAAAATTCCTCACCCACCAATCAGTTAGAAAAGTAGCCTTGTCAGGGTCATAAATTACTTGTTTGTTCATTTTGTCATTCATATGTGAATAATTTGAGGATTAAAATTCATTTTGTGAGCCTTAATTCCCAACATTTAATCCCTTCGAAAATAGATATTTCTTGAAGCATTTTCCTCCATTTAATCAACTTGATAGATTCAAGCATTTTACTTGGGCTTTTATTCCAGAAAACTATTATTTTTCATCTTATACTTAAGAACCTCATAATGGATTTCTTATAGTTTTGCTGAGTGTTTTTCTCAGTCTCATTGGGAATTAAAAAAGATTAACTTTATCATCCTTAATGGTGCCTTAACAGTTCATAATGGTCTTGATTAAACTCCAGGAAAGGACAGTGCTGTGGTGGTAAGAGACACTGACCTGATTGGCCTTTTCCATGACCAATGTTAGCGAAGTCACTCAGGTCAAATTTCTCCTCTGTGTACGCATCTTAATGATTCCACAGTCAGACACATGCACTTCGCAATCAGGTTAAAAGTGTTTGGGGCTGTTGTTATAGCTTGTATTTGATGAACAATTCTTACCACTGAAGAGCATATTTTTACAAAGACAGCAACTTCAGCGTCTGCTTCAATCCTAATGGCGAATGAATGCGTATAAAGAAATGTGTGATAAAATTGAGAAAACTTATACTTCCTATTTTCTTTTAAATGCATTTGTAAATTATTAGGTCAATTGTTTTACATATCTATGAAGTAGTTTATATTACGTTCTTAATGCTCATTGTTTCATAGCAATTCTCCTACTCAACTTAAAGTCGTAGTAATTTCAAACTCTCAGAGATGAGCTTTTGCAGTGATGAGCTCTTTCCAGGGTGTTTCCTTCCAGCTTGTACCTCTTCCTCCAGTGTGTGAACATGCAATCACCCCTGTAAAACTGCACTCCCAGTCTTAGGCTGCTCTCTGGTAAGTCATTCCAGAATCTATCCATCGGATTCTTGTGTGTCAATCCTACCTCTGGTTCTTCTGATAGCATATCACTTCACTCACATTATCTGTTTCCATATCATCTTGACCTACTGGCTTGTTCTTCTTGCTGGTCCTTGATAGTCTGTGACCAATTATTTTCAACACTTCTCCTCTTCACCCATGATTGCTATCACAGTAAAAATCACTATGAAGATCAGCTGTGAAGTGTATAGAATCATCCTTCCTGTCACAATTACTCAGGTAAGTGTGGCATTTTCAAAACCACAATGTGGAAAAATAATGGTTTCAACAGGGCTGTGCATTACATTATTGCTGAAAGCCTCCTTCTGTTTCTTAACACTCACACTGGATGTTCAGTTGGACCCAGCTTCCATATATAGCAGCTACCCTGATACACCCTTGTCTTTTCAACATCTGATTTTCAATAGCTGAAACTCCTAATTAATGGCTATTATCATTGCATGCCATGGTTCTCTCCTCTTGAATATAAGCAGGCCACAGACTTGCCCTCTCATATCCTCCCGGCCTTCCTGACTGTTTCTGTCTGACATAAATATTTCACATATATATAATCTCACACAGAGACACTTAGATTGAGATAGGTAAGCTGCTTGGGGGACACTAAATATTGTTTTCCATAGGAAAATGATGAATGCAATTTTTTAAATTAAAAAGTACAGTATTCTAACTCGTTATCATTTTAGGCTTCAATCTCTTTTTGCTTACCAAACATGAACTTTATAAAAGGCGGAATGATGTCTTTTTATATGACTTTCAAAAACATAAGAACAAGACTTATTAAATATATTTTAAATAAGGTGAAAAATCATGCTGAGCCTTTTATCATGTTTTATCCCCCATGAGGTTCTAGAGTAATGCTGATTATGTGAGATAAATCTTTAAATTGATCAGCTTCCACAAGACCTACTGTCAATCAGTGTCTGAATACAAATACCCTCCTCCCCCACCAGGTTCCTCTCTGTGCTACTCATAGTCTCATAGAACCTAAAGGAAAATTAGAAACAGCAGAGTCCGGTCGGTTCACAGGCGTTTGGGAAATTTCCGAGCTGTTAGGAGTTACAATATCCCAATTCGATTCTAACTCATAGGAAAAGATGTCATCACATATCTTGGATTTCAGATTTCAGAATTAGAGTTTCTTCACAGCACTCCTCTTATTCTTTTTCTTCCTATTATGTCCACCATAGATGCAGAGGAAATACCAAGGTCTGTCTGGTCCTGTCATCTAGCTGTCAATTTCTGATACTCTCGTATGAAGTCCAGCCATGTGCTGGAGGACAGCATGTGATGTTATGTGGCGTGTGTGTGTGGGGGGGGTTACATATATGAAGCAGGAGGTATATGATGTGCTTATCTTTGTATGCATGTGGAAGCCAGAGGTTGATACTGGCTGTTTTCCTTATTTGTTCTCCACCTTAGATCTATGTTCTCACTGAACTTGGAGCTCACTGATTTGTCTAGGCTGACTGTTTAACAAGGACAAGGGATCCTCCTCTGGCCACCACACCAGATCAGGGATCCTCATTGTTGCTTTGCTTTTGTTGTTGCTGTTTGATTTTAATATGACTCCAGTGGATTAGACTCAGGTACTCACAGTTGTGAATATAGAATGCTACCGACTGTGCTATCTCCCTAATCCCCATCCACATCCTTTATGTTTCAAATATAAATTTAAATGCCTGAGTTTTTCCTCAAGTAACTGTAAAATATTATAGGTAAGTAACAGAAGCCATTGTAATGACATGTTCATTACACACTGGCATTGAGAATACCATTTTGGTTATAAGCATAAAATCATTTCCTGCTTTTCTGTCAAGAGAAAGGACTAAAGCTCAGAATGAGGTGAAAAGCTGCTGAATGTTACACAGAACTAATATTTCTTTTTTTTTTTTTTAGGAGAGTGTACCACTCTGTTATTTAGAACAGAGTTAAGACTATAAATTTACATGTGAACTTAAGAATTTGTATTTAAAGAGATGCAAATAATTTCTCCTGTAGAAAAGCAAATTCAAATTCAAGGATATTAGGATATAACTGTTTTTTTAAATCCATCTGATCTTTTTTTTTTTTTTTTTTTTTTTTTGCTTAAAAGTTTTTTTTGAGGCAGGATCTCATTTAACAGTTCAGTTTGACTTATAATTCAAAAACCTCCTGCCTTTGTCTCCCAAGTGCTTAAAAGCCTGCACCTCAATGCTGGGCCCAAGTACTGAATCACAAGATGTGCTATAACTGATTTACTTCCTAAGGGCCTTCAGACCATTCCTCATAGGTAAACTTCATACATTGTTCCTATGAGGTTCAGCATTGGGCATCTTGTGGGGATCTTTCTTATTTTTTTTTTTTTTTACATTTTTTTCCATCCTCGTGTTTTTTTTATATATATATATTTTTATTTAATTTTATATAACAAAGTCCAATTAAATGAAAAGAAACATTTATACACAATATTTGGGAATTTGGGCGTCGTTCTTTCCAAACTACTTCCTGCTGGTAAGGGGCGCTGTCTTGGGGGATTCGAAGAAGATTCAGATATCCTAGCTGTAGTCTGTAGGGCTGTTTTGTCCAGGTGTTTGGAATGTAGGATCAGCTTGAACTCTGTTTCAGGCGGTCTGGCGTGATCAAACCACATTAGTCTGGAAGGAATCCACATCTTTTCATTTTCTGTGGAAACAAAAATAGAAATCCTTTTCCCCAGTAACTTGTTCTTCAACTTAAATTTTGGAGTCAAAGCGTTTTTTTTTTTTTTTTTTTAATTTATTATTTTACATCTTGAAATTCGAAGGCAAGTGGATGGCACTTGAAGAAACCATCCTGAATGAGGTAACCCAGTCACAAAAAGAGAAACACAGTATGTACTCACTCATATATGGATTTTAGAACTAGATCAAATGATCACCAGCCTATAATTCACATCACCAGAGGAACTAGGATACAAGTTGTATTCTAAGAGATTCATATAAAGTCCCTCACAGAACTGGGAAGGGACAAGTCCCCCAGAGCTCAGGTAAAGTGGGGGAGGACAGCGAATGGAGAGAGAAGTAGGAGAAAATGAGGGGGAGGAGAGGAAGGCATGTGCGACCAGGAGGATTGAGCCTGGTTAGGAATGGAAAATAGGAAAGAGAGAGAGAGAGAGAGAGAGAGAGAGAGAGAGAGAGAGAGAGAGAGAGAGAGAGAGAGAGACAGAGACAGAGAGAGAACATAAAAGAGGGAGCCAATATTGGTTTGAAGATAAAGTTGAACACAAAGAAAGGTCGAGGGAACTACAAGACTGCTCCCAACTAACAATCTCAGCTTCCGTGGAAAGGCTATCATAAATGCCCTTCCCGGAGAGTGAGATCAACAACTAACTTCTCCATGGAGCCCCCAACTAATGCCTGTTGAAAATAGGAGCAAACACCCATACATAAACACTGAGTCGAACTAGAACCCAGAAGCAGATGGAGAGGACAAGACCATGCGGTAGAAGTACATAGAGACAGCTTACCTGAACAAGGAGGAGCTAAGGGCCACTAGACTGATAGCTAGGAAGCCAACATGGGACTGACTCGGACCCCCCTGAATATGGGTCTCAGCCAGAAGGTCTGAGCAGTCTAAGAGACCTCAGACAGTGGAGCCAGGATGTATCCCTGGTGCACAAAAGGACTTTGCAAACATATCCCCCATTGAGGGATAACTGCCTTATTCTAGAGATAGGAGAGAAGCCCTAGTCCCTACTTCACAGGACCTGTCAGATCTACATGACCCCAACTGGATGGCATTCCCCTACATATGGTATTGTGGTGGGGGGTTGGGAGAGGAGGGTGTTTAGAGTGCATGTGAGAGGGCAGAGAGGGTAAAAGGGAGGGAAGGAGGGAGGGAGGGCTGGAGGGGAGGGAGGGAGGGAGGGAGGGAGAGGGAACTGGGATCGACTTGTGGGGATCTTTCTTTGTGAACATAAAGTTTGCTTGGATTCCAGACCTCTTTGCAACTGACATTAAGTCTCTATGGAAAATTCCTCTGCAAACTTAGATATTTAATTCTCTGCAGTTGATGTAACTGAGTTCTTCAAAATGAAGGAAGAAACCCACCCCCACCTGTGAACTGTGGGTACTCTTTATCCCAGTGTGGAAACTGATCTAAGTTGGTCTCCCTCACAGAGATTCTGTCTAATAGAACAGATGTGAGTAGTGGGTTGACATGCCCTGGGAAGGTTCAAATGGAATAGTGATTAATGTGGTCTCCTGGCTGCCTCTTACCATCATCGTCCTGCTGATTTTATTTGCGTATGCTATTTTTGAATACTGTTATGTTAACATTTCTTTCCTAAGCAGATGTTTTGATTTTATATTCTGGATTCTGTATTAGCTCCCTCTGCACAAACACTTTGCTGTCACGGTTGCCCAATTAACTCAGGTGCCAACTGAAACTCAAAATATCATAACATGGTTGCTAGGTTCTATTTTGTGAATAGAAAGGATTCAATAGAAAACAAACCAAAGTCACTTAAGGAAAGAAATAGCAGGTGAATACAAGTGACTGGTCGAAGTAGTTTTAGAACTAAGCAGATATATTTATTACTACTTCTAAGATTTTAAAAAAAAGTTTGACTATAAATAAAAGTGTCTACATCGTCATTGGTATGGTCCCCATGGGTCAGACATGATGTTATAGGCACAGTGCACCCACGGCAACGACTTCAAAGAGCCCAGAGGGTTTGAGAAATGCTATAGTGGCTGTATTGGTAAGTCCTAAAAACAAATTCTCAATGTGCTTTACAGAACTCCAGGGCAATTATTTACATAAAATATAAATAAATCACTTTCCAGTGTATCTATATGATGCATTCCATTTATATCTTTTCGTCATGAAGGAGAGGCAGTTAATTTGTTTTTCCAGAATACACTTGAAGTATTGTCTAAATATTGTGTGTTTAAAAACAAGCCCATATGATGGTATCCAAAGCTTATTCAGGAAATCTGACTTTAGCAAATTCAGTCATCTCTCCAAGGGAACGTGACAGGCATCTCAGCATCTGCTTAGTGGCAGCGAACTCCCTGGGTTCCCAGCCTGCGTCTGTCTTAATTTCCTGTCCTCCTTTTTGTTAGCTTATTTAACCTGCAATTTTATAATTAAAGAACAATGCTTTCTGATTCTTGCAAACTGTCTCACTCAATCTCGTTCAGCTCACCAGGGTCTTTAGCCCCAGCAGACTCAAAACACGTTGTAGTAACACATCTGTGTCATGATGTTCTGAGATGCTACATCATGCAGATTTGCAAATGGAAAACCTGGGAGAAAGCGGGGGCAAGATGTGTGTGCTTAGACCAAATGACTTGTGTTTGATTCCTTGCGTTAAATAACCAACCCTCCAAAAGACAATACCATGATGTTGCATTCCAGTTGAACCTTTGGCCATGCCAGGCCTGGTACAGATTGTAGCTATGTTCATTCCCCATAATTTAGAAGACTGGATGCCAGAACAGGGCCCATGGTAAGGTTGTAATGGGATCCTGTGTTTAACTCTTATTCCTTACATTTTGACAGCTAGATGTAATTATTATAAAACACTTTTTTTTTTCCGATTTCAAGAGTTTCATGAAAAACTCAAGTTCACTTATAGATGCCAGTAGCATCACCCCTGTGTCTTTTCTTTTGAAATTATATTTTTCTCCTTAAAGTCTTCCTCTTCATAGTAATCATAAAATACTCGTTGATATATTATTCAGAATCCTTTTAGATGTGAACAATACAAGTGTAAGGAAGATCAAGTAAAAAAGTAAAAAAGAAATATATAGGTTCTGTTGGATGGCAACTTTTCCCATTTAAGCTCCTTATACCCTTTTTCCTTGCCAAAAAGTGTCTTTGAATGTCCAGTCAAGCAGGATATCCTTCTGTTGGCGCATATAAGTCTAAGTCAAACTTTGATTGTATGGTTTGAATGAAAGTGTTCCCTCATGTGTCTCCTCAGTTGGTAATGCTATTTTGAGAGGCTGTCAAATTTTGGAGACGTGAGACCTGCCTGGAAGCTGTTGGTAGTAGTGGTGAGAGCCTTGGAGGATATAACCTGGCACCACTTGTGGCCCATTTTGCTTGCTTGTTTGTTGGTTTCCTGGTCCCTGGAGATGCAAAGAAATTTCACCACAAATTTCCACCAATGTGGACAGAAATTAACCGCACTCTTTAAACCATGGGCAAAAATAAGCCTCTCCTCCTTTAAATTGCCCTGAGAAGTCTTCTCTCCCATCAGTAAGAAGAGAAACTAATGTGTTATTCATCACTTCTTGGAACCACAGAGCATGGAGCTCTGTGTGCAGTAGCTACACTGTTCTCTGTTTATTGAGGATTGTATACTTTTCCTAGCCAGACTTTGGTCTTTGAACTGGTATGTAAAATTAGAACCAGTCCTACCATTGCCACTGGAACTAATAGCAAGGAAATCACATTCAAAGTAAATAATGTATTCACCAAGAAAGAGGGAGTACATAAAAGTGTCCATAGAAGCAACATATCTACATAAATCACAGTGAATCTCTTCATTTCACACACTCATATTTTGACTCATACATGCAATGATACTTATAAATAGTATAGTGCAGTGGCCTTGCCTATAATCAGAATAAATTGCTTTTCTTCATAAATAAATGACCAAAGGCTCAAGTTATTATAACATCATATCATCAGTTCATGATTACTGAATGATGAGGGTCACACTTACAAGAACCTTGATCCAGAGCCTCATGCTCAATGCATAACATAATCTACAAACACTGAAGAATAAATACCAATAAAATATACCTATTTGAATGATAGAGTTGTCCTTCTGTGTATATGTTTCTCTTATTGGTTGATGAATAAAACACTGATTGGCCAGGCAGGAAGATAGGGCTAGGAGATGAGGAGAATTCTGGGAAATATACACACGGAGGAGTCAGGATATGAGCCCGGGAAGAGAGGATGCATGAGGCATTACCCAGTAAGCCAAGACCATGTAGAAATACATAGATTGGTAGTTGTGGGTTAATAATTAAGACAGAGCTAGCCAATAAGAAGCCCAAGTCACCAGCCAACAGCTTCATAATTAACATACTGTCTGAGTGTTCATTTGGGGCTGGAAGTGGCATCAGGACAAGCTGGGACAAAAAAACTGCCATAACATTTGAAGAGCTAGGAAAATGTCTCTGTCAGTAAAATGCCTGCTGCATGAGCATGGGGACTTGGGCTGGATTCCCAGCACACAAATAAAAGGCTAGGTATGGAGGTATGTGTGAATCTGCAGCTCCAGCACTAGGGAGATGAAAACAGGGGGGATCCCTGGAGCTAAACACCCAGTCAGAGAGTCAAATTTATAAGCTTCAGGTTTAGTTAGAGGTTCTTGTCCAAAAAAGAAAAAAAAGGGAGAAAGGGAGAAAGAAAGAAGTTGAGAATGACTGGGGAAGATATCCAGATATTAATCTCTACACTGTACATGTTTGTCCATATGTGTACATGCACCATTATGCACACTTGCATACCCACAGAAACACACAAAAATATTTGAAAAGCAGAACACAGAAATAATAGTGAATAGTATACATGAACTCATCACTTAAATTGCCCAAGATACATTAATGAAAGTTTAGAAATCAGAAAATATTATCATCCTACTGGCAAAATGATGTTTTCTTTGTGTGTATGTGTGTGTGAGTATTCATGTGCATATAAATGTGTCTATTCTATATGTGCATCCACATGCATGCATCCAGGTGTTGTATGTACATGTATGTGTATATATACTTGTACATGTATATTTGTATTGTGTATGTATATGTGCCTCTGTGTGTGTGTGCCTCTCTGTGTGTGTATTCATGTGCATATACATGCAACTATTCTATATGTGCATTCACATGCATGCCTCCATGTGCTGTATGTACATGTATGTGTATATATTTGTACATGTATATTTGTATTGTGTATGTTTATGTGCCTCTGTGTGTGTGTGTTTGTGTGTGTGTGTGTGTGTGTGTGTGTATGTGTGATATACTGCTGATGATATAACCTCAGGACTCACACATGCTAGGAAAGTACTCTCCCAGTACACCACATCCCCAGCACTATGACTCTATGTTTAAAGGAAACAACTGCACATTTACCTTACAACTTTAAGTAGAGACGAGGATGTATAAATAATCCTGTGCCAATGCCTTGTTTTGAATTGATCTTCTCACTGAGAAAAGCTGGAGTACTTGGGAAAGTATTTTTAAATGAAATACATTGCCACCATCCAGAGAACCAGCAAGACGGTCTTATGAGATTAATGTTTTGAAAGAAAAGGAAAACTTGAGAGGTTGTGTAGTGAAGAGAAACAGAACCTTCACCAATCTCATACCCCAGGGGAAAGCACTGCTAAGAATTCTTTTTCCAGGATTAAAATAGGGAGGGTGAATAATTACATCTACTGCAAATGACACATACCTTGGTATCAGGCAGCTATGCTCACATTGCTTTGGTTTGAACTTTTATATCCTGGAATGATAAATGGCTAATCATGGTTCACTTTCTGAAAGACAAATAGAACACTGAAGCTTTATAGTCTGTCTATTTAGAAGATATGTACATGTGGTCTGGAAAGTCTCTCCTCTTTCAGTACTTTCTGGTAATGTCACCAAGGAGATGAGGGCACAAATATGAAATAGATTGTTGAGATGGTCTCCTGGATCAGGGTTCTCAGATGCACCAGACTGAGCATGTTAACTGCCTGTAGGTGCTTGACCTACACATTGTGTTTTGAGTATAAAATGGGCCCAATATGAGGCTAGATAGATACATCAACAATTAAGAGTATGTTCTGTTCCTTTTGCTATTGCAAAGAACCCTAGTTCTGCACCCAATTCCCATACCCCCTATCTCACAACTACCTGTGACGTTAGCTCCTGAAAAGTTGATGTCTCTAGCCTCTGTAGGCACCAGGACCCAAATGCACATGTTCACATGTACACACACACACACACACACACACACACACACACACACACACTTAAAGTAGTGGAAACAAATATTTTAAATGGTCCTAATCTTATAGATGTGTTAAGGAATGAAAAAATTAAAATGTAAAACTAATGAGTCTATATATCAATGCATGTTTTCTGATATTTATCCTCTCCTGTCCCTCTTCCTGTTTTCCCTGCTTACCCCACCAACTCTAATCCACAGCTTCTAGGCTTTTAAGCCAGATGTCATTTGAAGATAATCACTCTATTCCAGAAAGCTATGGATTTTTTTTTTCACCTCCAAGCAGCTTCCTTGGTTAGGCTTTTTTCCCCCTACCTGCCATTTAGTTCTGGCCATGAGTCATTTATGAAGAAGACACTTGATTTGATGTGGACAGAAACTGTCCATAGCTGAACTGATCTGGCTATGTTAAGACAACTGAAAGTATTTCTATGTATTGACCAACAGTTCCTATTTCCATCCCTTTTACTTTTTTCTACAACCCTCCCAGAGTGTCTCAGCTGTGTTCATGGTAGCAGAACTACTCTTGAGATGTTCTCATGACAACTTCTAGGGAAACTAATAACACAACACACAGAGAAAGCTCAAAGGGGATGTAGAGAGGATTAAACTGTGGGTAAGGCAAACAGAAGCTCAGGATTCTTCTGCAACAGCAAACAAAATCTTTTCTAAAAGAAGTGACAGCTCTGCCTGTTGATTCTGTACTAATATTGTGATGTTGCCCCTTGATTTTGAGATGTTATTTTTTCCAACTAACCCTGAGTGCCATCAAAGTCAAAATCATTTCTGTATTATGATGATTTGGGGTTTTTTTCCTGTTTGAGTCACAAAATTCTTTCTTTATAATTCAAAGTAATGACTGTCTCATTACTCTCAGTCTAGGGATTGTCAATGACATGAGAATCCAAATATACTCTTTCATATCTCAGAGCTTCATCTTGATTATGTCAAACTTTGGACATCTCTTGCTAATGAAGAGCTTGAGTTTTAAAATGCTTGGAAACTTATTACAGCTTCCTACCAGTTCTTGAATTTCAGGTTTATTTTCTTTTTCAGTTCCATAATACTTTACTTATTCATATTGATTAATGAATACTGAAGTAGGTTTATGCTAATGATGAAGTTAGCTGAGAATGAAGAACCTATCTGATTCCAAGGTTTTAAGGATTACTGCATACAGAGTTTGGGATATTGAACTTTTTTGACATTTATTATGACTACAGTATTAAATTGGTAAGTCTGATTTTTTAACACTAAGGATGCAAGCTTAAATTCACTATGCAGAATGGTGCATTTTATTTCACCAAATGCTATGGGTCACTTAAACATAATCATTTGCACAGAATGGTATGTACAACAATCTGAATTGTAACTTGTGTAACTTATTTATTGAACAAGAATGACAGACTTCATTTCTCTAGCCCATTGTTGAATCAAAGGCTTTAACAATTTACTAATATTTTGGTGAGTGTCTTTGTAAACAAATGAATCATTACAGCATAAAATTTATATATTGTTTACATGATATTTCTTACATTTCAAAATATTTTATTTATGTATATGTGTGTCTATGTGTGAGTATTCCATGTACATACAGGTATAGCAGAAGAGGGCATTGTACCCCTGAAAATAAAGTTGCTGGCGGTTCACCACTAATTTTAGGAACTAAACTAGTGTCCTCCAAAACTGTAGCAAGTGCTCATAACTGCTGAGCCCCGTCTCTAGTCTCTCATTCATATCTGTAACAGAAAAATTTCCTGTAATAAAATGAATATCAATGTTCTCAGTATACAAATAAAGCCACATAATGGTTTATTTACAATCGTATCTTCATTTGTTGTAAATAACCAAATCAAAATTAAGTTTGTTAACATGAATAATGCTCACCAGTAATCATCTACTTAATAGTTTGCTTCAAAATTTCTATCTTCTTCAGGGCCATTAATACTCCTTGAATCCATCAGAGGGAAAAAAGATTTATATTGACTTCTTTTTTTCTGTAATCATTATCTCACAATTACAATCTTTATTGTTCTTATAACATGATTTACATTTACTTCTATACACATTTCTTAGCATATTTAAAAACATTTTATAGATGTGTAAAGTGAATATATGTTCTATTCCACTGGGTTTTATTTTATATGAAAACAGCAATGTGTGTGATTATATACTTAGATTGTATCTATATTACATTTTTAAAGATTTATTTATTTAACTGTGCATGTGTACAAGTGAGTCTGTGTACATGTGTATGTGCAGGTATGCATGCTTCTGAGTACATGGAGACCAGAAGATGGTATAGGATCCTTCACAGCTACAGTTACAGACTTTATGAGATTTGTAGCCCCTTACATGGGTTAATATCTGATCTCTGGTCCTCATGATTATTTAGCAAGTGTTTTTAACCTTGAAGCCAAATCTCAATCACCCATTTCATTTTTAATTTAATATTTTACTTTATTTAGTGATAAATATTTTAATAGCATGACTATTAATGTCATATATTATTATAACTAATTTGCTAAATTAACTCCCCGTTGCTGGACGTTTTAGCATTGCTGAGATTTTCATATTAGCATATATATTGCCCTCAAAACCCTTATGTCACGACTTTGTTCTGTTATGCTCCTCTTTGGCCCTGGAGAACGTTACTATAGCTGGGCTCTGCTCCCACAAAAGTGTCACACAGCACAACAAACCTCACTCAAGAGATTATTTGGGAGGGAAGAGTCCAGGAGGGTAGCCACCTCTTAACAAGGTTGAGGGGTGGAGCTTTCCAGGGTGGTTTGGGATTGATGGGTTTTTGTGGCCCAGTTCTGTGGTAACCTGGTCCCGGGGTCAAGTTGGGCTCAGGTATTTTTTCTTAGTCCTTTTCACCCCACATACACCACCTCTCTGATTAATGTACTGAAGAGATTGGAGGTTAAAAAACATCATACATGTGTCTAGTAGCACACACTTGAATGCAAATGAATATATGTACTCATCTGTATATACACACCCCATGCTGGCACATGTACTAACCACTCCACCATCCCATCCTCACAGCTTATACATACCCTCAAACGCATTGTCACATACTCAAAAGCCAAACGCAGAGGTAATAAGAGTTTCTCTTATGCATATGCGTTCCTTGGGGGCTTGAGCAGACTGTAATATTTCCCTGCGGAAACCCTCTCCTGCTGGAGCAGAGCTATTGCATTTTGGAAAGTCTTTCCCTGGAGCAGAGCTGTAAACTTCTATGCTTATTGTGACTCTCTGGTATCCCTTAGCTCCTGACTGCCAAGACCCTTTTCCATCTAAGCTGAAATGATTACAGGGTGGAAATAAGTAATGAGCTACAATATATAGTTGCAGTGTATGGAGTGGATCCACGGGCTTATCTGAGATCAGAGCATTGATGCATACTCTTGTGTCTAATTTCAGGGAGCCTTGGACAAAGAACCCTTGTGTATGTAATCTCCATAGCTCAGGGGCAGTTCTCATTAATACCTTGTTTGTTAATCTGTCAGTCACCAATCCAACTTTCCTCCTAACCCTCTGTCCACTCAATGTGGACCAACCTACTACTGTCTTCAATGGAAAGATCTCTCCAAAGCCCACCAGGACAGTTTTGTAGTGGTTAATCTTAGTTGACATTTTGATCAGGCATTAGCTAACAGATCTGTATACATCTGTGAGGGATTTTCCTGATCTCTTTAATTTAAATGAGAAGACCCTCCTAAATTTGATAGCACCTTCCTGTGAAGCCCAGAAAAGAAGGAAGTCTGAGAGAAAAAAAAAAAAAAAAGCCTTTGCTTCTTATCTCCTTCTCCTTGTTTTCCTTTCTGATGTGCTGGCGAGTTCCTCTGCCTCGTTGGTACCTCTGCTGTGACTGCTGCTACTGCTGCTGCCACTGTCACTCTGATTCACTGGCATTAGAACCCAGCTTCTTCAGTCTTCCAGGATGGACTAACCACCATTGTCTCTCCAGGAATCCCCCAGGCCTTTATCCCCAGGCTGGAACTGCTGAGAAATCTAGTCTGCGGACTGATCAGCTTCCTGGTTTTCAGCCTGAAGTGGCTGCACTATCTAGGTAGCATCATATAAAGCAAACTAATAATTTCAGTTTTAAGTTTTAAAAAAAATCTTGTATCAGCTTCTACACACACATCAGTAATTATAGGACATGCAACCCTTTTTCTAAATGTAACCTATGATGGCCCCATCTTCATATTTTTCTTCTGATATCTACATTCCTCCTCTTGAACATCTAACCCATGCCCTCAGCTTCAGCTACTGATTTTTGGATGTCCCATACCCCTCATTTCAATAATAATACATCTGGAAGCTGGACAGTGGTGGTGCACGCCTTTAATCCCAACACTCTGGAGGCAAAGGCAGGTGGATCTCTGTGTTTGAGACCAGCCTGTATTGAGTTTTAATAAGGACCAGGAGAAACAGATAGGCCGAATAGATGTGTACTCAGGGAGAAATAAATTACAACACAGAGAGATGAACACCAGCGGGTTTCTGGTCCCAAGGATGCCTTCGGATGTTCTCCTGTCCCTGTGCTGTGAGCAAGAGGAGATCCCTGAGCTCCTTCCTCAGACTTAGTTCCCTCAGGTAACATCAGCCCCTGTCCCCACCCGCAATGGGGAGCTAGTTCCAGGACAGCCTCGAAAGCAACAGAGAGATGTCTTGCCTCACGAAACCAAAATAATAATAACAATAATAATAAAAATAATGGTTATTATACATCTAGAACAGGCATCATCTCTTCTATGCAAAGTTTACTATTCTAACATGAGACCCACCGTCATTAAAAGGAATGCTTTATTCCAAACTCTGAACTCCAGATTATAAAGCAGCCTTTCTCCACAAGAGAGATGTTCTTCTAAAGAAGAACTTTGACATCTGAAAGGATGGCAAGAGACACTCAGTGTTGGGAATCGATTTGTTTTCTGTCCTCTTATTTGGCCTTTGTTTCTCCTCAAAGAATATCTGTGCCTCTTAAATGCAATATAAATATCCAGCAGTCATTTAGATAGGCTAACTCCCTTTTTGTTCAAATTCCTTTAGCTTAGACTATAACTGAGTTTCGCATCAAGCATGAAGAAATTTTAGCAGTTTTACTATATAGTGAATTTCCAGAAATTCAAACACTATGCAAATTGCCCTTTTTTTCTCAAATTTGGGCAAATTTTTGCAGCATTGCAGAGAATTATGTCATCATTGGCAATGTAGTTCGATATCTGAGTTACTTATACTATCCCCATAAGTCTACAGTCATAGCTGCTCTAAGTTGTTGTATGAAATAACAGGGATTCTCTTCACTCATTCACTCATTCATCCATGGAAGAAGTATCACTTTCTCTCCCATTTCTGTTATAATTATTTTGAGAGTTTATGTATTGGGGTGAATATTGCTATACTTTATTTGTTCCTTTGATATTTAAAGGGTTATACCCATTTTCTTGATATCTAGATACTTCATTTCAAAATAAACAAAGGAAGAATGATATTCGTGGATAAAGGGAGTTTGGAGTCTGATAAAAATGAGAACTATTGACTTAGAGCAAATTCTTAATTCTCTTTTTTATAAAATATTGTTGAAGTTCATATATTTTATGTTCATGAGCATTCTTGTGTTTACCAACTTTACAGCTATCTATTCATCATTTTATATGATATTTATATGAATTATTTTGTCTGAATTTTCCTTGGAAGGTGAGATACATTGTTTTACAAACTTAGGGCTTTGGGAAACCTGATTAAGTTTAACATTTTATCTTTTTCTCTTATAAGTTGTAAATGAACTTTATATAATTAAAAGATGATTAATCACTTCTACATGTATATATGTACTCAAATATGTACACACATTGTATCAAAAAGATCAATAAAGTATAGATAATATGGTTAATCATAATCATAATCATTCATTTTTATAGTAATTCCCCTTCATTTTTGTATGCTGTATAGCATGAATATAACTGTTCTACCTTTTCTAAAAGAATCTTCCTTGCAGTATAATATAATTTTGTCAAACCAGGTGATATGATATTAGGCTAACAAAATATAACCAAGGTGATTACCATATATATACCATATATATATATATATATATATATATATATATATATATATATATGAGAGAGTATTACTAAAGAGTGTGTCTCCACAGAAGTAATTGCAAACCCCTTTAGTAACAATCCTTTCATGACCTCTGGAGGAAATTTTTCATTACTTCTCCAATAATCTTTCAGATAAATTTGATGCTGGGTATAAACAAAAAAAAATGTTTCCCATCTGAGCTGCCATTTCTACTGAACATCAACAGCTTACTTATTTTTGGCTTACATTTTTTTTATGAACTGTGTTTCCATTCAATTTTTATTCACCTGAAATGGAAATGTGAAGTATTTACTAACAGTAAGACTATTCTTGCCTTGTTATAAATGGAACATTTCTGAAAATTAATGCAGAACTCTGAGTTACCAGCAGTAAATTGGATTCCTGCATGGATGCTGCAGATGGGACTTAGGGAGCTTAAGTCATTTTTGTTATTATTATTATTATTTATAAAACTCAGTTCAGAAATCACTTATTTCTTCCAGTTGGATTTCCTTATCTAAAATATTCATCTATAAAATACATTTCCAAAATGTTAATTTAAAACTTCATGTCTGACCTGTTTCCTAAAACAATGTTATACTGTTAGAGATTGTTCTGTGTTGCAGGGAATGTTCAGCACAGAGGGTCAGACACAACTGCAGAAAAGGAAATTAGTTTGGTATGAAAATAACAGTGGAAAAGCTTACCACTAGCTTATAATGAAGAGCTGAATTCACCTATTGAATCTACAAGAAGAGGCATATACCACATTCTGAGCTCACAAACAAAACTGTAAGGATCTGGGTGGGCAAAGCCTTGTGATCAGAAAAGGGGACATCAATCCAAAATTCTAAACCTTAGAAGCCTTGCCTTAAATGATCATGTCTAGTAATTTAAAAACATGCCATTGTATATTATGTTAACATTATGTTGTTATACTTGTATGTCATAACTACACAATAGATATGTATTGTCAGGCTATGTAAAGACACTATTTAATTTTAAATTTTATTCCCACAAAAGAAACAACTTTTTAATTAAATTTTATTTAAATGAAAAGCAGTGTTATTTTACATACTAATCCCAGTCCCCTTTCCTTTAGTTCCTTCCATTCTGCCCACTAATCCCCCATCCTGAAACAGAAACACATCCACCCATGAGAGATCATCAAAGTCTTCCATATCATTTGGGGAAGGACCTAGGCCTTCCCCTAGGCTGAGAGAGTATCCTGCCACAGTGAATGGGCTTCCAAAGCCCATTCCTGCACTAGGAATAATACTGGTTCCACTGCCAGAGGCCCCATAGTCTGTCCAAGCCCTGCAATGGACACCCACATTCAGGGGACCTGGTTCCATCTTGTGCTGGTTCCCCTGCTGTCAGTCTGAGTCCACAAGATCCCACTTGCTCAGGTCAGCTGTTTCTGAGGATTTTCCCTGAGTGGTCTTGACCCCTTTGCTCATCACCTGCCTAGTTCAGCTAAATGTTTAGCTGTGAATCTCTGCTTCTGCTTTCATCAGTTACTGGAGGAAGGTTCTATGATGGCATTTAAGGTGGTCATCAATCTCATTATAAGCGAAGGGCACTTCCACTATTGCTTAGATTCTTGGTTGGGATCATGCTTGTGGATCCCTGGAGATTTCCCGAGTGCCAGATTTCTCTCATTAAGCCCATAGTGGCTTCCTCTATTAAGGTATCGTTTTCTTTGGTTTGTTCTACCCCAAACTCAACCTTCCTGATCCCTTATGTTCTCCCTCCCCCTCCTTTTCTCTCCTATTTCTCCTACCTCTCTCCCCCTTACCCTCCATGCTCCCAATTTGCTCAGGAGATCTTGTTCCTTTCCCCTTCTGGGAGTGGGGTGGGAGCATGCATGTCACTCTTAGGCTTTTCCTTGTTACCTGACTTCTCCGGACTTGTGGATTGTAGCCTGGTTATCCTTTGCTGTATGTCTAATATCCACTTATGACTGAGTACATATCATGTTTTTCTTTCTGTGTCTGGGTTACCTCACTCAGGATGGTTTCTTCTAGTTAGATCCATTTGCCTGTGAATTTCAAGAATTTATTTTGTAAATGTACCACAATTTCTTTATCCATTGTTTGGTTGAGAAGCATCTAGATTGCTTCCAGGTTCTGGCTATTACAAATAATACTGCTATGAACATAGTAGAACCAGTATCCTTGTGATACGATTGTGCATCCTTTGTGTATATGTGTAAGAGTGGAATTTACAGGTTCAATGCAATCCTCATCAAAATCCCAGCACAATTCTTCACAGATCTTGAAATAACAATACTCAAATTTATAAGGAAAAACAAAAAAACCCAGGATAGCCAAAACAACCCTGTACAATAAAGGAACTTATGGAGGCATCACCATCACTGACTTCAAGATCTACTATAGACTTGTAGTAATGAAGACAGCTTGGTATTGGCACAAAATCACACAGGTAGACCAATGGAATCAAATTGAAGACCCTGATATTAATTCACACATCTATGAACACCATTTTTTGTTTGTTTGTTTTTGTTTGTTTGTTTTGGCTGTGATTTTTGTTGTTTTGTTTTTGTTTGTTTGCTTTACAAAGAAGCTACAATTATACAAAGGAAAAAGGAAAGCATCTTCAACAAATGGTGCTGGCATAACTGGATGCAGCTATGTAGAAGATTGCAGATAAATCTATATCTATCCCCATGCACAAAACTTAAGTCTAAATGGATCAAAGACCTCAACATAAATAAATTCAGCTACACTGGACCTCTTAGAAGAAAAAGTAGAAAGCACCCTTGAACAAACTGGGACAGACGATTTCCTGAACATAAATAACATCAGTAGCACAGACACTGAGATCAACAATTAACAAATGGGACCTCCTGAAACATAGAAGCTTCTGTAATTCAAAGGACATAGTCAGCCAGATAAAACAGAAGACTGAAAAATGGGAAAAGATCTCCACCAACCCCAACTCTGACAGAGGACTGATCTCCAAAATATACAAAGAACTCAAAAAGCTAGTCACCAAAACAGCAAATAATACAATTTAAAAGTGGGGAACAGATCTAAAATTCTCAATAGAAGAATCTCAAATTGCCGAAAGGCACTTAAGAAATTACTCAACATTCTTACCCATCAAATAAATGCAAATCAAAACAACTCTGAGATATCATCTTACTGCTGTCAAAATGGCTAAAATCAAAACACCAACAACAGTTTATGCTAGAGAGGATGTGGACAAAGGGGGAAATGGAAATCAGTTTACCTCAGGAAACATTTTTTGATTTTCTATTTCCAGTTTTAAAAAGTATACTTCCAGAGACAGTAAATCATTTGCTTCCTCCTCAAGGGTATTTCTCTAGAACACTCAAAAACACTCAGAATTATTACATGAGTCAATAACAACCACACCTAGAATAAATTATTCATTTTACCAAGTTTACACTGAAAAAAAAAAACAGAATGTTTTTCTAAAATTAATACTATTAACAGAACATTTAAAGGTTTCTTTACAATGTTTTTATTCCATACATTCAACCAACAGATGAAAGAAGTAAGCCATTTCAAATCTGTAGTAAATAATATACATGTAACAGAGACTAAATTATCAAAGAAAGCTAAAGCCAATTCTTTACTTCCTCTGTTAATGGACAAATCACTAGCCCACCACATACTGACATAAGTAAGAATCTTTTTATTAATGTCATTATAGTTAAAGCTAGATTGGTTGTTTGGGGCCATAATTTATAAAGCAAGATAAGCAATTTAGTGGGTTTTAACAAATACTGGCTTTTGGAATTTAGAAAATATTCAAAAGCCTCACTACCAAAGCCTGTATACTCCTTGTAGGCTTTAAGATAAGAATGCAGTCACTGGTCCTGAATCTCTCTGGGAAAAGACTAGATTACATTCTCAAAGCACCATAGGTGAGCTCAGGTTGAAGAGAATCTCCCTCATCCAAGCCATCTCCTCCTGAAATTTATGATGGGTTGTGATATCACCTAATAGAATCATTCATTGAGTCTACAGATACTGTTTAGATAGTCTGGATACCTTTTCAAAGCTGTGACTTTGATGACAGAGTATCAGGCTTAATCAGGGAATGTGGGTGACTAGGTCATGGATCCTTGATTGATTATGTTAAAAGGAAGAATTAAAAGCACAGGTAAAGGACATGGCCAATTGAATTTACATGCAAGCCCAATACCAGTCAGGCCATAGCTTAGGTTCAAGGTTTCCCTGTTCATAACATCTTCCTATATCAATTAAGGAGATATTGAGCACAGTGTAACTGCTCTCTGTTGTTTGAGACATTTAGGATATAGATGACAACTCTAAGATCCTCCACCAGGTAAGAGAATCCATCCCTTACCGTTTGAGACATGAGGATCAATTCATCTCTCTTACATATAAGGACAATGCTTTGATTTGCTTTGTTTTTGTTTAATGTTTTATTCTGTTTTGTTCCTTTTATGGTTTGCCCGTATGGCTGGAACTGTTCAGGCCTACACAGCTGGAGACAGAAGCTACACACTTCTGGCATGTATCCTTTTCCTGTTATGAGGATACCATGCAATCCCATCTGTGGTGGGATGATGCTCCATACAAGGAAACTTGTCCTCCCTCCAAGAAAATGACATGGGACTTTTGAAAAGGGATTTTTTTCAGCTGTTATTGATAAATGACTTATTACACATATGCAATAATTGAATAAGGTTAATACTGTAAATGGCTAAAGGTCACATGAGAAGTAATTATCACAGTATTCAGCCTCCTTGAACTCTGAATATATTAGTATCTGAAAGTTTAATTCAGTTGAAAATAGCAATGCCAAGAAACAGGTAAACAAGCACCATCAGTGAATACATAAATAAAGGCTTGTTTTCTTGCCATTGTCAGAAGTAGTGTAGAAACTAAGGGGTACTTCAACTATGAATTCAGACAAGCTTGCTTCTATATTGATGAAAATTCCATTCCCAAGATTGTTTCATGGTTTAAGATGACTACAGAACCAAACTGAAGAACAGGGAAGCAAAGCTTGAACCCCATAGCTGCCTCTGGGTCTTTTACTTTTCATGTCACAAGAGATGGATGCCTTTCCTGAAGATAGTACTGCAGGAGAATGCACACACACACACAGAGAGAGCAACAACACAATTGCAAGTAAGAACAGCTGTTCACATTCCTGGTGTTTTTGCTTCTTGAAATTGCTATGCCTCATTTACCCCCTTTATCCTCTGCTCACTACAAGCTAGGAATTGAAGGCAGATTAATCCCTTAATCTACTCCGTGGGGATCACAGGGCTTGTGGGTGCTTGTTAAAGGCCTCCATCAGCATACTGTGAAGTCCAGGTCCGCTGATACTCAGTCTTAAATCTTTCTTTGTAGGTTACCTATTCCTTACCCACTTATACTTTACAGTACTCTTTTAACACACGGTCTCTGCCCAGATTAAGGTTTCTAAAACTTTTGTGAAGGATCTTGATCTTTGTATCTACAATCATAGTTTCTTACCCTACTTCCTTAGAGCCCTAAGGGGTTTCTTACCTGTATTCGATGAATAAAACATTTCACTGCTTGTGGGGCTGCCTCTCAGAACACCCCTGTAAACTCAGTCTATAAATACTCTCTGATGAAAATTCTTCAAACTCAATGCACAAACATAAGTGTTAAGCCTTGAAACTGCATCAGGGGCTTAATATATCTCTCTTTAAATTATTTCATATCTGCAGAGTGACAGCTAAGGGAATACTTTAGGTGTCAGATACTCCTATCAGTTAATAATTATGAAGGTATCTTTGATAGAGAAGTATAATTGAAATACTTAATAGTTGCCTTAAAACATTCAATAATTATTTGATTAAACATATTAAAATAAAAAAAAATGACTCTTTGGTTCTTTTGTGTAGTGACATTTATTCTTCCAGGAAATAATACTGATGAAGGAACACCTTTTCCCATTTCATGGACAAGTCTGGTTGATTTTAAAGATAAGAAAGACAAATGAAAAGAATCCTGCCTGGAAGATTTAAAAATCTACTTTCAGGATAAGAGAAAAACATGGTTCACATGGAGGACCCAGGTGGTAATGGCTCAAGCAGCAATTGGAAGGACATGATGGAACAACAGGAGGAGGCAACCATTTCAGGACCAATTCAGAGAAAATATAATGTTTGGGCCAAGTCCCCAAAGAAAAAATGGGAATCTGTCAAGATGGGAAGCAAGTGAGGAGGGATGAGCCTTTACCCAGAGGTAAAGTATATCCTCTGCACTGTGGGCTTGTTTGCTCAGTCCCACAGCCCCCCCCCCACACACACACAAATATATAGGTGAGATGATTCTGGGCACAAGATTTAGCAAATGGAGGACATATCATGTTAAGGAGAATTGATGGTCAGTCCCGAAATTGGATTACACAAATATAAGTAGTAACTGGGGATGGCATCTTCTCCAGTAGCCTATCCATCAAATGAGAATCAGATGAAGATAGCCAAGCTCTAACACAGAATCAACATGGTTAGTAGATGGGAAAGAATGACTAAGGGTCTGTCCATATCTAAATATGGACAATAAGAAAAGCTGGAGAAAACAAAAAATGTCTCTTTAGGCACGATGTTAAACATAAAGTAGAAACATAAGCTTTCATATAAAAATCAGAAAGTTAAAGGAAACATAATCTGATTATGGATTTTAATGTCATCTGTACAAAGGCAAGTTTTAGAATGGGAAGATATACAAGATCATGAAAACTAACATATAACATCTTCCAAAATTTTAGCCATAATATATAAGGGGCAAGTGATTATTTGGAGACAATAACTGCTAAAGAGTATCTGTCCCTGTCCTCCCCTTACTTTCAGAAATCCAGGAATGTGTCTGGAATTCAAACAGACAAACCTACAATGAGAATTTGGCTTGATGAAATTAAGGATTTATTTGTGAATGGGGATTGCAAAGCAAATAAAACATTAAGTACCTTGAACATGTACTGCTGTACCTTTTTGTTGAACCTACACATCATGTGGTCAGAACAGGTTAGTGCATAGCTAGGGGAATTATATGTAACATCTTAATAGATACAGACACAAAAATGGAAGAATTTTCTTACTTTCAATCTACAAACATTAAATTTGGATTTGCTCAACAATATTCAGAGTGTCCATACCCTTTTAAAGATTATTTCCTAATCTTTTGCTTTTTTCATTCAGCATAATTTATCCAAAATGTTTGCACCTTGAAGACTGCTGCCCATGCACTCTCCCACTCCAGTATGGGATCTTCTTCACATTCTTTCCACTGAGACAAAACAATACAAATCTAGACAAGTTGTCCCTTGCTTATATTCAGGCTATGGAAGGTCCAAATACCAATGAATGAAAGCCTGCCCTCATCTTTGAATGTAGAGCATAAAATGGGAGTAGATATAAAATAGTAAAAATAAAGATCTAGTCTTTAAAAACATAGGCATATATATATATTTACCATCTCTCAGCATATGGCTCATTCGATAGCTCTGACAAATATTTAAGTCCTCTGCAATGGGCATTTGAATTTAATACAACTTCAATTTAAAATATTCCTAACTTCCATGTAGCTAAAAAGATAAACACTAAGCAATATCACCACTCAAAGGCTAAGTACTCTGCCTGCTAGTCTTGAATCAGAAGATAAACTTACAAGTATCCCCAGGGCCAAGGATAACAACGTCATCAAAAGCCAATTTGGAAGACTTCTGGTTTCAAATTACCCATCCTCAGCAAATAGGCAAAAGGAATCACAGCAAATACAGAGGCATCATAACCAAAAGCATCATCAAGTGAGAAAACAAATTCTCTGTTCTCACATGGTGAAACTTCACTTGGATACAAGGTCTGACACTGGTTTCAGCACACTCTGATTTGAGATTTCAAAACCTATTTTCTAGGTGAGGAAACTGAACAGCAGCTATATGGGTCTGGAACTAGAACTGCTATGTAAACTGCCTTCACTTCCTGTTCTTAACTGTTCTTGAGGCCTTATGCCATATAGAATTTTCTCCAATGTTTTGAATTTTGATATTTGGATATTATAAGATTTGTGGTAACTTAATTATAGTGTTAATAATAAAAACACAGAGACAGGTATTGGGGTTCAAACTGAATATCTGAAAAGCAAAGCAACCAGCCACCAGACAGCTCTTAGCTCTTTCAAGGCTGGGGACCATCCTTTCCTCAATATGGCTGAAGACTAATTGGCTCAATGTGGCTGGAGACTAATCCTCTGCTCTGAAATCCTGCTCCTGTTTTATATATCTCTCTAATGCTGGGATTAAAGGTGTGTACCACCACTGCCTGACTGACTTCCATGGCTGTGGTTAGTTTTGCATTCTGATCCCCAGGCAAGCTTTATTATATCATAAATAATACATTACCATACTTAATACAGTGGTGTATTGTCGGCACCAACCCTTTTAAACTTATTTCTCTCAATCCAAAACATGAAGTTACATACTTTTATTGTAAAATTTGGGTTCAAATGTTCAGCTTTGTCAGTGAGCTCTAGAAGTTACCAGAAAAGAAAATGAAAGAACAGAGAAAGAGAAAATGAAAAAAGGGAAGGAAGTGAGAGGTAAGTGTTATAAAATTATTTAAATTTTAATTTCAGCAATATTAATTGAGTTATTTAGAAAATAGAAAGCTTAACTTTTGTTCACTGTAGACCAACTGACTAACCTGAACCTTTTCTGACAACTTCCCTGAAAAACGTCAGCAGGCTTTACATCTTCCTGGGTATCAACTCCTTCATATCACCTAGAAATTATTATCAAATAATATCTAATCATTTTATTTCATTATTCATAGGTTTAAAAATAAGCTACATGTATGACATGGAAACAAATGTTCACTACTTCTGCAATAAAAAATAGTGTGACTTTATAAGCAAAATATTGCTGTTCTGATGGATAGATGTCTCGTGAATAATGCAGGAGCTTGCTTGTAAATTAAGATGCTGTTAAAGCCCAGTAATTATTCAACATGCATAGCTACTCTGTGAAACAGGAGAGATGTGCTTTAAAGCACCTTCTGAAACCATCTTAGAAAGCAAATGCTTTCCCTAGAAAGCTAGATGACTTGCATGCAAACCATCTTCTACATCAGTGAATTAGTAATACAGAGGAGTGGCTCTGCAACTTCCCTTATTGTCACAAGTCATCATCCACGTGCTCATTCACATTGCCAAGTGGGCTGTCTTAAGCATAGGACAGTGACAGAGGAGTTACAGAGTTGTATCTTACTGAAACTGTTTGTTTAGGACATTATCTAAAGTTTTTCCATGCATAAAGATGCTTGGGGATTTCTGAGGTCAAGACCATGCATGGCTATAACTGAAGTTTCAAAAAACTCAGTAGAAGCAGAAAATTAAACATCAATTAAAAACAAGAAAACAAACAAACAAAACCCTACAATGTTCTAAAATCAAGTAAGAATTTTAGAAATTTTGTCTGTGCCTCAATACAGCAATTATTTGAACTAGCATTTTCAATCAGGAGCTTTGTGTCTGGGAGGTATCACTGGACCTTAACAATCTCCGAATCCTTGTGGGCTGGCTGTGCATTGTAGGAACAGCCTGAGTGTCGGAATGTATAGATGGGGTGTTAATTCTCTTATGAATTCCCTCATATTAGTCGGATGTTGTGCATAAATTATTGAATCATCTTGAGATTGCTTCCCAAGTAAAAATGATGAAGAATGCATCACCATCCCTGGAGCATTAGCTGAGATATTATCCATAAATCACCTGGTGGGGTCTCTTGTGAAGGCTTAGGTGTGAGGAGAGGTGAGGGTTGAAATAGCTCACACCAAGAACATGAAATATGTGCAATAGAATGATTTCAATTTGACCTTTCTTCTAACAGGTAACATGTGTGGTCACAGGATATATTCTTAGCAACATCACGTTTTCGAGAATCAGATTTATCTAATCAATAACTGAAGTAATTCATTTCCACTGCAGAGTGCAATTTCAGTGCACAATAATAAGATAATAACACGGATACTTATTTATACTACAATCAACCAGCATTTAATGTTCCATCACAGACACTATTGCCTTCAATTGCCCTCTGCACAATTGCCCGATGTGGACAGCTAGAGTATGACTGCACCATTTTCAGGAGTTGGTACAATCTCTCCATAAACACTGCCACATTTTTCAAGTCATTATCCTAGGATGAGCCTTGTCATTGCACAATGTGCATGACACCCATTGGGTCCTAAGCAGTACCTTCCTGAGGCTTGAGTGTGTCTCTGTGATGCTGCTGGGCTGGAACATCTTCAAGATATATCTGAAGTCGTCGATATACCAGAAGCATGCTTGATCTATTTAAATTTGCTCATTTCTCAATTGTGTTTCTGCTGTTGATTGGTTGGGAGGCCACTATCCTATTCATGTTGATTGGATATAATGTATCATTTATGCAGCTATTAGCTTGAATGGGTGTTTTTTAGGTTGTCTCTTGAAGTTCTTAATTTCACTTCAATTATATTTTCATCAGTGATTTGCTTTCTGGTTTGCATATTTGTTAAAACTCTTTTTTTTTCCTTTGAGATTAAAAAATTACTATCATATCAATAGGTTACCATTTCTGTTTATTGACTTGCAGTTAAGTTTAAAATGATATAAAAGGTTCATTTAAAATATTTTTTCCTTAAGTGAGCAAACAATGATCCCAAACCAGGCACTGAAAATCTATTCCTGTGTAATGATCCACAGGGCCAACATGATAGATTCTCTATGCTCTGTTCCCTTCCCAAGAACTCTATTCTCAGTCCAATTCCAGTCCATTAAAGTCTTTATAGCTTCACAGTCATTTTTACCATAGTGAAAGAAATATTATTCTTTGTGGCTATTTTGGCTCTGTACTCCTTTAAATAATATTAAAATGTGTTTGTAAAATTTCACAGAGATTCAGTGGAGCTAGAGTTTAGAACTATTCTGGGGAGATGTGTTTAAATTGAAGATCACCAGCTAAGAACACGGACACTATATATTTCATTCCTCTGTTACATATTTAAAAATTACAATATTTTTTCACAAAGGTTATAAACTTCATTTTGGGCTTTATTTTTGGATATCATGTCTTACCCCTCCCATTTATACTGTTATGTATGTAAAATTACATTTAATAATCAAAAATTGAAGTTTTATTATTATACAATCTAAATTAAATCAATTTAAATTAATTTTAAATTAAAGCAGAATTATAGCACTTAGATACTTTCCAGTTTTTTTTCTCTTCTGTGCCTTCTAGACTTTCTATACTCTCAAACTGATAGCCTCTTTTTCTTTGATTATTATTGTTACATATACACACTGGCGATATTTAATAGCAATAATCTAATCATCTGTTCAGGTAGGTTGTTTAATTTTTATTTTTCCTCTCTCATCATAACATACTGCCATGCTTTGAGGCTTACCAGGCAGACAAGGCACAATATTGAGGTGGTAAAGACTGTGTCCTTGACTTGCCCTTGACGGAAAATAGAACTCTATATGCACTTTGTGTTGCAGACAGCTGTTTAGATGCCCACAGTTTAAGGTACTTCTTTTCTCTTTTGGTCTGTATTTTTGGTAAAGTCTTTGCTTGGTGTTTTAAAATTCCTAGTCCTTAGAAATGTCAAGGGAAAGACTTTTCCTTGTGTGGCCCATTATGTCCCTTGCTATGACATTTCCTCAGCTTCAGTCACATTGAATCCTTCTTGAGATTTTTCCATGCTACAGATATGTGTCTGCCTCATATTTTTGTCCTGCTGTCTCATGATGTCTCCTCCAGATATCTGCAGAGCTGCCACATTTCCAAGCTTTGGGCCATTAGTAGAAAGTTGCATTCCCAAGATGTGTCAAAGTCACTCTCATCATCTGGTCCTTGACACCTCCCATTTACCTACTCACTTCCACTTTGTCATTTCAACTCATTGTTATTGTGTGATAGATACATTTTTTTAATCTTTCTTGTGTCTCATTAAGGAGAATTTTCTCATGAGTATTCACTGATACCTTCACAAATAAATCAATTAAGAATATGCCTAAGAGACAGATTCCATTCAGCCTATATATACTGATTATTTTTTTATCAGAAAGAAAAACTGCAAGTAGACACCATTAACTGATATGCACAAGTTCAGAATTATGTATCCGTGGCCTTTTTCAATGACATTTTCTACTGATTGAATGTGTGTTTGCCCACTAAGCACAATAGCTAAATTGGGGTTTTAGCTTTGCTTTGTAATTTCTATGTATTTCTTCTTATAAACAATAACCATCTCAATTATAGGAGGATGTAGTACTTTTCCTGGTTAAAATGATGGAGAGTAGCAAAAAGTTATTTTTAATATGGAACAGATTGAGTACAGCTATGTTTCTATGGCTACTAAGATCCTTGAACAAAAGATGAAATAACAAAAACGTTACTGGATGCTATGGTCTCCATGAATTTTTATTTCATGTGCTTGTATACCATCCAAGAAATAGCAATTACTTTTATTTTAAATAAACAAAAATGAATGAATTTTAAATTTTTACGGGGAAATTTCACTATAGTAGACAAAACACACTAGGACATTTTTGTGATGCTGGCTTGTTGACAGTTTCACCACACAGAAAAAAGAGCAGGGTGGATAAAGGTTAAACGCAGTCACATCTAAAGGCTGTCTTGTCAAGTTACTCCCAGCTCACTTTATGGTGAAAATTCTCCTCCTCAGATTTCCCAGTGGTTCCACAGGTGGCCCAAACTTCCTGAGAACCTGGAAACAAGGTATTCAGACTCAGGCCCTGCAGAGCTTGGTAAATAAACAACAAATGTCTTTTTTTTTTTAAAGTGTGAGGTTCTGAGACAAACTCCTGAAACTCTCAACAGCAACTAGAACACAGCTTGAGCTACCTATTCCACCCAGATGTGAGGAAGTAAAATCTGGAGTGTCACAATGTCATCTTCTACTAGCTATGAGAAGAGCAGGTACCGTGAAGCAAGGACTACAGTCTTTAGGAGAAAGAACAGCTAGATTTGGAGTCCTGAGGTATAGGTAGGATGCCATGGTGGGCATGGGGCATGTTGAAGTTTAGTTGAGGACTTCAGGGTACAGTAAAGAAAGTCTTTCGATGTTTGCTGTATGTGAATCCTCATCTGCCAATCTTTACTGTTTGTCATTAAAATTAGGACATCTTCAAATTTTGCTGTGATCAACTTTGCTAGAGGTTTCAGTGATTGGTCTATATATTTTAAGTCATCAAGAGAGAATGGAAAGAAACCATAGATATCTAGTTCTGTTGCCATTAAACATTCAACAGTTGGGATGTTTATTCCTGACTCAGGGTCAGAGGTGAGATGGTAGGAAGATAGCACTAAAATACCTCTACTATCCAGCAGAACCTGGATCACTCTCCACCCAGAAAATTGAGGAGCAGTTCCCTGACTCCATCATCTATTTACATGATAGTGTTCTAGATAAAAAAAAAAAACACATGACAAAACTCTAAAGAACCTGCAACTATTGTTCAGGAGACAGAGAAGTACATAGACTTTGGGAAAAGCATTTAATCACAGAAAAAAATCTGAAACTCATTTATAGAAAACATCCACTCTATGTCCACTGATTGAATGGATTTGTCATGAAAACCTGTGCTAGGAAAATGCATTTTCCAGCTATGCTTCTTTCCTATTAGTAATTTCTTGCAAATTTTCACAGCCATCTTCAAAGCTACTGTTTTATACATGACACCACTCTTATGCACAGTCAGTTAATGTAGTTCATACCCCAGTTTAGGCCAGTGATAGGCTCATCCTCCTTGGTATCATTGGGACATGGTCCATCATCCTAGCTATCCACAGTAACCACCACAGGAACTCATAGCTCAGAAGTTCCTTTGTTTAACATTTAAAATAAAAATACTTCCAACAGTCTTAATATTACAGCACATTGTTTTCAAGTATGCTTTCCATCTTAGTTTTCATATCTCTAAATAGCAACGATTGCTAGAAAATGGATAATTAATAATTGTTTATGCAGTGAACCAACAAAGAATGAACCAACAAAAAATGGACCTGGAGGATGTGACCAAGAATTTTATAGAAGCAAATTTATTTATCAACTCATGGTAAAAGCCAACATACATAAAATGCACAGAAAACAGATGAATTTAAGGTGAATATGATAAAACATAAGTTATAACCATACTTGAACAGAGTAAGAATAAATAAGAGAACAAGATAAAGACATTTAAATTTCAGATTGCTACCAGCCTCTGATAATTTTAAACATTGAAGTCACACTCTTAACTTACTTTCATAGTTGCTTAATTGCGAGATGTGATTTCTTGGGATCCATAGAACAATAAAATAGCATCATAGCTGCAAATATACCCACAACATGTGAGTGAGAATCCAATCTTAGGAAGTCTTTGAACATTCCCATAAATATGTGTACTACATTAACTCATTCCTTCCTAGACAGAGTATGACAGCACTCTAGTTAATATGCTAGGCACCTTTACATGTAATTGAATACCCATATAAATAGAATATGGAGAATGTATTCTCTTTGCTTTCCATGCAGCCACCATTGAATGCATAAGGAGTGCCAGGCTCTGATATAAAGAACTAATCAATACAAGAACTAATCCTTGAAAAGTTAACGATTCCATAAGTGACACAAAAATAAAAATAAATTGGTAATGTGCTTTAGAGTTTTAAATAACAGAAGAATATTCTCATAGTTTGATGAAGAGAGCTTCCAAAGTTTCCTTTCTCTGCAGCTGAACTTAGCGTGGTGAGGGATTTTTTTTTAATCCTGCAGTTGACCATGTGTGTTATCTACAAGAGAGTGTTGGAGAGAAAAAGAAAGTCACCAGGTGGCATCAAATCAGAACTGGAGGATTGCTCAGTCCCAACTTGATTGCCATAATAAATGTCTTGGATGCCTGTTACTGTGTGTGATCATCTACAAGGAGATAATTAATTCTTGTAAACTAACGGGTTCAAGTGCCCGACTCATTATCTTCTTTGTGTGTCAGATTCACTTGATAATTAGGGGTATAAGGTGGATTCTATGAACGGGGGTGGCTATTTATTTGAAGATTTTACTTTAATCAGGTCTTACCTAATGAACGAATATTACATTCTACTGGGATACCTTTGTGAAGTTTCTTATGATGTCAGCCACATTTTTTTTTAAATTAAGCCATTTTTTCCCTAGAAAGTAAATGATACTGTGTACATGCTCTTAATGGAAAGGAAGGATTATTGGTAGGCCGGTGATGGCTTATGTACTGATATGTTAATCTGTGCTTTGTCCTAGGAAGGAGATGAAGGACCAAGTTCATAATTGTTAGTTTTTCTTCCTAGAAAAGAGGGTAAAGAAAATGCTTCTAAGTATAAGAAACATTTTGGGAAATGAAAAAAAAAAAAAAAAACATATCTCCTTTCAGAAGATTCCAAGTTCAGAAAACAAAGACCCTGAAGCTTGTAACGAGTACGGTTTTTCTGCCTGTCACAGCTGGTCTTGTCCCGTCGCCACGCCAGTCCCAATTAACACGCAGAGACTCTGTATTAGATATAATTCTGTTGGCTTGTTACTAGTTTCTTATCGACTAGCTCTGTCTTAATTATTAACCCATTTCTGTTAATCTAGTATTTCCACGTGGACTTACCAGCAAGAGGTGGCTGGTGGTTCTATTCTCTCCAGATTCTCCATCTTGACTCCTCCTTACTACTTCCTATTTCCTCCTTGTCTCCTAGTCCCTCCTATCTTCCTTTCCTATTAGCCAACAGTGCTTTATTATTAACCAGTATGAGAAACATATATACATAATGGCATCTCCCATCAGAAGCCATTGTGTTAACCCAGTGTGTTTCATTGTAATTACCATCCTAATGACAAAATGATTCATGACATTTTAGTCTCCATTTAAATAAACTTATACATCAACTTGAAGTATTACTGTATTTGCCAGACAGCATTCTGTGGGGGACAATGAGAGTAAGAATACAGGTCTCTGAACCAAAAGGAGCTTAGAGTTGACTGGGAGACATACGTAAATTAATAAAATAAATTCTGGAGAGGATATCAACAATTCACTAAAGTAAACAAAGTTCACGTGAAATGAGGTCCCTAAGCTGAAATGTTGAGAATGGCTTCCCAAAAGTGATTTCTAAGCCAATCTGTAAAGAAAAGCAGTAAATGTCCAAGCATAGGAAATATGAGAAGAATTCAGAGAAACCTGTGTAGACACTTAGCAAAAACAAAGAGAGCTGATTCAGAGATGCAGGTGATACTATCTACAGCTCAGAAGATAAAGAAAAAATGCTGGTGGTATATAGTTTTGGATGCTTTTGAAGTAACTATTTCAAATAAAGGGAGAGTTATAAATCTGATGTGATGGCTCATGAATTCAGAATTTTCTTTGGCTTCCAGAAAGGATAATTCCTCTTTCGTTGCCCACTGGGCTCCATTCTCCAGTCTGTCTGTACTGTCTGCCATCACTACTGACAATGTTTCCACTCAGCACACTAGAGTGTTATCACACCTTGCTTCTCACAGTGGACAAACAGGAAGTTTTTGGTTTAGCTCTGTTTTTTAATGAAACATCTCTTGATCTACCCTCATGGCAGCCTCCAGAAACAACATGTACCCAAGTAATTGCTGCAAAAAGAAAAAAAAAAAGTTTTCAGGGACCCAATAGACTTGTGGGAAGATAAGAAAACAGTTGCTGTAAGGTCTTCCAAATTATCATACCCAATGTAGTCTACTTAAGTGATTTCCAAACCTTTGCCAAACAGTGATTTATTGCATATTTCAAAACAGCTAGAAAAGAAGGTTTTGAATGTTCTAGGATGAAGCAAAATGTTTGAGATAATACATTTGATAAATACACTGATGTACTTACCATCTTAAATGTACACATACTGAAATCTATGGCTACCTCATAAATATGTACAACAATCATGTAGTAATAAAAATTAAAACTTACAAAATTAAAAATGGGCACCTAACCTAAGATGAGATAATGAGAAGACATTTTCCTGGTTAGTAGCTTGAACAGAGACAAATAAAGCTTAGAAGGTAAAAGAACAATATATCATGGGGCATTGAATTGAGGGCTCTCCACATTAGAAAAGGGGTTAAGCAAGCACACACATGGGTGTCCAATGAAATAGAGAAAACAGAATTGTGATTAAGGTATAGATAAGTATAGATAAATTGGATTCAAGCAAACAATATTCTTCATTTAAAAAAAAACGAGATATTCTTGAACTAGTTTGTTCCAGTGTATTTGGCATTTGCAAATTTCCCATGTGCTTGCAACTTAGCAGGAGCAAAGGCAATCACGACTTAAGGTGAATCTCACCATGGCTGAGTCCCCCAGGTGCCCTGGAGCTCCTGCCACTGCATCTGAAAATAAATTCTCACCAAGGACCACATTGGTCTCTACGGGGCTCCCTGTAAGCTTTCCATTCTTCACAGGCAGTATGAGTGGCAGTGGTGGGTGGGAACAGATGATGTTCCAGTGTTACTTTTGTCATTTTGGGTTCTTATATAATGAGATTTTCCTATATTTATTTTGTTGTCTTTTTTCTGTATCAGGCACCATTATTTGCATTTCACAGACAGCACAGTGAGAGTTAATCTGGGTCATGGAGCAGATCACATATCATAGATCATACTGTGTGCTGGCATGCCAGTAAGCCAAATGTTTATAACATATAGAATTGCATAGACGGGCTTTTTATCATATTCAGAAGCAAAAGGAAATTGTTTATTTTACTATTATAATTGAGAATGGTATCATTGTGTCCTGCATGCTTTATATAATGCTTCATTCATGGGAGTATCTTTCTTATTCAGTTTTGGTTGGGATCCTAAATTTGGGATCTGATCGGAGGTTATGATAGGTTCCAATTACTACTGATCGAAATCTTAATCCAAAAACCTTGAAGCTTCCAACAGTATTTGTATTGGATATATGGGTGTATGCTTATAATTCTAATGCTTAGGGGGCTGAATCAGGATGATCACATGTTTGAAGCCACACTGGCCTACATAGTGAGATCCTGTCTGAAAATAGAAAGGCAAAACAAACTCAAGAGAAGTTCCTACTATGCTGACAAATGCCATAAACAAATAATTAGGTATATTATCTGTGGCTTTAGCTGTCTCCAAGGCCAAGGATGACTCAAATATGTAGGCCCAAGTTGTTTAGCTACTCATTCATTTGTATGTCTGGACCTGTGAGAAACAAACCCATAGCTTGAAAGTGACATCTAGAGTTTTGCATGCAACTTCTCCACTTAGTTTGACTCCCCACAGTATGGTCATCTTCTTCCAAGATGTGGGTTCTGGCATTCTAGGATAAATGCTTCAGAAAATAAGACACAGCTGTACCACTTTGATGTGACTTCTGTAAGTCACACAGGGTAAACCTCCCTTCATTATTTTGACACCTTACCCACTTAAAGGCAATATAAACTCTCCTACTAATGAACACCCAAATGTTGATGCCGTTTTTATTTTATTTTATTTTATTTATGTGTGTGGGGGGGTAGTGGTGTTTTGTGTTTTTTGCTTGTTTGTTTGTTTTGCTTGCTTTGTTTTGTAAAAGCATCTGCCCTTAGAAGAAAAAAAAATTGTTAGTTTAAGTTGGTGTAAGAGAATACCACAGACTTAGTGGTTTAAACAATACTCATTTATCACTTGAAATTCTGGAAGTATGAGATTCTTCAAATCCAATGCCTAGTGAGAACACTTTTCTGGGTTACACTCTTTAAAAGTTGTGTTGTATTCTCACCTCAAGTATAATATACGCCGTAGAGGGAAGAGAGCTTGGTATGAGATCTTTTTAAGGGATTAAGCAATGTATGGGATCTTAGCCCAATGATCTAATTATCTCCTCCTAGACATATTCTAGACATATTGCATTGATGATTAATATTTCAACATATAGATTTTAGAGAGATCTAGTCGGTAATTCAGTGTGCATTAAAATCTGAACACAGCAATGGAACGAATTAAATACCACTCAGGATAATAAAGGAAATACACAATGAGTAGCTTGAAGGGAGCAGCATTTTGAGAAATGGTCACTGTAGCTCTATTCCTTAACTCTGAAAGAAGAATTATAAAGGGAGATAGGAGAATTTTACTTTGTTCTCATTGATGGGAAGAGCTACTTGAGAAGTTTGGAGAGACACCTCTTGATATTTGTGGGATAGAGTGAATGGGATCAGACTCATAGCTATAAAGTTGAGTTGCAATTAACTAGCCAGAAAAGCCTAGATAGCCCAAAGAAATCTGAAGCAAGATATCTTCCAGACCCAGGCTGGGTAGGGACATTTATGCCTTCAAGAAGGACCAGCTGTGAGTTGTCTTAGAAATTACTGCAATAAAATCCTTCATTCAGATCTAAAGAGGCCTTGGCATAAATGAGGCAGAAGTGTTGGATGTAAAAGCAGAACGGAATTGGGTAAATCATGTATAGACTATCACTCTTGTCATGAATTTGATATCAAAATTATACTAAGCAAATAAATAAATAGCAGCAGGTATCTACCATACCTGGAACACATCAGCATAAGATTATAAATAAGTATTCCTGTGCTTCAAAATTCCTTTCCCTCCCTTTGTGTCACAAAATGACTACCTGGAGAAAAAAATGCCTTACAAAAATGGAAATTCCATCCATTAGAGGATATGGAAAAAGAGCCTTTAATTGAATGAGAATCCAGGGCTTAGAATGCCTGTGGACTAATGTGTCATTAAAACCTAGGGAAAGAAAGCATTCTTGAAATCAGTGAGAATGGCTAATATTATGTGGTATCTGTCAGAAATTTTAATTTATGAATAGAGATTTGAAATCTATAAGGAGTAGCAGTCATTGGGAAAGCATCAAGTATGCTTGCTTTCTAACTTTCCCAAATATTTCAAACAAACATGACTCATGCATGTTAATATTTTCTTAATGATTAGAGACATAGAAAATATTATTCTGTGAAGCAGATAAAGTGAGGCTTCGTCTGTGGTGTTCCTGCAGGAAGGTCTATTATCTCTGTGTCCTTACATTATGTACAAGTCACTTATGTAATTCCAGGCCACAGCAGTGACAGTTTTAAGTGTTTTTTGTCTTAGGACACCTTCTCTAAGATCTGGATCTACAGTGATGTCCAGTTACCTGCAACTGCCATACCCATCTGCTAGATCCACCTGAGCCTAAACTCATTCCAGACAGGTGTCAAATCAGGAGTTAAGTCATACAGAATAAGTACAACTTGCTCCATCCCCCAAAGGAATTCTACCAAGCAACCTTCACTGACACTTTGCAGAAAGGGGAAACGGCCCAAATGAACCCTGTCTAAATCAGTAACTCACAAAAGAATGAGCCATGGAAGAAGTAGTAGGGAGGAGATCCAAGATGGAGGACAGAGAGAGAAGAATGCCAGCCCGTCTAACCAGTAAGATGAGACCACGTGAAAGTACTTAGTTAATAGAAATGGATTAATCATTAAGACAAAGCTAGCCATTAACAAACATTAGAAACAAGCCAACAGCTTTATATCTAATACAGTGTCTCTGTGTGTTATTTGGGACTGGTGTGGCTGTGGGACCAGGCTTGAGGGAAAACCGTACTCTTAACATTGCACAATCCATTCCAAACTCTCCCAACAAGACAATCACAAAGACTTTCACACCTCATAGCAACAAGGACAGCTGTATACCAATTTTCCATGTTGGTTGACAGCATTTCTGAGAAGATCGGCTTAAATACAGAAAAGTTGTTTGGCCTAGTTCCATCATTTGGTTCATTACTCTAGGATTAAATGAGGGAACATGTGCCTAGGAAGCTGCTCAACCCATGGTACCCAGGAATCAATAGGAGAAGAGGCAATTCAGGGACTTCATGGTTATTTCAAAGCATGTGCCCAGTGAAGTACCTCTTAAGAATGCCACCATATCCCTTTAGCTCCAAACTGAAAATCAAACAATTAACACCTGTGCCTTAGGAGGTATCACAAGTTCAAACTGTAAACTACCCCAAAGCCAGATAGTGAGCTAATTATTAGAAGGTCTTTGTAGTTGTCACACCCTTTATTTATCCCTCACATAGCAATACATAAACACAATCAGATTACTGAAGCTGAGTAAATGAAATAGACTTCAAGTACTTTGTAGGTTATATTTACTTTTCTATAAATTATTTTAGAATTTCATACAATGCATTTGGAATGTAATTACCTCCTCAGCTACTCCCTTATCTCTGACTCACTGTTCCCAATGCTCCCCCCCCAACTTCATGTTTTCCTTATTTCCCAATCAAATTTTGTGTGTGTCTCCCAGATAAACTTGGGATTGGGGGTTGCTTGATCTGTAGTCAGGCTACAAGGAGCTTCATCTTAAAAATAAAAATATAAAAAAAGATCTGACTTTTCATCTCTGGATAACTTCAAAGGAGCAGTGTTCTCCAGATACCACAGGGCAGATGTCCATGTGAATTTATAAATCAGAACAGCATACACAAGACCTGCAAGCTCGAGCATAGTGGGCAGGAATGTTGATGCACCATCTCACCACTAGCTGAGGGTATACTTTCTTTTAAAGTTGGATATTGGCACTGGAATAATCTCTTCTGTAAGGCACCTTACCTAACCCATGATTTTTTTTTCATTTTGGGTAATTATTAACCAATTTATTAGCACATATTATATATTGTCTCACTTATCTGTGAGCTATACATTACTCTGTAGAATTTTATTCATATGTGCATGTAGATGAGAGATAATGACCCCAAAGGAATTGGCAGAACAAGTCATACATGTTCCTGACCCCCCAAAAAATGTTCTAGGCAGCAAAAAGCAAAATTCAGAAGTATTAAAATAACACTTTTAAGTAAACTTTATCTGATTTTTCTTCACTTCTTCAAAGATTATCACAAAGACTGTTAGTAAAGTCAAGTAAACAAAGCAAAGGTGAATAGGATCACAGGTGGTAGAGCAGATGCTGCTGAGAGATGCAAATGTTCTTAAGGGAAAACCAACTGGGTTTATTGACATATGAGATAAGTTGTGAGAGTGTGAACTGGGAATCAAGATTGATCTCAGCATTCTTACCTAAATAGATGCCAATGAGAGTGGCCAGTAACAGAAAGAGTAAGAATGGAGCTAGGTCAGGGCTACCCCATGGGAAGAGTACAATCATGAGAACACAGGTAGCTGTACATACCGAAAGAAATGTAGTTACATACTATAAAACAAAACATAATTTATCAGCAAAGGAACCCAACTGTGGGTACTCATGCACTATTAAAATAGCTTATGTGTATTTGCAACCTTAGTCAGAGCCCTGCTGGATAAACAAACTATGTAAGTCAGTATTTGCATATAAGGTGTTTTATGTAAAGAATAAGTAACAGTTGTAATTACAGTGCTAAGGAGAATGCAAAAACACATAAGGCTCAACAAATTTCAAATACATTGATAAAACATATCCCAAAGAGCTGTATTTTCTTGGATTTCATCTGCATGGCTAAATTCCCATGATTCTATTGATAATTGGTCTAAGCATAGCTGGGAGGAATTTCAAAGAAGCAATTAACATTTATAACCACTTAAGAGATTTTCTTAGATATTTTGATGGCCTTTATCAATCAGGTGTAAGTCTCTGAAAATTACATATATATATATATGTATGTATGTATGTATGTGTGTATGTGTACATATAATATCTCAATATTAATATTATATATAATAAAGTAAAAAAATAAATTTAAAAATATTTAAAAGTTGACTGCATCAGGTGCCATTCCTTCTCTGACTCTCCACCCTCAGGTAGAGAGGTGAGTACATGGCTCCCCCAACTCCCACTTCCCCCACTTTGGGTCCCCTGATCTGAGGCTGTCAGACACTTCCTCCACCAAATCCCCCAGAGGGAACTGGAGGCAGAACAATGGACCCAATATCAGGCACCATTCCTGCCCTGTCCCTCCACCCTCCACAAAAGAAAACAGGAAGAAACCCCACCTGTACCCACTGGAAAAAGAGATGGGAAGACGACAGTATAAGAACACATCCAACAACAGAAAGACTTATATGACACCACCAGAGTATAGGGATTCTAAGATAGCCAGACCTGAACATCCCACCAGAGATGAAGCAGAAGAGAATGACCTTAAAAACAACTTCATGAAAATGATAGAGGCCCTCAAAGAGAATATGAGAAAATCCCTTAAAGAAAAGGAAGAAAAAAACAAACAAAAACTGCAAGGAATCAACAAATCTCTTAAAGAATGTAAGGAAAGCCAAGAAAAAACAATCAAACAGATAAAAGAAACAATTCAAACAGTCCATGACCTGAAAACTGAACTAGGTACAATAAGAAAACAAAAACTGAGGGAATGATGGAAATAGAAAAGCTGAGTAAATGACCAGGTAATACAGATACAAGCATAACCAACAGAATACAAGAGGTGGAAAGAAGAATCCCAGGCACTTAAGATAAACTAGAGAAAATAGATTCATCAACCAAAGAAAATCTAAAATCCAACAAGACCTTAACATAAAATATCCAGGAAATGTGGGACACTGTGAAAGAACAAACCTAAAAATAAAGAAGAAGGCGAAGAAGCCCAGCTTAAAGGTGCAGAAAATATATTCAACAAAATCATAGAAGAAAACTTCACCTACCGGAAGAAGGAGATGCCTATGAAAGTACAAAAAGCTAATTGAACACCAAACAAACTGGACCAAAACAAGAAGAAAAAATTAGTCCCCTCGCCACATAATAATCAAAACACCAAACATACAGAATAAAGAAAGAATATTAAAGGCAGTGAAAGAAAAAAGGCAAAGTAACATAGAAAGGCAGACCTATCAAAATTATATCTGAATTCTCCATGGAAACTCTGAAAGCCAGAAGGTCCTGGATAGAATATCTAAAAACACAGAGAGACCATCGATGCCAGCCCAGGCTACCACACCAAGCAAAACTCTCAATCACTATAGATGAGGAAAACAAGATATTCCATGATAACACCAAATTTACACAATACTTATCCACAAATCCACCCCTACAGAAAGTTCTAGAAGGAAATCTCCAACCCAAGGAAGTTAACTACACTCACAAAAACATAGACAACTAGGAGTCAAAAGAAAAAGCAGGGTAAATCTACTCACACTAACACCACCAACAACAAATCCAAAACAAACAAGAATTAACAAATAATTGTCCTTAATCTCCCGCAATAATAATGGTCTTAACTCACCTATAAAAAGACAAAGGCTAACAGAATGGATGAGAACACAGAATCTATCCTTCTGCTGCATACAAGAAACACACCTCAACTTCAAAGGCAGACACTACTTCAGAGCAAAGAGCTGGAAATGAACACAAAAAACAAGCTGGTGTAGCTATCCTAATGTCTAACAAATTAGACTTCAATCTAAAATCAATCAAAAGAGATGAAGAAGGGCATTTCATATTCCTCATAGGAAAAATCCATTAGTACAAAGTCTCAATTCTGACATATATGCACCAAATAGAAAGGCACCCACATTCATAAAAGCAACATTACTAAAACTCAAATCTCACATAAAACTTTACACACTTATTGGGAGACTTCAACACCCTACTCTCACCACTAGACAGGACCACCAGACAGAAACTTAACAAAGAATCAATAAAATTAACAGAAGTTATGACTCAATTGGATTTAACAGACATCTATCAAATATTCTGTTCAAACACAAAAGAATATACCTTCTTCTCAGATCCACATGGTACCTTCTCTAAAATTGACCACATACATGGCAAAATAGCAAGCCTTAACAGATATAAAATAATTGGAATAACCACTATGCTTTAAAGTTAGAATTCAACAACAACACGAGTTGAGAAACCCTACAAACACATGGAAACTGAACAATGCCTAATTTCACCATTCCAGGGTGAAGGAAGAAATAAAGACACACATTAGAGACTCCGAATTCAATGAAAATGAAGACACAACATATTCAAAATGGGACACTTTGAAAGCTATGAGGAAAGTTCATAGCACTAAGTGTCCACATGAAGATGGTAGAGGATAGTCACATAAGAGAATTAACAGCACAACTGGAAGCTCTAGAACAAAAAGAAGCAAACTCAACCCTGAGTAGTAGACAGCAAGAAATAATCAACTTGGGGTCTGATATCAACAAAGTGGAAACAAAGAAAACAACACAAATAATCAATGTAACAAAGAGTTGGTTCTTCAAGAAAATCAACAAGATAGACAAACCTTTATCCAAACTAACCACAAAGCAGAGAGAACATGGAAATTAACAAAATCAGAAATGAAAAGTGGGACATAACAATAGACACTGAGGAAATCCAGAGACTCATCAACTCATATTTGAAAACCTGTACTCCACAAAATTCAAAATTTAATGGAAATGGACAATTATCTGAATAGATATTGATGGGAGATGTCATTCTATATATGTTTCTCATATGGTTAATGAATAAAGCACTGTTGGCCAATAGGAAAGGAAGATAGAAGGGACTAGGAGACAAGGAGGAAAGAGGAAGTAGTAAGGGGAGTCAAGATGGAGAGTCTGGAGAAAGCAGAATGCCGGCCAGTTCCCTGGTAAGAGAAGACCACGTGGAAATACTAGATTAGCAGAAATGGATTAATAATTAAGGCAGAGCTAGCTGATAAGAAACTAGTACCTGGCCAAAATATCTAATACAGAGTCTCTGTGCATTATTTGGGGCTGGCATGGCAGCGGGACAAGACCAGGCGGCAGGCAGAGAAAACCATACTCCTTACAAGATATACCTTACTAAAATTAAATCAAGAACAGATAAGCAATTTAAATGAACCTATAACCCCTAATGAAATAGAAGCAGTCATAAAAAGTCTATCTAAAAAAAAAAAAAAAAGAGAGAGAGTTCAGGGCCAGATAGCTTCAGTGCAGAATTCTACCCGAAATCCTGAAATTCAAACAAGAGCTAATACTCCTCAAATTGGTCCACACAATAGAAGCAGAAGGGCCATTGTAAAAGTATTTTTACAGGGCTACAATTACCTTGGCACTAAAGCCACACACAGACACAACTAAGAAAGAGAACTACAGACCAATATCCCTGATGAACATTGATGCAACAATACTCCATAAAATACTGGCAAATTGAATCCAAAAACACATCAGAGAAAATATCCACCATGACTAAGTAGGCTTCATCCCAGGAATGCAGAGATGGTTCAACATATGAAAATCTATCAATGTGATCCACCATATAAACAAACTGAAAAAGTAACATCATATTATCATCTCATGATGATATGCTGACCAAGCTTTTGAGAAAATTCAACACCCTTTCATGATAAAGATCTTGGAAAGATCAGGGATAACAGAAACAAACCTAATCGTAATAAAAGCAATATACAGTAAACCAACAGCCAACATCAAACTAAATGGACAGAACCTTTATGTGAATCCTCTAAAATCAGGAACAAGACAAGGCTGTCCACTTTCTCCACATATCTTCAATATTGGACTTGAAGTTCTAGCTAGAGCAATAAGACAACAAAAGGAGATCAAGGGGATACAAATTGGAAAGGATGAATTCATACTTTCACAATTTGCAGATGATAAGATAGTTTACATAGTGACCCAGAAAACTCTAGCAAGGAACTCCTACAGCTGATAAACACCTTCAGCAATCTAGCATGACATAAGATTAACTAAAACAATCAATATCCTTAATATATACAGACGACAAAGGGGCTGAGAGAGTAATCAGAGGAACATCACCCTTTACAATAGTTACAAACAACATAAAATATCTTGAATTAATGATGGGAGAAATATGTTTCTCATACTGGTTAATGAATAAAGCACTGTTTGCCAATAGAAAAGCAAGAGAGGAGGGACTAGGAGACAAGGAGGATTCGAGAAAGTAGAAAGGAGGAGTCAACATGGAGAGGCTGGGGAGACCAGACACAGGCCCCATTCCCCGGTAAGATGAAAGCAAGTGATTATGAGACAGGTATTTTGTGTAACTTTTATGTGTCCTGGAACTCATTTTGCATACCAGGTTTACTTGGAAATCATAGAGATTTGCTTGTCTCTGTGTCCTGAGTTCTGGGATGAAAGGTGTGTGCCACCCCACCCAGCTGTTTTTTGTTTATCACCATGCACAAAGTTAAGTCCAAAGGGATCAAAGAACTCAACATAAATCCAGCCAAACTGAACCTCTTAGAAGAGAAAGTGGGAGGTACAGTTGAAAAAATTGGTACAGGAGAATCCTTTTTAAACACAGCACCAGTAGCATAGACACTGATATTGACAATTAATAATGGGACCTCCTGAAACTGAGAAGCTTCTGTAAAGCAAAGGACACAGTCACCAAGACAAAATGGTAGCCCACAGACTGGGAAAAGATCTTCATCAACCCCACATCTGACAGAGGGCTGATTTCCAAAATATATGAAAAACTCAAGAGGTTAGCCACCAAAACACCAAAAAATCCAATTAAGAGTGGGGTACAGGTTAAATAGAGAATTCTCAATAGAGGAATCTAAAATGGTTGAAAGACACTTATGAAAGTGCTCAACATCCTTAGCCATCAGGGAAATGCAAATCAAGGCAACTCTGAGATACCATCTTATTCCTGCCAGAATGGCTAAAATCAAAAACATCAATGAGAGTTTATGCTGGAGAGGATAATCCTCCAGTGCCGGTGGAAGTAGAATCTTGTATAGCCATTTTGGAGCTCAGTATGGCAGTTCCTCAGGAAAATGAGAATCAGTCTCCCACAGGATCCAGCAAGTCCCCTCTTAGGCATATATCCAAATGAGCCACATCCATGCAACAAAGACATCTATTCAACTATGTTTATAGCAGCATGATTTGTAATAGCCAGAATGTGGAAAAACATGGATACCCCACACCCCACAACTGAAGAATGGATAAAGAAAATGTGATAAATTTACACAATGGAAGACTACTCAGCAGAAAAACAAACAAACAAACAAACAAACAAAAAGAACAATGAAATCTTGAATTTCCCAGGCAAATGGATGGAACTAGAAGAAACCATCCTGAGTGAAATAACCCAGTCTCAAAAAGATGAACATGGTGCATACTCACTCATATATGGTGTTTAGAAATAGAGCAAAGGATCACCAGCCTATAATTCACACCGCCAAGAGAAGCTAGAAAACAAGGACCCTAAGAAAGACATAAAGGTCTCCCACAGAAGGGGAAAGAGCCAAGATCTCCTGAGTATATGGGGAGCTAGGCTGGGGGGGGGGGCAGTGAGTGGAGAGGGAGTTAGAAGAAAGAGAAGTAGAGAAGAAGGGATATGAGAACATGAGGGACCAGGAAGATTGTGTCAGGGGAAGAAAAGAAAGCAAGAGAAGAGATACTGTAATAGAGGGAGTCATTATAGGTCTAAAGAAAAACCTGGCACTAGGGATATGTCCAGTGACCTACAAGGGTGACCCCAAGTAACAATTAGAGCAATTGTGGAGAGCTACCTTAAATGCCCTTCCCTGATAATGAGATTGATAATTACCTTGTATGCCATCCTAGATCCCTCATCTGCTAGTTGATTAAAACAGAAGCAGACACCCACAGCTAAGCAGTGAGCTGAACTCCTGGAATCCAGTTTCAGAAAGGGAGGAATGATGAGCAAATAAGTCAATACCAGGCTGGAGGAACCCACAGAGAAGCTGACCTGAACAAGCAGGGACTCAGGTCCCCAGACTGATAGCTAGGAAAGCAGTATAGGACAGACCCAGAACCCCTGAAAGTGTATCTCAATTAGAAGTCCTGGGTAGTCTAAGGGACCCCTGACAGTGGAACCAGTATGTACCCGTGTAGCATGAAAGGATTTCAGGAGCACAATCCCCATGGATGAATACTCCCTTAACTTAGAGACAGGAGGGAGGGCCTAGGCCCTACTCCAAATGACCTGACAGATTTTGATGATTCCTCCTGGAAGGCATCACCCTCTCTGGGAAGTTACTAGAGAATGGGATGGGAGATATTGGGGGGGGGGGGAATGGGAGGATGGGAGGGAGAGGAACCTGGGATTGATATGTAAAATAATAAAAAAATATAAAATAAATTTAAAAGTTTCTGAAAATTGAGGGTCATTTCCCTGAGACGTGCCTGTGCCAGATTTAATTCAATTCAGAGGTCTAGCCTGTCCTCCAGGCCTGCCTGTGAATGCTGGCTCGGCTTGCCAAGCCATCCAGTTCAAGCAGCCAAAGTGAGAACTGGAACAGAACTTTTCTGTTTTCTGGCTGATCCCTGGTAATATGGTAGAAAACAGAGAAATTTTATCTACAGCAGGTGCCAGGTGTTGAAAATTGTGGGGTGGAGAAGGAATATAAATGCGATAGAGACAACTTCTTGACTTGGGAAGCTACTTTGGATACAGCCATGGGTGTCTGCCTTTCTTGTCTGGAGAGCAGCCGTTTCTTAAGCTTGACTTATTGTATGTCTCCCAGAGCATTCCTCTAAGGAGAAAACACCAAGTTAATACAAACTCACAAAGAATGGGATCTTTGACTTTGGCAGAGTGATATATTGACAGCCAGCCACAGATAAACTGTGTCCTCCCCAGGAGTGAGTTGACACTCAATCTGGCCATGAACTTACCTGGATCATTGAGGCAAACTGAGCACAGGAAATTCTTGATTTGTTGAGTACTTTGTCTATAAAGGGATCCAGCCTGGACTCATTGAACTACTGCAAGGAGGAAGAGAGGCCCCAGCCTTCTGCCTATCCTGCTAAGCCAGCCACCAGCTGCCTATCAGCTAACACATTCACATGAGTGAAAACGTGCAGGAGAAATCATCCACCCAAGCCACAAAACTGTGTATGAATAAACAAAAGGTTTGTCTTCAAATCTACTGAATTCTGGGTGATTAGTGATACTTAACTGATAGTCAATAACTAATTGATAGTTAACTCATCTGTCTCTGAACAAAAACCTCCTCAGCAAGAATGATACAGCAGTGCCAATATGGAATGTTTATCCATATCAATTTTTATTTTGCTTTTTATTTTTGAGATTATAGGTTCATTATTTCTTCCTTCCCTTTCCTCCTCCCAGGATTCCCCAGATACCTATACCTATCCTTTCTCTCTTTCAAAACCATGGCCTCTATTTTCACTAATTTATATATATATATATATATATATATATATATATATATATATATATATTAAATATAAGTTAGTTTTAAGGCTGACCATCTGGTATTTGACAACCAGTTTGTGTGCTCTGCTATAGAGAAGAATATTTCAGCATTCTTTGTCTATCTATAGTATTTGAGGCTTTGTCAACTTTGTTTTATCTGCTTTGGCATGTCTAGAGTATCTTTGTCCAGCTCATGTTTAAGCAGTAACGTTAGACGTTATAGGAGGAGCTTTGGATATTGCTAGGAAACACTGGTTCTTTCAATCTTTCTGTCTCTTCTACAATGGTCCTTGAGCCTTAGGTGGTGGGAATTGATTTATTGATGTTTGCATTGGGATGAAACTCTACACCACTGCATTTTGCTTTGTTTTGTTTTTGTGAATATTTTTCTTTCATTTTTGAAATAATAGTATTATAATTAAATGCTTTCTTTTAGTTAACTCCCTTCAAGCCCCCCCACGTACCCCTCTTTGTTCTTTTGATTTTTAAGAGAACATTCTCTAGGTTGTTCATTTGGGGATTTATAATGGCTAGAATGTGAATGCTTTTAAGTTAATGTTTTATGTGGGACAGAATACAAATTGAAAAAAACAATTATCATAGAAAAAAAGCAAGACTATAATCATAGCACACTTAAGGAAAATGAAGGATAGATCACAATAAGGACTAGGCCCTCCCTCCTGCCTCTAGGCTAAGGGAGTATGGGAGCTCATGGGGAATGCGCTCCCAAAGTCCTTTCATGTACCAGGGATACATCCTGGTTCCACTGTCAGAGGTCCCTTAGACTGCCGAGACCCTCCAACTGAGACCCATGTTCAGGGAGATCTGAGTCAGTCCAACCTCACTTCCCAGCTATCAGTCTGCAGAAACCCACAATAAGATTCTTACACAGGTGATTTTTATAGAACTCAAGGATACTAAAAAGAATAGTTTGTGATGCTCAACACATTGTAAAGTTGGACTTCATCTTTAAATCAGAGTGCAGGTCCCAAGTGAAGAATAAGCCTCTCTGAAGATGTATGGCTCTGCCTACTATAGAGACCTACAAACCTTCCAAGTGCATACATGGGATGTGCCAGCCATTGTTATCTGGATCATGTTCACCACATCTCTTGGCCCCTGATACTTCTGGGTTGCATTCAGCTAGCCAGGGCCCCGTGTCCCTGCATTTCTATTGTCCTAAGTTAAACAGCACACACTCTAAAGTTACACTTTCTCTTTAGACCTCTAATGTCCCTTGTGTTTTCTTCCATGTGAATAGATTCACCTGTCCTAAGAGCTAGGTTACTAACGAATGTACAGGCCAATTACTGCTCATCATGGCACATTAGTTTAGTTTCAAAGTATGACTTTTCAAGATGCAACAGAATTTTCACTTGATGCCTTCTTGCCACCCCAGTTTTTAGCTATACTGAAAAAAATTCTCCCCTGTGCCCTTTCCTCTTTACTTGTTTTAAATGATTGTGTTTTATAAAATGGGGTACCAGTGTATTGAAAAAATTATAGTAAAAGTATTAAATTAATCTAGATTCAAATGAATGAGGGTTTAGATAAATTATGTGACTGTCTTCATTCCCCCCCCCCCCATATTACACAGCTGTGGCTGACTGTAAAGAGGAAGATAGGGAATAGGAGTAAAGGAATCGATTGGTCAATCCCAATTCCTGAACCCTCCAGTCCTCCTCTGTTCCCTCCCCCACAAACCCCATCTGCCCCCTTTCTGCTCCCCAGGGAATGTGATGCCTTCCATGGGGAGTCTTCAAAGTCTGTCAAATCATTTGGAGCAGGGCCTAGCCCCTCCCCCATTGTGTAGGCTGAGGGAGTATCCCTCTGTGTGGAATGGGCTCCCAAGGTCCATTTGTACACTAGGGATAAATACTGATCCACTACCAGAGGCCCTATAGACTGCCCATCCTCCTAACTAACACCTACATTCACGGGGTCTGTGTCCATCCTATGCTGGCTTCCCATGCTATCAGACTGGAGTCCATGAGCTCCCCCTTGTTCAGGTCAGCAGTTTTTGTGGGTTTCTCAAACTTGGTCTTGACCAATTGGCTCATCAATTCTCCCTCTCTGCAACTGGATTCCAGTAGTTCAGCTCAGTGTTTAGCTATGGGGTTGGTCTTTCTTTTGGCTTGAATTAGTGGCAATGCACCACTAAGATCCCACTAATGAAGGAAGTATAGGAATATGATGCTTATACTCTGAACAACTACAATTTCACAATTTGAAAGTGGTTGCTAAGAAACTAAGATAGTAGATGTTGTTCTTTTGTTTTAATGATAAGAAAAAGCTGGAGGGGGGTGGGTATCCCTCCTGGGGGTCCCAAGGGATAGTAGATGTTGTTCTTTTGTTTTAATGATAAGAAAAAGCTGGAGGGGGGTGGGTATCCCTCCTGGGGGTCCCAAGGTAAGGCACCACGTGGGAGAGCTTAGCTGGTTGCATAGTAGGCCAGGGTGACTGAGGAGAAGAGAATAACATGCCAGGAAGTCAGAGCTTGAGTGAGAAGTGTTTGTAGAAAGGGGAGTGAGGGGGAAGGGGTCAGCAGAATGTCAGTTTCCAACAGTGGGTAGAACTTTTGGAAAGATCAAGTAAGAAGAGCATAAACTAGAGACCAGAGTCCATGAGAAATGAGGAGATCAAAACTGGAATAGTATAAGAAGGAGAGTCAACCAAACTACACCAGCCCTTCAGTTCCTCACCGTCTGTTTCTACTAAGATAATCACTTATCAGAAGCAAGTCCACACGATGTGCTAAGATCACTTACACTCAAATTATCACTATATATATTTTATGGGATCTTGCAATCTTTTCACAGGTGGCACCAGGTTAATTGGATTTACAGAAAACAATGGCTGGGAATATATAATAATCCAGATATTCAATAAAACTAAAAATGAAATACTAATGAGTAAAGGTTCTAAACAATAATTGAAGCAATAACTACCCAAGAGAACAACACTGGATGTATTGAAATTAGTATTTCTCTAAGAAACCAAACCCCAAAATTACTAAAATCACTAGCCTAAAAACTAGGATACTCCAAGGGGATTTGTGCTTTTACAAATCAGTAAGCATAGCTCAGGCAAACAAACAGGAAACAAAATAGACAAAGGAATTGAACAGATGTTATCCTTTGTATATTTACAAAGGATGTTTTAGTATATTGTCTAAAATGTTCTGGCCATCCTGAGAAAAATAGTTCAAACTAGTCTGTATCAGCTGAAATAAAACTTTCAGAATGTAATTTAAATTTTTCTGACTCTCACTAATATGAAATAAAACATTTATTTAAATAAAATTATCAGCCATGATAGCTAATAAACCAGGATACTTAAGCAAGGCATTTTTTTGTTTGTTTTTGGTTTGGTTTGGTTTGGTTTGGTTTGGTTTGGTTTGGTTTATTCTTACACAAATCCTCCCTACCTCTAGATGCAACCTTTCTCTCTCGAGGACATGGTGCAGTACCCCCTTTGAAGAAAGGCACTCAGTAACTTAGGATCAGATGATACCAAATCAGAAAATTTCTTTGACTTCAGCACAAAACAAAAAACAGGTAAAGACTTCCCCAATACACATTGGGAAAGACAGTCTTAGTTTCAATGGAGTGTTCTGGGTATGAAGTTATGAGCCAGGGGCTGAAATGTGTGTGTGTGTGTGTGTGTGTGTGTGTGTGTGTGTGTGTGTGTGTGTGTGTGAAGATATATGAGTTTCTATTATTAAGACAACAGAATGAAACAAAAATTAAGTGTGCCATCATCAGACCTTTGTATACTAAAATGAAAAAGAAACTAAAAAGAAAAAAATTGCAATTGAATTGTTGAAAGTTGAGGAATGAGGGGAAAAAATGGAAAACCATATGTGTGTACTATTGAATAAACATACTGGCTGTATGAGACACTGCCTAGAGTCACACATTTGATTTATAACAAAAGGCAGATTTACAGGGGAAATTACTTGAAGTGCCATTATTCATAATTGCTTCTAACTGGAAAATTTTTTAAATATCCACCAACAGAAAAGGAAGTTGTCATGGTTAACTATCGGAGGAAACATTTAGCATGCAAAGAAGCAGAGTAGTACATACAGTGGCTGGGGTTAATCTTGCATGAAAAGTTTTTCAGTAAAAATTAATCCCTGCTTTGGGGTGGGCAGATAGCTCAGTAGATAAGATCTTGCTGCACAAGTTTGAGAACTGTAGTGCAAATCTCTAGAACTCATATAAATGTGGATAAATACGATGGCCATTTATAAACTCAAGAGAGAAATCCCCTGGACAAGCTGCAAGCTGGCTAACTAAACAGACTAGCCAGAGTCAGTGAATACAGGTCCAACAAAAAACCCTGTCAAAAAAAAAAAAAAAAAAAAAAAAAAAAAAAAAAGAAGGAAGGACAGAAGCAAAGAAGGAAGGAAAGAAAGAAAAGAAAATGGAAAGAATGGTAAAGGAACACATCCAGTCACAACTTCAGGCTTCTCAACATATGTGTGTACATGTTCAAGTGCACTCACAGTCAAGAAACATGCATAAGTAGAAAAAGAGCAAAGAATCTCAGCCTTAATGCTGGAGATGAGCACTTGCCAAGCATGGAAAAGGCTGTGGCTTTGACTTCCATTTCTAGAAAAGAGGAGAGAAAATTTGAATAAGAATGGCCCCCAAAGGCTTATTTATTTAAATGCTTACTCCTTAGGATGCTGAACCGTTTGAAAGGATTAGAGCATTATGAGTTCTGTCCTTGTTGGAGTGGTCATGAACTTGTTGGAGGAAATGTGTCTCTAGGGGTGAGCTTTGAGATTTCAAAAGTTTCTGCTTACAGATTAGGATATCAGCTACTTCTCCCAGCACCGATCTGCATGTCACCATGCTCTCAGCCATGATGACAATAAACTAAAACTCTGAATCTGTAAGCAAGCCACAAATTAAATGTTTTGTTTTGTTTTCATAACAGTTGTTTGTATCTTGGTCATAGTGTCTCTTCACAGGAATAGAACTGTAAGTCGGAAGGAATGAAGAAAAAAAATAAGGAAGGGATCAAAAAAGAAAGGAGGAATGGAGGGATAGAAGAGAAGATAACCCCAAAATAAGACCCTTTTTGTTTAATTTATGTAAGACATTAAAAAAAGAGAGAAAAACTAGACCTTAGCGTTGAAATTCAAGAGCAAAGATTATTAGGAAGTGCTTAAAGCTCTGCAGGGGACACTGACGGATCTGTTTTGTTACTGCTCTGTTTCTTGAGCGCAGGGTTGTTTTCCTGTACTCTTGTTTTCATGGAGTACCTGGGTATTTACCTCTATTATAAACCTAAAGTTCATTACAGATAGCTGAATGTTAACATGAAAAATTAACATTGCATCTTTCTTGCCTGAGGTTGATTTTTAAAATTCTTCTCATTTACTTTAGATCACAGCTCCCTGAACACCCTGGCTCATGTCAGCTACAAGATTAATTATAGCCGTGGTCTTCACTGAATGGGAAGCATTAGGGCTGGGACTCAGAAGCATACATATCCATCCCTAGGTGCTTTGTGGCAGGCAATAACAGAAAGCACTTCACTGGGGTCTGCAAATCTTCCTCTTCTGCAGTTATAAACACAAGGGTGTTTTACAATTACCGTGCCTCACTTATATTCATTAATGTAAAATATAAATACAAGGTAAACCATGCTTCTTGTTCTCATTTCCACAAATACTCTTCTAAGTTTATTTTTATAATGAAAGGTAATTGATATTTGAGTAAAATTGAATTTCTTGTGTTTAAAAGATTATTTCTTAGTAAATCATTACATATAAAATTAATATCTGTTCTATTTGCCCCACAGAATTTTGTTATCTCAATAAAAAATCACTGGTATTAATGAAAAATAGTTAAAATAGTAATACTTGGAATATAATAATTCTTTAACTATTATTGTCTCCTTGCTCTTCTATCTGGAAACAAGAATTTCACTCAGTTTTCATGAGCTTCCAGATTTAGATATATTTTTTTTTTCAATTTGTACTCAGTATCCAAGAGATGAGTCTGTCTATACAGAGTGAGAATTAGCATTCATTTTGTAAACTGCACATAGAAAGGGGGCTCTGGAAGGAGTTCAGAGTAGTCCCAGGCTGATAGCCAACAAGGAAATGAAGCCATAGGTCCACAACCCTAGAACTGACTTCTTCCAGCAGCCAGTGCGCCTCTGTCTCAGCAGAGGATGGGTCTTGTGTTTCAAATTGCTAAATTATGACCATACTGCAATAAAAAGTGAACAAATTTCAGTGCCTAGGAGTAGAACATGACTGTCACAAATAACTAAAAATGAGAACTGACCTGAGAACTGAGCAGGAGTAAATTGGTTTTGGGAGAAGAATAGTGAGTACTATACTAGGAAAAGCTTATGTTGCCTCAAACACTTTTAGTGTAAGTGTGAATACTGAAAATGCCACTGACACTGTTGCAAAGTAGAGCAAAAGTACTGGATGCTTAGTGTGGGGTAGTACAAATGTGCCTGAAGATGCCTGGACAGAGAGAGAGAGAGAGAGAGAGAGAGAGAGAGAGAGAGAGAGAGAGAGAGTTGTAAAGGAAAACAGAACTTACGTAATTGATAAATACGAATATAAAGCTAAAGAGATATTCAAGCAAAATGTAGTTCTTTTGATGCTTATGATAAAATGTGATGGGATAGGTGTAAATGAGGACAGGGAGAGAGAAATGGGAAGAAGTGGTTTTGCTAAGGGAATGCTTTGTACTCTGCTATACTCTGACTCTACAGCCCTGTGTTGAGACCTGGGAAGATCACAAAGTCAGAATATTCATCCAGAGGATATAAAGGGGGGTGTCAAGAGAATCCTGTCAACAAAACTGCATCCTCTGGGGAGATCTCAAGGGCTGTCTTTTAGCCACCAAACAGAACCAGGATTGGAAAGTTATTATTTTAAAATTTTGCGGCAATGGCTTTTGTCTAACAGAATGAATCTCCCTTGACATCCACACAAGGTCCTTAAAATTATGTTAGTAGAAACACTTCCAGCACTTTTAAGACTTGAAAGGCTGAAAAGCCAAAGAAATTTCTGAGCCCCTAAAACTCTAATGAATGCATACAAAAGTTCTCAACTGCAAATGCTGTAATTTTTCATGATTGACAGGATAGCCCTGTAACACTGAGTGGTTCTATCTCCCTGGAGTCCAAAATGACTTCATACTATTAACTGCTTTTCATTGTCTTCCTACAACTTTGGTATAGGAATGCCTGCAACTTCCCTAGGTCCATCCAATTAATAGAAGTTCATAGTATTGGAAATAGAGAATAATGTTTTGAACGTTAAGCTGATTATCATGTAAAGACACTCTTTGCTTGGAAGATGGAGGGGAATAAATAAACCAGAAAGAGAGTGAAGCCCCCTATAGGTTAGCACACAAAGTAAGGCAGTGAGGGGTGCTTACAGAGCACTTAAAAATTTCTGAAGAGAAAACACTCAAGAAATGTATTCACAAAAGTTTCTACCTTTGTAAAGCAGGCTTTATTTGGGGCGGGGGGGGGGGAGGGGAAGTCATTTGAAAGATGAATCCTTCAGAAAAATGAAAGTGTGCTTGAAGATCTCACAGGCAAATCTCACCTGTCAGAGATTATCCTGTGGATTCAAAGGTTCTACAACAGAGATGCAAAGATCTTTCTTTGGTGATAATTTTGGGCCTGGCATCTTGGTTGGCAATTTTCAGCAAGAGCTCTTTGATGTTTCAGAAATCATAAGCTCCCTCTCCTCTACGGCAAGAGATGTGCTAATGGCTTCGTGTTTGTATTTACTCCTGTCTTGTAGATTTAAGGCAAGTGTTTAATCAGTATTGTGTACATGACAGCATTTTAAAGCACAAATGAGAGGAGCATTTTCTCTCTAATAATCTAACTGCTAAGAATGTCATTTCTCCTGGGGTTTTATCATATCATATATTCAACAGTAACAAGGTCATTTTTTCCTTTGTTTAACACAATCTAGGGTTGTATGCTTTTAAATTCCCACATGTGTATCAATGTTCTTTATTTTGGGGGGTATTTTTTTGTTTGTTTGTTTTTTGGGTTTTTTTTTTTTGTCTTTGTGGGTTTGTTTTTTTGTTTTTGTTTTGTTGTTGTTGTTGTTTGTTTTTGGCATACAATCTCTTGTGCTGTGACTGATAATAGTATCTCCAGGACCTATGAAGAAGAAATATCTCAGTCTTACTGTGGATTATGTAATTTTCTGAATGTGCTAGCTCCATTCCACTGTTGCTGCCAGTCTTGTTGGTCATTCCATGATTGACGTCTCCAAAATTCTGGGATCTCCTGATGCAATGGGACTGAACCTTCATCTGTATCCTTTACTGGACTCTCTTTGAGGTGCCAAGCCTCAACTTCTCTGCATGGTCCCTTTAATCCTGGGGGTGAAGGAGGCTGTACCTTCCTCACTGCCTCTCCTGGCTTCTCATGTCCTCAAAACCAATGCCTCTTAGGTGACTCGTGCACTACCTATTTCAGCAGCCAGCCAGCATGGGGCACATCCTTGGTCACCTCAGAAACACAGCCCTTGTGCGTTCACTCATGAAACACCATATTTTACCTCAATGATGCCTGTTTCTTCTTATTCACTGCTTATTTCTCAGCTGCAGCTTACCAGCATTAACCAGTAAAGCAAGGATTTCACTTTAATGTTTCTGGTTTCATGTTAATCATAGCTGATTCTTCTTTCTTAGCCCACCATAATCATAGACTCTTAATTAAAAATGTGTAGCAGTCCCAAATAGTCTTTAAGTGACCCTCAAACATATCTCTGGAACTTCACAAGCCAGGTCTCTATCCTCTGATTTCTCTGAATATTCTTACCTTTGAGCCTCCACAGAACACTCAAGCTTTGAACACTCAATAGCTTTTCTTTCCCAAAGTTCCAAAGACCTTCTACAGTCCTCCCAAAACAGTCTATCACAACTATATCTCACTTACAGTACCCATTTATCCTAGAGTTACCATTACTATGATGAAACACCATGACCAAAAGCAACTTTGGGAAGAAAAGGTGTATTTCACTCACAGCTCCATATAATAGTTGATCATAAAAAGCAGCAAGGGCAGGTATGCAAGGAGGTTAGGAACCTGAAGGCAGCTGATGCAGAGACGCCATTGGGAGAGGAATCTTGCCTAAAGGCTTGCTTATCAATTCTTGCTCATATAACCCAGGACTAGCAACTGTGGGTGACCCAACCTACACATGAGTGTGTCTCCCACATAATAATTAATTAAGAAAATACCTTACAGGCTTGTCTGCAGCCTGATCATATGGGGGCATTTTCTCAATTGAGGTTCCCTCCTCTTGTATAACTAAAGCTCATGTCAAATTGACAGAATAGTAGCCAACATACTGAGTTTTAGCAGAAACACTCAACAATAGACACTATAATTAGTGAAAAATCAGCTGCAAAACCTTACTGTAATTTTGCACAGGTACATATGCCTGAGAGACTAATTGAAGAAGGGATGAAGATTTAATGGGAAGAGATGGAGCATATTTACAACTCACTTTATAAAGGGCCAGGCAGCAGTGGGCTAATACTAAACACAAATAATAATGTTGTAGAAGGAATGGGCAAGACCATGACTTGTTAAATAAGATAGTTTCTTCCCTTAAAAGACTTGTGAATGTTTTAAAGAAAGTTATGTGGCAGCATATCAAGTCATGCTGAACATCACAGTTTATTGCAGTGAAAGTGTTAAAATTGATAGTTTTTGAGAAAATCATAAAAATAAGATTCTGCACCATTCAGATCAAGCATCTGTTCTAATCCTGTGTACTCTTAGTTTTCTGCCTGTTATGTCAGTATTCATAATCACAGGATATATTATTTAGAATTTACATCTATTTACTATAATTTCTAAATGCAATGCATATCATGGTTTCTTAATGTTTGGTTAAGGATCAAGGCCCTCTCTACTTTATATTGTCTACACTGGATAAGCTATAATTCAGATTATATAAGTTGAGGGTAATATTTCCAACATTTTAGTGATCTTAATCTATTTTAATGCACATTCCTCTAGAAATTGAATTAAAAAAAAATTTCATTAGAAAGCAGTCTTGTCTTACTGTAGTTGAGTCTTTCTCTGTCTCACCAGTCAGCTTCCAAATAACAACACAGACCCTTCTTATTAATTATGGAAGCTTGGCCTATTGCTTCGGCCTTATAACTTAACCTAACCCATATCCTTTAATCTATGTTCTTTTACATGGCTTTGGTTGCCTTCACTTGTAAAGCCCATGCTGCTTGTTCCGCACGCCTGGTATTTCTGCCCTTCTTCCCAGCATCTTCTATGCCTGGAGTCCTTCCTAGCTACTGGCTGTTCAGCTTTTTATCAAACCAACCATAATGACATGTTTGTTTTGTTTCCTTTGGGAAAAAATGCATAACCTCTTGTTAGGAGTTCCACAAGTAGACCTGCACAACTGTTGCAGATATGTTGAGGGCCTAGGATGCTTCCAGGCAGGCTCCCTGCTTGTTGGTTCAGCTTCTGAGAGTTACTATCAACCCAGGTTAGTTGTTTCTGTGGGTTTACTTATGTTGTCCATGATCTTGGTGGCTACTACAGTTCTTCCTCTCCCCAGCAGGATTTCCTGAGTTGAGCATCATGTTTGGCTGTGGGTCTCTGCATCTGTTTTCATCAGTTACTGGTCAAAGTCTCTCTGCTAACAGTTGGGGTAATCACAAATCTATGAATATAGCAGTATATTATTAGGCATTATAACATTGACATTTTTCATCCAGTTATATTTGGTTCCATTCTAGGCCTCTGGACTTCCAATCTCTGGTTCCTGGTGCTGCAGGCAATATCAGGAGTGGGATCATTCTTCTAGTATGGATCTGAGGCTAGACCAGTCATTAGTTGGCCACTCCCACAATCTCTCAACCTTCCTTTCCCCTCCACAAACCATAGGCAGGACAGGCTGTAGGTCAAAGGTTATATGGCCAGGTTGGTGTCTCATTTCCTCCGCTGGAAGTCTTTTCTGATCACAAGAAATAGCCAGTTAATAATTTACTTTTAAAATGTTATTGTGCTGTATTGTCCCTCAATAAAAATGTACAAAACGTATAAAAAATCAGTGGCAAATATCTTGGTATGTATTTCCAACACCCACCCTGGTATTTTCTATCTTTTAGCACACTGTACACATGCCCTGCTGGGCCTTGCAGCATGGTTTTATATGTGTACCGATTTTCTACTTGCCTGTCTTCTGTGCAAATTACAAGAACAGGAGGGGTCTTTACTTTCCTACAAAACAGCTGATTTTTAATTTTCTGTTTATAACATTAGTGGCTCCCCCATTGGGAAGAAATATGGATGCCATGCCACACACTGAGCCATGTCATTAAACAGTCTCCACTTTGCCACACCTCCAGCCTGCTGTCTTTGGTTGTACAGCAAAATAATCATATAATAAAACTATGTTCAATATTGCATGAGCTTTGGAAGCATATGATGAACTCTAAAATGCTACTGATAGGCTTCATGTCACACCACCAGTGCAGAACAGATGATGAGCTGGCTTATAGGATGAGATCCAATTTGGACTGCTGTTTTTGAGAAGGGTCATGTGCAGTGTTCAATATCAACAGTATTACAGTAATTGACTCTTCTATTGAGCACAGAGCAGATGTCAATTCTATGCTGCATCAGAATAGCATGTTAATGAGTCATTGACACTGTCTCAGTCTTGTGTAGACGACAGAGCCTGACTTTTCTACAGAGCTCCATGAAACAAAAGGACTGTGGATCCTGTGCCTATAAGGCATAAATCTCATGTGAAATTTACCTCAAGTCATTAATTAAGCTGAAAGGTTTAATCTTTTAGAATATATGTATCCCAATATTTCAACAAAGAATTCGTTTGATTAGAACAAATATATTAAGAGAGTTATTTAAACATAGTGACATCATAAAAAAGAATACGTTTTAAGTGTCATAAAAGGTAAGTTATCTGAGTGTTCATATGAAGTTGGAGAGATTGATAGTCTTCACAGAAGTCATCATCTAAGATGAGTCTTAGCAGATGTCATGAATGAAAAAAATGCATTAAAATTCAGTAGTCAGAGCATATGAATAACATACAAAATAGGAGATGCATTAGGAGTAGGCTTAGCACAGGAGACTAGAGTCTATCTTGTAAGACTATGAACTCATCTAAAAATAGGTCTGATGCGAGATACTAATGGGACCTGAATATCTAGCTAAGAGGGTTTTCTACAGTTATCTGTCAATGAGAAGCTACAGAAGCCGAGCTTAGTCCCCTTCTGCAGCTTTTATCAGGCCATGAATAAACTGTCATATATAAACATGAACTCTTTCTTCCTTAGCTCCATTTATTGGGGTATGTATATTATGTAGGTTCCAGATGTTGGTTCTTGCCTTTATCTGGCCAGTCCCTCCTCCACACACACAAAATAGCATGTGAACACATACCTGCAGTCCCTCTCCAGGCTGATTTATCTGTGACTGTTTACTAAGGCCTGTTTTTTCCCATCAAGAAATGACATGGAATCCAGTTTATGAGTTCTGTAGTCAGAAGTTTCTGTCCTGCCCAATCCTGCAGCTGTTTAGTCCCAGATAATCACGCAGAGCCTTCTATTAATTATAAACTGGTTAGCCTACAGCTTAGGCTTCTTACTGGCTAGCTCTTTCTTAATTATTAATCCATAACTATTAATCTGTATATCCCCACATGGACTTATCGGAGAATGCATGTGCATCCTACCTTTCCAGTACCTTCCTCTTCTCAGAATTATCCTAGTCTGGTAGCCCTGCCTATACTTCCTGCCTGGCTACATCCTGCCTGTCCATTGGCCAAAAGAGCTTTAGTCATCAACCAATAAAAGAAGCATATTTACAGCATAAAGAAGGACATCTCCCATCAGAATTCAGATGAACATTTTTCAACTTTAGGATGGAATGAAAGAATTTCATAGAAATGATAGTTCACATTTTGAATTGTAATCTTTTCTGGGCTTCCAAGTATGTAATAAAACCCTCTGCTGATGCTAAGCAGGGGAAGAGAGCCACAAATCCCAAAATCTTTGAACACTATGTAAACAGATGCTGCTGTAAGGTTGAATGGGTACTGCGTTCTTTGGCCACAAGTGTTCAATAAAGTGCAAGAGTCAATCAATACTCTACTATAAAGCAAACTATGTGCGATGTAGACTTTTCATCTCTCAGTATTCTAACATGTCCCAAATAGCCAGGCCCAAACATAATTGTTAGAAACATTGCACTTTATACCATTTTCCAATCTCAATGGGTTTGGCAAGCACACGGCCTCATCTTGAGCCAAGGAATCCCTGTACAAAACACCTGTAGATAACGTGGTGATGGTTTCTAGTTTCATCAGCAGGAAAGTCCAATACCGTCCCCATCTCTCGGGTTCTGTTCTGATTTAACTCAATGGGTTTGGCAAGCACACAGCCTCATCTTGAGCCAAGGAATCCCTGTACAAAACATCTGTACATAACATGGTGATGGTTTCTAGTTTCATCAAGCAGGAAAGTACAATACCATCCCTATCACTCGGGTCCTGTTCTGATTTAGTCACAGATGTTCAGAGTAAGAACAGTGATGTGTACAGACTTTGGGGTACAGATCTGAGTGTACACGACAGCCCACAAGGAAGAACACAAGATCCAGGTTAAAAGAATTGATCATTGGGCTTATTCTCCTAGGAATGTGAAGAGGGCACATGGAACTGAGATTTCATTACAGACCAGAACACATTGGGTATCTGTAATTATTGAGCCAGTATCAGCCGACACTTTGCCCCTGCAATCAGAGCTAGTGAAAGAAACACACCCTGGTCCTAAAAATAGAGCCAAAAGGCTAAAAAGAACCAATTAAGGAAACACACTTTGCCCCTGAAACCAGAGCCAAATTTGACCCTAAACCTGTGCAGAAAACCAACCCATCCCTGAGCAGGATATGCAGCCAGTCTGAGCTCAGGGATTGAAATCTGACCAATCCCCACTCTGGAAATATCCCTAGGAAAACTCCACCCCCTAAGAAGCCCTATATAAACCCCTGTCTGTTCAGCCTGTGGCTGTTCTGCCTCCCCAGCAGCTCTCTGCCAGAGGTAGCCACTATCCTGGGTTCTTCCCTCCCAACAAATTTGAATGAAGTTTGGGTGAGACCTTCTTTCCCTTCTTTTGCTGGAGGAGAGACGCAGAGACAACCCTGAGTGGAGCTGCAAAGTGAAGTTGTTAGACTCCACTCTCCCAGGGACTGGAGTCGAACTATAACAGCTTCTCCAGGGAAACCCTCTCCTGCCAGAGCAGAGCTGATACACTGGAGAAGCCTTTTCCTGAAGCAGGGCTGTAAATTGCTATGCTCACTGTGACCTGTGGTATTCCTTGGCTCCCGAGTGCCAGAATACCTTTCCATCTGAGCTGTAACACTCATTATTCTGGCTTCCGAGTGCCAGAGTCCCTGTCGTTTATCGCATTCGAGCTGTCAAAATGCTTACAAAGATAGAGGTAGAGATGTGCACTAAAAACCACCAAAAAGTAGAAAAGATAGATAAAAAGATCCCCTTGGTCCCTTGGGTGGCCCCTGGCTGTGCCAACTGTTGAAATCCAAAGCTGTTAAGAGTATATATTTTGCTCTTTTTTGTAGGAATTTATTAAGGTGTTGCTAGGAAGAAACAAGTGAGCTCCCAGCCTGATATGTCTTATGTTTGAGATTTTGATTCCAGACACACAGCCTCTCATAGCTGGGACATGGGACCAAAGTCAAGAGATACGTGTAACTTTCTATGGCATGTAACCGTGACTTCACACTCAGAGGATTTACATAAGGCATATGAAGTCACCATAAGGGTTTGAAATCTAGTTGTTGCTTACCTTGCTGCTATCCAGGGGTGTAGCTTGATAATGATCCTGCAGAAGGATCAGCCATCATGCTATGTGCCTCTAGGCAGCACCCATTTCTCAAGGGCTTCTTTCCTCTTTTAAAGATAGCTGTTGCAATCTCAAGGAAGATCACCATGCACACAGACTTGCAAATATCCTGCCCCTTTCATCTCTCTAGCAAATCTGAGTTTCTTCTATGTGTGGAGATGTATTTACAGAGATGTAAATACAGGTGCAGAGAATTGCAGATGACTCTGGAGAATGTCCACATCATAATTAGACAGATGTACCCCTGCATGGTGGCAGTGAACCGGCAAGGTGTGGAACCATTAGGAGGTTCCTAGCAGCCAAGGCAAATGTGGCAGCTGTGGGTTAGGCTTGTCTGGAAGCTGAAGTATGGTGCTTCAATTCATGAGTAGTGCCTAATGGTCTCTAACTAAAGCAATGCTACAGCAAATATTTCTGCTGAGATTTTGGCTGAAAACCGTCCATACTGTTTCTTACTTTATGTACTTTTTGGTTCAGGATTTCTGACGAAATATCCTAATCACCAGAAGACTTTCCAATAAATACATTATAATCTGTAATCAACTAGAGTAGGCTTTCTATTGTACATAATCAAGAACTCTGACTAATACTTAGAAAAGCAAAAGTTGTTTTCTACGATTCTAACCTGGGAGTGACACCTATCCTGTCTACCACTGTTATTGGCAATAGAAGCAGGAATAAAATCATTCAACTTGGATGCAAGCAGTAGCATAAGGGATATAAAATCATTCTTTTCTTGATTTTAAGCTAAGGGCTCCAGCCACAGGCTTCTATAGTATCTCTCCCTCAGACATGTTCTGAGACTCATTTGTTAAATAAAAGAAAATCTCTCCAACTACATACAAACTAGTCTCTCATGTCCACAGATATCACCAGGTGGTATCTACATACATACTACCTAACATATATATATATATATATATATATATATATATATATCATCTACATATCTGTTATGTGTGTGTGCGCGTGTGCACGTGTGCACGTGCCTGTGCGTAGTTTCTTAAATACTTACAAAAATAATGAGTGACTAAGACAGTCTCTTCTTTTGCCACAGTTCTAGTCTGTCAGTTAACCATGTCTATCTATATCAAAAGTGCTAGAGTTTACATTCCCTTGCATCTTTTTGAAATTTTACCCTGAGTGTATTGGTTTCAAAATCCATTCATAGTTAGTTAATGTTTTAATTTTGACAGTTATTCAGTGTTAAAATGGAAATTCTCTAAATAATGTTTACAACTTGATAGAACTGACACATTATGAGATGAAATTATTTTTGCTTCTATGTGGCAGACTATGGTGATTCACACAAGAGGCAGGTGCATGTATGCATATGGTGGCCAGAACAGGACTTCAGGTATATTGCGATATCACCCCCTCCTGCCCCGTTCCCTGAGATGAGGCCTCTCACTGCTCAAGAAGAATGCTGTTTCATCTGGGATAATCTCAGCAAGCTCTCAAGATGCACCTACCAATATTTGGGATACAGGCACAAGTATCCATGTTTGGGTTTTGATATAGGTACTAAGGATTTGAACTTAAGACCTCATGCTTGCAGAGTAAGCTCTCTTGACCACTGAGCCATCTCCAGAACCAATATAATGGAATTCTTTCTGAATGTTCATAGTTCAATGCTTATACCTTGTTGCTATATTCTTATTTCATATCTATATATTCTATCTGCTTCCTTCATGTATTCTTTGTTGTTTCTGACGTCCCATGTAGCATAGCCCATGCTAGCATTCCCTTGTCTCAAATAAGTACTTTCTCTCTGTACAATTTCCAAATGCTGCATATTCTTTACGATATCCCCAAAGTATGATGTCTTCCATAACTTTTACTATCCAGTCCAAGATACAATATTGTAATTTATGGCATGGAGAGGTGGGATGCTTTTCTGTATGCTGTGGATATGTTTTATTACCATTGGTTAATAAAGATGCTGATTTTTCCAATAGCCAGGTAGAATAGAGCCAGGCAGGAACTCCAAGCAGAGATACAGGGAGAAGGAAGGTGGCAGCCGCTAGGGAAGCAGGATGTGAAGTAACAAGCCATGTGTTTACTGGTAGAATATAGAATATAGAATAATAGAAACAGGCTGAGCTGATAGGCCAAACAGTTTGTAATTAATATTAATCCTCTAAGTGGTTATTTTAAAAGTGGCTGTGGGACCAGGTGGGACAAGAGATCTCCAATTGTAGCATGGCACATATGGTATATATCATTAAGTATATGTTCCCAGAGTTGCTGATGACTAATTTATCTTTAAGCTTTCTGAGTCTCTCTGTCTCTCTCACTCACTCTCTTCCTCTCACACACACATCTTACAATGAAGAAAAACTATAAATAAAAACTCCATTGAAGATGATTTTATCTCAGGATGATAATAATCTCCCAATAACAAATATAAGGTTCCCTTAATTAATTACTTCATGAAAGTAAATTCATACTCCATATCTGCGTATGGCCTTAAAGGATTGTATGCCCTAAATAACATTACTCATTGAAGCAAAATAGAAAAATATTTAAATTAAAGCTTTGTCAAACTGTTCATCTTCCTCAGTTTGCAGTGTTGCATGCCAATATTTATTATTTTATCCACTTAGCTTCCAGAAAATCTTGGGCCTGAGAGGGACTATGAGGTCATCTTGCTCAATGATGTCAGTCATTCCAGAGCCACTGTATTTAACTTCCTCTGTAAAACACTGAGAGTCCTCTCTTCAGGCTAGATCAGTTGCCCTGGGAGATTGAGAGATACAGAGAAAGAGAGAGTTCCTTCCTGAGTAAAAGTGACACATATCATGGACAAAGTATATAACCACAGGCATAAGCCACTGAATTAGGGATCATTTATTACAATGTAAACCAATCTATTGCAAATAAGTGCCTTAACACTCCTTTGCATATATGTTTAGTAATTCAAATTTCCCATCATTTCATTTTCTTCCTTATAGATCTTACATCACACTTTATTCTCCCCTTCTTTAAAGCATCCACTATGATTTGTGTTCGCATGAAAGGAACATAGAATCACTGATGGGTGTCATTACCAATTACAGGTTGAATATAGGCTTATTTAGTAAAAATATGGGGGTAGAATAAAACAAATTTCTTTGATTAAAGAAGCAAAAGATTTGCCTAATTTTAATTGTGCAATGCTATAAACATATCACTTCAGCCTCAAAATCCTATAGACACATATTGTTGCTTTTGAGAATTATTTATAAAATAAAGACAAGATGATAAATTAAACTAACTTAAAAGTTTGGGTTTTAAGATATGATTATAAAGGTAAATGATTCTAGGTTGAAAACAAAAATTTAGATTTGTTTATTGGAAAAGAATGTTTGTAAATAAAATTTATATTAATATAAGAAAACATCATTATTTCTTTCCAAAATAAGTGTACAAAATATATTATATACTACCTAAACTTTCAATGAATTATTTCTCTGTTTTAGAAGATCTAAATTTTAAAAATAAGCAAGCTGCTTTTGGACACAAATTCAAGCAATAAAAGCCAACTTGGTTTTAAAATGACTTTTATAATAACAATCTGATTTCTGATGGGACTAAAGCAATTTAATGTAATAACCATTTTCTATTGAAGGTCACAGCAGGAATCTTATTCAAGACAAACTTGCTAGCTGTGGTTCAGATCTTAAATGTTCCCAAAGACCATGTCCTACAGTTTAGTCAGTAGCCAGTGCTGCACTTATGAGACTCTGCAACCGTGAAGAAGTGGGAACTAGAGGGAAGGAGTGAGATTTATGGTATGTGTCCTTGGAGGTGACACTCCATCCTCAGCCCTTGCTTCCAAGCTCCCATGAAGTTGGCCAACAGCTTCTTTTACCACCTGTTTGGTACAATGTCCATGTTACCACAGGTTCAAAGCAACACAGCTAACACCTGACCCTGAAACTGGCCAAAACAGACTTTTCCTCTTTTTAAGATGGTCTTAATTATTATGAATAATGGTGCTATGAACAGAGTTGAGCAAGTGTCCTTGTCATATGATTGAGCATACTTTGGGTATATGCCAGGATCATCCTGAGAAGAGGAAATAGAAGAGATGTCCTGGGTAAACTGGGGATGGCGGTAAGGGAGAGGAGGTGAGAGATAAGAACATGAGGGAATGGGGTAGTCAAATTAAGGGAGAAGGGAGAGATGGAGTGGAACAGTAATGAAAGAGATATCTTGATAGGGGGAGCCATTACAGAGTTAGCAAGAAACCTGGTGCTAGGGAAATTCCCAGGAATGCACAAGGACGACCCGAGCTAAGACTCCTAGCAATAGCAGAGAGGGTGCCTAAACTGGCTTTCCCCTGTAATCAGATTGGTGACATCCCTTTTATCAAAGAACCTTTATCTTTTAACTAATGGTAGCAGATACAGAGATTCACATCCAAGCACCAGGCTGAGCTCCTGGAGTCCACTTGAAGAGAGGGAAGAGAGATTATATGAGCAAGGGGGATCAAGATCATGATGGGAAAACACACGGAGACAGCTAACCCAAAATTATGGACTGGAGACCAACAGCTAGGGAGTCTGCTTGGGGCAGAGCTAGGCCTTCTGCATGTGTGCAACAGTTCTGAATCTTGGTCTGTTTGTGAGACCCCTGGCAGTGAGACCAGGATCTATCCATAGTGCATGAGCTGGATTTTTAGAGCCCATTTCTTATGGTGGGATGCCTTGCTCAGCCTCTATTTGGGGAGGAGAGGCTTTGTCCTGCCTCAACTAAATGTGCCAGGCTTTGTTGACTCCCCATTGGAGGACTTACCCTTTCTGAGGAGTCGATGAAGGGTGGTTTGGGGAAGATGGGGGGGGTACAGAAGGAGAGGAGGGAAGGGGAACTATGGTTGGTGTGTAAAATGAATAAAAACTTTAAAAAAATAAAAAGCATGGGATATTTAAAAAAAAGAAGAAGCATATCAAAAAAAAAAAAAAAAAAAAAAAACCAAAAAAGTATGCTTTATTCCTGAACACCAGAAGATATCCAGTATCATTTGGGTGTTTCCTAACTGCTACCTGAAGAGAATTAGTTTATTATGCCATCAAAACTACTGTATCATCTCATAAATGGCATGCCTGTGGCTTCTTCCTCCTCTAATCACCCTGTGATAGAATATCTTTCACTCTCCTTTTTACTCTTATATTTTATCTATACTCTTTCCTCTGTGATTTAATTATGATGCTCAACTGAAAAAAAAAAAAGGCAAGCTTTTGACTTCTAACAATTCTTACACTTTTTAAGCTACTTAATTTATTTTCTACCACTTTATTGTTCTTAGTTACAAATCACAACTACTTCTTTACATGGTGATATACTTTCTATTTTAGAGTAAGTACTACATATACAGAACACTGTGCCTTTTCCTTATTTACTCAGAAACTTTTGAAAGCTGTTGTAAACACAAAGCATTTGTTCTGACGGAGTAAAGCTTCAGAGTAACATGGGATGGCAGGGGACAGTGTATAATGAAATACTTCCTTACACTACTGAGGAATTTGCCTTCTTACCCCTATGTGCCTCTCTTTTCCACTATGTTTTCTCCATCCTTTTTTCCCAAGTCCTAATACTTCTTTTCTACCTAGATTTAGAGTTAAAGATCTCTCTCTCTCTTCTTTTTTCAATCCTACAGCAAGTACAGATAGGCCAGAAGCAGTTCACTTCTCACCCAAAGCAAGATATAAAGACATTTATTAAATGGAAGATCACCTGAAGAGTAATCATGCCGCTGTTTCCACAAGGACATTGCTCAGTATTGTTATTCTAATATATATAAATAATATACATCATAATATATTTTAATAATGTGTATCATAAATGAACTGTACTTCATCCTATATATTTACTTGCTTTAAATTAGAAGACCACATTTTTAATCCTTAATTCTTAAACTCATATAAGGAAGGCACTTGATTTAAGTGGAAGTAAGCTGAGGGCCCTGTACACACAGAAGGTATAACTGTTGCTGGTTAATTGATAATCTATGAATGAAGTTCAAGCATCATGAACTTGGCTATGAAGATGTCTGTAATATATGTACAATGGTGATGCTTTCCTTCTGAGAGTTTTGGTGGATTACATGGGGAATAGTGCATGCAGAGGGAGAAACAGCAAGCTTAGAGTGACCCTGATTGCATTGAAATCTGGTCCCTGGAGCTGGGCTGTTATGCTTATGCAATCTAAGTAATTAACATCTAGGACAACTCTTCTCATATTTCTGTCTCTTGTAAAATAAGAGAGAGAGAAAGAGAGAGGAATTCATAGGTCTGTTTTCCTTCATAAAACTGAAAGTATTAAATAAGATGTGTGTAAATCATTTAGTAGTCATAGCTCACTGTAACTTATCACCTGTCACCCATTTTGCTTATTTCCCTACTCATCACCCACACTGCTTGAGAAATTGGACCAGACTCACCCCAAATTAAACATCTCCATTCTTTCCCAAATACCCACAAAGTAAAGTTTTATCTCTGTATCGGGTTTCGTGTGTGTGTTTATAGAGATTTTAGAACTTTGTTCTACAAACGATGCATCAAAGGCAGGTTGAATGTTTACCAGCTAATGCAGGAAATGCAGAAGCAGGGTTTTAAGAAGATTCTTGGTCCTTGAGTCAATTCTTCCTTCTCCACAATCACCCATTCTCTGTCCTCTGTTCTGAGTTTCTTGCTCTGTCTTGTACTCCTACAAAATGGCAGTGGTTAAAAACTCCCTTTACCCTTACATTTTAGAAAATGTCTCTGAAAAATTCCTTCCAACAGGATTTGGGATTCTTGATGTAGACCCACCACATTCTTTTCATACGTCATAAGCTAAACTGGACTAAACCAGTGTTAATTCAATTTGAGAATCTTCTCTGTTTCCCTTGTGCTCTGAACTTGGACTGTCCTGCCAAAGCACATAAGAGAATCATCTTAAGGGAGGAAGATTAATACTCAGTCACAGCTTTGGTTATATGGTAGTTTGAATGTAATTGCCCCCACAAGTTCCTAGGGACTAGCACTATTAGGAAGTATGGCTTTATTAGAGTAAGCATTGCCTTCCTTGTTGGAAGAACTGTGTCACTGTGGAGACAAGAGACAGCCTCTGGACTGGGGTTAGGCAGGTTTTGGAGTCAACAATAGAAGAAAGGGCTAGGAAATTTGCCTCTGTAACTAAGGAAAGCCACTGAGAAAAGGTATGTGTCAAGGATATCCCTCAATGGAGCCCTAAATAGGCCATTTCCTGAAACTGTGAGTAGAACCTGGACTTTGGAGAACCCAGTCTTGGGAAAACTGCCATGGAAAGCTGTTAATAGGAAATGGAACTAGCCTAAGAGAAGGAAGTGTATTGCAATCAACAAAGCTTAAAGGAGCTGTTGATCTGAAGAGCATTTTGACATCAGACATGGAGATGCAGAGTTTGGAGTTTGCTTCCCTGGTTTTCAGTCTGCTTTGGTTCAGTATTTCTTTGTTATGCTCCCTTTTCTCCTGTATGGGATCTGTTTGTTTTATTTTATTTTACGGGTGATACTGTCAAGAAATTGTATGGATCTCAGAAGAAACTTTGAACTTTGGACTTTTAAACATTGTTGAGACTACAATTGACTATGGAAAATTTTGAAGTTGGGTTAAATAAATTTTGCCATGTGATATTGTTATATCCTTATGGAAGCCAGGGAGTAGAATGTGGAAGCTTGAATGTAATTGTGACCATAAGCTCATAGGGGGTGGCACTATTAGGATGCATGGCTTTGTTGGAGTAGCTATGATGTTGTTGAAGGAAGTGTCACTGTTAAGAGTAGTTTCCTGTTGGCCTGGTCCCACAGCCATGCCAGCCCCAAATAACACACAGAGACACTGTATTTGATATAATGCTGTTGGCCTGTTACTAGTTTCTTATTGGCTAGCTCTGTCTTAAATATTAACCCATTTCTATTAACCTAAGTATTTCCACGTGGTCTTGTCTTACTGGAGAGAGGGCCTGGAGTTCTACCCTGTTGGTCCTACATCTTGGAATTCCTCCCTACTCTTTCCTCCCTCCTCCTTGTCTTCTAGTCCTGCCTATTTTGTTTTCCTATTGGCCAACAGTGCTTTATTCATTAACCAGACTGACATCTCCCATCATGTCACTATTGAGGCAGACTTTGAGGTCTCATATATGCCCAGTGTCTTAGATCACTTCCTGCTGCCTTCCAGTCAAGATGTAGGATTGTCAGCTATTTCTCTAGCACTGTGTCTGTCTGCCTGTCACCATGTTGCACCATAATGATAATGGAATAAACTTCTGAAAATGTAAGCCACCCTAATTAAATGTTTTCCTTTATAAGAGTTGCTGTAGTCATGGTGTCTGTTCACAACAATGGAAATAAATCCTAAAATAGGTGATTTCAGTCCACACCCAGGTGTTCCCATTGCTGTAGGTTGCTGTTGATGCAGAATGTCAAATCAAGATGGGTGTGGTAGAGCAAAGGTGTGTCTTTCATGCTGACTGAGAGATATAGAGACAACAAGGATCCAGAAAGCAAATATGTCTTTCAAAGGTGTGACTTCTAATGGCCAGTCAAGGTAAAGTTAGAATCTTCAGGATCCAACCACCTCCAAATAGTGCTACCACATATGAGCCTTGAGGAGGTGTTTTCATATCCAAACCACAGCAGTCAGCACTGAGCTTTATACAGAGGCTGGAGTGCAAACAAAACCCATAGAAAAGCTGTTCCCAAGATTTTGCAGGATAAAAGGAGGACTTGTTCAGGTCCTCTACCTGTTAATCCTGCTTCCTTCCCACAGACTTGCTCATAGCCTCGCAGCAGGAGGGGGAGGAAGTCACTCTGTTTTCTTCCTTTCAAAACTGACTCACTGCAATAGCTGTTTTCAGAACCATCACAGAATTAGTCTTTAAGACAATTTAGTAAGTACAGAGAAAATGCAGGATTTAGAAGCAAAGTACCCACCATTAATTAAGGTTTTTATATGAGCCCTAAATATGTTAGAATCTTGAAATGCTAAGGAGACTTGAGGATTTGGTGGTAAAATGTTCAGCTGTATTTACAAAGCCCCAGGTTCAGCACCAGAACCAAAAGGAAATGAAGGTAAAATTACCTATGAACACTTTCTTTTCTTTCTTTCTTTCTTTTCTTTTCTTTTTTTTTTTTTTTTTATCTTTTTCTTTTTTGTCAGTATAAGGTGACTGCACTGAGGTTGCGATTCAGTTATGAAAAGTGATGTTGCATATCACTGATTATCTGGCCTTTCTTAGTATATGTTAGGCATAACTCATTAGGCAGATCGATTTGTATGACTACTCCTCTAGAGATTATATGGAGAAAAATTATTGTAAATATGAATTTTATTAGGAATGTCACAGAGGCTTTTAAAAAGTTGTCCTGTTCACCTTCTCCTTTGCTGTGATGCGCACACATCAATACTAAGGGTTCTGTATGCTTGTCAAATCTCAGGAAACTCCATATAGCATGGTTGACCTCCTCAAATGCAAAGTTCTTTATAAAAATTGACTCTTCTAGAATGTCTGCCAATTGTAACACTACAAGGCAGCATGCTATGCATGCATATTTCAAGCTTAGCTTTGAAAGTTTATTGTTCTTTGGCTTGAAATTATATTATGTACAAGCAGAATGTTTAGGCTCTTTAAGTTTACAAATTGAAGGTTTTATTATGTTCCAATTCTAGGTATATTAAGAAAATTATTGTTCGACTCACATAGGGAAATAATATTCCTAAGATACATAGATGTGATTAGAGACACTTCATTATTCCAGGTAACATGACAGCTTTCTAAAGTGGAATTTATGGCTGGTAATATGTGTGCTCATCATTCTTTATCTAAACTAGTGTTGTTTTAATGCAGCAAGCTGCTGTTATACAGGCAAGGCTAGAACATGCAATAAAAATTAAAAATAAACCCAGGAAATGAGAGTTCACAATTATCACCACTACAACAATTGGTATGACTCACAGAAACGCTAATACAAGGAGAAGGAGAGAGAAAATAATCAGCACAATTTAACTATGAAGAGCGTTGGTGCCAGGGCTAGGAAAAGACTGCTAAAAAGCTGTGATTGGCACTTATAATTTCTAATCGGGCTTTCCCACACACTCAGTACTTAACCAGCTCCAGGTAGCCTGTTACCTACACACAATTATTGGCATGGGGTTAGCTTTAATTTTACATCAATTTAAATCTGGGTATAGAAGAGCTTTCCCACTAGGCTAATGTCATTTTAAGGGAAATTTCTTTAAATTATCTAAGCCATCTGACTATGAAAATAACACGAAACTTATTTTTTTTGTTTTAAAGGTTATAACTTCCTGTGAAATTTCCTAGTAGCATATTCAGTGACACACATTTAACCATGGTTACTTGCCTATATTAGTGGTTGATTCCCATCCCATTTCATTCTTCAACTACCATTTTTGAAAATATATGTTAAAATGTAGCCATGTCGGGAGGGGGGGGAGTGACATCTTCAAAACATACTCCAGATCTTTCAGGAAATCTTATCATCAATATGCACAAGGCAGATTGGAGGCCTGACTCCCAAATATTTACATACATGTGGTGACACATTATTTAGGATTTAATAAAGCTTGTTTGGGGATCAGAATACAAAGCTAGCCACAGTAGTCAGCCGTTGCAGGGATGGGACACACCTTTAATCCCAGGACTCAGGAGACAGAGGCAGATCGATCTCTGTGAGTTCAAGACCATGCTGGGTTACACAAGAATGAATCAGTCTAAAAGAGAAATAGAACTCACACCTTTAATCCCAGTACTAGAGAGGTATGTAAGGAAGAGGCAAAGGGTCTCATGTGAGATTCAGTTTCCAGTCATAGGGAGGACAGGATCAGTTTTGGTAGAGGTAAGAGTTACTAGATGTCTGTAGCTTTTGTGATCTTCAGGTTGAACCCTAATATCTGTCTCTGGGCTTTTATTATTCATGCTACACATACACAATTGGCTTCTCCAAGTAGTTAAATACATAAAGTTGCTGATTAGAACTCTAAGTAGGACTACATTTTTTTCCCTTGAGATGAGCACAAGCTCTTGAAGATAAATGCATCTTTAATTAGGTAAGAAACATAAATAAATTCAACTTTAAAAAATGCTTTTAGGAACTTTATTTTCCTTCTACATTTACTTTTGTTTGTGAGTTTGTAGAGCAACTCAGACCACTCAGTGGTGGCTCCAACAGTCAACAGTGGTTGGCTGGGCATTCTAGCCTTCAGTATGTAACTTTAGATGGGCATGGAGGTCACTTGTAAACCCCTGTACCAGTCTGCCACCTCAAGTTAAGCAGCAGTGAATGTAGGAGCTGATGCCATCCATTCACCCTGGTATTCCTTTAGTAATGGCCTTCTCTGGAGCATCCTGTAGTGAGATAGTCCTTCTGTAGCAGTGACCACGCCCATTGTGGGTGGAGTGATGGGCGGAGGTGACCTGAGGAAGGAGGTCGGAGGGGGCCAGGAAGGCGCTCTCTCTTTCTGGCATGACTCGGACAGGAGAGGATCGGGTTGAATTTCCTGGTGTTCATCTGTCTAGGTTGTAAGTTATTTCTCCCTGAATAAACATCTATTCGGCCTATTTGTTTATCCTGATCCTTATTTACCGCAATAGCATCCTGATCCTCCTTCTTAGTCTCTAAGTCTTTGTAGAAGTAGAATTCAGCTGTAACCTACCATAGCTAATCACAGAGAATTTGCAAGCCAGTATTCCCCACAACACACCCACTGAGTGGGTTTTCTTGTTGGGATGGCAATGTTCACATAGCACAGAACAATGGGAGGCAGATTGACATAGAACACCTTATGAGGGGCTGGTGGTCAGCCCTGAAATCAGGCACCACTAGAAGCCATAGCTTCCTGCCTGGATCTAGGTAGTGAAGGTCTCAGGCATGAAGTGGACAGCATTTAGATTTGGCTGAAATGGCAGCAGCAAACTTCAGTAAGACTGACTAACCAGCATTCTCAGTGATATCAGCAGGGTTCTCAATGACATCATATGAACTGACCAATTTTAAATAAAAGTTAAACAACAACAAAAGTTTAAAATGGTTGATTCTATAAATGCGAAATTTATAAGATACAGAAGAGATGATTATTTTTTTCTGGTAAATGTACTGAGTCATCTACAAATGGAAGCATATTTCATGAAAGTTTTGATCATAGTTTGACTTATTCTTGCTTATTAATGCACTCTCCTCTCTGGGCATATTTAATGACTAACTTGGTTGTCAACCTGACCAATCTGGGAGGAGGGGATATTAATAAAATATTGCCTCCCTCGGATTGGCTTGTAGGCATTTACTTGATTGTTAATTACATAGGATGGCCCAGCCCATTGTAGGCAGAACAGTCTTAGACAGCTGGGTCTGAGTTGTATAATAAAGGTAGCTGAGTATGTGCCTAGATGCAAACCAGTAAGCAGCATCTCTTCATAGACTCTACTTCAGCTCCTGCTCTGCCTTCCCTGAATGATGACAATAACCTGTAAGCCAAATAATACCTTTCTAACTCCAGTTGCTTTTGGTCACTGCTGTATCTCAGCAGCAGAGAGCCAAACTAAAAATGCATATGGCAATCCATATGTTTGCTATCATTCAGCTTTCTCAATACTGCTTTTGTCTAGGCACTTTCCAGGGTGTGTGTACATATTAAATCTCCAGACTGTTGATATGCATTGCTTAGATTTTGACTGTTATCTCCTTCTTTTGACTTGGATGTAAGTCCCACATTGTAATTATTTCCCTTTATTTCCTCTCTATATTTTAGTCATATCACTTAATCCATTATAGTCTTTGTATTACAAAATTCAAGATTTTAATATTCTTAATATTATACAACTTGATAATTTTTTGCTGAAGTACCTATTTTTTTTTCTGTTGAAATTTTATGTGTGATGAAGTTCTGTTTAAATCTATTTGTCACAAAATCTTACAGGAAGGCCACCTGATTCATGTGTTCATTTGTGCTATAAGCAAAAACTGACCTTCACCACTGCGCTAGGCAATGATTTGAGCTCTGGTGGTTTGGAGCATAACAAGACAGAAAAAAAATTAGTCATCAAGGAGCTCACATCCTGATGTGAAATTAAGACAGGAAGACAAATACCCAGGATGACTCTACGTGGCAGGAGCAGATGAAACAGGGAACCACGGTGGAACCTGATGATAAGCAAATCTGTGTTTAGTGCATTCAAGGAAAGGCTTCCTTAAGGATGCTAGAAGCTAAGGATGTGTGTTGAGTGTTTGGACCTTTAGCTGTCTGCTGGTGGTGGAGAAAGCTGGGCTGCTAAGCAGTGAAGTCTGGATTATCTCCTTGTTTTCCTTCTTCCGTGATAGTGGTTATGATCATCAGCCTTGTTCTGATGAGCTGCAAATATTGGTTCCCAGTAATGGTGACTTTGATTGAGTTCACTGTCCTTGTTTTCTGAAAGAACCATTAACACTGTTGAAATTTTAAGAACACTGTCACGTGATTGCTAAAGCTTTAAAATCAATATAATATGTTTCTGTGTGATTTCTAGTCAGTTTATTTCTACTACTCACTGGTTCTGATGAGACGTTGCAAGCCTTAACTCCAGTCCTTTCTGTACCTGGGTTTGAAAGAATCATTGCCTTTCCATAACCCAAGAGACTACTCCTATGTTTGGCTTCAGTGGACCCATATTGAGAGGCACATGTGGGGTTTCCTCATCTCTTCCATCACTGTCCCAGACTCTCATACAACTGAACCAGTGGTGCTAATCGGCAACTTCCCCACAGCTAGTCTAAACTCTTTTGTGTCTATTGAGTTTTCTCAAGTACACGGTGAACAGATAGACTTTCATACTGAATTTGGAGTAGGTAACAATTTTATTTTCCTTTGAACATTTGTGTCATGTTTTTAAAATCTTTGGTTTTGGAAGGAAGGTGTGTAATGTTCTCATTCCAAAACTTCTTAATTTGTTGAAAAATCTCACCTTTTAGTGTTCTTCATTGTGTATTTGAAATAACTACTGATTGTTTTTACTTAATACACAAAGCTTCAAACTTTTTGCTCAGAAGATATATAACATGACAATATGTTACAATTTCATGAAAATTGTCATTGTTATAACATGTTTCTGTAGACTTTGAAAGAAACAAGCAGCATAAACATTGTATAATATATATTTGGTATGATACTCCTTTGTTTGTCATCAGTACTGAATACAGAAGCTTACACATGCATACATATCCACAACTTTACAACTCTCAACTACCACTTCACAAGTGTAATGGGAAGCTAGAAAGATTTTGAAGACTTTAACAATGTTTTCTGTACACTACATTACAAAATTTAATGTATGTGTTTCAAATATCATGATCCAAACATTGCACAGTGAACAATATCTCGGGGAACTTTGAAAGAAGTTCCAGGAAAAAAGGCCAAGGTTCTTTTACCTCAAGAGCATTTTCTCCCTGGATTACTCTTGGACTTGATTTCATGCCCCCTATGTTACATTTACATTCACTTTATAAGACATGTTTATTCATGTTGGATGTCATATCTTACCTATAAAACCCAATCTCATCAATGTACCCTGAATCTGGGTATGGCTTCTCCTTTGCTTTTGTGCTTTCTCAGATGTAACCTATAGTACAAGCCAGGCATTGTGTTTAAATTGGTCTGTACTGAGAAAGTTCTGAAAAAGGGCTGCTCTGTTGCTATTTAGCATGTGCTTACTGGTGTTTATTTACACGTTTTTCATATCATGTTTTTCTGAAGTCAGACAACATTCCTTGGATGATTGCTTTCTTTGTTACATTCATGTTAAAAGTACACTGACATTGAAGTCAGGTCATCTACAGAATTAAACTGTAGTCTGCTCCATTCTTTTAGAACTTCAAACCCCAGGTCTCAAAGACAAATCTGCATGGGTCAGCAAAAAGTAGACACCAAGAAACTTGAAATGACTCCTGCCTTCAAAAAGAAGTCATGTTCCCACTGTTAATAGTACAAATATTTCTAGAGTAGAAGGCATAAAGTGACTAATGTTATGATAACATCACCTTTGTTACCTACTGAGGGGCTATTTGGAAGAAGTAATTTTAGAGACAATGGAATCAAAAGTGATACTAAAAGCCAAAGGAAAAAATGTAACAGTTTATCTTCATTTACATAAGTGAAGTGACTGCCCCTCATGAGAATCCACAGTTGTGAGGAATAAAAAGTTAGATCCACAAGCCTAGGTTTCCTACTTTTTAAAATCCTTTTAGTTTTGTAGAGGAAAATGACAGGGATGGGAAGGAGATAAACCAGGATAGATGGAGTAATCAGAAGGTATTGTATGCATATTTGAAACTGTCGAAGAACAAAGTTGAATAAGAATCCCTACATATTATACATTTTTTTCTCATAAGTTAGTGCATCTAACATACAAATATTTAATTGAGCACACAAACATTCAGAGCCCAACATGTCTATTAACGGGGTATATAAGACAATGCAGACAGCATTGGAAACATGAGATTCTTCCTTTGTCCTCCATAGAGTGTTTCCATACCTTGTCAAAATTCATTCTGTTGTATTCGTGTTCCATAGTCCAATTTTTTTTCTGTAGAATGTCTTCGTTATAACTGTTCTTCACCAAGTCTACTCTTTTGTAACCAATGAAACTGCAGATAAGAGTTATACATTTCCCTTTAATTTGTACCCTGTCAAAACTATGTTAAGTGATGGAGAATGGACCTTTCCATATGTGACTCATAGTATGTTTTTCTGTGTCTGCAAATGGCATTGTTGGAATTCTGGTAGAACTGCATTAAAAATAGGATTAAGTCTTTAGCATGCATTCAGTATAGATCAACTTATGTTATTCATTTATGTTTTTCATCAGAATTCTATAAACTTAAAAATATATTTTCTGTATATGATTAGATATTTTTTCACACCTGAGTAATCACAACTTTTGTGAATGGCAATCTATTTTATTCTGCTATCTATGTATTCCTTGTTAGCCTATGGAGGGACTATTGATTTTGGGGTACTGAGATTAAATGAATCTTCCTTTAACTTTGCTAAACACACTTATAAATGTTGAGGTTTCTTCTTCTTCTTCTTCTTCTTCTTCTTCTTCTTCTTCTTCTTCTTCTTCTTCTTCTTCTTCTTCTTCTTCTTCTTCTTCTTCTTTACATTCCTTGAGAATACCAGCATCATAATTCTATCATCTTGAAATAAATAGTTTTATTTACTCCTTTCCAAACTACATATTTTTTTACTTATTTTACTTTCTTACTACAGTGAGCAAATAATCTAGCACTGTCTGAAAAAGAGTGGGTAATACTACTGTGTCCACAGTCATAAGGATAAAGCATTATTTGTCATCACAAATAGGGTTTTAATTACAGGGCTTTCACAAATGTGGACAGCCTCTTGTTTGCTCCATTTTAGCCCTACTTTTAGCTTCCTGATGCCTCATTATGTCTGGTTGTTGGGCCGTGGAAAAGGACTATAACACCCAGGAAAGTCAGTCCCTTAGGGAACTGAGTTTTCTCTGGTTCAGCTTTCCCACTGTCAAGGCAATGTTATTTTTCCCCCAGGGGACATGGAACCCTAATCAAACCAAAGAGGGTCTGGGAGATGACTAAAATTCATGACAGACTCCAAATAGGGCAAGTACCACACAGTTTACCTGTTGTCCATACACATTGGGGGAACTGTTTCTCACGCCTTCCTGTTTGTGACCATTGCTGGCCCTAAGTGTGAATTGCCACAGCATCATGTCTGTAATGTCTGAGAGGCCAGAATAATTCATCGCTGAGTTATTTCTGAGTCCTGGAAGGATTTTTCTTTGTCCATTTTCTTTCTCCTTTTGTAAATTTCCAGTCCCTGTTTATTGTGCTAGGTACAAGCTTTTATTAGTGTAGTTGTGAGGACCTGTGACAAATGAGCCCAACTCAATCTTGGTGGAACCAGTGGTCTCACAACTCTCTAAGTTTCTTTACTTCTGGACATTGTCTTGCTTAAGCAAAACTGCTTCTCTTGCAATGAGGAGATCCTACTCATCCTAAGGACCTTATGAGCAAGTATCTTGGCAAAGGCAGGTAAAAGATATGTAGCCACATTATCATCCAGTTGTGCCAGCACCATTTGTTGAAGATGCTCTCCTCCTTCTATTGTATAATTTTAGTTATTTTGTCAAAAATTAGATGTTCATAGGTGTGTGGGTTAATATCAGAATTTTTTATTCAATTCCATTGATTTACCTGTCAATTTTTGTGTCAATACCAAACTGTTTTCAGGACTATAGCTCTATAATAGAGCTTGAAGTCATGCATGGTGATACTTCCTGAAGTTCCTTTACTGTACAGTGTTATTTTGGTGTAGAAGACTGCAGATAGACCCATGTCTATCACTATGCACAAAACTTAAGTACAAATGGATTAAAGACCTCAACATAAATCCAGCCACACTGAACCTCTTAGAAGAGAAAGTGGGAGTTACCCTTGAACAAATTGGTACAGGAAACTGATTCCTGAACATAACTTCAGTAGCACAGACACTGAGATCGACAATTAATAAATGGGACCTCCTCAAACTGAGACGCTTCTGTAAGACAAAGGACACCGTTAACAAGACCAAACAGCAGCCCACAGAGTGGGAAAAGATCTTTACCAACCCCACATCTGACAGAGGGCTGATCTCCAAACTATACAAAGAACTCAATAAACTATTCACCAAAACACCAAATAACCCTATTAGAAAATGGGGTACAGAACTGAATAGAAAATTCTCAATAGAGGAATCCAAAATGGCTAAACATTATATTTTAGACATAGAGCAAGGATCACCAGCCTACAATTCATACTGCCAGAGAAACTAGTATACTTGGAGGAACCTAAGAGATTCATACAAGTTCCCTCACAGAAAGAGACAAGATCTCCTGAGCATATTGGGAGCAGGGATGGGGGGGCAGTGAGTGGAGAAGGAGTAAGGAGAAAGAGAAGGGGAGAAAAGAAGAACATGTGGGACCAGGAAGATTGAGTCTATTCCTAATAGAGAAGAGCAAGAAAAGAAATGCCATAATAGAAGGAGACATTATAGGTTTGAAGAGAAAACTGACTCCAGAGAAATGTCCATAGACCTATAAGAACAACCCCAACCAACAATCTGAGCAACAGTGGAGAGGCCATCTTAAATGCCCTTTCCTGATAATGAAACTGATTATTAACTTATATGACATCCTAAGAACCTTCATCTGGTAGCTGTTGGAAACAGAAGCAGACACCACAGCTAAACAGTAGATTGAACTCCTGGAATCCAGTTGCAGAGAGGGAAGAGTGATGAGCAAAGGGGTCAAGACCAGGCTGGAAATACCCACAGAGACAGCTGACCTGAACAAGGAGAGCTCATGGGCTCCCAGACTGATAACTGGGGAACCAGCATTGGACAGACCCAGATCCCCTGAACATGGGTCTCAATTAGAAGGACTGGACAGTCTACAGGACCTCTGACAGTGGAATTCGAATGTATTCTTGGTATATGAAAGGACTTTGGGAACACATTCCCCATGGAGGGATACTCCCTTAACCTAGAGACAGGAGGGAGGGCATAGACCCTACTCCAAATGACTTGACATATTTTGTTGATCTCTTCTAGAAGGCCTCACCCTCCCTGTGGAGTGGGTGAGGAATGGGATAGGAGAGGGGTTAGGGGGCATGGGAGGATGGAAGGGTGAGGGAACTGGGATCAACATGTAAGGTAAGAAAAAAATAATGAAAAAATTTTAAAAAATACTTATGTAGCCCTCTGTAAATCCACAATGCCCTGTGCATATTTTGTGTGTTTCTAATCACAATGCATTTATTTATGCTATTATGTTGAGATTATTTCTTATGCAATAGTATGAGAGCTTCCTCTTTTGTTATATTTTTTGAGAGAGGGTCTAGCTATATAGCAAGTCAAGCTGACTTGGAACTCACAATCTTCTTATCTCAGCTTTCTAAGTGATGGGATTATAGGTGTTCACCACAATGCCTGGCAAGAGAGACTCACGATAAAGATTTTAGCCTTATTTATTCTCATATTTCTAGTAACAAACACAAAGACCATGTCTGATGTTTCCTGAATATTCCTTGCACTTAATAGGGCTTTGCAGTATTAGAAAATACTTCATATTTCCTACTTCAGTAGACATTGTAACTATTGCATCAGTCCTGTTAGAGCAGTGGTCCTCGACCTTCCTAATGTTGTGATCCTTTAATACAGTTGTTCATGTTGTGCTGATGACTCTCAACCATAAAATTATTTTTGCTGCCACTTCATAACTACAATGTTGCTACTAATATGAATTGTAGTACATGTATCTGATATGCAACCCTTGGGAAAGGGTTACTTGACCACCCCAAGGGGCTTGTGACCTACATTTTGAGAACTGCTGTGTTAAAAACAATCCTGGGAATTAAATGTTTCTCTGAATTTTTTTTTCATTAAGAAGGAGGTATGAGATTCACCCAGTGAGGAAACTCATGTTATTAGATTCCTTCCTGGACATGTTGACAAACACCTACCTGGAAATAAAATAATGGCAAGAAGTGTGATTACTCTTGTTTTATAGCCCCATACCGGTGGGATTAAAGTTGAAAATATCTCTGTGACAGAAATACAGAGATGAAGTATTGATTGGTGTTTCTTTATCTATGAATGTGCCACTAAACAAGAGCAGAATGTGCACTTTATTTCCATTGAAACTGAATCTGCCCATTTGAAACTTGGTAAGCAGCTGGACAGAATAGAGTACTGAACAATTAATGTTCTGAAATATGAAAATCAGAGTAAAATGTGCCTGTTTTTGTGGAAAACGAGCTCAAGTAGAGCTGTTGATTTGAGGTGGAGCCTGCAGCATCTTGGCTCATCTAAATTAAATGCTTGTGTGACCTTGTTTGGTTTGACTGGCCTTGATAGTCAGGGATGAATGCCGCTTGATTGAGGTGATAGCAGAGGACTGCACTGTTTTTGAAGACCCCGTTTCTGGACAATATTTTTACTAAAATAAATGTTACCCATTATATAATACATGGAACTTTCACTCTGCTGGTATTCCAGCAATAATCAACTAAATTTGATTTATACCTCATCAGAAAACCTTATGCCAAAGCTTAACAAATTTTTTGAATGAAGGTAAGTGCAGGAAAATTCAAAGTATTTGTTTTAATTTTTTTTTATGTCTTCAAACTACTACATTTTATTCTAGGTTAAGTAATAATTATATCTCTTAATGGTGCTTGAGGAAAGCTACTGAGAATCTGGGGCTCACACTCAGTTCTAAGTGATTGTGTCTTTAATATGATTTCTTGGGTTTTAATGCTCCCACGTAGTTAATTGTTGTTCATGATCTTTATGGCTTCATAGCTCTAAAGCCATTGTGCACTTGACTAGTTATTTGCCTTTAAAAAATGTGTTCATCTGTCATCAAAACCTGTTCTTAGTCCCATTCCAAGCTTCTTCCTCTTCTGTGTATATTGGTAAATTTCAAGCCTCTCTTGCTTGGTCCTTGGAGGGATTTTTACATCTTTCTCCACTACCTCATCCGCACATGGTCCAGTTTTTCCACTCATCACACACTGCACTGCGATCCTTTCTTGTTACCCACTATACCACCCAAAATAAATGTTTGTAACAAAACAACATCTATGCATCACTTTTGAATGTGACCCTAAGCACTTGTAGTCCCTAGGATCCTCTGGAAATTATATTCAACTTCCTTCAAAATTGTAGAGATGGAACAGTCTTGTTAAAGTGTATGCCTTAATAGATATGATTTTCCTGTGAATTAACTAAGTGGCTAATCTCTTTTTATTTATGTCTTTCACGTCATGTCTCCTGATCCCACCCAAAATAAAACAAAATGAAATTTAAGAAAAATGGCAGAAGGGGAAAATCCCATCATGGAAGCTGCAGGGTGATACAGTGATCCATGCAGTAAGCCTCTATCCACACATTTTTACACGCCTGCATTCATCACAAAAAAAAAAATCACTGGTCTGGTTCGAGGCCCCTGGTTTCTGCTACACCATCAATGCAGGACCCTCTTTGGGACTCTGCCTGGACATCCCTTTGCTGCCTTGTGTCCTGGAGATCCTGCAGCCCTGGGTCCACAGGACTGACATCCCCACACACCTGTGCTCCAGCAGATCACAGATGGGGTGCACTAGCACATAACCCATGTGAGTTCTAATCTCAACACAACTGCATTGGATTAAATGATAACACACATGAAAGAGGCATCCATACCTCAAACTAAAGGGTATATTAGCTTTCTCCTCTCCCCTGTGTATGTGTAATGTTAGAAAATGAACAATGACATCTTGTTAATAATTGCTTTGTTTTTCAGACTAATATATCAAGCCTATTAAAATTTAAATTTATTTTACTATATTAAGATATAGCAGGCAAATGCAGAAAACAATCATTTTGTGGAGACCAGGAACCTTAAAGGTGATTCTGCTGACCATTAGAAGTGAATAGAAAGGACGTGGCATGGGCCTGTGAACTAAAAAGCTGTTTCAAAAGAAATAAATTGAATAATTTTTCATTGATTATAGAAAACCTCTGTTATGTTCTTCATTTTCCAATAGAAATTGAATGCTTTATTTCTCTAACGAAAAAGATTGTGAGTCTGTGAGTCGTAATGACCTATTTTATGTTCACAAGCCTGATTCCTGGGAGCTCTTTAACTGTGGGAGCCCAGTTCTTCATTAACACCCTGATTTACATATGTCCAGCATGGGGCAGCTGCTGCATTTTAGCACTGGCCCATTTTCAAGTGTGTGGAAGAATCGGAGGCAAATGTTCTCCTGCTTCACTGGACACACACCGCACAACCAGGGGTATTTTTAAGTGAAAATGATGCTCAGAAAGTAAATTGAAGGCTGCAAAATGACATAGTTCCAGATGCTTTCTGGCAGAGATGGTGCAATACTGTGAGGCTATTCATAAAATTGGGTGAATATAATTTAATTTATGGTTATTTTATTAATTTGTTACTTATACTGTATCCTGCGCACACTTAGTCAAAGGAAAGGTTGGTCTCCACCCAACTTCTGTTGTAACGGGGGACTTATTGCCTCAAACTTGGAATATTAGCTCTAGTAAAACTGAGCATGAATTTGAGGACATCCCGGCTACATAAGTTCCAGGACAGCCTGGGCTGGGTGGTGAAACCTTATTTTTAAAGACAAAACCTAAATGAATAATAAGTAAATGGTCTCCACATGAATGAAGCATACACAGTGATGTACTTTTGCCACTGGAAGAGGCTCTACAAACCATTACCCAAGTACGTGAGCTAGTGTGTCTGGGCTTACACTTGTGTTCTATCCAAATAAAACTACCGTAGGCTGAAGACATTTAGCATGTGTCTGCCTCTCTGACCATCACAGCCTAGCAACGCCATGTGCTCTGTCATAATCATGCTGATCAGGTAATGAGGCTGGTCTTCCTGGATTACTATTACAGTGGCTAATAGAGTGTATATCAGTCACTGTTAATGACACTGATTGAGCTACGAAAGGACACAGGTCTTCAGTTCACAGATGGGTGGTAAATGGCTTTGATATAACTCACATTTTGTCAACAATTATATGACTTCACATTAAATATATGTCCTCTTGCCATTGTTACACAATTTTCTTTTTTAATTCCTTTCCCTCTTGGTTTCCCAGGAATCTAATTATTATGTGGCTTCCATGGTTTGGCTCTGCTCCCTCAGCAGCTCATGGATTTGTTCCTGGATTTGGTATCTTACAGAACAGTATGATGAGGTGTGCTGACTTATAATATACATACATATTTCAGAATGTGTAATTGAAAGAAATCAATTTTTCCTGACCTCTTGGATGTTGAAGAGCAGTCATTCTGAACCAAAATGACCAATTCATTGAAATAAAGGCACACATGTTCTGGAAGTGTGTGGCTAGAATCTAATTTGCTGCGCAAAGCAAATTTCTGTTGCCGACAATGTCTATCTCTACACACTGTGTCCATAGCAACTCACATAACTCTGATCTCTACAAAAACCCGCACCATCATTCTCCACTGCCAGTGTTTGCTTCTGTAGCTTACCTCTCAGCCACTTGTTCCTATGACTGCACATTGGAACCTCGAGTCATCAAAAATAGAGCCATTCTTAGATCTGGATTGCAAACATCCCAATGTCTAGCCACATAGCTCTGTAATTGTAAGAGACTGTTTGTAAGGCATACGGTTTTTCCGTCCGCCGCCTGGTATTGTCCTGCGGCTGCACCGCCAGTCCCAAATAATACACAGAGACTCTGTATTTGAAACAATACTGTTGGCCCTGTTACTTGTTTCTTATCGGCTAGCTCTGCCTTAATTATTAACCCATTTCCGCTGATCTATGTATTTCTCTTACCGGGGAGCCGGCGGCATACTGCTTTCTTCAGACTCTCCATCTTGACTCCTCCTTACTACTTTCTATTTTCTCCTTGTCACCTAGTCCCTCCTATCTTTCTTTCCTATTGGCCAACAGTGCTTTATTCATTAACCAGTATGAGAAACATACAGAATGACCTCTCCCATCATCTCCTCTTTTCTGTCTAAATAAAAAGAAGGGTTTTAACCTTAACATAGCAAAATATATCACATAACAGTTATCAAATAATCACAGTTAACACTATTTAGTCCATTAACATTTAGCAAGATTTGAAGAAAATATTCCATCATCTATCCTGTCTTTGTGTGTCTAAAGTACTTATCTTTAATACTAAGGAAAACTATAACTATAACTATCTGTCTTCAACTCTTTCAAAGACCACAGAAGGATAATATATAAACTCTAGAAATGACAGAGACAACTCACTGCCTGGTCACCCGAAGTTTTTTTGTAATCTTCCATCTTCAGCCCATAGGCCATAGTGTGTCTAGCTGACTCTTCAGTAAAGCAGAAAACTTTAAACTGTCTTCTTTATTGGCAGTTTGTCAGTCACTTTTCTCCGTGTCCTGTATACTGTCTCGCAGACACTTCCATGAAGCAGGAACTCTGTAGCAATGTCCATCGTGAATCAGCAGTCACTTTTCTGTGGGCCCTGCATGTCCAGTTTATATAGCACAAAGTCAAACAGTCCAGACAAGAGCAGTATTTTGTCCAAATGGCTAGTCTTGCCATATTGGAAGTAAACTCCATAACGTGTTTCTTTAATGTCCATCTTCCTTTTTGATGTAGGTGGTGTTATCAGGAGCAATTATGTCTCATTGTCAAGTAAAACCCTAAACCATTTTAAATGCCATATTCTGTAGGTCTTTGAAAGGTTTGAAGAATTCCTATCTATCCTAAATACATCTCTGTGTATCTTGAAAACCTTAACTAAACTCTAAGCTTTGACTATCATAAGTAATTATCTATAATCTATACTACATTATACATTACATTTCTAAATGAGCTATACAAACAAGAGAAATATACATATGACAAAATTGACCTTAAATTGTATCAATAAATGAAAATCCATTCCAAAACAAAGTATTCATATCTATACCATAATTCCCTTTTTACCTTTAAAAAGAACTGGCTGTTATCATTAACCATTTATAACCAAGTCCATTTAAATGAAAACAAACATTTATAAACAATATTTGGGAATTTGGGCGTCGTTCTTTCCAAACTACTTTTTGCTGACAGGGGGCGCTGTCATGGGGGATCCTGAGAAGTTGCAGAAATCTTGGCTGTAGTCTTCGAGGCTGCTTTGTCCAAGCTGTTTTGAATGTTGGATCATCAGCGACTGTTTTAGGGGGCCTGGCTTGATCAAACCACATTAGTCTGGAAGGAATCCATAGCTTTTTATTTTTTGTGGAAACAAAAATAGAAATCCTTTTTTCCAGTAACTTGTCCTTGAACTTAAATGTTGGAGTCAAAGCATTTTTAAAATATATAAATTGAATTAATCCAGCAGCATTTCCTTCATCAGTTGTTGTTATTTTCTCAGCAGTCAAACAATGTAGAGACAACACAATAGCATACAGTAACCAGATTCTCTCTGAGCTTTTTATCTTTATGTGGCTTTATTATTACTCTGTTTCTTTTACTTTTTATTTTTTGAGACAGGGTTTCTCTGTGTAACTCTTATCTGTCCTGGAATTCATTTTGCATACCAGGTTTACTTTGCAATCACAGAGATCTGTTTGCCTTTGTCTCCTGAGTGTTGGGATTAAAGGCGTGTGCTACAACACCCAGTTTCTCTTTGTCTCTTTAAAATCATTTTTTTTTTTTATGTCTACGTATATTTTAAAACACACTGTAAACCTTTAGAGGTTTTTTTTAATATGAATCTGTCTTTACTGTAAATCTTTATCTTTTTTTTGGCCATGAGTCTTTATCTGTTAAACAACAACATTGCTAAAATGAAAGTCATAGCTGTATCAGCCACGGTTTACCAAAGATGGTGGCCGGTACTTTTACCGCCAGCACGGAAAGCTGTGCTCACCAACTTGGTCTGTGCTGCCACCCAGAAAGCATGCTGCCGGCTTGGAGATGTGGTCACTGCCATTGCCATCTCTCATACACACCAATAAACTGTTAGTAGAGTTATTTAAAAACTGTGCGGTTTTTTGTCGTTTATGCTGAGTCAGGAACCTTTTCTTAAAGGAGCCGCATGAATATTTGTTTGTCTCTAGTAAGTCAGAGTCCAACCGAGAAAACTGTTGTTACCAAGAAACCTTGTTTATTTTTGTTTTTTTGTTTTTAAAACCCTTTTTTAATCTTTTGTTAAATTTTAAGTGGAAGTTCTTATGCCCCACGTTGGGCGCCATTTGTAACGAGTACGGTTTTTCCGTCCGCCGCCTGGTATTGTCCTGCGGCTACACCGCCAGTCCCAAATAATACACAGAGACTCTGTATTTGAAACAATACTGTTGGCCCTGTTACTTGTTTCTTATCGGCTAGCTCTGCCTTAATTATTAACCCATTTCCGCTGATCTATGTATTTCTCTTACCGGGGAGCCGGCGGCATACTGCTTTCTTCAGACTCTCCATCTTGACTCCTCCTTACTACTTTCTATTTTCTCCTTGTCACCTAGTCCCTCCTATCTTTCTTTCCTATTGGCCAACAGTGCTTTATTCATTAACCAGTATGAGAAACATACAGAATGACCTCTCCCATCAACTGTTCTTCATGATACCATGATTTTCTTGCCACCACAGGCTCAGAGAAAACATGTTAATACATCTCCAAAATAGTGAGCCAAAATAAACATTTTCCTTTATCAGTAAACTCTCATAGGTATTTTGTTACTGTAACAGAAAAGTGACTAACACAGTTAAAAGTGGTAAAGACCAAGTTTTAGACTCAATAAAGTTGAGAAACTGAAGGAACTGTGGTAGAGCAATGGGGAAACTAGCAAACATATTTTTTCCCCCGAAGATGATAATCCAGCATCCAAACCCTAGTGACTGAAGATGAAGTCTCCCAACTTTGAAAGTCAAGAAGTCAAGCTCCGCCTTTCTGGTTTCTCTGTCATCCTGGGATCTCCGTTGTAGCTCCAATTTCTTTCTCACAGGTCCCAACATTGCTAAATTTAGGGGCTACTTTCAGGGATTCTGATCCCACAGCATACCTCCAGACCTCCTGGCCATGGCCACCCAGTGTCCCTTTAAAATGTATGTGGATACTTCCAGAACCAGAGAGCTTTTGGATTTTGAATTCTTGTGAAGACGCATGAAATGGCTTGATACTGACCTGCAGCCAGCAGAGCCTGGTTGGGTGGACCATGAAGCTATGGGCACCCAAATGGGGAATGTGGTGTAATAGGACAGAAAATACTGTATTTAAATCCTGCTAGCACAAAGCTAAAACAGGTGGCCAAGATAAATGAATGAAGAAAAAGATGAATTACAAGGGGGAGATGGCATTATTTCCCTTTGTGGCCAAAGGCTGTATGGAGATTTTCTTTGGGAAACCTGTATGTTTCCAGATAGGAAAGCCCTGTGGCAGGGAGGGACATTTCAGATTATGCTCAGTTGAGAAGCACATTTCTGAGAATGCATTTCAGGTCATAGATTTAAAAAGACAGTGCATGCCTTTGTGAAGGATATGCCTAGCTTAAGACTATGAAGCATGTGGTCTGCTGCTTAAAATGGGCAACATAGATGCATGCCTTCGTGTATACTAAACTTTTCTAGTTAGTTTGAAAAAAATATAAAAAAGGAAATTTTGTGCATGTGATAATATATGAGTTTGGCCTGAAAGTTGTCTGCACATCTTACCAGCTAACATTAAGCAAAGTTACTAATCTCAAGGTGTCCAGAGATCAAAAATGGTAAAGACCTGAACTCCCACAATCCTCTCTGGCTGTTTATGTCCCCTGAACCCTAAAGCCTCCAGGAATCAACATTTCTTCAGCATTTCTACCACTCTCATTTGTCTGTAAATGGAGGACAGAGTTTTTAAGACAGGGGTGTCTGATGGGTGTATTGGGGAAGCCGAATGTTATGGTTTGAAACTAGAATATCCTTTCAAAAGTATGAACTATAATTACAGCAAATACCCACAGCTCACTCACCCCTTTCTCTTCCGGGCTTACTACCTATTGTAACCCAGTTATAGAGGAAACAAATTATTTTCCCTAAGAGCTTGCACCCTAGCAAATGTCTACTTTCAGAGAAACCACATAGTACTTGTTTGACTTTAAATTCATAATCACAAATTGCAAGAGGGGCCCCTGATTCTCACATCCATCGGTTCTGTTTTCCTTTGAAACTTACTCTCCACTCTCAGAACTCATCACTTCACACCTTGTCCTGTCTGCACCATCTGTTCTTGTTTTCCTTGCTATGGTGACAACGCATCTTTCTTTTCTGAATTTTAGGCTCTGTGGCACTTATCTGAAGACTGGATCTCGTAGTCTGTCATCGTTCCCTGCTCCAGACAGGCAACAGAGTGTTCTGCCAAGAATCTTCCTCCCTGCACCATCATTTCCTCTTTCCTAGTTTGTAACTTCCTGTCAACGTGAAAGCCATGGGATTTTTCTCATTTTGTTAAATTCTTCCCACATCACATATATGACTCACAGCTTCCTTATATTTCTTGTCTTTCTACAGTTAACTTTCTGGAAAGGGTCTTCTGTTGTCTCATTTCTTCATACCACAGTTGTTCTCCAGTGACACAGATTTTCTGTATCTTATCAGACTTTGAAGCATCTCTCTACATAATTGACCACTCTTTTTGAGCGAACACTTTCTCAGTACTGTGCTCTGTGCTCTAATAGTTTTCTTCCAGAGTTTTTAGCTTATTCTTCTGTGTTTACTACATTCTGTATAGAAGTCAGCCATTGGTTCTGGCCTTTACATAGTTACTATGTAAGCTTATCGATTCAATGATTTTGAGAGTCACCCTCATTCTGCTTTTACACCACAGACCTCTGTTTCTGATACCTTGACTTATGTAATGTATGGGATGGTTACATAATTCATAACTACCCCATAATATAACCTGAATGATGCAAGACCCCACCATCACCTTCTCTGATTGACCTAAGGGATAACATCAGTTGTCAATTTGGAAACCTGGTACTTCTTTCTGATAGTTTAATGTCGTGTCAACCTCATGTCCAGTTCTCTCTCATTCTCCCTGCCCCCTATCCAGGTCCATCATCACTTTTGCCTTGGTGGAAGAATCATCAGTACATCCAACCTTGTTAGAATTATCTCCCAATTTGTCATATGTAACATGAATAAATGATCCAGCAAACTGATTTTGGGGTTCAAGCTTCAAGCTAAATATCAGAAAAGCAAAGCAGCTATCTACTAAGTCTTACCTCTACCTCAAGCTGAAAGGGCTGATTAACGCACGAGCTCTTCACCAAGCCTCAAACTGTTGCCTCTCCTCAGTGTAGCGGGAGAATGAATGCCTCCCTGAGACCTTGCTTCTCTCTTATATACTTCCACAATGTTGGGATTAAAGGTGTGAGCTATAATTCTCTTTTAGACTGAGTCACTCTTGTATAAATATGGGTGGCCTTGAACTCACAGAGGTTTGTCTAGCACTTAATGCTTAGTCCCAGGATTAAAGGTATGTACTGCCACCTACCTCCTAGCTTCTGGCTGCTGGGATTAAAGGTATGTGCCTGGCTTCTATGGTTTGTAGCTGACTTTGCTTTCTGAATCCTCAGGCAAGCTTTAATAAATCATAGATAATTTATCATTACAATCATCATAAAGTTATCTTCATTCTTAGTTACTCACTAAACTTTTGCTTGATCAAACATGATAACATGCTTTGGGTTATGAGCAGTTTGGATAGGACCCATAACCCTTCCAAAGACAGTAAACTCTTTCCTGAGTCCTAGAAAGAAGATGTGTATACTGACTTCATAGTCTCTTGCTGCTCCATCTGTGCACATTCCTTTTGTGTCATGGTCTCCGTGCTTCATTGCTGATAAACTCTTAACAGCACAGGCTCTGCTTTTTCCTTTTCCTGTGGAACCATTGTCCCAGGACACCTTGGAATCCACTTGCTTCTGTTTTATACTAAAGTTTAAATGTCATCTCTGAAAATTATTTATTTTATTTATTGACTTCTGTGAGTAAGCAAATCCCCATCAGCTTTACTATGGGCATGCAACTATTTGGTGTTTGGTGTTTAATACAAGCAACAATTACAGATTTGATTTCCTTGAAGATTTGCTACTGAATAGGAAACTTTATGGATAGTTTTTTTTTTTTTTTTTTTTTTTTTTTTGGATAAATAGAACTTCAGCCAAGTAGTTATTCAAGGTGATAATTAATGTAAGATATTTAATTTCAGTCATTCATAACATAGTCAAGTTGCAGCTTGTATGTAGTTGTGAAATGGTAACAGAATCTAATCTGTGAGATGGTTTACTCACTGACATGAGATGTTGCACCATGGACTTATCTATTAATTATATTTTCTCACTTCAGATTGACTGCTGCTGAGAACTCCAGACAGATGGGGGTTAAAGTCAATATGAATTATTCTCCTTCCATAACCACTGATGACACAGAGTTGATAATCAAGTGTGTATTCTGCAGAAAACAGTAGTAAAAATTCAATTTTATTGATAACAAACTTTACAGGCTGTTACATTAGAATAGTTTTACTCTGGCCATAGTAATTAAATTCCTGCCTTGCTTTTATAACAAGCTTTATAACTTGGTTGAAAAAAAAATATTATCTAAAGGTAAAACTGGACTCAGGAAGATAACAATTTTACATTTTTTGATTTTCAAAGAAACAGCTGTTGAAGTGTGTAAGCAACATGTAAAGCTTCAAGTGCTATTCGGGTGAAGGAGCATTCTCTAAATCAGTTTAGATGTATGTTATTTAATAGGGCAAAAAAATATTTGGCATTATCTATTTCAGCTGCAATGAACCACATGTTATAAAAGTCCTAGAAACTTGGTGTGCCTTTTTCTCAGCTTCCTTCTGGTATCTCTGTCCTACAGGATCTCATTTCATTGACAAGAATTCTATAAACTTCATTCCTTATTTTCTGTAAGTACATACTATCTACCAACAAACTTATAGAATATCCTACCTTCATGTGTTTTAATAGTTTCAGATTCCACTCAAGACATAGTTGTACAAAAATATTGTAAGAAATTTACTTCTATGATTTGATTTTTATTTTTGATAGATAAATATCAAATAACCCACCATCTTAAATAACATGATTTAACTGTAGTATAAAAGTATTAACTTGAATATAAGAATGTGTTGTCATTCTTTTTTGTTGTTGAGTTTTGTTTTTGTTTTTTTGAGACTTGGTTTCTCTGTGCTGTTCTAGAATTCACTCTGCTTCCAAGTGCTACAATTAAAGGCGTGTGCCACCGCTATCCAGAAAGTTGTTATTCTCTTTTATGAATGTGATAATTAATGTAAAAATTAATCCTAAAAATTTATATGGGATATATAATACAATCAATGTTTTAAAAAATAAACCCAAAGTCCAATTATTCTTTTGTCCACTGATTCGAGCATTGACCCACACATTGCCTAGTGAATTCTAAGTCTTGAACCAATTACAGAAACTACACACAAGGCTATAAAATAATCATGCCACTATTTAAAGATGTTCATAAGTTCTTTGTCATTCTCTCTATGGAATGTGTAATTTGGGATAAATTCCTGCTTTCATTTATAAAATAATAGAGATCATATTGTACTGACTTCTGGGCATATGCCTTAACTGACCCATCCACAAGTCAGTTCCTTCCTCTTGCCTTCTCACCTCTTGAGACTTGGTCCCGCGCTGTGAGGTTAGAAATACCATCTACCAGAAAAAGAAATACCTTAGGCCAGTATGTGAGCTCCAGGCAATACTCCAGCTCTTAAAGTAGCTCATAGTCAAACCTAACTTCTGATATTTGATGGGCAGTGTTAAATGTCAGCTTACCACTACCTAAATCCACATGGGAATGGAGTCTTGGTTGAGGAATTATCCAAAACAACCTTGTCTGTGGATATGTTTATGGGGGATTGTCTTGATTGAACTACCATCGAGGACACTATTCCTTAGTCTGTACCCTGAACTATACAAACATGAAGGATAGCTATGAGAGCAAGTTGGAAGCATAATGAATTCATATCTCTCTGCTTTTGACCATGGATATGGTATGATAACTGTGTTATGAGTAAGGTTTTCCCCTGCTGGCCTGGACCCACCAGGGTGGCAGCAGCCTGAATTAATACACAGAGACTCTGTATTTGATATAATTCTATTGGCCTGTTACTAGTTTCTTATCAGCTAGCTCTGTCTTAATTATTAACCCATTTCTTGTAATCTAAGTATTTCCACATGGTCTCATCTTACCGGAGAGGGAGCCAGGACCTCTGTTTTCTTAGGTCTCTCCATGCTGTCTCCTCCTTACTACTTCCTTGAATCCTCCTTGTCTCCTAGTCCCACCTATCTTGCTTTCCTATTGGCCAACAGTGCTTTATTCATTAACCAGTATGAGAAACATAGTTACAGAATGACATTTCCCATCACAACTGTCTCAAGATCCTGCTTCTATGGTTTTCCAAAGTGATAGACTACAACCTGGAAGTGTGAGTTAACTCTATGTTGCTTTTTATCAGGGTATTGATCACTGCAAGTAGGACATGATATTAACCAACCATTATTTCTGTCTTATGCTGACATGGGCTGAACTCTGTAGCATTAGGATGTATGAAACATAGCAGTATGTGATGTCTTAGAGAAAGCATCAAAGGTCATTGTGATTTCTTACTGCTCTCATAACATTAAGGAACACCTCATGATGCCACTCAAGCAGTCTTCTGGACAGATGTACAAGAGAGGAGTTGAGGTCATTAACCAAAAGCCTGTACTAGTTCACTATTCACACGAGTGTGACTTTTTTAAAAGCAGATTCTCTAAGCTTAGTAAAATTTTGGGGTGATCGTACCCCCTATGGCTTGATGGGTGTCCTAACAGAATCCCAGGAGGATAGTTCAGCTGAGCTTCCCTCAACTGCTAGAAACTACATGCAAAAAAATTGCTTATTCCTTTTCCAGTTGCTTGATTTGAATTAAATTGTTCTATATTGTTAGATAATGAATCTACAGGAGTCAAGAAACCATCTCAGAAGTGGATTTTCCAGCCTCCCAACTGCTACCATGTAGAACTAAGACAAGATGTCAATGAGCCTCACTTGAACAGCAACTTGGTTCACATATAAAAGGATTGTTCTTTTGAGCAACAAACTGTGAAATACCTTGTTGTGTAACAGTCAATAATGATCAAGTGATGAGTTTACAGAGGTTTAAAAGTACATTTATAATAGTATTAAAAATGAGAATAGAAAACCTACAATTAGAAAACACAGAGGCTAAAGTGGGAATAACAAGAAGACTGTGCAGAACAAAAGCCACCTGAGTCTTTATGGAGAGGAAACTGTTTTTATTCTGGCATTTGGTAATGTAAGTATAGTATTTAGTTTTTTACCTTTATTATGTTTTCAAATCCAAGTTTATAGCTGTATATATAAATATTGAATAATAACTATGTTTACCCAAATAAGTTTCTGTAATATTTTTTCATTATTATTGTCATGTAAAAATAAGGACATCATTTGACAGAAACAAACACATTGAATATCTGATGCAATTAAGGTTTGTATTTTAGATTAAATTAATTGCTATGGCTGTGAAGAATATATTTCATAATGGCATTTTATTTTGACTATAGATTTGGATTCAAAATGTTTATTTCAAAGTCCTTCTTAAATTCTTGAGGTCTTCTATAAATTCTTGCCCTTCCATGGTTGGGTCACGTTCCTTGGTTTATAACTGTAAGTTCAAGGTAAACATTTTGAGCACCTAGTTTCTACATTTGCTTGTATCCCAAAGATCTTCCTAGGTCAACAAGAGCATCCTATCATTCAGTATTGTGAGGTTGAAAATAATGTGATGTGCAAACAAACATGTCCTATAGGCACCATTTTCAGCAAACTCGGAATAAAAACAAATATGACATTCACAGATTTGTCAAGCAAAGGTTCAGATTAAGTATTCTTTATAAAACGGAACCTTTTTCAATAACAACTTTAATTGTATTCAGGGCACAGTTGCCTGGACCTTCTCTGGGTCTGACTCATTAGACCACCTGTAGTTGGTTCTAACTCTCCCAATTTATTTTTGATGTTATGCACTTTTGTGGTATAGCACAGATGAGTTCCTTTCTGTTCAATCAGGTGTTCACATGTGAACTTCACCCTCAAGTGCCTCAACTGATTTTTCAGTGTTGCTTAACCCTTTAGTATTGGGCTCTTGAGAACATATAAACTTTGTGAGGGTTTCCTTTTGTTTTTATTTCTCTCAACATCTTGATGAAATCTACATTCCAACTGAATTCCCAAACTAAGCAATCTCATTGCACCTGATTGGCTTTGATGTTTTTCTTCTTTCTATGGACTCTCCTTCTCAGTACTGTTGTTTAGAATATCTTTGGTTTAACAAGGAAGGACACACTAACACCGGATTAACAGAAACTTCCGGGAAAAATTCAAGTATGAAGCAGCCTTATTGTAGATGGTGGGTCTGTAATACTAACATGTCATGGTCTGAGTCTGCCTACTAGATCCTCCTCTGCAAAGACTATGATAGCAGGAGTGTCATTTCAGCCTTCTGAGAAAAAGGGGGAGAAGTCAGAATGTGATAGCAACCTGTAAAGACCCAGCAAAGAAGCTTCATATGCCACTTATTTGTGGTTTTCTTGTTTTGTTTTTTTTCTTTGTTTGTTTGTTTTTGTTTTTTGGCTCTTTGAGACAGGGTTTCATTGTGTAGCCCTAGCTTTCCTGGAACTCAAGACCAGGCTGGTCTTAAACTCAGAGATCTGCCTGCCTCTGCCTCCCAAGTGCTGGGATTAAAGATGTGCCAACCATATCACATTCATTCACAGTATAAATCATGACCTGGCTGCAGAGAAGGCTTGGGAAAGAACTACATGTGGCATGCTAAATCCTTGAGGTTTAATCAGAAAGAATGAAAGAATGACAGCAAAAGTGAACCATTTCCATGAAGGCAAAAAGCAGAGTTGTGATATTGCGTTTAATTATGTTTCCTCAGGGAGGTTTTGTACAGTTGATACTTTTAGTAGCAGAGAACAAAGAACTACTTCCTTTCTATGAGTCTACAAATAAAACAATATAAATAGAAATTCCAAGTAGAAAACCACATTACTTTGCATGTTTCCAGCAATATAGCCTCAGACTTAGAAGCATAATATGTAAAATGGCTTGAGATTTTGAAAGGAGCGTGATGGGGAAGCTCCTTTTAGAGTTCATGGCAAGTTCAGTTTGATAAAATCCTAGGCATCCATTGGCATGGCAGGAGAGCCCAAGCCCAACAAACCCAAGAGAAGAAAAAGAATGACACATAACATGTATGATGGCTATATTTTTAATATGGTAAATACCAAGAACATATTAATGCCAGTACCTTCAATTACTGTGGCTGCCTTTCACAAGCATAAGACCCAGGAAAATCTCCATGTGGTGACTTTGGATGTGGTCTCTTTGGTCTGTCAAATCAAAACCACCATCCCTGTCAAGATTCCCACTCCACAGTCTCATCGCTATTGGCTCAGCCAAGATCAAGTTAAAGAGCAATGAATATAGAGAATTAAGAAAGATTCTGCATTATTTGCAGACTTCTGTATCAGCAGCATTTGTCATTTTGTGGCAAAGTCACCAAAAATATGTGTATGTGATCTTACAGTAATATGACCTCATGCCCAGAAATGGTTTTTGATTTTTCTCTTTGATCTAAATAGCATATGCCCAGGTACATCAGGATTTTCTTTCATCCATGCCCATTTATTTTTCTTGAACTCTGTTCTATCTTGAAAATGATTGTGGTACTTTGCTAAATGTTCCTGCAAGCAAATGATTTTAGACTTGTCAATCCATCCAGCATGATGACTAGAAAATATTTGAAGAAAGATACAAAATGTACTTACCAGGAAGCTGAAAATACACAACAGTGTTTTCTACTTGTCACTGTAAAAGAGCATGACAAATTCATTGTTATCCTGACTTCACAGCTGTCAGATCTTCTACACACAGTGGTCACACAGGAGCTACGGTTGTCACCAGCAGTAGGATTTGATGTATTTACAAAAACATCAAATATCATCAATTACCAAAAAAGCCCATAGTCCAAGTGGGACAAGGCATATCAAAAGACACATAATATGTCTCTTCTGTGGCTGAACAACTTTGGCTATGTGATGTGTGTTGGAACTTTGGCTGTGTGTTGGAACAGATAGAATTATGACTTTTGATTTCATTCTAACTGCTGACCACTTTTATTGGGAGCAGAAGAAGCCCTGAGTGTGTACAGTCCTGAATTAATTTTTACTATTCACAGGGACATGAGCATGTCAAAGACCCTAGCCTCAGGTCCATGAGAAAATGTCAAAGCCTTCCCTAGGCTAGATTTGAAGAGTAGCAAAGCTTTCCCTTCTGGTCCATGTGCAGATACTGATAGTGTATACAGAAAATGTCTACCCATAAATTTCTCCATCTGATATTTATGGCATAAAGACTACTCTTCCAGAGAGACTGTTCCTACCGAGTTTAGATAAACCTGCCTCCTTGATGGAGCTGTATAGCATTAAACTAGATCTCCTTATGTATCTGTATTGGTAGCCTCACATCCTTGTTCAACTATATGAAATAACACAGTCTCTCAGTTCAGTTATATGCAATAAACAACAAGCTTGTTTTACATGTCAATCCCAGTTCCCTCACCCTCTCCTGTCCTCATCCCACCCAACAGGGTGAAGTCTTCCATGGGGGATCATCAAAGTCTGTCACATCATTTGGAGCAGGGCCTAGGCCCTCCCCCATGTGTCTAGGCTGAGAGAGTATCCCTCTATGTGGAATGGGCTCCCAAAGTCCATTTGTATACTGGGGATAAATATGGATCTACTACCAGAGGCCCCATAACTGACCCCACATTCAGTGGATCTGGGTCAGTCCTATGCTGGTTTTCCAGTCATCAGACTGGGGTCCATAAGCTCCCCCTTGTTCAGGTCAGCTGTTTATGTGGTTTCTCCAGCCTGGTCTTGACCTCTTTGCTCATCACTCTTCACTCTCTGCAACTGGATTCCAGGAGTTCAGCTCAGTTTTAGCTGTGGGTGTTTGCTTCTGCTTCCATCAGCTACTAGATAAAGGCTCTAGGATGGCATATAAGGTAGTCATCAATCTCATTTTTGGAGAAGGGCATTTAAGGTAGCCTCTCCAGTATTGCTTAGATTGTCAGATGGGGCCATCCTTGTAGATGTCTGAACATTTCCCTAGTGCCATATTTCTCTTTAAACCTATAATGGCTCCCTCTATTATGGCATCTCTTTTCTTCCTCTCCTCTATTTTTTCCATGACTCAATTTTCCTGCTCCTTCATGCCTTCCTCTCACCTCTCCTTCTCCTCTTCTCTTTCTCCTAACTCCCTCTCCCCTCCCTGCCATGCTCCCAATTCGGTTGGGAGATCCTGCCCCTTTCCCCTTCTCTGGGGTTGTCTCTCTTAGGTTCCTCTTTGTTTTCTTAGCTTATCTGGCAGTGTGGATTATGGGCTGGTGATCCTTTGCTCTATGTCTAAAATCCATATATGAGTGCATGCATACCATGTTTGTCTTTTTGTGACTGGGTTACCTCATTCAGGATGTTTTCCATTTGCCTGTGAATTTCTAAAGATTCCATTGTTTATTTTCTGCTGAGTAGTACTCCATTGTGTAAATTTACCACATTTTCTCCCACCCATTCTTCAACTGAGGGGCATCTAGGTTGCTTCCAGTTTCTGGCTATTACAAATAAGGCTTCTGTGAACAAAGTTCAACAGATGTCCTTACTGTATGAAAGTTCATCTTCTTTTTAAGACATTTTTGGTAATATGGGAAAGTGAAGTGAATACACCATGGTGACTATGGTTAGTGATGGAGTAGAAATCCACAAGGAGTTTGAGGGTCTTATGGAAATGCAGGAATTGAAAGTGGCTGACTACAGATTATAAATACTACAGTGTTTGCCATTTGGTAATCCCCAGTGGCACTGTACATTTTTGGAGCTCTAATAAGCCATGAAGCAGGAATGAGTAATAGCTTTGGGAAACTATAGTCCCATGTGGTTGGAAATTTGACTTCTGTCAAGCACAGCAAAAGATCATGCTTGTAAGTTTGGTAGCAGTCAAGTCAGAAAAGTCCCCAGACCTGTATGGGGCAGTCTGCTTCTGACCCCGAAAATAATGTGAAAGCAAAGAACATTTCTATAGATTTTTGCTAGCAGCATGCAAAATAAAACTGGGATACTAGAACTAAATCCTTTGGTTAAATGCTATGATTCTGTGACTCAGTGTTTGCTCCCCTGGGGTGATTCCTACAAATGTTACAAGACAAAGATGTTAAGTTACACAGGAACAGATAGATCATCACCATTTCTGCAACTGAACACAAACTATGCAACTATTAGAAGTGCTGGCATCCTAGAGCTCTTCTCATTACATAAGAGATGTGCCGTTAAGGCACATGGGGGATGGAGAAGTAGTCTGTACACTTGGAGTCACAGCAGAAAGACATTTCCAAACACATAGTGCTGCATATTCCTGTGGCTGTTATGTATACAAAATCCTAGGTACAATCAAATAAAGACTCCTGTCCTTGCCTCAAATGACCATGGATGACTGATATTATTGTTTTCCATTACAGCATCACCATTAACGTCACATATCTGAACTCAGACAAAATTGGTCCTGTAAACAGGAGGAAAATACTCTCGAGAGAGTCAGTCTTGATAGGTACCTGAAAATAATAAAACATGGTATGAAAACATTTGGGGAAAAATTAATTATATATATATATATATATATATATATATATATATATATATATATGATGGATTTTTCACTGTAGAACACTGCCTGACCTGGAACTTACTATGTACATCAGGCTGTCCTTGATCTCACAAAAACCCACCACCATGCCTGGTGTTTGGTTTTGGCTTTTTTGCTGTTTTTACACAACTGCTAGGGACCAAACTCAGATCCCTGTATTGTAAGACAAACACTTCACTGATTGGGTTATCTCCTTTGTGTTACAAGTAAGATTTTTCCCACTGGTCTGATCCCACAGCCACACCAGCCCCAATTAACACACAGAGACTCTGTATTAGATATATTGCTGTTGGCCAGTTACTAATTTCTTATCGGCTAGCTCTGTCTTAATTATTAACCAATTTATATTAATCTAAGTACTTCCACGTGGTCTTATCTTACCAGAAAGAGGGGGCCGGAGGTTCTGTCCTCTCCAGTCTCTCCATGCTGACCCCTCCTTACTACTTCCTCAAATCCTCCTTGTCTCCAAGTCCTGCCTATCTTGCTTTCCTATTGGCCAACAGTGCTTTATTCATTAACCAGTATGAGAAACATATTTACAGAATGACATCTCACATCATCTTTGCCCCTGAAGTTACGCTTTTAATTTAATTTTTCCCTTTTATTGAAAATAAACATATATTTTACATAATATATTCTGATGATAGCTTTCCTGCCCTCTACTCCTGACAGTTTCTCCCTACCTCCCTTTCCATCTGGGTCTACCCTCTTTCTCCTTTCATTAGGACACAAACAGGTTTCTAAGGTACAATGACATGATATGATGTTATTTTATTATGATATGATATAAAACAAAACTAATAGAACAGAATAGAACAAAACAAACAGAAGGAAAATAAAACAAGAGAAAGCAGAAAAAAGAGAGATTGACTCTCTTGTACACTCAGGAATGTTATTAAAACACTAAACTAGAAGCTACAAATACACACACACATACACACACACACACACACACACACACACACACACACACACACACACAGACCTGTATGGTAGAAAGAGAAAGAAAAACATAAAATTAATATGTTTTTTAAAAAATGCTCTAGCATGACATGGTGAGACAAGGAGCCTTCAAAGATATCACTGAGGCATTTTCTGTTGCCCATCTACTGCTGGGCATGCAACTATCCTTAAGAGTAACTTGTTTCAGGGTGAGATTCCCTTGGAGGAAACTAAATTTCCATTTGCCAGATCTAGGCTCATCTGGTAGAGAGCATTCAGACTCTATGCATGCTGCCTTGGACTTTGTGTATTCATATGTTCATTGGTCATGCTGATTTAGAGGGTTTGGGTGACCTCCAACCCCTCTGCTTCTTACGTTTTTCCAGCCTCTTCTTCTGCAGGGTTCCCTGATCTTTGTGAGGAATGATTTGATGGAAACATGTTTAGGGCTGAGTATTCCATGGTTTCTCACTCTCAGTATAATGTCGAATTGTGGGTCTCTGTTTGTTTCCCTTTGCTACAGGAGGAAGCTTCTCTGATGACGGCTGATGTTTTTAATTTTAAAAGATTTTCATTTTATTGAAGCAAAATGAGTGTGCCCATATAGTCAACACTTGACTCTAGAAAAAAATGTTATTCAAGTAAGTTATGAAAGTAGGCAAGATAAAATATAAAAGACTTTAGTGACCTCTAACCCTATCTTTACTTTGAGATTGTTTGTATCTTTACTTTTCCTTTGCTGTTAAAATAGCCTTTTCCCTTGGGAAATATTTGTAGATCTAAGTCTTGGTTGCTGCTTTTATTGTCTTTAACTCGACAAAGGAGTGAGTTATTAAAGTGCTAGCCTCCCAGGATACTTTTAAAATATAGTCTTTCTTTAGCCATAGAATACCAAATGGGGATTACTATCAATGAGAAATGACAGAAAGGGGATTTATATAGATACATTAGAAATGGACCATATTAACTCTATATCCATCCTGAAAATGAAACCAGATCAATAATTTTCATTCAATAAGTAAAGAATATACTTTTCCTGTCTTGGGGTTACTAATTAAAGTTAGTGAATAATTTTAATTATCTCTATTAAAAATTAAATCTCTGCTAAATATTTATTTTCATATTTTTTTAAACATATTTGTGTTGATTCTCTGGGAATCTCATAATCCCACCCATTTCCCTGTCCCTTAATTTAGGCCATTTGCCCTTGTAGAATCCCCCCAGAAAGAAAATTTAAAAAGAAATAATAGGAATAAGAAAATGACTCCAACAATTTGAACAACAGTGGTAAGGCTACCATAAATTCCCTTCCCTGATAGTGAGATCAACAACTAACTTATCTACCATCATGGAGCCCTCATCTAGTACCTGTTGGAAACAGAAGCAAACACCCATAACTAAACACAGAGTTGAACTAGAATCCAGATGCAGAGAGAGAGGACACGACCAGGTTGCAGAAACACATAGAGACAGCTGACCAGAACAAGGAGGAGCTAATAGACCCCCAGACTGATAGCTGGGAATCCAGCATGGGACTGACTCAGACCCCCTGAATATGGGTCTCAGCTAGAAGGCCTGAGCAGTCTAAGTGACATCAGACAGTGGAACCAGGATACCTAGAGACAGGAGAGAAGTCCTAGTCCCTACTTCAAAGGACTTGACAGATTTACATGACCCCACCTGGATGTCATAGCCCTACATGTGGAGTGGGGGTGGGGGGATGGGATGGGAGGGTGGTCAGGGTGCATGTGAGGGGGGAGAGAGGGTAAAAGGGAGAGAGAAGGTAAGAGGGAGGGAGGGAAGGAGGGAGGGAGAAGGAACTGGGATCGACATGTAGAATTAAAAACTAAAATAAAATAAAATAAAAAAAGAAAATGCAAATAAGAATATCAACTTAAAAACAAAAAAGAAAATAAAACAACACCTATAACAAAAACCCATTCAGCTACCATTCAGGCACGCATCAAGGGCTTTGAGTTGGCACTCCCCAACATTGACCCCATCTGTGACCTGCTGGAGCATGTGAAGACACTGGTCCTGGGAAGCCATACCTGCAGCAGCTTCAGACACAGGGCAACAGTGATATCTGACAGGAGTTTTGGTAAGCATCCAGTATTGATGATGTACCAAAAGCGAGAGACTGCGTGATGCTCAGCATCCCGCAATGCCACTAAGACCGATGAAGGGGTGATGGAGAGGCGGGAAAGACGGATGAGTGAAGTGCTGTTTGTTTGTTTTCTCTTTTTTGTGGATTTTTAAAAGTTTTTATTTAGTAAAAATTAGTTTTTCAAATTTGAGTTTAGTTAGTATGTTAAAAGTTATATAAAGTTATGGTTTAATATTTTAGTAAATTTAAATTAAAAGATGTGTAAAACCTATGGTTTAATATGTTGAAATTCAAAATCAAATTAGTACATTTACATTTTTCCTCAAATGTATTGGGCATAGTGATTTTATGAGAAAATTCAAGATGTGCATGATATATTTTATGCTTCTAAGTTATTTAAAACATATAAAATTTAATAGACTATATATTTTACTTTGAAAATTTTCTCTTTTTTGAGAATATAAATAAACTGTTTTGCTATAACTTCAACTTGTCCAAAAATTTTATGATATAGGAAAAAAAAAATCACCCCTGGAAGAAGCAGCTCCAGGCCAGAGTACCAATAACAAGCTTGCCACATTATCTTTCCTTACAGAAATATGGCATTTACAGAATGGTGATTGAGCAAATCTGTTTCCCCTCTAAAGTCTCTGACCCACTTTAGCTAGCAGCTTCACACAATGACCTCACTTTCCAGAGTTCAGGAAAATAGCAGTTCCCTATTTGCTGGGTTGCTACAGATAAAGAATAAAATGTTGGTATGTAATAAGAGATTTATAATCTGCAAATTCATTAGTTGCTCATAATAATAAAATGAATCTGAACGGAGGAGTAAGATGCTAGATATAACAGAAGAGATTCCGACAGTTAAGCCATATATTGTATCAGGTGCAACCAAAGACTCTGATATGCAATTTAAAGATTCTGCTCCAGTCCCTAAATTATTAAAACACAATCCTCACCAATTTAATAAATGTTTATGTGCTACATTCTGTGCTTGAGGTATTATACAAACATTTAGAAATAACTGAAAAAATGGATTCCTGTGTCACAGTAATTAAGGAAATTTAATTTGACAAGAAGACTTGAAAACTGATTTCTCCTCCCCTAATGTAACATGACTACTTTATTCTATCTCAAGAGAAATTGAAACTGAAGTAAGACGCATTGTTTTTAATTATTAAATCATTTCAAATTAATATTATAAAATTTTTCTGTGCTAGAATAGCTGTAATAAAATCTAGCAATTATGTATCGTAGGTGGTATCAGAGACAGGCATGATTCTTCTGAAAGGTTATCAAGATGCAGATACCCTTGTTGAACAATTCGTTGTTCATACCATTTGAAACATTGAAAGATTTCTTGCTCTTGGAAACTTGTCACAAAAACCACACAGGGAGCAAGCTACATGAATTAAGATGTGTACCACAGAGTGTTTAGCAATGAACCAACTATGGAAGTACATGCTGATAATCCCAATGCGCGGTAGAATGAAACAGCTGGACTGTGAGTTCAATTCCAGCCTAGGCTCTTCAATAGACCTCCTGTGTGACAAAATAAACAAACAAAATGATTAAATTTGATATAGCTAGAAATTTCCTAAAATCAATGGAAATTAAGAAAGTTATTTCTTCTGTTGGGCTATTAAAAGTTAGGGACTAAAATATCAGGGGCAGAGTGAGGAAGTAAGCCCAGAGGGGTCAGGAGGTATCTCCTGCACTTTCTCAAAAGTTAAAAGGTTTAAGAAATGTGAGTCAGAGGATGAGAAGGAGTACTGCAGGAGGCTATCTTTAAGACATGATTTGGCTATTTTAATCATAAATTCACAGAGGCTGTGGTTACCAGCATAAGACATATGCAACGTCAAGGCAGAAAAAAAATATCTCAGCATGAATGAAGGAGACATCTTCAGACCCTACCCTTACTGAGGAAACTATTGGAGACTTACAGTTGCTGGAGAAAAGAGAATAACTCTTTGGAGAGTATGGCCATTGCCAGTTTCTCTGTATTCCAGTGGATGGCCCCACACTCATGCACATACAGGTAGTGCTAACTAGAGCTCGTGGGTTTTCAAAAAGAATGTATAAACTTAGGAGGGCAACTATGGGGAGGAGTTTGAGGGGAGGAAAGGGGTAGATACTCTCATATTTCAATGTATGAATGAATTCTCTAAAATATAGACAAGACAGACAGAAACAGAAAAACACAGAGATGCTTTCCTTTTTCTTTTGTATTGTTTTACTTCCTTCTGTAATCTGAATTGAATGCAACTGCACAGCTCTCCTTCTGTAGCTGTCTGTCTGCATATGGAATCACAAGTTCTCAAAGGCCTTGTGTCCACCTATGGGGAGTGCTAGCATATTCCATATCTGAGTGGAAGAGTTCACCAGTACTTTTTGTCCCCTTTCAAATCTTTGTGTGAAAGCCAAAAGGGTTTTTTTTGTTTGCTTGTTTGTTTGCTTGCTTTTTTCTTTCTTTTTGGTTTTTAGAGGCAGGGTGTCTCTGTGCAGCTTTGGCTGACCTGAAATTCTCTCTGTAGAGCAGGCTGGCCTTGAAAAGGGAAAGATCCACCTGCCTCTGCCTCCCAAGTGCTGGGATTACAGGTATGTGCCACCAGTATCCAGCTACACTTTTTAAGTTTTAATTATTATTATATGCCTTAGAGATCCATGAAACAAAACTGCCTCTGATAGGCAAGCTCCTTACCCAAGGACAGATAGTTTCTGAAATGCTGGAGGCTATTGTTTATGTGAAATAACAAGACACATGTTTTCACTCCCTAAACAGGTTTCTTTGACCCATCTGCACTGCATGTGCTCGATCACACGTGAAAGGGAGGTTTGCAGGCAGAAAGTATGTCAATATGTATGCATGCTCCTGATTGGATGTAGGCTGGAAGTATGTCAGGATGTATGCTTGCCTCTGTTTCAATCTTATGGGAAATATTTAAGTTGCTGCAAAACCTGATTTGGGACCATTTTTCCAGGGAACCAGAGATGGATCTGGCCAGAGTCCATCCACCTTGCCAGAACTTAATTAAACCTTGCTTCAAATTCAGCTTTAAACTGTGGTAATGCTTTTATTCTCGATCGGTGGGATTAACAACTGAATCTGACCACAGTCACCACTGATGCTATGAACTCCTCCACAATCACCATGGTTACTGTATGATTGGTACTCTCAAGACACTGCTTTTGTTTTCTTCTTAAGAGTCAAAGGGTTTCATGAGATTTATCAACTCTTCTGTATTTAGTGCTCATTTGGTTGGTGTCAGCATCTCCTTACATACTGTTTTTTCTACATCTATTTTATAGTTTGATTTTTCTCAACATTCAATCCTAGCTCTCTTCTCATTATAGGTCATTCTTATAAACAACCCTATATGTCTCATACTTTTATCTGTTATATATAAATTATCATATGATTGCATCTAGATTATTTAGGAATCCTGAAATCTGAGTTGAGACCCACATAAATAATTGTATGAATATGATTTTTCGTGCAGAAAACTCAAACTCTAGTATCAAGCTGCTTATCTTACACAACTAAGCCCCCCTCCTCTAGTGCCTCCTCTTGGATTGTCTGATTTAATAAATGATGTATTGATTGTTTACCCATTGCTGTTATAAAATACTTGGAAAAGGTGACTTAAGGGAGAAGGGGCTTGTTCTAGCTCAAAGTTCCAATGGAATAGAGTCCATCATGGTGTAGAAAACAAGGCTGTGAGTAGGTAAAGAATGCTGGCAGGAGATGGAGGATGCCTGGTCACATACCCAGTAAGCCGAGTAAATGGAAAGCAGGGCTGAATTCTACAGCCTCATCCACATCCTCTAGTGAGGCTATACTTTCCAAAAGTTCCACGCCCTCCCTAGCCAGCCCTTCAATTGGAGACCAAATGATCAAACACATGATAAGCCTGAGGGAGACTTTTCATATCCAAAGTACAAAGACATTTCTGAGGCCTGGTGTTGTGACATACTTTTAAAGAGTATGCATCATCATGCACAACTCTTCATAATCTCATTTGTAGCTTTTCTCTGTAGAGACCACTTACAATCCCTTAAACACTTTTATAACCATACCTCCAGTCCACCCTCTGCACAGCAAGTACAGCGATTGTGCTGGAAGACAAGGTAAATTGTGGTTCTCTCCTGGGTAAATTATCAATAAGTTCCCACTTCCCGAGATGGGATGAAATCTGAAGTTCTTATACAGCACAACAGAACTGTCAAACTGTGTTATTGACTGCTCTAGTTTAACACAATTTTCAATCCAGCGAAAGTCATAATAGTAGTTACATTTTCAATGTGAAGCACACACACTGAATTCATTATCTCATATAAAATATTTAATTCCCATTTAGATATGATAATTAGTATTATAGATGTAAGGTATAGAATTATAATGCATATCCCTGATAAATCATTATAATAATTGCAACCTTAAAGGAAAATATATTGAGATAAGAAAAACAAAGTCATAGCTTGTAGTTCACATTCAGTTCCTGGCAGAGATGGATGAATTGAAACATAAGAATTCTACATGCAAAGCACAAGATCTTACCTCTATATTAGGGTCTCAATAAATGATTTAAAGTTCTCTGAATATGCCAGGAATTACAATTCAAGCATTATTTATGACTGGGTTACAAGAGAGAATCAAATCAAGTATTTTTTTCAGTTTCTCTACAAAAGAAAATCTGTCACCCATATTTTATCACAGTCTAGAACACAGATCTAAATTCTACATTAAGTCTGACAAGAAAGCAAAGACTTTCACATTTCCACAATGTTTAACATCTGAAATCTTCTATATACACTTTAAGTTTTTCCTGACAGTTACTTACTTGATATCTTCCCAATCTTTAAACTTTAATAATTATCAGATATAAAGTGAAGATGTTTTGAGTTTTTATTTAAGTTAAGGCATGAATAAAGTTTTCACAAATAAAATTACAAAATCATTAAATTTATTTATTTTGATCCTGGAAGAGACAGATTCATAGCAAACTTTTCACATGGAGATGGAAAAAAAAATAATGAATTCCTAAATAAAATGGTGTTGGAGTGTCTTCAAAATATGCAGATAGCTCAAAATACATATTTATGTCTTTTAGAAGGTTCTTTATGTCATTTTGCTAGGAAAAACAATCAGAAACAGATGCTATAAAAAATCAGTGTGAATTTTCTACCAGCCATTCCTGTAATTGGTACAACATTTCAAATGCTTACATTCAGTCCAAAAATATATGTGTACCTGCAGGGAAAGGGCTATGCTGTATGAATGTCCTCTTCCAGTTTTCCCAATTCCATAAATGCGAGAGGAGCTCCTGTGTCTTATGCCTGACAAGATAAAGGAGTCCATAAATGGAAAATAAGCAATAAGAAAAAATTCACATTAGACCTTAATCTGAATTATATTCTATTTTCCTAGATTAGCTATGAACCACCTCCCTACGGCTGATAGTCCTTCATCCATCCACCAAGCATCTGTAGCTATTTCACTAGCTTCTGGGGCTAAAGTATTATTATTCTGTGCTTATACTTTATTCAGTTTTTTAAAAAAATATGTGAATCGTTTTCAGACAAGTAAAAAGGGACAAAGTCAATTAACCTTATTGAATAATAACTTGTAACAACTTTGTGGGTCTCTGTGAGCATCACAAAAATATTGTAACTGACAAGGTGCAAATATTCACCACCTGAATACTAGGTCAATCTAACAACCTAACAACCACTTCTTTAGAAAATTCCTGTTTAATGTCTGTACTCTTCGTTGAAGGACTTAAAGTACTTTTGATGTTTATAAGATGATGAAAATAAATATGATTTGTTATAAGAAGGCTATCCCTACTATTTTGCCATCAATAGTCAACTCATTAGATTGGTGTGTGGATTCGCTGAATAATTTATATACAAAACCCATAAAAGATCTCAGAATGTACAGTAAGCATTCCATAAATATGCTGTTATTATTCATAGTGTATAACCAAACTCCACAAGAAAGCACTTGGAGGCAACTGGATAACATTGAAAGTATTCTATGGTTCTCATTAGATAACTTTAGCATGTTTTCTCCAGTGAACATAGCCAGAAGTATAGATATTGACATTGACTGCAGATTTGGCTTTTACCAGACCCATTTTCTTTTCTCTATTTACCCTATTTGATGCTGTAAATATGTTTGGTAAATTTCCCAAACATAATATTTCAAAAGCATCAGGCCAAAGAGTTTTAATTTTACAGGAAATAAAATGGAACTTCTCGGTTATAACCCATCAATGGTGAGACCTGACAAAGTAAGGATAAGAAATATTGTGTATAAATGTTTGTTTTCATTTAATTGGACTTTGTTATATAAAATTAAATAAAAAAAGTCAAAAAAGAATTATTTATTTGCAAACCTAATTTCCATTTTCTCTGTATTGTTGACTAATTTCATAATCATAACATGTGGCTGTGTAGCCTCCATTATTGTTTATTTTCTACATAATAGAAACTTGAGATGCCCACATATTTAACAAATAATATGATGGTTTTGATTTATGCACAAATTACACAGGCCATTTCTCAAACCTGTTGGTACTTTCTCAAATGCAGAGTTTCTTCTTCTTTTTCAAAGTTCTAGTCAATGTTCCATCTTTGGGTCTATTACCTTGTAGGAGTGTGCTGTGACATCATTCCTCCTTTACTGTCTAACAATTACATTTCAGATTAAGAGTGGCTAGTTGAAAGCACCTGGACTTGAGAATGAAAATAGTGGTTTTGTTTCCCTGTCTTTATGAACTCTACTTGTCCGTGACATCTCATAATGCATTCTCTTTTATTTCATAAGGGAATGGTTTACACTAAACAAGACTGAAAATGGATGAATAATCAGAGAAAAATTAGAAATTTTGAATTTCAGGACTTCTTAAAGATTTAATAAACTATGCATTGGGAAGCTCCATGTAAGAATAAAGTTCACACTACTTTGTGGAATTGTTTTGGCTTAAGCTCTTTTTAGATACACAACTTGGTAACAGTAATTTGTTCAGAACATGTTTTGTACAGAAAATGTCACATAATCAAGATTTGTTGTATATATGGTAGAAATTTTCTTCATGTAACTCTCTCTGGATATTCTTATTTTCTGAAGCTAATTTTTGATGCTTTTACTTAGATGAAAAATCCTTTAAGTTTGAAAAATAAGAAAGAAAATAACATGTTTATTGTCTCTTTGCTGCATGTGTGTGCCTTAATTCATAACCCAGACACACATAGAAAGATTTTTCTTACCTTATTCAACCTCTAGCTCCTGAGTAGGAAACTTACTCAGTTTCAGTAAGGAGCTGAGGATTGAGTAAGACACCTAAGGCTGAAATCAATATTTTGGCAGCATAGTACATCCTTGTGGAAGTTGATACCTCATTCTGGGAATCTCTATTACTCGTCTATGTCCCCCATTTCCTGTGCCTAGCAGATTGTTCTGTATTCCTTTCTATGTGCAGTGAAATTAATATGGCAAACTTTTCCAAAGACTTCCCAAGTAGCTGTGTCCACTGACACTATAATAAATTAACTTACTGGGAGTGTTACAAAGCCTTGTAATAAAGAACATACCCTTCTGAAATCCAATGAAAGTGTTAGAAGTGTTATCATTGACCAAATACAGAAAAAAAGTCATGTTCATTGGTAAGTAGAAAACAAATTCTACTAATATAAAGAGAAGTATTCAAAATGAAGTATTTATAGTTTATCATTTCGTAATTCGCAAAAAAAAAAAAAAATACTAGCCTTGTGGACACACATCCCCTATGGAGGGATACTGCCTTAAAGTCCTAGTCCCCACTTTAAATGACCTGACAGATCTATATGACCCCACCTGGATGGCATTGCCCTACATGTGGAATTGGGGTAGGGGGTGGGAGGGTATTGTGGTCAGGCTGAATGTGAGGGGGCAGAGAGGGTAAGACAGAGGGAGGGAGAAAGGGAGAGGGAACTGGGATCAACATGTAAAATAATAAATTAAATAAAAAATTAACTCCTCTAAAAAAAAATAAAGCCAAAATTAACTTTAAAGAAAATCAAACAATCCAGAAACTGTAGTGTGATGAGATTTATGACTCAAATCCTTGAAATCTGAAACCTCAGTCTATGATAGGTGACATTTTGTGTTCAATTTTGATTATTGCTAAGCATTTGTTTACAGGTTGTATTGGGTTTCTGCTGTAGCTCTCTTTCCCTCTCCTCCGAGTTCACCATTTCATACATAAACAAATCAACATTTGAGATCTTGATATTCCGCCATGCTACTTCAGACCATCACAGACAGAACCTTATTTGTCTATATAAATAAGTGTACAGCCATTTTGTGGGAATAGAAAGATGCAGTGATGATTTTATTTGTACAGATTACAACATCACATTCCTAACTGCGTTGGTTCTAAAACCCTGAGGATGCCCCAATATACCAGACCCTTATTTGCAGAGCCTTGTGCATCAGTATCCATGGTTTAAAAAGCCATTCAGGAAGCTACACCCTTCTAGTTAGCTAAGGTGATATTGCCATCAAATACCTGGGTACAGGAGATAAGACCTATGAAAAGTATGTGGTCATTGTCCAAGGTTAGTTATTCCAAGCAATCAGCATTGTTTCTGAGAAGCACTGCATATTTATAGACCAGCACTGAGAAGAAATGCAACTTCTCAAGGCTGGAATGGAAGGCATTGATGGGAGATGCGATTATGTATATATGTATCTCATACTGGTTGATAATAAAGCACTGTTGGCCAATAGGAAAGGAAGATAGGAGGGACTAGGAGACAAGGAGGAAATAGGAAGTAGGAAGGAGGAGCCAAAATGGAGAGTCTAGAGAAAGCAGTATGCCGCCGGCTCCCCGGTAAGAGAAATACATAGATCAGCAGAAATGGGTTAATAATTAAGGCAGAGCTAGCCAATAAGAAACAAGTAACAGGGCCAACAGCATTGTATCAAATACAGAGTCTCTGTGTATTATTTGGGGCTGGCGCGGCGGTGGGACAAGACCAGCGGCGGCAGGCGGAAAAACCGAACTCGTTACAAGGCATGCCTGTGTTCCTGCCTGCATTTAGGCCCAATCGCTTATTTTAATGTCCTTCTTCAGCATGCTTACTGGGCTGTTATATTTAGTCAAGTTATAATTGCTCCCCTGTAAAAGATTATATAATCCATAGGAGATACCTTCCATACCACTCATTTCCCTCTACAAATACCTGCCTTAACCAACCTCCCTGTAACCATATAGCTATTTAAAGATACTTTTCTCTATAAATATATTTTAATTTTTTTAAATGAGGGACAATTTTCTTTCATTAAACTATTAAGTGATGGTGATGTCTTTTCAGACATTTAACTATCTATGATCTGTCACTAACCTAGCAAGATCTGTAGAAAAAATAAAATAAATGTCTAGCTGATATTTTTCACTTAATACCAATTGTTGGGCTTTAAAATAATTACTCATTCTATATTTATTTCATGAATGCTTCAGGGAAAAAGCAAATTTCTTCCAAAAATAGCCCACACTCTTAATGAAGGTGGCATTTTCTTGAGGTCCCTTTTGTTTAGTCTTTCCAAAAATACATTCTATTACTTTTATACAGAAGGGTATTAGAAGATGTCAGAATAAAGCTGAAAAGAAGAGACAGCAATGAATATGCTCTGGTGCATAACAGTGGCATTAATTGTAGACTATATCCCCAGATTATTACCTACAATGAAATTCACATACAGAAAAACACAGAAGTAGACTTCTCTTTAGAATAGAAAATTTAGACTTTATTTTGAAAGTAATATATCTTGACTTTCTAATTTTCTGATGCCTAATCAGAAATTCACAGACAATTCAAGGGATGGGGAATAAGTGGTCAAAAAGAAACAGACCCTCATCTCTTAGGACATTGCTGTTGTAGAACAGAACAGTGAAGCAGGAGCTCTTGTGCATTCACGGAACTAGAAGAAAGTATGGAGGCCAAAGTGATCTGTCCTTAAGAAATAATCACAAAAATATTTCAGTGAGAAATGATGGAAATAGAAGCTTGATGGATGTTAGCACATCACATAGGTCCTACTAAACACACAACAGGAAATTGGAAGATGGGCAGTAGAGTTTCCAAGTCAACAGCAATGGGAAAATCATGAATACACAAGAAAACAAAGGAGACATGATGAAAAGATTCAGTGCAATGTGATGGAGGTCCTAGGAAGAGAGGAACAGGAGGGAGGAGAGTAATGAATACAGGGCCAACTAGATTAAATCAGTGTGACTCAGATTCCCATGAACCCCAAAAGGAGGTATGAGAATTGGGCTCTTTGGTGCCCAACAGCAAACGTGCTTTTAAACACACAGAGAGAATGGAAAACTAAGAGCAGATAAAAGACACACTGCTTTCAAAGGAACATCCCTGAGACTGACAGCTGACTCATCAGGCAGATTCCATAAGCTAAGGACAGAAACACACACTAGTAAATGGCAGGAAGCAACTACCAATCTGAGTTTACACTTATCAAAGTTATTCCTTAGTCAAAGTTACAGAATGGAGTCATTTTTAAACAGAGATGAGGTAAGTTATTGTCACTAGATGTACACTTCAAATAATAGTTGGAGGTGCTATTTTAACAAGGAGAATGTAACCACAGACAGAATCAGTAGTACATAAAGGGAAAGAACATCAGACAGGGTCAAAAAACAGAAAACTCGCTGGAGTTTTGAGTATATTAGGATATTCTGCAGAATTTGGAATCAATGCAATTTATTGGAAAAGAAATAACTAATGTAAATAATTATTCAATATGCAAAGGGAGATGATGATTGAAGGAGGTAAAAGAGGGACTGAATTCCACATATGAATCCAACACAGAAATGCAAACACAAAACATTTCCAGGACAAAGGAAAATGGGAAAGAGACTGAAGTTTCAAAAGACACACTCCCCAAAAGTTGGAAAAGATGGCTATCCAGGCACATGCTGCCTTCAAGATGTGGGAAAAGACTTTGAAAGGAAAAGGTCAGAACTGAATCATCTTACCCTTGTTGGAAAGCATGGAGCTGGTCATGAAAAAGCTACTGATAAGGCAGAAAAGGATTCCACCAGGGCTTCCAAAGTGTACAATTGAAATCTAAGGAAAGCCATTTTGGAGGAGGGCAGGCATAAAGGTTGTGAGAACTGGTCTGCTATGTAGCTAAGACACTCGTGCACCAAAGAAACAGTAAGGGCCTAACACCAAGAAGGAAAACCTAGCCTCTCTGTGTTTGTCAGCCATTGTTCCAACAGTGCCCTGATGGGAGATGTCATTCTGTATATATTTCTCATACTGGTTAATAATAAAGCACTATTGGCCAATAGGAAAGGAAGATAGGAGGGACTAGGAGACAAGGAGGAAATAGGAAGTAGTAAGGAGGACTCAAGATGGAGAGTCTGAAGAAAGCAGTATGCTGCCAGCTCCCCGGTAAGAGAAATACATAGATCAGCAGAAATGGGTTAATAATTATGGCAGAGCTAGCCAAGAAGAAACAAGTAACAGGGCCAACAGCATTGTATCAAATACAGAGTCTCTATGTATTATTTGGGGCTGGTGGCGTGGCGGCGGGACAAGACCAGCGGCGGCGGGAGGAAAAACCTGTACGCCTTACAGTGCCCTCTCTTGTCAAGTCTCACATTATTCCAGGCAACAAGAAGCAATGTTCAGAGAGAAGCAAGGATCCATGTTGACAAAGCAGGTGAAAAGGGGTGAAATCGATAAAATAATAAGCAGACAAGACCTGCACTGGGGTCCAGAACACTACATTATTTACTTATTTTTGTGTGTGACTAATGCTAGGCATAACTACAACATATGTTTAAAGTACTGTAAAAGTTAGGGGTGAAGCAAAGGATGATTATTATTATGATTTTATTTTACCTACAAAATGGAAAATGTACTATGGTATAATGTACCACATCAAAGATATTGCTGTCTCTGAGAAAGCCATTAGAAGGGTTATAAAAGGCAGTATGACTAAGAAACTCTTTGGGGAGAGAAATAGTGAAATATGCTTGATCCAACAAAAAGAAGAAAGGGTATATGGAAAAAGAACAAAAGTAATGTGATTATGAATTGCCTACTTACAAGAAAATATTTTAATACTGGAAGCCCATTGAAGTAGACACATTACTAAACTGACCCCTAAAAAGTAACTCATCATTATATCCAAATAGTATTGCAGTTCTCAGACATCATCAGAGACGCTTCTATTTGTGGTAGATGGTGATTAACATGAAGATCCACAATTGGCCAAGGTTCAGAGAACAAAAGACCACAGAATGCTTAGCACTAAGTGGAAGATATATAATGCATCACTTCCTCCCGAAGCTCAGAGATCATTGTGGAAGAGTGAGAGGTGGAGAATGACTACAAGGACAATGTCTTCTGGACACATAACTACTCATAGTAGTTATGACAGCATGCACCAGACCTGTGCAAGCTTAAGGTAGAACAAATCTGTAGGCGGGCAGCTATTGACAATTGTAAGCTTCCAGAAAGGGAAAAATTTTTTTTAGTTGTTTTTTGTTTTTGTTTTCTTCCCTGATAAGTCAACCATACTCCAGTCAGTAGAAGATGACACACCCAAGAATATTTTGGCCTCACAAATTGGTCCTAATGGGTTAAAAAGAAATTCACAAAGTTGGTTGCTTAGGGAAGAGAGTTCACCAAGGAAGAGTTGAGAGAAGGGGGTGGTTATGATCAAAACATGTATGAAATTCTCAAAGAAATGATAAAAATATATTTTAAGAGCTGAAGATGATATAATACAAAAAGACACAATATAAAATCTACCAGAGGAGCTATTTTCTCAGAAGATGGATTGGACTTAAAGGCATGGTGTCATGACTGAAGACAAAAGGAATTTTCCAGAGTGATGAAATAGTTATCTCAATAATCATATGATATTTAATAACTTGTATGGAACCAAAATATCCATCATATAACTAAAATTAAAGGAAAATAAGCATGCTCTTAATTGTAGCCAGGCATTTTATACACTCTCTATCATTAACTATAAAAAGAAAACAAGAGCCAAAAACTAAAAGTGATAAAGATTTAGAAACCATGGTTAATAAAAAATATCCTAATTCACATGCTTAAAGTATCAACAAATGTAGGAAATACTGTTCCTGGGTATATGTTATACTTTTACCTAGTGGACTAATTAAACCATAAATTCAAGGAATTTGCTGACTGCCTAAAATTTAACCTACTACTAAATAGTAAGTAAAACCCTCCAATTATAAACTATTGATAAACATCAAAACACTAAGAAAATAATGTGGTGGGAGTACACAGACTGATAAAGTCATTGAAGCAAAAACACTGTTCCTTACTAAATTAGTATATAGACCAATACAACTCTAATTTCAATTAAAATTCAAGAGGTGTTGTTTTTTTGTTTCCTTTTTAGATAGAGTGGAAATGAAATTAAGTGTATAAATGTGCAATGTGTAAGATAATAAATATAGTATTTTAAACAGCATAAGATCAGGTAAGACTGTATAGTCCTAGGAATAAAAATGTACTATTGAGTTGTCATAATTAAACTGTTGTATAAATGTCCAAGGAGAAATGCAATCTCGTGAAACTAATTTCAAGGAAAACCCCACACATGGGTCTTTAACCAGGGTCTCATACTGGTACTACTCTGAACGCAAAGCTTTAGCCCAACATGGGGTCGTTAATATAGTTACCAAAAAAAAAGTTGCATGAATCGTATTTAATTCACAAAAGCAAATGCAGGGTATACAGTGTGTCAACCTAAACATGACCCATAGAAGATAACAGAATAAAAGTCTTTGCGATCTTGAAATAGGCAAATATTTTCGAAGTAGGAAGCTAGGGCCCCTCATTATTAAAGGAGAAAATGTAGAAAGTTGGATTTCATTGAAATGAAAAAGCATTCATTGTTAAAATAAAATAAACTCCATTCACAGAGTAAAGACTCCAATCACATTGTGTGAAGAGTAGGCATTGTATGAAGGACTCAACTGGAGCATGAATAAACTTCATAGCAGGCACTGAAAGAGATAATGGCTGCAGAGAAGTATCAGGTTAAAATTTGAACAAACAGACAGCATCAGATTGACCAGCACACTGCAAGGTTCTCAGCTTTCTTAATCTTTGGAAACTACAAAGACACTCTCAGTAAGATCCCATTCCATTGTAATTTACACTCACCTCCTCTGTGAGCAGGAGTGTTCATAGTCTTTACTGGTCTTACATGTGGTGGATGGTGAGAAAGGCAAGAAATAGAAGATACATGATGCAAACCTTAGCATGCCTAATAACAAACATAAAACCAGATTGATCCACTCAGTAAAATCAATGAAACTATTTATTGGTTTGGTAGACTTAAGGGATCTGTACATTATGTGTCCCAAATTACCACTAAGTACTCTCAGTGGTAGAACAGACTAAAGTCAAAATCCTCGTGCCTCAGGAAGAACTGTTCAAAGATGTTGAAGCAAGCAGTTTCTTTGGAACTCAATGTTTTATCTTAAAATTGCACATTTATTTTTCAGATACTCTATCATAGGCCTGTGCCTGACTTAGCATGAACAAACACTTAATATTACACAAAACACTAAAAGATGATGGTATGAGGAACTGTGTGGAGTCTTGAAGTGCATATGTACTTCTATTTTATCTGCCCTAGTAACACGAGGACAATGTCAATAAGATAAACTCTTTAAAAATATAAGCTGTAAAGTTTATTAAAATATTGTTTGACATTATTATTAATGGGTATTTTTTTTTCTTGTCAGATCATTATGTGGTAAACAAGTAAGTTTGGAAGCCAATACGAAATTTTGTGTTCTCTGCTCTAGTGGAGGGTCTGCTGGCCAGGATCTCCTGAGATTTCTGACTTTATCTTCCTGGGATTAGTGCAATCCAGGTGTTTATTATGTGCTAATCCCTGACACTGTTGTTTCTGAACATTAAAACATTGAATCTGTCTCAAAGATTCACTGGGCACTGGGATTCTGTTCAACCCAAGAATGTGAGAAAATGCTATGTGTTCAGGTGGGTGTGCACCTGTCACTACAAATACTGTCATTAGAGAAACTGAAACTAATTAAAAGTCAGTTCCAATGTGAATCAATACTCCTTCTAAAAGGGGTTCCTACAATGTTGCCTAGGTGACTAATTCATCAATTACATGTACATTTGAGGTTCCTTTCATGCTCTGGGGCTCGGGGAAAGAAGGCAAAAAAAAATTTCTCTGTGTGAGAGGGATAGTACACTGAGGTTTGGTACCTTCCCAGTCATTCACATGCCTAACAGAAACAGCTGACATGTCTGATGACTGTGTTATAATGTTGTTGTTACACTGCAAACTGTCCATAACCCAAAAGAAAAAGAAACTCAAGCAGGAAGACTCCTGTTATGATAGTTTATTATTTAATGTTGAAACTGAAAAACAAAACAACAAAAGATTGAGACTGGTATAAGAGGTAACTTCATTTGAAAAACACACATCTAATGGGAGATGTCATTCTGTAAATATGTTTCTCTCATTGGTTAATGAATAAAGCACTGTTGGCCAATAGGAAAGCAAGATAGGATGGACTAGGAGACTAGGAGGAGAGAGGAAGGAGTAGGGAGGAGATTCAAGATGGAGGACGGAGAGAAGAATGCCTGGGTCTCTCTCTGGTAAGATGAGACAACGTGGAAGTACTTAGATTAATAGAAATGGGTTAAGACAGAGCTAGCTGACAAGAAACTAGTAACAGGACAACAGCTTTATATCGAATACAGCGTCTCAGTGTGATATTTGGGGCGTGGCTGTGGGTCCAGACCACCAGAAAAACATACTCATAACATAATGGCATCCACAACATGGCTAATGAGAACTTCCACTTAAAATTTAACAAAAGCTTAAGAGTTAAAAACAAAAGAACAGAGACAAGCAAGACTTCTTGGTAAGAGCATTTTTCCCGGTTGGACTCTGTTTTGCTAGAGACAAGCAGGGACTTGTGTGACTCCTTTAAGGGAGGTTTCCTGACTCAGCATAAGCAGCAAAAAACCACAAGGCTTCTTAGGATCCCCATGACAGCGCCCCCTATCAGCAGGAAGCAGTTTGGAAAGAGCGACACTCAAATTCCCAAATATTGTCTATATATGTTTGTTTTCATTTAAATGGGATTGGTTATAAATGGTTAATGACCACAATCAATCTCTTTAAAGGTAAAAAAGGGGATAATAGTATAGATATAAATACTTTGTTTTAAAATGGATTTTCATTTATTGATACAATTTAAGGTCAATTTTGCAATATGTCTATTCCTCTTCTTGTTTAGGTATTGTGTTTATATAGCTCATTATAAATGTAATGTATAATTACTCATTATAGATAGTATAGTATAGTATAGATAGTATAGTACACATTATAGATAGTTACCTATAATAGTCAAAACATAGAGTTAGGTTAGTTAGGTTTTCTAGATGTATTTGAGATAATAGACATTCTTCAACCTTTCAAAGACCTACAGAATATGGTACTTAAAATGGTTTAGGGATTTTCTTGACATTAAGACATAACTGCTCCTGATAATACAACCTGCATCAGAAAGGAATATGGGCATCGAAGAAATGCATTATGGAGTTTGCTTTCAATATGGCAAGACTAGCCATTTGGACAAGATACTGCTCTTGTCTGGACTGTTTAACTTTGTGATGTATAAACTGGACATGCATGACTCACAGGAAAGTGACTGCTAATGCAAGATGGACTGTGCTACAGGGTTCCTGCTTCATGGAAGAGTCTTCCAGACAGTTTGTAGGACAGAGAAAGGTGACTGACAAACTGCCAATACAGGTGGACAGTTTAAAGATTCCTGCTTTGCTGAGGAGTCTGCCAGACAGACCTGGGACTATAGGCTGAAGATGGAACATTACAGAAGAACTTCAGTTGCCAAACCAGGTAGCGAGATGTCTCTGTCATTTTTAGAGTTTATATATTATCCTTCTTTGAAGGAGTTGAAGATAAATAGTTATGGTTATAGTTTTCCTTTCCTTTGTTAGGATTAAAGATAAATTACATATAAGATTTTAGACTCATGAAGATAGGATAGATGAAGGAATACTTTCTTTAAATCTTGCTAAATGTTAGTGGACTGAACATAGTTAATTATCGTTCTTATTTGATAACTGTTTTGTTTATATATTTTACTATGTTACGGTTAAAACCCTTTTTTTTGTTTTAGACAGAAAAGAGGAGATGATGGGAGATGTCATTCTGTAAATATGTTTCTCTTATTGGTTAATGAATAAAGCACTGTTAGCCAATAGGAAAGGAAGATAGGTGGGACTAGGTAGGAGTAGGGAGGAAATTCAAGATGGAGGACAGAGAAGAATGCCTGGGTCTCTCTCTGGTAAGATGAGACCATGTGGAAATACTTAGATTAATAGAAATGGGTTAATACTTAAGACAGAGCCAACAGCTTTATATCTAATACAGCGTCTCAGTGTGTTATTTGGGGCTGGCACGGCATGAGTACCTAAGAATACTGACACATACATATGTGCATGTAAACATATGTACATTGCTGAGACTCAGCAAAGCTGAAAAAGAAAAAATTGGATACTACTTGTGAATATATACAATGAAACTGAATTATGAAATACACAATGAATTGTTGGATCATACAATTTTAATTAGCTTACTATCTTCATCAGAATCATGGTCTCTAGAATCTGACTACAGGTAGGTATTGCGGTTTAATAAGGATCAGGATAAACAAATAGGCAGAATAGATGTTTATTCATTCTTATACTAGGGATACTACCAGAGGTCCAATAGACTACACAGGCCTCCTAACTGACCCCCAAGTTTAGGGGTTCTGGGTAAGTTCTATGCTGTTTTTCCAGCTGTCAAACTGGAGTCCCCCCTTGTTCAGTTCAACGGTTTCTGTGGGTTTCCTCAAGCCTGGTCTTGACCCCTTTGCTCATCACTTCTCCTCTCTGCAACTGGATTCCAGGAATTTGGCTCAGTGTTTAGCTGTGAGTGTCTGATTCTGTTTCCATCAGATACTAGATGAATACTCTAGGATGGCATACAAGGTATCTACCTCAATATATGGGAAGGGCAACTCAGGTAGCCTCTCCACTATTGCTTAGATTCTTAGTCATCCTTGTAGCTCTCTGGACATTTCCGTAGTGCCAGATTTCTCTTCAAACCTATAATGGCCCCCTCTATTATGGTATCTCTTGTCTTGCTCTCCTCTATTCGTTCCCCGACTTAATCTTCCTGCTCCCTCATGGCCTCCTTATTTCTTCTTAAAGTGTGATTTTTCTAACCAGGTACCATGAAACCAAGGGCTCCTTTCAATGTGTGAGAGATCTTGAGCAACCACAGAAGTTGCCAGAAACCTAGAAGGCATTACTCTTTCCTAATATGGGTATGACTTGAAAATCTTTTGCTGTTATCTCCTTACATTCAATTTTTCAAAACTCTAGTTAGTGGACTCCTTTTCTTCTTCACATGGAGGTTTGGAGATGTAATGTTTATTATAGATTGTCTTTACCTAACTAGGAAACCCATGGAAGGGAATGAAAATAAATGAAAAAAATTGCCATCCTATGCCATTCTTTAAAAAATGTTATATAAAATTCTAGTAATCTAATAAACCAATTATAATACTGCTTTAACTTCTGATATAAAAATTCAGCTCCATTAAGCTCTTAAATACTTGAATTCACTTTGCGGTAGTGCTGTGACAACTTTTCTTATAGTTGCTTTAGAAACACTGTGAAGCACTGATTTGTCATATGCCTAAGTTTATTGACTATACCATAATGTTTGAATTAATTGGGTAGCACATATCCAACAACAAATACTTAATAGGTTACCTGTCAGGTTCCAAACTGTACTGAATGAAAATTTTATTCCCCATTGCCTTCATGAAGGCTTTTTTGGTTTTCTTGTTTGTTGATTTGTATATTTATTTGTTTAAACATTTTCAAGGGTCTTCTAGTCAAATTTGGTGGACGTGCACAGTATATGAAGCAATCTATATTTATGTTCCCTGCAAAGGCCAGAGGTTAACTGAGGACATCTAGAATTGCCCCTGTCAGAAAGTAGCTGTACGTGCTACAGTAGTCATAGAATCTTCCAGACCCTTGGAAGCAACCATTGCTGCAAATAGAAAACACTCAATCATCTCTGCTCCAAGGTGAAAATGCTCATGTTTTGTAATAGAAAAACTTCTTACACCATCACAATAACCAAATATGTTCCACATATATAGTTGCTAAAAAGAAGGGTCATTTTAAAAATTTTTTGCCAATACTCATCTTTATGAAAATTTAATTGTCCCATAGTATCAATTATCTTATACTGAAAATTTGAATAAATTTAAATGTCAATCTCAATTTATTAGCAAGCTGTTGTGACCAGAAGGTATCATTGACAAAAATCTATAAAGGCAAGTGAAAGCTTTTAAATATAGTAAATAACATATATTTTTATTTATTTAGCTTTTAAATATAATAAATAACATTTTCTTTTACTTATAAATAACAGAAGTTATCATATAGTTTAATAAAATAATCAAATTAAGTGTATAGACATTTTAATAATCTGGTAAGTTTCATTTATTTTGGAAACTGGGACTTTGAAATTTGTGCAATAGTCAAGATTCTATCACAGAAGAAATTCTCCAGACCAACTTATTTTTTAAAAACAGTGTAAAAGCTATAATTAAAATATATAAGAAAGATCAAGCATTGATGACAAAGCCCAATATTATTAAAATATATCCATTAGAGAAAAAAAATGAACAGTACAAAAGCAATAGCTAAAACAAGAATATTCAAAACCAAAAAAATGAAAGAAAATACCATCACCTAGGAGGAACCTAAAAGAACAAAGATACCAAAAACAGAAATGAAAATATAGAAAGTTAGGCACTCAGCATAAAGGATCATGTAGTTGAATAACAAAAGCTCTGAAAACAATAGGGGAAATTATGAATATATTATCACATAATTAACAAAAAAAGATTTGTCAGAGCTAAAGATCCCAAGCATCTGCACTGACAAAGTGGACCTTCCAAGGATACAATGTACTGAGTAAAGACTTCTTCCCAAAGCACAATTATAAGCCTTCAGAGCATGAAGACTTTGAAAAAGGAATGGAATGACACAGACCAGTGGCCAGCAAGAGTGGTCAGTGATGCCTGCAAGAATCTGTAATGAGGGAAGGTAAACTTTTGTCTCCAAACACACTTTCAACTAGGAGTACAGGCAAGATTTCTGCCATGAAAAGAGCAACAACTATTGTTTTTGAGAGACCTTAGGGGAACAATAATATTAAACTCCATCAAAACTGAAGAAGAAATATATAAGCTGGGAAAAAGGTTGAAATGATATCCATTTCAATGGCTGAGAACTAAATGTGTCCAAATTCAGAGACTAGAGAAGTGCTTGCTGTGCAAGTGTGATGACTTGAGTTTGAACCCACAGCACATGTAAGAGTTCAGCCACAGCACCTATGCATGTAATCTTAGTGCTTGGGAAGTAAAGACAGGCTGATCCATGGAGCCAGTGAACCAGCTAGTCTAGCCAATCAGTGAGCCTTATATTGAATGAGAGCTCCTGTCTCAGGATAAAGAGAAAACCTTAGAGGAAGACACCCAGTGTCAACATCTAGCCTCCATACATGCACACAAGCTCCATCTACTTTCCTTTACGCATCCTACACCCTTTCTTGAAGCAACTTTGTGTTCTTTCTCTATGTTGTATTTTCTCTTTAGGGGGGAGTGTATGTGTATACAAGGAGGTGGTGTACATATGCATGTCTGGAGGTCAGAGACTGATTCCACCAAAGACCAGAGTGCCTTAATGTGGGTAAGACAAAACGGGTCCTCTAGCTGATCCAAGTTCTGTACCCTAACACAGTTAATACATTTCATCAGAATGACCCAGTCAATGTAAGTCAGCTCCTGTATGTCATTATACAGGTTAAAATAGCTGCACCTAAAACCTGGAAATCAGCTTCCACTAAAAAGCAAGACTAGAAGAGGGAAGCAGAGACTGGATACAATTGTCATTTAGGGTAAAACTGTTTTTGCACACAAAGTTCACTAATGTAAAATAAAAACAACGGCCCCTGTTTCTCTTTCAAATATTATATGTAACCCTTTATCCTTTTGGTATCATTTTCAGTTGGTTGAGGTATTCATGGGCAATAAAGTACTTGGTCATTTTTTAGATGTCAGCACGGTGATGTAAGTCTTCTCCCTGGCCAAGCCTGAAGACTGTTTTGCTAGGGAATTGTGAAGGGTGGCTGCTGAGAGCAGAGGACAGAGGCTTCTTATCTGTTTTTGTTTTGTTGTCCTTCTTCCATTGCCTCAACTCTCTTTTTTTCTCTCTCTTGTGGACAGGTCATCTTTGCAGGTATCTTCTCCAATGCTAGTCAGAGTTTGCTTGTAGACGGCAGGAGCTCTCTCCACGCTGCCTGCCCTCCCCTCCCACTTTTCTGTATCCATTGATAGGGTTAAATATAAGAGTTCATGTGTGAGGCTCACAGGAAGGCTCACTCCCTAAAAGCAGAATGGAAACGCATCTTATGAGGCTGCTTCCCTTTTCTGTTCCGCTGCAAGGTAGATGACTCTTCACCTACTTTCTGCTTTCAATCTTTACAGTGTGCCACTGGAAACAGTTCTTGTACTCTTTTAAAACACAAGTGAGCCCCAGGCCTCCTCTCTACTGTGGGTAGAAAACACTCCATTTCTTCACTTATTGATATTCTGGCTTCTCCCTCTCCCCGAGTCCTGGGCAACGCAGCCCTGTTTCTGCACCTAACTCCTCTCCTTCTCTTGTGCTGCAATTTCTCCTCAGCACCCACCTGTCACCAGCCCTCTCCTGGGCCGTGCCTACTCATTAGGGATTTCTGGTCTCTGTCCTCTCTAATCTCCGCTCTCTCCTGAAGCGATCCAGAGATCATTCTTCTCTGGCCTACCTTTGCTCACCCTGGATCCATCTTTGACAGATGATCACTCCTCAGTGACAGCTGTCAAAGGTTGCATGGGTATGTAGTGCAAGTGTTAAGTGCACGCAGAAGCCATGAGGACATGGGGCTGCATGGAGCTGGGCCAACGGCAGCTCCATGACTCCAGTTTCAATGGTCCCAACTGCTGAGACTCATTCTAAAATACAGAGACCAGCTTCAGACCACATGTGACAATTGTGGCTTTATGCCTTGTCTGTTGCATCCGAAGCATCTAAAGAGTCATTTTATAGTCTTGTACTTTTTAATCGAATTTGTTGAACATTTTCATTTGGATAAAAGAATGAAGGCTATTTTTTTTCCTCAAGAATAGTAGAAAAGTGCAAACTTGTACAGCCATTTTGGACATAGGTATGGTGGTTTCTAAGAAAACTGGGAATCAAACTATCCCAGGACCCCAGCATTACCACTCTTGAGCACATATGCAAAGGATGCACAATCATACCACAAGGACATTTGTTTAACTTTGTTCATAGCAGCATTATTCTTAATAGCCAGAACCTGGAAACAATCTAGATACCCCTCAACAGAAGAATAAATAAAGAAAATATGGTACATCTACCATGTACCATATGGAGTACTACTCAGCAGTTAAAAACAATAAAATCATGACATTTGCAGGCAAATGGATAGAACTAGAAAAAAAATAAATAAATCAGTCTGTGTGAGGTAACCCATAACCAGAAAGACAAACACAGTATGTACTCACTCACAAGTAGATACTAGATACAAAGCAAAGAATAACAACACCGCAATCTACGGCTCCAGAGAATCTAGGTAACAAGGAGGACCCTAAGAAGGACAATGGATCACCCTGGGGAGAAGAAATGGATGAAACCTGGTGTGGGGGGAAGTGAAGAGGAGGGGATGGGGTGAGAACATGAAGGAAATGTATGGTCAAGTTGGGGGAGGGCTGGGGTAGGAGAGCAAGTCAAGAGATAGCTTGAAAGAAGGAGCCATTATGGGACTGAGGAGAAACTTGATGCTATGGAAATTTCCAGGAATCAACAAGGGCGATCCTAACTAAGACCCCCTAGCACTAATGAAGAGGGTGGCCTTCCCCTATAATCAGATTGGTGACTACTCTGTCATCATAGAACCTTCATCCAGTAACTGATGGAAGCAGATGAAGAGATCCACATCCAAGCACCAGGCTGAGCTCCCCAGGAGTACAGTGGAAGAGAGGGAGGAGAGATTATCTGTGCAAAAGGGGGGGGGTCAATGTCATGACTGGGAAATGCACAGAGATAGTTAACCCAAATTGTGTGGGAGCTCAAAGACTTTAAACCAACAGAAGGGGAGCCTGAATGGGACAAAAAACAGACCCTCTGCATGTGGGCAACAGTTTTGTATCCTGGTCTGTTTATGGGACCCCTGGCCATGGGACCAGGGTCTATCCTGGTTCATGAGCTGGCTTTTTGAAGCCCATTCCATATGAAGGGATGCCTTGCTCAACCTAGACAGGGGGGGGGGGGATGTCAGTCCTGCCTGAACTGAATGTGCCAGGTTTTATTAACTACTCCTGGGAGGGATTACCCTTTCTGAGAAGTGATGAGGGGTGGTTTGGGGAAGGGGACAGGAGGAGAGGAGGGAGGGTGAACTTTGGTTGATATATAAAATGAATAAAAAAATAAAGTAAATAAAATTAAAAAGAATAGCAGAAGTAGTAAGACATTACAATATAAACTAATTTATAACCTTAAATCTTTTGTTATTGTGTCTCTTTTCCCTGTCATAGACTTTGAAATGGCATCTGTTGACATGAAGCAACAGCCTCCAATAAGATCCCTGAGTCTAATATGCAAATAACACAAAATTCAATGTCCATAAAAAATGAGACAAATAACACACATGAATGAAGTAGTGATACATAGCTGTGTTCCTTACTGTCCCCTGTAACTAAGGGACACAGCTGTCCCTTAATGTCTCTTGTGACTGTGGCACTCTGCTATCCTTCAATATCCTACTGTAGCTGAGGTACACAGCTGTCCCTCTCTGTCCTCTGCAGCTAAGGTAAGTAATATTACTCCACGTCCCCATCCCTTCCCCTACAGATGCTCTGGGCCTGTGTATAAATAGCACAGTAGCTGTATATAACTGTACCTTAAGACATCTCCTGGCTAATACACTACCTAATAAAATGTAAATGATATGTAAATATTGTTACACTGCTTTTCATAGGGAATAATGAAAGAAAACAGAGTTTGTACATGTTCAATACAGACTCAGTAACAGAGTAGTGGGGTAAATAATGAGAGATGAAGGTCTAGAGTTGAGGCACATCAGGTTTCTACTTATGGCCATGTGGATTATATTCTGCACTCAGAGCATGGTAACCCAGAGTTTTGTTTAGGGCTGAATGTTTGGGATCTTATTTTCTGGATACTCTTGTTCCATGTTTGGATGGAGAAACTCCATCCAAAAGAGAAAAAAAAAAGCTATTAAAATCCTCAGAATTCCTTACAGGTTAGATCTGAGGTTTTTCTACTGAAATGACTGGGCTGAGGCCTCAGGGCAAGGCTGAGCACAAGAAAGACCTGAAAGATCTGTGACCCAGAGCCTCAGCTCCAGAGAGGTCCTAGGTGGAACTCTGATAATTCTCCTGAGGAGCACAGCTGCTGAGCACACAGGCTTGCTGAAGCAGGAGGTGGGGTCTAGAGAGGCCATGGAAATTCTGCACCCACTCCACACCTTACTTTGCATTTTATCCATTCGTTCCCTGAGGTTTCTTCCTTACAAGTGACTATAGACGATATGTTCTCTGAATTCTACGACCCATTCTATCAAATCATTAAGTGTGGGAAAGGTCATAAAATTTCCAAATTATAGCAAGTAAATGAAAACTGAGGTGTCTTGGCATCTGGTGTAAGGAAATCTTGCAGGAATGGGTGCTAATCCCAGAACTGGGTCATGTATTTGGACCAGAGGGTCTCAGAGAACTTTTGGTGTCAGAGCACCCTTCGTAGAAACTTTACCAAAACTTAAAACTCCAGAAACATATGAACCTGGATTGAAAACCAATATCTGTTACTGTATTTCATCCAACTGCTGGGCAACTATTTCAAGTATTCTAATACCTGTAAAAAATTAGATTTATTTGTGCTCTCTTAGATCTGTCAGCATGCTCTGAGAAGTTGGTGACCTCTGATGTAGATTTTTTTTTTGTATGGTATTAAGAGTGTAGGTGAGATGCTCTCGACGCTGCTATAAAACTTCTGGAATATTATCCCTATATGACAGAACCACCAAAAAAACCAAGGTCATTGACTCAGCATTAAAACATGTAATAAATTTACATTAAATGCTTATTATATACAAAGTGATTTGCTAAGAAATAATACAACATGATGATATAGGACAATAAAACCTTCTTTTCTGTGACTATTAGTGTCAAAGTCTTGAATCAAATAGTTATTGTGTCATGGGTCAAATGTATTTTAAAAAATGTTGTAATAAATAAAAATCCTTTCTGGAAAAGTCACAGATGAAAATTAAAGTATAATCCTGACCTAACTATATTAAAGACCAATAATAATTTCTCACACAGAAAAGATATATCTTAACCCATGGGTCCTCAATGGTTTGCCTATGTTTACTCACACTTCCTTTCCTAGCCCATGGTGTGCCTTCTGTTAGCCTTTGGACCTCTGTTCATAGATTGTTCTGGTGCTGCTACCAGCTTCATATGAACACACAGAAGTCCAGAGATGCCCACTTTACCCAGGACTGTGCTACAGAGCTTAGAAGCCCCTTGCTAGAGTGACTCATTGTTGATCTGACCTACAAAATTGTTTTCTCCTGAACTTTGCCTTCTCACTTAATTTTGTATTACTGTCCCCACATCCTAAATTCCCTAGATGTCTATTTTAGCTGCTTGGAGTAAAAAGTAAGCCAATTTGAACCTAACAAAGGACCACAGTAGGTGTCTAGAAAACAGCCAGTTTATTGTCAGACCTGAAGACCTAAGTCTCATGCGTCTGTGGGGTTGCTGCCTTGTAATGCTGTGTGGCAGCCTCTTGTCTAGCTTCTCATTTTGTAATTGTTTGACAGCAATATCTTCTGTTCCTTAACTGTGTTCTCAGCTTTTAGATGCAGAGTATTCTTGTACTCATGTCTATATCTGAATATCCTCTTTATAATAATGACTGCCATACTGAATTGGAATTTAAAGCTACCCTACTTTACTCTCATTCCTTATATTTGCAATGAGCATATTTCCAGATAAGTCACTAGTCATTAGTACTTAATCATCTTTGAGGATAACACACAATTCAATACTTAGTAATGTTTTTCCCCAGCACTAGAGTTTCATATTAAATTCTTGTCTGAAGGTCTGCTTTCAGAAAATCCTCTGTCTACTGTAGATTTAATAATGGCTTAGTTGCAATACATCAGAGTTACCAGAAAATGCTATTAAACTAAAACTGACAAGTAATAAAAACAATTTATTTGATTATATAAACAAAAATTTAAAGGAATCATACTTGAAGCTTAATTTAAAGAATTTGAGTCACTCCACAACAACTCTGTTTGCATCCTGACTGTGGGCTGCATTTTAAGCTATAACAACAAAGAAAAATAAACAGCATTCTGGCAACACTCAATTAAGAGAAGACAAAATTAATATGTAAAATATATACTAGTTAAGATTATGATAATGGTGTTTTGAAAAATTAAGCTGGAAATGAGTCAGGAAGTATTTGTATGTGCATGTTTTGGGAGGGGAAAGGGTGGCTTTAACGGTTTGGTCTTGACAGGGTTTACAGAAAATGAAAAGTGAATAAAGACAAGGGAGCAACAAGAGGATACCTAAGAATGTCTAATGGGACAGCACTCTAAACAACGGCAAATAATCACAGGAAGCTCATAGGTGAGATAGGTCTATGATGATATGGAGCAGAAGGAAAACTACCTTGTCCTTAGAGGAAAAGGTGAAAAGAGGAAGTCAAGGGGGATAGTATTCAGAGTACAAGGAAGCTGGGATTGCAGAGCTTTGGTCTACTCTGAACTATTGGAAAGTTGTTAGATGATGCTGAGCTGTTAAGAGTAGAGCACATACTTGGACAAGTCGTCCTGTGTCTGAGCTGAGAACTGAATGGAACAGGGAAGCAGCAGCAGACCAGTGTTGGAAGCATATTTTACTAATCGAGAGATGAAGGGATTTGTGTTCCAACATGGTAATGTATGCTCAGGTGGTCAGACTGCTAACGCATTTTAGAGGCAGAGACAATGGACTTACCTGGTTACCACTTTCTTAGAAACAATGTCTTCAAATACTGTGCTTACCTTCTTAAGTTCACCATCCCCAAAACACTATCAAGTGGCTTTTCTCAGGTAGAAAGATGCTCATCCTAATGTTTACTTGGTAATACAAGCAGAAAAGGAAAAATTCTCCCTCTTAAGCCATATCCACCAACGACCTAAGTACCTTCTATATAAAAGAGCTGAGGTCAAATGTGCCGTCACCACAACAACATTTTTTTAGAAGCTGGCTTAGGACACATCTCTAAACCAGAAATCTTAATGAGAAACATTAGACTCCCCAAGTGCCCTTAACTCAACTGTCACTCATGAAGCAGGCAAAGTCATTGAACTATAATGTCAGTTATAAAATAGGAAAGAGATAAAATAAATGCTACTGAAGAGCTAGTAAGTGTTAGTTGCAAAACAAGTACACGGTTTCAGTATTGCTTCCACATTACACATCCGAGATTTCCTTAGGGATATAATCAACTATGGAGGAACAAACACTTACATGAAAAGTCCCTTGAGGTGATGAACTGCCAAATGTCACGGTGAAGAAGCAAGGCAAAGTCGACATGGTTATTGCCTAATATCTCCTCAGAGAACATCCTATCCTACCATCTTGAGTATCTTCCTTCTTTGCTGGGAATAGCGTCACATACAGAAGAAGAATGGGAGAACCAACTCCAATCTGATGAAATAAGAAGCACTTCTGCTCTTGCTGATTTGCATTAGGAACTTTCTTTTCTTCATGTGCATTCATGGTTTGCCTGCATGTGTGTCTGTGTGAAGTAGTTGGGTCCCCTGAAACTGTAAATATAGGCAGTTATGAGCTGCCTTGTGGGTGCTGGGAATTGAACAAGGGTCCTGTGGAGGAGCAGCCAGTACTCTTAACCACTGAGCTCCAGACCTCATGCATAATGAACTTTTGGCCTCAACACTTCAGTTTACATAAACTGAGTGTTGATATTACCTTTGATTTTTGTCAACCTTCTTTAAGATACAAGGCAAAAACACTAGAAAATTCTAAGACTCTTAGAGCACAGAGGGAACGAGAATCACACTTCTGACTTGGCAGTAGAAGAATGGTTTTATGTGCTTCCTCGTGGCAGGTTAACAATAAAGCATAACAATTATCTAACTGAAAGCATTGATGTAAGGGCTGTGAGACACTGAGATCTAAAGTGTCTCTACTTGTGTATCCTGTAGATGAAGAACAGAGGTGCTGAGTGGAGTCTCCTGCACTCGACTGGTACAGGGCAGTGATATCTGTTCACATCCTTTGTGGTCACCTCATGTAGCATTCCATCCTCCTGAGTGTGGAAAAAAGACCCCTTGTAGATTTTCCTAAGAGAAAGGACCTTCCTAAATTGAATGTTTTGCTTTGGAGCAGGGTTCTAACTTCTATGACTCATTTAAGGAGAAGGCTGAAGACAGACAAGCAGGAGAGGATTCCTGAGAGACTTTTCTTCTGTGACCCAGTGTCCTTGAGACAGACATACTCAGCAAGCCAAAGTATTACATTTTGGGCTATCATTTCCTGAGCTCTAGCAAGATTAACAGCTAAATTTCTGTCTGTAAGCAACACCATTTGGTTTCAGTTCCTAACCCCTACATTGGCTTAATTATTCTATAAATCTTAAGCAAGTAAATAATTCAGTATACATGTGTTTTCTGTAGTTTGTCAGGAGAAATAAGCCAATTGAAAGATTCTGTCAAGGTCACTAGTATGTGGACAAGAATAGCTTCATTACCAGGCAGAACATTAACAACTGACTCAGTTACTACTATCTCAAGCACTTTTCTTAGATCTCTATATATTCATCTCATTTCCTGCTCAGATTCAGGCCAAGGTCCTCCAACAGACCCAACCATGGCAAAGAAATTCAACAGACTCATCCAAAACTAAATATAAAGATGTTGGCCACAACATCAGGTCATCTTTATGTGGCAGGAGATTCTTGCAGTGTGTTAACTGCCCTCATCTTCCATCTACAGCCTAATGTTAGGCCATTAACCATGATGAGGGATGACTTACCATAAAAAAGGAGAACCTCAAACCCCATGCTCACACACTTGCTCTAACAAGGACATGCCTACTCCAGCAAAGCCACACCTCCTAATAGTGCCGGTGCTATAGGAACCATTTTCTTTCGAACCACCACAATGTATAAGGAAAAGACAATAGAAAATTCTCTGAAAAAAAAGACTGTGCTTGAAATAGTGGAGAAAACAGTAAAGTTCAGCAAGAAAATAAAAGGCAGAATTAAAAAATGAGGTCATAAGAGATTTGTATACCATACACACAGTATACACACACCTTCTCATATATATATATATATATATATATATATATATGTATGTATGTGTGTATGTATGTATGTATGTGTGTATACATATATGTATGTTTAGTGTTTATACAAATTTATGCTTTTATATATATGCACATTTCTATATACACATCTAGAGTATACATACATACTTATATGTACACATTCATATATAAAGGACTTAATATTTTAATCAGTTACTAGCAATTACTTTTTACATTAATAACTAAACATCTCCTTGCTAAAACCTTCACAATTTGTGTTAATCATACTTCCCTGGTTGTCTTTATTTTTTTTTTCCTGAATCTACACCTTTTATCCTTGATCAGTTCAGAGAATTAAATCTCACTTGTGACTTTGTGCCATGTAGTATTACACAGAAGATTTCACTGTCCCTCTCATTAAAGTGAATTTTTGGTGCTTTCATGACTGGCAAACGGCCATAGACTTATCTCTGTGCTTTAGACTAGAATTCAGTCACATTTTATAAGTGCTTAGCTGCTCACCCAATAACTGCCCTGTGTAAAAGTTTTCTCTTAATTTTTTGTTTGAAAAGATTGATGTTGATTAAGAGTTCTCTAGGAAGAAGAAATGCAGCTTATTGGCTGGCATATGTGTGCACTATCTGGACACCATGATGGGTGATTCTCCATCCCAGGAAGCTCAAAATCATGGCAATGCTCTAGTTACGGCTTTGAGCTATAATTCTGTTATGAAAGTGTTGTTTGCTAAATTAACATTTAAAATTGGCAGGGCTTTGTCCCAGTGTACCACAATCTAATCTATTCTTAACTACTCAGACTAAGTAGAGATTTGAATATGTTCTAACTCTCTGGAACACATAGACATGTTTGTTTTTTAATGTAATAGTCTTTGAGATTCGATGTATGTATATAACGTATATTGAACATATTCACTCTCCACTCCTCCTCTTAGATCAAACCTAACTTTCCTAAACTCTTCCCAACTTTGTGTCTTTTATTTATTTTTATAACCCACTGCTTATATATGTATGAGTATGGGGCCATTGGATCATGAATGCAGCTACTGAGAGCCACAACTTAAAGAAAAATTGGATCTCCTTTCCCCAGAACCTATTAACTGTCAATGGCTCCTCAGTTGGGGATGGTGGGGGGGGGGCTGTGGTAAATGGCTTGATGTTGTATTGAGTTCTTTTGTCATCATTGTGAAAGGTGATGAGATTGATGAATAAATGTATAGTGTTTATGTAATAAGTAATAATGTGACTGTTATAACTGCTAAAAACAATCCTCCATGTAAGATTGCTGATGTAAAAAATACAGGCTTCCCTGTGTTTAGGTGCTTGTGTGGCGTTTTTGATATATTTTGTCTGAGAGGCAAATTATACAAGCTTGCAGACAAAACCTTTGGACTCACGATAGCATCATTAGAGTAAAATATGGCTGGGAATGGAAATACTTGGCCCTTATTAGGAAAGGAAAACAAATTTAAAATGTATCTTACATTCTGGGTGAAAAGATTTTTCTCAACATGACTCCATAGCAAAGTTGCACAGGCATGCATAGATTGTTGAGTAAGTCTCATCATGTGTTGGAAATTTTATCTTTACACGGTTCCTTCATATAGTTTAGTGTCAGGGAAATCATTGTTGGTCATGCTATTGTATTTTAAACTTGTTATTGCACCTAGACTGTTTTCTACATAGGAAATATGTCCTGTTGTAGGGTACTGTTACGAGCACTTTCATGCCAGCCGGGTCTGATAGCTGTGTCAGCCCCAAATAATAAACAGAGATGCAATATAAATTATGAAACTGTTGTCCATTGCCTAGGTTTCTTATTGGCTAACTCTGACTTAACTAGTGACACATTTTTCTATTAATCTAAGTATTTCCACGTGGTCTTGGCTTACCGGGGATGCCGGACCTGTACCTCCTTTGCCTGCTACATCTCTGCAGAGAAGAGTGTGATTTCCTGTTTGCCCCTGCTTATATTCTGATTCTACCCAGCTACATCACTTCCTGCCTGTCTGTACAGACCTCCAGACCTCTATGGTTAGCAAGTGGCAGTGTCTGCCATGAGACATCATTTCTTGCCTGGCTAATCAGTGTTTTATTCATCAACCAATACAACAAACATATATACAGAAGAACATTCCCCATCAGGGTATCTGTATACTGTGTGAAGATATATTACTGTGAGTGGATTAATACAGAGCTGAATGGCAGAAGGTATAGGCAGGACTTCCAGGCAGAGGAAAAGCAAGTTGGAGATGAATCTAGGTGTGTGTCAGAAGCCAGAACGACATGAAAGGAGTTGGACATATAGAATGAAAGAAAGGTAAAAAGCCACAAGGCAAAACGTAGACTAATAAAAATAGATTTAAGTTATAAGAACTAATTGAATAAGCCTAAGCTAAGGCCAAGCTTTAATTAATAAGTCTATGTGTCATTATTTGGGAGGTGGCTAGGGGACCAAAGAAAAATTCATTTACAAGGCTTAGCATCATTTTATATCTCAGCATACATTTGTCAGAAGAAAAATTTGAAAACAGGACTTAACATATCTTAAGCTTTTAATCACTTATAGAAGTCAGCTAATGGTAAAACCCTGAATTAAAAAAAATCTTATTTGAGTCATCAATTTATGAGTACAGAGATATTTGAATATACACAATGGTAGCAAGAACAGAGAGTTCAATTTAAAATTACAGAGATTTTAACACCATAACTCTGCTGTATTTATAATGGTTTAATTTATCTCTACTAAAGCAGTGCTTCTTTACATTTAGCATTAGAATAAGTATGAAAAACATATGATGTCTACTTTAGATAAACAGGAATACATAGAGATATATTTAAGTTATATAATACTTAAAGGTTAATGGAAAAAATCATCCTGGTCAGTTCAGGCATACAAGTAACATCATAAAATGCCCTATTGTGCTCTAGGAAGTGATATCTACATGGAGATTCAATATCTATGATGAAAATAAAATGACTGTGACTTTTTAAGTAATGCAAATGAGTTGCTTCCATAATGACTCTTGTATTATCTAGTCTCACCTATTATCTTTAAAAGCTGTGTAGTACAAAGGGAAATGATTTTGTTCAATTTTACTTGAAATCAAGTATCAGTCTTAAACCAAATGACTGATGATGAACTATATTTAGTTTTCCTTTCTTCTGCAAGAACAAACACACTAAGTCTTCCAAGACCAGAGACATTGGTATATGGCATTCTCAATCAATGGAACTCAAAAACACTTTGGCTGAAACTGTGTAATACCAGGTGGTTGTCTGAACATTAAAACAATTTTTTCTTCTTGGTAAAGTGAGGTGTAGCTCTGCAGTGTTTAAACCCTGGAAGCTATCAGAGATTCTCAAGTCTGTGACCTTTTCTGGGGAGAAGTGTGGAAGAGCTGAGTGCTGTTGTGGTGGTGTGTAATGACCTGAGAAAGTTGCATTGCCCTTTGCTGTTACTACTAAAGGCTCCAGGGATTCACGAAAACTGGTTTTTGGTAGGGAGGATTTTGATATCTATATGGACATCTTACTTTCAAGTACTTTTGTCACAGATTAAACAATATATTGAAACAATGAAATCTTGTCCATTCTTTAACAAGGTAAAGCCTATGCATTTCAAACTTCATTATTATAGATATTCAATAAGTAGCATTTTCTATTAAAATAGGGAGGTTTAAAAGATTACTATCTAGGGTCAATATTGATATAGAAACAGGAATTCTGACAGATAATGGTGAGAACATTAATTTGTTTAACCTTTGAGGAAGTGAGCATATTTTTTTTAGTGTGTGTGTGTGTGTGTATGTGTGCGTGTGTGTGTGTGTGTGTGTGTGTGTGTGTGTGTGTGTGTATCAATCACCTGCTGGGAATCAAACCCACCACCTCACATGTACTAGGCTAAACTCTCTTCTGGTAAGCTGCATCTCAAGCCCTGACAATAACACTTCTGAAATATATCCTATAAAATCTTAGATACCAAAACAAAAGCACAAGAATTTCATTGTTGCAAAATAGTTCAAATAAAGAAAAACATAGAAGCCATTCAATGAATGATAGTACTTCTCCAAAGCCTGTGAGAATTATAAGGACTATGTTAATTCTAAAACAGGAGAATTTTAACAGTTCAGGAAGAAGAAAGCTGTTATAGGTAGCAGACTAATAAGAACACATTTCTATATAAAAAATGAATATTAATGGAAGTATATCATATTAACAACTGGTCACTTCAGAGAAAATAATTATATAGAACTTTCATAAAATCTCCATATCTCCTAGGATGTTAACAAAATGTCATTGTATATGAAGGCAGAAAATACCATACAAGCATGTGGTTTGGAAAAATAACATATTATTCCAACAATGCTCTAATGCAACTAGTTTCTTTATCCTCAAATCTCAGCTGATTGACAGCTGTTGTACATCTCTATCAAAATGTCCAATAATACTCAATTTGTTGGCCTTTCTGATTTTCACTTCTCAAGATAAACTCAGTACTACAATAATACTGGGAATATCTTTCATGATTCCAGTTGTTCACACATGCTGCTGTAAAAATCTGAGGAGAAGCACCGGAACATAAAAGACTTTCCAAACAGGACACCGAGAGCCCAGGCACCAAGGCCAACAATTAATAAATGACATGCATGAAGCTGAAATGCTTCAGCTCAGAGAAAGGAGACAATCATTTGGGCAAAGAAACAGCCTACAGAATGGGAAAAGACCTTCATCAATTATATATCTACTAGAGGGCTAGTGTCTAAAATATATAAAGACTAAAAGAAACTGAACATCAAGCAAAAAATAACCCACCTGAAAAATGGGGTATAGAAGTAAACAGAAAATTCTCAAAAGTGAAGCAGAAATGGGTGAGAAGCACTTAAAGAAAAGTTCAGCATCCTTAGTCATCAGAGAAATGCAAATTAGAAGTACTTTGAATTTCATCAATAAGTATGATCAGAATGAATAAAACAAATGGAAGTTCATGCTGTTGAGGATGTGGAGAAAGAACAGCCCTCATTCGCTGCTGGTGGGAATACAAAGTACTATAGCTAGTGTATGAATCAGTGTGGCAGGTCCACTAGAAGCTGGAAATAGATCTGCCTCAAGATCCAGCTACACCACACCTGGGTATGTACACAAAGGACCGTATATCCCATTACAGAGATACTTAACACTGACTGCGAATTTATAGCAGTTAGTTCAGTTTTCAGTCCAAAGAGGATATAAGTAAAGATGAATGGCCACAAAGATAGCACCCCTAACTAGGCCAATGAATTGAATTGCTGTAATGAATGACTCAATAGTAAACTAACTCATATATGAAAGAGGGGCTTGGAAAAATTAAGTACCTAATTAAATTTAATTAGTACCTCACAGAGAATGAAGTTCATAGATTGACACTCTAAGATCTGAAAATATTCAAAGCAAATATCAAAACTTTTAGAATAGCATAAAAAATTTACTAATACACTTATAACCTTAAAGTAGTAAAGTCTTCTTTAAACTATCAATGCAACACAAACATATTGATATAGTAGAGAGCATCAATCAAGACATCTTCTCACAAAAGGCACCACACCAAAAATAAAAAATTCAAAGGTGATATATAACTAATTCTGAATTGGAATCCAGAATAAACACACATTCACACACAAATTAAGATACAAAGAACTATACAGACTAAATGAGATATGTAGAAGAACTATGTTGATGGAATGAAAAAATAATGAAATATGTAAACAAATCACAAGAGAGCTGTGAAAGATGAGCCTACTAAAAGTTCTTCTGCCTCATAAGAAAACAGAAATGCGAATTTATCCCAAAGATGAGATCTAAAATGTCATTTATTTTCATGCCACAACAACATGAAAATAGCTGAAACCAAGCATTTTCACGGGATAGATGAAGGAGAAACTAAATAAAAAGAAACAAAAATACTGTATACACCCATGGGATGCCATATGATATTTTGACACATACACATTCTGTGTAATGTTCAAATATGAGTAGGAACACTTATTTCATCACCTGCTAATTTATTCTGAAACTATTAAGAATACATTCTGTGTATTTTACTGTGTTAAGAATCTTCATTCCTTCAGGAATTTTATCATAAACGTGTTGTGACAAAGATACTTTCGGCAGTTATTTAGATGATCATGTGATCTCTCTGAATCTAAGCAATATATTACACGTACCGATTTACATATGTTGGATGTGGCGGTTTGTATGACAATGGCATCCACAGACTCATAGGTTTGAATGTCTGGTCCTCAGGGTGCAACACTATTTGAAAGGATTAGGAGGTGGGGCCTTGTTGAAAAAAAAGTGTTTCATGGGGGATGGGCTTCAGAGTTTCAAAAGTCCAAGACAATACCAGTGTCTCTCTCATCTCCTGCTGCCTGCCATTCCAAATATAAATACTTCTCCAGCCCTATGTCTGACTGCATGCCAGCATGTTGCCTGCCATGATAATGGACTAAACCTTTGAAACGATAGGCAAGCCCCAATTAAATGCTTTCTTTTATAAGAGTTGCCTTGGTTATGGTGTCTCTTCACACCTATAGAGTACTGACTAAGACACTGAATCACTCTTGCCTTCCTTGAATAAGGTCAACTTGGTCATGGATAATGACATTGATAACGTGCTGCGGAAATCTGTTTCCAAATATTTTACTGAGAAATTTTGAGTTCATGTTATTTAGGAACTGTGGTCTGTAATTTTCTATTGTTCTTAATCTTGTTTGGTAGCAAGGTAATTATTGCAATTTCTTTCCTTTTTGGCTATTTTATTAAAAAATAAAACTTGGGAGTAAATATTAAGGAATAAATCTGGGAGATCCACAGAACAATGGCGCCATGAACACTTACCTCTCCCCAGTTTTCTCTATACATCTTCTATGCTTTTCCTTTTGTTTTCTCCATGTGTCCTTCTATTTCCCTTCAGGTCAGCCCAGGAAACTCTAAGGTCCCCTCGGGCCAGATGAATATGGACTTCATCCTAGGAACCAAGGTCCGACTGTATTAGTGGTCTCAGAGTAATCAACACAAACAACTCTCCCCCAATAGGTAATACTGACTTTGTAAAATGAGTTTTCTAGCATCCCTTCCTCTTCTAGTTCTTAGAATATTTAGAAGAGCATTGGTGGTTATTTTTCTTTAAAAGTTTGCTGGATTTCTCTTTAAACCTATAATGGCTCCCTCTATTATGGTATCTCTTTTCTTGATCTCTTCTATTCTTTCCCTGACACAATCTTCCTGCTCCCTCATGCCCTCTATAAGGAATAAAGATTTTCCACCTGCCGCTAGTCTTGTCCTGCCACTGTGCCAGCCCCAAATAACGCAGAGACTCTGTATTTGATATAATGCTGTTGGCCAGTTACTAGTTTCTTATTGGCTAGCTCTATCTTAAGAATTAACCCATTTCTGTTAATCTACGTATTTCCACATGCTTTCATCTTACCGGGGAATGGGACCTGAGTCTGGTCTCCCCAGTCTCTCCATGTTGACTCTTCCTTACTATTTCCTCTTTCCTCTTGTCTCCCAGTCCCGCCTGTCTTGCTTTCCTATTGGCCAACAGTGCTTTATTCATTAACCAGTATGAGAAACATATTTACAGAATGACATCTCCCATCACCCTCCTCTCCCCTCCAAGTTTTATTTTACTTTATTTTATTATTTTTTGTGCATTGGTGTTTTGCTTGTATGTGTGTCTGTATGAGGGTGTTAGATTACCTGGAACTGGAGTTACAGACAATTAATGAGCTGCCATGTGGGAGATGGGAATTTAACCAGGGTCTTCTGGAAGAGCAGTCAGTGCTCTTAACTTCTGAGCCATCTAATCTAACACTAGGAAAATGTCCAAAGATCTACAAGGATGACCCGAAGTAACAACCTAAGCAATAGTGGAGAGGCTACCTTAAATGCCCTTCCCCAATAATGACATTGATGACTACTTTATGTCATCCTAGAGCCTTCATCTAGTAGCTGATGGAGGCAGAAGCAGACACCCACAGCTAAACACTGAGCCAAACTCCTGGAATCCAGTTACAGTGAGGGAAGAGTGATGAGCAAAGGGGTCAAGACTAGCCTGGAGAAACCCACAGAAACAGCTGACCTGAACAAGAGGGAGATCATAGGCCCCACTCTGATAGCTGGGAAACCAGCATAGGGTGTTAGTTAGGAGGACAGGGCAGTCTATAGGTCCTCTAATAGTAGATCAATATTTATCCCTAGTATATGAATGGACTTTGGGAGTTCATTCCTCATGGTGGGATACTTTCTCAGCCTAAACACATAGGGGAGGACCTATGAAAAACTTGGAAGATTTCCCAAGGAAGGCCTTACCCTGCCTGGGGAGAAGGAAGGGGATGGGATGGGGGTTGGTGGGAGGTCAGAGGAGGAAGGGAGGGCAAGGTAACTGGGATTGACATGTAAAACAAGCTTGTTTCAAATTTAAATTAAAAATTATTTTTAAAATTTTGCATGAATTCAGCACAGTGTGGCAGCACATGCCTTTAATCCCAGCACTTGGGAGTCAGAAGCAGGCAGACCTTAGAGTTCAAAGCTCTCTACAGGAAAGCCAGGGCTTCACAAACCCCATCACAACAAACAAACAAAAACAAAAATAAATTGCTAGAATTAAGCCATGAGTCTGTGAATTCCTGGGCTTTTGTAGTTGAGAGAGTACTTCAGTGTCCTTGTTGGTGAAAGATGTTTATTTATTTATAACTTTTGGCATTATTTTGGTGTGTCATGTTTGTGTAGATTTGTTGGTTACAAATTTTCTAGTTCATTAGAAATGAGTTTTCAAAGTATTATACAATGCTTGCCTGAATTTCATTGTTGTCATCTCTAGGTTAAAAGAATTTAGATCTTTCTTTTGCTAAGTTTGGCTGAAGAGTTCATCAGTCTTGTTTATCTTTTCAAAGAAACAGTGGTGCTTCAATGACACTTTGTTCTTTTTTGTTCCTATTTTGTTCATTTCTGTCTTAAATTTGACTATTTCTTTAATCTACTTATTTAGGTTTGGAATTTTCTGGTTGTTCTTAGACATTGGGAGCACACCATTAGGTTATTTAATATTTATTTGATTTTTTTAATGTACATACTCATAGCTATAATGTTCCTCATTAGAACTGACTTAGCTTCTTCCCAAAGATTTTGGAAAATTGTGTTTTAGTTAGAGTTACTAATGCTATGATGAAACAACACTAAAAGCAGATTGTAGATAAAAGGGTTTCTTTGGCTTATATGTCCATATTACAGTCCATCATTGAAGGAAGCCAGGACAGGAACTCAAACAGAGAAGGAATGAAGGAATCTGAAGGCAGGAGCTGATATAGAGGTCAGGGAAGTGTGCTGCTTAATGGCTTGCTTATCATGGCTTGTTGAGCCTGATTTCTTACAGAACCCAGAACTACTAGTGGTTGCCCAGGGATGGTACCACCCACAATAAACTGGACCCTTCATTATCAATCACTAAGAAAATTTTAGAAAAAAAAAATTTACAGCCAGATCTTATGGAGGCATTTTCACAGTTGACTTTACTTCCTCTCAGATAATTCTAGCTTGTATCACGTTGACATAAAACTGTCCATCACAACGGACTCCTTGTCCTCTTGACACGCAAACATATCACTGTTAAGGCACAGTCTTTCCTTTCTTGGTCATCTCCAGTATCCACGTTAATACCAACGTTACAATATAAAATATTTTATAAACTTAAACAGTCCCACAGTCTTTGCAAATAAAAACACTTTAAATTCAGTCTCAAAAACTCCAAACTCTCTTTACAACCTAGAATCTCTTACAAAATTCAGTCTCCCAATTGTGTGCTCCTGTAAAATTAAAAATAAATTAAATGCTTCCTTGCTTCAAAAGGGAATATCAGGGGCACAGTCACAACCAGACCAAAGCAAACCAAACCCTAACAGTGTAAATCACTCACTGTCCAATGTCTGGGATTTACTCACCGTTTGGGCTCCTCCAGAGGCTTGGGTTACTTTATTGGCTCTGACCTCAAGCACTCACACATTCACTTCAGGGTCAGCCTGGCTCTACTCCTTCACTGCTGCTATTCTTGGTGGTCGTCCCACAGTAGCAGCATCTCCAAAATTCTTGGGTCCTTTGAAAAAAAAATGTGCTGTACTTTTACCAACAGCCTCTCCTTGGCTCTCACAGTACCAGGCCTCAGCTGCTTTCTATGACCCCTTTATGCCTTCAAAACCAGTACCACCTGGGAGACTTTTACACATTACCAAGCTTGACTGCCATCACAAGGTACCATCTAGGCCACCTCTGGAACACAGCTTCTGTGTATTAACTATTGCAACCAGTTCCTAGATGACTTTCATCTCAATGATGCTGGTTTCTTCTTAATCACAGCTGATTCTTCATCCCCAGCTAACCAACACCTCAACAGATCAACAGTTTTGCTTTATTGGTTCTGGTCCCTTGTTAATCACATCCAATTCTTAAGCTCCAGTTTACCAGACACTACAGATGTTTCATACAAATGCTCCAAAAAGAGTCTTTACTTCTTTCGGAAACTTGACAAGCCAGCCACCCATTGTCTGCTGTCTTTCAACATTCTTGTTTGCTAAGCTCCTACAAAACAGCCCACTGAGATTTGAACACTCCATGGTTTTTCTAGCCCAAAGTTTCAAATTCCTTCCACAATCCTCTCAAAAACATATGGTTTGTCACAGCAGTACCCCATAATCCTAGTACACATTTGCCTGTTAGGATTACTATTTCTGTGATAAAAATCTATGACTAAATAACAAGGACAAAAGTGTTTATTTGGTTTATACTGACTTCATATAGTCCATCATTGAAGGAAGATAAAGGCCATGGAGAGGTGGTGCTTAATGGCTTGTTCATCATGGCTTGCTCACCCTGATTTCTTATAGAACTCAGGACCACCAGCCCAGGGTTGGCACCACCTAAATTAGGCTGTGCCCTTTCTCATCAATCACTAATTAAGAAAATATTACAGCTGGAACTTATAGAAGCATTCTCAATTGCTGTTCCCTCCTATCAGATAACTCTAGCTTATGTCAAGTTGACACAAAACTATCTAGCACACCTTGTTTCTAGGAAAATATTAATTTCCTCTCTGATTTTTAACAATTATGTCAGTGATGATTGAACCTGTACTGGTTAGTTTTTTGTCTATTTGACATAAACTATAGTCATTTGGGAAGATAACCTTAACTGAGGAGATGCAATTTTGTGGGCCATTTTCTTGATTGATGATTGATGTGGGGAGGAGGATCCACATCACTATGTGCAGAGTGCATGCGCTATATGCACTCACTATGGGCAGAGTCTCCCTTGAGTAGGTGGTCCTGCATTCTGCTATAATTTCACTAAATAATTTAACCCAGCGGTTTTTGTCTTGATTCCTTTTCCTACTGCATGTAGTCTGGTGTTCAGTCTCTCAATTATGTTTCAATGTTGTTAAGGATTGTGGTCATTTATAGCTTCATTTCTTCATTGCTGTCTGAATAAATTCTGTAGTCACACTTCTATTGTATTCCTGATACCCTGTCTCCTGCTTGCTCTGGTCTATTGGCAATGCTTTTATTTACTTTTTTTTTTTTTAACTGTATTTTCATCAGACCCATTCATTTCCAACATTTCTTGTTTATCTCTCAAGAAACTAAATTTCTTGCTGAATTTTCATTATACAAAGTTGGTGGTAGTGCTGGATATTTCACATTACTTTTTGATTCATTTGTCTAGATCCTGAATTGAAGTTATCTTCTTCATTTGCCTGCTTATTTGAATCCTCTTTGAAGTCACTAGATTTTTTTTTAAAGTGGAATTTTGAATTCCTTGCAGATGGAAGCTTTCTGTCCTGCCCAGTCCCACAGCTGTTTAGTCCCAAATATACACACAGAGGCGTCTGTCAATTAGAAACTGTTTGACCGATGGCTCAGGCGTCTTATTAGCTGGCTCTCTCTTAATTATTAACTCTTTTCTATTAATCTGTGTATCTCCATGAGGTCTTTCTTGGCTTACCTGGGTCTCTTGACTCCTTGGCAGTACATGGTATCTCTTTGACTCACTGACTACTACCTTTCTCTATCCCTGTCTGGATTTCCTGCCTGGCTAAATCCTGCCTGTCTATTGGCAGAAACAGTTTTATTCATCAACCATTAAGGGAAACATATATTCACAGCATACAGAAGGCCATCCCCCCCCCACCAATTATTTGCCCAGAGTTCCAGTTATTTCAAGATCTTTTGTTGCTGGGGGTGGGGGAGGGAGGCACACTAGTTTTTTTCATAGCTTTCATGGTTTGCCTTGTGATTTACACATTTGCCTTTCAGTTCTATGTTTCTTCTGCTAACCATTGTTTCTAGGGGTTTTTTGTTTGTTTGTTTTGTAGGAAGTGAGGGCTGGGGCGATGCTTCTTAATAGGCAGTCTTCTCTTGTGCTTACAATCTCCACTTTATGCCCATCTATACACTTAGCAAGTTATATTTGCTTTTCTACTAAGATCTAACAGTCTTTGTCTCATTACATGCATTTTAGTATCTTTATACTTCAAACTGATATCTAACTTTAAAAAGTAGACAAATTAATTAAAATTTAAAAAAACATTCTCTTTAGTTAGGTGGGATTGCAATGTAAGAGAGCACTTTCATACTACAGACTGTCTAACAAATTTACTTGAAGAAGTCTTAATGATTCATGGCCATTTCTTAATCAAAACTTCTCCCTGCCTTTCAGCAGCTAACCATGACAAGCAACAGTGTCTGCCTATAGTGCTGGTCTGTCCTGCCAAATCCTATAAGCTCTGACTTATCAGACATGTATTTTTGTGAATCCAAAGTCAACAAAGTTTTCTCTTATCCGAATTACCAATATCTAAGTAAGTCAACCTTTTCAAAATATTAACAATTCTTAAAGCTGAAACATTATTCTCTCTGTATGTAGTTTTATCTTAATTGGTAATTCTCCAAAGAGGATATCTTTGTAGATATTGCATGCATTGAAAGAGAATTAGAAAAATTTTTGACACCTGACAATTTAACATCATTATGTCTTTTATTTTCAAATAAGGTAGGCCTGCTCATCCCAAGAACAGATTATCATTTCAATGATTTTAATGGTATGCTTCAGAAAACTTTATTAACACCTCATAAAGTTTTATAGCTTAATGACTAACCTTAATTAGATACATAAGGAATAGAGCTACTCTTGAAACTATTTGGCCTAACTTGTGAGCTGTGATTGTTTTGATGCCAGACATCTGCCTGAAGTTTTCAGCAAGTCATCTGCATATGGTTAGAAGTAGCTAGCAAGAGGAAAAGTTGGAGTTTAAAGACAGAAGAACATTTGCATTTCAATAGTTCTGTGATTCTGTGAAAACACTGAAATCATCAGTGTACCTCATTGTATGAAAACTGAAGGTGGCCTAATTTCTTTCAAGATTCCCAAGTTTTAGGGGAGAAAACCGGGTGCATTGAGCCCAAATTGTACATTAGTTCTCTTCACTCTCATTCACATCCCACCAAGAGCACCTTCTGTCTGTTTGGATGCTTATGGCCCAAAATGAGATTATAAACAAAGGCGAACAAGAAAGAAGGCATGTGGCTTAAAACAAAACAAAACAAAAAAAAACAAAAAAAAAAAAAAACAAAAAACAAACAACAACGAAGCAAATAAACAAACGAAAAATGCTGATTCTGAGTTTTAGTTGGTGGTCTCTTTCTCCCAATGAGAAGGAAAACAGTCTCCTATCTCATGGGAGGACTTTCCTTCAGTCTAAGAAGGTCAGAAGTTAACTCAGTCAGCTGTGATGATGCAAGTGTGTCTTTGAAATGCTTCAATACACAAGAGTGGATCATGAAGTTAAAGTAAATTCTGAGCTCTAACGAAAGGCAAAGGGGATCTTGCCCAGAGGAGCTTCTTGTGTCTTTTTCACAGGGGTAGACCCACCATAGAGCTTTGGAAAAGAAGTGAAATACTTCGTGAGAAAGAGTGTTGTAAGCAGTAAGAAAAGAACTGAAGCCTTGCAAAGGATTTCTGTAATGGGGCATAAGCTGTGATGAGCTATTTTTAAAAGATTTTTCAATTCCTATCTAAAAATTTTTCATAGCACCTCCTCCAGTTGAGGCACTGAAACTTACAGCAAGATGTTCACAGAACAAAAAAAAAAAAAAAAAAAAAAAGGAGTTCAACAAAGGTCAGTTTTTAAAAGTTGTCCTTTCAACACCCCCCCCCCCCTTTATTGTCATTTTCAGGACAAGTTTCACAACTTTAAAAAAAAAATGATCTTGCTTTCCAGAATGCCTTTCCCCTTTTATATGCAAATGAAGGGAAGTTTCCTTAAGAGTCCCCACCTATCTAGCACTTGGCCAGATAAAGCAATAATCGTCCCTGTTTATCTGCAGAGGAGATCCCGCTTCCCAGTTTCTTTCTAGGCATTCCCTGGCATTCAGGAACAAGGTCTTTCAACCTCGAAGACATTTTGCCAGTATTTTTACTTTTCAGTAAATTGGTAGCTCACACGTAGCTCTGAGTGTCATTTGAATGTCACCCACAGTCTACTGGCAATAAAGAAGGGGAAGGCTCCCAGCTCTAATGCCGCTAAATCCCAGAAGAATCCCGGGATAGAAGGAATTCAGCTGTGTCTAAAGAACAGAAGTCTAAATATAGCACAAGTTTCATCAGGATGCTTTTTATAGCTTTTTGTCCATACATGTATTCCTGTGTGTGCATTCCTGTGAGTGTGTGTGTGTGTGTGGGTGGGGGGAGGTATGTTCTCCCGTTAAGGACAGAAAGAGCAGGGTTGCAAATAAATGAAAGGAAGTTGGGAACCCTTTCTCATTTCTGCACATTCCCTGACCAGTGACACCCCCACCCCGACCCCAGACCAATATGAAGAGATGGGGTCTTGAAAGCTGCCTTTAAGTCTGGATGACTCTACTAAATAAGCCACTAGACACACAAGAAGAGAGACCTTTTTCGCTTGGACATCCTGCTACCTGCTGCGGGCAACCCGGGCAGAGAGGAAACCCCGAGGAGGCGCTCCTGGCTGCCTCATTGCTGAGATAGCAGGAGCGGCAGCCTGCGGAGCCACGCGCAGCGTCACGGAACTGGCGCGGGAGCACCCGGCACGCAGGCCTTGAGCCGCTGCTGCTGGCAGGTTCCTGGCGCTGCAGAACACGCTGCGCCGCCAGCAGGAGCGCCCGGGGCTGGTGGGAGAACGCCCCTAGGAGCCCGCGATGCCCCATGCAGAGCCTGCTTTGTGCACTCCAGACAACGGAGGAACCTGGGGAGATTGGACAGTTGTCTAAAAGCTCCGGTGGTAAAGGAACCAGAGAAAGCTAGAATATCTCATTTCTCCAAGACTGGGATTTTGTTCCTCCAAATTTCAGAGAGTCCCAGTAGAGGTCATGGGGGGTAAGCAAGGATGTTCAAGAACGGCTGAGGTCTGGGAAGGTGGTCATCCTCTCTGAGCCCTGGAAAATCTCCTTGACATTTTTCACACTTTGAAGCAGCTGCAGCTGGTGTCGTCGGAAAAGGGGGTGGGAGGAAAGAGAGGGGGCGGGGAGATTGTGGAGTCACGGGCGCGAGCCAGGAGCAGCGCCTCGTCTGCCAATCCTGGCACCTGTGCGCCAAGCCGCGGCACCGCGGAGGACCCCGCTCCTGGCCAAACGTGGGCTCCGAGCCACGGCCACCCAGCTTCTGGGCCAGCGCGACCTGCAGCCGCCCACCCCGGCCCCTGCCGCCACCCACTGCTGCAGGAGCGCACAGCCCCAGCTAGTGTTTGCTGTGCCCCGGGCCACGGGGACCCTCGCCCCTTCAGAGGCGGCGTGGCCCGCCGGAGCAGGAGCCGAGTTGGGTACACGATTCGCCCGCGCTGCCGTTCTCTTCTCCGCCCAGGATTTATTGTCTGTGGAGCCTTCTGGGGGCGGGGAGGGAGCTGCGCCTCCGCTGCCGCCACTGCTGCTGCTACCGTTGCTAGCGCGGCGCGCTGGGCGGGCGGAGGCCGGGGACTGGCCGTGCTGGTGTTCCCAGCGGGCACCCAGCTCCCCACTGGCACCTCTCCAGCCGTGCACCTGAAGGGCAGTGGCATCATGGTCTGACGCGGCATCTGCCTGGAGTCCCCTCTGCCTTAGCTTTGGAGGACTCCCCTACCGGCTCCACTGCAGACCCCAAAGCACTTTAAGGAGTAATCGTCGGCAACTGCAAGGCCTTCTTCACTCCCAGGACCCTCATGGGTAGTTTCTGCCTCTGGCGATGTGAGTAGGGTGCTGAGGGAACCTCTGCCCGCGGTCAAGGAGCTGGGATCTGGGAGGCTCAGGTGGCCGGCAAGCCGCGGCGTTGGGGCGGTTGCGGGGCTGTGGGAATCCGGCGCTAGCTGGTTGAGTGCTTGTGAGCAGGGCGCTTTGGATGGGCGAGAGACCCTAAAGGGTTACATATTGCGAAAAGGAAAGGTGAGGGGCGAGTGTGAGGCTCTGGTGCTGGGACCGCAGGGTCCGGGGAGATGTGGCTTTTCTAGATTTTTATTGTCCCAGGGTCTCCCGTCTGCTTTCCCCGGAGGTGTGTGAGGGATGGAGCGAATGTGATGCACACACACACACACACACACACACACACACACACACACTTGTGGCAGCTCACACTTGTGCTTTATTTTGGAAGGTGTTGTATTATTGTCTTGGTATCTATAAAGGAATTATTGGGGATGTATATTACTGAAGATGGAAAGAAAAGGGTGGGGTTTGGGGAGATGAAGGGGATGGGAGAGCAGGTAAGACTAAAGGACAGAAAGAAGTGGGGAGCACGGGGCGAATGCTTTCACTGGAGTCAGGGAAGATGCCCCCTGTCTCTATAAGCCAGGCAACTCCTTTGTGTTCCGCTGGAGAAGCTAGGGAACCTCACTGCTTCTGGTCCAATGTGGGTCCCTTGGCATCCTCTGGAGTCTTTAGGGATTCAGGACGCGCTTCTGATTGTATTGGGGAAGGGAGAAAAGACCGCCAACACTGGGGTAACCGTGGCACCCTAGTTCGCTGACAATTAGATGGGCTATCACAGATGATCTGTATCACCAATTTTAGAGTCAAGATGGGGGCGGGATGGGGGTGCGGGCTGCACAGATTGTCTTTAAAAACAGTGACTTCATTAGCGAGATGGCTACAAAATTGCTTCATTACACTACTTGGCCATGGGGGGGGCAGAATAGACCCGCCCCCACCCTCTCTCTCTTACTGGCCGCCCCTCCCCACCAAGGCACAAAGCAAGTGGCACCTCACTCGGCAGAGAAGGGGTTACTTTCACAACTCCTGGGAATGGGCCTCAGGAAGGAACCATCTGCGACTCCCACGTTCCTTTCCAAGTTCTCCATCAAAAGGAATCTCAGAAAGCAGGAGGGGGTGGGTGGGAATCGAGGCAGCCTGCCTCCACCTGCTTTTTGCCATTACTTTCCCAATACACTTCAGCACATCAGAATTACCTGCAGTGGTAATTGGGTCAGCAGGAGAGCATGTGCACAGGAGTCTCTAGACGGGGCTCTGCTGATGGATGAGAAGCAATTTGTGTTTGAACATATTTTAACCTGGGCAAAATTTCTAAGCACAATAGAGGTTTCATCGCGTGGGCGAGCAGGGTGCGTACCAGCGAAAGTGAACACGTGATCCCTCCAACGCAATAGAAACAGTATTAGGAAGTAGATTTTCTTTGTTCCAGGCTGAGCCTATTAGAAGCTCGGTATCCCAGTGGCCGAAGTTCCCCTTCGTTTTTAATAAAGTTGACCAGAGGCGAAAGAAAACGAAAAGGAACTTAGCCTAAATGGCTCTTGGCTACCAACCTCTGACATTTCTTTGTTAGAACCTACCCTCCATCCCAACACCTGGTCCCAGCTGGCTCCTACTTTGAAATGATGCATTCCCTCTGAGGGCGTAGGGGTAAAGTTCTTCAGCCCCTGCGCAGGCGCACACGTGGGTGCTCTAGCGCCTCAAAAGCTGCTGCTATTCTGAAACACGTGCAGTTGTCTCTGGTTCAAGCAATCCCAGTTCCTGTGGTCTGGGAAACCACCTGGAGATCTGGCTGAAAGCGAATGTGCAGAGCCTATCAGGCTTCCTTGAAATCTCGTCACATCAGGGCAATAATAAGAAAGCGGGGTTCAGGGGTGATTTTATTTTTTCTTAACTATCTGAGACAAACGTCTTTTAGGGGTGTACTTAGACATGTCTGTCTTTGAATTCCTCGGGCTTGCGAAATGTCCTGAACTCTGATAATTTATTACTTTAGTGTAAATAGAGATGGTTCCCTACCCAACAATAAAGACAGGTACCTAACTTGGGTATCCCTCACTTCCAAGATGCCTTAAAAGCCTAAGGCTTTAAATTTTGAGCTGTTTGTGTCCCACCCCACCAATACCCTCCCACCACACCAAGACGTCATGGGAGAAAAAGCATCCTTAATTTCCAGAATATACCGTGAGCTCAGAGGACTTTAAGCACATTTCTTTTTAATTTAACTTCTCTAAAGGATGTGTGCTCACCATGGCAACTCTTGCCTCCCACATCCAGGCTCTCGCACATATGCAGCTTCAGAATTAGAACAACTTCATAAGAAATGAACTTGGTCCAATTACAGGAGCCATGTTTTATTCAGAATTTTTAGCATTGCTTTAAGCAGGCATGAATATTTCCTTAATTAAAATCACATTCCATTTTATTTTGTAAGCTTTTAATTTTTCTAATTTCCCCATATAAAAGAATATAAACATGAATTGTTTAGTGTGTTTTTTTTATTTGCTCTGAATTTAAAAAAAAAAGCTGTGAAGACTTTTTAGTATAAATCTTTATTGCATATGAAGGTTATCCTATATTATTATCAGAGTGCTAATCTGGGGTATTCCCAGTACACATTGCATGGTCATATTTGTTGTCAAAAAAGGGAGGGTTCTTTATTATAACTTAAAACATCGCTTCTTTTTAGAATAGTTGAAAAGTTGTAGGTATTGATGTTAGTATTTTATTAATGCCATAATTTTATTCCCCAAATGCCTATAATGGGTCACACATTCCACAGAGCTAGCACTTCATCATACACCCTATATAATGTTCTTTAAACTCAAGCAACTGCACACACCAGAAACAGAACACTCCTTTGTTCTCTTCAGCAAAATAACTTAGTTTGCATGTATCTTCTGCACTGATTATTGGTAATGGAAGAACTCTGTGGATTTGCTGCTTGACTTTGAGAATGACTAATTTTAATCTGTGACACAGAGCAGCTATTCAATTTGTGACAGTCTTTTCTGACCCTAAAGGGATTGCTATCCCCCACGGGATGATAAACTGGAGATGTTTCTAGAATCTTTTGAGAAACTTGAAGTTTTCTCTAGGAATCTATAAGGACCACATTAGTCAATTGGGATATCTTATTGTTACTATATCAGAAAGTGGAATTTGAACATTAAAATGATGACTCCAACAGTGTAATGATATTGTTTCTGAATAGATTTTTTTTAAAAAAAGTATATGTCCATGGGCTTCTTGTATGGTCGTTGAGAATTCCTGGAGCAGGATTCACTAAATCTAAATTCACACCACCTGGCAAAGTCCATACTTGTATTGCATATTATGTGGACTTTGCCAAATGCATAATAACATTCGTCAAACATTTAAAAATCACACAAAATGTTTTATCACCCTAGAAGCTGCTTATGTCATACTTACTCATCTACCCTTCACTGAAACTTTGGGAATGCTGGCATTTTATAGACACCTTAGATTTGCCTTTACCCATAATGTCAAGTAGTCAGATTGTTGTGTGTTCAGGTCAGCTTCTTCAACATAACAATATTTGCATATGCCTCAAACCATCATTATGAATTTGCATATTATTCAAATTTAAAGTGATGTGCACCATGAACCAACAGAGTATGGAAGGCAGTAAGTACAAATCAAAAGCCTTGCTCCTTTTCTTAGGGTTTCCGTTTCTGTAAAGAGACATCAGGAGGATGGCAACTCTTACAAGTAAAACATTTCATTGGGGGCTTGCTTACAGTTCAGAGGTTCAGTCCGTTATCACTGTGGTGGGAAGCATGACTGTTCACACGCACAAATGGTGCTGGAGAGATGGCTGAGAGTTCTACATCCAGATAGGTAGGCAGCAGGAAGAGAGAGGGGCACTGGGCCTGGCTTGAACATTTAAAGCCTCAAAGCCCACTCCCAGTGACACAGTTCTTCCAACAAAGCCACATCACCTAATCCCTGTCAAGTAATGCCTCTCCCTAAAATGACCGAGCATCCAAATATGGCCTATGGGGGCCATTCATATTCAAACCACCACACTCCTCTATGATGTTTTTAACCCCGTTTTGTGAATCTGGTTTGAATCATTAGAAATGTATTTTTCAATAGAAATGAGGTAGGAATAAGAGGAGCTTACATGCCTCCAGGACAACTATACAACTTCAACAACTTCAATGAAAAACTGTGTTTTAAAATTATACCTGAGCCAGGAACCACTTCTAACTGTGGCAAACAATAAAAGGCTTAAACAAGGAGAGTGGGCTGTCGGGTTAGACAAACACTTAGGAACATTAAAATATTGCTATTGAAGCAGTCCACTCTATTCCTGTCCTAGAATTAGGTGTGTATGTATGCTAAGGAGTCAGTGAATAACACATGGCAACTGCCTTTCCTTGCAGTGAACAGTGGATGAACTGCACTCACTGTGGTAGGCACCAGCCACTAACCCTCAGGATGAGTCAAGAGCAGAACCTCAAAATAATACTGTAAAAAGTGTCATCTCAACCATTTCAACTGAAGCTGATAGAGTCAAAGTCCAGGGCATTTTAAAACAAACTATTTATTTATTTGTAAGTAAATTTTACTTTTTTAGAACTTCATACAGGATTATACCCTGTTTATATATTTCCACCATGCCCTTTCCTCATTCCAACTCCTCCCCAACTCCTCAGAATCATGCTTTCTTATTCTATACTTATTATTTTTCATTTATGTATATATTATACACATACACAAATTACTTAGTTCATTTAGTGTTGCTTGCATGCATATGAGTTTAGGTGCACTGACAAAATTTCAATATCATTACCTGAACAAAATTTGCATTTTCTTGGTGTATACAGAAATAAATATATTGTGATCCAGATTTTCAAAAATTAGCTACATATTTGACGATAACAAATATTACTTTGTGACCAATTTAACATGAGTATTTGATGCTATTGATTATATTCTAGTAATAATTAACTTATGGCAAAAGTATTTTATTACCTGTTAGAATCTATTACACTGAAATGTATTAAGAAACTCTCAATAAAGTATACACTGAGTCAGTAGCTGTCATCAATTCTGAAACTATGATGGTAGATTTGATCAATAACTTCTTGTGGAAAATCAGATAGGCCACCTACATTATTAATCAAAGTGGAAAGTTTATCATTTGTCACTTAAAGACATGTGGAAAATTTATTAAATAAATGCAACCTCTGGGAGTTTTCCATGTGAATCCAGCTTCATTGATTATTCATTTCTTTAATAAACTTAAAATCTCCTGCCAATTGTCATTTTAATACACATGGACTTAATAGCAGTGATCGGGCATGAAATATTGAGGCTTACATTAGTTTCAACATAATCTATTTAAACACTTTAATCATGGGGTCAATGTTTATATTGACTAGTTTTTGAAAGATATAATTCCTCCAGTTACCCTGGCTATCTTTGCTTCACACCAAGTTCAGTAAGGTTAAAATGTTTTAAAATTATGAGAGAGTTAAAGTGTGCTAAAGGTCAAAACCATAACAAACTTATTAAGCTAGGGACACAAGTTGTGTTTGCACATCTGTGCTGTCAAGTGACAGAATAGTATCAGTGGAAAAATTGTGTTTCTGTGAGGACAGAGAGGGAGAGAGAGAGAGAGAGAGAGAGAGAGAGGAGAACTGACCTGAAAAAGAAACTGTTCTTTCTGCTGATTTTCTGCATTACCACTTCACCATCAGATTTTCCTAGGAAGAAAAGAATGTGGCATTATAAATAATAGCATGGAGAGGTTTTTTTTGGGGGGGGGTGGGAATAACAACAACTGGAAAAGTTTAGCTTAATCTGATGAGAAAATGAAGGTTACTTTCATATTTGAAAGAGATTTTAAAAAATGCCTTTATGCGGTGGCGGAATATCTTATAGACGGCAGCATCACCAAGCTTTGTGATGATAGAAGGGAAGCAAGTGAAACTTACTGAAATACCACCAGCTATGAAGACATCACTATGTTAAGATGGTGAGTAATGGACAGAAAGCTGCATTATGCCAGATGAATTTCAAGAAATGCTGGACACAGATGGTGTGACTAAAATAATTAAAATGTGTAGATGATTAGATTTCTTGAGTAGTAAATGCTCAGTGGTCTGTATTCACCGTAATAGGCATCTCTCAGAGTCTCAGAAGACAGAAAGGTGCATGGGAAGACTTTTACCATGTGCCCTTTGTTGTTATTCAGAGACAGTGTAGTTCATGACATGAAATTTTTCTTCTCCATTTCAAGTGTGATTAATTTTGTAAAACAATTATAAAGGCTATGTTAATTAGGTTATACTACTTACTTAAATATTGAGTGAGTATTAAACACTGGAGATCTCCCGGGATAAAAACTGAGTATTGCATAACATAATTGGGGTATATATGCACACACAGTGTGTGATTGATCTGTCCCTCAATACCTGTGATAGAATACCACTCTTTCATTGTTTCCCAAGACTTCAGAGTTGGACAAGATTCCAGAGGTTTTTATGTATTAGGAAGGAGGTTGAGGCCTAGAGAATTTTGCTTCTTTGTTCAAGATCAAAAACTGTAAGTGGGAACAACTGTTGGGGACCAGATCTTAATGACCAACATTTGCCCATAAAAGCAACATAGAAATGTTGAAGCACTTTATAGCACAGGGCCTGAGCAAGACTTTAATCCAATAGATGAAGTCAACTCAGCCAGCCAAGGGGATGCGCCACACATTTATTTTTCCTTTAATTCCTTTTGTTATAACCCTTTTTAATTTAAATTAGAAACAAGCTTGTTTTACATGTCAAACCCAGTTCCCTCACCCTCCCATCCTCCCCTGTTTCTGTCACCAACCTCCATCCCATTCCTTTTCTGCTCCTCAGGGAGTATGAGGCCTTCCATAGGGAATCTTCAAAGTCTGTCATATCATTTGGAGCAGGGCCTAGGCCCTCCCCCATGTGTCTAGGCTGAAGAGTATCCCTCTATGTGGAATGGGCTCCCAAAGCTTATTTCTATACTATGGGTAAATACTGATCCACTACCAGAGGCCCCATAGACTGCCCAGTCCTCCCACTAACACCACATTCAGGGAATCTGGGTTGGTTCTATACTGGTTTCCCAGCTATCAGACTGGGGTCCATGAGCTCCCCCTTGTCCAGTGGCTTAAAGTTTTTTGGACAATTGTGTTATATTTTCCCTTTGATTGTACTACATAAAAAGATTATGATATCATAAATTTAACATCTAGTATGTATTCCATTTTTAAGAGATGCCTTTATTAAGAACTATGGAATTAATCTTCACTAATATTGAAGTATTCTAAATATGGATGCAAGATCCTATCTTAATGGGAACTAAAGTTTTCTCTTAAAACATTGATCTTTTCATGATAATTTCAGCAAAATAAGATATTGGGTGAGGAGAAATGTTCAATTCACTGTGCATGAGTGAATTGTTTTCTAACTTTGTTGATTTCATTAAAGGCCAACTGGTGAGTTTTCTTACAAAAACAAAACTATTTACAATATTAAAGGTTTACATGAAATATTACCTTATATATTGATTAAGAAGTCATTCTAGTTTGGGAAGACAAATGAGATCTGATGGCAGTTTGTACACATGCCGCTTTCTGCGCTTTGCCCACCCTTCTGTGGTTTACGTATCGGCCTTCTCAGTTCCAACACCTCAAAGTTTGCTTCCAGCTGCTTAAACTCAAAAATTCGAGGTTACATTACCTTTGAAATGACAACCTTCCCATTTTCAATATCTGTTATATCTTATTTGTTCTGTCACAAGACAAATGTTCCATGTGCCATTCTTCCTAGTGCTAACGTGATTACTGCCCATTTTCTAGCTTTGCTTGTCAGGAAGTTAATAGAAAGATCATATTACCCTACAGGAAAAAAGCAAAAAACAAAACAAAACAAACAAACAAACAAAAAAACATGCTGACAATTTACAGCAGTTCTGAAATTTTGAAGTAATCCTCTTAAAAATATGTATTTGCCTTATAAACAGTGAAGCACAGAAATATTTGCAAACAAAAGCATTAAGAAAATTATTTATCCCTACTGTATGAATGGACTTTGGGAACCCATTTTACATAGAGGGATACTCCCTCAGCCTAGACATATGGGGGGGCCTAGGCCCTGCCCTAAATGATATGACAGACTTTGAAGACTCTGCATAGAAGTCTGCTCCCTGGGGAGCAAAAAGGGGTTGGGATGTGGGTTGGTGGGGGGAACAGGGGAGGACAGGAGGGTGCAGAAACGGGGATTGATATGTAAACCAAGCTTGTTTCAAATTTAAATTTAAAAAATTTAGAGAAATTTAGAAGAAAATTAAACCTTTATATCTCATCTCATAACTATTTTCAAAAGCAAATTAAAGGTGTGGGAGGCAGCTAAATAGGTAAAGTGCTTGTTGTGCAGGTATGAAGGCCTGGGTTCAGATCTCCAAAATATTTGTAAAAAGGCAGAGTATGGTGGGATACATTTGTAATCCCAGTGCTGGCAAGAACAGCCAGAAATCCCTGGAGCTTGATTTCCAGCCAATCTAACCACACTGGTGAAATCCAGGTTCATTGATAGACCTGTTTCAAAAGAGCAAACAAAAAAGGGGAACACAATTGAGGAAGTTACCTCTTGCATCCACACATGGGCACACGAGGAAGTACACGAAAAAATGTGAAACACACACACACACATACACATACATACAAGGTGATTAACTCTTGTTTAAAATTGTAAAAATACCGTATCCATACAGATGTCCACTCCACTCCCTCTCTGAACAGTCCTTACTCATTATGGCCTCTGGTGTACAGGTATAAGGTTCATAGGTGTGACAGAATGGGTCACATTTCTGCATCTGACAATGCAATCCCACATGCCATTCCATATGACACAATCTGAATGTCCTACATCTGTCATGACAGGAAGACAAGATGCCAACTTCGATTAACCCAGGCCTCCACTCACCCTTGCAGTAACAACTGTTATATCTTTCATGCCTAGTTTTATCTGGCAGAATGGGGTATAAAGATGCAATAGTTTACATGCTATGTCTTGGCTTACTTCTTAGATTTCTAACACTCAGCATACTTAAAGTTTTCTTCCCGAGTCAGAAATCTTTCTAGTTAAATTCACACATAGCTGATACCAAGGTGAGATTTGACCTTCAGGGACCACTGCATAAGGAAGTACATTTTTTTCTCTCTGTACATGAATAAACTGTCCAAACCGACATCATGTTTAACTTCTAAATAAATAGCATGGCCTGGTGTAGTGCCCACCTTGAAATCCCCATATTCAGGAGACTGGAATAGGGGGATTGAGGCCCAGAGGCCAGGCTTGTTAACAAATAGGTTACATAGTGGAACCAGATCTCAAGAAATAAAACGGGAAATAAAAAGAGTATATTCCATATTGGTACAGAGTCCCTACTCACTTATGAAACTCTATCACTTATGGTAAATATGCCGGTGACTGTATGAATACAGGTTTTTTGGACTGGGTATTGTTATTATCATAAATGTGGGTATAAATAATAAGTACACACCTTGACTCAGACAAAGTACCATCATCTTCTATAGCAGTTGGCAAGGCATGTACCTCATTTAGCCCCAAAGGTATGCTATAATAGAGACTGCTAATTATGTGGCCATTGTGCCATTTTTCTGCTGCTGTAACTTGTAGGGTCTTAGCCCAACCATGGAAGGCTGAGCTGGGTCCAAGGAAGGGTAAGTGTGCCACTGGCTTCTTCCCCAGCGTCCCAGGATCCCGGAGACAATCAGATGCAGTGGGGAGTCTAGTCAAGTAGAAACTTGTTTATTGCCCCATAACAAGCATCTTTTAAAGCAAAAAAAAAAAAAAAAAAAAAAAAAAAAAAAAAGGTTGGAAAACAGTCAGCCAATGGTTTTAAAGGTCAGCCTTTCATGTGCCTAGGAGCCCTATGCTTTACCTAGTGAACATGAGCCATTCATGCAGTGACCTCACCTGGTTTGATCTTGGCAACCAATCACCCCTTTTCGTAAACATCTCAAGACTCACCCTTTTAACTTTTCCTTGGTATCATCATTGACTGGCTCATGTGCCCTTCAGTAACTGAGTTTAGGTTGATAAACTTCATAAAGTGAGTTTATTCGGCTCATGTTCTAGAGACTTGAGGTCTACAAGCCATAAACTACTTATGGTGTGGCCCTCCTTACTGTGAAAAACCAAGAGTCCAGATGTGATGTAGGGTATTGCATGGGATGAGGCTGATCCCAGAGACAGAGCTAACCTGACTTTTATAATTGAACCACCCTCAAACAACTCTTCAATCCATCTATCCGTGAATAGGCTCCATCCTCATGTTATGATCAGTCTGGGGCCTTGAACATCCTAGTCAACATTCTATCACTGAAATACATCCCCAGATTCCACTCACCTCTTAAAGGTTCTGCCTGGTTCCAACTCTTAAAAGTCCACAAGGGGTGACTCTCAATATGTGTGTTTGAACCATACTGACCAGTATCTCTGCAGTCAGTCTTAGAGAAGCAAGGTGCACTCTTTATTCTACATGGCAGATCCTTTGCTCAGAAGTCCTGTTATTGGCCTGTGTCAAGGTCCCATTCCTCACTGCTCTGTGTTCTAAGTCTCCCTTTCCTGACAGGATTTCATTGTGTGATCACATATGAAAAACTAGAAATGCAGAAGAAGAAGAAAAAAAAAAAAAAAAGAGATAGAGAGAAATCCATTTTGATTCTGAGAATATAGATGAATACTTTCTTGTTTAAATACAATTTACTTGTTTTAATGTTACTTTTAATGGTTTATAGAATGGCATACTCTCAGCATAGAAGACAGATCACTTTGTTGGGACCTAAGAGTTTCAGTCCCATGAGCCAACATTATAACAAACATGATAATGCCTGCTGGTGTTTCAGCTGGGAACAAAGGCAACAAAATGCCGTAGAATGCTACTTTGGGGTTTACACTCTCCCTTTCTGGAGGAAAGATCATTGAAAATTTATCTTTGAGCTGAATAACTTTCAGTGTTAATTGGTAAATTCTTTTTAGAGTAATTAGTTGAAAGAAAAACACATTGAATCCACAGCAGTTTAATGAAGAGCACCATTTCCTGAGTGCATTGTCTGCTTGCATCTCTTTTAAAATTATCATATCTTCATATTGTGTGAATTTTATGTGATCTTCACAATGGCCCATTCATACCATTGCTGTTTGAATAATAGTAATGGGTTTAGATGTGCATCCCAAGCCAGCACATGCATAGGAACTCTCTCGTTTTCTCTAATTCTAAGTAGTGCGTGCCTTAGTATAGAAGGGTGTGTGCAATTGTGTGAATAACTAACTAAAGAGACTATCTCACTTGCATTTCTTGGCTATACTTACACCATGAATGAACAAACCTTCTCTTTCTGAGACCAGCATAGGACCATACTTTCCAGCCTCACCTTCTGGTTAGGTGTGGTCTTGAAAAATGTTTCAGCCAGAGGGACAGAGGCATTTATGATTCAGTGGGCTATGGGCTCATATGGGCTCTTACATGGCTATGTTAGTTCCTGAAGAGGTACACCAAGTCACATCCATTCCTAAGTATTCATTCAATTGTAGCTTGAGCAAGACAGACAGCTGACTACGTTGAGACTCGGGGGTTGTTATAGAGATTACTGCTAGGATTCCTTTTTCTAAGTTTAAGAGACACAGATGAAATTCTGATGCTCATCTGGCCTATAATACCATGGTTACAGAGCTATAATGTAAACATTCCTGTGATGTAACAACAAATCCTGTAGCTTAAAACTGATTGGAGTTGTAATCATGGAGTAATTATTAAAAAATACATGAACACAATTCATTTGGAAATATCTTGTAAGTCTTAATTGTCTTTATTTTTCTCAGTTTATAATTTTGTATGTGTATTCAAACACAGCAGAAGTCTAGAAAGAAGCTACTGCCCATAGACAAAATCAAGGTCATTATATTTTCTTATTATTTATATTTTGAGGATAATTCTTATAATGAGAAGCAAAGCTGAGGTTTTTTGTAGTAGAAATAGAAAGATTAAGATAGTACTATGTGTTTTAAGTCCATTGCTGAACTAACAGAGGAGACAGGGAAAAAAGTGTGGAGTCATAATTATTCCAAGCTCTCCAAGCTTGAGAAATTAGATACATGGAGGTACAAGTTGCAGATCATACAACCTTGGAAAAGGAGCTAATTTATTCAAGTGCAGCTAAGATACTGACATTAATGAGAAGAAAACCAAGTAACAAGCTAACTTGTAGAAGCAGCATAAATCAGATAATCAATTAACACAAAATAAATGCACCTAGGTAAAATTACTAGAAATATATTGAGCTCTTTTGAGGGGAGAAATAAAACCTCTTTTTAAGAAAAAAAAGTGTTTTCAAATAAGTGAAAATTGGTTATGCAAAAGAATGACTCATTTTATTTTGCTATCTTGGTTTCCTTTTAATTATTATTATTATTTTTTTTTTTTTGGCATGAAAAGAAACCATGAATACATACCCTCTTCTTCTGAATACTAATTTCTTCCCTCCTTCACTACTTTGCTCTATAGTCTAGAAAGGGTGCTCACGTCCTGATCCTTTGTATACTGATTTCCTGAGATGAGAAGATCTTTGGTTCACATGTAATGTGTTTTAGACCCTTCCACACTACATTAGCCAAACAAGTCACATGAGCAACCCAGCAAGGCAACCAAGTAGCTGACTCAGATCCACACAGGCATAAAGGCTCAGTGACAGCCTGAGGGTCACAGGTTCTTTTCATATTTGTATCTGTCTCTTGTTAGGTTTATATTTATTTTCAGAAATGCAGCTTCTATGTCTTAAGATAGCTGCCCCCCAGGTGTATTACAATATTGGTCCATGCAGTAGTGAAGCCTACCTCTTGGGTATGGACATCTTTTTCATTTTCTTTGAATTTAAATATATTTTCCAAATTTCCTGAGGTCTTCCTTTTGCTATTTCCTACCATATCCCTAGGCCGTAGAGCATTTGGAAGATATATCCTGCTTGAAAATATATATTAACAAACATTTAGTTATTGGTGAGAAAGGAAGTCATATCTTTTGAAGCGTTGGAGCTTAGTTGTATAACAAAATTTTACTTTGCAATCAAAATGTGGGGTTTGGGGTCTTTCAGGTTTCATGAGTGGGTGTACTTAACGAGGTCTGAGGTACTTGTCAGTTCATAAAGTTTGCGATTCCATTTGATGTTTAAAATTGCATACATTATGCCTAAAGGTCTGGATCATATGGTTATTTTATTAATCTTAGTTTTAAAAGAAAAGGGTTTTGTTGTTTATGGGTGGAATAAATAATTTTGAAAGATTTTTTAAAATGTTCTTATTAATTCTTTGAGAATTCCATATAATGTACAAGATCATATTTACTCCCTACTCCTTTCCCTAATTTTTCCCAGATCCACACTTTACCCCCAACTTCTTGTTCTTTAAAAATAGTAAGGTAAACCATGGAATCCAGTTTCTGCTGCCACATACTCTGGGCTGAAGGACATCCACTGGAGTTTAGTTTCCCTACCTGGAGCCATACCACAAAGTAAACTGACTCTCCCACCCATGGAATCATCCGCTGTCTGTAGCTCCTTGGTTAAACGAGTGAGTTCATGTGCCCTACCCACTCCATGATATAATGCTGACTGGTCTGACCTTAGGTGGATCTTGTGCAGGCAAGCTTAGCTATTGTGAGTCCATGTGTGAAGTGGTCCTGTCGTGTCCCGAGGATACTGTTTTGATTCATTTCTCTTTGGTCCCTGGGATCTTCAGTCTTTCTATTTCCTTGTCCTAGATGGCACCTGAGCATTGGGAAGTGCATGTGACATACATGTCCCAATTGTTGCTAAGCATTCCACTCTGCATTTTGAGTAAGTTTCTGTATTAACCACCCTCTATTGCATTAAAAAAAAAAAAAAAAAAAAAAAAAAAAAAAAAAAAAACCTTCTCTGATCAGATCTGAGAGCACACTATCTTATGAGTATCGGGACATAAATTTAGAGTACAGTTTTATATTATATCTATTTAGCAGAATAATAGCATTGGTTTAGCCCATGAATTCTTGGCCAGATTTATAGTACCAGGCATAGGTTTCACCCTGTGGAACACACTTTAAATCCAATGAGAAAGCAGCTAGTAACCCCACCCCTCACCCCGCAAATCTTTTTATCGCTATTCCACTAATAAGCATATCTTACCATGCTAGTGATTATTACAGTTTTATATCAGTGGCTTTGTAGAACATTATACTGTAACCCAAACCCCAAAAGAGAAGCATTCTATGTTATTCACATGTGAATCTTAGCATTGAATTTGCAGATTTGTGTGTTTAATATGGACTCTTTATAGAAAATAAAAAGGGACCGCTAGTTGGGAGGAAGAAGAAAGATGTTGAAGGAGAGGGGATAGTAGAATACAGAGATGGGAAGAGAATTTCTAAATTCTTTAGAAGTACAAAGATTAGACCATGTTTGTTGCGATTTCCATGGTGGTTGGTTCTTGCTGTCATTGTTGTTGTTTGTTTTATTGGTTATTTAAATAAGTATGATTCTGAAGTTTAGGAAAAACAAAATAATCTCTGAAACAGTGTTTTCCAAGATTTGGAGTCCTTTTGCTAGATGAAATATTGTAAAGACATCCAAAGATTGGTAAGAAGGCTGTGTTTAACCAATGGTTGCTTTACATTCAAGAATTGTTATGTCAAAGCATGATTATTTATAATTTCCTTTTTTGTATTTTAACAAAAATATCGAACTCTCCCAGTTAGGGAATTTTTTTTCATGACAGATTACCAATATACTCAAGGCTGAGCAAAGCCATTGGAATTGTCTTGTAAATACAAATGGTTACGTTGTACTGGCTCTTACTTTTTGGTTGATTTATGTGTTCTCTACAAACAGACTGTATGAGAGGTTCACTTTATCACACCAATTATGAATGTGCACACAAAACAAGTGTTTGAGCTTCTCATTTCATGCTGCTCAATAGCCTGTGTTCTGCTAAATCAGGAAACACTAGGCCATTTGAGATTCCAGGACTTTTCCTATATGACACACAGTCATTTTGCCCAGAAAGACACTTGTAAAAGGTCAAAGTAACGATCAAAGTCCAACATGATAAAACAATTAGTCTTTATTGGGGCTACTGGCAGAAGTGTGTGTGTGTGTGTTAGTGTTTGTGTGTGTATTTGTGTTAGTGTGTGTGTTAGTGTGTGTGTGTTAGTATGTGTGTGTGTGTTAGTGTGAAGGGATTGTGTGTGTGTGTTAGTATGTGTGTGTGTGTTAGTGTGGGGGGATTGTGTATGTGTGTGTTAGTATGTGTGTGTGTGTTAGTGTGAAGGGATTGTGTGTGTGTGTTAGTATGTGTGTGTGTGTTAGTGTGGGGGGATTGTGTATGTGTGTGTTAGTATGTGTGTGTGTGTTAGTGTGAAGGGATTGTGTGTGTGTGTTAGTATGTGTGTGTGTGTTAGTGTGGGGGGATTGTGTATGTGTGTGTATGTTAGTGTGTGTGTTAGTGTTTTGTGTTAATGTTAGTGTGTGTATGTGTTAGTGTGGGGAGTTGTGTGTGTGTGTGTTAGTGTGTGTTTGTGTCTGTGGTAGTGTGTGTATGTGTGTGTTAGTTGTGTATGTGTGATAGTGTGTGTGAGTGTTTGTGTGTATGTGTGTGTATTAGTGCGGGGGTTGTATGTGTGTGTTAGTGTATGTTTGTGGTGTGGTACTATGTGTGTGGCAGTGTGTGTGGTAGTGTATATGTGTTAGTGTTAGTGCGTTAGTGTGTGTGTGTTAGTGTGTGTTAGTGTGTGTATGTGTGTGTGTTAGTGTGGGGGGTTACAAACAAGCGTAGGCATGTGCAGCACTAAGATGCCCACCTTTCTGTAGATGGCGGTTTGCAAAAGCTGCAGCTATGGATCCTTCTGCATAGCTCATAGGCATCTATCTGGACATGACCAAGAATCTCCTCTTGATTCTAGCTAGTTTCATCTAGTCAGTTTCCCTTTGTGTGGTTTACTCCTTCTAAAAATCTGTTCTGGGTCTTCTGAGAATCTTGTAAGTTTCCACTTTTCCAGACCTGTAACATCTTTTTTATTCACCTCCTTAGCCTCATGAGCCTGCCTTTTCCCTTCTAGAGGGAATGGTTGAATTCAGAGGTAACTGCTTATCTCACAGGGTGAGGACACCTCTTTAGTCCACTTTCAGTTTTTACCTGCCAGCCCCCAGGGTCTCCTACTTCCTACATTTCCCACTTGAGATTGGCTTCAGATTTAATGAAATTTGACTTTAATCTGAGCAGCCAAAGAAATAGTTCCAGAGGCAAAAGTGTGGAGATAGAAGAATTTCTTCAGATTCCACATCTCTTCTCCCTTGAGATAAATATATGTGTGTTCTGTGGGAGCGTTCTGCATTAAAAGACATGGGACTCCAGTATTCTGTGTTATCTCTCCTATGTTTCTGTTTTGCAATCTGCAACCCTGGTCTTTGAAACATCCAAATACCTATAAATATTATATTTTTTCTAATATCTGTGTAATAGTGGCATGGATATTTGAATATAGTTAGCTCAAAGATTAGTTTTTCTGTTCTTAATTTTAACTAGGTGACTTTAGAAAAGTTAGTTGTTTTAATGAAGCACAATACTGTATTATTTGAAGTATGATAAGAATCATGTGCAAACGCCATTAATGGTCCGATAACTTAGCTAAAACATAACCTAGTAATGAAGTATCTTCTTTTATGATAATATTTTTATTAAAATTTGAAATGAGCTTGTTTTATGTCGAGCGCTATCGCCTTGCCTGCAAGAACGACGCTCAACAACAGGATTCTTCTGCAGCTATGTTTATTGCGCGACTCATTACAGCAAGTTGAGGGAAGATCCCGAGGAGGAAAAAGGGCTCTGCTTATATAGAGGAGCTGTGTCGGTTACTGACAGTTGCAGAGGAGCTGTGTCTGTTACTGACAGGTGCAGTCCGCAACGCTCGTAACGGTCACCCCATGACGTGGATCGCACATCTGCACCTTGCTGGCTTATGGACAGGAAACTGGCACCATCTTCGGGAATGGCACCGGTGGCTCTCTACAGTTTTACATATCAATCCCAGTTCCCTCACCCTCTCCTCCCTGTCCCCATCCTAACACCAATCCTTTCTGCTCCCCAGGGAGAGTGTGGATTTCCATGGGGAATCTTCAAAGTCTTTCATATCATTTGGAGCAGGGATTAGGCCTTCCCCCATGTATCTAGGTTGAGAGAGTATCTCTCTGTTTAGGATGGGCTCCCAAAGTCCATTCATATATTAGGGATAAATACTGAACCACTACCAGAGGCCCATAGACTGCCAATCCTCCAAACTAACACCCACTGCTGGTTTTCCATGTATCATACTGGGGTCCATGAGATCCCCCTAGTTCAGGTCAGCTGTATCTGTGGGTTTCTCCAGCCTGGTCTTGACCCCTTTGCTCATCCCTCTTCCCTCTCTGCACCTGGATTCCAAGATTTCTGCCCAGTGTTTAGTTGTGGGTGTCTGCTTCTGCTTCCATCAACTACTGAATGAAGGCTCTAGGATGACATATAAGGTAGTCATCAATCTCCTTATTGGGGAAGGGCATTTAAAGCAGCCTCTCCACTATTGCTTGGATTGTTTAGTTGCGGTCATCCTTGTAGATGTCTGGGCATTTCCTTAGCGCCAGATTTCTCTTTAAACCTGTAATGTCTCCCTCTATTATGGTATCTCTTTTCTTGCTCTTTTCTGTAGTGAGATAGTCCTTCTGTAGCACTGACCACGCCCATTTGGGGGTGGAGCCATGGGCGGAAGTGACCTGTGGAAGGAGGTCGGAGGGGGCCAGGAAAGGCTCTCTCTTTCTGGCGTGACTCGGACAGGAGAGGATCGGGTTGAATTTCCTGGTGTTCATCTGTCTAGGTTGTAAGTTATTTCTCCCTGAATAAACATCTATTCGGCCTATTTGTTTATCCTGATCCTTATTTACCACAATACTTTTCTATTCCCCACCCCATCCAAAATCAATCTTCCTGCTCCCTCATACCCTTTTCTTTCCTCCTCCTCTTCCTCCTCTTCCCTTCTCTTTCTCGTAACTCCCTCTCCCCTCCCCTCATGCTTCCAATTTGCTCAGGAGATCTTGTCCTTTTCCCCTTCCCCAGGGACAATATATGTCTCTCTGAGGGTCCTCCTTGTCTCCTAGCTTTTCTGATAGTATGGCTTCTAGGCTAGGAATACTCTGCTCTATGTCTAAAATCCATATATGTGTGAGTACATACCATGTTTGTCTTTTGTGACTGAGTTGCCTCATTCAGGGTAGTTTCTTCTAGTTCCATCCATTTGCCTGTGAATTTCCAGATTCCATTGTATTTTTCTGCTATGTAGTACTCTATTGTGTAATTTTCTCCATTCATTCTTCAGTTGAGGGCATTTAGGTTGCTTTCCAGGTTCTGGCAGTTACAAATAATGCTGCTATGAACATAGTTGGAAAGATGCCCTTGTTGTATGAATGTGCATCTTTTGAGTGTATGACTAAGAGGAGAATTGCTGGATCTTGTAGTAGACTGATTTCCATTTTCCTGAGGAACCACCATACTGATTTCCAAAGTGTCTATATGAGTTTGCACCCCCACTAGCAGTGGAGGAGTGTGCCCCTTTCTCCAGCATAAACTGTCTTTGGTGTTTTTGATTTTAGCCATTCTGACAGAAGTAAGATGGTGTCTCAGAGTTGTTTTGATTGGCATTTCCCTGATGGTTAAGGATGTTGAGCTCTTTCTTACGTGTCTTTCAGCCATTTTAGATTCCTCTATTGAGAATTCTCTATTTAGTTCTGTGTCCCACTCAGGATTACCTTTATGATACATTAAGCATGTATTTGTGATTATCTTGCCCCTCCCTCACTGAAACAATTTATTCATTTGATATTCATTTCTGGTTGAGATCAAGACTTGTCTTGTTTCTGTCAAAGCCCAGTATAGCTGTTGTCAGAACGATTTCCCAGTTCTACCTTTTGCCTGGCCAAACACTGGAATTCATGGGGAAAAAGGCCTGTTGAATATAGTCTGAGGCCTCTCAATATGGTGTTCAGGACACTTGGAAAATTCTTCTTTTCTTGGAGAGAGTGGTCATATCTTTAGAAAGCTTTCCTACTCTATTCTAAGTGGTGTTGTTATATTTAGCAGAATACCAAACATGATGTCCCAAACATGTTCACAGAGCTGCTCTACTAACTCACAGCCAACCATTCTGATTCTTGTTAATGTCTCATCTCAAACATTTGTAAAGCTACTTCTTTGAGTTTATATATAAATTGTGTAAGAAAATATAAAAGGACAAGAGGTCAGTGAAACATATCTATGTGTGTGTGTGTGTGTGTGTGTGTGTGTGTGTGTGTGTGTGTATATATATATATATATATATATATATATATATATATATATATTCTTTATATTAAACCTTACCAGTTCTGTAATAAACTATGATGGTCAGGCAAAGAAAAAACACATAGTTATCATATAACACCATTATATAATTATATAACTACTTTCACCATTGAATTTCTTTGTGCCAATTCATGAAGAAATAGGCATCACATACAATGTAAAGACTTAAAATTAAACCTTTTGCAGATAGAAAAGCTAGAAAATAAAAAAAGTTTAAAACACCAGGAAAATTCCGTGTTGTAGAATACTTTTTCATACTTTTTCATATGATATATTTGCTCTTTCTATAGATCAGGCTAGATAACAACAGTCAAATCTAGCCATGAACCCTGTATACTACAATAATGATCAGCTGGGCAAGATGTGCTCACTGGCACACTAAAGACAGGACTATTCATGGGGTAACCAACCAGTCTCTATACTGGCTTTATGTCTTCTCCACAGGGGTGAATTCATGCAAGATAATGTAAACAAGTTAAAACCCATGGCCAGTGAATTCATAAACCCTAAGGAAGAACACATTTATAATGTTTTTCTAAATGATTAAGTTTTCAAACTGCCTTCTAACTCTGGTTTTTGTTTGTTTTGTTTTGTTTTGTTTTTTGCTGCCCCAAATCTTGATCAGAGAGGCATCTTGTTTCAGAATGCACTTAATGCAGAGTCACAATACTGTTTAAAGTGCTAAGAATAAACAACTCTGAGTGCTCAATCATAAATGGACCACCTGTATCAACACCCTCCCCTTTGCAAGGCTTAGGAAGCAGAGAAGAAGTTGTACTGAAAGAATATAAGAGATGAATGATGGAGAGTAGAGCTGAGAAACTTTATCCTCTGAACATAACATGGTCCAACACATACATGAACTCACAGTAGCAGTGTTTACCTATGCAAGACCTGTACAAGATCAAGCTAGTTAAAAATCTCTGCGTGGAGGTAAAAGGATTTCATGAGGCCCCTAATCCTAGCTGTGGACTGTTTGCAGTTGATAGTTGCTGTAAGGTCACTTTCCTTTAGGAGTGATTCTCATGCCCTATTAGATGACCCCACATTCAAGCACATGTAGACAGCAATAATTAGGCTCAGTTCATTAAAAGGAAATTAATAAATAGGAGGACAGAAAATTTGGAGAGAGTTGAGATGAGGGTCCTGGAGGAAGTTGAAGGGGACAAATGAGGGGTGAACATAATCAAGAAGCATTGGTACATGCATGAAATTTTCAAAGAATAAATTCATAAATTGGAGCCAGGGAAATGACTCAGTGATAGAGCACTTGCTCAGCATGCATAAGGCCTAGGATTTTATCACTAGAACTGACAAGAAAAAAAAATACCATGTGCATACGATCCATGTGCATGCATTTTTGTAAGTTGAATAGATGTATTGAAAATTAGTCTATGTATGGAAATAACCTCTGATATCCATTTGTACCACAAGCACAAAGGGAGAAGCTTCCGAACAGCTTGTAGTTGTCAAGAATAAGTTGTGGACCAGCACAGTAAACATTTCTTGGAAGTACAAGTTGTGATAAAACATTTGCAGCCAGTTAAATGAGGGCCACTGACCTTGTCAGAACGACACAGCCACCACCAGAGAGCAAAGAAAGAACTTCATGAACTATTAGCAGGAAACATTGGCTTCTAAGAGTTTTAATTAGCAAACTCTCCCATTGTTCATCTTAAACATCTTACAAGATAATGGCTTTGGTTCCTTTATGCCATAGATGAATATAAACTCCTAAAAGCTTTGCTTACAAAACGAGTCTAGAAATAGAAGGACACAGAGTCTCATATAAATCTGTGACATGAGAGTATCACCTTGGACTAGATTTGCCATTTATATAGTAGAAGGGCTAAGAGTTTGTCTGACACTTGGCCTTACTTTTTCCAGTTACGTTAAAAATAATTCAAACTTCCGAGATAAAAGTAAATTCATGTAGTCTAAAATATTGACCTACTTAGGTTTTTCTTTTCCTCCCTTACTGTACCCATACATAAAATCTTGCATATCACTGTATTCAATCAGTCTGACTTTATTCCCTTCACCCATCCGGCCAATATTTTTGAGTGTGTGTATATGATTTTATGTACTTGTGTGTGTGTTCATGTGGGTGCATGTTGGTATAGAGGCCAGACATCAACCTAGGTTTACACCAGGTCCTTACTGCTTCCCTGCTCTCTGGCTCCCCCCTCCTTCTCTGGCCCAACCCCTCTCTCTCCCTCCCTCCCCTCTCTCCCCCATATACACATAAAAGCCTCAGCTTCTGAAGTTGTTGCTCACTACATTTGAATTCCACTTGCTACTTCTTCAAACAATTCTCTGCAACTGCTGCAAACAATGGCCCACCACATTTAAATTGATTTGAGTTTCCCTGAGTTGTATATTCCTCTAGATAGATGCAATGACATAAAAGATTATTCAATCCACCCATCTCTGTTCTACTGACACCTGTAGGCTATAATTGTTCAAGTCAGAGTCCCCACTTCTCTGCAGAAGAGGAGTCATGGCAATTGCACTCATTAGCTTCCTGAGGATGGCTTTGAGTTTTGGAAATGACATGGAGTGATACATACAGAGCCCCAAGTAAGGATCTGACACTGCCAGTGGAGACAAAACAAATTCTAGTCCTCATTCTTCTTCCTTTATTGAATTGGCACTTCTCCTAAAAGTACCAGAAAATTGCCCGAGGCCACAGTAAAATGTGTCCTATTGATTGTGAAGAAAAAGTGTGCAGAGAGGCTAAGGAGCTGTGTGGTGAGGAACAGACATCCTGGCTCTCACAGGCCCTTGCTGCTTTGCGCCAGCTGGGATGATGCAGAAAAGGTGGGTTCTGTGAACTCTGGTTTTTATAACAATAAAATTAACAACAAATTCTGTTCTAAAAGGGTATTCAAGTGAAGGGTGCATGAGACACCAGTAACTAAAATTTCTCCTGGTATTCCTTGATAATGGTTATTTTCTGTTCTTGTAATGCAGAAATGAAATACATCTTTCAGTAAAAGTTTATTTCTTTGTGTGTTAATTGAATTTGTTATGAAAAAGAAAGAAGAATTTCATGTCAATTTTTTATAGTTTTTTAGTATTAAGATTGTGATATTTGTTATCTCTAAAACATTTTCATCAATTCTTAAGAAAAAATAATCTAAGATCATAAGAAGTCTAATTGTTGTTGTTGTTGTTGTGTTGAACCTCAGGTTTTCAGTTTTAGAAAATCTGTACAAGAAAATGGAGTTCGAGTAACTGTAGTGACTAAGTAACTGTAGAAGCACATGGTCTTAGTACTGCAGTCTATGGAAGGCACTGTGTTGTTACTTTTGGTATCTAAAGCACGTGCACAACATACTTGTATATCTCGATGCCTTTTCTCCCCTGGAAAATCTTTAAGTATGTAAGTGGGAAAATATAGTATGAAGTTATAGTATTTTACCTATAAAGAAATGCCTCCCTCTTAAAATCTCCTCTGCTTATTATTTATTTTACTTGTTCACATACTTTGTTTTTTTTAATTCTTAATATGATATAATAATCTGATGTACAACTACAAATACATTGTACATTTTTATCAGGGCATAACAGGGCATAATTATGCCTAATATGATATAACTATAACTATGAATAGGTGGCAATTTCCCTTGAGGAACATTCTTTTTTTTTTTTTTACTTTTAGGCCCAATTCTAATTTTCTTATGATAATATTATTTTATTTAAATTTGAAACAAGTTTGTTTTACATGTCAATCCCAGTTCCCTCACCCTCCCCTCTTCTCCTGTACCCCTCCCACCCCCCATTCCATCCCCTTTCTGCTCCCCAGGGAGGATGAGGCCTTCCGTGGGGAGTCTTCAAAGTCTGTCATATCATTTGGAGCAGGGCCTAGGCCCTCCCCTGTGTGTCTACTTTGTATATGTCTTTTGCATATACTTTTCTTGAGTTTCATGATTGATTAAAGGTTTTCAAATTCCCACTCCTTACTGTTTCCTACTGTTTCCTTACTGGCTCCTCTAACTCATGACTTCATAATGAGGATCTCTAGTGGTCCTAGCCTAGTTCCTCTTCTGAGTAGTTCACTCACCCTGTAGACAATTCCTCCAGCCTCAGGGATTAAGGAGAGATAAGACAGCACTCAGCTATCAGTAGATAGATTCCCACGCTCTCCACGTGCATTGTGTGGGCACTCAGCGTGGTCTGTTTTGACCCTTACCTGCACTGCGCCCACCGTGCCTTGATGCTCTAGCTCTCACATGTGTGCTATACTTTGGCATGTTGTATTCATAGAAGCTCTGATGAGACATGCTGCCTTACTCAAACCCTACTATTTTCCAGTAGTGCTGGAAAATTCTTCCTTAGTCTTTAGATGGCTCAGATGTCACTGTGCCATGATGCCTCCCTCTCCTATCTTCCTTCAACCATCTCAAGAAGAAAAGTGAGGAGGTTGTCTTCTGTTGTGAAATTAATTGTCATATTTCAGTACAGTAGGGACGATACTGTTTTGAGTGTGTGTGTGAGAGAGTGTGTGTGAACGCATCTAACTTTTACACTGAGATGGTTTTGCATTGTAGAAACTGAACTATATTCCTGTTGTGTGCAAGCTTTTGGTACATGGCACATGTTAATAGATATTTGAAAACAATAGCAAAAGAATGTGTAAGGCTGGCATGAAGTTTCATGGAAAGTGGAAGCAGATCTACTTTTCAAGCCATGCCTTTCTTTCTGTTGTTAGATGCAGATGACTTTGTTGAATTTCCTAAACTGAACTATAAAGACTAAATACAGTAAAGCCAATACACAATAACAAAGAAAGCATAAGCTTTGGAATGGGTAAAAAGAGAGATAACCCTGGATCTGAGCTTTAGCTGTGCCAATATTGAAAAAAATGTCTAACAGGCTACATAGTTTTGGGTAACTCATTTTTACCCATCTGAATGAAGAAAATAATAGTGTCCACCCCATCATACATTGGTGAAAATCACGTACATATACTGAAAATGCTTTACAAACTAAGGACCAAACATATTTTATAGTTTAATCAAATGAACCAAAATACATGTTTAATAATCTACAACTTATAAATATTTATAGATATTTTTGTATTTATTGAATTCCTATTTTCTTATAAAATGTCTCATGTTGCAGTCAATCTAAAGCAAGATCTTCCTCTTTCCATTTTTTTCATATATTTTTGTTGCTCCTGCTGCTGTGTGTGTTGGTGTTGGTGTGTTTGTATGTGTAGGTGTGTATGACTCACTGTAAAAGAGCTGCTATTCCCCAATGTCACACCTTCTCCTTTTTCTGCACTCTGTGCAAATAGTGTCGCTAAATTTCTATGTAACAGTGTATCCACCTTCACACGCACACAAGCCTGGACTACCAGGCACTCAGTAAAAGTACTTTACATCATTCTATTCCCAACTCATACTTTTGGAACCTTGCTGTAGCTCTTGCTCATTCTAGGAACCTTGAGCCTAGAGACTTCACTCCTGAGAGTCTCTGGGGCCCTTATCTCTGGGCCATTGTCTACAGAGGCTTCCTTTAGTCTTCATTCTGCTAAAGCATACACCACTGAGAACCCTGGGTATTCTGAGGAGCTTTCAGGTTCCAGGGAATTTATGGGGAGGAGAACATAAGACTCAAATAAGGGATTTTATCTGAGCTATGTGGAGCTCCACACATACACTCCATGCTTTTCATCTTAACACTAAACCCCTTATTGGAATCCATGGATGTACAAACTCCAGTTGTCTTCACTATAGCTCATGCTATATTTCTGTGCAAACACTCACTTCATTTGAATGAAACATCTGATACTTCAGATCAAATAGAATGTTTCTTTATTCTGTAGTAATAGGTGTCTACTTCTCCTAGTTTGATACTTAATGTGAAGCTTTTAAAATTCCAAGAAGATACTCTCTTTCTCAGGAAGAGTTTGGTTTTCCAACTGAGTCAATTAAAGTTTATAAACTCCCTGGTCTGATACTTGAGACTGAGTAATGACTTTCTCCTTCTTAGCTATATTCACCATCTTCCTCTGTAATGAAATCTATAACTTTGAGTTATACATAGAGTATAGGAAGAAATATATGGAAGACTGTTACATACTAACTACCCTTAAATGTTATCTGATTATAATAAATTAATATCATCACCTGTTATTAAAAATTCTAGTTTCTTTAAATGAATTATTGACTATATTATAAAATTCTTCAAAAAGTTTCATGACAAATTTTATTGTTCTGTGTTTCTAACTAGACTTTAAGTTGAAGGTAGGTCAAGTTTCCTCCTCTTCAACTTCAATAATCGTGCCTTTCTGATGAAGCTATCAAAATAAGACATGATAATGAAATAGAATAACCAACAAATAATTAGTATATGTATTAATAGAGGTCTTTCATGGAGTTAGAAGACCACTCTTTCATGCTGTTACATTTCATTCTTCCAAAGAACTTAGATGTGTTTGTTGGCAACTTAAATCAGCAGAGACTAATAATGTTAACAATGGCTAACAATCATTGAGCATAGCCATTCTCTCTGCACACTTTCCTTGAGAAAATAGATTCTGCCTTTGCCAGAAACCACTTCCCCCAATGAGACACAGTGTATGAAATATATTCTGGTATCACTATGGCAATGGGCCTTTAGGAACAAGGTTTATATAGATTACTTCTTTGACTAGAATATCTGGCCTAAACAAGTTAAAGGAGGAAGAGTTCATGTTGGCTCATGGTTTCATAAGTTTTCATTTGTCATGGCAAGGCAGAAATGGCAAAAGGAGCATCTGTTTGTGGAGACAGGACCACTAACAGCAAAGAAGACATAAAGAGCTGGACCTGAGCCCAGACTAAGTATGACCTACACCTAGCGATTTACATCTTCTAACTGGGCTCCACCTCCAGAAGTCTCCATAACCCTTAAAATAATACTACTAATTGAAGATCAAGCTTTCATAACATGAGCCCATGGGGATCTTCTGGATCCAGGCCATAACAGCAAGGACCATAATCTACTATTCTTAGTGTTTCCAAAGAATCATGACTATGCCATTCACTAAGGGATTTTACCAGCTGTGTTGAAAAGTTAGGCAATCAGATCCCAACTAGAACAGCCAGGTCACTCTTCAGGCTCAATATCAAGTATGATTGATAGGCCCCAAAAGTAAATACAGGATAAGCTTTTATAGAAAGGCAGTCTCTGAGTTCTGTCGAGTCTTAGCTACAAGTAAAAATGGAAAAAATAAAAACACTGTTTTAGGCAAGAATATGTAATACAAAATAAAATTACCATTATGTACTTTTAATTTTGTTAAGAAATGGTGGTAAAGAAACTGTAACTACTTGCACAAACATAAAGGACTAGGATTGCACATACAAAATTAAGTTTAATCTTTAGTATAAAGTGGCATAACTACTTGAAATATGAAAGTAAACTCTAAATAATATTATGAAAAGGGTAAAATATACTTACTAGCGTTTCTGAGAACTCTTAAGATGGTTCATTTTTTTCTGCCTCAAATCTTTATGAAAATGTTCTTCAAATAAGCATGCAAAAATCCCAGTGAGATTGCTGAGCAGTGGTCTGGCCTATCACTGAAATACCCCTACTTCATACACATTCCATTTCCATTAGCTTACATTACCACCCAGGGGTGTAAAGAAAATTTTAGCTTGGCGCCTCATCAAAAGGCGCAATGGACAAGAAGCTACTTCTCAGAATGGTGTGTAGCAGGCTTTTACTTGGGCCACCAACCAGCTCCCAAATTATGACTTGGAGACATTTTATTATTAATGCTTAGCCTTGACTAATGCTTGTCACAGTAGCTCTTATAGCTTAATATTGCTTGTTTCTCTCTTCCTTTACATTTTGCTTTGGGGCTTTTTACTTTTCTTTTGTTCTGTATGTCCTACTTTTTTTTTTCTTCCTCTATCTGGATGGATGATTGACAACTGCCTGACTAGCTAGCTCTGGGTGTCTCCCTCTCTTTTTCCCTTGTTCTTTCTCCTCCCAAGCCTTGATTCCTCCTCCTACTTATTCAGTCTGCCCACTGGTCCCATCTATCCCTCTACTGCTTAGCTGTTGGCTGTTCAGCTTTTTATTAGACCAACCAGATGCCTTAGGCAGGGAAGGAAAGCAGCACATCTTTACATCATTAAAAAAAAAATGCAGCATAAACAAGTTAAAGTAATATTCCACAGCAATGGTGTTTTTCTCAAAGATATCAAAAGGAATAATCTCTCTAGCTAACAGAATAAATCACACAGGCTCTAAAGCAAGGCCACCTGAGCTGTAAGTAATGCCCCATAGAAGGCACAATAAAGCACAATAAAGCATGATGGATCACTTTCAGGGATCTTTAGTGTCCTGACAGTTTACAGCACCACGTTTGTCCATAAATCATTTTACTTAGGTGTGGGTGTACGTGTGTGTGCATGTGTGTGTGTGTGTTGCCTGGAAATTCAACAGAAATTGGTGTGTGATTTGGGATTTATAATCAAGTGAGAACTTAGCTCTTCTTTCTTGTTGTTTGAGGGCAGGGTCTTTTATGGTTCAGACTGCCTTTGAATTTATTACATGATCAAGGATGATCTTGAACTTTTAATTTTTTTTATCCACAGCCTCAGGTTCTGGGTTTACATATATGCACACCCATGTCTGGTTTTGTAGGGTTGGGGTTCAAACCCAGAGCTTTGTGTGTTCTAGCCAAGTACTCTGCATTGAGCCATATCCTGTACTCACCTCCACATTTTTCATCCAATTAGAACCAACAGGAATCTGATGGAGCAAAGGATGGATGCTGTTGTGCCTACTAATCTGTCTATGCATGTCTCCCAAGGCTCCCACCATTCTTGTTTAGAATTTTATTTCCTCTTGCATTTGCTTTTAGTTTTTGTGCTGCTGTATACACTTCTTCAAAAATTACTGAGCCATGTGTCCTGTATGAGAAACACTGCAAGTGCAGTGATAAGATTCAATTCCAATTTCTTTATCAAGGGTTTATAAGGAACAAAGGCTATTGCATTGTCTCCCAAATCATGGAACAGGAAATCCTAGGCTGTCTCTCTTCACCCCTACATCTTCACACACACACACACACTCACACACACACTGTATTCTGCAGTCTGTGGAATTGAACAGATGCTTCAATTTAGTGAAAGTGTTACCGGAAATTAAAATATTATATGAAATTTATTTCAAAGTACCTAAGAATGCCACCTGGAATGGATCAAAACAGAAATTCCAAAAGGTTGTCATGTAACCCAAAAACATCAGTCTATGTTAAAAGAATAAAAAAAATGTTTCCTTTTTTATTTTCTCCAAGAGCAGACTTTCAGAAACACTTGAACATTTCCATGACCTTTGAGTTCTAATCCATTATTTTCTAAGACCTATGCCAGCTACACACCACTGTAAATTTCCCATCTAGATCCCAGGCAAAGATTGTTTTGAGCAGAGGACTAAAAATTCACCACAGTTTTCTACCTGCTAAGACTTTAGCTATAGTATAGTTTGACAGATAAAGATTATTCTGAAAATTTAATTTTAAATTTCATTTTAGGAATAGAATTGCCATCAACTAAGGTGTAGGTGTAATGATCATAGCTAAAATCTCCACTTTCTCTATGTGCCTTTATCATGCCTGGTATGTTTGTAGATTCCCAACATCATTGGAAATAAAAAAAATTATTTTCTAAACTGCAAACAAGGAAATGCTGCACTAGTTGGGGAAGATGAGTATTCCCCAGCATCTTAAGAAGCAGAGTTTAGGTTCAGACCCAAGAATACTGACCTTTTAATATCACAAAAGGTTTTTAACTTCTTATTTATAATATAAATTCTATATCTAATGTTTTAAGGTTAGTTTTGTTTTATTTTTTGAGAATTTCATTATTGTATACACTTCAATCTCTCCCTCCCTTTTCCTCCTCCCCCAAATTCCTTCCATGTCATTCCTAGTCCTAAAACCCATGATTTTTATTGTTGCATGTATTTGTATATAAGTTTATAAATACAACCTACTGGGATCGTTTAATGTTATTCAGATGAGTCTAGAGCTGACATTTTGAAGTTGTCTAACCTATCAGGGGACTCACTTCTGCAAAAAAATTGATTCTCTCTCTCCTAGCAACTATTGACTGCCTGTACAGTTCTAGAAATGAAAGCATATAAGAACTTGCCCATCCATGTTGTTGAATCAATTGGGATTCTCAATTGGTCTTATTGAGGCAATTCATTAATTTTGACACCTATAGCTTAGAAGATTGTCTGAATGGGGAAATATAAGAATGAACATTTGGTGATACAGACTGCTTAACAATTGGAGAAGTCTTAGTATTCAGTTGGTTAATAATTCTATTCTCTTATAAGCAAATCAATGACAAATTAAGTTCATAAAAAAGTCACAGAAAAGCATAAGTAATTTTGATAATAAAATTGAGAAAGTATATTTAAGCATCTAATTCATGCTTTGGGATGATATCCTTTTTATATTCTACCAAATAATGGTTGCCTAAAGATTAGACGACTGAGCTAGCCGTAGTTAACCATTGAGGTCTTGAGGTCTGTGTAGACAAACAGGAAACTATATGGATAGGTGAGGACAGGAATATAAGGAACTTGGTCTCTTTTGGCTGAGGAGTTAAAATGTGAGTTGACTGTGGATTGTTCTTTCCTTTCTCTGATTTTTCAGCATTTACCCCAATATCTGGTTACGGGTTTTTATTATTAAGATCAATTAGAACTCCTGTTACAATGCTTTTTTCTATTTTGTATCGTTTGGTTTTTAGAATCAGTTAAAAATGATTAAAGTAAAAATTCAGAATTGTCTTATGTAAGCAAGATACATAATAAACATTATTTGGTTTAATAAACATGAGGACTAGACTGGGGATAATAGCTCAGTGGTAGAATATTTGTCTAGCATGTATAAGACCCAAAGCTCATTCCTCATAAACTCACACACATAATATAATAACAGCTTGAAATGCCAGCAGGAGACCTGGGTTGTGAAATGTGCTATAAAAGACATTTTTTCCTGAGCTCAGTTGGTGAGGGTCTTCCAGTGCAAATATGAAGACCTGAGTTTAGATCCCCAGCACCCACATTAAAAAAAAACAAGCACATAGAAGTTCACATCTGTAATCTCAATGCTGCTGAGGGGACAACAATAGGATCCCTGGCTGGTCAGCCACTCTAGATGAATCAGCAGGCTTCAGATTCTGTGAGAGACCTTATCTCAAAAAATGAAGTGGAGGGCTATAAAGAAAGATGTGCAACACAACCACCTCCAGGTGTCTGCACCCTTGCCCACACATCCTGTAGGTGTTTGTGTTCACATAGGAACGCAGTCACACAGGACACACACCAAACACACACACACACACACACACACACACACACACACACACACACACACTCTCCATCCGGGCTTGGGTATCTTATTTCTAAGATGCCCTTCCTTTATAAAACAATGTTGAAACAAGATTCAAGAGAAAATTTAAAACTCACAAGTTTTCTTTGCACATGAACCCTCCTTTCACAAGCCTCTAGGGTATGTTCATGTAAGGTTGGAGCCAAAGCCTGACCATGATGTTTATGTTTTCTCTTCTGTGTGTTACTTGTCAGCTCAGTGCTCAGAACATTGCCTGTGAATTCAAGCTCTCACATACTTCAATTTGAAACATGATCTGATTTTTCAACTTGAGGAAACGGAGGCTGAAATATCTTAAGGCCACAAACACAGCAACTGACACGGAATTTCTTAGGACATTTGTGGCAATCCTCAGGAGACTTCCCACCATTCTGCAGTCTACTAACCAATGGGAACATGGGATTTGCCTTAACATTTTAAAAAATTCTTTTTTATTTTTTTTCTTACTTTTAAAAAAATTCTTTATTCCTCAAATGAGAATTATGTTGAGAATTGTAACAACTAAATGAAATATCAATGATATGCAATGTATTAATCATTCAATAACTAGAGGAAGTTGATAAAAATGTGCAATTCTTATTGTCGTCGTGGAATTGACGTTCTTTATAACTGTCCAGCCTATACAATTATCCCCAGTGATCCAGACATTTTTCTCTAATATCAGTAATATCACAATAAATGTTTATATGTATACTTCTTTATCCTTTTGATAGTTGGAATGAAAATGGCTTCCAAAGATTCAGGGAGTGGCAAATCAGAGGCATAGCCTTGTTGGAGTAAGAATGTCAAAGGAGATGGGTTGAAGTGTCAGAAGCTCAAGCCAGGCCCAGTGGATCACTTTCTCTTCCTGCTGCCTGCTAACCCAAATGTAGAACTTTCAGCTACTTCTCCATCACCATGTCTACCTGAGTGCCACTATGTTTCCCATGTGGATGACAATGTACTAAACCTCTGAACTGCAAGACTGCAAGACATCCCCAATTAAATGTTTTCATTTATAGAGGTGGTTGTGATCATGATGTTTCTTTACAGCAATAGATACCCTAAGACAATCCCTTTATTGACCAAACTCGTTTATATCATTTATATTTATGCAATTTATTATAAATGAAATTGTGGTACAACAGATTGTGACTTTCTCTGTATATCATTATTTTATTTTAAAAGGGTTTTGCTAACCATTGGCATTTGAAATTTTAGTTTCATGTGGTATACATCTTAGAATGCAATCACATACATGAGTGGTTTGTATATGTTCTTCGAAGTCAGGATGGGACATTCTAATGCTAATGGCTCTGATAGAATTTTTAACTGTCCTGGAAATCTTTGAAGTTATTTTATAAGCTTATTCTTAGGACGTTACATTAAATTTACTCTCTCCTTCCCTACATCCTTCAGACCTATCCACAATCCATCCACATGGAGCTTCACATTCACCCTGAGTTCTTATCATAACAAGCCTGAAATAGCCCACCATCATCTTAACAGATTTCCTTATCATCCGTGTTATACCCCCCAACATTATTGTGTGTGCTGCCAACAAGTATCTTTCTAAAAACTACTAATCCATTCATTGTCACACACCCTCATTGTCAAATCTTTTCAGCCATTCTTTTGCTTGAGTGAGCCCCACTCTATCATTACCCAAACCCTCCCAAAGAATAGGAAACTGATTATCCTGACGATAGTCTCTTATTACAATCTGATAGAAACTATTACTGCTCTACAGGCATCTTTGCAAAAATGATTACTGATACTACTTTCTGAGGATTTATCTATTTATTTACATTGCATTAGCCACTTTCTATAAATTTATGCATCTAAGCATACTGCTACCCATATGTCAGGCACTATCATGCTCACACAGATTGTAGCCCACTTGGGTTGTCTTCTTGATGGCTAGATATAGTGAAAAAGTCATTACTCCCCACCCACGGATGCCACATCAGTAACGTGCTGCAATATAGCATTGGTATGGATACCCTACCCCTTCGCCTCTTTCAAAATGTTTAATATTTAACATTAAACACTAGAATTTTTCATTAACTTAATATCTTAAATAAAATACATTTTAAAAATAATCTGTACTTAATAAAACATGTACTCCTACTCCTGAACTGTTGAATTGCCTCATATGGAAGGTATTGTGTGACTTAAAGTAGGGTATAATTACGTCTGATGTGAATCTTCCACATCATCTTTAACCACACAAAAGTGGAAGCATGTGACAAGTCCTAATAACAAGGGCTCTTTATCTGTGGCAGGCTTTATCCTGGCTACTTGGTCAAGATGAGCTAATTTGTTCTTCATGTGGAACCAACATTCATACCATTTGAAGATTGAAAAGCTGGAACGCCAGAGTGTTTAGGTGATAGTTTTTAAGCTGATACAGCACAGCAATTAATGAGACTAGAATAAAAGCTGCAGGGATTTGGCTGTAGGACAAGATTGCTGTTCCCCACTGTGTGAAAGTACCTTCACGAAACATCCCTGCAACTGGATTTCTTCTGGATACGTAAAATTCTGGCCACTCCCCATGTTCAGATGATGCTCAAGCAGATTGGTAACTGAGAATGTTTTAAGTCTGTATTGAAAATATCCCAACCAATGGGAGAAGTCTTACCCTTAATGCATCTCCCAAAGAGCTGTGTTCCATGACTAGGTGGTGACTATAAATACAGTTACAGCTTGAAGTTAAACAGACATATGTCTTTCATCTCAAGTGAATGAGAATAAATCACTAGATTTAGTAAAAAACTGGACAATTTATGTCTTTATTTAGAAATAATCTTTTAAATACACCTTGCACCTATCAGAGAACAGGAATGGTAATGGACAATATTAAATGAATGTGCATAGTTTACCCACAAATGAGCCTTGAATTCCTTCAAGAGTGAATGGAGAGGAGTGACATGTACAGCATTTTCTCTCCCTTTCTTTCTCTCTGGTGTCTGAGCTCTTCAGTGTACCAAGAGTTGTTAACATCATAATACTGGTAGAATCTGCAGCCAGTCCCATGTATGCTGGTGATACTGTTCAGAGTAATCTGTTTCAGAAAATTTCATCATCTGTGTTACAAAACTGAATAATGTAAACCAATAAATATTTGCTACCTAAATTCCCACTTTGTAATATCTTTCCCTATGAATAGTATTTTGGGTGAAGGATAAAATAAAAAACAAAAGACTGACTTTAGGAATTTCTACTGGATTTCTTCTTCAATCCTTAAATAGCTTCTGTGCCCCCACCAAATGAGAATATGTCATTTTGATACAAGCTAGAATCACCTGAAAAGAGAGAATCTTGCCTAACAAAATACCTTCTTAAAATTGGTGTGTAGGCATGCATGTAGGGCACTTTTTAAATTAGTGACTGATGAGGGAAGTCTCAACCCATTGTGCATCGTGCCTTCTCTGGTCTGGTGGTCCTGGGTGCTACAAGAAATCATTTGGAGAAAGCCAGGAGGAAAAACCAGTAAGCAAAACTCCACTGTGGCTTCTGTATTAGTTCCTGCCTCTAGGTTCCTACATAGTTTGCATTCCTACTTTAGCTTCCCTCAGTGGAGTGTGATTCAGTCAAATAAAGCCCTTTCTCCTCAAGTTGCTCTTGGCCTTAGTGTCTTGTCACACCAAAAGAAACCTTAACTAAGAAAGTGACCTTCTTAGTAGTCTTACCCCATCACAGGTTAGCTAGCCTTGAATATGTTACTTAACGTTGCTGAGTCATGGGTTCTTTATCAATAGGAAAGATTATACCCTGGCAAGTGTAATTGCAGGGAATCACAAGAGTTACAGGCAACATATGCAAATAACATAATTTATTGCCTCATACAAAATAGAAAATCCATGAGGTGTCTCTCCCCTTCCAGCCCTTGTCTACTTCTTCCAGAAGTATTTCTTTTTTATGTTTAACAGAAGAAGCCTCACAAGCTCCAATTTGAGAAATGTATCTTCTGGATTGAATTTGAATCCCAGCATTAATCAGTGTGCCAAACAGCTAGGGAAATGCATGGTGTGTAATAAATTGTCAGTAAGTTGCTGTACACTGAAATATCTATGGCCCTGGGTTTCAAAATGCATGGAGAGAAAGTGCAGCGTGGAGCTTTCTGAAGCGAATCCTAGTCTGATTGGCTTGTGCCACATATTGTCCATTTACCTTTTCCTTCAAAACAGCTTCTTGAATATTAGCTCAGAAATTCTCTCCTAAGATAGGATAGGTGGCATTGTTGTTGTTTGTTTTTTTTTTTTTTCAGTTTTCATCTTTTCAAATATCTGTGTTTCTCAATAAAGTCATTTCAAGCATAGCTATGAAACATGGGGAGAAATGAAGTTGGGCAATTTGACCCATTGGCTCCAAATGAATAACTTACCAGAGAACTTTTAAAAGACATATCACCTTCTTTTTGGAGGTGGGACAAGGCTTTGTCAATGGACAAGGTAAAAAAAAAATTGATATAAATTTAATGTGTTTTGTCATTTACTAAAGCAAACATGAAAAGATGTGTTTATTCACAATGAAATAAAGTACAGCTTTATAGTAAAGCCAGGACTTTTCTCTGTTGCTAAGCATTGACAAATTTCTGAGTTTCATTTCTCTTTAATCCTGAGTCTTAATTTCCAGGAATATGTAAGGCAGTGAAATGATATGCCATATACTTAATCTGTTTTTAAAAGAAAAACTAAAACATGCAATGACGGTGATGACTTGTGCTAATAACACAACTCAGGACAGGTACACTTCACAATGCCCTTGAGTGTTACATTGACATGTAGTAGGCATCATGTATCTTTATACCAGATTTACGTGTCTCATTTCATAATAATATTGCAAAAGAAAAGTTTAGCTTTTGAGGTATATGCTATGCTCCTGCTGCAAAGTCTTGTCTCCTCAACTGAATTTTTTCCAGCAGATACTGTGAATATGTTATTGAATGATTGGCTATGCAATATGATTGATATAGAATGCAATAGAATAATTTCAATTACCAATATTATACCAGATAATCAGAAAACATTCACTCACTTTTCTGTACATAGCCACTCTGTGAGAGAGATGAGGCTCTTACTATTTGCTCAATGTAGAATACAGTAGCCAGGGAGGGAGAGGAAACAGGAAGCAATCAAGGAACATTACCATGAACCAGGCCGTGGCAGAGCTGGCAGAGTGCGGCCTTTGGTTTGTCTTGCATAAACCGTTCCACTATGTCATACAATTAGAGATAGATATTGAGAGATTGAGACATTAGGACTAAAGGAGAGACACAAAGACATTGAGATTCAGGATTTAGTTAATGACTGGGGCATGGTAAGCCAAAATATGCAGGGATGCAAGGCAAAAGATGAAATTCAGGTTAAGTCTGAGAAGTCTGCTGGCCAAATTCCTCTTTACAAAGGAAACATTAAAGTTTTCTCCTTTTAAAGTGTTTATGCATATGCAATGCATTGCCTGCAGAGGCCAGGAGAGGGAACTGGATTCCCTGAAACTGGAGTTACTGACCATTTGAGCAACCATGTGGGATCTAGAAATAAAATCTGTATGCTCTGCAAGGGGAGCAAGTGCTTGCTCCTAACCATCTCAGGCCCCAACTCTGAATTTCCCCAGTAAGACTTTCCACAGACTGGATGAAGCTACCATATTACAGAGAATACAAAGTACCTTGACTTAAGTGGGAATCTCATCTTATAAGCACCTTAAGGAAAACAAATCAGCTACCTACAGGAGCATGGTGGTCTAGACAACATACATATAAATTTAACCATTGCACATCCCAACGTTTCGCTTGCAACCATGTGTACAAGGACACTGAATGTAGTTATTTAGCCTGAGCATACCAATCTTGACCTCCAGAGTTCTTAGGCCAGGCTTCTCTTCAACATTATTTTGACCCACCTGAGCTTCTTGATGCCTCTTATGTCTACCAATCTTCAGACGATTGCAGGTCACAATGAAATTAATATTGTTTATTCACTCATTTCTTATCTGACTTAGCACGGTAAATGAAGCATGACTATTGGCTTAGATGTGCCTGATGCTCTAGGAAGCGTCTCATTAAAAAGAAAAGAAAAGAAAAGAAAAGAATGTAAAACTAGCTGCATCTAAGTGTTGTGGGCTGCACAGGGATGAAGTAAAGCACATCTCAGCTTGACAAACGAAGAAAGAAAACCTGTGAGAAGATCGATAACCAGCCTGGTAGTTGACGCTCATCCACATTTCTGAGGCTCAGTTGTCTTTCAATTTTTCTCCATGTGCTGACAATTCCATGCTCTGAAGACTCAGACAGACCATTAGTTTCAGTGTTGTAAGACCACACAGGGTAGATTTTCTCTAGAAACTACACAGAAATTCTGGGGTTGTATCATTCCAGTGTTTACAAACCTAGCCATGACAATATAGAATAAATTCTTTATTTCCTAAACTATGTTGTAAGTTATTTAATCAGGATTTTTTTTAATTTGGCATAAGACTGGTAATGAAATATGCAGCTTTAAAAGCTTTAGAAAATAATATTTCATTCATCAGGAAGTTCCTCCAGCAGATGAAAGGGGATCTGGTGTAAGTGACATCTGGTGCCTTGGAACCTGGGTCCAGCCTTGGCTCTTTGTGTACTAGATAGTGACATCAGGTGGTGGATGGTGACCATGATACCCAGTCCTCTTCTTCCCTAATGACCATGCTTCAGGTATTTGCACTGCCTAAAAGTGTTAAAGAAAGATATTTATTTCTAGCTGCAGAGCTGAGCAAGTTTGCTCCCACCCATAATGACCTTCCAACATCTTTGTCAATATTAGCTTAGACCTAGTTCCGACACACAATGGGAAGTCTGAAAAAAAAGTTCACTGAAAAAAAGAGACAGAGCAAGTGTCTCTGAGCATAGGAAGATGGGAGACAGAAGGTTCCTTTTCCTTTGAATGTTCTAGAACCATTCTGCCTCTTGATATGATTGTCAATGTCAGATTCAACAGCAGTTCTTATTTCTTGTTAACAACTATTTATTTTGTTATTGATTTAGACTTGTAGAAAACTTCAAAAATAAGAAGTGGAGTACATTCTTCTTCATATCAACTCCTCTTTTAAGGTCTTGTATCAATTTATTATAGTTAGTTGGCCTATGTTGATACATTACTATTAAGTACAGTCTATACTCTATCTAGACTTCTGGGTTTTTCTTCTAACATTGATTTTTAAATTAATAGTTTCCACTATTAATTTCAAACCTTTATTTTGTGGTACTGTTCTAGTTTTCTCAGGCTGTCATGGTAAGTTTCCCTATATCAGGTGACTTGAAAAGGAATTTTTCACCTTGCTATGGTGAGGCAAGAAGCTTCAAACTAAGCTGTGAGACAGTGGGTTCCTCTACATGGTTCTAACAGATTATCAGTCTACTCTAGGATACTCTCATAGTGGTTAGAGCTCTGGCAACCCATGACAGTCCTTGGCTCATGCCCCATAGTCCCAATTTTAAGTTTCTCTTTACAGAGTTAGCCATTCAGTGTCTGTCCCTTTCTCTACCTGTGTCTTCACAGAGCTTGCTCCTTGAGTCTCTTTTCCCTTTATCTGCCCTCTTATAATTCCGGATTATATTTAGGACTCTCCCTAAGTCCACCATGTCATCTCAATATCTAAAGACCACATTTCCAAATAAGCTTATGTTCAGTGGTAAGATTTTGGTATATTTTGAAGCTAGTGTTTATCCCAGTGCAGATATATAACCTAAAAAATGAAATTCAGGTGAGTCAGAAATAACATCCATAAAATTTCTTGTGAATAATTTGACATACTAAAATAATTATACAGTATAGCATTTTATTGCATAAAAGGATAATCTTATACCTACTATAACTCATGCTTATAATGTTTCATTACTAGAATAACTTTACCAGATATTTGCACATACAATTTCTGCTTAACTAATATCTTAATCCTCAAAACAAATGGGGACATTAGCTTTTAAGAAAAATAAGTAGAAATTTACCATTTCATTTATTGAATTGTAGATTTCCAGGGACTAATGAGGGCAGGTTAAAGGAAGTCCACAATCGACTGAATAAAGAATTAGCAGTTATTTATTTGGGGAACACTCACACAATGATTGTAAATAACCACCCTGGTCTTCTGCTCCTGGAGATTCAGTGTCTGCCCGCAGGATGCTTTGAGAGAGAGAAAGAGAGAGAGAGAGAGAGAGAGAGAGAGAGAGAGAGAGAGAGAGAGACCCCCTCCTCTGCCTTATAAGTGATCACATCCTTACACTGAAGCCACACCCTAAGGTGTGGCATTAAGTCAAGTCTATTGGAGGAACAAGATGCCACTATAGACTATATGTTTGGTAATCTTTGTAATAACTCTTTAATAACCTGAAAATTTCTTGTTTTAACTTCATTTTTTGATGTGTTCTTTAAAAAAAACAGAATGTGGTGCCAGATAAGGCAGCACCATGATTTCCTGTTCTGAGTTGAACATGATCCCTTTTTTCATCCTTAGGATGAACAATGCCTGTACTTTGTGATGATAAAAAATAATTGCAGTTTTCATCTCCTAAAAGTCGATTAGAAAAGAAGTGAATTCTTCCTTTACGCATAAAAATACTTATAAAATTCAAATACCAGGCTGGAGATTTTTTTTTGCCTTCTCAGGTTTTTGATTTGGTAAGATGTATGTTGATTTTTTTTCCATTTTTTGAACTCTGGTAAATAAATTATAATTCTAGCGACTTTTAAGGAAGAGGGGAAGTTGATGCAATTCTATTTCCATTAAAGACATATTTTTAAAAACTCAAATCATGGTTTTATATTGTTGTTTCTAAAATTTTTCATAGATTCACATTTTTCCAAGTTCAAAAAATCTATAACCCCACAGCTCTCAAAAAAAATTATTCAGTCTACTAATTTTATTTTATACAGCCTAGTCATTGTTGATTTGATTCTAGTCCACATAACTAAGTGCCATTATTTTACCTTGGGACTAGAAAACAAAATCATTTTCACAATTACTAAGTGGCCTTTTTTAAAAAAATCACATCTTTTAAAGTCAACCAAAAATCCCTCTCATGGGTAAGAGACGGATGAATTATAGAAGTGATCTGCTAAAGTAAGACAGAGTACCATTAACACCTTAGCTTGATTTAGTAGCCTGAACTATTAGATTATCTATAACAGAAAGTAGGGGCAACAGCATTAAGGACAGCTTTTGTTTTGATGAAGGACTGCAGAATTTTGCCAACACTCTCTGTGGTTCGATGGGTTTTGAGGTAATATTTGGAAGTAGTTCTAAATATAACAACATCCCTGCTTTGCTTCCATTATGTTATCTCTCTGGCAGCAGGGTTTAGGGTGACTTGGCCAGTGTAAGATTTGTGAGATAAAATATCACAGATTAAAAAGTACCTATAGAAGTCAAGCTATTGACTATGAGGGATGTTAGAGAAATAAAATAAAAATGACAGCTTAGTCACGTAGGTTCTAAACTTTCTAGAATGTGTGTACTTACTACAATTTATCCAATTTACCAGAATTGTTAATTAAAAAAAAAAAAAGAACAACAAAAAAAACTTCCCTTGAGGGCTGGGGAGTTGATTCCACTGTTAAGAGCACGTGTTGCTTATTGTATTGTACCTGGCTTTAAGTCCCAGCACCTACATAGAGCCATCTGTACCTCTAGTCCAAAGTACCCTTTTATGACCTCTGCAGGCACCAACCACACACTTGGTACACATACAAGCAGGTAAAACCCTATACATACAAAATAAAATAAAATTATTTTTAACCAGGCAGTGTTGGCACTTGGAAAACAGAGGCAGACAGATCTCTGTGAATTTGAGGACAGCCTTGTCTACAAGGCAAGTTCCTGGACAGTGAGGGCTGTTACATAGAGAAATGCCATCTCAAACAAACAAATAAATATAAAAATAAAATTGTTTTTAATCTAAAATAAAATTTCCTTAAAATAAATGAAGAAAAGCTATGTTCTGGCATTGTCTGTAGATTTGAGTTCACCTGAACGATGGTGTTCAAAGTGAATTTCTGGCCTGTCTTTAGAAAAAAAGTTGTACTGGCTCTTGGAATGGTTCCCTTATTCTATAAGCCTGCTTCTTGAAGAGGACCTGTTTAGTCATTCATGAGAAAGCTCATATGTTCGCTGCTGCTGAGGCCCATCCCAAAACTGTATCAATGGACTCTTCTTATTCTGAAATTTCTCTTTCCTTAAACAAAAATTACCTGCACCTAATAAGTGTGTGGCACTGTTCCCTTGCAAGAATCTCAAAATAATGCAATAAAAGAAATGCAAAAGGCCCCCACCTTGAAATTTCATGGGGCAGTTAGCTTCCCCATGGCTTTTTTTTTTTTTTTTTTTTTTTTTTTTTTTTTTTGCATAACAACACTCAGGTTGGCATGGGCTTCTTTGTAGAGTAAGTAGCATTTTGGGTTTGTCTCTCCCATTTAAATTTTACCTTTGGCAAATCTAAAATGAAAATTTTGTAGTTGTCCAGATAAATTTTCAACAGCATTCAAATGTTTGATATTACTTGACAATTCAGTTTCAAAAGAAAGTATCTTTAACAGTTTCCTTTGATTTATTTTTCATGTCTTCATGACTGTTCTGAAAGGAATGTATCCTTAGCCATCTTGTGCCTCAGTCCTCCTTCCCATGTTGCAAAGACTATCTATGGCAGCATCTCTGTAGCTCAGGACTTCTGAAAAAATCATTTGAACTTCCCTAAGTTGCTTTTCATTTGGCTGATAGGAGGTAATAATGTAGTGAGACCCTGAAGCCAACTGGTAAAAGCAGAATCCAATTAACCAACAATGCTACCATGTCCCCTATTTACTACTATTATTAAGACCTGCCATATTTAGTATCTTCCAACAAATCAAATAAATATTTACATTCTTTTTTTAAAAATAGCATTTTATTCATTCTCTGAGAATGTTATACATTCATACAATATATTTTCATCATCTTAACATTTGCATTCTTACAATAGACTAGAAGTTTCATTCAGTGATAGACATACAGGAAGGGTATTATTACCTGCTTATCTAACATTTTCTCCACACCCTTCTGATTAAGAGCAGATACTTAACTTTGTGTATGAGGGTTATCTAAAAGAAGATAACGGACTCGTGTGTGTGTGTGTGTGTGTGTGTGTGTGTGTGTGTGTGTGTGTGTGTGTGTGCGCGCGCGCGTGTATGAGAGATAGACAGAGAAAGAGAAGAGAGAGAGAGAGAGAGAGAGAGAGAGATTTAACAGAGTGACTTTCAAGCTGTGGTCCAGTTAATGCAACAATGGCTGTCTCCCAACAGAAAAACCAAGAATCCAATAGTTGTTTAGTTCATGATACTGAATGTCTCATTTGATCTCCAGTCTATGTTGGAATTTCAAAGCAGTAGATTCTAGTACTGATGCTGATAAAGGAATGCCGTGGCAATAGGGTAGATAAACTTGCTAGTGAAAGGAATGGAAAGCAGGTAAAACACAAAAGCTTCCTTCTTCATGTCCTTTTTTGTAGACTGCCACCAGAAGGTATGGCCCAGATTTAATATGGATCTTCCCACCTCAAAGGAACCAATCAAAAAAAAAAAAAAATCCTTTACAGATATTCCCTCCTGCTTGGATTTCAGTTGATTCCAGAAATAGTTAAGCTTACAACAATGATTGGCCATCACATTTTGCACAGCAAGGAAAAATAAATTTTAACTACAGATTTCATATAGCCTAAATACAATGTGATTTCATAAGACTTTTATTTTCCCATAAGAAACATGCCCAGGTCTAGGGATCTTGAAAGATGAAGCAGAGGCAGCCTGAAAATCTCAAGCTTTGCAGGTTGGAGAAGAATGAATCTTTCAAACCAAAGAGAAAGATGAGAGGAAGGAGATAAACTCGACATCTGACCTTGGGATGTTCATTGCAGCTTTTATAATCTCGCTTCCAGACTATGCATTCAGCTAGATGGTACTTTATCCTCTGCTGATTCAAATCCGATTCACTTCTATATATTCATAAAGGGGATTAATTAAACACAATAGAAGAAAATAATTCATCACATTAGTCTTTGCATATTTTCAATCTCTTTGAACAAATTTTTTTTACAGTAAAGAAAACAAAACTGATAGTAGTCCCAAGAAGTACACACAGGTAGTACAGAAGTCTAAAAGCATTTCCTTAGTATGTATACTACAATTGCTGTTTTATAGGTGGAGAAGTTGGTGTCTGAATGAACTAAATAACATAGGCAATGGTGTCTACCTGCAAGGTGACCTGGCCTTACAAAAACCTGTGTGTCTTCAAAGCCTTGTTTTTACCGATGTACATATTTTTTTTTTAATTAAAAGTTCTAAAAGAGGGAGCCATTATTGGTTTAAAGAGAAAACTGAACCTAAAGAAATGTCTAGAGACCTACAAGACTGACTCCAACTAACAATTTGAGCAACAGTGGAAAGGTTACCATAAATGCCCTTCCCTGATGAGATCAACAACTAACTTATCCACCGTCATGGAGCTCTCATCTAGTACCTGTTGGAAACAGAAGCAAACACCCCACAACTAAACACTGAGTCGAACTAGAGTCCAGATACGGAGAGAGAGGACAAGACCAGGTTGCAGAAACACATAGAGACAGATGACCTGAACAAGGAGGAGCTAACGGCCCCCAGACTGATAGCTGGGAATCCAGCATGGGACTGAATCAGACCCCATGAACATGGGTCTCAGCTAGGTTGAGCAGTCTAAGGGACCTCAGACAGTAGAACCAGGATGTATTCCTGGTGCATAAAAGGACCTTGCGAACATATCCCCAATGGAGGGAAACTCTCTTAACCTAGGAGAGAAGTCCCAGTCCCTACTTCAAATGACTTGTCAGGTTTACATGACCCCACCTGGATGGCATAGCCCTACATTTGGAGTGGGGGGGGGGTGGGGATGGGATGGGAGGGTGGTCAGGGTGCATGTGAGGGGGGAGAGAGGGTAAGAGGGAGTGAGGGAGAGGGAACTGTGATTGACAGGTAAAATAAAATAAATAAATAAATAAATACACAAATAAATAAAAGTTCTGAAGAGTGGTGCATGTGTTTTGGGGGTGTGTGTATACATGTATACTTTATTCATCTTTTCATGGTGAAGTTTTGTGTTTTAATTAAGTACTACTCCAGAAAGCATTGAGCTGCTGTTTATACAGAGATTAAATTTTGTACACTGCCCCTCAGAAAAATTTTCCATAATTTTTACCCAGGTACTAAGGAGAAAGAATGTCAAAATGGAGCCTGAGTAGTTTATAGCCAAATTCAGCTACAGTATTGGTTCTGCTAGTCTTGTTCCATGGATACTGGTATTAACTTGCTCAAGGTATTCTAAATAAGAATCAGCATTCTATTATTTCACATGCAGCACTGTGGGGTGCATCTTACAAGGAGAACTATGGAGCTGCTCTAATGAGTCCTTGCTTCTTTCTTGTGGTAAACACAGGGCCATTTTCTCTCAACAGTTTTCTGTGACCAAGATTTAACTAATCTCTGTAATGGTGTTTAGGCAATTAGGTTATCCTTTCTGTAGTGAAATACTGATGGTTAGACTGAAGGTATAAAAGGGTTCATATTTGGTTTGGAAGGATTCTAATATTCCTTGGATCTACCACAGGGACTTTCTGAGTTCAGTTTGCCCATTTTGCTCATTTCCATTGTTACTGATAGTGGGATCCAGAGTCATGCCCTTCAGGATATATACCCCCCCTTATTCTCTAGCTTCATTAGGAACTTGTTTTACATTTATATGAGTTCTAGGTTTTTTTTGTTTTTGTTTTTGTTGTTGTTGTTGAAAAGTCACTCTTATTAATCCTTAGACCTACTTATCTTATTTGGCTTTGTAGTAATTTTAAATTTAGTAGTGTAAAACATATTGCTACAGTCACTAATACATATGTCATGTAATATAATATAGATACTGCTGCAAATTGCAACTTCAGAGTCTGAGTCAATGAGTTCCAAAGCAAAGATTGTAGAGAAAAGGCAAATGTAGGCTCATGTAAGCATTTGGTTATACTTCTCTTGACTTACAATTATATAACCTTGTTTTATTACTTTTTCTATTTTAAAGATAAACCAATCAGCATTTATTTTTTTCACTTATAAGCTTCTATTTTATGTGTATGAGTAACTTATTCACATGTATGTATGTGCACCTCTTTTGTGTCTAATGCAGAGGATGTTGTATTTCCTGGAACTGAAGTTTTAGACAGTTGTGAACAACCATGCGTATCATCTGCCAGAGCAACAAGAATTTTAACCACTGAAAAATCACTCAAGGCCCTCTCAACATAGTTTTGTTGGTTCATGAACACTAGGCTTTTGTCCACTAGCACTGTAAGTCCATTCCCAATGATCCTTCCTATCACACACCATTTTTTCATGACTATATTTCACCCTTCTTATACGTAGAGAATGGACAGTGCTTTGACATTATGCTGGGGCCATGTAAATCACAACCTCAAGAAGTGAAAATGCTAAAGATCACAAAAGGGACCTGTATTTGTCATGGGTGAGTCACCAAAGCAAGAAAGCAAAGATACCTCAGTTGGACATGTGCAAACTGAGCCAACAGCACGAGCAGCTTCTCTGTTCATGGATGCCTATAAAAGTGTTGCAGTAGTGGGTGTTTGTCTGGCAACTGATCTTCTGCAAGTAAGCAATTTCAGAAACTAAGGATAATATGCCATCTTTCATTTTGTGATTGTTACTAGCAGGTTTTCCCTCTAGCCTGGTCCCACAGCCACACCAGCCCCAAATAACACACTGAAACTTTGTATTAGATATAAAGGTATTAGCCTGTCATTAGTGTTTCTTATTGGCTAGCTCTGTCTTAAATATTAACCTGTTTCTATCAACCTAAGTATTTCCACATGGTCTTACCAGAGAGCGGGTCTGGAATTCTTCTCTCAAAGTCCTACATTTTGAATCTCTTCCTGCCTCTTTCCAAATTCTCTTTGTCTCCTAGTCCTACCTATCTTGCTTTCCTATTGGCCAACAGGGATTTATTCATTAACCAATAAAAGAAACATATTTACAGAATGACATCTCCAATCATGTGATTTTCTCTTTGTTTTCTCTATCATCCACCTCTATGATACTTTTAAGACATTAATATATCATTAAAAACAACTTTATTTCAAGAAAATAAAAATAAAATACACAAAAATCTGGTATTTTCTTCAATAAAAGATTATATTATAGGTTTGTAAGACTGAGGATTAAAACTACTATATCAAAGTTGATCTTATTTGACATTTAAAAAAATCAGCTCAGCCAGGCATGGTGGAGCATGCACTTAACCTCAGTATTCCAGAGGCATTGGCAGACAAGACTCTGTGAGTTCTGGGCCAGCCTGGTATAAACAGTGATATCCTTTTATAACCATCCAATCCTCTTCCTTTATCTGATCCAGGAAAAAAATTATATTTTATATGTAATTTTCTGGGGGGGGGTTGTTCGTTTGTGTGTTTGGTTGTTTTTTGTTGTTGTTTTAATTTTTGCTAGGAAAAAGCCAATGAAAGTTAATAAACAACTTACTGGAAAATATCTGAAAATTCTTAAATTCAATTCATTAAAATTTTAAAATTTAGGTTATTAGACATTTGACTAGATAGCTTAATTAGTAGGAAGTGGCCCTGAGAAGAGTTAGATATAAGCCATTATGAAATGTTTATAATGGGAAGACTAGGTTTTCTCTAACAGTTTTGTTACTCGCTGTCCTGATTAGTACTCTATTGACTTGACACAAGTTACATTTATCTGAGAAGATAAACCGCAATTGGAAAAATGCCTTCATCAAATCAGTCCATGGACAAGTTTATGGGATGTTGTCTTGATTAAGGATTGATGTGGGAGGACCCAGCTCACTGGGGGATTCCCCACCCCTGGAAAGGTTGTCTTAAATAGCACAAGAAAGTAAGCTGAACAAGCCATGGAGAGGAAGCCAGAAAGCAGCATTCATCCATGCCATGACTTTCTCCAATGATGGAATGTGACCTTTCTTCTGTCAAGTTGATTTGAAATAGTTCTCACACAGTGAAGGAACAGGACAGGACTGTTTGCTTAGTTTTTAGATTTTATGCTATATAATTTAATTTTCATGAAACATTTCTAATGCTTTTAACTTAGTTTTATGAGCTAAGCTTTAGAAACTAAAGTTTAAGGACTTAACTAACTTCCCTAAATTAAAGACCTTGACCAAGGTCAGAGACCAAGTAAATGATAGAGCAAAGATTTGTCTTTCTACTCCTCACAAACAGCTCTTTGCCATAGCTTTTTCAATCTAACCTTTCAGCCTGTCTATCTGAAAGTTTGTCTTCTCAAAATAATCATACAAACCTCTCCCCTGTTCAGAGAATAGCCACTCATTATTCTCCTGACTTGTTTTGACGTATACACACAGCATAGGTGGAGTAGTTTATGGTACTAAATTTTCTCACAGATCAGAAGGATGGAAAGTCCAATACAGAGAAACTTCCCATGCAGTGCTGCTGAGGGCATGCTTCCTGATTGACAGATGGTCCCCTGATTGTTGGGTTCTTATTCCATAGACCAGAAATAAGTGCCCATGCTTTCCAGTATTAGGTATCATTCTATGCAGATAATAATATTAAACAAGAGGGATACATCTTTATGGTCTCGTTACCTCTCAAAGACTCTGCTGTTAAAATATATGTCTTCAGTTCATTTCATAGTAGTTAAGATTTACATAGGAGTCCATCACTTATATACACAATCTTTACCGGAAAATTTTATCATGAGGATTTGTTATTTATCTTTGTACTCGAAGTGACTTGTGAGCTGCTAATGTAAAGAGTAAAGAGGCAGGTATAAATGTTAGTATTTTTTTGTGTGAAATCAAATACAGGGAATGGTAATTAATAATAATAATAATGTTTTCATTAGTATAGTTTTCAAACCCAATGTCATGATCAACTTTACTCTAAACAGTACTAAATACAGTCAAATACAATCCTGAGGTACAGGATAACTGTCTGTGCCTGTTTCTACACCACCAAATTGGAATTGCAGATTAGCTGGGGAATGTGCTCCCTGTTGGCTGTTAGCACTGGGGGAGATAAATCTTTGATTTGTCTTGGCTGCTGTGGCTGTTGCCATCATTGACTGAATGCCAATTTGGACTGTGTTCTTTGCACAGGAAGGATCAAGAGCAGTTTGAAATTGCCTGTGGGCAGCTTTCATTGTCTTCCTTCATGTTCTCTTCCTTGCACTGATTACTTATCTCAGCTCTCCTATTAACTTCCATGTGACTTCAGGGATACAGAAATTTAAGAACTTGTGTGATCTGTCTTATTTGTAAAACGCAACTAATCTACTTACTGCAGCAATGTGTGGAATTGCTAATTACACCAGCCGACTCTAATTACTTGACTGACTAGAAACAACTCGCAAATTTGGGCAGTACATAGAGGTTATGTAAGCTACCCAAATTGTCAGACTTCTCCACAACCTATCCTTCTGGACACAATAGAACCAGATGAGTTTACTGCACTTTGAATTTTAATTATTTGTAAGTCTAAGATTTTGTATTCCTTCTGATTGCCTCAACTTTTACCAAATAAGTAACATAGAACAATCAGACTAAATATAAGTACAGTGGATTAAAATCCACACACTTGCCCTTCCTGTTTCAAAGTCACATTTAGACTTTATCAGCAATTTCCTGTTTTATAAAGAACAAATAAATGCATTTGTAAAAACCCATCTTCATCCTCTGCTCATTTACCACTTGTATCTGCAAATGCCGAAAACAAGCTTCTAGCTTTGCCCAGTCTTTCTTAAAGATAAAACTGGCCTATCACAATCACTTTGAAAGATAGAAGTTTTGCACGTTTCTGGATGCTCTTGCATCTTTCTTGCTCTTTGTCTTTTCATGCTGAGAAAAAGCTGTAGAAGCTACCCTGAAGGGAAAAAAATCAGCGTAACAGAGAGTTTAGGACAGGTACCAATGACATACTATGGCAATGTTAATATCTCCTTGACTTTTGAATACTTATGCTAGAGAAAAGTAAATCTTTCTTCAAAACTGAAACCACCATACGGGCATTTATGTTCAAGCCAAACACGTTCTGGAAACAAGCTGAAAGACAAGAGTGGACTCTCAAATGAAGTATGGATGATATTGGCCTATGACATTGATGACACCTGCCCTGGCAGGACATGAAGGTACCCTCCTGGTGTTTGCTGATAGCTGAAGGGTGCTTTTCCTTGTGAGGACTCTCATTCTACTGTCTAGTAGAGACAGGCTGTCCTTTCCAGAATCCTGAATCCATACTCTGGGCAGACCTTGCTTTTCTTCTTTCCTGAGAGTGTGCCTGTCTGAGTCCTGACTCTCTCATATCCTAAGTCTACAAACAGATTCTAAACAGGAAGGACATTTAGGTGCCCAGTTTCTTTCTTTCTTTTTCTATTTTATTTTTATTTTATTTTTCATATTTTACATATCAATCCCAGTTCTCTCCCCCCTCTCTCCCTCTCTACCTCTCTCCCATGATCCCAGGACCCCTGACCACCCTCCCATATCATTCCCCCCCCACACACACACTCCACATGTATGGTGATGCCTTCCAGGAGGGGTCGGTCATCTAAATCTATCAAGTCATTTGGAATAGGGACTAGGCCCTCCCTCCCGCCTCAAGGTTAAGGGAGTATCCCTCCATGGGGAATGTGCTCCCAGAGTCCTTTCATGCACCAGGGATACTTCGTGCTTCCACTGTCAGAGGTCCCAGGCCTTGTTCAGGGGGGCTGAGTCAGTCCAATGCTGGTTTCCCAGCTATCAGTCTGGGGGTCCATGAGCTCCCCCTTGTTCAGGTCAGCTATCTCTGTGGGTTTCTGTAGCCTAGTCTTGCCCTCCCTCTCTGCATCTGGATTCCAGTTCTGCTCAGTGGTTTAGCTGTGGGTGTCTGCTTCTGTTTCCATCAGCTACTAGATGAGGGCTCTATGATGGTGGATAAGTTAGTCATCATTATCAGGGAAGGGCATTCATGGTAGCCTTTCCACTCTTGCTCAAATTGTTAGTTGGGGACAGTCTTATAAGTCTCTGCACATTTCTCTAGAGTTAGTTTTCTCTTCAAACCTATAATGGCTCCCTCTTTTATGCTCTCTCTCTCTCTCTCTCTCTTTCTCTCTCTCTCCTCTCATCTATTCCTCCCCTGACTCAATCTTCCTTATCTTATGTGCTTTCCTCCTCTTCTCTTTCTCCTAGCTCCCTCTTTACTCACTGTCCCCCTAGTCTCAATATGCTCAGGAGATCTTGTCCCTTTACCCTTCTGTGAGGGACCATGTATGAATATCTTAGAATCCTCCTTGTATCCTAGTTCCTCTGGTGGTGTGAATTATAGGCTGGTGATCCTTTGCTCCATGTCTAAAATCCATATATGAGTGAGTACATACTGTGTTCCTCTTTTTGTGACTGGGTTACCTCATTCAGGATGGTTTCGTCAATTTCCATCCATTTGCCAGGTAATTTCAAGATTCCATTGGTTTGTTTGTTTGTTTGGTTTTTGTTTTGCTTTGTTTTGTTTTTTATTCACAGAGTAGTATTCCATTGTGTAAATATGCTACATCTTCTTTATCCATTCTTCAGTTAAGGGGTATCTGGGTTGCTTCTAGGTTCTGGCTGTTACAGATAATGGGTGCCCTGTTTCTTTAGCCATCCACTTTTCTTAGAAACTTTGTGAGCTTTGGACTGGTTGGTTTCAGTCAATTCTGTGTCAATGACTCTACCTCATGTCCTTTCCTCTGAATTTCAATTTCTCTCCAGTTATTAGTTGCTCATATGAGGACATCAGACTCAGCCAGGGAGGCTCTCTCTTAATCTGCTCGTGTAGTAAGGCAAGTCTTGTCAGACCTTGTCTCTTAGATAATTTTTTTTCTAGGAAATATTGTTCAGGAGGAAATTGTCTAATATTCTTCCCAGAACCATATTTATAGGCTTTCTTTTTCCTATTATTTCTAAAAAATACCTGGCAACTTTTGCTTGAGCTTATCCCTTTTTATATTTATTAGAAAAAGCAACAGAGGTCATATACATGTTTATGTTCATTCTTTCATGACTCCTCTAGGGTCATGATCTCTGAGAGCAGGGACCTACATCTCAGTTGTCATTGGTAATAGTTCTAGGAAATAATTTTAAAGACAAAATGGAAACTGATATCCTTGGAGATTATCACCTCACCCCTTACCACTTTGGCTTAACCACATAGTATAAACTTAATGTTCTATATATTATATTTGGAAGTATTGTTTGCTGTATTAAAGAATCTTAGTGCCATGTTCATAAGTGCTATAAACAATGAAAGCTCTTTCTTCTTGTATCACAGTGTAGAGCTGCCTTGGTGGAGGAGTTGGTTTATGCATGACCGCAGGGGCAATCTTTCAAAGACCTTAGGGAATCATAGCACATAATAGAGACACCTCTATTCCCGTGCTAATGGCCTCATTGAATGCAGTCACCAAGTTATGGGGTCAGTGTAGATGTCACTCAGTAGCGGACTAGATAAATATAGTATGTATGCACAATGGAATATTATTCAGCCATAATGGAGAAATTGTTATTTGTGTAGGAAAATGTCTGGAAAATATGTCAGCCTCAAAATTACAGACATATTACATAATTTCTCTCAGATGAAGAATCTAGATTTTTATTTTTTAATTGAATGCATGAAAACAAAAGGTGGGCTGAAGAGATGGCTCTTCAGTTGTAAGCACTCAGTATTCCTTGAAGAAGACCCAGCTTTCAGTTCCCAGCATCCACATTAGAGGCCTCACATCCACCTGTAACTCTAGTTCCAGGGATCCAATTCCCTCTTCTGGTCTCTTCACGCACCTACATGCATGTGGTGCAAATAAACTCGTGAAAACACAAACTTACAAAGCATAAATAAGTGATGGTAATGCTTCAATGTGGAAGGGCGTGTAAGGAAAAAGAGAACGGATGAGTAGGAGGAGGGAAGAGGCCCAGGCAGAGTAATAAGAGAGTGTATATAATTCGATTGTGTTATGTATGTGAACAGGAATACAATAAAACTCATTTTATGTAGTTCACACACTCTTCACCTGTGACCCCCGTCAGCCTCTTCAGTTCTCCAGCTCTTGGTCCATGGACCTCTGAGCTAGGCTGGCTCTCTTGGTTCTATTTGAACACTTGTGTCTATTTTCAGTGAGTTGACATCTAATCTGTACCATGAGTATAAAGCAGTAAAACTGCGGAGGTCTTCACATAGACCAGGAAAGAGGTGTCCCACCACTAAAGCTGCCAGTGTTCTCTGTGTGGTCACTGGCTTACATGAAATGCTGCTGTTTCTCTTGAGTGTATCAGCAGTGAAGGAGAAAAACATTAAGTTTAAGTAAAATATTGTGATTATCAACAAATTATATCCTTTATTGATTATCAGCAAATTATGTCCTTTGAATAGACACTTTTTTTTATTTTTTGAAGGAAGAAATAGGATTTGGGGATAAAAGAGTAGTGTTGTATACAGAGGTATAGTATTTGATCCCAAGGAATATCCGTGTGTGATGGTTTAGTTCAAGAGGACCATGTGTCCTTCGTACCCCAATCCTATTTGGCTTCCATAAAACATAGTTCTTGCAATTCATAGTTAACTATGTGGTATAAATGAGCCCATACCCAAGAAAAACTTAAATGAGATAATTGCATTAAGGACAATAGCCAACTATAGTTATGGAAAATTGTAAAATTTTAGGTTTCTACTAAAAATTAGAACAATTGGAGACTTACCATTAAGAGCTTGAAAGCTTTCCAGTAAAGATATTACAATGCTGATGTTAATAGCACCATTGATGAAATAGTCCAATATCTGAAAGATTCATAAAACTGAGCAAGTAATTCTGGGCAAATGACCACTATATCATACTTTGAAATTAAGTATTAATAAACAGTTCACTCAAAATGTAAGATAATGGTGTAGATTTTCATATAATGGAATATAAAAATACATTAGTATGATTTTAGGCTCTATACTGAAAAGATACTTGGAGGAGAAGCAAGGATTTTCATAGACTATTAAAGAATATCCTGAATCACGGTGAGATGTTTTCTGAAACAAGCATGGTGGCATGCATCTGCAATCGCAGTCCTCAAGAAGTTGACTGTCACAGAATCAAGCTCTACCTGAGATACACAATGAGACCCTCACTCAAAATGATATTCTTTGATTTCCCAGGTATTTATTTGGATTTTCATATGCTGAAGCAGATATGAAAAGATAACTATCTTATGTTAAGCAACACAAAAAGAAATTTATAGAATGTAAGCTAATGTCCTCACTACTTTTGAATTTATAACTGTTTGGGTTTAAAAATATCACATGAGTTAACATGTAATAACTTCTTATTTTGAAATAGACTAATGGGTATTTACCAATTCTATCACTTTTTCATAATGATAAGTGTTGCAAATATTTACAACATGGTAAATATCAGGAGATATATTCCACATTTTTAAAAAATTATCTTTGAGTTCAGGAGACAAGACTGTGTCAGTAGAGTACATACCACATAAGCATTGAGACTTGGGTCTGATCTTCACTGGCCACAAAAAAAGAAAAAAAAATTATGGAGCACATGCCTGTATTGAGAAGACAGAGACAAGGAGATCCTTGGGGCTGGCTGGCTTATGTTCACACTTAATGAAATCTTGTCTCCAAAAATAAATAAATAAGTTGGAAATCAATAGAGGGACACTCCAGGCATTGACTTATGCATGTACACTACACGCAGAGAGAGAAGCTACTTGACCCCCTTGAATGATCAATAATTTTTAAGGGTATAAAAGAATTCTGATCAAAATGTTACCTGTTGCTCTAGAACAGCATTTCTCAACCTGTAGAGACATCTTTGTTGGTGGAGAGAGGTCAAATGACTCTTCCATAGGACTTGCCTAAGACATCACAGGTATTTACATTACAATTCATGACAGCAAAGTTACAGTTATAAAGTAGTAACAAAAATAATTTCATGGTTGGGGTTAACAACCACATGAAAAACTGTGTCAAAGGGCTGCAGTATTGGGAAGGTTGAGAATGAAGAATGTCTTGTTCAAGCAGTGATGAAGAAGATAAGTGTTTTATCTGTGTTTATTATTATTTTGTAATGTAAATATCCCATGATTCCAGATTCCCATATCCACTTCTCAAAAGTGAAGTCTTACATAAATGACACTGATACAAGTTAGCTAATAGTCTCTGAGGCCAAAATTCAAGTAAAAAAAAAAAATGAGTTTGTCTGTTTTCTCTTTTTCTTCCACATGTTCACCCTGCTTTATAGAACCATAATTAGTCAAGATCAGATTCTTGCGCTTTGGCCTTCTACAACCGTGACCAGTGCTCATAGATTCTGTAATTCAGACTATTTGGAATCTTGGAATCCAGCAAATTCCTAGGACTGAATTTGTATTTCTTGCTTCAAGCACTCAGGAGATCTTCGCCTCACTAGAAAATTTCCTGGTTGAAATATAGTTGTCTCATAATTGCACTCAATATTTTTCCTAGAATTAGAGCTTATTTTTCTACTTTAGAGTGTTAGCTTGTAAATTGCCTTGTCAGGTTCTATCATTTTATTTGTTCAAATATGCCTGCACTGCAGTTTCTACCCAGTCTAGTAGCAGTGGCTGTAATAGCTCCAGTCTTTGAAAGAGGGAAATTGGCAATACCCTTTCATTAACTGCTACTGTTCTGTGTGTTGAAATTTCATCTTCCTCCCCTGTAACTGTGACAATAAACACCCTTGACCATTCCCCTGATTTTCTTCTTATCTTCCATTTCTCATAATCTGTTTTTTTTTTTTGTTTTTTTTTTTTCCTGCACATTACTTGTGGGTGAAAACTCTTCCACAATTCTGGCATCTAGTGCCCACTCGGTTTACCACCTGTCCTAGCTTCCTTTCTGTTGCTGTCATAAAACACCATTACAAGAGCAATGAAGAGCACAAAGGGTTTATTTTAGCTCATAGCTTAAAGTTATGGGCCATTATCGCGGTAAATAAGGATCAGGATGAACAAATAGGCCGAATAGATGTTTATTCAGGGAGAAATAACTTACAACCTAGACAGATGAACACCAGGAAATTCAACCAGATGCTCTCCTGTCCGAGTCACGCCAGAAAGAGAGAGCCTTCCCTGGCCCCCTCCGACCTCCTTCCTCAGGTCACTTCCGCCCATGGCTCCACCCCCCAATGGGCGTGGTCAGTGCCACAGAAGGACTATCTCACTACAGGCCATCATTATAGGGAAGTCAAGGCATTGGGAATTTGAAGCAGATGGCCACACCCATTCAAAGGCAGAGAGATAGTAAATGTGTTTGCTTGCTAATGCTTAGCTTCCTCTCTCTTTCCTCTTGATTCACTCCAGGAGCCACCATATGAAAAGGAGTTCCCCACATGTGTATCTTAACAGTTAAATTAATCAAACTGAGAAAAATCCCTAATGGTCACAACCATGTTCTAACTTAATGATGATAATTCCTCACTGAGACTCACTTCCTAGATCATTCTAGATGTTTTGAGTTAACAATCAACACCAACTTGGAATTGTTTTCAGAGCCTCCTTCTAGACCCTGTCATTTCATATGCTATAATGTACAATCCTTGAACCCATGCTACACCCAACCAATCTTGTTTTAACTTGCGATACAACTACCTTTACTCTATAGTACCTCTGCCTTTTCTTCTAGCAGTTACAGCCTCTCCATCCAATCACACCTGGCTGGATGCCATTGATTCTTTAGTGTCTCCCTGAGTCAGGACCTGTCCCCAAGATTCTTTTGGGTTATTGTACCTTTTGTTTATATGGTTTTGGTTTTGTGGTGAAACTGAGAACAGAATCCTGGACTTTCATCATGTAAGATGTAAGGCAAGACCCTCTCTGGAATACACCTTTAAGCCTGCTTTTCTGTCTTTTCCATATCTAAACTGATATATATATATATATATATATACATATATATATATATATATTTCACAGAGCTTATAATGTTTTGTTACAGTTCCATCTACTTATTTATCTTAATCTGAATGTGGATTATTACCCTCAGGAAAGGAAACACTGTCTTATATTCTACCTATGAAATGTCCCAATATCACTTATATTCTGTGTGATTTCTGCTGTGTCACTTTTGGATGATGAATTAGTAGATGGTGGGTGGAAAATTCTGTAAGACTGAGCTTCATATGGGGTGGTTTATAACCCATTTGTCTCTTATCCCTAGTTTTAGGACATAACTTTGTCTGTGATTTATACACTCATTATAATCAGTTTCCAAATGGCCTTGTATTCAGAAAGACGTCCTGTAACGAGTAGAGGTTTTTCCTCCCGCCGCCAGTCTTGTCCCGCCACTGCGCCAGCCCCAAATAATACACAGAGACTCTGTATTAGATATTATACTGTTGGCCAGTTACTACTTTCTTATCGGCTAGCTCTGTCTTAAGTATTAACCCATTTGTGTTAATCTATGTCCACGTGTTCTTCTTACCGGGAGCCAGCTGCAGCATACTGCTCTCTCCAGACTCTCCATCTTGACTCCTCCTTACTATTTCCTATTTCCTCCTTGTCTCCTAGTCCCTCCTATCTTCCTTTCCTATTGGCCAACAGTGCTTTTATTTTTAACCAGTGTGAGAAACATATATACATAATGGCATCTCCCATCAACTTCCCTTTAATTCAAGACCATTTCCCATAAGTTAGTGTCTTCAAAGTGACCATAAAATGTTAACAATTGCCCAGTATCTAAGAACCCAAAGTTTACCTATTAGTTTATCCCTGGTGTTCCTGGTATACACTCTAGAACAACTCAAAGATATTTAATAAATGGAAAATGATGATAAACTTTATATGTGAATATCCAAATGTGTGGGACTCCTACGACTAATGGCCCTTATTAAAAGCCATGACCTGAGGTTAAGTTGAGAGTAGAGAGATTTAAGGAAACTAATTTAAAATCATCTTGATGGTAACTTGGTTTAAAAAAAAAATAGGATTTTAAAGAAGGGCAAAGTCTCAAAAAAAAAAAAAAAAAAAAAAAAAAAAAAAAAAACCTTTACCAAGTTTAGGAAAGCTCTTCCTAATGATTTTCTATGGTATATAATACACCATACTATTATTGGATTTTACAAGTGAAAACCAAAGATAATTACTGAATATAGTCATGGGTATAGAGCTTGCAATTTCATTCTACATGGCTGACCAGAAAGATAGCAGGCTGAGTTCTGACCCCTGCCCCTTCTCACCATTGTGGCTGAGAAGTCCAGGTTTGCTGCCTTGTGAACCACACTGGACATTTCTTTCTTCTCTGGCTTCTGATCCCAGTTGAAGGTCAATTGCTTCTTGTACACAGGACTAGAAATGGACATTCCTTCAGGAAAAATCCAGCTTCTAAGATAAGATCATAGAAAATCCTCTCTGAGGGACAATTAAATTTAGCAACTTTTAGCTGGCTTGAATCAGTTCTTTGGGGCTTTTAGTGTTTCAAATGTATCCAAAACAAAAGATGCCTTCCTCATAATGTTCAGAAATTTGGAGATACTGTAATGATGTATTGTCAAAGTTAATCTACCCAATTCAAGAAAACGGACACTGTGATCCAAGCACCAAAGCCATGGAGTTTTGCTGACAAATACAGGGAGTTTATGTGCCAGGTTTTTCTACTTTCCTCTACATAAATTCACTACTTTGCCAAACCGAACTGGTATGTCCCAAGAGCTGGTGCTTTACACTGGTCTCAGTATTTTCTTCATGACAGTGGGAAAATCTGGTGTAAATTTAAGTCCTTTAAAAATCAAAAGACTTAAAAAAAATTCTATTTCTACTGGAGCTTTTGTGTTATTATAAATTTGAGAACACTATATGTTAAAAAGAAAAGCTTTACCCATAAGTACATAAGTATAAAATTTATTTTTCTTTTTGACAATAAATATCTTGTCTTATTCACTGCAGTTCAAACATAGAACCCAATAGCATGGAACTGGGGTTAAACGATGCAAACATAGATGCATGATTAGCACACTGCCATTGCTAGGCACAGTACTTACTCTCTGGTCTTCTTACCTTCCTCCTCCCATTTAACTCTGCCGTCTCTGCCTCCATAAAGATATTACCAGCTTGAGCTTTCAAAGTGTAACCGATTTGCCTGTTTGAACTACGTGGTTCAAAAATAACTTATCTTACCCTTCTTTCCTCAGTCTTGAATTTAAGTCTGTCTTCATTTTTTTTTTTTTTTTTTTTTATGTATTCCATTGTTTAAGTGTCCCCAACTGTTGTTTTTCTGTTTGTTCAGAAGAATTTCAGTTTGGCTATGGCTCTTAAGACACAACACTAAAGACAACCCATAAAAAAAAAATAATACCTGATATCCTAGCCTTCGTTGAAATAAAGACATTTTTGTACCTCAAGCAGTGTTATTAAGAGAATGAGGGTGAATCACAGGTTGTAGAGAAATGCTTTCAAGTATCTGGTAAAAGATTCGATGAAACATATAAAAATGTTAAAGCTCAACCATAAGAAATTAATGTTCTGATTTAAAAAATAGGCAAAAATATGATCAAATACCTCATCAAAAAGATAAATTACATATATGCTAAGTGAGAATGTGAAAAGATGTTCTACATTATGTGTCGTTAGGAAACTTCCAGCTGAAATAATGAGATGAGAATATATACCTATTATAACCGTAAAAATCTAAAGCAATATCACTGCTGCTAAGGTTGCAGAGATAAGGCTGTAAAATGATAAAAAAAAAAAAATTGTGCAAGGCAGTGTGGCGGGCTTGGCAAAGCTAAGCACATGCTTGCATATAAGATCCGATCCACAGGTGTTCATAGCCGTTTTATTTATAAATGATCAAAGTTGGATGCAACTGAGATGTCTTTCGTTGGTGAGTAGGTAAACAAACTCTTGCATTCAATCAAAGGAATACAGCAGCAATGAAAATAAATGAGCTGTCAGCTGAGTGAACACATGGAAGAGATATAGATGCATATTCCTAAGTGAAAGAGTCAAAATGAATGGACATGCTGTATTATCATAACTCAGTGGGTTTCTACAAAAGGCAAAGGTTAGACAGTAAACAGATCAGTGATCACAAGAAAGATTAAGGCTGATGGTGGTTGAACAGGAGGAACCGAGGATGCTTAGGGCAATGAAATCTCTCCTCAGCACTCTGTAATTGCAAATGCAGGTGATTATAGACTTGTCAAGACCCACAGATTTTATTTTTGTTTGTTTGAAAAACAGTCTCTCTAATATGTCCTTTAACTTATGATGCTCCTGCCTCAGCTGCCTGAGCAGTAGGATTACAGGTGTATGTCTATGCTTACCTGGTAAAATGCATAGTTTTTGTAAAGATAATGGCTGCAATATAACTTCAGTGGTATTTATTGACAATGTAGATAGATCCTGTTAGTGATGAGACATTGCATTCTACTTTGTTCTAAACACTTCTGAAAAAAAATAAAGCTACCTTTTAGAGAAAAGTTATTGTTACCCTCACAAAAGTCATGGTTCATTGTGAACTTATTTAGGGATGTGTGTGAAAAGTCAGAACCTTTGACATAGTGGCAGAATTTAATACAGTACTATTATAAGAAATTTATCATTTTGAAGCAAGAACTTTTTGTAATTTATGCTTAAGTATTCAGTCTTCAGGTGTATCTTTCTACAACCACCAGCTTGCCTGTTTCCTATCCCTAAACCCAGTGAGACCTTGTCTTATGATCAGTGTCCATTTTCTTCCTATAGAGTCTCCTTTTCTTTCCACTTTTAACCAATATGGACTCTTTGGTATTTCATCCTAGCTACCATAATCCCAGTATACCTTCAATTCCTTTATACTTCTCTGCAATCATTGACCTGTGAATACCTATATAGACAGGTAATGGAAGGAGATAACCCACAGATTGGTACAGTTTGAAGTGATACTTTTAAAGGTTACTATTGAACCTGTGTTCCTGTTTTATTTGGTCACTATTTCTTATCTTTTCGGTTCTCTGTAGCTGAGAGTTTTCCTCTGCAACTTTAGGGAATATAGACAAGATCCATGTGAGGTGTGTCCTTTTCTAAGCAACAAGTCTGAAGTCATTCCAGCATGTGCACCTGTTCCCTTCCTTCCTGTCTCTACCTAGAAAATTAACTGCTTTGCTATTGCTTTAGTCTGTACTGTTCTTCCCCCATCCACCCACTCTCTGTATCTCAGCATCTCTCTCTGTCTCTCTCTCTGTCTCTCTCTGTCTCTCTCTGTCTCTGTCTCTCTCTCTCTCTCTCACTTCTTGTCCCTGTCCTTCTCTTACTGTTTGACACTGTAATGGCCCCACAGGCTTCCAGATATGTAGAACTGTTTGAATACTTAAAAATTCATGGACGATAGGACTTGACCAACAGAGGCTTAGGAGACTAGGCTCTCAGGATTCAGGCTTCTGATCTGTGAGCCAATCACCACTGCACACAAAACACCTACAGGGATAGACCACTCCACCCTTTCATGATGGGCCATTCTGCACCTGTGAACCAAAATAACCCCCCCACCATCCCTGAAGTGCCTCCTGTTAGGTGTTTAGTGAGTAATGAGAAACTACCTTTAACTTTAATAGTGTCTCCCATCACAAGCAAGTTTATATGGCTGTGGCCATTCCTAAATCTGCTTCATATTTCTTCTTCCCTGATGCCTGCACATCCTTATAAAAGGATTGCCTGATTTCATACTGATGTACTGTTTCAGTAAAACATCATTCCAGAACATATTTCTGAGAGGGAGATTTGATGCTTGAGAAGTTTTCATAATGATGGAGTCCTCAAGTTCATATCTCTCACTAAGTGACACATGGCTGTACTGATCACTTTTATTTTGTGATTAATGAGTTATTGTGTTTAATCAAAGAGCTAGAAATTGATTTCTTGATTTTTACTATTTTGGCGACTAAGGAGACTTAACAACTTCTTAAGCCCTCATTGATGGTTTCTTTTTCTAATAGTCTTTCTGTCCTTAATTCTTTTATGTTTGTATTTACAGGAACTTTTAATAAATATTTATTTTTAAGTACTGTATTTATTTTTCAACTTCCTGATAGATATATAGTTCAATTTGTTATATTTTCTTCCTGAGTTCTGTGTTACATACTTTAAAAACATATCCCTTTTTGAGAGAATTGATCTCACAGATGACCTACATTTACTGAAAATTCCTGTATGCTTTAATCCACTGTAATACTGATTTCTCTCATCACTGGCGATGCTGCTACTGTAAAGGCCACCAATGAAAAGTGGCCCTATCTTTCTCAAGACACTTTTTTTCCAGTAGATTTACTTGACACTGTTTACTGCTCATTCTGACCTGGTTCTTTACAGGCGTCTTAACTCAAATCCCTTATGTAACAGAAACAATAAAATAAAAAAGAGACCGATATTGGGGTTCAAGCTGAAGAACAGAAAATCAAAGAAACCTGCCACTAGCTCTTACCACTACCCAGGCTCTCAGGCTGAAAGAGCTGAGTTTTGTGTGAGTTGTTCCTCTTTAGGACTGGATCAATTTCATGTAGCTCAGTGTGGCCTGAACTAATAGAGTTCTGTCTGCCTCTGTCTTCTGGGTCCTGGGATTAAAGGTGTGTGCCACCACCACCTGGCCTCTGTGGCTAACTAGTATGGCTGCCGGAATTTAAGGTGTATATCCTCATTGCCTGACTCTATGGTTGTAGTTATCTTTGCTTTCTGTACCCTCAGTAAAGCTTTAATAAATCATAAATAATATATCACCACACTCTCAGTTGTTGAGTGTCCTTAGATTTTGGCCAAGGAAACACAACCTTTCTCATTTTATACAAGCTCTGGTTGTAGCTACAAAGTTGATGCTATTTTGATGATTCACATACCAGGGTGATGAGATGTGCTTACCACCCAGGGCAATCAATCCATCTACATCCTACCGTAATAACTCCTCTTTTTTTACCTTTCAATTATACTCTGAGGTGATGGGAGATTCTATAAATGTGTTTCTCTTATTGGCTAATGAATAAAGTTGTTGGCAAATAGGAAAGCAAGATAGGTGGGACTAGGAGACAAGGAGGATTGGGGGAGGTAGTAAAAAGAGATTCAACATGTAGGACAGAGAGAACACAACTCCAGATCTTCTCCAGATAAGACCACATGGAAATACTTAGATTGATAGAAATGGGTAATATTTAAGACAGAGCTAGCCAATAAGAAACACTAAGAACAGGCCAACAGCATTATATCTAATACAGCATCTCTGTGTGTTATTTGGGGCTGGCACAGCTCTGGGACCACGGCCAGCGGGGAAACCTGCTCATAACACTGAGACAAAGTGTCCAAAATGCTTGTTTTTAAGGCTGGGCTGATGTCTGATGGCCCTCATGTTAAAGTTCTCCTGACTGAGATAAAGGAACACAATCCTGCTGCTCGAATCTTCCCCCAAAGCCCTGACTTGACTCCTGCCATAGGATCTTACCACATTCCATCTTCCTGCTCAAGCTCCCAGCCAGCTTGTCCAGTGGCCCATCCCTCTCCCTACTCAACAGCCATCTTAATTTTAAATCTGATCATATCTGTATCCTCCTCAGATATCCCCAAAGCCCAACATTAACCCAATGTCAAAATTCAAAACCTTTATCATGTCTTACGAGACTTTAGTTTTCTCCATGGAAGCGCCTCTTTTTCCTATGTGACACTTTAAACTTTAGGTTATCTAATATGTGCTCTGTGGATTTTGTGATAGAACAATGGCTCCTCCATCCCAGTAACAGTCTCACAAAGCCATGCTTCCTGAGACACTTTTTGTAGCTAGCACACAACAGAGATGATCTGTGGCTGGACACTATCCTCACAGCAGCAGGCTGCCTAGAATGATGTACAATTATCAATAGTTGTTGAATTTAGAATAAACTCAGTGCTAAGCTTCCTCATATATAATTTTAATTTTTTACATCACTCGCTCTTAATTCATGTACATTTGATTAATGTTTTATATAATTTGTCACATAAATCCCACCTTTTTGATTTTATACTCCAAGAAACTTTTTTATATCAATTTTCCCTTTTTATGTGCCCTACTATTTAAGTCATTGTTTTTGTGTGGCTTGTGTTGGGTATTCTTACCTCTGAGCATTTGATGCCTGTCTTCTTGTTCAGGATGCATGAGTGAATGAGTAAGGGCCTTCCTCTCTCTCAAGCTATCACCTCCATGCCAACAAGAAATGTGTTACCTTGTTCATCAATATAAGCTGTGTATACAGATAAAGGCTAATGAATAAAACACTATTTTAAGAGAGTAAAAGTCGAGAAGTAAATATCTTTTTTCTTCTTTCTAATTTTTTAATTAAATTAAAGCATTTAATTCTTGTATTTTGAAAACTGTTTTATTTATTAGATAATATCTGATTAGCATATTTCTGTAATTATAGTTTACATAATGCAACATACCACTTAAAATATTATGTGGTCATGGTGACCACATTCCTTCCTTATAGAAAAATAAGTTAGTTTAATGTGCTAGAAAATGTTTATAAATAAGTGAACTCTCCCATTTCCTTTAAATTTCAGGTATATCTAGTATCATTGCATATTATATGCTAATACCTGGTTTTTTGTTATAAGAGAAATCACATTTATGGATTAACAACACTTTCAAAGTTAAATGACCTACGTCTGTATAACCTTAGTTTATTTACATTATATTCTGCTATTTAGATTGTATCTTAAGGCCTGACTTCATTTTCCTTCCTGTTTGCAGGCTCCTTTCTGCCTTACTTAATCCCTTTCATTTTGTATTGACTTTGACCCTTATAAACAGCTTATAGTTGGAATTCGTGGCTCAGAGAGATTTAAATCTTCTTAAGGTCATTTGAACATGGCATGGTGCAGTCACTCTACCTCAGACTCTGAGAGTGTGTCTCATAATATGTTTTTAATTTTGAGGATGATCATAGCAGCAATGCATCCAATAGTTCAGGTGATACAACATTAGAATGAAGCAAATATTATATATTATATGCAAATAAGAAGTATTGTCCCAAGTATATGAGCTTTAAGTTTCATGAATGAGATTAATCCTTAATTGCTAAAAGACAAAGATAAAAAGAATTATTTTAAAACTATATTAATATTTCCAATTAGGTCTAATTGTTTTGTTGCACTGAATTTAACAGGGCAAAACAATCACCAAAGGAACACTAGGTAGAGTATAGATAAAATTAAAACAGCATAAATTAAATGTGAGAACATGAATGATATCAGAAAGAGCAAAGCAACTTTGCATTTTTTTGATGAAATACACTTGGAGTATGAGTATTGATTATTTGTTCATGAAACATGCTTATCTTATAAAACATTATTTGTTCATGCTTATTTTATAAAATTAATTGGATTTTTGTTAAAATTATTTTATAGGCTACATTTTAATGTGAATATTTCCTGTGTCTGGAATTTTAAAGATCTGGTGATCTGGAACACAAGGGAAATGGTTCTTCTTAGGAAACAAAAAGTTGACAGTGACTATGCCAGGTCAGCAATGTTTACCTAGTACATTGAAACCATCATAAAGATAGAGCGAACAGCACACCAAGTCACTTATGTTTGTTTTTAAAAATGTGTCCATATTTCTACATGAATCAAATTATATAATGCTAAGGGCATTGCTAAATAAGCGAAGAAAAAGAGCAGGGACAGGTGTCAGGGTTTGCCCCCAAACCATGTAGCTACTACAAATAGATGAAGACGTATTCTGTTGAAATGTAGGATTGTCCCAGCTTTTAAAATCATAGGTGGTTAATAGAATAGGTGGCATGTTTAGTTTGATGCGTGTTGTTGTTGAATGTCCTTGTAAAGGAATGAATGCTGCTCTTCCTCTGGTGTGGCAACTCATGACGCCACGACACTGGTTATGAAGGAAGACTGTCCTCAGGTCAGGCAGCCACATGACTGTTCACTTCTCTGCAGTTTTAAAAGATCTGAATATATTGTCTGTTTCCTGTATGTGGCACTGTTTCTTCTGTTAGACTTTCTCTAGGGGTAAAGGTAGAATACAAAGCCTGGCTAAATTTTAGAGTGTGTTTTCCTCAACAATAAGTAAATAAGATAGAATTGCTAAATATGGAAAGGTTTCTACAAAACACACACACACACTTCAGATAAATTGTTTATAATGTATTTAGAAAGTAAAAAAAAAAAAGAGTGGAGGTCATTCTCTAAAGATGTCTGTAATCATTATTTATCTTTTGTAATAGTCCCTTTCCTTCTCGGTCTCTAAATTGTTAGTAGATTGATTTGGTTTTGCTATGACATAAAAGTAGTTCTTTTAATGTTCACCAAAATATCATGATTTTGCTGAAGGTAGACATTTCCACTGTGTTAAGAGACATTTGCTATGTTAAGGTTAAAACACTTCTTTTTATTTAAACAGAAAAGAGGAGATGATGGGAGATGCCATTATGTATATATGTTTCTCATACTGGTTAATAATAAAGCACTGTTGGCCAATAGGAAAGGAAGATAGGAGGGACTAGGAGACAAGGAGGAAATAGGAAGGAGGAAGGAGGAGCCAAGATGGAGAGTCTGGAGAAAGCAGTATGCCGCCGGCTCCCCGGTAAGAGAAATACATAGATCAGCAGAAATGGGTTAATAATTAAGGCAGAGCTAGCCGATAAGAAACAAGTAACCGCGCCAACAGCATTGTATCAAATACAGAGTCTCTGTGTATTATTTGGGGCTGGTGGCGTGGCAGCCGGACAAGACCAGCGGCAGCGGGCAGAAAAACCGTACACGTTACAGACATGCATGACATTAGTGAGACATAATTGTAGGTGAGTCCAGAAGGATGTTTTCAGAGAGGTTTAACTGAGTGTGAAGACATAATCTCAATGGTTAAGGCTCCATTCCATGAGCAGGGCTCCTGAGCTGAATGTAAAAGGAAAGAGGAGAAGCCAGCTGGGCGCAAATATTTATTCTCTCTATGCTTTCTGCATGGCGTCCTGGGACAAGCTGCTCCATCCTCCTGCCTTTTCTGCCATGATGAACTGTTATCTTCCGACATCTAAGACAAAATAGGTCCTTTTGATATTCAGTTACTTTGTAAACAATTTTTTTTTTTTTGCTCAACAAGGAAAGCAGCTAATATACAAGACTCTAAAGAAACCCGTGTATTTCCAGTATGTTGGGAATGAAAGTGTCAAAGTTATATTTATTGAAAATATTTCTGAATATATTGAAATGCAATACTGTTTTTCTCTTTTAATATAGTCATTGGAGGAATTATAATAATAGGCAGCCTAAAGTTAAACTAACCATGCATTCCTGGAATAAACTTATATTGATTATAAAAGACATAAATATTTATACCTGACTGGATTTAGCTTGCTAATATTTTATTCATGATATTTCAATTATGTTTATGAGTAAAATTAGACTCTCATCTTTTCTCGTATATCCCCTGTCTTGTTCTAAGATATAAAGGTTAACGATGACTTCGTATTAACTGGTAGAACATTCTCTCTTCCCTGCTTTTGTCTTTCCATCTGTATCTTCATTTTTTACCTCCTTTTCCTCTTTCTTTTATGTATGATGGAGCATCTGAAGCCAGGCAGGTTTTTATTTTGCTGTGATGTTTATTGATGGATGTTGTTTAATTTGTTGAGAAAGATTTTTAGCTACTAAATAAATGTGTTTAACTAATCCTATTTTTACCTGCTCTTTGACTGTCTCTGCAGTTCATATTTTCAAACATAAAGGATACCATTAAAGCTGTTGGACTGTTTCTGTGCAAATAGCTGCACATTCTGTAGACAAGAAGAAAGCAGCAATTCAGGGTTGATAGAAGTCTTGTTTCTTATGACTTCTTTTTGCTGTCAAATATGAGGCTTGTTAGGCAGAATACTGACTCTCCATTTTACTCTTTAACCTATATTTCTGGAAATAGTAGTCTTTTAAGTAATTGAAATGATTCATTTAAAGTATTAGACATAGTATTTCTCAGGAAGATGACACAATACATGTTAATTCTGTTTCCCTTTTTTCATTTTATATCAAAGTGTATAGATTTTGATTTCTATAAAAACCCTTCAATAATCTCTTTGCCTATATAATCTGTCTCATTGACACTGAAATTATGTCATAATTATTTTACTTATTACATAGAATAATTTATATATTTCAAATGTTGATTTTTCTAAAAGATGAAGAATGTTTTTAAACAATTAGTAGAGAAACTTGACAAAACAAAGCTGATTTTTAACCCTGATTGTATTATAAAAGCTTCCAACTTGACACAACCTTAGAAGTACCCTAAGATAAGAAGGTAAGAGGAGGAATTTTTTCCATTTTTTAATTTTTGAAATTATAATATAATTACATCATTTCTGCCTTCACTTCCCTTTCTCCAAACCTCCCATATATCCTTTCTGGCTCTCTCAGATTCATGGCCTCTTATTTTTACTAATTGTTGTTACAAGCATGTATGTAAATGCATATATATTTTCTAAATATAACTTGTTCAATCTGTAAAGTTTTCAGGGCTAACCATTTGGCATTGGAAAACCAGTTGGTTTGTCTTCCCCAGAGAATACTGTTTCTCCCAGCATTAACCAGTAAGAGAAATGTATTTACAGAATGGCATCTCCCATCAACTCCTCTTTTCTGTCTAAAATAAAAAGAAAGGTTTTAACTTGAACATAGTAAAATATATAACAAAGCAGTTATCAAATAAGAATTAGAGTTAACAATATTTAGTTCATTAACATTTAGCAAGGTTTAAAGAAAACATTTTATCATCTCTCCTATCTTGGCAATTTTAAAGTCTTATAAGTAATTTATCTTTAGTCCTAACTAAGGAAAACTGTAACCATAACTGTCTGTCTTTAACTCCATCAAAGGCCACAGAAGGATAATATATAAACTCTAGAAATGTCAGAGACAACTTGCTACCTGGTAAGTCACCTGATGTTTTTCTGTAATGTTTTATCTTTAGCCTATAAGCCATAGTGTGTCTGGCAGACTCCTCAGCAAAGCAGGAAACTTTAAACTGCCCACATGTATAGGCAGTTTGTCAGTCACTTTTCTCTGTGTCCTGCAGACTGTCTGGCAGACTCTTCCATGAAGCAGGAATTCTGTAGCAATGCCCATCTTGAGTCAGCAGTCACTTTCCTGTGGGTTCTGCATGTCCAGTTTATACAGCATAAAGTCAAACAGTCCAGACAAGAGCAGTATCTTGCTCAAATGGCTAGTCTTGCCATATTGGACACAAACTCCATAATTAGGTTCTTTGATGTCCATCTTCCTTTGTGAAGCAGGTGGTGTTGCCAGGAGCACTTGTGCCTCATTGTTAAGAAAAACCCTAAACCATTTTAAATGCCATATTCTGTAGGTCTTTGAAAGGTTTGAAGAATGCCTATCCATTTGAAATATATCTCTGTATATCTAGAAAACCTAACATTATATGTTTTGACTATTATAGATAACTATCTATAATCTGTACTAAATTATGCATTACATTTTAAATGAGCTATATAAACACAAATACCTAAACAAGAGGAGAAATAAACATATCACAAAATTGACCTTAAATTTGTATCAATAAATGAAAAACCATTCCAAAACAAAGTATTCATAGCTATCCCACAATTCTCTTTTTACCTTTAAAAATGGTCATTAACCATTATAACCAACTCCATATAAATGAAAACAACAATTTATAAACAATATTTGGGAATTTGGGTGTCGTTCTTTCCAAACTGCTTCATGCTGGTAGGGAGCACTGTCAAGGGAATTCTGAGAAGACGCAGAAATCCTGGCTGTAGTGGTTTGCAAAGCTGCCTTGTCCCAGCTGTTTTGTATGTGGGATCACCTGGGACACTGTTTTAGGGGGTCTAGCTTGATAAAACCATGTTAGTCTGGAAGGAATCCACAGCTTTTTATTTTCTGTGGAAAAAAATAGCAATCATTTTCCCCAATAACCTGTCCTTGGACTTAAATTTTGAAGTCAATGCATTCTTAAAATATATAAACTGGGCACCATTTTGTTACGAGCAGTTTTTCTGCCAGCCTGGTCCCAGAACCCCATCAGCCCCAAATAAAACACAGAGACGCTGTATTAGGTATAAAGCTGTTGACCTGTTACTAGTGTTTCTTATTGGCTAGCTCTGTCTTAAATATTAACCCATTTCTAACAATATAAGTATTTCCACATGGTCTTGGCTTACTGGAAAAAGGGTCTGACCTTTTGACCTTTTACTCCTCTTGGTCCTACATTTTGACTCTCCATCTTCCAGATCCTCCTTGTCTCCTAGTCCTGCCTACCTTGGTTTTTCTTTTTTTTTTTTTTTTCTATTTGCCAACAGTACTTTTCTCATTAACCAATAAGAGAAACATATTTACAGAATGACATCTCCCATAACTTAGTTGCCTGTGGTTCTTTGTGTAGCTCTGAGGCCTTGTGTTCTTTTGTCTATCCAGTTTATCGTGTCTATTTTTATTATCCTTGTTCACCTCATGTGTAGGCAGTCATGTGGTTGAGATTTTATGGGTGCAGTTTCTGACAATAGGGGACATTCTCTTACAGTAAACTCCTCAATCCTCTGTCTCTTACAGTCTTTCCATCCCTTCTTCCATAATATTCACTTAGCCTTTCCGGGTTCTGGCTATCGCAAGTAAAGCTGCTATGAATATTGTTGAGCAAGTGTAAGGAGTATGGTTTTTCCTCCCGCCGCCTGGTCTTGTCCCGCCACTGCGCCAGCCCCAATTAACACACAGAGACTCTGTATTAGATATAATTCTGTTGGCCAGGTACTAGTTTCTTATCGGCTAGCTCTGTCTTAAGTATTAACCCATTTCTGCTGATCTATGTATTTCTCTTACCGGGGAGCCGGCCAGCATTCTGCTTTCTCCAGACTCTCCATGTTGACTCCTCCTTACTACTTCCTCTTTCCTCCCTGTCTCCTAGTCCTTCCTATCTTCCTTTCCTATTGGCCAGCAGTGCTTTATTCATTAACCAGTATGAGAAACATGTACAGAATGACATCTCCCATCATATCCTCTTTTCTGTCTAAATAAAAAGAAGGGTTTTAACCTCAACATAGCAAAATATATCACACAACAGTTATCAAATAAGAATCTCAGTTAACAATATTTAGTCCATTAACATTTAGCAATATTTAAGAAACTATTCTATCATCTATCCTGTCTTTGTGTGTCTTTTCCAATGAGAAGTTTCCTTGATGAGGGATGAGAATTACACTTGTCTATGTGTATAAAAGTAAGCATTTAGAATATTGTTAGAAATTCTGGTGGTTTCATAAAGTGATGGTTGTAGGTTCTTCTCTACTATCTATGACTTCTCTAGCCTTGAGCAATTGACTAAGTGTCCAGTACCAGGCATGGTTTTTATCTTATTTAGCAAGGCTTAATTAAATACAATTAGAGAGCTTTTGTGTACCACCAAGGTATACATGCCACTCACTATTGCACTCTCGGAGTTACCATGCCGTGCTGGCCATTAATTTGCTCCTTAGGCACCATGGGTAGAAATGTTAGTTGCTTCTTGCATAGTGCCTTTTGATACCATGAGAGTTAGTCTGAGGAAGAACTTTTTAGAGTACCATCTGAAGATTCTTGTTTGGTTTTGTTGGTTTGATTTTGTTTGGTTTGATTTGAGGAAGATTCTAAGCTAACCTGGAAGGTATGAGCCTCCTACCCGAGACTTCTGAATACTGTGATTTCATACTTGACTTTATAGTTGAGGTTATAGGTAGATTAGTTGAGGAGATTATAGGTGGATTTCACAAAGAAAGAAATGTGTTTGGATCCAAGATCATGAGGAAGAGGCGTTGTTTTCCTTTTCTGTGTACCTTGACGTTATCCTTGAACTTTCTAAGCTACATCAGCAGCCACCTCTGGTTTCAAGGCAGGATCTTGACAAGCTGCTCAAGCTTTCACTCTTTTTCAAACTATGAAGTAAATCTTAATACATGATATATTTCAAAACTAATGCTTCAGCTAACAACATTATGTCTCACAGGCACATCTTTCTCGGAACTAAAGCCACATTTGCTTTGTTGACACCAAAGTTAACCAGAGGACAGGAAAGAATAAGACTCTGTGTTGGTACAGGAAGGCTGCTTGGAATCAGGTTTAACTATCTATCTAAGTATCTCATTCATTTTTCTTCTTAAGAGCAACCATTGGGTCAGGTTGACCACTAGTGTTTAAGAAAACAGTTAATACGAATGTGCCTCTGTTTCATGAGCATCTTGAATACTGTTTTCTTTGGTGAACATTCCATTCATAGCACGTGTTCCTATTCTTTATTGTTCATTTTTAAATTATGATTCATTGTATTGTTTAATGAAATACAACAATGGATGGGTATCAGTTTTGATACTCTAGACAGCAAAAGTCTATACTACCTAGTAAGCTATAAACTGTGTTTGTAATCGACTTCTGCATGAGGAAAGAGTACAAGAGTTCCCCAATCTGAAGAGCTGCAGAACCAGATATGGATCAGCAAGAAAAATACCTAACTTGCTGTTTACTTCTTTCGTGAAGCTAATTTTGTGGCTAAAAGTGTAGAATTCTATTTAAGGGGGAATATTTCTACTCAGACTGTAGCTATGACATGTAAAGCATCTCTCTGCTGAGCAGTTACAACCTGGGCATGCTGGGATTCTGTTGGGTGGGATGGTCCATGGCCTGTGTATTCTGTAGTTTCTATAAACTGTATCAGGTATATAGTTACCCAATTTTCTTGTCTCTTTTATAGTGTTAAATAAATATCGGCTGAGGAAGTCATTTCAATTCAGAATTACACTAGACTGGATAGAGTTTAAACTCAAACTGAGGCCACTTTCTTCTTTGTGCATTAAAACTGCCCATTTTTCTTTCAAAGATAAAGACATGATATACAGAACTAGATTCTGAATAATATCAAAGGCATCACAATGGCAGGTTTCAGTTTTCTGAAGTACTAGAGCCTGTCTAAACTGTGATTGTAATCACTAAGAGCAACCCAAAGTTTCTGCCTTAATGGTCACATAGTGTTGAATGATGTATTATATTCAGTAACAGCTTGATGATAATTATCACTATGTAATGAAGCTTTAAGTCTGAAGGCCATCTAGTGTACATAAGAAAGGAGCTTGAAGTAAGGACAAGCCATTGGATCTAATCACTTCTGCAAAGTGGACCTGCTTCTGAATATGCACCATTTCATTTTAAGCCTTGTCTTCCCCAACAAAGGACATCAAAATACCATTATGTTAATAGCAATTGAAATCCTCCATTTAAGTAAGTAAAACACAATTTATTTTTTATGGAGAAAACTCATGAGTTCTAGGGTAAGAAGAACATGTCATAAACAATATGAAGTGTCCAATTAACTGAACACTGTGATTGTCCATGATTAGTGAGAACAATAGAGGTAAGAACCCAAAACAAGGCCATACACATTGCCATTGTTCTCAACAGTGAACAAAATTGCATCCTAAGGAATGTGGGGCCACTGAAGATTGGTACTTTACTTATTCCTAAGTAATACAGAAAGGCTAAAATACTATTCTAAGTTTGTAAATGAAGTAACTATAATTTTGAGTTAATTAAAAATTTTGGGAATGAGTCACAAAGTTAATTTTACTATGCTTTCATTTCTGAGATGAATAGCAGAGATAATTTATGGTGAAATGATGTATTAACACTATTTTGTATTGTCAAATATGGAAAAGAGGAAAATTAAAAGTTGTTAGTGGAATGAAATACTAATGTAAGTCACCATATCTACTGTAGCTTTAACAAGACTCTATTACTATGCAGCAATACACACAGTGATTACCAGGAATTAACTCTTCTTCAAAAACAGAGAAGGACAAAATGATTCAAGAGCCAAAAATTATTAGAGGGTCAAGGGATGCTTTATTTTATGTGAATAGAGAAATTGAGAGTCCATGAAAAAATATCCAAATTGCAAAGCTTTTCCTTTATGTCTTCCATGTAAACAATGTGTAAGCCCTTGTGACTCTGATAATGAATTCATTTACACAGTCAAAAGTGTCAAAATTTTTGGAGAAATATATTTTTTCAATTCAGTAAATGTATAGTGTGTCTTCAAACATATCATCTATGGCTTTCCTGTTGATTTTACTCATATGCACATGTCTTTTGATATAGACACAGGCATTAGACTTTGAATGTGTATTCCTAAGATTCATCCTTTATAAGCGTAATATCCAAGTCCCTGTGCTATTGAAGGGGAGGGCTTTGAGAGGAATTAAGATCAGATAAGGTCATGAGGGGAAACCAAGTGGTAATATTAATGGTTTTGTAAAAGTGGGTCATTTATACTTGACATAATTCCTCTGACTGCCAGAGCATGGCCCCCTTTATGCTGTACGGCCAGGAGGCCCTTGCCAGATGCTAGGCAGATGTCAGTGCCATGCTCCTAAGTGACACTATCAGCAGAATAATAGCATTAAAAGATTGGACTGATTTAGAGACCAGGCAAAAATCTGTTTTTTTCATCTTAAATAAGTCTGCACAATATTAAAAAGTATCTTATTTTTTAAATTGCTTTATCAGCAATTAGCTGTATTATAACACTTAAAAGTTATTACCAATCTCTGAAAGGTCCCATAAAAAGGAAGGCAGAGAGGAAGGAGAAAAAAAACACAAAAGTAGGTTACCTTCAAATGAGAGAAAGGGGTAAATAAGACAGAGGATCTCTTCATGAAGACTCCAAATTTTTTTTTGTGTGTGTGCTTTTTTTTCATGCTAAAGATGTGTCTAAAAAATACTCAAACTACAGACTTCTAGAGCTCTATGTTTGTCTTGAGGAATTTGTAATAGTTGAATATGTGTTCTTCATAGATTATCACATGGGGAAAATACCACCTGTGGAAAGCAAAGGCTGAAAACTTCATGAGAGCTGCAGCAGTCACTGCATTAATCAGTCATCTCCATAAAGGGAGACCCCACTGAAACTATATATATGTATATGTATATGTATATTTATGTATGTATGTGTGTATATATGTATATATGTATTTTATGTATGTATGTGTATATGTATGCACATATATGTATGTATGTGCATATATATGTATGCACAATGGATGGATGGACAATAGAGATGATGGATGAAAGATAATATCTAGATAAATATATTATAGACAGGTAGGTACAGATGATAGATGTCAGACCAACAATAGATTAGTAAACAAAGCCTTGTTTAGAGGACAGATAAATATGCAAACTCACTCACACACACACCAATTAGCAGAACTGAATCTAGCGATAAATAAAGGAAAAATGTATCATGTAAAAGTGATATTTATCTGAGTGTCAAAATTTAAGTGAACCAATTAGCAGATTATTGATTAATTTATCATATGTTACCAGAATAAAGGAGAAAAGCCATAGGTATTATGCTCCAGCTTGCTTCCTATCACTATGATAAAGACAATGACCATGAAGGAACCTGGGGATGAATATTTATTTCATCTTACAGCTTATATTCTGTCATCTAAAGAAGTCAGGAATTGAAGCAGAAGCATGAGGGATTGCTGCTTACTTATTCTCTATGGCTTGCTCAGCCTGCTTTCTTTAAAAAAATTGTATTTTTTATTTTCAGTTATTTTAGATTAATTTTTATTTAAATTTAAAACATACCAACATTTTACATACCAATCCCAGTTCCCTCTCCCTCCTGTTGTCTCATTCCTCCCAGTAACCCCCCCCCAGTACCACTCCCCAGGGAGGGTAAGGTCTCCAATGGGGGATCATCAAAGTCTGTAGCATCATTTGGGGCAGGACCGAGACCCTCCCCCATGTATCTAAGCTGAGATAGTATCCCTCCCAGTGAATGGGCTCCTAAAGCCCATTCCTGCACTAGGGATAAATACTGGTTCCGCTGCCAGAGGCCCTATAGATTGCCCAGGCTTCCCAACTGGGAACCAGCACAGGACAGAAAAAGGCCCTCAGCCTGCTTTCTTATACACCCCAGAATCACAGATGTAAATCTTCAGTTCTAGAAAACAGCTTTTCTATTTTGTATGTTCATTTTAAGATTCAATTTGTATACACACTTAACTTCCAATAAAATACCCATCTTTCTTTTCTATATTCAACCTTCTGGGAAGTTTCTTTATGTCTTAAATCATTCTCTGCATTTTATAGCTTGGGAAAATGACGTGCAGAGGGCATGAGGAGCTCAGCGGTCTTACGAGGCTGATCTGAGTTTAACAACCTTCTGTGAACAGGAGTCTTATGCCACAGCCCATGCTGTCAGCCACTTCAGGAGACTGTCTCCTATAGAAAGATATTTTCCCCATTTTAAATGATAAATAAGTGTATTATTTTTATTTTATTAACACTTTTTCATTTATTTTATATACTGATCACAGTTTCCCTTCCCCCCCTCTTCCCATGCCCCCCCCCCCCACTCCTATCTACCTCCTTCCCCATCCACTCCTCCCTTAAATCTCCCATGGGCTTAAACAAAGCATAGCACAACAAGTAGGACCAAGCTCCTTCCTGCTTCATCAAGGCTGGGCAAGGTAACACAACATGGGGAATGAGTTCCTAAAAGCCAGCTAAGTGCTAGGGATGGGCCCTGATCTCACTGCTAGGAACCTTACAAACAGACCAAGCTACACAACTGTCTTACACAGGCAGATGGCCTAGGTAGGTCCCATGCAGGTTCCCTAACTGTAGCTCCAGAGGCTATGTGTTCCCATCAGCTCAAGTCAGCTGTCTCTGTGGGTTCCTCTGTCAAGACCTTAGCACCCACCACCATCATATGCTCATAAAATTCTGCCTCCCTTTCTTCAGGAGAAATCCTAGAGCTTGGCCCGGTGCTTGGCTGTGGATGCCTGCATCTGCTTCCATCAGTTACTAGGTAATTGCTCTCTGATGACAATTAGGATAGTCACCAATCTGTTTACAGGGTAAGGCTAGTTCAGGTACCCTCTCCATTATTGCTAGAAGTCTTATCTGGGGTCATCCTTGTGGATTCTTGGAAGTTTCCCTAGCATCAGGTTTCTCCCTAACTCACAAATGACCTTCCCATCAATAAGTGGCTTTTGTTACTCAGTCCCATCCCCATCCTGCCTCCCCAATCCAGAACACTCAACCCACTCTCTCAAGTTTCCATCCCCCATCCCACTACACCCATATCCAGTTTACCCAGGTGATCTCTTCTATCTCTCCTTCCCAGGGAAATTCATTCCTCACTCTTTGGGCCATCTTTGTTACCTAGTCTCTCTGGGACTGTGGATTGTAGGTTGGTTATCCTGTAATTTACTCCCAATATCTACTTATGAGTGAATGAGTGAGTCCCATGTTTGGCTCTCTGGGTCTGGGTTACTTCACTCAAGATGGATTTTTCTAGTTCCATCCATTTGCCTGAAAATTTTGTGAGGTCATTGATTTTTACAGCTGAGTGATGCTCCCTTGTATAAATGTACCACAGTTTCCTTATTCAGTCCTTATTTGAGAGGTATCTAGGTTGTTTCCAGTTTCCAGGTTCTGACTATGACAAATAAACAACTTGATGTTTAATGAGTAAACATGCCTTGAAAAAAAAGAGAAAATGCAAAAAAAAAAATAAATAAATAAAGTGACCATGGCTTTGTGATATAATAAACAAATAAATGCCAAGTTTTATGGGAGTTACACTACCAAAGGCTCCAAGTGTTTTGGGCATCTAAACCAGATAAATATCAGTTTCAAATTGGTTTTCTCATTGAAAATTTAAAATAAAATTGAATGTGATTCTATTTTCTTATTCCAAACTGCAAAATCCCAAGGGCTGAGAGGGTTTTATATTTAATTTTAAATTTTAGAGTAAATAAGTTGTAATAGTGCCTTGTGGCATGAGGGGATCTTGAAAATTATGACAGCTTCCCGAACAATCAAAGAGGGGACAATCGAAGAGTCACCCTTTTATATGATACAGAAAAGTGTGGCTAACTCAATCATATGATCTAAATTTGATTTTTTAAGTACAAAAAGGAATTGTCATTAGTGTTGTATAAGCTCATACAGTTATCCCAATATACTACTCCCACTTAAGCCATTATTACATTTTCTTTCATCTTTCTGGAGGAAAGCAATAACATAATAATTTTTTTTTAATTTTGTTTCCAGTCATCTGGCCTCTCTATAAAGGCAAATGCAATCTGCATGTTCATACTTAAAATCCAGTGGTCCTCCAGCACACAAATGAAAATCCCTTAAGTTAAGGTGACATTTTTAGATTTACATTATAACATTTGCTTCAAATTTATCTAAATGAACTCTAATAATTCTGTGTTGTTGGATTTTCTTTTTAAGTTATGTTTCCCACTACATGTTAGGAGCTACAGCAAACACTAGTTTGATACAGAAAAAGTCATGATAGACAAATCCAACTGATGGAATCTAGTCTCTGAAAGAAAGTGGAGACCTGCCTCAGCGATTCCTGGCAAATTCACACGGTACACTGTGTGTACCACTTAGTGTTGGTCTCCTTAATTGATTATAATCATCGCTAGTTTTATCAGAAAACAAAAATGTAATTGTATGGTTTGGGAGCAGAATGTAAGAGCCAGGGGCCTACAGTCTTGCATAGGTAGTCATGGTGGAAAAAAAAAAAAAAAAAGCAAGACAGGTTAGCTGGCTTCCAGTTTGACCTACCCAAAGAAAGATCTGAACTGAAAAAAGCAAAGCAAGTTCATCCCCACTCCCTGCCATCAGCAATGGCAGCAGAGGTAGCGATTTCTCCATGGTGAGTTGTGCTCTCTACCTCCACCCAAGGATGGATACCCTGGCTTCAGAAATCCCTATCTTCCCCTCTCCAATTATTAGCAGTGGTGAACTGCTTTCTGTTGGTTCTCAGAAACACCCTCTCCTCTGTCAACATTTTCCCTTGTATGATGTTTCCTTGTGAGTGTATGTGAACAACACTTGACTTGTTGTTTTTGTCGCTGCTGTTGTTTTGGATTTCGATTTTGTTGTTTACTAACATTCTAGTTAAGTAAGTGATGTGTTCTAAGCAGTTCAGAGAGTATATTTTTGCAGGTCTGTGTAGGCAGGCAGATCATGGAGTTGTATCTTTGTAGCTTCTAGAAAATCAATGGAAAATGCTTTAAAAAAAAATGTTACTTTGAAGAGGTGAAGGAGTATTCCTAAAGAGGTAAAGATTTGTTGTTAATGTTCCTGGTTGTTCTTGGGTTCGCAGCCTGCTTCCTAGACATTTCCACATCTTGACTAATGAATTAAGTCTTGTGATGCAGTGCTGGCTTCTGTCTCATTTGTGCATCATTTTAATCACCTATAAAATTGTAACAACAGTAATTATTTTATCTTATAAAACATCTAAAACAGTACCTGGGAGGCAAGTCCTACAAAATTATTGGTTATTTCAATTGGGGAGGTTTAGCTCTGGGAAGTAAAGAAAATAATAAATGTGTTTTGCCTCACCAGAGGTATGAATGAAATTCAGCAGTGCGGGGAAGGTTGAGACCTTCAGGTTTCAAAGGTCTATATCTTTGGGGGGGGGGAAGAAGAAAGAAAGTAATTAAACATACACTACAGGGAACTGTTGAAACTGCTAAACAATGATGTATCTTTTCCTACATGAAAGAAAAAAATTCTGGGACATCATTAAAGATGCAATCAGAAGGAAGTAATGGTGGGGGATTAGGAAGAAATTTAGAAGCCTGGTGCCATCCAGAACAAGGCAATGAAACCGCTACACCATATTGTGCTAATAAAAACAAAAAACAGCAAAAATAAAACAACAACAACAAAAATCTTCCCATTTCTCCCCACATGCACAGACAGACCTCTAAAAACGTTACAAGCTGCATCTAGCCAATACTGCAAGCAATGTATGTATTGCCAGGGACTTGCAAGGCTGTATGGGGAACTTAACATAAAGGATGGGGTTGAAAACTACTCCTTCAAGATCCCCATGGAAGGCCTCACCCTCCCTGTGGAGCAGAAGGGGGGTGGAATGGGGTGAGGGGAAAGGGGAGGAGGGAAGGGTGAAGGAACTGGGATTGACATGTAAAACAAGCTTGTTTCAAATTTAAATTAAAAATATATTATCATAAAAAAAGGAAAAGTACTTCTTCCAATTGATGCCTGGTCTTAATTACAACTGCATGAGCCTCAAGCTCCCAGGTGAGGATTTCACAATTTGAAAACTTCATGAATGATGGCAGGCAAGTATAAATAAAAGATTGCAAGATGCAGGTAGAGACTCCATCAGTGTAAAGTAAATATCCAAAATAAGTATTAATTTCCTACTTCTCTGCTCTCTGTCAAGGTAAGGCATACTATTAGTTCATTCTGCCATACTATTACTTCATTATTTATTTTTCTCATCCAAGAAAAAAAATCATTTTTTATGTATCTTACTATTAATCTCATTTATTCCTCATGAATAGAGTGGAATTACTTTTAAAGACTCGAGTATTCTTAAAAAGCTTCTTCACACACAAAAAGCTAAGACATCTCTCATTTGTTATATAGGAATGCATTTTATTCAGCTATAGAATATTTGTCAAGAATACATGGTGAAGGGGTGAGCAATGGCTCAGTGGTTAAGAGCATGTGAGCTCTTCTAGAGGACCCAGGTTCAATTCCCAGCACCCACATGGACACTCACAACCATCTCCAATGTCAGGGGATCCAGTGACCTCTTCTGGCCTCTCCAGCAGGCACATGCAAAGTACATGCAGACAAAACAGCCATATGCTTTATGAATAAAATAAATAAATCTTTTAAAAAAAAATAAATGAATGTACTGTGGGCTGTCTGAAAGTTAGGCTGTATTTGAAGTCTGCGCCTTCAAGCTTTGTATTCAATTACTGCCCTTAACAACTGTGCCTTTTCAATAGAATATTGTACAATTTCTTACAGTGCGAAGAGTTTAATTCTTTCTTTTGAGACGCGCTCTTAATATTCTGCGATTGCAGATACTCCAGCAGAGTTGAGGAACGTGTCACAAGCATCATTACTCCCGCTACTGCTAGCTTACCTTATTTAACAGGTACATCTTCCCACATTTTTCACCCCATTATAGCTGCCACTAGAAGCAATGCTATCCTCATATAAAAGTTGCAACAGTGCTGACAGGTGCAATGCTCTACTCTGAGTTATGGACTGAGACCTCCAGCTAAATCACGCAGTCAACCTGACATGTCTGGATTTATGAAAATAAGTGGTGAATGCCAGCTCCTAAACACTTGGCAACGAGATCTTCTACCTGAATACAACCGAACTTTGGTATGAACTAGAAGCAGAAATAATAGTAACTTCTTAATGCTTTCCTCATAATTTTCGTTTATCACTTCAAATGTTCACGTCTATCTAAATAAATATAGGATGTTTAACAAAATCAAGGAGGAAGTTTAATTTAGAAATTGACTTTTGACCTGTTGCTAGGAGGAAGCATATTTTACATGAAAAAAAAAAACAATCATAACTTTTTATGGTTGAGATTAAAATGAAGCAGCCACTTTGGACATAACGGGACTTTGAAAATCAAGCTTCACCTGTCAACTCAAAGATATATATATATATATTTTTTAATTTTGCCCTACTCTACCAGCCAAAGTTATTTTAGAAAACATGAGCAAATAAAGTTAACTGAAAAAAGTCAAAGCATTATGGAAGGACTTATGTCAGAAAGATGGCTGAACCTAAAGCCCAATACTTGCTCACCACTGAAACAATAATTTAGCAATAATATATGGAAAGAATCATCACTGTGGAATTTTTAAAATTCAGTTAAAAGGTGACAGCATCCGAAGCAAGCACAGGGATAAGGATGCTTGAGTGGTGAAGAAGAACAATGTCATTTTCCTTTCCTCAGCAGGTGTGAGACCCTGTGAGGATGCCCAGCTCTCTAATCAAGCCTCTCTGTTGCAGAGCGTGAAAGAGTGAAATGTGTCATTAAACTCCCCCATCTCTGGAGTGCTGCCCCAGGATTGGTTTCTGTCTTGTCTCATTGAGATTACTGTTATCCTCAACACAGTTTGGGAGCCTTGGTTTGAAAAATAAAGGGAGGAAGTTGAAGCCTGATGCAATGGGTGTTTTGTGCATGAGCAGAGGAAGGGACACAACTTAAGGATTCATTCTCAAAAGTATGTGAAGAATGAGGAATGTACACCATGGTTAGGCATTTGTGCCCAACTAAAAACACTGAATGGGAGCCCAATAATGTTTAAATGTCATGGATGCTCACAATAAGGAAAGTGTGATAGTTGCATTGTAGAAGCAAGGAATTTGCTCCTAGTAAAGCAAACAGGGGTAAAAAGGGGATTGCAAGTCCCTGAGAAGGAAATGTACCAGACTCTCTAATGGAAAAATTGCACATGTAGGTCTGTGTAAGATGCATACTTCATCATGAAATAATAAGGATAGGGAAAAACACATAGGATGAATAGATGCGTATTCAGGGAGAAATAACTTACAACAGAGACAGATGGACGCCAGCAGGTTCCTGTCCCAGGGATGCCTCCAGATGCTCTCTGTCTCCCTCCTGCAAGCAAGAGAGCACTCCGGGGTCCCTGCTACAGACCAAGTTCCCCCAGGTCACATCCACACCTGTCCCTACCCCCAATGGGTGTGCAGACAGAGTGAATATCTCATTACACATACTCCCCAATGCTCAATCATGCCACAAGGGCATTTGCTCAACAATGTTTGTAGGTGTATTTGTATTAGCCAGAACCTGGAAACAACCTAGATGTCTCTCAACCCAAGAATGGATACAGAAATTTGTGGTACATATGCACAATGGAGTACTACTCAGCTGTAAAACTGATGATGTCATGAAATTTTCAGACAAATGGATGAAACTAGAAAAACTCAGTGCGTTGGGGATGGGCTGGGGGAAGGGGGCAGGAGGAAGGGTGGGAGGAAGACCTGTGGTTGGAATGTAAAATGAAATAAAATATAAAACAATAGAAAAAAAAACTAATTATCTTACAAAGATACACCCTCCCCCAAATTTCTGAATTAATGTAGGCCAACCATGTATGAAGCAATCTTTGACAAAAGGGAGAAATGGCATTTTTTAAAATAAGAGATCCCCACATCATAATATGAGGCACATGAAAAAAAATAGGAAAAAATGACTCCGAAGTATCAAATAAGGCTCTAGATCCTTAGTCACAAGAACTGGGGAGAGATATGAAGCATACAAGAAAGGCTCCAGAACATGATTGTAAGAAGTCTCTGTGCACCAAAGATGTCTAGGCCTAAACAAGGCTGAGACACATACAGGAAAGAACAGAAGGGTAAGGTGAGACCCAGAAAATCTAGACTAAAATACTCATACAAAAGAGTTTCAGAAGAGAGCTTTGTATACTAGCCAAGAACCAGAGATTTCAAAACATGGTCATTTAACTTCCAGTATGAAGAACAAAAACAATTATATTGAAATTGAGAAATTGATGGAATACAATCAAATGCAACAGTACCTATAACTTAACAGCAGACGGAAATGAGGTTCAAAACCACAGTGACCCAACTTAAAAGATTCAGAGGGAAATCTACCACAACATTCATCATAAGGAACAACAAATTTCAGAGACAAATGATTTGCAAAAAGCAAAAGACCACACATAACAGAAAGTTCATAAAATAAGAGACAGATTTCCAAGAAAAGCTTTGTATGTACAAAGATGAGAAAAAATATTCAAAGTAGTGAAATAAAAAAACTACCAAGAATATTAAAATTAAGAGGCAGAGAGAGAAGGAGGGAGGGAGTAAAGGAGGGAAGAAAAGATGGACAGAAGGAGAGCTAAGAGAAGAGACTAATTAATGAATTTTTTTACAGAAATGATACCTGAGAGCATTTGTCTCCACTCCGGCTGCTTTATAGAAATCATTCCTAGGTTCTTTCTAATTAGAATGCCAAGGAAAGGCATTCTGACCTAATAAGAAAGTCTAGAGCGCAAGGCAAAGGTGAGGGTAGATGATGTGCTGGTTTGTCATTAGCTTTGAATTTGGGTATTGCATTTTAAACAGTGTAAACCAACACCTGTAAGTAAGATATGCTAGTAACCACAGAATATGCTGTACAAATTGTGACTTTAGAAACTAAGTTTGAGGAAGAGACTGGAGTGTTAAAACAAGTTAAGTTTTGATAAACATAAAATAGACAGTTATAAGAGAGTTTTAGGTTAAGGCCCCCGCAGTAATCACGAAACAACGGTCTTTTAATGATGAATGTAGGAAAAGTGTGAAGGAATAAAAACTACAAAGATTATAAAAATCAGTGAAACATAAAGGAAGACAGAGGATGAGGACATACAGGTACAAGCTGCGAAGCCAACCGCAACCTTAAAGATTTACTTATATGTTGTGTGCGTGTTTTGCCTGAGTGTTAAGTACATGCATACCAGCATGCAATGTCTACAGAGACCAGAAGAAGGCGTCAGATACTGTGGAACTAGAGTCATAGTGGGCTTTGAGATGCCATGTGGGTGCTGGGATCTGAAAGTGATTCCTAGACGAGTGCAGCCAATGCTCTTAACTGCTGGACTATCTCTCCAGCCACCACGACACACACAAAAAGCTGGCTTAATTCACATTTTTCCCAGTGCACCTCAGTTATTTTCTTACCCAAATAAATCATATGTTTAAATTCAAGAGAAATATTAAGGTAAAAAATGAGCTGAAGATGGCTTTGTCTTTATTTAAGCAGATACAGGCAAGCAAAGTTGTGTAATAACCCCCAGCCCCTTAAATTCCCCATAGATATTTTTTTTCATTCAGAATTAGTGTTGTGATAGAAATCATCATGTTCTTTGTTGCTAGTACATCTCACAGTACATTTGACAAGTGAACTTCCATCATCCCTCCTCCTATGGGGGAAAGTCAGTGGAGAGCCAAGGCTGCCAATCTTAATATCAGTTAAGAACCTCCCTTCTGCTCTGTTGACCTTGTTGGCTGGCTTGCCAGCAGTTCATTCTCACCAGGATGAGTGCTTCTGTGAGGTGAGTGGCGGTGTCAGCAATGTCCTTCTGCAAGTAAGTGGAAGGAAAGTAGAGGCCATAGTGGAACTGTGGCCACTTGCCGTTCATTTATTTGTCATTTATAAATGATAAGTTGTGTTTTAATGACAAATTGGTTCCTCCACTTCTCAGAAATAAAAATAATTTTAGCAAATGCATTCTGACGGTGAAGTATCAAGGTGATCCAGACCAGGAACACTTACCCAGGATTTTAAAGAGACTCTGACTCAAGTTTTCTTCTCACAAGGACTCAGTATTCTCTCTCACAGATAATTGGGCTTTCCTCACTAGCAGACAAATTAGTCCCTGCAGCATGTTAGGCATCTTAAGAAAGCTATCCATTTGCTCTGATTTCTGTGACAAATTGCTACTTTATAAATATTTAATGGAGTTAAATAAAGGAGTTCACAGACACGCTTGAATACTCTTACAATCAAGATATTTGTTTAAGTTATGGATTATATTCAAGTGTGAGGAATATAAATCACCTCAAACTGCCTCAAACCATCAAACACTCATTTATCTACATGTACCTCTACCGTGGCCATTGGGGCCCCATTACAGGCAGAAAAAAAAGTCAAAAGGGTGAAGAGAGTAACAGAGCCTTTTAAAGAACTCTCTAGAGTCCTCTAGTGACTTTTTATGTATGCATGAACTGGATAGTGTTGCTACTTCAAGATCCTCAGGATATGGGGAGGTAGATTTTTAGTATTTAGGTGCATCCCCCCCCCCCCCAAATTGAAGCTTTTAATGAGGAAAAAAGTTATGTAAGCAGCAAGCAACATTTTCAAATTATACAAAGATTGACAAAAAATATTCAGACATTTTCTTGTACATTAGCTGATTAATGAAGGATATTTCATATTTCATTTGCAAACTAAAATCTGGAAATGGCTTAAAGTATACTTTGTATGTAATGTGGCTATTTCCTGTGTGCATTGTATGCATGTCATATGCTTTTTAACCGTTAAGCAGACCACGGACACCTACTTTTTTTCTTGCCATTTTGTGATGATTGGCCATTGTCACATTGCATTCTGAGTAAGAAGAATATAGATCTTTCTTCAAAGTCCTGACTTCATCTCTTACAGGTTTATGTCTTTGGATTAACAGCCATATCAAACAATTTAGAGGACATCTGCATACTGTTTTCACAATGGTTCTACTAATGTAGATCCCTAACACTAGTGAGTCCTCCATTTTCTTTTGCTGTTTAATTTCTTATTATAATAATATATTTAATTGGTGGAGAACTCAAAACAGTACACCTGTGTAGATCAGATGACAGGCAATTTTTAGGTGTAATGTCTCTCCTCTGCCATATGGTTCTTGGGGATGGAACTCGGGCTATCAGGCTTGGCAACAAACACGTTACTCACTGATCCATCTTGCCAGACAGAACTCTTTCCATACCCTCCTCTATTTGTTATATTTAGACTTTTATTTAGTAGTAATATTCTTAATTAAAAAACAATTACCAAGGGTTAGTGGTGGAAATGTGATATTTGGGGAAAGGGGGTTAAACACAAAGAGATACTAGAAGGGGAAGAATCAAAGTTCTTGCCTATGATAATAGGTTGGTGTGAGCTGTCACAGCATCTGAGGACTGGAAAATTTCTCATTTTCTACCACAGCATGAATATCTCAAATAGTCATTTTGGCAAGAGTTGTTCTTGCAGAGAGAGGTTATATCTCATCATGGTTGGATTCTAATTTATCTGCTGGATGGCAATGTGGAGGGAGTTTCCCATTACCTCCTTGGACATCTGTGTGATTTCTTTAGAAGAATGTCTGTTTAGGTCTGTTACCCATTTTCACTCAAATTTCCAATTTCCCTGAGTCACTTTGATTGACATTGAGGATAGAGTAGTAAATATTTCCATGTACGCTCTTGAGAAGCTGAGAGTCTGATCCAGTGCAGATAGTGGCCCATGTGAGCTAGGATCACAATACCATAGGCCATCATTCATAAAACATACCAAATTAAGGATGTCACCCTCACCGAGTATACTAAAAGTAGTTTAAAAGTAGTTTTGTTCTTCATACATATCTGGAAAAATTATGTTTTCCTCAAGAAGACATGGAATGTTACTGCATAATGTTGCTTTTGAAGATTAACTAAAGTGGTATGCATGCATTTTGTAAGCTTTGGGGAAATAAATATATTGCAGTGCCAGCAATTTATGTAATGGAACAGGATGGCCTGAATTCTAATTCTGACTTTATCATTCTCTAGCTGTGATAGAAGAAGGTGTTTCCTCCTCTGCGAAATGCTAACCATAATTTACAAAAGACCCTCACAGGGGAACAGAAAAGTTAATGAGATGTTTAATTCATACAATCAGGCTTTTTGAATAATTTTGATTAATAGCTTATTAATGGAAACTGGAATAGTAAGCTTTGGAGTCCATTGTATTGGATAGTGTTTGATGGATATTTTCCTAACTAGGCTATATTATTTGATTTGTCTTTGTTAATAAAATATGGTAGTTATAAGTTAAGTTTTCTTCATTTTAAAAGTCATTATGGATCTGGAGACTAATAGAGTGAATTAACTCAGGCTTCATAAGTACTTACTGAGCCCTAACCAAATGTGTACATTATATGCAGGTGTTCATAACAAAGTTTATTGTTATGGGGCTTAGGGGGGTTGTTTTTCATTTGTTCTTGGCTTCTTTGCTTTGACTGTTAGTTCAGATAGTTCAGGCTTCTTAATAAATGAATACAGGATGCATAGCATGGATTTAAAAAAATAACCTGCATTGGACACTGTAGTATCAATATTTTACATTTTTCCAGATTAAATCTGGTGATTTGAATAAAAATTATCCCCATAGGCTCATAAATATGAATGCATGATCACCAGGGAGTGACCTTGTTGGAGGAAGTGTGGCGTTGTTAGGGGAAGTATGTCACTGGGGCGAGCTTGGATGTTCCAAAAGCCCAAGCCAGGCCCAGAGGTTTTCTCTCTTCCTGCTGCCTGTGGATCCAGATATAGAACTCTTGGCTCATTCTCCAGCACCATGTCTGCCTGTGTGAGGCATGCTTTCCACCATGCTGATAATGAACTAAACCTCTGAAGCCATAAGCAAGTCCAAATTAAATGCTTTTTTTTTTTAATAAAAATTACCAGGGTCATGGTGTCTCTTCACAAAGGAAGAAATAGAATAAGACAGTAAGTATTTACCAGTTGAAAGGAAAGTTGAGTTTCTGACCTTTCTAGGTTGATTTGCATTTCATCACGGTGTGGTATTTTATTTACCCCTTTTGATGATTTTTGCTGTTGATACTTGGAGAAGCTGTCAACCAGTAAAATGCTTAAAGCAAACTTCCATTCATAGCAGGTGATTAAAGACCAATCTAAAATTCAAAAGCTATAAAAAGGTTAAGGGTTAAACAGAATCCTTATTTTATAAAAATCTTGGCATATGCCCATCAATCAGGAGTTAGGTCATCACTCTGTCTGCTGTTCATTCCAAAGTTACAGAGGTAAGCTCAGAAAACGGCTCCTCTTCTTGCCTGTGATCAGGCTATAGAATTTCATCAAACAAAATATTTCACCTTTAGCACAAAATAAGACAAAAACCATAGCACACAATTTTACTGTACTTTGCTAGAGCTGTTATAGCAGTATCATGTATGTTTGGACAAGAGAATTTTTTTTCTACTTTCTGGAGGTTGGAAATCCAAGCCTATGGCCGATGGGTGTGATTTCTCAAGAGATCACTCCTTGGCTTATGGGTACCTGTTCCTCCCTGTGGCCTCACACGGTCCCTTTTTTGTAAACATGGCCTGGATATCAGTTTATATGAAAACTTTCTCTTCTCATAAATACACCCATCAATTACATTAGGAATTACCCAATCAGGTTGGTTTTAATCATGTTGTTAAAAGTCCTACCTCCCAAAGCAATTACATTCTGCAGCATCGGCACTTACTTGAGAGCTTTGGCAGGACACGGTACATCTTAAAACAGTCTGCTTACAGGTCCATTTATGGATTTCTGTAGTTGGACATCAACTAGAATACACAATCCAGCAGTAACATGAGATGCTATGTATTTTCCTGCTTATCAGTAGGTAATAATTGTTATGATCAAGAACCTGCTTATTATCTTAACAAATTCAGACAGCAAATTAAGTAAAGGCTCTAATAAAATCTTCACTTTGGTGATGTGAAATATCCCAAATCAGATATATGTCTTCCACTGGATATAGAATATCTTATAAGTGCATCTGTTTCTCTAACTCTATAATTTTCTAAAGCCTACATGCATAATGAAGACAGAGTAGAAGAAAACACCACTTTAGGATTAAAATTTAGGAAAGACGTCATTCCCATCCTCTCCCAGACAGCTGCTGACTGAGGACTTTCAGGAGCTTCCTAGTGGTATACTACTGCTAAAAGGAAAAACAGATAGAATTTTCTGTAAAGCAAATCACACTCCAAAAACAGGAAATGTGTTGTTTCTCAAGTTTTATTGCCTGGCTTTCCATTGGAACTGAGCTGAATTTATCAAGGGGACTTTCTTCTTCCCTGTGCTTTCAGGTGAATTTTGACTGATAGTATCCATGGTTCCTTTCAGTTGGTAGTATTTTCTCAGTCACTAGCATTTTTTGGTATAAATTGCAGACATAATTTTGGCCTTTCTAGATAGATTGCTCTCCATCCCATTCATTGTGCAGATTGTCTAACAAGGTATTATGTATTTGGAGACACCCATTTCCATTTACAGCTAGGGTTCCCTCAGCCTCTGCTCTCAGAAAGCCTGTTATATACGAGTGTGCTTTTAGGGGGCATGAATTCCCCTTAAGTACATGCCTAATCTCTTCCTTATCATAGTGGTCAGAATACTATATTTTACCAGTAGTTTCTCCCCAAATTATACTAGTTAACACTCCCTAGATGCCTGAGTTTGGCTGGAGAACGGCTTTCAAGCCTATGCCAGGGAAGATGTTGGAGGAGTTGCTTACCTCGTTACAGCCTAGAAAGTGTGTACAGGATAAGGTAGGGTTAGAGGAGAGAAGAATATAGTGCCAGGCATACCATACTTGGACAAGCTGTCTGTGACTTGCTTCTTCCAATGAAGTCCATTTCCTGCCATTTCCTCCATTTGCCAGTGATGCCAACAAAATGTGGATCCATCAGTGGATGAAGTTGTTGATGAGGTCCTCCTGAACCAGTGACCAACTTCCATAGGCCTCACATTTAGGCAATTCAGCAGTGGGAACCAAGCTTTCTTTTCTTTTCTTTTTTTTTTTTTTTTTTTTTTTTTTTTTATTTTATATAACCAAGTCCATTTAAATGAAAACAAATATTTATAGACAATATTTGGGAATTTGGGCGTCGTTCTTTCCAAACTACTTCCTGCTGATAAGGGGCGCTGTCATGGGGGATTCTAAGAAGATGCAGAAATCCTGGCTGTAGTCTGTAAGGCTGCTTTGTCCAGCTGTTTTGAATGAAGGATCACCTGGTACTCTGTTTCAGGCGGTCTGGCTTGATCAAACCGCATTAGTCTGGAAGGAATCCACAGCTTTTCATTTTCTGTGGAAACAAAAATAGAAATCCTTTTCCCTAGTAACTTGTCCTTGAACTTAAATTTTGGAGTCAAAGCATTTTTTTTTTTTTTGTTATTTAATTTATTATTTTACATGTGGATCACAGTCCCTCTCCCTCCCTCCCTCTCTCCCTCTCTCCCTCCTTCTCTTCCTTTTACCCTCTCTGCCCTCTCACATGCACCCTAACCACCCTCCCCTTCCATCCCCCCACCCCAATTCCATATGTAGAGGAATGCCATCCAGTTGGGGTCATGTAGATCTGACAGTTCATGTGAAGTAGGGACTAGGGCTTCTCTCCTGTCTCTAGGTTAAGGCAGTTATCCTTCCATGGGAAATGTGTTCGTAAAGTCCTTTTGTGCACCAGGGATACATCCTGGCTCCACTGTCTGAGGTCCCTTAGACTGCTCAGTCCTTCTGCTTGAGACCCATATTCAGGTATTCAGGGGGGCCTGAGTCAGTCCCATGCTGGCTTCCCAGCTATCAGTCTGGTGGCCCGTTAGCTCCTCCTTGTTCAGGTAAGCTGTCTCTATGTGTTTCTGCCGCATGGTCTTGTCCTCTCCATCTGCATCTGGGTTCTACTTTGACTCAGTGTTTATGTATGGGTCTTTGCTCCTGTTTCCAACAGGTATTAGATGAGGGCTCCATGGAGAAGTTAGTTGTTGATCTCATTCTCCTGGAAGGGCATTTATGGTAGTCTTTCCACAGAAGCTCAAATTGTTAGTTGGCAGCAGTCTTGTAGTTCTCTAGACCTTTCTTTGTGTTCAATTTTATCTTCAAACCAATATTGGCTCCCTCTTTTATGTTCTCTCTCTGTCTCTGTCTCTATCTATCTCTATCTCTCTCTCTTTCCTGTCTTCTATTCCTAACCAGGCTCAATCTTCCTGGTCGCACATGTTTTCCTTTCCTCCCCATCGTTTTCTCCTACTTCTCTCTCCATCCACTGCCCCCCCACTTCCCCTGTTCTCTGGGGGACTTGTCCATTACCAGTTCTGTGAGGGACTTTATATGAATCTCTTAGAATACACCTTGTATCCTAGTTCCTCTGGTGGTATGAATTATAGGCTAGTGATCCTTTGATCTAGGTCTAAAATCCATATATGAGTGAGTACATACTGTGTTCCTCTTTTTGTGACTGGGTTACCTCATTCAGGATGGTTTCTTCAAGTGCCATCCACTTGCCTGCGGATTTCAAGATACCATTATTTTTTTTTCTGCAGAGTAGTATTCCATTGTGTAGATGTGCCACATCTTCATTAACCATTCTTCAATTGAGGGGCATCCAGGTTGCTTCCAGGTTCTTGCTATTACAAATAATGCTGCTATAAACAAAGTTGAGCACATGTCTTTGTTGCATGGATGTTGATCATTTGAGTATATGCCTAAGAGGGGGATTGCCGGGTCCTGTGGTAAACTAATTCCCATTTTCCTGAGGAACCGCCATACTGAACTCCAAAATGGCTGTATGAGTTTGTACTCCCACCAGCAGTGGAGGAGTGGGAACCAAGCTATCAACATGTTTCAGATTCAGTCCTAAAACTACCACCTTATGAGAAACGACATGTTGATTCCAAAAAGAAGCCTAAGCTAAAGCTTCAAGGATTCCTGTTTCTTTTTCATTTCTTACGTGGAAGCACAGTCCAAAATATAAGTCACTGACCTAGAAAAAGAAGCAGCTAATGCCTAGAATGCTAGACACAGACCCTTTTATAGGCTAATGTGTCCCTCCTCACCATGATGATGAATTGGTAACAGCCAAAAGAATGATTGCTGACAAGAGTAAGATTTGGATGCTTAGCAATAAATAAATGGAAGATAGTAATTTTTTTAAAATGTTTTTCTGAAGTCAACCATTTGTTGTTTAGGTTTCCTAGCAACAGCCTCTGCCCAGTTTATTAAACAAAATCTGTGGTTCAAACATTCCTCTAAATGTAAAATAGTTTCCTCAAGCTTTTCTATTGGGCAATAACCCTTTCCATCCCAGCTGCTTACTAAATGTTGATAAATGCCCATGGTTTTCACAATGCCCTAGACAAATAAAGGCAGTGCCTGAGCAAAGAAAACAGATGCCATTTTATCACTACAGTAACTCATAGCAACAGGTGAGAAGGAAGAACAGGAATAGACGAAGGAAGGAGTATAAATTCAGAAATAAGTGTCCAGTGACAAAACCTGGCTGCTTCACTAGGTAAAAAGACCCATGGCTAATTATAAGCCTCAGATTGGGTCATTGCAGTGTGTGCCTGTGTGTGTGTGTGTCTGTGTGTGTGTGTGTGTGTGTGTGTGTGTGTGTGTGTGTGTGTGTGAGCATGCATGTTTGCATGATACTAAAGACTGACCTCAGTTCACACTAACCAAATTTCTCACTAACACTTCTATGTTACTGATAGTGGAGAATATTCCAGAATTTACACAAGGATTAATCTGAAAGACTAAAGGTATGATCATTTCAAAGGAAATGACAAACTCACAATTTCTAATTCTTTAAGATAGTTCATTGGTCAGGTTAAAGCACTGTTTATGTAGAGATGATAATTTTAACAGAACTACCAGTGCTTCAATTTTTTCTGTATGTAGATTTACTTCAAAAAAACTACACATAAGTGGTTGACTGGAAGGTAGCTTATACTAACTATAAAAAGGCATCATTGGAGTTTGTGTATCTAAATCACCCAAGGATATAATTGCAATGTCTTGAGGTATATTCTATATATAAGATACTATGAAGGATAATATTAGATATATTAGCCATTGGAAGTTATTGACATGCCATGGGCCACAGAAAATGTTGCCAAGAGAAAGGGAAAGTATAACAAGTGAACAAACTTAACAGAAAGACGCTGAGTAAACACTCAGATTTTCTTCTATTTAAATTTTTGATTAAAATAGTTCTGCAAAACAAGCCAGGTTTTTTCATGCTATCTTTCAGACTTTTTTTTTTAATTAGGCATTTCATGGGAGTCATAGACATACTTACATTTTTGCTTATTGATATACTATTTCTGTCAACTGAAATAGTTTGTTTTGTTTGTTTGTTTGTTTGTTTATTTGCTTACTTGCTTGTTTAATTTTTTTTATGCATATAGAGTATTTTTTATTTAATTTTATATAACAAAGTCCAATTAAATGAAAACAAACATTTATACACAATATTTGGGAATTTGGGCGTCGTTCTTTCCAAACTACTTCCTGCTGGTAAGGGGCGCTGTCTTGGGGGATTCGAAGAAGATTCAGATATCCTAGCTGTAGTCTGTAGGGCTGTTTTGTCCAGCTGTTTGGAATGTAGGATCAGCTTGTACTCTGTTTCAGGCGGTCTGGTGTGATCAAACCACATTAGTCTGGAAGGAATCCACATCTTTTCATTTTCTGTGGAAACAAAAATAGAAATACTTTTCCCCAGTAACTTGTTCTTCAACTTAAATTTTGGAGTCAAAGCGTTTTTTTTTTTTTTTTTTTTTTTTTTATTATTATTTTACATGTCGATCCCAGTTCCCTCTCCCTCCCTCCCTCCCTCCCCCCAAGCACTCCCTCCCTCTTTCCCTCCCTTTTGCCCTCTCTACCCTCTCCCATGCACTCTAAACACCCTCCCCTCCCAACCCCCCACCACAATACAATATGTAGGGGAATGCCATCCAGTTGGGGTCATGTAGATCTGACAGGTCCTGTGAAGTAGGGACTAGGGCTTCTCTCCTATCTCTAGAATAAGGCAGTTATCCCTCCATGGGGGATATGTTTGCAAAGTCCTTTTGTGCACCAGGGATACATCCTGGCTCCACTGTCTGAGGTCTCTTAGGCTGCTCAGACCTTCTGGCTGAGACCCATATTCAGGGGGGTCCGAGTCAGACCCCTGTTGGCTTCCCAGCTATCAGTCTAGTGGCCCTTAGCTCCTCCTTGTTCAGGTAAGCTGTCTCTATGTACTTCTACCGCATGGTCTTGTCCTCTCCATCTGCATCTGGGTTCTAGTTTGACTCAGTGTTTATGTATGGGTGTTTGCTCCTGTCTTCAACAGGCATTAGTTGAGGACTCCATGGAGAAGTTAGTTGTTGATCTCACTCTCCGGGAAGGGCATTTATGATAGCCTTTCCACGGAAGCTGAGATTGTTAGTTGGGAGCAGTCTTGTACTTCCCTCGACCTTTCTTTGTGTTCAACTTTATCTTCAAACCAATATTGCCTCCCTCTTTTATGTTCTCTCTCTCTGTCTCTCTCTCTCTTTCCTATTTTCCATTCCTAACCAGGCTCAATCCTCCTGGTCGCACATGCCTTCCTCTCCTCCCTCTCATTTTCTCCTACTTCTCTCTCCATTAGCTGTCCTCCCCCACTATACCTGAGGTCTGGGGGACTTGTCCCTTCCCAGTTCTGTGAGGGACTTTATATGAATCTCTTAGAATACAACTTGTATCCTAGTTCCTCTGGTGATGTGAATTATAGGCTGGTGATCATTTGATCTAGTTCTAAAATCCATATATGAGTGAGTACATACTGTGTTCCTCTTTTTGTGACTGGGTTACCTCATTCAGGATGGTTTCTTCAAGTGCCATCCACTTGCCTGCGAATTTCAAGATACCATTATTTTTTTCTGCAGAGTAGTATTCCATTGTGTAGATGTGCCACATCTTCATTAACCATTCTTCAATTGAAGGGCATCTAGGTTGCTTCCAGGTTCTTGCTATTACAAATAGTGCTGCTATGAACATAGTTGAACAGATGTCTTTGTTGCATTGATGTGAAACCTTTGGGTATATGCCTAAGAGGGGGATTGCCGGGTCCTGTGGTAAACTAATTCCCATTTTCCTGAGGAACCGCCATACTGATCTCCAAAGTGGCTGTATGAGTTTGCACTCCCACCAGCAGTGGAGGAGTGTTCCACTTTCTCCACATCCTCTCCAACATAAGTCATCACTGGTGTTTCTAATTTTAGCCATTCTGGCAGGGGTAAGATGGTATCTCAAAGTTGTTTTGATTTGCATTTCCCTGATAGCTAAGGATGTGGAGCATTTTCTTAAGTGTCTTTCAGCCTTTTTGATTTCCTCCATTGAGAATTCTTTCTTCAGTTCTGTACCCCATTTTTTAATAGGGTTATTTGGTGTTTTGTTGACTAGTTTCTTGAGTTCTTTGTATATTTTGGAGATCAGCCCTTTGTCGGATATAGGATTAGTGAAAATCTTTTCCCAGTCAGTGGGCTGCCGTTTGGTCTTGTCAACTGTGTCCTTTGCCTTACAGAAGCTTCTAAGTTTGAAGAGGTCCCATTTATTAATTGTTTCTTTCAGTGTCTGTGCCCCTGGAGTTATGTTCAAGAAGCGGTCTCCTATACCAATTTGTTCAAGGGTACCTCCTACTTTCTCTTCTAAGAGGTTCAATGTGGCTGGATTGATGTTGAGGTCTTTGATCCATTTGGACTTGAGTTTTGTGCATGGCGACAGACATGGGTCTATCTGCAGTCTTCTACACACCCTCATCCAATTGTGCCAGCACCATTTGTTGAAGATGCTGTCTTTGCCCCATTGTATAATTTTAGCTGTTTTGTCGAAAATCAGGTGTTCATAGGTGCGTGGATTAATATCAGGATTTTCAATTCGATTCCATTGGTCTACCTGTCTATTTTTATGCCAATACCAGGCTGTTTTCAGAACTATAGCTCTGTAGTAGAGCTTAAAGTCAGGAATGGTGATGCCTCCTGATGTTCTTTCATTGTATAGGGTTGTTTTGGCTATCCTGGGTCTTTTGTTTTTCCATATAAAGTTGATTATTATCCTTTCAAGGTCGGTGAAGAATTGTGGTGGGATTTTAATGGGGATTGCATTGAATCTGTAGATTGCTTTTGGTAAGATTGCCATTTTTACTATGTTTATCCTACCTATCCAAGAGCATGGGAGGTCTTTCCATTTTCTGGTATCTTCTTTAATTTCTTTCTTTAGAGTCACAAAGTTCTTATTATATAGATCTTTTACTTGTTTGGTAAGCGTTACACCAAGATACTTTATGTTGCTTGTGGCTATTGTAAAGGGTGATGTTTCTCTGATTTCCTGAAATAGTTTGTTAATATTGATAAGTTAATTTTGAAAATAAAGGGAACATGTTTGTTACCACTCATACATTCTTTCATTGATTCTTCCAATGTACCCAGTAGCAGCTAGTTTTCAATTAACCACTTTTGTATGAATACTATAGGTTTTTTTATGGTTCTTACTTTAGCCCAAAGTAATAATGTATATTTTTTGGTGTTATTCTTCTCATATAACACAAAAAGGCCAGGGCTAAAAGACGTCTTACAGCTAGAAAGTCTGGCAATGATGAAATGGGAGAACTATCTTCTGTCTTCCCACCTCTGCCTTCTCAGGCACCTTATCCATGTGCCATTTCTAGGGCTTCAAGATCTCATATTTCAGACACAAAGGTGACATTTTAGATAATTGTTATTATCTTCTTTTGATCGCTTCCAAATAAGTGCCATTAAGATAACAGAATTTTTTAAATGTGATTTTCAGATAGCAGTGGAACCAGTATTTATCCCTAGTGCATGACCTCACCTTTTGGAGCCCATAACCTATGGAAGGATACTCTTTCAGGCTAGATACGGGGGAAGCATGGGAGGGGGCTGGGTCCTGCCCCAAATGATGGACAGACTTTGAGGATTCTCCATGGGAAGCCTCACCCTCTCTGGAGAGTGGATGGAGGAGTGTGATGGGGAGATATTGGGGGACTTAGAGGACTGGAGGGAGAGGAAACTGGGATTGGTATGTGATACAGATAAAATAAAAATAAATCATTAAAATACAAAACAATAATTTCTTTCCAAGAGACATTTCTCACTTAAGACCAGAGTGTGGGAAACAGTGTTCTTTGGGACATTACTGTTAGACACACACTGCCCTGTGTTACAAGGTAAGCAGGCTAAAAGGCAAACAGAAGCATTGGGTGCCCAATTGTTTCACAATTAGAGTTGGCTCACTAGGATGTGGTAGCCTCTCACATATGCAGCCATATAGATAGACTCACATGGGTGAACAAAATATAACAACGCTATAGGAAAAATAAACAAATTCACCATCATCTTTGAAAAATGTTCACATTTTCTTACTATTTAATAGAAACAAAAGCAATATTTGCATTCATTTGAAGTACATTTGGACTCTTACATTCGACAAACAAATTCCGAATTGAAAGAGGGTAAAGATGATGGTAAAAAGAGATGAGGAGAAGATACACAGGACCTCATGGGTTAAAGACTGAGTGAAACAGAAGTCCTCAGTCACAGAAAATCTGACTCTTGACTTGAAAGGACTTAACAGAGCAAGGATCAAGGGAGAAGCTTTGCCATTTTTTTTTAGTGGAGAATGTGTTCACCTTCCCTAAGAAAGTGAATAGCCAATGGGAAGAAGAAAAAGTTCTTCCTGAAGGAACTAAGAACTAACAGACTCTACAGATGAAGTGACTTTGTGCCTGGGATTTCCTAGTGGCCCCTCAAGGGAAAAGGATGAACAAGAAAGGTTTTGGGTCTTTGGGGTTTTGTTTTCATGTTTGTTATTGTTGTTGTTCCTAAAACAATCACAAAATTGTGCAAAGTCCACCATAGCTGTATGGAGTTTCACAATGTCTACCCAATCTTAAATAAGGACTTAATTCAGTTTTCCCCAGAAACGTATCTTCATAAATAAATTAGTCAATGTTATTATTCTTTCTCCTGTAAAGAAAACCATGTGTTCTGTTTCCTTATATTAGTATAGAATACTAAGATCAAAGTATTTTATAGTCTGAAAAGTCCAAAAAATTATCACAGTGATTGGGGCCTTTTGCTCATGTCCATCGGAGTATTCACCAGGTTAACCATGGTGATTCATCAACCTGAAGAGAACACACAATACCTTTGTTGTGAGTGGTCATTACCACATATAAAATTCTGGAGAAAACTACAAAATATTGCCGCAGTTCTCAGTCTAGAGTCTGGCCACTGGCCTGTGTGCTTGGAACTTCTTCACGGAAGAAGAGAGGGTCGAAAGCAGAAGCTTTATCTTCATATATCTGACTATAAAGACTGTTGTCATTTCTATTCTAGGCTATGGCGTGTCACTTATATATTTTGTGTATTTCCAAAAGAGTGACATTTATTATTTGATGTCAACCACCTCCATTTTACATCAAGAAATGAATACTTTATAGTTGCTTGGTGTGCATTTCTTCTACATCCAGGCAGTTACCACATGTGTTAGTACTTCCTTCTCTGAGACAGAAGGCTCAATGGGAAGGCTAAGTAATGTGAATAAATGAAAAGAACTTCGGCTCTCTGCTCTTCCCTGTTCTAGAGACAACCGCATCTTTTTGTGCAGTGCCAGCCTCATTTCTGAGCCATAATGGTGAAGGTCATAGTGAATGGATTTGGCTGTATTGGACGCCTGGTTACCAGGTCTGCCATCAATTCTGGCAAAGTGGAATTGTTGCCATCAATGACCCCTTCATTGACCTCAACTACATAGTCTATATGTTCCAGTATGACTCTACCCATGGCAAGTTCAAGGGCACAGTCAAGGCTGAGAATGGGAAGCTTGCCATCAATGGGAAGGCTATCACCATCTTCCAGGGGTGAGATCCCACCAACATGAATGGGGTGATGCTGGCACTGAGTATGTTGTGCAGTCTACTGATGGGAGATGTCATTTTGTATATGTTTCTCATACTGGTTAATAATAAAGTACTGTTGGCCAATAGGAAAGGAAGATAGGAGGGACTAGGAGACAAGGAAGAAATAGAAAGTAGTAAGGAGGAGCCAAGATGGAGGGTCTGGAGAGAGTTGGACGTCAGCCGCCTCCCCGGTAAGAGAAGGCCATGTGAAAATACATAGATCAGCAGAAATGGGTTAATAATTAAAGGCAGAGCTAGCCGATAAGAAACAAGTAACCAGGCCAACAGTATTGTATCAAATACAGAGTCTCAGTGTGTTATTTGGGGCTGGCTTGGTGGCGGAACAAGAGCAGGTGGCGACAAAAAAGCAGGTGGCGGGCAGAAAAACCGTACTTGTTACAGTCTACTGGCATCTTCACCACCATGGAGAAGGCTGAGGCCCACTTGAAGGGTGGGGCCAAGAGGGTCATCATCTCTGCCCCTTCTGCTGATGTTCCCATGTTTGTGATGGGTGTGAACCATGAGAAATATGACAACTCCCTCAAGATTGTCAGCAACCCTTCCTGCACTACTAACTGCTTAGCCTCTCTGGCCATGGTCATCCATGACAATTTTGGCATTGTAGAAGGACTCATGACCACAGTCCATGCCATCACCACCACCCAATTCCAGGGTAATAGGATAAATGTGCAGGATCCTGAAAAGGGAGATCCAGAAGACAGCTTGGGATGAGAGTAAAATCACTGAAACTTCTCTGAAGGGAGTGGAGTCTGTGCCCTAATGATTTTGGGTTCTCCCTCATAAATACCAACCTTTAAACACATGAAATTTAAATGTCACAAGTAGCTATTCTTTCATGATTTGTTTGCTGACCATATTTCTAAATCTCACAGGTTAAAACAGTCATTTTGTAAGGACTTTACTAAGGAGAGCTTGCTATCCCTCGTACTACCCTATGTGTTTACAAGACACATGCATAAAGATAGCAGCCTTGCCTTAAACGGTGCTTCTACCTAGATGGATGAAAAAGTACAGAATCTTTTCTAAACAAAAATAAAAGGCAGGACATTGATGCAAGACTCAAATTCCAAGTGTTTGAGGACCTTGACTTTTCCCTGTTGCTACATATGTTACTGTTATTCATCTTAGGCTTTTCACAAAGCATTTGTTTGCTACATCTGCAGAGGAAATTATATTCTGTTCACATTCTAGCCCTGGTTTTCTTTTACATAAAAAAAAAAAATTAATGGTACCTTTCAATTTTGGATTCTACTTTTTTTTTTTAGAATAAGGGGTGAGCTAATGAAATAGCTCAGTTGGTAAAGTTTCTACCACTCAAGTAGGAAGCCCTGAGTTCAGATACCAAGAACCAAAGTGAAAAAGATACAGTAGACATCCAGAACACAGACGAGTAAATCCCATCAGTAGAGCCTACTGCAGGTTCAGTGAAAACCTCTGTCTCAAAGCTCAAGTTTATAAGAAATCAAAGACCACACACGTTAACCTCTGGCCTCCACTTGCATGTGTGCATGTGTGCCTGCATACATGTGCACGTATGGACTCATGCATACAGCACTCAAACACAAATAAAAATTAAAGTTCAATTTCAAGAAGTAGGAGAAATGTAACAATGTATTTGCTGATTTTCAAAGCATATGACACAGAAATATAAAACTGTTTCCTCTTTGAAACCATTTCTGGTTCTTGCTCTTTGAGAAATTGCTGCTAACTTCCACCAGACACCTAACTCAGCTCCAACTCCACAGGCTTTTGGCCACTGTTTCTGGTATAGGAATTCTAGTTTTTCTGGTGGTTTGTTTGAATGGAATTCATTCTCTTCAGAGTGTTCTTCATTTCCAACTGTAGTTTGCCCATAACCTAGGTCAGCTCAACATATTTAGCCAAGATACCTGGGTACTGATGGTTCTTACACTGTCATTTGTCATTTAGCTTGGATCCCTATAAGTACTCAGGATCATATTATTGTGGTTTGGACTCGACCTTCTATCAAAAATATACAGCTGATGAAGCAAGGTACTTTCCTTTGCTCCTTCAACTCTTTCTTGGGATTCAAATCTAAGTAGTAGAGAGATTTGGAAAATCATGGAAGTGACAGTTCAAAGGCTTTATAAAATTTAATGCTCATAGTATGTTGCCACTGTACTTTTTTACTTTGTATTTTCCTTTTCCCTATGATAGTATAAATCTTTGTCCAGTATTATATATAACTATATGTGACAAACATCTTTTTATCTGTATAAGCATGCTGTCCTTTCATTTTAATCTTATTTTTTAATTTATTTATTTTAACATGGATTATTTCTATCAAAGTGCCAATCTATAAAAGCTACTTTTATGTTAACTTGACACAAGATAGAGTCATTTTGGAAGAGAGAACCTCAACTAATAAAATTCATCCCATTAGACTGGCCTATAGGAAAGCCTGTGATGTATTTTCTTGGTTGGAAGGAGATGGTATAGCCCATTGTGGGCGGTGCCACCCCTGGGCTTGTGGTCCTAGGTGCTATGGGAAAGCAGGCTGAGCAAAGCATGAAGAGCAAGTCAGTAAGCAGTGTTCTTTCATAGTCTCTGACTCAGTTCCTTCCTCCAGATTCCTGTCTTGAGCTCTTGCCCTTCCAAGATGTACTGTGATGAATAAGGGCCTTTCTTCCCCAAGTTGCTTTTGGTCATCCTCTTTTATTACATCAATACAAAAACATTTCATGTTTTTGTGAATATTTGATACTTCTAAACATGGTGAATTCTATAAAGCTTTAGTCATGTATGCTTACTAAATTCTCATTGGAATAAACTAAGACTCGATAAAATTACTAAATCCAAAGTTTAGTCCATCTGTGACATTAGCTAGTTTGAAGTCCATAGTGGCTGTGCATGGCCATCAGATAAACACTACAGCTGCTCTACAACCCCATCCTCTCAGAAACTTGTATAGCAAAACCCACATCAAAGGAGATGATTATAGACCTAAACACCAAACTTTGCTATGTATGACCCTAAGCAAATCATTTGGCATTTCTGAGAGGGAGACTAGTCAGAATGAAATGATCTTTGTAGAAAAATGAACATTGAGGACATTTATGCCAGGAAACTTAACTCTTTTCCTGACTTCCACATCCATCATGATCCAATCAGTCTCTCTGTCTCTGTCTCTGTCTCTGTCTCTGTCTCTCTCTCTCTCTCTCTCTCTCTCTCTCTCTCTTTCTCTTCCTTCCAGTATAAACCTACTTCAACCAGATTTTATTCTTAGCCACACTTTCATTCCAGGCCACAATTCTCTATCAATGTAATTGTGTATTCCACTCCAAACAAGTCTGAAGTCAAAAATCATTTTACTGTGGCAATCACCAGCCTTTCAAATTGATCAGTGGCTCCTCTAATAGACCACCATGTGATGTAGCAAGACTGCACTATGTCTTTGGTCATTCCTCACTCTTACAACATCAGCCCTTCCTGTTTTCTTGTCCAGGGTCCTTATTCCACCTCTATAAGATTTTATCACCTAAGTGGATCCATTGATCTTGCCTCCCCAGAATTTTCAAATATGTAATTGATGTTTGTAGGAGTTCTTAAGCATCTAACAGTGTCCAAACGGAATCACGTAGAACATAACTTCACTGACTACTGTGTCTCAGTTAGCATCTTTAGCTCTGGAATAAGGTGAAGGGTTGTTTAAAGATTCTCAGATGGTGGAGACCTGGCTATATTGGGGAGACAAAAAAAAACAAAAAACAAAAAACAAAAAACAGGCTTTGGAGAGATGCCAAACAGGTTGTAGACACTTTTTGCTTGCAAATCCCAAATGTCTGTTCATAGTGTTTGATATTGACATGGGTGTACATACTTCTAAGAAAAGGATGTGGGGTATACTTCCTAGAGCTTCTCACTGAGACAAACCATCGGCCTTACCTGTGGTCCTCACACTTCATCTTTCATTGCTGGAACTATTAACACACCCCACTGTGGGCATGTCAAACTGGAGAATAGAGAGTACAGCTCGTTTGTAGCGTCCTGGAGGTACTCTGAGGTTTCATCCTTGGTAACTTTGTTTGGCCATCGTGCATCATAAATTGCACTGTTGAGGAGTTTGCATAGACAGCAGTGTGATCCCCAGAAGACAGGAGTGTCAGTTATATAACACTGTGTACATGAATGTGTGTTTCCCAGTGGGCACAACATTTACAATTCTAAAGAATAAAGAGAATTTTAATGTCTTCGATGTTTGCTCTCATGACCATGCGATGTACATAATTTATAGAAGACTTCTTTGGCTCTGGTTAACTTTTCAGTAGTTCTCGAAGGAAATCTCACTGAATGAAGCAGACATTTAAGTGACACCAGGACAGCAAACACAACATGGAACCAGCATATCAACAAACAAACACACATATATTTATATAGTGTTGTTTTATGTTATGAGTAGCTTGTGCATATAATATTCATGTATAGGTAGACAGTTAGTATTAAATTGAGCACATCTTACTCAGTAGAATAGTAGACATATAATTTCCATATGGTCATGGACCCATGGGGATAATGAAGTAAAAATCAGAAAGCAAGGGGTAGGAAGGACTGGCCACATCCTCTACATCCCATGTGTCTGTGAATGGGTCCCTCAGAATCTCTAAGCCTTCATTTACTCAATTTAAAAGAATGCTTTTCGGGGAGACTTCTCTGTGCATGGAATGAAACAGGGGTAAGTAGTGAGACATTATAGATGCTTCGGTATTTTTCCCCAGCATTAGAAAAAATACTTATGCACATCTATGGAGACATTTGCATATGCAGGTTATAGTTGCCCTATTTTAATATAATGAACTTATAAATACTGGTCAGTATCCACTTCAATTATCATCAGACTGTCATGGAAATTCATATGTTTTCTAAACCATATCATCAAAATTGTATTGGACTGATTCAAGTGCCAGAAACTAGAAAACTGATACAATTTAGTTTTCATGCCTCTCACAGCACAAGTTTAAACCCTTTCTCACACATACAATATCAAAGCAAATTATATGTTATGTCAGATACCCTTTTTGTTCCTGCCATGGTACCATCATTATCTCAAGAGCAATAACTTTTTCTCGCATAAAGTGAGTTTCAAATGGAACTAAGATTCAAGTTATGATTGCATATCCTGAAACATTTTCTTATATTTTATATGCATGTCCACAAGCACATTTATATGTACACATAGTAATAATTATTGTTAATAATAATAAAGAAATCCTTTCAGATTTACGCAGTAGCATGGAAAGAAACAGCAAGTCCAATCCTGAAGACTAATTTTTGAAATGTTTGGGACACATTCTTTTTTTTCTCTAAAGGGTGATTTTCATTTATTTTTTATAAATGCACTTGCTTTCAAGTGATTACTCTTTCTTAATAACTTCCCTTTGGAGTGCTTGCACTGTTGTGATAAATTATCATAGGCTGAGTGGCTAAACGATGGACACGTGCAAATTGCAGTTTTGAGTCTGAGAAATACATGATCAAGGTGCAGAAAGATTTCCTTTGAGGTAAGGCCTTCTTCCTGGTGGTGGTCTTCTTTCTGGCCATGTGTGGAAGAGATAGAGAGAGCTCTGCTCTCTTTCCCTCCTTAGGAGGACAGTGATCCCACTATGAAGACTCCGCCTTTATAACATCCTGTAGATTTATTTACTTCCAAATACCTTTATATTAAGGGTAATACACATTCAGTCTTGACACTCTCTTATTGGATTGTGTATGAACTTTGTCCACGTGCTCTAAGAATACGTCCTGGTTCCACTGTCTGAGGTCCTTTAGACTGCTCAGTCCTTCTAGCTGAGACCCATATTCAGGAAGTCTGAGTCAGTCCCATGCTGGATTCCCAGCTATCAGTCTGGGGGCCCGTTAGCTCCTCCTTGTTCAGGTCATCTGTCTCTATGTGTTGCTGCAACCTGGTCTTGTCCTCTCTCTGCATCTGGATTCTAGTTTGACTGAGTGTTTAGTGGTGAGTGTTTGCTTCTGTTTCCAGCAGGTATGAGATGATATATTTTTAACGTTTTAAATCAAAATATATTCAAAAGCCAAACACTCTCCAGCTTACCATGCTCCAACTTCCCTGGTCATCTTATCTTAGATACTCTCAGTGGTGTGAACTATACAGCTTCTGTCAGTATTTAACCTTGAGTTTAGTATTTCCATTATCAATCAAGATTCATGTATTAAAATACTCTTGGTCTTTCTCTTACAGGATGGAGAGCCTAATACGGGGAAGGAATCCCCCACAATATCAGCGAAGTCCTTGCAAGGAGGCTCGTGCAGCACTTCGGAAGAGGCCTGAAGAGGAGTGTAAGTATGTCTCATCATAACAAACATGCTCTAGGTAGATTTATGGTGAATGGAACAAAAAAAAAATGAACAAGTTCACTGTTAAAAGCTCAGGCAAATTAGAGAGATAATCAATAAATATATGTTAAATTGACCCGATTTTTTTTTAATTACAAGCTCTACAAGCCCCATTTTCCCATATGTATTCCTTTGGTACTTTAGAGACTTCCCATGGCATTTGGATTTTGTGTTAAAGGAGAACAGAAAAGTACACACAGTATTCTAAATCTTTCAGAATCTCTCTACTCCATACATACTAATGTTCTGAGGAATTCTGAGGTAAAGAACCTTATGAAACATGCTTAAAATCAACATTTTACAATTTCCTTTGGACTACAGTTCTCTTCCAAACATTTTTCTTTTCTCTCTTAAAATGCCACACTCTTTGAAAAACACTGTGCTTCTAGAGAATTAAATGCCTAAGGGTAAACGTATACCCATTTGTCAAACTGAAATTTTTGATTTAATAGAATTTAGTAAAATGTTTTGAAAGTCGGATGTTATAAATGACACAGTAAAAACACTTTAATCCAGCCTCAAATTATTTAATATTAGAATGTGTAGTCATCTGTAGAGACTTTATTTAAATATTTATATTCCATGGCCTATAACAGATTGTTGTGGACTTTTGACATGATATTCACATCTGAAGTTTGTGAAATGACTCGTGATGCTAACTTTCCTTGTGGTATTTGCATATAGTTATTTTGGGCATACTAAATTATGTTCCATTATGACAAACATTCATCTGAATTTTGTTCAATTTTAAGAACTTACATTTCTTAACTATGAAGTCAATGCTGAGCTCCACAAACGTAGATGGCACAGTAGACTATTAACTTTATATTGGCATTTTAAATTATTTTGAAGTGTGGGTGAGGATCAAATACACTGCCTGCATTCACAGCAGGTGAAGCGCCCTCGCCGTGTGTTGTGCAGTAGATGGTGTAGACCTCTTTGTAGTAACTTCTATGTCATTTGCTAGAGAGATGGTCTTCTTACATGGTGGATTTGTATCCTATTATCATATAAACAATATCCAGTAAAAGCTAAAATGTGAAAGTGAAGATGCTGTTCAACTATAAGCACTCATGAAGACCCTCACTTTTAAGTACAACCTCTTTTACTAAATTCATAGGAAACGCCAGACTCTCTCCCCTTCTGGTTCAATGCCTCATCTTCATCTCTGATATAGGTCTATAGATTTTACTTAAAAACTTGCATGTAAAATATATAAATACATTGGTAAATGGATCCCGGAGAGTTGCTGTTTAACATAAATAGTGATTTCTATGAGTGCCCTTCTAGTGATTATATAGGCCAATGGTTACTCAACTGCAGTTTACTATGCTATCCATTCTGATGCCTGTTTCCATAAAGAACCCTATGGAAACACAGGGCATCACATATTTGCCTAGATATTCTGCAGACCTACTTTTAGTTTCACAGAAATACTCAAGTAGTCAGGACTCAGGTCAAATGTTCCATAGAACAAAGACAAAGTCCTTATCTTTCCAGGAACATTGTACTTATATACTTACTTTTGTTCTTTGAGACAAAGTTTCACTAGGTAGACAAGATTGGCCTCCAACTGATGTAACAGGCCAGCCATCCCACATGGTTTGGGAAAGATATGAACTGCTATCTGAAGTAGTGGTTCTTAAATTGTGACATCTGAGCCAGCAGCAGATAAATCACCTGAGAAATTACCAGATGAGCAGAGTCAAACGCTTATGCTCAAACTTGCTGAGTAAATATGTAAGAGTAGAGTAGTGGTCTTCAGTTTAAGAAGCCATACTTGAGACTGAGATGCATGGTTAAGTCTGAAAACCATTAGCTAACCAAGTGATTGATGGCAGATGAGAGTAAGCCATCAACTTCACAAGACTAATGATGATAGATACACTATTTCATACTTAAGGCTTGTTTCTTTCTGGTGTAAACTATATATGTATTTATTGAGATACTTCATCTGTAGCTAAGAATTTTATTGCTGTAATTGCTGCAAGCCCTCATGAGAGGACTTACACACACACACACACACACACACATATATATATCACACATATCACACACACATATATACATATTCTTCCCCAGAATCCAGAGTTCTAGATTGCCCCTTGTTAATAAAATGAGAAGAATGAGAAGTTCTCCCTGTGCTCTGATGGGGAAACATCCCCTTATAAAAAGACACCATCTTTTTAATGGTAGAGACAGAATATTGTTGTATTTAATATTTTGAGGCATGTGAAAAGGTATACTCTCTATCATAACACATGTAACAATAACTAGCTGCAGTTCACTGTGTGTTATTTTCATGAAAGACTCAGTTTATATACTTTTAAAATAGGGGTGATGATGGGTCACAGGACTATTGTGAGATGAATGTTTATATGAATTGGATTGTGCTGAACCTGAGACATAGAAAGTTTCCTTTGGCCTTCTGATTTTTCCCCTTCCTCTAATTCTGTCTCTTTTAGCTTGCTAATATCATCGTCTTATGCCAAATTAACCTTTTGTTTGAGGATGATAGAATATATTTTATATCAAAATTGCAAATTATCTATTCATGAGATTCTAGCTTCAATCCCCAGTACTGTCAAAAATTGAAAAGACGTGATATTTCTTTTTATAGAAAAAATTATGTGTGGGGCAGTAAAAGTTCCACACAGATGGCATCAGGCTGACCTTGCAACTGCTAGACTGTAATTCATGTTACCCATCGATGCATCTTACGCATGATGCAGATTCCACAGGTTCAGCCTAGGGTCCATCACACATCATCTGCTCAGTTCCCAGGGAAACCTGCCACCTCAGAAGTCAGCATCACAGAACGTCCAGGAGCATCATCTACCTGTCAAGGGAACACATTGAGATCTGGAGCTTTGTTCAGATGATAGGATCTCTCTGTGGAGGGAGGTTTTGACAAATGGCATATTTCACACTGCTGTCTTTGATAACCTATAATCTTTTATACTGTATTCAACATTGAGATCAACATTAGGTCACAAGACACTGCTCTTAGCTGGTTATTAAATATTAATTTCATCCAGCTGTGCTGCAGCTAGCAAGGCTGAGCAAACATTCATGAAAAATAAGTTGATTCTTATACAAACAGACTTTTAGACGTGGCCAATTTATTCCTCATTTAAAAAATAAGTTAGGTGGAAATGTGTTCTCAAAGCCACACCCCTGATCAGCTGAAAATGCATGTCTGGCCTCCTATGGCAGTCCCATTTGCTTCTTTCACACTTGCTCCTTCAAACAAGACAGATGGAGCTCCAAACTTGTCACTACCCTAGGACAGCTTCCACTCAGATAACCAGTAACCTCTTCAAGCTTTTCTATTTTCATGTCACCAGCTGTAATAAATACACTGGCTAAATTGCTGTTTATTATCTCTCTGTTATCTCTCAGTCCTAGGATCTCTGCTTGTGTCTTCCCACAGTCTCAGTTTGGGAAGCATCCACTTCTGAGTGCTTTCAAGCTGCTGGTAGGATTTATTTCTTAGAGATGTGATGACCAACTACTGCCTCTTTTTTGCTGGCTGCAGATGCCTTCCAGTTTGGGTGCATGGACACTCTAAGTATGGGTGTTTATTCTCCCTTTTTACAACTAGAGTCTTGCTCCCCTTTAAATATTTTCACCTGACTAAACCAGAACTGCCCAAGATAATCTTAATTTTTTATTAATTCAAAGTAATTTTATTGGAGCCATGGTGTCAATGTATCTTTGCCATGTTCTCTTGGCCGAGAAAGGTCTCGGTTTTCTGTTTTCGTAAGAGTGGTTTTGTAAGAATCCAACATAAGAAGATGCAATAACACTCACAACACAGTCTTAGAGTTCTACTTGCCATTTGCTAACCTCATCAAGCATTTTTAAGTGCTTTCTGAAAAAAAATTAAATAATCTAAATGTTTACATTCTTCCAAAGTTCATTTGTTGAAATCCGATTACCACTGAAGGATCGCAGTAGGGGGCATCCTACTGAGATACAGTTAGATGGTCTGGATGGAAAGAATCATTGTATAAAAGACTGGTTACCTCGTACAAAAGAACCACTGAGAGGCTTCTTCATCCTTCCTCTGCTGCCATCACATGTGAAGAGGGAGCCTCCTCGTATCATAAAATGGCTCTCCCCAAAAACCACAAATCAGCTGCATCTTGATCTTGGAGCTGTGAAGAAGGAATGCTTCTGGTGGTGTCTTCCAACTTGTCATAGCTAGTTATGGCAGAAACAGATTGGCACAGATGCTCTTGTGGTCATGACCCCCCATAGAGCAATGCTCCTTTAATTTTCCTCCAGTGTCTCAGGCTGCCCTCTTGCATACTCAACTGTCTCTTTACAGCCATAAATACTAGTTTCTGGAAGCACTGTGACGTCTGCCTTGTTCCAAATATACTACCATATACTACCCACACAGACCATCTCATCAGTGTCAGCTAGTCCCATAATCAGTTAACTCATGATTGATAGCTCCAACCAGTGGAGGACCTCTCTCCACTGATTCAGATGTTGACTTAACACATCTTAGCTAGTTCAAGGGTGCAAAGCCCATAAATCCAAACCCAGGTCGCTTATACCCATTTCAAAGCCTAAGCTTTCTCCGGGGTTTTTGTTTTACTTTTAAATGATGATAGAAATCATCGGGGTAATTTCTTATTCCCTCCCACCCATTTGCTCTCTATTTTGATTTTAAGGTCTCTCAATGTCATTCAAGGTCTCCCAAAGTACAATCTAAATCTTTCCATAAATAACCTTTGCAAATATTCCAAAGTTCTAAGGAACACTCCCGTAAGTGATATCCCTAAGTACATTTCTGAAAATATTTCACCTTAATATTGTCCTAGGATTTTACCCAATAAAATCAAAGGCCTTCCTGTAGGTTGTAAGTCCTCACAGAGTCTTACCTATACCCAAACCTTCAATTTAATCATGCACTTAACTCCTCCTCTCTCAGTCCAGCTACACTAAAGTGCTTCTAATCTTAGAATGTAATTAGCAGCACAAACAGAGTACAATGTTATCAAATATTATTTTAAGATGTGTTATATTCATGTTGTAGAATATTTGTGCAAAGGTGTTCTGCATTCTCTTATGTTGCATTTGTTTGACTCTGTGAAGCTGTGTTAATTTGCCCATCTAAAATATTTGATATGTTTAGTAAAGAACTGAACAGCCATAGGGGTGGCAGGCAGAGAGAATAAACAGGAGGAGAAATCCGGGAAGAAAAAAAAAATCTAAGAACAGGAGAAGTGGGAGGGTATCAGGGCCAGCCACCTAACTACACAGCAAGCTGTAGAGTAAAAAGTAAAGAAAGTTACACAGAAATAGAGAAAGGTAAAATCCCAGAGACAAAAGAAGACAGGATAACTTAAGTCAACCAAAGTGGGTAAGAGCTGGGTGCCGGTGGCTCACGCTTTTAATCCCAGCACTCGGAAGACAGAGGCAGGAGGATCTCTGTGAGTATGAGGTCAGCCTGGTCTACAGAGTGAGTCCCAGGACAGGCTCCAAAGCAATACAGAGAAACCCTGTCTCACAAAACGAAACAAAACAAAAATAATAAGAAAGAAAGGAAGGAAGGGAAGGAGGGAGAGAGGAAGGAAGGAAGGAAGGAAGAAAAAGAAAGTTGGAAAAGAACAAGCCAAGCTAAGAGTCTGGGCATTCATAAGTAAGAATAAGAATCCATGTGTGATTTTGTGGGAAGCTTAGGTGGAGGATCCCCCAAAGCATAAAAAGAGCCAAGAGTATTAAAAAAAAAAAAAAAAGAAAGAAAGAAAGAAAAAAATATAGTTACATCAGAAACATCTGGTCTCCAGTGTGTGTTTTTATATCTTGGTCAACAATTAAGTGATTGTAGCTGTGTGGGACTCTTTCTGGGACCTCTACTGTTTTCCATTGTTCTTCATTACCACACTGTATTTGTCAGTGTGGGTCATTAGCTTAAATTGAAGTTAAGCATTTTGCTAACTCTAGCAGTGTTCTTTTTGCATAGGATTGCTTTGACTATCTGAGTTCTTTTATGTTTCCACATGAATTTTAGGATTGTGTTTTCTAGTTCTTTGAAGAATGGTCATTGGGATTTTGATGAGGACAGTGATGGCTCTGTATATTAGTTTTGGTAGTATAGCCATTTCTGATGATTCCGGAGAATGACAGGTGCTTCCAACACAGGGCTTCTTCAATTTATTATTGTTATTAGTAGTACTTGTAGTATTATTATTATTATTATTATTATATTGTTATTATATATTAAAGTTTTCACCTCCTTAGGTAGGTATATTTCTAAGTGGTTTTTAAAGCCATTATGAATGAGATAATTTTCTTTATTTTTTTTTCTGGTCAAGTTTCCTGTGTTGACTTATTCCTTACCACTTTGCTAAAAGTGTTTATCACATCCAAAAGTTTTCTGGTAGAGCCTTTCAAGTATAGAACCATATCATTTGCAAATGAGTACAATTTGATTTCTTTCTTTCCCATTTGTATGTCTTTTATATCTGTTTCTTATTGCTTTAGTTAAGATTTAGAATTATGAATTAAACAAGACTGGGGAGAAGAGAGATATTCTTAACTCATTCTAGAGAAAATATTTGGAGTTTTTTACCCATCTAGTATGATGTTGGCAATACATTTATTGTACACACACTTTATCATATTGAGATACATTACATTTATTTGGTAATTTTTTAGGACATTTTATTGTGAAGGCACTCTAAATTTGTCAAATGCCAATTCTTCATCTAGCTATAAATCATGTGAATTTGAGGCTTTAATTTATTTGGCATATTACAGTTATTAATTTATGTGTATTGAACCAACATTGCAGTTCTCAGATAAAACTAACTTGGTTTTGATATATGGTCTTTTAACTTGTTTTTAAATTCAATTTACAAATACCTTGTTGAAAAAGTTTTTTTCTATGTACATCAGCGACATTGGACTAAAGGGGTTGTTGTTGTGGTGGTTGTTATCTAGTTTTGATGTCAAGACTCTGTAGAATTACTTTGGTTCTGTTCCTTCCCTGCCTATTTGGTAGAACAATTTGAAAAGTATTTCTTGTGTTTCATCCTTAAGTTGATTAGAATTCAGCAATAGGATCTATCCAGTTTTGGGCTTCTCTTTATGGAGAAACTTAATTACTGCTTCAATCTCATTTATCATTATAGGTCTATATATGTCTCCCATTTTATATCAGGACATATGGGACCATTTGAACCTCTTATTGTTTATTTTGTGAAGCTGGGAATCCCAAAAATTCAAACAGTGCTGGCAAAATTGAATATCTGTCTGCAAAAATTTGAATTTAGGCTAAGTATCCACCTGACAAAAAGCTTCTGAAAAAACATCAAAGATATTAAAACATGAAAACCTGAAAACATAGAGAAAGCATTTCAAGATGCAGGCACAAACAAGACTTTCTTAATTGGACTCCAGTTACACAAGAAATAAACTGAATTGACAAGTGGGAATAAATGAAATTTAAAATACTTGCACACATTAAAGGAAACTACCAGAAAAGTAAACAGACATCCTATACAATGAGACAAATATTTTGTGAGTCATACTTCAGGTCAGAGGTTAATTTTTACAATATATAATTATACACACACACACACACAGAGATTGATCAATTATTGGACCAATGAGCTGAATATTATGTTTAGAAAAACTACAATAACCATACCAATGCAAATACATATGTCATGTAATCACTTCAGATATCCAAATATTTTAGCATTAGTCCTTTTGGTTGTATTATTGCATTTAGTCATGTTACCATCATTGTATTCGCCACCTGGTCCTGTGCTTGGGTGGCTTTACAAACTCCTGGAACTGTCAAAGTGTAACCCCAGGGTCCTGGCTGTGTGCTTCCCTCCATACCAGATGTTACATGCCGTGTGCTGTAACTGTGTTTTGTAACTACCCCTTTTGACTCCTACTATTTCACTAAAGGGGATGGAATCCAGGCTCTCCTGCATGGTAAACACATACACCACCACTGAGCTACATCCCATCAGCACTTCCTCCTTTTTCGTGTTTTTAAAAAAGAAATAAGGTCTTGATAAGTTGCTTTTGTTGGTATTGAACTCATTTTGTAGCTCATGCCAGTCCTGAATTTTCAATCTTCCCTAACTCAGCCACCTAAGTAGCTGAAATTGAAGGTTTATGAAACAAAGCCAGAATCAACTACATCATCTTTTGACATCGTCTCCCTTTTTACTTTTCTCTTTCAGCGATATGGGAACTCCAACAATCACCCTTGATAAGAAGTATAGATTAAATATGCCAGTGCATCAACAATTTAAACAGCAATACAACTTAGATGCTCTATGATAGAGGGAAATCAGTGCAGAATATGAATACAATATAGGCAGGAGCTCCTCTGATGGAAAAGACTTGGAAAGTTTGGAAGTGCAGCACTAAAGAAATAAAAGCAGAATAGCAAATCATGGGCTAACCCTATCTCAAATAACTAAACAAACAAAGAAGCCATTCTGGAGCTCTGGTCCTCATCAGCTGGGTGAAAAGAGTTCTTTTGTTCATCAGGTCCTTATTTCTATGCAGTACCCACATCTGTTCAGCAGCTCAGCTTTGTCGTTCATCAGAAGGGACTACGCCTCCCCTGTTCTCATGGCTAAGTTTCCTTTCTAAGATGACTATCACACAAATAGGATAAGAAAATCAAATGGATAATATGCATGATTTTAGAAAGAGGCAGTCAGTGACTTCTGATGGTCGCTAGCGGTAAACTTAAAATCTTATCAAACATCATGCTTCTTGGTGTCTTAAGTTGCAGTTACACAGTGTCAACCAACTGATTAGAACACTGAAGATGGTACTCAGTTGAATCTATGTCCACACACGTATCAACACATTCCACTGACTGCTTATTATCACAGCGAAAAAGTAAGATTAAAGGGAGGTTAGATAAAGTTGGATTTGCAGCTTGAACATGGTTATACTTCAGAAATTAGTAAGAGCAACTAAGAACCTAATACCACCCTGAAATTTCAGATGTATTTCAGTGGTTTTACCACTCAAGGCAGGGCAGTAATAATAATAATAACTTAAAAATCTCACTGAAGAACATACTTAAAGAACACCATATCCTTGCTTTGATATAGCTACCTTGTTATTTCTGCAGCATCTCCCTTAAGACAACATATTAGATACTAGTTTAGAAAACATCCACCATCATTTATTTTTCTCTCACCTGTGACTCACTTGTTTGTGATGAATTTGAACCTTCATCAGACACACACTGAAGTGAAATTTGTTTAGCCACATAGTACTTCACTGTGAATGGGTTTCAACCTCTGGCATCCATGACTTGGAGGAACCAAAGAACGGGGGATCTTTGACAAGAAGAACTGGTAAAATCTTTGGAATAACATCCTCACAGCTTAGACTTGTTTTGGTCTTATATATACCCCCATTCATGGCCACATTTCTGGTGCCTCTCTGCTCTCTTGGAAGAAGACATAACCTCCTCCTTCTGTTCCTGATACTCTTTGACCAGACAAGCTTTTCATGTATTCCTGAAGTTTTCCTATAGTACATCCTGCAGACCTGTTGCTTGTGTACTGTAATACTTCCTGGAGTTCCTGGGGTGTTCATGTACTTCTTGTGCTCCTTCTTGAAGAGTATATTATCCTCTCATCCGCATGTCTCTTTTAGCCCCCTCAGTTATAAGCTGCTTACAGATGGAACAGATACATTTTATGCATCTTTTTATCTCTTGTATTTTATCTCTAGTATTATCTCATAATAGTTGAAGTATAATCACCTCCTTAAACAGTGAATAATCATGAAAGACACAGCTTAATTACCACTGCAGTAGGTACAGTTAAAAGGATAGATGGGGTCTCATGACATCCAACAGACTACTTCTTTATTCCAGGAGCAAGCCTGGCAAAGTGTCATGCAGTTAAAGATCAGCTGTCATTCCTATAGTTTACAAAGACCAGATTGGATGGCATTCATGTGATATTTGACAATGGAGTTCTTTATAGAAAAGAATTATGTAATGTTTCTTTTCCTAATCAGCTCCATCTAAAGAAATGGAGGGCTGAATACTGATGCGGGGACTCCTTTAAATCTTACATATCAAGTGACCTTCTCTACTTCTACAGAAATGAGATTTTAAAATATCATATAAGGAACTGGAGAGGTGTCAGCAGTTAAGAGACTTAATGCTTTTCCAAAGGACCCACATTCAATTCCCAGCATGAATGCTGGGTAGCTCATACCTACCTATAACTCTAGCTACAGAGCTTCTATCACACTTCTCTGTGTACACACACAGCACACACACATCATTTTTTAAAACTTTAATTTTTCATGTAAGTATTTAATAGTCTTATAATCATTACTTTTATAAATATCACATATAAAGATTATTTAAGATAACCATTATTAATAGTCTCAATCAACTAATAACTGGCCCCATGGCTTTAAGATCTCAGGGAAGCTGCGCACTTTAAGGGAAGCAGGTGGCAGAACAAAACTATTCACTTTATGACTAGGAATGTAAAAACAAAAGAAGGCAACTGACTGAGTCTCATAATCATTATTGATGACCAAGTCATGTCAAACTGATCATGTGGTTCAAGTTCTCCACCCCGCCCCTCTAATACTACTTCTTTGGGAATCAAGGCACTAAATCATGAACTTTCAGGGACTCTTAAGATACAAACAGTAACAGTGTTGGGAAGCTAGATAGACACTGAGAACACTCTATGTCTAAGGTTCTCCTTAATTATTTCCCCAATCTATTCAGTGTAATCATTAAGCTTTTCATAAGCTAAAGAAACATTCCATTGTCCTGGAAACATCAACCTTCTTTTCATTGAGTCATTCTAGGGTCAGAAAAGATGCACAATCTATTTTACTCCAAGAGCACTCTGAGACAAAGTCTTGATACATCATGTCATCTTTTATTTTCTTCTAAACTTTTGTCCTATATGTCACCAAGCTACATGTCACCAAGATATAATCAAATTAAAAACATTTACCAAACACACACCAAGGGTCTTTGTGTGCCTCTCTCTATTCCCTGGTGCTTATGACATTTAGTGCCAAAGTACATCTTGTACATCAACTTGATACTGTGTCAACTAAAGATTAACTTTATGTGTCTATGGGGTGGGTTATCATTCCAGGAGAGGTCATCACTGGCATTAGCAGACTGAGTATATTAGATTACCTTTATCTACAGCAGGTAGCCACCATCCAGCTTCTGATGGGCTAGAGAGAAAGGCAGAGGAAAGCTGGATTCATGTTGTCACACTAAAGACATGTGGCCATTGATTTTCTCTGGTGCCTGTTGTTCTGACAAAAGAAGATTCAGCATCACTCTGCCTTTGCCTCTGTCCAGCAGGACTTTCAGCTGCACTGCTACCCACTCCAGACCTCCAGCTTGCAAACAGACACTTAACTTCTCAGCCCCCATAATTTGTTGGAGTAATATTATAATTATTTTTAATTAATCTCATTGTGTGTGTATGTGTGTAATATACTATATATTCTGTTATTTCTACTTTTCTATGGAATAATGTTTGATACACAATAAACAAAACCTGAAAACCCAAGTAGAAAATTTCTTGATGGAGTTGGAGTAAACAAACATAAAACAAAATAAGTTATGACACAGTCATAGATAATTCATGGTGTAAAAAAATGAAGTAACATTACAAGATTTAAAAGTAAAAGGAATGTCAATGAGGGGGACTTTGATCCATGGAGAAAGAATAATGTCTACCGACTATTAAAAATCTATGCGTTGTACATGTACATTTAACTATTTGAATATCTGGGGAATGAGTTACCTAAAATACTGGTTCTGTTTTGAAGAGATTAAGATACACTTGTGTTTTTTGCAAAGTTCAGAAATTTATAATACTGGACACGGAAGTCATCAGAACTTGTTTTCAGTGTATTCTCCATTCCATATCATGTTTTTAAAACCTGAAAATCCCCCTTTCCTTGCTGAGAAAAATATGCTTTCTGAATATTTGGTTGTCCCCAAAGTATGGAGAGCCAGCCTCTCTGATCCTGGAGCTCCAGTGGCCTCTGTCATCTGCATCGCTGTAGAACTCAGGTTCACTCAGCTTCTGCCATCCTTATCTCTCCCATGAGAAGTATCAACCCCATCATTACCCTGACCCAAGGCTGCTGTCCTTATTTCAGAATGTGTGTTCCAGGGGACCTGGTAGGGAATAGGGATATTCCTTCAAGAATCTTCTTTGCCTCAGCAATAGAACTTTGTCCTGTTGCACCTTTCTTCAGAAGTAAAATAGATAAGTCATATTTCATTACTCCTTGTAATACTTCAAGATGAGGTTGCCATGAAAATATCAAGACTTTTAGATCGGGAACAGTTTTGCTGTATCTCGTATATGATATTTAGAATACACTTACACATGTATGTATGTTTGTATGCATGCACTATCTGCATTGTCTATCTGACACGTAGGATTCTGAAGAGAATGTGAACAGACAGCATGTGTATATACAGAAATTTATTTTCAGAAATTGACTCACCTCACCATAGTAGTTGCCAGGCACAGTAAGCTGGCAGGCTTGAAACCCAGTATTGAAATTCAAGTTCAAACGATATCTGCTAGCAGAGGAGGGCTCAATCTTTTTCTGCTAAAGCCTTCAGCTGACATTGCCACCCACATTACAAACTCATTGTTTTACACAAGGCTCACTGATTTACAAGTTAACCATATTCAAAAGGATTTCACAGAAACATCCACAACATAGGTTGATTGAGCATCTGGTACTTTGGTCCAGTCACAGTGCCTCCTTATTCTTCATAGGAGACATTTGTTTGTTTCCTGTCTGATCACTCTCTTTCCAAGGCTCTGAACTGAATCTAGCTTAAACAACTCCCCTTGGTGACTTAAAGTTTTCCAAACCATTTCCTGCCATGATCTTGCCATATTTGTGTGTTGGAGAATCCCATCCAAAGGAAACTTCCTAATAATAATGAAATCCAAGCCCAGACAAGACCTCTCACTGCTCTGCCTTCCTCTTTCTATGAGATGCATTTGATGCTGAACTTACCTTTCTGGTAATTGCCCAGCTTCACAATTTTCCCTAGTGCTTTCTTTGGCAAGGCAACACAGAAATCCATAGAAATAATGACTTTGAAAACTACCTAAGGAAGCCTTGAATTTTTTTTCTTTTTTTTTTTTTTTTTGCTGTCTGTCCACTCTTAAATATGCCCAGATTTTCTGGACTCATGGGATCATTCTTATTGTCACTATTTTTCAACCTACAATTTCCTAGTTGCTGTCCATCACTACATGCTTTTTATCAGTGGCCACACTGTCATAATTTCCTTGATGTTCCCTCTAGGAAACTCCTTTCAGATATTTCTCTGAAATATTATTTCAACTTTTGTAGATTCCTCTAAGTTCTATGTCCTTCTTTCTACATTCATTTTAGATTACTCACATCATGATCTAATCCATTTATTTGAATATCTATTTTTCCCTAACTCTATTTCATAGCTGTCTATCTAATCTAGACTATGAAATGCAAATGTTCCCCTCAGGAAATCCCTCTTCCTCCAAAGTAAAAAGTTTTCTTCTATTTTCCACTGGTGCCTTCCAAACATAAAACTGAAACTGTTTCATTCACTTCTGTGCACTCATTTCACCCATTGGCATCCCCAGGTCTATTACCTGGTCTCTCTCAAAGGCCAGTAAGCTCCAAACATAGACTTTTGCTCCCCTCTTCTTAGCCTTGGATATGCAAAGATTTCAATAAATTATTTCACATTTTATAGGTTTTTAATTTAAATTAAAAACAATTTTATTTTACACACCAATCCCAGTTCCCTCTCCCTCCCACCCTCCCATTCCCCCACCAAATCCCTATCCCATCTCCCATCAACTCACCAGGAAGGTTGAGGCCTCCCATGGGGGGTCATCAGGTCTGTTATGTTATTTGGGGCAGGGTCTGGGCACTCCCCTGTGTGTCTATGCTGAGAGAGTATCCCTCCATAGGGAATGGGCTCCCAAAGTCCTTGCACTAGGGATAAATACTGATTCCACTGCCAGGGGCCCCACAGACTGCCCTGGCCTCCTTGGCCTTTTTACTTAGGACAATGCAGAATTTCTTCACCAAAACAATGAACCATCACTTTTTACTTGCATGTTAATTCACTAATCTTTGACAGGTGGTGGAAATTCACACTGAGTGTTAGGTTTTTGTTTGTTTGTTTGTTTGTTTTGTGTCTTTGCCTTAGAGGAACACAGAAATCACTTTCAGGATAAAATCTTCCAAAGAGCTTAGTGGTCAGCCTAGCTCCACCAACAGAGGCAGAATACTGAGGCCCAAACAGCTCTATGTGCTCAGAAACAAACTTTCTATGAGTTAACAATCTTCCCTAAAGTCAAGGTCCTCTGGAGCCAACTCACTAAAGTTAAAAGCCTGGGACCTATCTAAAGCAACACCAGGTATCGCTTTAGTTACCAAAATTATCTGTTTTAGATTTACATTTATTGCTAAAAAAAAAAAATCTAACATTGGAGGATGTAGCCTGGATACATGTTTCAGGGGTCTCCTCAAGAATTTATGCCATGCTTTTCCTTAAACTCCTTCTCTGGCAGAACTTCACATGACTTTAGTGGATGCAATCTCACTTATAAAGATCCTTGCAACATCTTGGGCAGCACCTGATAATGGAGGGTTGCCCTCCAAATTGTTCTCCAAGGAGTCCTCTATCCCAGATATTTGTTTCTGCAGAACCAAATATGGAACCACCTGAGTTCACTCTCTAGTGTGGCCTATTACTGATGAGCAGGGATATCCACACCCTACTTGCTTAGTAAAACTGGGTATGCACGCCGATTGATAAGGAGGACCATTACTAACCTGGGACTACTTCTCTCTGAATGTGAGTCAAGCACCAGTCCTCTGGTTTTGTGTTCAGGAGATAGAGTACAAGTTTTCTGAGGAGTCCTATTGAAACTGACTCCCAAATGTAGCTGGAGATTCTTATCCCACCTGGTCCCACAGCCTATTAGCTTCAAATAAACACGCAAAGACATATTAATTTATAAACTGTTGGTTGATGACTATGGTTTCTTACTGGCTAGCTCTCTCTTAATTATTATTCAATAACTACTAATATGTGTATCTTTACATGACTTTATCTTACTAGAGAATGTCTGGCACACACTATCTTCCAGGTTTCTACATGGAGTTCCTCTCTGGTGGCCTCTCTCTGCCTCCTCTCCTCAGAATTCTCTGCCTCTCATATCCACACCTATATTTCCTGTCTGGCTATCGGTCAATCAGTGTTTAATTCATCAGCCAATAAAAGAAACATATATATACAGGAGGTCATCCCTCATCACTGCCTCCCAAAGGTTAAGGAGAGAGGGATAGTACCCTGCTCTGGAGTGAGATGTGTACTCACATGAAAGCACATCACAAATCCGTCACACTTCATCTGATGTTAATGTAGGGCTACAGCCTTTGGGAGTAGCTGGAACACAGAGATGGCCCAAAGTGTCTACATCCGATTGACAGCTTTACTCACAGTTTGTCTGTGACTCAAGGAATTTATTCAATTTACTCTTTCTATGTTGTTTCTTCATAGGAAATAGTAGCAAAGATTACATGAACTCATGCACAGTAAAGCCTATAGAGAATTACTGGCATCCAGTAAATATTATGATACTACTCCATAAGTGTCCCTTTGCTAACTCACATCAAAATGATATGGCTTCCTGTTTTTCGACTCTCCTAAGGAAAGTAAATAAGTCATATTCAGCTAAACAAGGTACCAACAATAGACCAAAGAAAGGACTTGCTGGGGTCTAGCTTTTGGAACCAATGTGTTTATATAGGTTTACTTACAACAAGGCTCCTAACAACAGGCTGTACCACTGAAGAAAAATCTCTCTCTTTGTTTTTCTGGCAAGTATTTACTGCCTTCGGGGAGGGGAGGTAATAGCCTGGTAAACTGCTCTTCTTCTCCGTGAGGAAGCAACGGACCCAGTTTTATTAAGTTTCCTAGTAGAAGCCCACTAACTTGGCACCTTTGCATCTTCCACCCCACAGCAGTAAGCAGGAAAGCAAGGCTGGGAGGCACCTGCCTGTGTGAGGTTGGTTTCACTGCTTTCTGGAAGAGCAGAACAAGGTCCTAGAAGAAAACTATTGCCATATCTTACAGCCAAGGGACAGAGGGAAACAAACAGGCACAGAAGACACAAAGATCTAGAAAAGTCTAGGATGTCAGTAGAGAGAGTTCATGGCTACTCTCCCTTGAATGATACCATTTCTGTGACTCAGCCCCAAAGACCTGAAATCAACAACTTCCCACTTTCAGGATTTCAGACAGTTCCAGAGAGTTTTCCCTCCCTCTATGTGTTGTCTCTTTTATTCTCTAAGCTTCCTGAGCTTCTACCTGCTACATATGTAGCTGTAAACGCAGGTGATCTATATTCAGCTCAAGATATTTTCTAAATTGAAATAGGTATGATTGTCCCGTGGCTTAAAATGATAGATAAAAGAAAAATGATCATGCTTCAAAGAACTTCCTCCCTGAATTGACAGATCAAATTCTTTATTTAAGAAACTAAGATACCAGCTAGGAAACCACTGTGTGTTAAATACATCAGCTTCCTGAAGTAAGTAAGTAAGTGCAACCACAGTCCCAAGCAGAAAAATGCCTAACAAAATGGTAAAGTGCTAACTCTTAGCTCTGAGGAAGCAGGGATGTTGCTCCTGTGGCTACATGGGTGTCACCAGCCTGGGCTTGGCAATTATCTGTCTGTTGAATAAATTAATTAATGACTAATAGAAGAAAGAATCTTCATTTTAAAAAATACAGACTTCCATTTTTGTTCTCTTATCTATCACATAAAATAAAAAAGGCAAGTCATTAAGTTGATGGCATTTTAAGCCACTTATGTGTTTATGAATTCATGTCTCTTAGTGGTTCCTGATGGATCCATTAACAACCCAACCTCCAACCAGCACAAGGCTGTTTTCAAATCTAGAATATATAAGTGTTCCTGTGAATTAAAAGTCTTGAAAACCAAGGAATGCTTTCTGGTATATTTAGAATATTCTAGTTTTATTAAATTAAAAATTTCTCTTAAATCAGGATGGATGATTTTAAGATCGTTGAGGTTAATTTGTTTCAAATTAGTACACAAAGGTTGCTGGTGTTAAATTATTCCAAAATGATACCTGAGGTGCCACACAGGCTGAAGGAAAGAGCCCATTATAATATTTTAATTGATTGAATTAATGCTGTTACCACACAAATAAAAATCACAAAAATCTTTTCATTAATGATTCTTAAATCATTCTTATAAGTTCAAGTACATTTAATAGCACATGTCCAAAAACCAGGTGTTATGTTTTACTTTGTGTAATTTGGGGCATCTGTGGTACAGAGAAAGGCAAATGCTCCCTTATTAAGTTAAAAAATGTAAAAAATATATGTGACTTTTTGAGTCATTTCCTGGGCATCCAAAGATTGAACAGTGCTACCTTTCTCTATGCTCAGAGGTCACGGTGTTGTTACTGGTAGTATTTGGCAGACCACGTTGTCTGTCGGGTACTGTGGAATGACACAGAGAATGTCATAAGCACATCGGTCCTTACTGCTATCTCTGGATGTCAACACTGCAGAGCAAATGTGACAGCTCTGCACTCACCACACTCTGGCTGGCATTGGGTCACTCACAGTGCTTTGGCTGGATGCCACTTCCAGGCATCCTCTGGCATGGGGCGTGTTGGGCACAAAGTTAGCTTAAAGCTTTTCATAAATGTTTATCTTTTTCACATTTTTCCACCTGTACAAAAACTCTTTTCTAATTAATTAACATTTATTTATTTTACATCCTAAGTTTAGTCTCCCCTCTCTCTACTCCTCCCATTCCCTTCTCCACCTCCATGCCCCCATCCACTCCTCCTCTGTTTCTGTTGGTATCAACAAAGCATGGCCTATCGAGTTGCAATAAGACAAAGCACCTCCACTCATATTTAGGCTGGGCAAGGCAATCCAAGGTGAGGACCAGGTTCCCAAGAGCCACCCAAAGCTTTAGGGACGGCCCCTGCTCCCATTGCTAGGAGTCCCACAAGTAAACCAAGCTACACAACTGTTGAATATATGTAGAGGACCTAGGTTGGTCCCTGCAGGCTCCCTGGTTGTTCAGACTCTGTGACTGTCAATGAGCCAGTTTAGATTTTTGTTTGGGTTTTCTTGTGATGTCTTTGACCCCCTCTGGCTCCTACAATCCTTCTTCCCCATCTTCAGCAGGATTCCCAAGTCAGCCTAATGATTGGCTGTGGGTCTCTGACTCTATTTCCTTCAGTTACTAAATGATGGCTCTCTGATGACACTGGAGTAGTTGTAGTGAGATATCCGCCCTGCCGGCTCCTGAAACAGGTGACCACCAGCAGGTTCCCATTCCAAGGACGCCTCCAAATGCTCTCTGTCTCTGACCAGAAAGCAAGAGAGAGTGCTGGGGTCCCGACCCCAAACCTAGTTCCCCCAGGTCACTCCCATACCTGTCCCCATGCAGTGGGCATGGTCAGTGCAACAAGTGTGGGCAGGGTGGATATCTCACTACAGGTAGTCACCAATCTGATCGCAGGATATGGCCAGTTCAGGCTACACATCCACTATTGCTAGGAGTCTTACCTGGCGTCATCCTTACAGATTCCTGGGAGTTCCGCTTGCACCAGGTTTCCACCTGACCCCCAAATGCATCCTATTCCTAGGCATCTCTTTCAATACTCTCCTGCTCCATTCACTCCTCAACCCGATCCCTGGTGTTCTCATCCCAACCTGCTCCCACTCCACCCAGTAGATCTCATCTATTTCTCTTTCCCATGGAGATCCATACATCTTCCCTTGGGCCCTCCTTGTTACCTAGCCTATCTGTGTTTGTAGCTGTAGCATGGATATAGCCTTGATAGCTAATATCCACTTGTGAGTGAGTATAAGCGTAACTCAAAGTTTTTGCTCTCTTGGCTTTATGGACTTTTTGGGGAGAGATGCCAACAAGCTCCCACGTAAGTCACACAATGGAGGTTTATTCTTAGTTATGAATGCCTGGCCTTATCTTGGCTTGTTGCTAGTCAGCTTTTCTTATCTTACATTAACCCTTCTACTTTTTGCCTCTGGGTTTTTCTCCTGCTGCTCCTCCCTCCTCAGTTCCCCTACTGTTTATACTCTGTGCCTGCCAGCCCTGCCTATCCTTGCTCCTGCCTTGATATCGGCCATTAAGCTCTTTATTAAGACCACCGGGTGTTTTAGACGGACAGAGTAACACAGCTTTACAGAATTAAATAAGTGCAGCATAAACAAAAGTCACATGCCTGAAAATAATATTCTACCACATACAAGTTTGCCTTTGCCTTTCTGGATCTGGGTTACCTCAATCAGGATGATTTTTTTTTTTTTTCTAGTTCCATTCATTTGCCTTCAGATTTCCTGATGTCATTATTTTTAACAGCTGGGTAATATTCCATTGTGTACATGTGCCACATTTTCTTTGCCTATTCTTCAGTTGAGGGGCATCCAGGTTGTTTTCAGACTCTCGCAAATATGTATAAAACTGCTATGAATATAGTTGAGCAAGTATCCTGTGGTATGATTAAGCATCCTTTGGGTATATGGCCAAGAGAGGTATACCTGGGTCTTGAGGTATATTGCTTTTAATTAAACTTGATATAAAATTAATTAGAAAAGGGGAGGAATAAAAGAAAAGAGATAATTGACACTAATTCTTTTTAAGAGTAATTTTATGTTTTATTTTAATTTTTGAGAATTTCATATATGAATGATGTATCTACATCAATTCCCACCTTCCTTTCTCCATGTAACTCCTCCAAAATCCTCTACTTCCTCTAAATTTTTGACATTTTCTTTTTTAATTATTATTATATGTATTCATGCATATATAAATATATATGACTAAATCCATTTAGTGTTATTCATATGTATCTAGTTAGGGTTACCAGTGCTGTGATGAAACACCACAACCAAAAACAACTTGGCAGGGAAGTGAAGGCAGGAACTCAAATAGGGCAGGAACCTGAAGGCGGGAGCTGATGCAAAGATCATGGAAAGGTACTGCTTACTGACTTCCTCTACATAGCTTGTTCAATTTGGTTTCCTATGGAACCCAAAACCATTTGTCCATGGATGGAACCACCCACAATGGGCTCAGCCTTCCTCTATCAATCACTAATTAAGAAAATGCCATACAGCTAAGTCTTATAGAGGCATTTTCTCAATTGTGGTTTCTCCCTTTCAAGTAAGTATAGCTTGTATCAGGTTGATATAAAATTAACACACGTGTGTGTGTGTGTGTGTGTGTGTGTGTGTATGTGTGTGTATATGCATATGTATAAAGTAATACACACACACACACACACACACACACACACACACGGCTGACCACTAAGAACTAGATAACCTATCAAGATTCATCTCTGGAGAAGACCAGTTCTTCTCTCAGCAGTCATTGCCAATGTCTCTATCACTCTTCATCTATGTGTGGGTCCTTCTGAAAATTCCCTTGATCAACATTGGATGGATCTTACCTATCATATATCAAAGACGCTATCTTATATCATATGTACTGACCCTCTGACTCTTACAATCCTTCTGTCACCTCTTCTGTGATGTTACCTGAATTTTAGATAGATTGTCTTGTAGATATATCAATTGGGGTTGGGCATTCATTCAGTCAACCATTGTCCTTTTCATGGATATATATCATCAATAGTTTCCATCTGTTGCAAAGGTAAGCTTCCTTAATGGTACATAAGAACTACATTTATCTCCTGGTGTAAGATTACATTTTTAGAATGCAGTTATAAACTATACTGGTTTAGGAAAGTGACAGTAGTAGGTTCTCTTCTACAGTCCATGACATCATCAATCACTGGCTGGGTTTATAGTACTGGGCTTGATTTCTCACCTGTTCCTCGCTTTAATTCCAATTAGACAGCTATTGGTTACTCCAAAGATATAAGTACTATTGCATTTTGCCATGCTGATAATTGCTGTAGTTGATAGGCTTTACAGCTGGATCAGATTATTGATTGCTTTTCTCCCTCAGCAGATCAGATAGAACCCTCAAATACCATGGGTTATAGTCCTTCAGGGTTAAGGTTTTCCATGTCCATCCTGGCTGTGTTTCTTCAAGTCTTGTCTGAAGCACAGATTCTCAGCATTGGTTAATCACTGACCTATAGGAGACACATGTGTACTGAAGGTTGCTGCAGAAGAACAAACTGAAGAGAAAAATATAAACATTGGAAGTGATTTTTATTGAATATGCAGTTATGGCACTTGAGGATATATTGCTGATCTGACTGATGAGATGTGAAATACAGATCATCTCTGGCATAAGATAATATACATTAAGTAGCTGTAATGGCTTTTTGTGTTTACAAAAATCAATGGTAGTCAGGAAGGGGTGAGCAGGTGTATGAGTAGCCATCTCCCAAGTGTATTGCCCCTCTGACATCAATGGCTTTGTTTGTCTATTAAATAAACATAATTTATATTTCCAGTGTGACATATTATCTGTTCTTTCATTAAGAAGCCCATAATATGCCTGTTTCTCAGCTTGCTTGATCATCTGTCTGCCTAGAGTTCAGCTTCTAATTGCTTCTAATTCTTTTCCTGGTTCATTGAGCATTCTTAGAGAAATAAGTCTCTCCTGGAATTACTTTCATGAGTGGTTAAAAACACATCATTCAATTTTAGTAATCATCTAATCTTTTAAGACAAAGAAGAATACATCTTTGTCATAAAACTTATCTAGTATATTATGTTAACATTTAAGTTTTCTAGAACTTATTTACTGTAACACCTATTAAAATTTGACTTTCTGATATTATTATTCCAAATTATGGGATTATGAGAACTAAAAAGACAAGAGGGTTCCTTGTGGTGTCCAAGAATGGCAAATTTTAAAATTTCTTTAATTTGACACTAGTCAAATATTCACCCATATATTCTAAAATTAACTGAAGTATTGTACCTTTATCTGTAGGAAACTTCCAATTGACCATATATTATTTCAATAATCATTATTTCAAATACACAAAATTATATAAATATATACTCATATGTGTCTTTTACATGTAAATAATGAGGGTCACCCTTTGGGTGACATAAAATATTTCAAAATACCACCAACTCAAAAGTATACCTTCTAGGTAAGTAGAATAGATAGATAGATAGATAGATAGATAGATAGATAGTCAGATAGATAATACATACATACATACATGATAGATGACAGAAATGTGATAGATGATAGATAATAGGTACAGAGATAGATAATAAATAGGTGATAGATAAACAGATGGTACATAAGTAAACATCATTAATGGATAGATGATATATAGATGTAGGTGAAAGATAGAGATGAATAAATGATAATATACATTAATTTTAGTCACTATGCCTCAGTATTTAAATCATTTTTTTTCTAGAAGAAAACTGGTCAGTCTTGCTTATAGGTGCTTTAGGTTACAAGATACCTAAATAAAGATGTCAAACACCTTTAATTCTTGAATAGTTGTTCTCACTTGTAACAGAAATGTTCACATTTTATTTTCCCTCATTGACTGTCCTTCATTTTCACTCAATATTAATTCACAATAAGTCTTTTGGTGTTAAATAAGGTTTTGAACTTTCCTTTTCATGATTATATTTTCTGTATCAAATAATAGTTTATATGTATCTTCAGTTAGATCTGAATTTTGTGACTTTATCTTGGGAGACATGAACAAATTCACTCCAGTCAAGCAACCATAAAGACCACAGAAATAACTCCACCCAAATCTAGCTTATTGGACCCAATGAGCTTATTGGAGAACATCAGTGAGAGATTACTTACAGGAGCCTGCATCCTGGATCCTTCTCCACCATGGCTGATGACTCATGAAAGCTGAATCCTCAGAGTTCCCCACACAACTTGTAGGCAGCTCTACCCAAGATTCTCCTCTACTGGCAATTGTTTACTGATTACCTAATCTTGGTGCTGGTCCTCATGAGTCAGGTTTCTCTCAGTTGCATCTCTAGCTCCAGCTCTCTCCATCACTCACTCACCAGTAGGTACATTCCTCCATCTTTCCCACCATCATAGTAGCACTGGAAACTGCAGCATGTAAATATATGTACAACCCAGACAGTTTTGTATGCAAATATTCATTGCAATGAGTCGTTGGTCTGGTTCAAGATTTCTGGTTTCTGAAGCACCATAAATCCTGGACTATTGCTGAGACTCATTGGGATATGCTGCTGTTGTCTAGAGTCAGGGTAATATTGCAGCTAGGCAAGGTGTCCAGTCGCAGGTTCCATTCTAGATCCTGGCTACTGCACACCTCCCTATCCTTGATGTCTGCTGCCATGAGGCTCACCAGGCTTAACTTTTGTGCTTGTGACCTGCACACTGTAGTCCTCCTGTACTCTTTGTCTCCCAGCAAGGCAGGTAGCACAGGTGATAGCCACAGCAGCTCCATGTTGGTGGCTAGTCAGCCAGTGGGCCTAGGGTCAGCCCTACTCAGCAACAGACATGTCTCTGAGGGAGCTCCTGGCCACTGCACCACTGCACATCGCCCTGTCCCCTCACACCACCCTGTCATTTGTACAAGTCCAACCACTGTGCCTGTAGGCTGTGGGCATCGCTGCTGCTCTACACTTTCCATCTCCCAGCAGGGCAAGCAACACAGGCCTAAATCTGGCTAAGGGATCTAGGCCCAACCCTATTTAGCAGTGACCTCCATGGAGCCACAAACATCTCTGTGGCAACTGCAGGGCTCATTGGCAATCAGAAATGACGATTGCTCTGCCAGCCTGGTGGCTGAAGAGTCTGCAGCAAGTAGTATGCTCCTGTAAGTCTTGCTTTTTTTTTTAAGTTGTTCTGGAGCATTACAGGCCACTCAAACTCTTTGTCTGCCATTGTCACCCACTCCTGGAGCCTCCATGGCTCTCAGACTTCTCAGACTCTTAGTCTCCCAGATTGCAGAAGCTTTGTAGATAGTGATGGGTGCTGGCATCTGCCACCATCTTTGTTTTTTGTACATTGATTTTTTTAAAAACCAAAGAGAAAGAATATATTTTATAAAATATTTGAAAGTCCATTAGTGAATTATAGAATTGCTAAATTGATTAAATTCCCTTGAGTTTGGTTCTAGCAACATGAGCTGTCATTTTCCCACCTATAAAATGTGAAATATGTCACGGTGTCAACGTGATCCTTTGCTCTGAATTTCTAATGTTCTAGAATGGCCTTTGTGCCCAGGAAAAACCTCAAATGTAATGAAAATGTTTATGTTCAAATTAAACCTAGTTTTAAAATATATTTTAATTAAGTATGCACAATTATTGTGTTTATAAAACTGTCAAGGTTAAATAATCACTTCAGGACTCATTTACAGGCTTTGCTCCACTTTAAACATGTTTTCTTTTGTTCATAACTATAATACACTTGCTTTTATTTATTTATTGTATATTTCAAGTCTGATATAATAAACAAAACTCCCAAGGACCTAAATAATTCCCATATATAATCAGTCATATATCTGTGAATATAGAAAGCCAAAGTTCTCTTAACTATTATGAACCATTGCTAATGCTCCGAATAGAATTCTCCTATGTATTTTAACTGGAGCCATAACAGAGTGACTCATTTCCCACTTCATTGGAATCATGTGTTCTCATGTGCTAACAGGTCAAATTCTTTTTAATGCTACTAATGGGTATAATACCATTTTTTATTTTTCTTACATTAAACCCCAATTTATTTCTAGAAGATATTTTTATTCATAATTTCAGTTTTTAATTTGCAAACTTTTCCAGAATCTGACAGACACTTTTATAGTTCTTGCACAACTTTGTCACTGTATGATAAACAGCTCTAACACCTCAGTGTCAGATCAAATGTGTGTTCTCCAGGAGGATGACACACTGATACACATTGGCTTCCAGCTCGTATCCACCTTGTGTTTGTTCCATAATCAATTTTTAAAACATAGAATCCACAGCTGAGGCTTGCCATAGATAGAAAGAGTACCAGTGTATTAAAGAGGGTTCTCCAGACTTCCAATGGCTTGTGCTTCATCAGCTGGAGTGAACTTCTTGCCTAGAAATTAAGACAGGAAGTACAATCCTCCCACCAAGGAGAGGAGGATAGCATAGAGAAATGCACCAAATAATTTTTTAGAAGATGGTCTCATGTGGCCCAGGATGGCCTTGAACTCACTATATAGTTGAGGATGACTTTAAATTCCTGATCCTCCTGCCTCCACCATACAAGTGTTGGTACTAAAAATGTTAGCCAAATGCCTGCTTTATGTGGTGCTGAGGGGCAAACCTAGACCTTTGGGCACACTAAGCCAGCACTGTGCGTACAGAGCCATTCTATATTCCAGGCATTAAATACTTTCAGTCGATAGGCGCTGCTCATTTCTTATGCTGTCACCTCTCAAAAGTGGTCACATCCTGGTTTAGTTCTTTGGTGAGTCTGCCACCCAGGACTCAGGCTCAGAGCTCTTCTTTCAGCTATTTTGTTGCATGGCCTAATACTAAATTATTCCCTTGCTTTTGCCGAGGTATGTGGTCAAGCTAATAACTGTCTCTTGAAGGCCCAACGAGGTACCTGAAATGAAATTATTGTCCCTGTATCCTGAGCAACACGAACAGTATTACATTATCTTCTTTTGCTTCTGTCTTCATCCTTAGCAGTTCCATTTTGTTTCTATGTCTGTGTGGTTTATCTTCAGATACAGCCATCTAGAGCAAAGTAACCGGTGTGCGCAGGAATAAAAGGAACTGCACTTCCCTATCTGTGGCTCTCCGCAGGCCCCTGCCTTTTGTCTTCAGAAAGACTGCATTAGTTGCTAGTGTTCATACCAACCCCCAGTCCCCAAACCCAACCCCCATGGCCCTAGAAATCACATTTACCCTCATGCAGACTTTTCACATTGGTGTTTTGAGAGGCTAGATCATGCTGTTTTCTAATATTAAACTAATTGTTAGCAGAAAGCAACCTGAAAGTCATTGTGCCATATAGCTTTTGGCAGCATTTATTTTGTCCTGTAATGTGTTTATTCAGTAGTTTTTTTCATAAAGATGCGAGAGTAACTATTCAGATTGTGGAAGGATTTAAACGTCAGGCAGAGAAGTTTAGATTTAATTACATAGGAAATAGGAAACAGTTGAGCTTTCTGAGGCAGGAAATAGAAAGCAGCATAGTGTCATTATCACAGTAGGGTGGAATGTATAGGATTTCATATCAGATAATCGTGAACTGGAATCGTATTACTGAGAATGGGGTCTTAGTTTCCCACACATTGAAGGCGATCTCACTACCTACGCTCCATGCAATGATTTCAGAAACATCCACTTACCTCTTTGTAAGAGATGTTAGCAGACAAAACAACCATGCGATGCTCAATCTGATGACGAAAGTAGAAGCATTGAAAGAAACGAAGCAAATTCATCATGAACAACTTTGAAAAAGTTTCCAAAGGAAATAAACAAGCAATGGTGAATTCTGAAAGGAGTTGGTGATAACAAGAAATAAGCCAAAAGAGTCTATGCCTGTTGAGGATTGCCTCCCATCCCCCACCTGGACTTTAGCATCCACATTGTCTCCTAGAGTCTCCTCAGAGCACAGACTCAGCTTCCCAGGGTGGACCACTTTCACCCATTACCTGCCCCTTTCCCTTGTTCATTTTGTTCCTACTCTGTATTTGTGTTTTCTGACAGTCTCACCCAAATAAACTATTAATCCTTCCAATTTGGTCTCAGTAAGACTCTAATTCTGGGGGCACAAACTTGAATGGAAGCATTTGTGCTCACTTGGGGTGAAATACAGATAAAGCACCTTCATGGTAAATGTTACTTCCCTTTTCTTCACTCTTGTCTCTCCCTGACACCTAAACCAAGATGTCTGTTGTCAATTCTGCCCGCCACCCGCCTCATGTATTTATGACTTTAACAACCAGCATCCAAGACTGTTCTGTGGTCTAGCAATGGCTTTCTAAAATAATTTCCTCAAATATCTTTGTTTTAGGTGCATTCAAACCATGATTGGTTTGTCAGTCAGAAACCATCCATGTCCCCCAACATGTACCCAGTGTCCCTTTTCTGGGATCATGTAGTACAAAGGCTGTACTTTGTCAAACTGTATCTTGGTTTATATTTAAATCAGCTTTGTCTCTATCTCTCCACAGAGTCTTCTGGTGGCTGTGCCAATATTACAACATTCTCTATGACCTAGTTGCATATGATTCTGTTTCCTATATCTACTGGCAGATCTTTACCATATCTGTTTGCTCCATCCAGATTTTGCAAGTTCATTGTTAAATGTTTGAGTTCATGCTCCTGGGGAAATTTCTTACTCTGGTTCTTACATATGAGCAATATTAGTTACAATGAGTTTAATGAACATACTGGTGACCTTAAAAATGTAGCTGGTTTTTACTTGTTGAGGATGGACAAGACATAGTTTTTCTTAAAATAATAAACTTACAATGGATCTTTCAAATTTCTTTTGCACCTGTAATTCACCCTATCAGGAAGGGGCAGTGAGTGGAGAGGGAGCTAGGAGAAAGAGAAGGGGAAGAGAGGAAAGCATGTGAGATTAAGAAGATTGAGTCAGGGGACAAATAGAAGTCAATGCCACACTGGCCACTCTGGGCCTGGCCTGATACATAGGTTTAAATTAAGTCTCTATTGTTCTGCTTGTCAATAAGACTTAGGAATCAAAGGCTGAGGTGAAAGCTGATTAACTGAGAGAGGTTGAATAGCAACTAGCTGACCCTGCTTTTTGGCCAGAGACACCGCAAAAGACACATGTCTTCCTTCTTCCTGGAACCAAAAGGAAGCTCAGACTCTAGTCCCAGCCCTTTCCTTCCTGTGTGTCTTCTCTATCCAAATTTCTGGCTCCTCTATGGCTAATTCTGGTCAGCTAATCACTGACTCTTCCCTAAGTTCAGGGTAAACTGTTATTTATGTAACAGTCTCAGAGTGTCACGGTGCAATCAAAATATACCAAAACACTCATTGACTTTCTTTGCTATGCAGTGTTTGTACTTCAACATCTCCGAGCATATCATCAGCACTAAATAATCAATGACAATTAGTAACCATGTCACAGAAACACTGAGAAAGCATTGACCATGACACTAACTTAAAGCTTTCAGACAAATCAATACTTATTTCAAAGCGTGCTTGACATCTCACGGTTTTTTTTTTTTTTTTTTTTTTTTTTTTTTTTTTTGCATCATTTTGGGTCCTCAGCCTTAAGCTTTGCAATTGTCAGGCAGACTGCCTCTACCCTATGGATTCCAAAGGATGGTTTTAATGATTGATTCAATGTTTGCAATGAAGGATCGTATTTAAGTATAACGTTAGTGTGTGCAAGGTTGTAGGTCTTGGCGACCATGTCTAGCCTATTTCTCTACACTCACACTAAAGCCTGCGGCAATGTGTGTTAAATATTGCAGTGAGACCAGACAAGCTGATTAAAAGTGTAACTGAACAAGACTTTGCCCCTGGGAAATCATGTGTTAAGTAGGAACTTGTGCTCAGAGGATTTCTAACATGTGCTTTCTACTTTTGAGTAGTTTGTCAGAAATTCAGGTCAAACTATGGACAAGTGCTGATTGTAAGGGCACTCCAGAGGACTATAGCCAAACACTGTAGTGTGTGTGCATGCTTCCATGCTGTCATGGTTTATATATGGCTATGGCATCCGGGGACATGGTTGGAGTTCTAGAATGTTAACTAGGAAGACAGGAAAGGAATTGCCTCAAAAGGAAGTATAGCCCAAAGCAGGGAGGCTTCTAAAAGGTTTTCAAACAATTCATGCATGTGTAAACTCTCTCTCAGTAAGATTGAAACAGACTTCCTTCCACCCCAGGCTCAGGCTCTCAGCCAAGAATACCCTGCACCAACCGTGACTGGGGGCTGGGAGAACAGTAGACAATTTCTACCTGCTTACACATCTTAGAGCATTTTATTTTATTTTAAGGAAGGGACCCATGAATGCTGGTGTACTGGAGTCTATTCTATTATCACATAAAGGTGTTTTTGTTCTGAAATGGCAGTAACCCACTAATCACATGAATCATTGTAAACATCTAGCCCTGACAGAGACAGAAGTAAGCCTTCTCAGACTTAGAAACCCTACAGCATTCAAACTCATGTTCTTATCGATTCAGCTATGTGTCCATTTCAGCACAGTAAAAGTAAACAATGAGCAGAATGGCATAGTTTTCATATTAAAAATAGCAACAATCCAGGGGTGCATGCTTATAATCCCAACTCTTGAGAGATGAGGAGACTCGGGCATAATAAGGATTCTCATCTATTAGAGACCAAACTGAGCTCCATAGAAAGAATGTTAAAAAGGCAAAATGGCTATCAAAAATTAAAACACATTTCTTTTCAGTAGTTGAATAATGTATTTTGACACAATTTTATTTGTCATGAGATAAAAATGATTGTTTAGATTTTAATGACATATTATTAAATGTAAACAGTAGAATTAACATATTGTTGTCATTTTGCAGGAAATCAAAATAAAGTAGCTAACTCCTGCTTTCTACTCTGCAGACCTAAGCTGTATTTACAGCCTTTAGATGACTATCGAATGGCCATTTCAGTAACACCAGTTCTGTTCCTGCTCAGAGTGGCTGGAATCCAGTTGTAGGGAGGGGGCAGTGATGAGCAAAGTGGTCAAGACCAGGCTGGATAAACCCACAGAAACAGCTGACCTGAACAAGGGGGAGCTAGCTCATGGACCACAGACTGATACCTCAGAAACCGACCCAGGCCCCCTGAATGTGGGTGTCAGTTAGGAGACCTGAGCAGTCTATGGGCCCTCTGGTAGTAGAACAGTATTTACCCCTAGTATAAGAATGGGCATTGGGAGCCCATTCCCCACAGAAGGAAACTCTTTCAGCCTAGACATACAGGGGGAAGGGCCAAGGCCCTGCCCAAAAATGATGTGACAGACTTTGATGCTCCCCCATAGAAGGCTTCACCCTTTCTATGGAGCAGAAGAGGGATGGGATAGGAGTCAGAGGGGGTCATGGGAGGATGGGAAGGTAAGGAGACTGAAATTGATATATAAAATAAGATTGTTTCTAATTTAAATTTTAAAATGCAAAAAAACGAGATGCAAATCTGATCATCTGTGGGATGCAGAGTTTGAAAGACCAAAAGACCCATAGAACATGCACTGGAGAACCATAAGAGACCCCAGAGAGGAAGCTCAAGACCAGAACTTTGAGGTGGATTGTGCAAGCTGACCTGCAGAGCATGAAAACTTAGGCGAAATGAAGGGCTAGGTAGAGAGAACTGAGTCCTGTCTTCGTGTCTATGTAAAGAAACCCTGCTGCTGAGACAGTGTTTGTGTGTTGTGAGAGGAAACCTGGATTTTTTTTTCCTCTGACACAATTACAAATCTATAAAGATGTTAAGCCACAACAACTCTAATTTCTCTGTCATCTTTTGTTGCTGTTGTTTATGTTTAGTCTACCAGATGCATTTCACTTTAACAATGCATATGTAATCAGAAAATTACTTGAGCCTTAACATTCATTTGCTAAGCTTTAGTTCTTCTAAGACTGAGCATTTCAAACAAACAAAAAAAAAATAATTGCACCGATTAAATGAACATAATCTTCATCATTTTAATTGATATTTATACACTGTCAGTATGTTTTTAATTTTCCAAAACATACTTTAGAGTTCTCCTTAGTAGCTAAGTTCATCTGTACATAGTTGGCACAATTAAATATGTCTTGAATATCTCCTTCATCTTCTCACCCCATTTCTTATAGATTTGATTGGAATATTAACTATGTGAAAGTAATACTAGAAACTTGTTGAACTCCATAAAACCTTCCTTTCAGTCCTTCCCAACTCTGTTTGGACTAGATATATACTTCTCAGTTCTATAGTAAGTAATGGATATGTATAACCTGGATAATTTAATAATTGCCTAGAGATTGTCTCATAAAGAGAGTATTCAACTGAAAAACTTAAAGTATATTGTTCTTTATTCCTGATGTCAACCATCACGACACATATAAAAGTCAAATACTTATGCAAAATTAATGTGTATAACTTGATTCATCCAATGGAAACTACTCTTAAAATTTTGATTATTACAAGTGCATAGGAATATGTTAGGCTCAGGTTTTTTTTTTTTTTTTCATTTTGAATTATACATTGAAGACATCAGACATAGCCACTTCAGCATGGGAAGAGACCACATAGACCACATCAAAGCACGTTACTTTGCTTCAAGATCACTGGAAATTGTGAATTCAGTGTTTATAGTGGTGGAAACATAGAACTTCATTCAAATGGAGTTATTGGGAGCTCCTCTGAATTGTGGTTTTTATAATTTCCAAAATAAAGGGAAGTGCACTTTTCATCCATTATTCCGCTAATGCAGCATTAAAGCAGCAAAGGGAATATTATGGTACATGCAGTCTTCTCACAGGAGTGAAAATGTCACTGTGGAAGGGAAGATGCTTTCACACACTGAGTTTGCGTAGCCATGGCTCAAATGTTTGGATGGAGTTTGGGGAATGACACTGATAGGAATTGTAGCAACTGGCTGCTACTCTGTTTTTGCTTACTATGTTCATTTAGATGCATCTGTTAATTTATAAGCATAGTTAATTAAAATTGTTTAAATTTTCTTTTTTTTTTTTTTAAAGGAGCCCGCTACATGAAAAGAATGCAAGTCAAAGTGCCCACAGCCTAGACGTCTTCAGGGACAGGAGTGACTAGCAAGTAGATACTGTGATACTTCCTATGCATAAGTGTACAGGGTCGAGTTGTTTTCTGGGGATTGACACTACGGTGACCAAATAGTCTCGCAACCTTAAAAAGATACTTAGCAATATTTGTGCTAAACTCTGCTACACCAGAAAAAAAAAATAATTAGGAAGAATAAGGGCCATTGTGGGTTTCTGGAAACTCATTTTCTGTAAATAATAGTGAAGTTATTTAACACATATGTGAGTTTAAGTTCTGTATTTCCCGCCCCCCCCCCCAGGCTATCTTTTTATATTGCAATTCAGCACTTATTCAGTCATAAAAAGACAAAATGGATCTCTCAATTTCTGGTGACATGTTAAACCATGGCACAAATGTTTTATTTCTTGTCAAAAATCATTTGAGGAAATTATTTTGTAATAATGCATTCATTTTTGAAGGTTGTATTTTAAAACATCAAGGTATTATGAAATGAAACTGAGGCATAGGGCAGTAGCCGTGTACTTACCAGAACACCATGACATTTGCAAGAGATAAAATCAGTGACTCAGTGGTAAACCATGCAATGTGTGGATCAATAGATTAGAAACGGGGGCTCCACAGAGAAAAAGGGATAAATAAGATTAACCGAGTGGCAAGAGAAATGTTTGAAAAATCTCTTAGCTTCATGTTAAAGTGGTCAAAGTTGATTATCCTCTAATTTATTTTGAAAATTATAACAGAATCAAATGTCAGGGTCAAAGGGTTTTAGAAAAAAAACATACATCAAATATTTTAGTGTAAGTAAATTTATAATTATAAACTGTATGTGTTAATATTTCATGCATATGGACATGTAAACACAGACACATTATCATCTCAAGATAAAAATTAGTGCCATAAGTTCTTAAGTGTTAAACATGTGAGCAGTAAGTTCTAAGTGTTTCTCAGTATTAATTGTGATAGTAATGTATTTGCCAATAAAAGTACATAAGAGCTATGATGTCCACAGTTGACATTTCAGAAATTATACATAAATATTACCATATTTAAAATTATATAGAAGACAGTCCTATGATAGAAGCTTAAGAAAATATGCAATTTATTTGAGTGTCTTAGCAATACAGATTCCTAAAGAATTTTACAAGTCAAGAGAAGTATCTTCCTTTTCAATATTCTGCAAAAATTTTATGAATGAAAAGTTACAGATTATATAGTATTAATACATAAAGTCTATCAAATATTTATGCAGCTGAGACAACAGGATATAAGAGGAAGCATACTTAGCAATAACTAGATGAAGATAAAATTTTTATAGTGCAAATTATTTGCCTTTAAGGCATTTGCTTACGTGTTTTATGATGGGCTGGCATAAAGAGATCTCTTATGGTTTGGGCAGCTGTGACAGAAAGGCTTCAAGACTCAGAGATGTTTTACGTTACTTACCTAGGCAGCCTTCATACTTAATGGAAAAAATGTTGAAAGAATACTTATAAATACCTTAGTATAAGTATTAAGAAATAATTCAAGAAGTTCAGGACTTTTAAAAGGCATTAAGGACACTAAAATTTTGGAAGGACAAAATGAAGGACTTCATTTTGAATAAAGGGAGAAAAGTAGGAGGCAGATGTAAGTGGGCTGTTGGGGATATGGGGCTAGCAACCAGGAAGCTGGCACTTGAGAAACTGGCTGTAAATAGTAGGAGCCCTAACTAAAGAGGTGGCCATAGAGAGGCCAAGGCCTTAATTCGAAAGAAACACCTTGTGCATGCAATCATAGCTGCATGTGTTCCTATGTGTAACTGTGTCAGGGAAAACACTTTGTTTCCTTGTAGTCATTCCTAGCCTCTGGCTCTTAACAGTTGTCCTAAGCTCAGACCAGACAAAAATCCCAGTTGAGCATGAAGAAGTTCCACTCCCAGATAAAGGCTTTGGCAATTGATAGATGCTGAGAGAGAAAGTCGGTTTTCTTCAGGGTTGGGATTCCTGTAGGTTGACCATGCTTAGCCAACCTCACTCAGTACAAGGCCATGTATCCAAGAATTCATGGGCCGGGAAGAGATTGAAGTTGATTTGTTTTTTTAAAAAAAAGAAGACACAAAATTGGGCAGGGAGGGAAGGGAGAATACAGCTAGGAGGAGTTGGGGGAGGAAGGGGAACACAATCAAAGTATGGTATATAAAATTCTCAAAAAATTAAATAAATAAAACAGGGAGGGGCACATGCACACTCCAGGTTCCACAGTAGTTTTGGATGGATGTGCTATGTGTAAAAATAGGGTGGCTGACTTCCAAAGGAGGCTGTTCCCATGCCAACTGTATTTAGGAAGGTAAAGCCTCCTGCCTCTAAACTCAGTAAAGTGAGAATGAACACAGCAGTGAGCTTGCTAGCCTCAGGCCCTTGGGACAATTATCCAGAGAGAAATGATGTTTGAAATCACAAGAATTTAACCAGACAGAAGACATGTTACAAAGTATCAAGTGAACATGTCCCAGGTGCAGTTCTGAGCCTCACATCGACCCAGTCATCAGGATTCTGTTTGAAGGAAGTGGACCATAGAATAAGAGGAAACTGAAATCGAAGAAGTAGCGAGAAAGACACTGGTGCGCTGCGGATAAGTTCTTGGGTAGCGTGACTGGCAGAAAAGGATTTACCAAGTGGCTGAAATGGGTAATTAAGCCTATTCAACACCAAGAAAGAGGTGGTCTATGAATCCAATGTGGCACCATTGTACTCTGGTTTCTTCTTGGATGGACCCAATGGGAGTATTTTTGTTGTTGTTTGTTTTGTTTTTTTGTCTTTTAGATTTACCATAGGGAGTCCAGTTCTAATATTCTAAAACTTTCCATAATTTGAATAGTGAATTCAGTTTAATATATATTAGTTAAGGAAACCTTATAGTCTGATATGCCCATCACTTTTTCATTTGTGAATCTCTTCCGATTCGCCACAAGGCTGCAAAGGCTCTGTGTGCACCACAGCACTTCCAAGTAGTCCTTGTCACACAGGAGTGCTTCTGAGAACTAACAAGTGGACGGAGGCCTTGGGTCCTCTTCTTCTAGGCAGTTCCTCAGTGACTTACCTGAGGAAAATGGCTCAGAAAATTTTACTGCTTTTGAAACCTTAATAGACAGATAACACTGAAAACAATATGAAATGGGGAGACTTTTCCACATAATCCCTGTTTGTTCTGTTTCTACCTCTCCTGATCTCTCAATGTAGGCATTTTTTTCTAGCTGCAATCAGTGCAGAATTGGTAAGATTGTTTTAGATGTTTTGTTTAGATAAAGATGATTCTTATTCCTTTTGTCTGCTTCCTTCCTTTTCCTGATGAGAATAAAAATAACTATACACACATACACACACACACACACACACACACACACACACACACACACACACTGAGCTCACTGTAAAAATGTCAAAAAATACATTGCTACAAAGAATATGAAAACTCACATACAAAGCACCTAGATAATAGCCAGAATGGACAATGACATGGCTGATGGGCTGAATACCTCATGAAACATGCCTTCTTTTATCACTAATAACAAATTTTGCTTTAATTCCATTTTTCTGCTTTTTTCAAATATTGCCATTTTTCCTATTGTTAATATCTGTGTGTTTTTCTTTTTGCATTCTTCATTCAGCCTACTAGTTCTTGTATTTATGTTTTCTGTGCACATCATCTAGTCTGGCAACATTAATCTTCCTTGGAATATGTAGTTAATTTACATTTAACATTGATCTTCCTTGGAATATGTAGTTAATTTATATTAACATTAACTACATGTTCCTGAAGATCACTTCATACTCACTCTCATCTCAACCATAATTCCCAGACTACTTATAGTCACCAATTATTTGCATCTTCTCTTTTTGATTTTTCCCTTAATATCTGTATCTCAGATAATATCATCTTTATGCCTGATGGAACCTCTCTAGTGTCCCAAAAAATAAACTTTCCATTTTGCCTTCCTTTGTGAACTTTGTATCTGCAGGCTATACGATCTGAGCACTTTGAAAAGTCATTCCATATTGCTTTAGCTTCCACATTTTGGGTAGTAAATATATATCATACTTGATTGGTTGTTTTATTTTATAAATGATTTTTTGTTCTACTCAGCAGTAAAGAATTAAATTACATACTTTCCTGGAAAGTGAATATAACTTGAAGCCATTGTATTAAGCCAAATATATACACTATTACTTTGTACATGCATTGATAGGTACCTATGTTGATTTCAAAATTCAGCTGTGAGGAGTAGTGGTGTAATGAACAGTGATGTATGGAGGTCTTGTTGGCATGTTGGTGTAGAGTCCTTGCATGTATGCATAGAGATGGTAAAACCGGGTCATATGGGGACTCTATTTTTGAAATTTTAGAAACCTCTATTCTGCTTTCCATGGTGGACAGACTAATGTGCGTTTCCAGAAGACTATATGAGAGTCACCTTTCCCCCTTTATCACCAGCATTTGCTGTACACACTTTCTGGTAGCCATGCTGACTCAGATAAGGTGTGTTACAATGAACTTCAATGTGCTTTTAATCTGTATCTTCCTAGTGAAGAAGGTCATTCAATATCCTTTATGTGTTATGGGCCATTTGAACTTCATCTGAGAGCTGTCTACCTGTCCATTTCATTGTCCCATCTGTGACTGGATTGTTTAGGTTTGGAGTATTAGGTTGTGTTCTCTACTTATCCCATATGCTAATTCCCTGCCAGATGATGAGTGAGCAATTCCATCCTCCCATTGTCCAAGCAGTCTCTTCACTTGATTCCTTACTTTGCCATTTCCTAAACTATGGAGTCCTTTGCCAGCAGTCCTTGATCATCTCTATATCTTGAGTGGTTTTCCTATGTTTTTCTCTAAAAGCTTCAGAGTTTCACGTGAGATTTTAATTTTTTTGCTTACTTTGAATTAACTTTTATACAGGGTGAGAGATAGAAAGAGAATTCCAGTTATTTCTTTGTGGACATCTAACTTCTTCCTCCTCCTTGTAGAAGATGTCTTTTCCCTGGTGTAGGTTTGTTTGGATCTTTGTAAAGAATCAGACAACTGTAGCATTGTGGCATGTTAACATGGGGGGTATTTTTAGGTCTTTCAGGATTTTTTTTCTATTTCGGTGAAGAATGTCATTGTCATTTTGATGGGAATTTTATTGGATCTGTAAAAACACATTTGGCAGAGTCAGTGAGCTTCCACTAGCTCAGGTCAGCTGTTTCTGTGGGTATGCCCAAAATGGTCTTGACTCCTTTGCTTATATTATTGCTCCTGCCTCTCTTTGGCTGGTGCTCAGACCTGAGAGCAGGGGAATCTGCATGGGACCAAACTAGGCTCTCTGAATGTGAGTTGCAGTTGTGTGTCTTGGGTAGTCTGTGGTACCGCTGGCAGTGGGATCAGAATTTATCCCAGTTCACACTGGCCTTTTGGAACCCATTCTCTTTGGAGTATTACCATGCTCAGCCTAGACATAGAAGAGAGACCTTGGATCTGCCTCAAAGTGATGTGACAGACTCCATTGACTCCTCATGGGAGGCCTTACCCTCTCTGAGGAGTGAATAGAGGGTAGAGGGTGGAGAGAAGGAGGGGAGGAAGTGGGTACTGGGATTGGTATGTAAAATGAGAAAAGATTGTTTTAAAATAAAAACGTTAACAAAAGAACAAAAGAAATAAAACACATTTGATAATATAGCTACATAATTTCCCTACATTAATTCTGCAAATCCAGGATCCTGAGAGGTCTTTCTGTCTTCTGGTGTCTTATTTCTTCAGTGTTTTAAAATTGTAGAGGTCTTTCACTATTTCGCTTAGGTTTATTCCTAGATATTTTTGAAAGAATGTTGATCGCTTGATTTGTTTCTCTGTGTGTTCATTATTGGTGTATAGAAAAGCTTCAGACTTTTTGTATGTTAATTTTGTTTCCTGATATTTTGTTTTGTTTTTGTCAGTCCTTAATGTTTATAGCCTTTACAGCCTCGTGCCCAGGTTCATATTATCTGCATCAGAGATAATTTGGTTCTTTTCCTTTCCTATTTGTACCCTTTCATTTCTTTGCCTTAACTTACATAAAGCACTGTTTTTGAAGAAGTAGGGGGAAATAAACAGCTATTTCATTCCTGATTTCAGTGGGAACGCTTTCAGTTTTTCCTTAGTTAATAAAACATTGACTATTGGCTTGTCACACATAGAGTTTGTTATGTTAAGGTACATTCCTTTTATTCGTATCTTTGGGTCTTTTGTCATAAAAGAATATGGATTTTACCAAAGACTTTCCCTGCCTCTATTGAGATGATCGTGAGAATTCTATCCAAAAGTCTAATAATAGCACGCATAGACTTTGATATATTGATACATTTGTGTTCTGAGATACTCTTTTTTTTTTTTTTTAGATTTATCATTTTTTCTTTTTTTCTTTTTTTCTTATTTTACATATTGATCCTAATTCCCTGTTCCTTCCTCCCTCTTTTCCTCTCTCCCTCCCTCCATCCCATAACCCCTGACCACCCTTCCATCCCACCCCCCCACCTACACACACACACACACACACACACACACACACACACACACACACACACACACACTCCACAGGGAGAGTGAGGCCTTCCAGGAGAGATCATAAAAATCTGTCAAGTCATTTTGGGTAGGGTCTGGGCCCTCCCTCCTGCCTCTAGGCTAAGGGAGTATCCCTCCATGGAGAATGTGCCCCCAAAGTCCTTTCATGCACTAGAAATACATCCTGGTTCTACTGTCAGAGGTCCCTTAGACTGCCCAGGCCTTCTAAATGAGACCCATGTTCAGGGGGTCTGAGTCAATCCAATGCTGAGTTTCTCTTTCATTCATGGCTTGAAATCTTTGTTAGTAAATTGATTTTGTTGACTTTGTTTTGCCAACACATACTGGAATTTGGTTTGCATGTATTAAGAATTTTTGCATCCATGTTTATTATAGAAATTGGCTTATAATTTTTGTTTTATGTTGTGTTTTTATCTACTTTGATAACAAGCTAATACTAACTTCAAAACTTAGTTTGGTAATATACCTTCCCATTCTTGGCTATGGAATAGTTTGAGGAATATTGTGCTATTTCTTCTTTAAAGGTCAGTAGAATCCATAAGAATGTACATCTGGCTATTGTTAGTTGGAAAACTTGGTTATTATTTCTTCAGTCTTAAATTGTTTGTATTCTCTTGAATAAGATTTGTATAGAAAATTATCCATGTTTTTATAATTTTCTAATTTATTAGAATTTAGACTTTCAAAATATAACATTAAGGTTCTTTGAATTTCATCAGTTCCTGTTGTAATATCTCCCTTTTCTGTCTCGTTTTATCAGTGAGTGCTCTTTGTGGTGGTTAGTTTGAACAACAGTTTGCAAATCTCATTCGTCTTCCAGAAGTACTGAGTGTTGGCTTCATTTAATCAATTCATTCCCATTTCATTGGCGTCTTCCCTGGTGTTTAGTAGTTCTTTCCATTGACTGAGTGTAGATATGGCTTGTTCTTACTTTCTTAAGATCCTGCGGTGCTTCATCAAATTAGTTATTTGTTGTTTCTCTGATGTTTTAATGGAAGCATTCATAGATTTGAACTTCTCCTTGGAGGTACTTTCGTTGTGTCTGACAGTATGTTGTATTCTCTATTTCATACAGTTGTAGGATGCTTTACTATAATGTTGGTTTCTGTAATGGCACAGCCATCTCTCTGTCACATGCTGTTGCATCTCCTTAAGTTCTGTGCTTTCTCTTGCTGTTGATTTCCAGTTTTACTCCATTGTGAACAGATAGAATTTAAAATTTTAAATTTTCTTGTAAGGACCGATCTACGTCCTAAAATGTGGTATATGTTTTTGGAGAAAGGTCGTGAGCTGCTGAGGAAAATGTATTATCTTGCAGTGGGAGAATGGAATGGCTGTTAAGTCTATTTGATTATAGCGACAGTTAGCTCAGGCTGTCTGTCCATATGACTTATTTTCGAAAGTGGGTTGTTCAAGTCACCCTCTATTATTATGTTATGATCAACTTGTGCCTTTATATACCACAGTGTTTATCTTATGATATTAGGTGTGCCAGTACCATGTTTCTATTTTTTTTTTTTTTTTTTTTTTTTTTTTTTTTTTTTACTATGGCTCTTCCATAGTTTCCTATGAATTTTATGGCAGTTTTTTTGGTTGGTTTTTGTTTCTTTTTCCTATTTTGTGAAAAATGAGATGGGGATTTTGATTGGGATTGCATTGAATCTATAGATAGCTTTTAGTAAAATGGTCATTTCCACAACTGAATGTGCTGATGTCTAATGCACATCTACTGAGAATTCTGCTATCCTCTTGCTAGATGGTGAACTTAATCAATGGGAAATAATATTCTTTATCTCTAAGAATTTAGGTTTGAAATAGGTTTTGTCCGGTAGTAGCATCTCTACGCATGTTGCTTTCCAGCTCTATTCCTTGAAATGTCCTTTCCATTCTTTCACACTAAGGCTTTGACAAGTAGGTGCTTTCTTGCTTATAACAACAGATGGGTCCTATTTTTAAGCAAATCTGTTGGTATTTATCCTTTGATTGATGACATGAAACCATCAGTATTGTATTGAGCTGTTATGGAAAGGTATGTGTTAAATCCTGCTACTTGCTTTTATGCTGTATTTCCTAGTTCCCTTTCACTTACTGATTGTCCTCATGGGGTGTAGTTTTTCCTGAGGCATCAGCAATGTGTTTACTTTTCTTTTCTATGTGTAAGATTCCTTCATATCCTTTATAACTCTGGCTTAGTGGCCATGGATTCCTTCAGCTTGTGTTCATCATTGCAAGTTTGTCTTTCTTCATTTGTAAAGGATAACTTTGCTGGGAATAGGAATCCATGTTGCAAGTATTGCCTTTCAGAACTTGAAATGCATCTTTAAAAGTCCCTGACTTTTAAAGTTTCTGTGGAAAAACATGGTGTTTTTCTGATTTGCCTTTATATGTGACTTGATGTTCCTTCAGCTTTAATTATTCTTTTTACTACATAGTTAGTATTTTAACTATAATTTGATGTTATTGGCAGAAATTTCTGTCCCACTAGTCATCTTCAAAATAACAACACGGACACTTATTATTAATTATAAATACATAGCCAATAGCTTAGACTTGTTACTAATAGCTCTTACAACTTAAATTAACCCATGTTTTTTAGTTTAAATGCTACCATGTGACTCAGCTTGTTACCACATCTTCTGTATACCCTGATTCCTCTGAATCTGGCTGATGACTCCATCCTTCTTCTTCCTAGTGTTCTCCCAGTCTGGCCCTCCCGCCTCACCTCTTCCTGTCTAGCTATTGGCCGGTTAGCTCTTTGTGAAACCAATGAGAGGAACACATCTTCACAGTGTACAAAAGAAGTATTCCACAGCAGACTGGTTTCATTGTGAGACAACCCTTCCTGGTCTCATTTGTTTGGTATTCTAACTGCCTCAGTCAGAGCCGCCTCTTGCCCCATATCTAAGGAATTTTCTGCCATGATTTTATTAAGCTTGCCTTTTTTCTTCTATACCCACAATTCATAGATTTGATCTTTTAATGGTGTCCTACAGATCTTGTGTGCGATTGACAGACACAATGATACACCATTTTGCAATTTCGTGGATTTGGTAAAATTGCTCCTCATCAAGACTTTTTCATTTTTACTATATACTGTGATGAATATGGCATTGTGCTTAAATTCTGGGCTGGTTTCCTTCTTCACAGGACTGTGTGAATCCTGTTCTTTGATGTTCCGTGGAGGGAAGGATCCGTTCCTTGCCATGCTATGCAGAAGTTGGCTAGGCAACAGTCATTCCTTTCTGGTTTCACTCATTCTACTGGATACAAAGCAGTGTCTTGACTACTGCCAATGGTCTTTTTTCTGCTACAGGAATGCAGCCTTTCATGGAGCTTTGTCTCTTTTATGTTATGCTAGCCTTTTCATTTTATCACTTCATAGCTATTCTGTTCACATGGCACAAGTCAGCCTTATTTGCTTTCTAATGCACTACAAATGATTCCTCGGTAAAGTTAGGTTTTATTGATGTTAGATTTTGCCCTTCTAGTTGTGTGAGGCAAAATGCATCTACTGTTTTTGTATTGCATGAACTAGTTTTTTATGTAACTTCTACAAAGAATTTATTTCTATATTTAATTCCCCACAGCAGTGGGATCATTCTTGTATGTTATAGTGGTGCTGGGCTCCTAATTATTTATTTTCAACCAAATTCACCAATGATAGAGAAAATGTAAACAGATGATCTTTTATCTTTAATCTAAAATATGCAAGTGACTTTATGCTCTTACATAACTGTTCTGAAGGCATTTTTCCAGATTAAGAACCGTCAATGGGGGCTGGAGAGATGGTTCAGTGGTTAAAAGCACTTGCTGCTTTTAAAGAACAGGTTTAGTTCCTCAGCTCCCACATGGAAGCTCACAATCACCTATAACCTGAGCTACTGGACATTCTGTGTTTGTTTCTGTGATCTATAGCACTGGGTGCATATTAACACACACACTCACTTATTTTTTATATAAAAAAGAAATATCAGTGGTAACCCTGACAGATTAATAGAAAACAAGGATCACATTAGCAGCAGCACATATACAAAAGTCTTTTCAATCACATCTAACCCTGGTGCTTTTCTAGGAAATTTCCACAAATTATTGGGACAAGTATCTAGAAATTAAACCTTTAAGTTTTCTTACTCAGCTTGTGAAGTGCTTAGAGACCCTTGTTCTTTACAAGTCAGTAATGGGTCATATCTAATAATTAAAGTTCATTAGCAAAATTCTGGAAGTTAGAAACTCTGACATCGAAGTGACAACAGATCACATGTTCAGTCAGGAAATGTTTTTGTTTCCTCTTAGACTGCTGTCTTCCTTTGTCACCTCCTGGGGGCCAGGAGACACCAAGCCCACTTTGTAAGAGCACTAATTCCATATATGAAGGCCCTGCCCTGAGAACCCAATACTATACATAAGCCCTCATCCTAGTACCTCAACATGTGAGACTTCCATCTCATGTTATAAATGTCCAGTCCATTACAGATTAGTATCTAGAACAATAAAGGCATAGGAGTCATGGAATTACAGGGTCCAGCTGTTGGAAACACATGTTCTAAAGTCAGATAATTTGGTTTAGAGTACAGTGCATTCATGGTAGTTTCTGACTTAACTTTGCACTCTTTCTATTCCCTCATCTTAAAAAATGAAGACTGCTCAGGTCAAGAATGCAAGATTGGAAATGCTAGGGACATGCATGTTCCTTTCCTGTTCCAGCCTTCTTCGTGTTTTGTTTTGTTTTTGATGTTTTACTTATTCTTTGTGGCTTTTGCATCATGCATCGATCCCATTCATCTCCCTGCTCCTTTATATCTGCCCTCTGCCCTTGCAATCTCCATCCCAAAATAAAATAAAATAAAATTTAAAGAGAAAAGAAGAGAGAAAACTTTCATCATGGAAGCTGTAGTGTGACACAGTGAGTCACCCACGTGGTATACCCTTTAGTTCATATATCTTTACTTGCAAGTGTTCAGTGCAAAAAGTTATTGGTCTGGCTCAAGGTCTCTGGTTTCTGCTACACTATGGATGCTCGGCCCTCAGTGGAACTCCTCTTGGACATCTGATTGTTCGTCCTGTGTCATGAGGATATCCTACAGCTTTGGATCTGAAGGAACAGCCCCTTCACATACTCCAGCAGATCATAGATGGAGGGGATGTTGCAGTGAGCCAGCTCATAATCCTGGTTCTTGGCCTAGGTAGTGACAGGATTGGTCAGACCACCACCTCTCCCTTTTCCTCACCAACAGAGTGAGCTCTCCAACACTTTCCCAGACTAGTCAGCCCTGAGCAGCAAGGACCAAGTGGTGGGTGAGCTCTCCTGCTTTCATACCCTCAGGGCTGGGTCACCCATACCTAAACCATGAGGTCCAGCTCTACTGTGCTGCCCAGGTGAGGTACAGGGGCCACTCTCCTGAGGGCTGCAGTTAATGAGGGCCAACTCTTTCACTCTGATGACCTCAAGTCCAGCTCTCCCACCTGCCAGAGGCAGTGGAGAGGCGTCTCTTCCCTTGCCAATGCCACCCTGTGGCAGATGAGAGGTGGGGCCATACATCCCACACTCATGTTCTCAGGGAGGCTCAACAAGCCCCAGTCAACAGGATCAGATCTACTGTGATGCACAGGCAAGGTGCAGGGCCCACTCTCCTGAGTGCTGCAGCTGGCAAGGGTCTTGCTGCCTGCTGCAGGTGGTGAGGGGCAAGCGTCTCCATGTTTTAAAATATATGCATTGTATACATGTATCTTAGAGATAGGACATAAATGTCAATATACTTTTCATTTGTTTAGCATATATATTATGTGCATAAATTAGAAGTAGTTTTAAATCATATTTTTAGGATACCCACCCACACTATGACTGCAGTCTCTATGAGGTCATGCACAATTTTCTATTTGTGACATCATGTGTATACCCAAACATTCTTGAGCTATGGAACATGTGGAACTTTCAGCCTACAGATGCTCAGGAAGCCCTAACACTTCCTCCTATGAGGAACTAAACAAACAAGATGGGCAGACCTCACTCTTCACAAGCAAAGCCCTTTAGCCCTTATAGGAAACAGGAACTTGGGGTATTAAATGTCCTGACAAACTGAGCAGAAAGGCGCAGGCCACACAGAAGGAAAAGAAATGCCCATAAGAAGGTCAGGTGCCCATCCGCCTTCCCCAAGGAAGAAATGCATTTATCCACTTCATCTGCCCAGAATCCTTGTTGGGAACACAGGAATGATAGAAAGAAGTCAAGCTTTTATCCTATGATCTCCAGCCACCTCAGAGCTAGATTTCCCTACCATTGCCTAACACCAGAGAGCATTCTACTGTGTGTCACCAGAGAAATGATGAAAACTTAGACTCTGAAGTATAGTTTCCACTGATCACATTATTGCACAATCCCAAGGGAGAAAGGGGCTAAGTATAAACACTGTAAGTCAGAGAGACTTGGGATGTCATGGGGATCAAAGAGAACAAATTTGTCTCAAAAGTAAACACTCATTTGGAACTTAATTTTATTTGAAATTCATTAACCTGTTCTAAACATGTTCTGAAAAAAAAGTTGTTATTCATAATGTGTAATATGAAAAGAGACAAGAATAAAATTGTTGACAAAAGTTCTTCAGAGTCCTCAGAGGCACCTCATTGCCAACAAACAACTCAGGTATCAATGTGGACCAGCTATTATGATAGGAAGGAAAGTTGTAGAAGGATCTAGGAATCATACGTTGGCTACAGAGCTACCACCACAACAAAGGCTGAAGACAAGCAGAGAGGTTGATCCACATGGGGTCTCACAGCAGGATGGTGAGTGAAGGCTGCTACCAGGCACACACCCAGGCTGCCAGCCAGGCCTGTGCTACTCTCTTCCTGAGCCAGCACCCTGAGGAGTTCCTATGACAGGAAACCAGCATCTGCTGTGTCTGACTATATGTCTCATCTGTGCTGAACACAGAACCAGATCCACCATGTGTTCCAACTTCATTCCAGCAGGCACTGTTAGATGTTTGAATGATAGAGAGAACCATGAGCCTGAAGAGGGAGAAAGCACTGAACAGAGGGAAATGGACAGTGGGAAGGACCATCCAATCTGTACTGTATTGCTATCATGAAAGGATTTGCTTGAAATAAATAGGATGGATACTAATGTAAAAACTTTATTACCCCAATGAACGCTATAGAGTTATACGCTCACAAGACAAAAAAAAATAATAGTAATAATTAAAATCCTCTTAAAAAACAAAAGCAAAACAAAAAAAAGTGATGAGAACAGGAGCTATGATGGCTTTGAGTGTGGCTTCTTTGGCTGGAGTAGGGTTAGGGATGGGGAGGAACTTTAACAGAAGGCAGGGGACAGCCACCAGAGCCATAAGCATGTCAGTGGTTCTCGGAAATGTAGCAAAAAGACTTTTGAAAAGTGCTTAAAAAAAAAAAAAAAAGAGGTCATGAGAGTCAGAAGCTTTGAAAAAGGATATGTAATTATCTGTGAAATCTGGTAATTTCTGAACCAGGTATAAGAATTGTATCACCTACCAAGATGGAAAATTGAGTGGATCTTAGGTTGAGCTCAGTAGATCTGGGTGTGGAGCATTTCTGAGCAGCACTGGTGAGAGACAGAGAAATCAGGGTAGCCTGAGGCTCGAAGAAACCTTCAAGGGAAGGAGAATCAGAGATCCTCAGCTAAGCACTGAGCTGAACTCCTGGAATCCAATTGTAGGGATGGGGAATGATGAGCAAAGGGGTCAAGACCATGCTGGGGAAACCCACAGGAAAAGCTGACCTGAGCAAGTCAGCTGGGAGCTCAGGGACCTCAGACTGACAGCTGGGGAACCAGCATAGGATCAAACGAGGCCCCCTAAGCATGAGTGTCAGTTGGAAGCCTGGGCAGTCTATGGAGCCTCTGGCAGTGGAACTAGTATTTATCCCTAGTGCATGGAGGGATTTTGGGAACCCATTCCCTATAGAAGGATACTCTCTCAGCCTAGATACATGGGGGAGGGCCTAGGTCCTGCTCCAAATGATGTGTCAGACTTTGATGATCCCCCATGGGAGGCCTCACCCTCCCTGGGGAGAGAATGGGGCTAAAATGAGGGATGAGGGGAGGGAAGATAGGACTGAGAGGGAACTGGAATTGGTATGTAAAATAAGATTTAAATTAAAAAAGGATGTCCATGGCCATTAGTGAGCAGTCTTACAGCAACTTGTGGCACGATGAATGAGTCCATTCTACAAGGAAGTGTGGGGTTCTGGGTTTCTCAAAGCACCATGGGAAAGTTAGGCTTCCTGATACACTTTGCTGTAAACCAGTGGTTCTCAACCTTCCTAATGCTGAGGCCCTTTAACACAATTCCTTATATTGTGATGACCCCCCCCCTCAAACCACAGAATTATTTTGTTGCTACTTCATTTTGCTACTCTTATGAATCATAATGTAAATATTTGGTATACAGAATGTCTGATATGCAATTCCTGTGAAAGGGTCATTTGCCCGCCCCCCAAGGAGTCATGAGAACCACTACTGTAAAGGGGGGAGTTACTGATGCCTACAAACACCATTGTTGCTGCTTGGTGTTTCTGTTTACCCAATTCCTCACTAACAGATCTTCACAGGTAGAAGCTTCATTTATTCATGTGCTCTCCAGTTTAGATCTCTTATAATTCCTCTTCTCATTGACCCACTGAGTTCAATTTATCTGAACCACAGGGAAAAGGATAGGGTAAATCTATGTGTATTCCTACAGTCAAGCCTCTTACCATGTGTTATGTAGAAAATGAATATATTTTACAGGATTATTTTTATATCAATTAGCATTGGAAAGGAGACTTTCTGTGGAGCATGTAGGTTAAAGATTTCAGAAGTTACAGGCTAAGGCAATACATCATTTCTAAGCTCTGACTACATAGAAGAGCCTGGCTTTGCATATTTTATGTGTGGCTTTGCCTTTCCTTCAAAGAGGATGCTAAGTGAAGAGGCTGAAATTATAAATATAAAAGTTTAACATAATCTCATGCTCATGAATATAGAAAAGGTTAATAAAAACTGTTAATCATTCTGGCAATTATTAATTTATGGCTGCTCTGAGTGTAGGGATAATGTGAAATGGTTCCCAGGAGGGATTTGAGTCAACACACACTTACACTATCCTATCATTTTTATTTTTTTACCACACTGCATTTTTATGTTCCCTGTAGCTACTTAATGCATTGTCAACTACCTTCAGTCATTTGCAATATGTACCAAATGATAGCTCATTCATTTTTCAGATGGTAAAGGACCATATTCTGTCAGATTATCAGTAGAATGGATTAAAATGTGTTAGTGAAAGGTATTTTTCTGAAACTCTGGGGTTTTGGGGAGTCACTTGTACCCAGCATAGATGCAAATTCAGGAGGTGAGTTCACAGAAGCAAGAAAAGGCAGAAATATAAAACACACAAACAAAGAAAAAAAAAGTCAAAACTGTCAGAGGCTGAAAAGAAATCTAGTAATTTATGGAATCTGACCCTTAAGGCATATCAGAACCTGTGAACAGATTCTGTTCACACCACTTGGCATTCTACTATTCCCTGTCACCAAAAACTTCCAGAAGCATATATTGGGTTTACTGAATTCTGTTCTTGCTTTGGAAATGATACAGATAGAAACACCCCAGTTCTATCCATCAATTTGATTATAGAATATAATTAATAAAGACTAAAGCTACATGAAAGCTATGACCATGCAGCAATAGAAGAAAAGAAAACACTGGCTCCCCTTGTTTTGAGATACACTCCTTGAGAACAAAACAGAGCGGGTAGTTTCTGCTAAGTCCAACTACGTGCTGTCACAGAGAATCACAGAATTGGAAACACATTACTTGACTCTCAAATCCAGCCCTTTCTGTGACCATTAGCCTGGGAAAGATGAAAATTAGTTACATTTCCTTCCATTTTAAGGGAGCAAATCTCGATTATTCCTACCAAGGCAAACCAAAGCAAACAAAAGGAGACCTTTATTTGTGGTTGGGGAGCTTGTGACTCTCTCTATTAAAGTCATTACAAACTGGCAAAGAAAGAAAGGAAAAAACTCTGCATTCGGCCAAAAGGTGGACTTGTGAGCAGGATAATGGCAGCTACAGAAGCTGAACTACTATTTTACAAAATGTGGAATCAGCAGACACAATCAGGCACATCAGAGAATGAGACAAGAATCCCGTTGCCCCATAATCAGGCCCTGCAAAAAGAGGCACCATGAAACTCATATGCTCAACCCTTGGGAAGGTTGCTTTCTGTTTGGATGATACTTCTGAAAAAAAAATGTTCCCTGTGCTATCAAACAACAAATTGGAAAAACATTATGTGGCACAAAATGTTCAATGTCAAATTTAGTGGATGTGGTCTCCATCTGTGAATGTTAGCAAATCTATCCAAGAACTCTGTTGAAGACAGCAGAATAACATCAGATGCTCAGAACAGTTTATTACCGCTTGTGAAACAGGAACCACAGCCGAGAGAGCCCGCTTATAAATAGTAAGAAATGAGTTCTTACATGAAAATAAAGCAGGAAAGAGGTTCTCTCTACTCTCCCTCATCTTCTAATTTTCAATAAAAAGGAATGATGTCTTGTGGATGATTGCTTGGAAATGCCAGAGAAAGTGCTCAATTTCCTTCATCCCAGCTTGGAATCTATTCTTAGAACTATCTAACACTTAGAAAATACAATCAAGTAGGATGGAAAATACACCCCCCACTTAAAAAATGTGATATGAGTTACAAAACAATTCTAATTTTGTGATAAAATTATAACTTTTAATGTACTGATTTTTAACAAGTCTAGAGTTATTAAGAACAGCTAAGTATTTTTTTTCATGAACCAAACATTTAACATTGTATCCAAGAAACAGATTTGTAAATATTATTTAAAGTTCTAAAACATACAGTTGTTCAAAGGAAGATACAAATGATTACAACAAAAACCTCTGGTAACTGATAAATACCAGAAATTCTGGTCAAGTCAAAGAGAATATGCTAATGAATACTTAAAAGACCTCAATACTTTGGTTAAGTTGAATTATTGTAAAACAGCTATTATTTTAAGGCCTGTGTGCTACAAAATAAAAATAAAAAAATAAAAGCTTCTTCATGTTGATAAACAAAAGCCATAATCTAGAGAGGAATTGTATTAAGTAAATGTATTAACAGATCCAATTCTTGGACAAAATAAGAAGATGTAAGATTCATATATGCTGTACTTTGACTCTAATTTTGGCTAAATAAATGAAGAGTTGGTTCTGCCTCATTATTACTACTACTACTACTACTACTACTACTACTACTACTACTACTACTATTTGGTTTGATTTTGGTTTTAGACAAGACCTTGCTATGTGGCAGAGGGCACTTAAATTTGCAGGAGGCCACCTACCTCAGCCCTCTGAGTGCTGGGATCCCAGCTTGTGCCTGCATGTCTGGCTCTATGAAACTTTTAAGAACAAACATACCTGAATTAATATGTAGATGTGAATAGAAATTAGGCTGCAACCAACATGCCCCTCTGAAAACACTCTTCTGTCTAATGATCTTTATGGACATCACACAGGCACCATTGCAGTGAGTAAATGAATTCTGTAGAGCCTCAGATAGCTTTGAGGAGTTGGGACAGAATCTGTGAACCGGAAAATGTGGACAGGTAACTAGTTTCTAAGAAATATTCCAGGTAAAAAACACTTAGTAAGTTTTGTAGAAATAGCCACTTAAAAAGAACCTGTATTGTGTATTGAGGAGGCAATAAAGTCAGATAATCATTAGAGTCTGAAACTGCTCTATTTATAGCTGAAGACATATTTAGAAGAGGTGATTTGGCTTAAACCATGTGGCTGCTTGACAGCAGAGATGGGACTAGAGTCCAGATCTTCTGACTCTTAATCCAAAGCCCTTCAGTGGAAGCCTGGCAAGGATCCTGCTGCCCATTAGACATGCAATTAAGCTTATAATTGGCCCTTGTTCCTGTCTCTGTGAACACAAGTTTCCTCACATCCCATGAAGTGACATGTTATCCACTGTGGGTCAGAGAAGAGAGTGTAAGATTAACGCAGTGAAGTAATTTCCTTTAAACTGTCCAGAAAGCAAGAATAGTGTGATTTATTTGTTATTTTTAAATGTATGTTTCCTTATCTTTGCTAATTAAGAAACTGATTTATCTATGATAGGTATAAGAGACTCCCAAATTACTCTTTCTTTTACCCATGAATAACCACAGAAATTGTGTTGTAAAGTGAGGCAATTATGACAGGAAACCACATCATGCAATACAAGTCTATAGTCAAATAAATTCTAAATATCTGCAAGTATATTTCAAATACCTCACTCTGAAAACACACACAAACACACACCCACACACACAGACACACAGACACACACGAAAGGATAAGTCTCAATATCCAACTTATTTATTTTTGTTTTTATTTTAGTCTAGCTTGTGACCCACACCATGAGAGTGAGCCCATGCCTGATCCTGCCTAAATGGCCAGAAACCAGAGGCAGGACAACCCAGAGACCCAGGATAGAACCAGACATGACCCGGAAAAGACAAACTCAATGAAATTACTCCTAATGATATTCTGCTGTATTCATAGATTGATACCTAGCCCAGTTGTAATCAGAGGAGCATCATCGAGCAACCAATGGGGGGGGGGATGTAGAAACACACAGCCAAATAACAGGCAGAGCAAGGCGAACCCTACAGAAGAAGGAGAGAATGGATTGTAGGAGTCCGAGAGATCCAGGACACCAAGAGAACATGGATCACAGAATCAACTAAGCAGAGCTAATCGAGGCTCACAGAAATTGAAATGACAAATACAGATGTACTGAGCTAAGTCCTCTGCATATACCTTATGACTGTGTAGCTGAGTGTTCTTGGGGGACTCCCAACAACGGGAGACAGGGGTGGTGTCTCTGACTCTTTTGCCTATCTATACGTGGAACCTTTTTCCTCCTACTGGGTTGCCTCATCCTGCCTTGATAGGAGGGTTTGTACCTAGTCTTATTATGCTGTGTTTGCTTGAATTTATATCCCTGGGAAGTCAGGTTTTTTCTGAAGGAAAATGGAGTAGCAATGAATATGGAGGAAAGGGAATACGGGGAGAGGGTGCTGGAAGGAGTGAAGAGAAGGGAGCCTACGGTCAGAATGTAATGTCAGAAGAATAAAAGATAAACTATATTTTCCAAGCTTCATTTATGGAAGAGAGTAGCCATTCCTCACCGCTTCCTCTGGTGTCCTGATCGAGGACCAGTTAGCCATGTGGTTTGCCATTTTTTCCCTTGGTTTTATGTTTGGTCCCAACTGGTCCGTGTTTACTCATTTGTTCAGCCCTGGATTATTTTGATAGTGTAGCTTTGTGGTATGACTTTAATTCAGGAAGTCTAATGTCTCCAGCTTTATTTTGCTTTCTCGGTATTATTTGTTCTATTTCTGCGAAGAATGCTGACAGCATTTTAACAAAGAATGATTTAAATCTGTGTGGTATCATGGGTATGAATGCCCTAAACTCTTCTTGCTTATTAACATGGAATAGCTTATTCTGTCTTCAATTTCTTCTATAATATGTGGTTATTTTAAGTATATAGCACTTCTCTGGTTAAATTTATCCCTGGATATTAATTATCTTGATGTTATTATAATGAAATTGTTCCCTTTATTTCTTTCTTACCTAAGTCATTACTTGTACATAGATAAACTGGTTTTTACATGAATTTATATTCTGTGACTTGACTAAATTTATTTCTTAGTTATAACATTTTTTATTGGGGTATTAGTGTTTTTCATGTACAGAAACTTATCGTTTACAAATTGAAGTAATGTTAGCTTTCCCTTTACTGTTTTGTTACAGTCTTATTTTTTTATGTGTTCATTTATATGATTGTTCTGGCTAACCCTAAATCAAGCAGATGTAGAAAGATCAGAACTTGGTGGGAAAGATTTCAGTTGCTCCCCCACTGATAACCATGTTAGCTTTGAAGCTTTCTTAAGCAGGGCTTACTAGGCTGAGGAATTTTTCTTCTGTGCCTGTAATATGGAGTTGTTTCAAAGGAGTAGTGTTGAACTTTGGCAAGTAGTTTTCTGCATCAGCAGGGATGAGCCCGTGGTTCTCATTCTGAGAGTGTGAAGTAGCCCACTGACTGTTTTACATATTCATAAATGACTTTACATGGGGTGTGTTCTTCTGATCATGATGTAGGATCTCTTTGACGTTGTGAAATTTGGTTTCCTGATGCGTGTGCCTGAGCGTGAAGACCAAAGGTTGACATCAGTTGTCTCCCTGAATTTTTTAAGACATGATATTTCACTGAATCTAGAGATAACAATTGCTCTAAGTCAGCAGACAATGAGTTCTGGGCTCTCCAGTTTCCATACCTCAGCACTAAGCACCTGGCTGTTTCTAGCAAGTTCTGGGTATTGAATTCAGAATCCTCATGTTTGCATGACTTGTACTTTACCCAGTCGAGCTGTGTTCCCAGCTGTGTTGTTTCTAATGTTCTTCAGAAATATTAACCTATGGTTTCCTTCTGTGTGTTTTTTGTTGTTGTTTTTGTTGTTTTGTTTTTGTTTTGGCCTGGCTTGTTTGTTGGCATGGTTTTGAACATATTTCTTCTAGCTATAAATTTTTTTAGAAGCATTTAATAATATTTAGCACTATTTCATTGACTATTTGATAAAATTCGCCTGTCAAGTTGTCTGGTGCTGGTTGATTTTTGTCTTATTTTTGTTATTTGGTTAGTTGGTTTGTTTTATTTGCTGTTGTTGTTGAAGGCTTTTGAAATTACTCCTTTAATCTATCTGGTGTTCTTGTTGGTTCACATGTAAAATGCTCCCTACAGGCTACTGGGTTTGGACATCTGTCCCTACCTAGTAATGCTGTTTGAAAGGCTTTGGAACCTTCAGGAGTAGTACCCAGGTGGAGATGCCAAGTTGCTGTGAACAGACTTTGAAGGTTATATACCCCAAACCCTCTTCTACAATTTCTCTAAGATATCAACAAATTCTTGCCACCACCCTTGCTCTGCTGTGGTATACAGTACTTTAAAATCCTGAGCCAAAATAAATCCTTTCTCCCTGAAGTGTCTCTTGTCAGACACTGGTCACAGCAACAAAGAATGTAGCCAGTAGCAGTCTGCCTACCTAGTCTCTCTGTATCTTACTGATCCAGTTTAGACAGGTTGTTTTTTCTAGGAATGAACCCATTTCTACGTTACTAGCTTATTGGTGTACAATTGTTCCTAATAGTCTCTCACGATGCCTTTTATTTCTAAAGATTTTTTACATCATCTCTACTTTCATCTCTGGTTGTGTGTCAACTACTTCATTTAGTACTCTAAGGCCCTTTCAATTGTGTTTCCAAAGACTACACTCAGTTTTGCTGAGTTTTCTCGAAGACATTTCTTGTTCCATGTTTGGTTTATTTGTGTCCCGATCTTTATTGTATCTTTACTTTTACTGGTTTCAAGTACTGCATTTGGTGTCATTACTCCTCTTGACTGTTAGCACTCATTCCTGTAAAATTTCATCTTAGGATTTCTCATATATCTCATGAGTTTTGACTTCTTATATTCGTATTGCCATTTATCTAGAGATGTTTCAAATCTTTCCTTTTATTTCTTCTTTGATCACCAAGTATACTAAAGTTCCACTTAGTTTCCATATACCTGTTGATTTCCCAGGAACACTTCTACTTTTGACTTGTAGCTTCATGCTACAATGATCAAAAACAATGTGGGACATGATTTTATTCTTTTCAGATCTGTTAAAACTGTGTCAGTGACCCAACTTGGGTATATTCCCTATACAATAATAAACGTGTTTTCTACTTTGGCGATGATTTGTTGTTTGTTTGTTTGTTTGTTTGTTTGTCTGTAGACTTTGGTTTATGTTTGTTGGTAGTTTTATTTGGTGGGAGAGGGCTTGTGTTTTTGTTCTTGGATGAGTTCTTTATACATCTTCTGAATCTCTTTTGGTCTAGAATGCAGTTCAAATCAAAATATCCTTACTGGTGTTCCACCTTGTTCTAGCAATTGTCAAAGGGTACTGAAGGCCCTTATTCTTTTTATATACTATTTTTCTTTCTATATCCACTAGCATTTGCTTTACAAGACTAAAGGCTCTGATGTCAAATCATATGTGTGTGTATGTATATGGGTAAAGAAACATATGTTTATACGTGTTTTGTTAGGTCCTCTTGATGAAGTGGCCTTCTTATCACAATGGTCAACTCTATATGTCATAACAGCTTCTGACTTTGTCTGTTGTATTTGCTGTGATGATTTTATACTCTTCACATTTCTCTTCATTTTCACCTTTCATGTGATCTTTTTGTTTTTTCATTTTGTATTTAAATTTGAAACAAGTTTGTTTTACATTTCAATCCCAGTTCCCCCACCCTCCCATCCTCCCGTATCACCCCCACCAAACCCCAACCCATCCCCTTTCTGCTATCCAAGGGAAGTGAGGCCTTCCATAAGGAGTCTTCAAAGTCTGTCTTGTCATTTGGAGGATGGCCTAGGCTGAGAGAGTATCCCTCTATGTGGGATGGACTCCCAAAGTCCATTTGTATACTAGGGATAAATACTGATTCATTACTAGAGGCCCCATAGGCTGCCCAGTCCTCCCAACTAACACCCACATTCAGGGCATCTGGGTAGATCCTATGCTGGTTTCCCAGACTGGGGTGCATGAGCTCCCACCTTGTTCAGGTCAGCTGACCCCTTTGCTCATCACTCCTCCCTCTCTGTAACTGGATTCCAGGAATTTGACTAGTATGATCTTAAAGCTTTCACAACTGAGTGTCCTTGTGAGGTTCATGGTTGGATCTCCTTTCTGGTAATTTAAGATTATATTTGTTTCTCTGGCAGGTCAAATCCCTTTACATTTTGAGGAGTTCCCTAATGGGCATTGTGTGGTTTTCTTGATGACCTGTGGATCTTCTGTTACTATTCATCTTTTGTTGTTTAACTTCATGGTTTGGTGATTTTTCTGTTGTTGCATGCTTAAATTCTCTTTTCTTGCTCATTTTTGTATCTGCTATGATTTCTTGATTTGTATTTATTATACCTTACAAAAAGTTTTATAATACTCTAGACTATTTTAAGCTAATAATAATTTTGATTACATATAGACATTGTTTACCTTCCTCTTCCCAATTTTTTGTTTCTGACGCGTAACTTTTTCTACTGTTTTCTTTTATGTGTCATAGTGATTATTTTCTATCAATACACATATATATGTATATATACACATATACAAATATATGAGACTTGAAAGACATTACGCTTAATGTAACAAAGCATTTTAAATTTGATTTGATATTGGATTTACCTCTGCCTTTGGGTTTTATGTTTTCAGATATTCTCTTGGTCATAATAATCCGTGCTTTCAGTGAAACACTCTTCTAGGGGTCTGTTTAAGCTGGTCTGGTGATTGTGAGTCTTCCTACACTTGCTTTTCTGAGGAAGCCTTTTTCTCTTTCACTACTGGCAGGTAACTAGCTATCATGCTCTTGCTGTCAGGAATCTTCTTTCCACACTGACACTTGTTTGATTGGTTTTGGTTTCTTTGGGGACACTGGTTTTTGGTCTTTGGAAATTGATTGCATCTGAGAAAGGACCTCTTTGGGTAGAATCTACTCTCAAACCCTCAAACCTTTATATTCCTGTTTCTAGATGTCCATTTCTCTTTCTCATTGAGTTTCTTTCCAACCAGGCATGAAAGTACCTGCCTGTTATCCTAGCATTCAGAAGGCAGAGGCAGGAGCATCGTGAGCTTGGGACCAGCTTGGGCTATACAGACAGTTCTATGATGACCAATCTATATGGGGCCTAGCTTCAAAGGGTAAAAAATAAAATTAAAACATGAGAAGCTTTTAAATAACCTTTCTGTGTTTTATACTCTCTCCTTTCCCTCTAGAATTCCCATAATGTAAAAGAGTTTACTTACCGGTATTCTACAAATTCTGTATATTCCCTTCACTCTTTCTAATCTCCATGCCCACTTAGATTGTTTCAATAGATGATTCTTCAAATTCAGAAGCTTTTCTGTCTGCTCTAGTCTGCTACTGAAGTACTCAGGTGTACTTTACCTAATATGTATTCACCAACTCCTTCAGCATCAGATTTCTGTCTGTCTGATAAATCTGTTAAATTTCTCATTCAGATCATGATTTGTTAGTTTCATTGAATCATTAGTTTGATTTCTCTTGAATCCTGAGAACTCTTCATAAGATCATTGCTTAAGTCCTTTCCTTCAGGGTGATTCACTAGCTGATGGTCAGGCTCCTTGTAACCTAGTGTTTCTGCTGTTACTGTATCAGTGTCTGGTGGGAAATTTGCCTCCTATTGCACTCAGTAGTTTTACAGGGGGAAAAATGCATGTCTCTGGAAGAGTTTTCATGTCAGATGAGGAGGTGCATGGTCTTTGGTTTCTGGCGAGTAATATAATCTCTGTGCAACTTCTCTAATATCTCTAATATAAGCCATGTCTGTGGTGCTTACTGGCCTGGGCTACAGAAGTTTGTGGAGATGGTAGCAAGGCCAATATGGGTTGAGCTTTATGGATCACCCACCCTCTTTTTACTTACAATGATGTAGCTGGATACTTTTCTCTGTATAGTCTGGTCCTGCTGAACCAGTTTCTCCCCCATCTGCTAATTCCTGCAACTGCTTATAAAATAATGACTCTGAGGCTTAATATTGATTACAAACTATTTGGGCTATTAGCTCAGGCTTATTATTAACTAGCTCTTACAACTTAAATTAACCAATTGTTATTATTTTTATATATTGCCATATAGCCATGGCATCTTGCTTCTCCAGCAGCTGCTGGCACCTCCCAGACTCTGCCTTCTTTTTCTCTGTATCTTTGCTTGGATTCCCACCTGGCAATTGGCCAAATCAGCTTCTTTATTAACCAATGGTAATAAAACATATTCACAGTATATGGAAGGGCATCTCATCACAGTAGAGAGATTTAACTGAGTACATCTATATTGGTGTTAGATCTAACCTGGCCAAAGGTGAGCGCAGAGCACCATGTTCTGGAGCACAAAACTTAGGGTATCTGAGGACTACCATAGTACCTGTGACCTCAGACAAATTCACCCTTCTGTGTGGTAGATATATGTTATGAGTAGTCTTCCCACCAGCCTGGGCCCAGAGCCATGGCAGCCCCAAATAGCCCACAGAGATGCTGTATTAGATATAAAGCCATTGGCCTGTTAATAGCATTTCTTATTGGCTAGCTCTGTCTTAAACATTAACCCATTTCTATCAATCTAAGTATTTCCACATGGTCATATTTTACCCTTATCTTACCGGAGAGAGGATCTGGAGTTCTGCTCTCTCTGTCCTACATTTTGAATCTCTTACTACTTCCCCCAAATCCTCTTTGTCTCCTAGTCCCACCTATCTTGCTTTCCTATTGGCCAATAGGGTTTATTCATTAAACAATAAGAGAAACATATTTACAGAATAACAATAGTTCAAGTAGTTCAAGCCTAGTAGGGAGTGAATGTGGCTCTGACCCTGGAGAGCACACATAGCGCTTGTGTGGTTTCTTAAATAACAGGACATCACTTGATCATGAGCATCCCAACTACAACTATATGCTGGGCCTGCAGGCCAAGAACACAGCATGCAACTCAGATGAGAGAAATGGTATGTTTCAAGGTACTTGTCCTCTGGAGAATAGAGCTGCAGGTCCAGCCCTGAAATGACTGTGTATGAATATGGCACAATGACCACAGAGCATCTTGGTGACTGAAAGATGAATGAAGCCTTTGTCTCTTGGAGAGGGAACCATTCAGGTAGTAAACCGTGCACCCCTGCTGCTCTCCAGTGCTCTCACTTAGAAACTCTTGATCTCTTGATGGGAATGCTGTTGTTTTGGTCCTTTCTATTTGGGAAAAGCTAAACAGCAGGCATTATCATTTGGCCAGCTTGCTGAATCATAAATATCTTATTATTATCCATCTGTAATATCATTTTAATTGCTGAATAATATTCTATTAAAAGTACATTACGTATTCATTTAAGCAATTCTCCATTGCTTCAAGCTAAGCTTTCTGAATTCCCTTTGCTTCTAGCAACACTCATATGTGACTCTATGCATGTTTAATTCTGAATAAGTTTTAAAGGTTAGAATTATTGGTCCATGTACAATATTTATAGCAGTGGTTTGAACAGGTCTACTTCATGTTCTCATTATCAGTATATTCCTCTGCTTTACTCTCTCTCCATGTCCAGTTTCCAACAATCTAGACAAAGCGATGGCTTATTAAAGTCACATGGCTGAACAGCAACACAAAGAAACATTGTGACAGTAATAATTCTTCTATAAATTTTCAGAAATTTTCAAATCTGTGAAAAATAGGTAATCAGGTATTATTTTCCTGTCATTCTCTCCTTGCCATCAGTCAGCTACACTAGCTTTCTCTCTTTCAGAAACAGACATCATTACCATAAGTATTTAAAATGTCATGTGACCCTCTTGAAATAAATACAAATATTTATTATTACCACAACACCACTACTACACCTTGGTAAAACTGTATTATTTCCATATCATCCAGTATGTTCTCAATTCAAGTTTCAACTTGCCCCCAAATGCATGTTGGCATTATATATATATATATATATATATATATATATATATATATTTCTTTTTTATATAAAGTAGCTTGGCTTGGTTTTTTGTTTTTAATATAATCAATGTTTATACAGTATATTTGGGCATGATGCCTTTGGAGTCTTTTAGTCTACAGTATTCCCTTCCTCTTGAGAATGTGTGTGTTCTCAACCAGTCATCTTTTCAAGGTCCTGGTTAATAGTTTTTTTCATTATGCCCTAGCCATCAGATTAAGGTTATACATTAAGACATGATTATTATATTATTGATCTTATGTATTTGCTATTCTGTCACACCAGAAGACATACAGTGTCCATTTTTCCATATCTGATCATTAGCTGCGTGTGCATTTGAAGTGTGAATACCCTGTGTTTGACAGCTGTATCACCAAGCATAACAATATTCATACCTTAGCATTGAGTGAACTCCCTTAGAGTTGTGGAATGGATGAATTACCCCATCTCGCCACACCACATTCACAGCCCTTGTGAGGCCCTCTCCCAGCCTCTTCCTCTCTCCTTTTTCTTTCCTGGTATCATTGGTCACCACTGCAGAGATGAGATTTATTTTTAATTCCATAACTTTTTAATTTACTGGAACTAATAAAGTTTGTCATAAGTCTAATCTGAAAATAAAAATGCTGAAAAGTGTGATGTGACAAAGAATACACATTTAGTAATTAGCACTATTCTGTTATTTTTAAGAATAGTTTGCACCGATTTTATCAGGAGAAGAACATTTTTTTTGTCAGTTCACAGACATTCTAAAGTATGACTAAGAGAAAATTGTTGTATATGATATATGTATTCACACAGAAACTGTCCACCAAATATGTGTGTTACTAACAACATTAAAAACACTTTGTTCAGAATGTCTAAGGCTTTACTTTCAAATCCCAACACTATAAACAGATGAACAATAATGACAAAAGTCCCCAAAGCAATCTACTTAAAATAAAGATCTAGACAAGGTGTTCTGCTACAGTCATTCCAATCTGAATTTTTCTTGGAAGATTTAGCAAATGCAAAAAAAAAAGAAAAGAAAAAGAAAAACAAAGAAAACCAAGCAAAATGAAACACACATAACTAGAATAGACAACCAAAGAGAAAAAAAATGCAGAATTCATTGGTAACATAAAATTCCAAGCCACTATGTTTAACAAGTGGATCAAAATTACTAAGAGAATATAAGGATAATAGATGATGTGGTAAATAGGGCACATACATTGCTAGTTTTTCTCTTAGAGAAGTCATATACAAATTCAACAGGAAAATGTTTTATTTAAAAATTACAAAACCATCTAGAATCTAATAAAGAAAAATCAAAAGTCACAAGTTTCTGCACAAACAGAAAAACCTAAGTTTGGAGATGAAAAAAAAAAAAAAAAAAACATTAACTTTCTAGCTTGGTTTAGGGCACATACCTAATCATTCCAAAGGCAGAGTCAGAAGGATTTATTCTAGTTAGAGGCCTAACTGGTCTACATAGTGAGCGAGCTCCAGACTAGCCAGGGATGTGTAATGGAACCCTGACTAACTTAAAAAAAATAGAACCTTATTTGAAAGAAATATACACATTTTATAGAATAAAATTGCATGTTTTCATGAGTACCAAGACACAGAATTATAACTTCTGTGAAGCATAATTACTCAAGAGTAGCAGGAAAAGGATAAAAATGGGGAATTTCCTGAAATTTTCAAGAGTAGATACTGAGATACTATTGGAGGAAAAAAAAAACCTACACAGTTTGGGGACAATAAGTTGGATAAGTAGATAAAAGGCAATTGCTGACAAGCCCGAAGACCTCAGCTCAATTCCAGAACTTATTGACTGGACTTATCTACTCCACAGAGTTGTCCTCCAACCTCCACACTGGAGCAGTGTATATGTGTGCTTCTCCATGCATGTGTGCACATGTGCACACATACAAACACACACATGCACTCAAAAATACACTAACATATAAAACACTGGTATACTGCTTGATTCTTTCATCCTGTGATATCTGATTACTTTTTCCAACTGATTCATTAAGATTTATTCTGTAACTTCAGCATTTACCCACCCACTTTGTAGTATCTTCATGCCTTAGAGAAAAAGAAGGAACTATTTATGCTTATGTTTTATATTTTGGGGGAATTTATACAAACACAAAGTACCTAATGTTTTGTTCATATTTTAACAACTTGCCTCATTTAAATGTCAGTGGGCCATTTTAGATAACCAAGAGCCTATTTTTGAAAGTCATCCATCAGTGTTATGAACATGCTATGACTCTCTTCCAAGGAAACTAAGTATCTCCTGAGAAAGCAAAATGTCTATGTAGAAAGCTTGTGTGAGTTTTAATATAAATGCCTCTTCTCTTGGTAAGGGAGGAGCACAAACCATGGATAAGCCATTCCTTGTATGGACCTAGACTCAACTCATGAGCTCCTTTTAAGACTCCGTTTCTTCATTTTTTGAGAGATATTGAGAGATAATACCCCCTTTTTCTTAACACAGTCATTGATGCCAGCAGCCTAGATTTTGAGGGTGTCAGGTTGTAAGCTAAGTTCTAACATTTGCAAGGTAAGGTTTTCTCTCAGGCCTCTGCCTATATTTTCTGCTTCTTCGCAGCAGTCTAGAAGTGATATTTTGGTGTACTCATGCCAAGTTCCAATTCCTTCACCTGCAGCTCCTTTCCTACAGTCTACATCTCTTGTTCCCTTAGAGCCAGCTTGTTGTGTATGGTCCACATAACTACACCTAGTATCCGCCGGCCACAGATGAGATGACTCTAGCAGCTATCCAAGTCCTCACAGGGTTAGGAACCTCAGAAGCTTCATGAATCTGGGCCTTAGCTTAGCTGTGTTCCTTTCCCTTTCCTTAGGAGGGCAGTCCCTGACCTCCTGTATCTAGTGTAAGGCAGGTCCCTGCTCTCTTGAAAACCTGTTCACAGGTCACCCAACAAAGCTGACTGTGCAAGCCTGCCACCTTGTGGGCAGGTCTTTTCCTAAACTGGTCATCTGTCAATCTCTGTACTTCATAGTTATTATACTGAAAGCTTTGTGGCAGAGACATAAGAAGTTGAGAAACATTCAATATGAAGTTACTCTTTTGGTTTTTAAGAAAAAGTTATAAAGATGAGTGGGACTCAAGTCAACACTTACTTCAGTGGGCTGTTACTCTGTTTGAGGAAAAACTGCCTTATTTTTTTTTCCCATAAGAGTATAAAATCTTGCTGGAAACTCACATGTGCCACATGAAGACTAGAATACCTATGCTAGGCCCTCTGTATCTTGCTGAGACCACGGGTAAAGGGAAGTGTGCTTCATCCTAACAAAGAATGCTGCTGCAGCTGACTGTTGAATCCTGTGTTCTGAGAATGGCAGAGCTGGAGTTGGAGAATCTGATCGGGTGGGCCCTGCAATTGTCCCCTCATCATCTGGTTTATGACCCAAAGCTGGTTCTGATCAGTTTTTGAGTATTTTATAGGATCTCTGGTATGCAATGGTCTTCTTGCTTTTCTGCTTTATCTTCTATTGTGAATTCAAGTTTCCAAATAAATTGAAACCTGTAATTTCTTCTAAGTATTATTTGTTTTAGTATGTGCAGTGTTAGTGGACCTTTGTCATGCACATTGGCTTTGAGGAAATGTATAGTACCCCTTTGAAAGGGAGAATAGTTTTTTAATCATGGTCTTAATTTAAAACAATCGTTTCTTGATTTACATACCAATTACAATTCCTACTCCCTACCCTCCTCCTGTTCTTCCAACCCCTGCAACCCAACCTCCCTCCACTCCTCAGAAGGGAAGTCTTCCCATGGAAAGACCAGGATTCATTCCTAGTACTTCAACTGGCTCTTTGGATTGCATTCTCTTTGTGGGTGGGGTGGGGGAGGGGGAATACCTTGCTCAGACTATTTTTGTTTAAAGCAACATACAGGGCAAGGATCTGTCAGTTGTAATGGCAAGACCTGCCCTCTCCAAACCCCAAGACAGTTTGTGTGAAGGCAAAAGTGACAGGGAAGGCACAGAGGAACCAAACCACTTTACCTAATAAGCTAGCAAGAGTTACAGATTTGAATCTTGGAAGTTTGAGAAGTAAAATATATAAGTGGACCCTGAAAAATCATAAAGATGTGGAGGTAGGAATAGGTTCTTGAAGGACTTTTAACAGTGTATGAACAAGCAGGACCTAGGAAAAGATGCCCAATGAGAACTCCCTTAGAGAAGAAAATCAGACTGCAATCATGCCTAAAGTAGATTTTAAGTTACAGGGCGTAATGTGAAATTTCTGTGTAGAAAAATAAAAGGGAGTCAAGAGAATTGCTAAAAGCATCAGAGCAGAAGTTGGTCACTGTGGTTCAACTAAAGCAGTCATGGTGCTGGTAGAAAAGAATACTTCAGATTAGGGCAAAGAGAGAGGGCATCAAGTTGTTTCTTCCATATAGTCTCTTCCAACTTAGAAAAGGAAAGGTAGAGGTGGCCAATTGAGTTAGAGGCTATAATGATAGGACTCATACAGATTTTAGCATATGAGACTAGGAGAAAAGAGGCTAAAATAAAAATAAGCACAAAACCTAGAGATATTAGTCATGGAAGGGCTCAACTAAGGCTTTCAATAGATCTAGCATAGAATGTTAGGAATATTCCTAAATCCAAGTTTCAGAATGCCTGAAAACCACTTCTCTTCCATTAAGCTGCGTAACAGCTGTACAATGACTGCTCTTGGAAGACTCCAAGGACATAGCATCAAAGAGCATGAGATTACGCTGAGGATCTCAGAATGTCAATTAATTTTCATGTAGGCCTTTGTGTTCACTTTTCTCAGTTATACTTAGTAGTGTTTATATTTAAATTTAAAAAGAGGAGTGAGCTATTTACTGGCTGATGGTGCAGCTGAATAAATTATGCTAGATAATTCATAGCTCATTTAACTTAATGAAAATAAAGTTACAAAGATATCAAATAGTATTTGTGTGAATATGTGCATGTGTGTGTACATGCCTGTGTGTTTATGTATAAATGTGTGTACATGCATGTTTATGCATATGTGAATGTGTATTTGCATATGTGTGCACATGCTCTGTGTGTATTGTGTGCATGTGTATTTTCATTTTATGTACATGCCTATGTGTATGCTGTGTGTGTACATGCCTGTGTGACTGTGTCTGTGTGTGCATATGTGTGTACATGCCTCTGTGTCTGCATGTGTATACACATACCTTTGTGTGTGTGTGTGTGTGTGTGTGTGTGTGTGTGTGTGTGTAATCCAGAGGGTAGCCTGGCTGTCCAGTAGTGCCCTGGAATCCATCTGTGCCTTCCCACCCCCAAGTTCTAGAGTGTCTAAGTGTCTACCATGTGCTCTGCTTTTTACATGAGTGCTGGAGAGATCACCTAAGGTTCTAGTGCTTCCATAGTACATGTTCTACCCATTGAGCCATTTCAGTCAATCCCTCAAGTTATATTTTGCAAAAAACAAGCTTAAATTGTGCACAGTGTTGGCTATGAATTGGATTGTTCAAGACAATAATCACTAGAGAACACACTGTGTTCTGGTTTCTGCTAATAAATAGGGAATTATCATAAGGAAAATTAAAATCAATGGATAACTACAGTGTAAAAATAATACCCTCAACCTGCTAGTCAGAATCAGATCATATAACTACCCAATGTTCACATTTATGAGCAACATCAAAAAAAAGACCTCTTCTTCAGAGAGACACCAAGGGTGAACATAAGCAAACAGAAGGCCACAGGACCTGCTGCATATCAGTCACTTAGAGTAGTCACACATGCACAGGGTTGTAGTCAGGTGGGGCTGATGCTTTGGTTTTAGTGTGACTTAGTCTGACACTGAGACTCATGTTGAGGTTGGTCCCTATGCATCAGTACTGAGCAGTAGGGAGGCTGTAAAAGGGTGAGTTGGGTCTAAGGATGGGTTTGCTCTTCTAGAAGTGGTTTGGTACTGGGTCTCCACCCCCTGCACTCACCCTCTTACTTCCTCTCTCAACCAGATGGCCTCCTTCTGCACACCCAACCTGCTTTCCCTCTTTCCACAGTGCAGGGAGCAGCAAGAGGCCCTCTTCAGGAGCAGCATGCCTGCATGGGGCCTTGGGCTTCCAAATCAGGAACCAACAAAAATCTATTTCCTCTTAAATTACCAAACACAGGCACTCTGCTACAACAACAAAAAGATAGACTAAAACTGCCACCATAATGACAGAAAATGATCTTGTGGAGGGTCAGGCATATTTGAGAGCTCATTTGCACATGGAGGTAGAAGTCAAGCTTATCTGTAGTTTTTAAGATGCTGTGCAATTGGTTTTGTGAAACGAGGTCTCTCATTACCCGGAGTTCAGCAATGAGGCTAGACCGACTGCCAGAGGGCCACAGAGATTGCCCTGACCCCATCTCCCCATTGCCAGAATAGGACTGCTTTAGCAATCAAACTTGGTTTCTCCGACTTGCCAAGCAAATACTTTATTAACCAGGAAGTAATTGTATTTAATTTTATATACTTTATTGTGAATGTGTTCAGTGCCTGTATATTAAATTGTTATTGAAAGATATTTGTATTTAAATATACAATATCTTAGCAAATATCTATTAATAGTTTGGGGTGTGAGGCTTATTTATTTACTAATGTTTGACAAGTGTTACTCTCAAGTTAACCATTCAAAGGTTACAGCGTATTTTGAAGAATTATACCATAGAACCTCATTGTTTAAATATTTCTGAGTAAAATATTATTAGGCTTATGCCTTCAACTTTGCCAAGCACACCTACTTTTCTCAAAGTATAATTGTACTATATCACAAAGAAATTCTTTTAAATGCCATGGATTCCTTCTTCTGAAGCAGAAAAGCACTTCTGAGTCATACAATCACTAAGAAAGATAAGAAATTCTAGTGTGACAGGAAGTTGAGCTGGGGCATGGTTGTGTTTATTGCATCCATCCTGAGAGTGTATAATTTACAATGTAAATGATACTGTGGGAGACATTCCAAGGAAGGATGAATTGTCATTTAGATATCACCTATATGTGTTGTTTAGCAATGTACATAAAAACACTGAAATTTTCTGTCTTGATTGGGAATGAGGAACTGAGTTCATAATAAGTCATCAGACTGAGCTCTGCCATTCAGCACAAGTATAGGTCTTGCTCTGAGAGTAGAGGAGCAGTCACAGCCTGGGGAAGGTGGTGAGGTTTGCTAAAGAACTGACATTCAAACTCTAAGTGAAGTTGGGTGATCAAGATTTCTCCAGTTTAAGGAGACAACGATGATCCTTCTTGGCAGAGGAAAATGTTTGCAAAAAGTATAGAAGATGCGGAGGCTTCATACTTAGACACCAGCCAGGAAGAGGCTGACAGTTTTAATAGGCAGGATCCAAGGAATCCAGCATAAAATATGCTTAAGTGGGGACCAGAGGGAATGTAGCACCTCAGCTATGCTAAAGCGAGAAGAACCACATTTGCAAATCTGACTCATTCCTGAGTTGAAGTGGGGGAGAGAGAAAATGGGGAGTGAGGGATGCTTCCCACAGCTGAAGGATGAGATGACAACTAGTTGGTGAATCAAGATGGCAGTATCTTAGAAGGGTCATGCTTGGAAAAGAGAAAAACAAGAGCATGTGCAAACCCTGTTACTTGCCAAAGAGCAGAGCACTGAGATCCTTGTAGATGGCAGTTTGTATGGAGGCAAAGATTTATAGGTAAAAGTCTTACGAGAACTGAAATAGAAACTTTAACACTAAAAAGGAAAATATGTTCATTTATCATTCAATGTAAAGGTTATACTTAAAATGAAAAATATCTCAAAAATGATAAAAACAGACTGCTTCTTATGTCATATTCATATCTATTATAAGCCTTACAAAACAATCTAACAATATTCATGATAACTCTGAGGCAGAAAGACATAATAAATACGTTCCGTTTACTATGCTAGGAGAGTTACCTCCATTTGAAGTGGCAGTCAGAAAGAAAAACTCAGTAATATTTTCCTCTCCATTTATGCATGCCAAGCACATATGCCTCCCCTCTAACAAACCAACTAGAAAGTTATATTTTTTTTTAAAAAAATGCCATATCAGTTTCCAAATGCTATGATTTAACAGTTATCTGATCATTGCAGGGCTCTTATAATAAATGAAATCACTCCAAAGCCATGGTAAATAGCAAATTTCCAGAACTCCCATCTGCGTTATCCGTATTCCATTGGAACAAAACTTAAGAGTGAGACTAGTTATCAACATGAGATAATGGTGTAAGGCTTTTTCCTGAGGAGGCAGAGAGAAATCGTGTATTTACCATGGATGGAAAGCAACGACAGAAACAAAGGACCAATTCCACCAATGTCTAGCCTACTGAGCCAATAAGTTTGAATAGGGTTGCCTACAGGAACAAAGCAAGTCATAGGCAGCTATACCACTTCCCACTAAAAGTCTCTTCCAGAATCTCTTAATGCCTATTTATCCTCTTAGAAGAGTCATGAGTCCTCTTCCTTAGTAACCTTTAACTGCCTGAAAGCCCTCAGAGAGAGTCAAGCCTCAAGAGTCCTTTCTCTTCTCTATGGGCTAATCTGTGTTGATAGCCTGCTGGCAAGCCTGCTTGAGATTCAAGGGGACAACAGCTATGTCATAGCCAGAGAAGGGTGTTGCACAGCAGATGGTGCAACCAAAACACTGGAAACCTTTGAGATTGACAGATCTCCTCTAGGAAGAAAGTGGGGAATCCCCAGATTCGAGGTTGAAAGGCAGTGATGGATAGAATGGCAGTTTTTTTGTTTTATTTGTACTTCTTTGTATTAAATCTATTCAGTAGACTGATTATTTTTTTTTAAATCTTGTGTTTTAGAAGACATCATTCTACTACTCAGATATCTAAATTCTTTTTGTTGTTTTCTTGTACCAAAAATAGATTATTTCTCATGAATATAACCCTCCCTCTACTCCTCCCAGCTCCTCCCCCATGGTCCCTCCCTTCTAGAACCACTCTTTTTATGTTCCTCATTGGAAAAGAACAGGCTTCTAAGAGATAACAAGCAAACACAACAGAATAAAATACAATAAGATGAAGCAAAAACTATCGTGTCAAAGTCAAACATAGCAACCCAACAGGAGGAAAAGAGCCCCAAGAACAGGCACAAGAGTCAGAGACTCACTCATTCTCAGTCAGGACTTCCTAAAAATACTAGACTAACAGCAAATATATATATATATATATGTGTGTGTATATATATATATATATATCGAGAGAGAGAGAGAGAGAGAGAGAGAGAGGCCCACTGCTTTAGTCTCTGTGGGTCCATGTGTGTCTTGAATAGTTGATTCAAAGATATCTGTTCTTATGGTGTCCTCCATCACCCCTGGCTGGAACAATCCTTCTTCCTCCTCTTCTAAGGGATTCCCTGAGCTCTGAGTGGAGAGATTTGATGGAGATTTCCAATTTAGAATCACTCTTCATATAATGCAATATTCTGACCTTATATGCCTAGCACAAAGAAAACATTACTAAAGATGGAGATTTAAGACACCTTAAATTATTGGCTACATCATCCAACTGATGGAAGTTGAAAATACCCTGATAGCAACAGCTGCTGACTGTAGGTCAGAGATGGATATGCATGTATAACATGCTAAGTATGATCAGTTGGTAGAAAGAGTTAACTCTGCAATATTTGGTGGCAGTGAGATTTCAAATCCATTTCATGCAGTAGATGAATGTGCAAGAAGGTGTGATTATAGTTGTTTATTGGAACATGGATTAGAATGTGAAGAGATGATAACTTTTATATGCTCCTAGGATGTGAAGAACATTGTTCAGAAAAAAAGTAGATATGTTTTCGGTCTTTGTAAACATATTTCAAGGAATGTATGTGAGAATATTCACAGTATAATGCTAAATGAAAGAGTGTGACACAAAACATACTTATTCTTTTCCCCCTTTTAATTGACATAGAATTACATCATTTTCCTCCCTTCCATTCTATTCCTCCCTCCAGTTCCTCCCAGTTACCCTCCCTTGAACCCCTCCTATGGCCTCTACTCTTGTTGATAGTCTCTTTTTCTGATTATCTGTTTTTGTGTATATGCTTTTAAGACTTCACAATCCAATTAATCTTAATAATATGTATGTCTGGAATGTTAGATATATGTATTTAAGATATCACCTTATGTAAATGGAAGGATGCATCCCACCTTATCAGTGCCTTATTTGTGTATGTTAGGAATACAGGGAGGGATATATTCTTGTTTATTCTATACTTCCTAACTTTTTATTTCCAAGCATGCATTACTTTTCCATATTAACTAAATAGCTAATGGAATTTTAAATAGAAGGTTCTGATTAAGCAACATGGTGTGTCAGACATACCTGGATAGTTCTCTGGTTAATGTTATTTCTTCTGCCTGAGAGATAGTGTTTCCTCACAAAGCTCCCTTTGATGCAGCTCACAGGCTGGTGGTTGGCAGTGTGCTTTCCAAAGCATATGATTTCTAACTCCTCTCTCAAGTCTCCATCATGTCCCACTGCCAGGCAAAGCTCTCGCTTCTCGTGGGAGCTACTGTTGCTAGCTGAGATACACTTCTTTCTGTATGACATCTGTCAAGTCATTTTCAAAACACTTCTAAGATCCATTTAATTCTTTGAATTAATTTACAAGTGGTTTATGACAGCCACTCTGAGGTTGCCTAAGGACACTGGAAGCTCTTTTTATGTATGTGCCTTTCTGAGAATGAGTGGGCACAGTTAGTGTCCTCTTTCTGTGATCTCACACATGTTCTTCCCAGTACCTTATTTTATGTTCTCACTGGACATTTTTGTCTGCATCTGAAATCATACTCATAAACCGTCTTCAACAGGCTGGTAAGCCTAAGACCAAATGAAATTTTCAACTTTACATATCCAATTACCTACAAAAAAAAAAAATAGTGACACTCACTGTTTGACAGTTATGTGACATGTTAAGAGCAAAAATTAAGGACTTACAGAGTCCACTTAAGAGCTGTTATCTGAAGAGATTGACTAGCAGACAACCGCAGCAAATTCATCTAGCACAAGACCATCAGCTTTGTAGATGTCAGAGAAGGGCCACTACCTGCCTTGGTTTGAAGACTAAAGAACATGGTTGCATTGGTTTCTTAGGATTTCCATGATTAAAAACTAGTAATAGCACAAACTGAAACAGCCCAATGTTGGAATTTAGTTTTATTTTTTCTTGGCAGGTAGCTAAAGTCCAGGTAGTAATACGTCTTCCTTTGAGGTTATGAGAGGATCTATCCCCAGCTTTGCTGAGAGCCCTCCTCCCTCTGCACCTTTCATTCTGTCCCTCCATGGCCTTTCACATAGACTTCTGTTAATAAGGACACTTGTCCTATTGGAGGAGGGTCTTATTTATTTCAGTATAACCAAGCATAACATTATGTCTCCAAAATTACATCTTCCAAATAAGGCCAGAGTTTGAGGTCTTGAGATTGGGAAGTAAGCACATTATCAGGGGAGAGTTATTTAACTCAAGAATATTTAGGAGAGAATTTTTGTTTGAGTTTATTCCTTGGAACAATATTATTCTTTGATGGGAGATGTCATTATGTATATATGTTTCTCATACTGGTTAATAATAAAGCACTGTTGGCCAATAGGAAAGGAAGATAGGAGGGACTAGGAGACAAGGAGGAAAGAGGAAGTAGTAAGGGGGAGTCAAAATGGAGAGTCTGGAGAGAACAGTATGTGGCAGCCGGCTCCGGGTAAGAAGACCACGTGGAAATACATAGATTAACACAAATGAGTTAATACTTAAGACAGAGCTAGCCGATAAGAAACTGGCCAAGAGCATAATATCAAATACAGAGTCTCTGTGCATTATTTGGGGCTGGCACAGCAGAAGGATAAGACTAGGCAGCAGGCAGAAAAGCCGTACACCTTACAATTCTTCCTTAAAAGCATAACCCAGGAGAGGTGAGTAGGTAGGAGACTGCGGGACAAGAGAGAGGTAGCACAGTATGAACAAAGAGTGTGAGGAGTTCATTTGGATACTGTTCAAGAGGAGATTACCAGCTGGGTCCAAGCAGTGGCCAAAACTATGTAATTGGCAATGAAAGCAACAGTGAGCTAGTGAAGAATTTTACACACACCTTATATGAGTCTTAAGACTGATGAGACTTGTAGTTCCTTGGTTACATTGAGCAGATTTTGTCCACTGGCAGGACCCACCATTTGAACATTCCCTTTTTAGTCTAAGAGCCACCTCCCTTCTTTGGCCTTTTCCAGAGCTTTTCAAAGCATTTTTCTCCTAGTTGTATTCTCCTAATTCTCTCAAATTCTGTCGGATTTTAATCATCTTCTAAATAATTTAATTCGGTAACAATTTTCTTTCACTAAGAATGAACCAATTCTGCTTCTGGCATTTATTACTTACAGAATGAATCAAGATGGGTGCTTAAATATTCAGAATATTGTAAATTGCTGCTTGAAATTACACTTCTTATCCCACATCATAGACTAAGAGGGAAAAGAAAAAAAAACTCCAATTCTGAATCCTAACAGCACTGTTTAGCTTTAAAAATAAGCTCTGATTCAGCCATTTTGTGTTTTCATGAGCTTTTCTAGTGTTTTCTGAGTCTAGGGCTGCATTCTTTATGCCTGGGCTTCCTCTACAGATGGCTTCTTGAATTAATTCTTGTTTTAACTCTCCTATTAGCCTTAGGGTGACATGAGGCAGGCTTGTACGTTCCGTGACTGTTAAAATCTTCCCAATTATAAAGTAACTGCCTAGATTTATACCCAGAGCAACTTAATTGATTAAAAGATTATCACTATAAGCCCTGTTTATTTTGGTGAGTCTCAGAATTGCAGTTTTTGATCTAACTGTCCTGAAGGCAGGACTACAACCATCATCAGAATTAATTAAAATATTAATAAACACAAGCAGTATCAGAAATTTCTAGTTATGATTGAAGAATAAAATACCAAGAAATATCATTGAAACTGCTTTCTTTCAGTCATTTGTACAAGATGAAAAGGAGGGAGCATTTTTACCCTGCCCTGTGAAAGAGATAAGGGGACCAGGGTCCTTTCTTCATGAAGGGGAAAACGCAGGGGTAAGACTCCTCATGCTGAAATGGTTCCCAGCTCTGAGACTGCTGCTCCAATGGAGGAAGATGTGGAATACTCCACAGAAGTATATTTTTTTTCCAAAAAGTAAACATTAACTTCTATATACCCAAGTTTTTATTTAAGTATTTGTCACACGTAATAAACTTTACCTCTCTCTTCAACTTCCCAAAGATCATATTGAGATGAACTTTCTCATGCTAACATTTTAAGATGAGTCATCATCTTGACTTTGCACTACAGCTTAAGACCTCTCAAGAGATATTAAGATGTAAGAAATTTATTCAAGGATCGGATAAGTGATTAAACTGAGGTTTGTCTCAAACGCAAGATTCTCCCAAAGCCTCTTCCTGACAAAGATGTTCCATTTTTCTTTCTGTACATTAAATGTTTGCAAATCTTTGAACATTAGGACAAAACTTCACATCTTTACATTAGAGAAGTTAGCTCCTTGAAAAATCCTAAGGCTTAGAAGTTAATTTTTTCAATTACTCTTCGATGAGGGTAGCTGTTTTCCTGGAAGCCAATGTCTCTCAAGAAATATGACTGGAACCATTAATTATGGAGCCATAACTTTCTCCTGACGTTTGGATATTTTTACTCTGATATTGAGCTTTCCTTTGCACTGTATTTCCTGGAAAGCCCCACCTCTAAGAACTAAGTCCCAGCACAAATTTTGGAGGGACACAAACATTTCAAACATTCGAACCATAACAACCTCTCTGAACTTTTAATATTCTAATGTTTTATACTTATTTCTAAAGAAAAGGTGAAGTACAGGAATATTATCTGGGAAAAACTGTCACTGAAAAATGAAAACTAGACTAGAAACATAGTCTGCAGATAACCCCATGAGACCTTGAGTATCATATCTACCACCACAAACTGAAAGTTGTTTTTTGTTTTGTTTTGGTTTTTTTGTTTTATTTATTTTTTTAAGGAAAAAAAGTAGATTCAGTGAAACTTTTAGACCTAAAGAATACACATGGGTTTTAGGAGACAATATATTAATTTATACATAAAATCATATTTTAGTTTATTTTTATTTCACTAACTGTAGTAAGTATATGTCAATATATAAAAGCTTCAGACTCTACTATTTCATAGCAGGTAGCATAGAAAAAAAATTATAGATTTATTTTCTTGGCTCTCTAACTAGTATTTATTTCTTGTCCCTCTTCTATAAATTCATTAGTTCAGGGAACACCTTTATTCCTTGATGTTTCCCTGCATATAACCGAATTCCTAGCACAGACAATAAAAGGTGACTCTGCTTTGCATAAACATGAACAGTGCAGCGCAAACCAAAACAAGAAAAGAAACCATGAAAGCACAGACTCTAAACAGAAGTTTAGCAAATACCTCCAATGCCTGCCGTAGAGGGGTAAATTTTATTTAAATTAACCACCTCATTAAGCAGTTGAAGACAAGATCAGGGGTGATGGTTTCTACTGTGAATCACCTTGGAACGAAGTCCTTTGAAGTCAGTTGATGAAGGCTCCTGCAGAGAGCACAGAAGCCCTGAAATTCTGCTATGAAGCCTGTCTGTAGACACTAGTAGAGGTATCAGTGAGTGCCCCTTGAAGCCAAACACTCAATCTGCTCTCCTCCTTGACCACCTGTTTCGATTACTGATGACAGCAGCATTGAAGTCCAGGAGAAAGCTCGTCCAACAGCCTGCCCAGATGATCCAGGCAAAATGATGATGCTCGTTGGGATGACAGAAAGACAAACTACTTAAAACTCATGTATTATAATGGTAAGATGAAAATCACCCACAAGATCAAATAAAGTTTGAGATGTGAGCATTTCAACAGCCAGAAACAGAGCCAGCCTCTGACAACCGACTCAGCATCCCCTCCTCAGAGAGACAGCCCCTGATACAGGTTTCAGACATGTACTTGAGATTCAGTAATAGTCTTCTTAAAGATGTCTTTTTCTTAGTATGATGTGGAGTGAGCTTGGCAGATTCCCACATTCCTGTGACACAGTTACTGAGGTAAAAGGTTTCCCATAGGACAGACTAGAAACATTTGCCACTTGAAAAGTGACAGACTGTGTGGATAAAAAAAAAAAATCATAAACATCATGCATATCATATCATGGAAAGGCTGAGTCCTCTTTTGTCCCTACTCTTGTGAGGTATGGCATCTTAGGCAAGATCAGCTCAGAGACTGTCTTGGTTATAGAGAGAAAAGGCATTGATAGGTGTGTGATGCATATACCTTTCCACTCACTCATATACAAGACTCCAGTGAGGGCAGTTCTTCTTTATCTAAATTCTCAGTGCTGCTTGGTTTACATAATGTAACAAGATGAATCTTCCTATGGTTTCACCTGGATTAAGCCTGGCCAGGAAGCAATGCTCTCAAATGTTTGTAGTGGAGTATTGAAAGAGAGGCTGTGGCTGTAGACTACATGCTGTGATTGTAGACAAGAAAAAAACGATATCCCCTGTAGGCCTTCAGCACAGGCTGAAAAACATACAAGATTTAAGAAGGAAACCATGCAGTGTTGTGGGAACCCAGAAAGGAGGTTCTTATCTTTAACTTCAAAAAAACATACTGTACCAGCCTTGCCAAAAGAAACATTCTTATTTTCTTCTTGACCTTTTCAATCCCCCCCAAAAAAACACCCCAAGAATCTAAGTTGCTTTTTGTTGTTGTTGAGAACAGGTCTCCCTGTATAGCCTACACTGGACTTGAGCTGATAGTCTTCTTGCTTCTGCTTCTCGCATTCTGGGATGACATTCACCCTCATGCCTGATGTAATTCTTTTTCCATGTGTATAAATGGGGAAATGCTGAAAATCATATTGTTATTTAGTCAGTGTACAAAGTTGCAGGCCTGAGGCTGCCTGGTTTTGATGCATTCTAGGCTGTGATCACAGTTCATAAAAAGCAAATGTGTGCTGTATGTGGTGTGTTTGTGACAAATTCTTGATTTCGGGCATCTTGTTTCTAAAACACATTTTTCTGTCTGCCTTTTTGTTGTTGCAGTAGTAGTTGAACAAAGTCTTTGTGGGCTAAAAAGTTATTTTAAAGTGATCATTAGAGACCAAAGTTATCTCCCTTGATGGTACCTCTTTTTACTACATTGTGTCTGTAATCTGCACATAAATCACCCATCAGATGTGTTTATTGTTCCTGTGCCATTGTGAGAGAATGCCAGTGTTGTGTGTCTGGATGTTTAGCTGGTAGCTGTTTCACATCAAGTTGGTTTAAGGCAAGTCAACTTACAGTGGCTTTGCCTAAGGAGATGTGAAGTTCCCAGCCAGATCTCTGAGCCTTACACACATTGCAGACTCACTAAACCTTAACTGTTTTATCATTAAAATTCAGAAAATACATACAACAGAAATCCCCAAGATAAGAGATTGGAAGCTGTTTTGAAACTGTAAAGACTATGCAAATTTAGAAAATGTAATCATCTTTAGCACCCGTATCCAGCTATTTACATTATTAATTGTTTTGTGTATCTACTTTGATGTTACACTAATTCTGAGAAACATCGTGTTGAACAGGCCGTATGTGAACCCGGTTCTTATACAGCGTCTGAGTTTTGAGTGATTTGATCAAAGTGACCCACAGCATGGAGCTCTATGATGTTCTCATGCTGTAGATACCATAATCTATTTGGGGGGAAAAAGGAAGAAGGTGTTTTTCCTATTTAATTTGAACTTTTAAAATATGAGGGGTAATACACTTTTGTTTCCTGCCCAGATGTAGGCATGGCTCACCTGGAACCTGATGTAAAAATACGTGAACTTAAGCTCTCTTCAAACTGAAAGTGGAACCCCCATTGCCAAGTACAGTACTCATACAACTCATTGAACCTGGAAGAGTTGACCTGGTGCCTCCATGGAACCCTCGCCCCTGTGCTCTAGTCTTTTTGCTGTAGGAAGGTACTCTTCAGGCTACTAAAAGAGAAACATGGGCATCAACACAGCCACAAAACCTTTGACATAAATCTGTCTTGCTTGCAAAGTATGCTACAGCAATGATGGTACAGAACTTACAGGAGTGGCCAATCAATGTCTGGTGTGACTTAAGGCCCACTCCACAAAAGTAACCCATACCGTACACCAAGCACTAGACAGCCCAAAGACCTAGGATAAAACTAAATACTATTGTTCTAAAAAAAAAAAGTTTTAAAATGAATAAAATTATTCAAAATTAAACACAACAGTGCTCTAACGTGTCATCATCAGAGAGGATTCCTCCAGCAGCAGACAGGAATAGATATAGAGACACAGAGGCAGACATTATGTGGAGAGAGTGTCTACATCGGAGGTATCCATCAAATTCCTCCCCTCAGAGCTCAAAAAAATCCTGCAGAAGAGGAGGCAGAGAGATTGTAAGAGCCAGAGGAAATGGACAACACCAGAAAAACTAGCCCCTCTGAATCAACTAACCAAGATGCACATGCACTCACAGAAACTGAAACAGCAAGCACAGGACCTACATGAATCTGCACCAGGTCCCCTTCATATATGCTATAGCTATACATATTAGTCTTTTCATGGGACTCCTGATTGAGAACCAACGGGTCTCTGATTCTTGTATCTGAACTTGGATATATTTTCCTCCTATTGGGTTGTCATGTCCAACTTTGATACAATAGTTTTTGCTTCATATTATTGTATTTTATTTTGTCATGTGTGGTTGTTATTTCTTAGAAGCCCATTCTTTTCTAAAGAGAGATAGAAAGAGGGTGGTTCTAGAAGGGAGGGAAGGTGAGGGAGTAATTGGGAGGAGCAGAGGGAAGAGAAACTATATGAGAAAAGAATCTATTTTCAATTAAAGAGGAAAATCAAAAGAAGAAGAGGAGAAGAAGGAAAAGAAGAAGAAGAAGAAGAAGAGATAATTAGAAGCCAGGAACGCATAGGACACAGGAAATGATGTGAAAAATAGAGCCAAGTATGGCTGACACTGAGTGTGGGTATGGAAGAATAGGACCAGATCATTCTTAGTAGTGCCACAGTGAAAATTAGTTTCCCTTGAGATTCATCTTGAGAACTATAAAGTAGCTACAGCAAGGAGATGCTTAACCTTATCTGAATTTTCTTTTTTTAGAGGAGTTTGGCATATATGTATTATGTATATCTATATATCATATAGTATGTGAATATTATATAGGTGTATATATAGTGCGTATATATACATCATACATCATAATATATATATATATATATATATATGTATGTACGTATGTATATGTATACATACACACCGTGTGTGTGTGTGTGTGTGTGTGTGTGTGTGTGTGTGTGTGTGTGTGTATGTATATGTGTAGGACCATTTTCAGGATTCAGTTTTTTCCTTCACATTTATGTGGGTTCCAGGAATCAAAGTCAGGTCATCAGGCCCCTGTAACAAACACTTCTGCTCACCCAGACATCCCACTATCCCAATATATATGTTTTCAAAGTATCTATTCTTACTAGCAAGACTCCACTGGACTAAAAGGAATTCAAAGTATATGTATATGTCTATTGTATAGACATGAGGAGACACTCCTATGTAATTTCAACATTGTTTTAGAAGAGAGAGTAAGATGTAGTGCACACACACACACACACACACACACACACACACACACACACACACACAAAACCGTTGCTAACTACATTATAAAATAATCTCTAAGGTATAAGAGTTAAGAGTTGATTTTACTGTTACGAGCATGTTTTCCCACCAGCCTGGTTCCACAGCCACGCCAGCCCCAAATAACACACAGAAATGCTGTGTTAGATATAAAGTTGTTGGCCAGTTACTAGTGTTTCTTATTGGCTAGCTCTGTCTTAAATATTAACCCATTTCTATTAATCTAAGTGTTTCCACATGGTCTTACTGGAGAGAGGATCCAAAGTTGTACTCTCTTGGTCCTACATGTTGAATCTCCTCTTTCCAACTCCTCCTTGTCTCCTAGTCCCACCTATCTTGCTCTCCTATTGGCCAACAAGGCTTCATTCATTAACCAATAAGATAAACATATTTACAGAATGACATCTCCCATCATTTTCCAGTTTATGAAAATTGAAGACAAATAACATGCAAAAAACTGAAGAGTAGCTAGAGAGAACTTGGTGAGTTAAGTGTTTAATGTGTAAGCAGGAGGCTCTAAACCCATGTAAAATTCCCATGTGAAAATAGCAGGTATAGTAATGCATGCGTGTGACCTCCAGGTTAGGGAGGCAAAGACAGGAGGATTCCCTAGTCCTGACAGGCTAGCTGAATTAGTCTCAAAATACAAGGCAATTGAGTCCTAAGCAACAATACCAGAGGGTAGCTATGGCTTCTACATTCACGTGCATTTAAGGCACACACATACACAGAAGTAGTCATTCATATGACCACAGCAAACAAACACATGCACACATGGAGCAGGGGAGTTTATACCAAAAGTAGGAACTGGCGTCTACAAAGAAGCAATTTTCCAGCTCAGGTAGATGACCAGAACTCTTTGGAATTTTCTTTGGCTTGTTGACAGTTCATCCTGAAATGAAACGTGTCATGCACACAAGCTTTATTTATCCATTTAGAGCATCATTCAGTATTGGAGGACAGCCATAGATCACTGGATATTTAAGGAAATCCTCTATTTTTAGAGAAGATGACCAAAGGAAACAAATAAAGTGGAACTTGGGAGCTATGCAAGGACCAGGGAAGGAAAGTCTGTAGTCAACGTCTTCTGAGAGAAATGAAGACCGCATAGACCTCTGACACAAAAACAGAGAGCTGTGAAAGCAGGGCCCCCTGGATACCACATATAACTCTCATAAAGTATAAAATACACTGTCAGATTCAAGGCCAGTTACAACATGGAATTAGAAAATAAACTTGAGAAAACTTCCTGGAAAATATAATCAAAATACAATGACATAGAGATTACTAGGGAATAAGCATCTTACTTTTAGGTTATATCTAAGAAATAGTTTTCCCATCCAGTTAGTGAGGAATTTCAGGAAAGATAATTGTTTTAATGAAGGGAAAGCAAGCATCCGCTAAATAACAACCTTCAACGGAATTTCAGGAAGGGAAAAATGCATCAGAGTCAAGCACAAATTAAGAAAGCTCAAAGCACATTGTCATGAATGTTTAAAATCAGAGATGAAATTTTAAAACTTTCTGTTGGAGAAGTTGAGTGTGAAATGGGTCTTTAAATAGGAATGAAATTGGGCTTTCTTACAAGATACCAAAAATGTGCCTCCAAATTTATGAAGAAAAAGTATTTCTGACCTAGAAATGTATATTCAGCTGAACTTTTCAATCCTTTGTGGGTAAAATAAGCCATCTTCAGACTGCAGGATCTCCAAAAAAAAAAAAAAAAAAAAAAAAAAAAAAAAAAAGTACCTACTATACACACTGTCTCAGCAAGTAAATGGAAGCCATCTTCTGCCAAAATGAAGGAATAAAATCTTGGAAGAAGACCTACAACCTAGAAAATAGAAGCTCTAACACAGGAAGGAACTGTAGATGTAAAGAGAAGCTCCGCATGGGTCTGCATAAGCAAAGGCTCCAGATGAAAGCAGAGAGACAGCATTCTCAGAGTACTGATGCACAGTAGGGAATGTGTGGCCACATCGGGAAGAAACTCTGGAAACTGAACCAGTAAGGATACATAGAAAAACAGGCAAAAGATACACCAATGCAGATGCTGGAAAGATATTTTATTGATTAAGAGTCCTTGCTGTCCAATCATGAAGGCTGGAATTCTTATTCCAACGGTTATTACCAAGCCAGCCCCATGCCTGTCTGTTACATCATCTCTACATGGGGCAGGGACAGGAAGATCATTGGGACTTGCTGGCTTCTAGCCTAGAGGAGAAAATGCAAATGCAGGTCCCAGGAGAATACCACCTCAAAGGTACAGACAAAAAGAGACTGAAGAAATCTCTCCCAGCTTCTGTGTATTTACACAGGTAGACTCGCCTGCACACATATACATATGTCTATGTACTCACGTAGATACACACACAAATAAAGAAATGCAAATTTTAACTCCCACAGAATTATGCTCCACACCACAACTTTGCCGATTCTGCCCACCAACCTTAGTCTATTATCTTTACCTTTACAACTTTAGAGTACTGCACACATGCTTACCAGGTAACAAAGGCATGGCACTCACTTGTTAGGGCCCTTATTGGACGCTAAATATATGCTAGATTCCAGGTAGAGACAAGATGTTCCACTATCCCACAATTTCAACAAAATTGGTAAAACAATAGTTACCAAGTCTTGTGATTCATTCCCTAGACATGGTATCAGAGTTGGAATGATAAAAGGTGGTAGAGAAAAGAAAATCATCTTGTTAAGGTTTTTACTTAGCTTTCTACAGATTTCCGTGTGAAAATAACCATCTGTAAGTGTTCATTCGCTAACTTGTCCCCAGAATATCCTTGAACTAATTTCAGAAGTTAAACAAGACTTAAAGACATCCTTGGGTGAAAACCCAGCAGCTTTCAAGTAAATTGTACCTGGTAGCTCCTAAATCTGATTCAAACTATGCAACTTTAAAAATGAAATTATATAACTTTTTAATAAGTGTCATTAATTTTTATTTAAACAATTTTAAAGGCTGTGGGGCAGGGGAGGGGTGTATAGATGCCTGCACAATCGCCCAAAGTTGATGCTTGAAGCAAAATACTTGTCCTTTGCAAGAGCAGCAAGGGCTCTTAACTGCTAAGACATCAGCAATAACTTGTTATTCTACAAAAGCCTAATTAACAGGCTGGGGAAATAGATCAGTTGGTAAAGTGCTTGTCACACAAACATGAGTTCTTGAGTTCAACTCCCAAATCCCATGTTTTTTTTTTTTTTTTTTTTTAAAAGAAGCCAGGTTTGATGATGTAGGTTTGTAATCCCAGCACTGGGAAAGCAGTGCACACCAAGGAGAAACTCATCTCAAAATAAAATGTTAATGGTTCCTAAGAATCACACCTGACAATTACCTCTGGCCTACACACACACACACACACACACACACACACACACACACACACACACACACATACACAAACACACACACACAGAGACACAAAAAAAATCCACAAATTAAAAGCAAAGATTGAATTAATGTTCATTTAATACTAATTCTATAGTCATTAAACTATAGTGATGTACATTTAAGATTTATATAAAAGTATCATATATGTGTGTATATATATGTATATTAAGGTATATCCATAAGATAGTGATCAGGGGTAGAGCTCCAAACATTCATTTACTCGTTCATATCTTCACCTACCACTGTATAGTCAATAAATAGTTATGAATTGTGAAGCAATAAAACAGATACCAAGAGGACCAAAATAGTTCTGCAGCCCTCAAGAACTTACCCTGGGAGAAAATGACATGGACACCTATAAAATAAGCTTAGTATTAATGATATCATGGCCTACAAGGCCTTTGCTGATTTTAACTTGAAGGCATAAGAAAGAGAGATATGTCAGGATTTTTCTAGAAATTTCTAATGTGAGTATAAATCCTTTTCCTCCATGTGAATCAGGGTTCTATGGTTCCAACAGTGTATACTTCATGAAGATAGTGTTCAATGAGAGGGTGGGCTCCAATAAAGTCATTCATAGGCTTGGGCCAAAAAGGACATCATAAACTCTGGGGTGAAATTTGACTCTTTTGACAGGAATGGGACACTCTATTGTTAAAGGTTCTGTGGAAGTTGCCCTGTGCCTGATTCCACTCCGAGGGCCAGATAAAGGACTTAGGAGCATGATGCGTGTAGCCCATGCACACTACAGTGTTTGTAGTCAGCCTCTTTGGCTGAGAATGCAGCCTTCCTTGAGCATCAGGGCTAAACATCTATGTGTGTTCTCTCCTAGTGCAGTGCCTGGAGATGACCACCAAACGGAAGCTCATTGGCCGTCTGGTGCCATGCCGCTGCTTCCGCGGCGAGGAAGAGATCATCTCAGTGTTGGATTACTCCCACTGCAGCCTGCAACAGGTGCCCAAGGAGGTCTTCAACTTCGAGCGCACGCTAGAGGAGCTCTATCTAGATGCCAATCAGATTGAGGAGCTGCCCAAGGTGAGTTCTGACAAACTGAAGACTAAGTTCCTAATGCCGAGAGTCGGCATGGAGGTAGTTTGCCTTCCTTCAGTCCACATAGCTGACACCTTCCGTCCAGTAATTAACATATCACAGCCTCTCACAGAACAGACTTCCATCACGGCCTTCTGTCCAGGTGACTGACACAGCCCAGCCTTCCATCGTAGAATTTGATGCACAGCTGCCTCCCATTCAGGTAACACAGCAGGGCCTTCCACCTTGGTAATTAACAGCCTGGGCTACAGAAGGAGTTTTTCTAGTCTATAAAGAGAAATCCCGTAGTCCCGGGTTCACATTTTAATAGACACACAATACACACGAGGGAGAGTTTATATTTAGAAAAGAGAAGAAAATATGCTGATTTGAAAACATAAATATATATGTAAAACACTTTATTTTCAACCTTGAACTATTCATTTTTAAGTCTAATATATTTTACAAATAATATAATTCCAAACATGATAGACTGCAGGTAGGTATGGAAGACATTATTAGTGGAGCGCTTACTTAGCATGGGCACAAAAGAAGGAAAACATTTAGTCTGTGTGTTTGCACGTAACAATATTTTAATCAAAACTGTATCAAACTGTACATAGGCACACTGCCATCATAAGGAAAATCGGGTCTCCTGTGACTTTATTTTCTGCTAAATAATAAGGAAGTGACTAAAGCAAACCAAAGTCACACATCAGAGAAGTTCAAAGTTAGAAGCATCTACTAGTTACCTAAATAAATCACTAGCTTAAGGAGGCGGCTTGGCGTTTACCAGTGAAGAGACTTAAATAGTTGAAAGTGCATTCCATACGCAAAAAAAAAAAAAGTTTATTAAATATTTCAATGTACTAACAGAAGCAAATTGTGAAATTATTTTTACATGAGATTATAAATTGTGGTGTTTATAAAATGTTTCAAATTAGAAAATATTTAATTTTTACTTCGAAAATAACCTATTTCATTTTTAACCATGTAAACTGTGAATATGCAATCCTGAGTCTTTGCTCAGAGATCTGAGTCAAGCCTAGAAAAAGTTGTTGACCATGTGGGTTAACACCAGGAAAATCCCCAGGCTGCAGCTCAGGAAGAGGCTGCACTGAAGGGGGTTCTCTCTGCCACTGGATGTGAACCTCTAGGCAGCAGAGTGATGCCTAGTCACTCTGCATCCAGGGAAGACAGGTATGGTGTCTCACATTAGACATGAACAGAGTTTCATGTACTGCACTGCGGGACTTGATTAGTAAAACCACAAAAGTTTAAAAAAAATTATAAATGTGGAGTTCCTGTAATTTAGAAAAATAAGCACAAGGGTTTGGTAACTGTTGTTGGTTTTAGGTTAGACCAATATAAGCTTGGCAGATAAACTAGAGGTTGAAATTAAATTTAAATTCTAAATTAAAAAGAAGACAATAAAATTTAAAAATTATGTCCTAAATATCACATTGGATACATTTGTATTGAAAGAGAGTTTTAATTTCTATTTACTCCAGAACCATCTCTCTTTACTTTCTAAAGCTAGCAGCTTTAGGTCAATCTCATATTAAAATATTTTTACAGATGTACAAAAAATTAGTTTTGGACAATAGTGAAAACATTAAACATTGTGAGCTAATGAGGAACTATATGTTTAATATATACTCTCTGCTACATAGTACTTGAGTCTTTAGGAAGAGGTCAGTCTCTGCTCCTGAGGATCTGGCAGCCTAATTACAGAAAACAAAAGAAATTTTGGAGACAAGTATGCAATAATGTATCACAGAAGCCAAATACTTCTGTAGTGCTTATGCACAAAAGAGTTCCATATATATATATGTATTTTATTTTACATATCAATCTCAGTTCCCTCTCCCTCCCTCCCATGCCCCCGACACCCCCTCCCATCCCATTAAGGAGGTAAAGAAAGGACTTATTCAAACATAGATGAGCAATCAGGACAGCATTATCACAAGAAAAGGGAAACAGAAGTGTGTAGAACCCAGAGCTCTAAGAATGGTATGCGTGAGGGACATAGGGAGAAAAGACAGGGAAAATCAGACAGTGTCAGCTGTCCCAAGTTACAACACAGCGTTGTTGAAATGCAAGCATCAGAAAAAGCAAAACATAAAACCATTGAGAAGTATGCATTTGTGATTCACTAGGATCCTAGGTAGGCTTGGAAACAAAATCTAAGATAATTTGTCGATCCTATTAATTAAAAGAATCAATTAGCAAAAAGTAAAAGTAACATAAGTACACCAAGCACTCAGTATATTTCCTGTATACTTAAATAGGAGAGAAATCATTAATTGTCTCCTACTCTCTACATATTTACATTATATTACATATTATGTAATTGCTTAAGGTCTGTAAAAGAGACCTCTCTCTGAAGGAATTATCACTCCCACAGAGCAGCCTCTTTGGTTTCATCTGAAGTATATAATGACCTGAATTGTTTGACATTTGAGATATGATCATAACAGTACAAAAATATATTTGTAATTTTACAGAAACAGTAGGAAAATAAGAAACAAACCCCCAAAGAATGATAATGTAAGTCAGGACTCTCTCTTTCCTGTAATGGAGAGCCCAATCCAAACTGACTTTTATAAGATGTTATATAATAGGTAGAGAACAATGAGTCGGGGTTGACGGTGTTTGCAAAGATATGTCAAGAGCTATGAGAAAAGAATTGAAAATAGATTTGAAAGAACAGGAAGATTCTAATTCGAATAGTTCCCTCTGCAGTTCTTAGTTTCTATAGTAAAAGGTAGAAGTGTAAAAGCCATGCCTTTCCCACAAGGACAGAAGGTATGCTGTTTATAATTCAATACTGCTTTGCTTTTTAATTAAGAATTAATTAATTATTTTTGAATTAGGAAGTAGAGACGTACATGGAATAATAAACTGTAATAGGCATATATTAGATTAAAATAGTGTGTGAACAGGTACATGAATTGAATAGTACCGTGAAAAATATAAGCAAGTTATGCAGGTAATAAGATTCTGGGACACAACACAGGCTGATTGAGGTTTATTCGGGGAGAATTCACTTACACAAGAAACAGACGACTGCTGCTGGCTCCTGTTCCAAGGATGTCCTCAGATCATCTCTGTCCCTGACCTGGAAGTAAGTGAGTACATTTGGTTGGTCGGGACACAGACCTAGACTCCACTGGTCATGCCCACACCTATCCCTATCGCGGTAAATAAGGATCAGGATAAACAAATAGGCCGAATAGATGTTTATTCAGGGAGAAATAACTTACAACCTAGACAGATGAACACCAGGAAATTCAACCCGATCCTCTCCTGTCCGAGTCACGCCAGAAAGAGAGCGCCTTACCTGGACCCTGCGACCTCCTTCCACAGGTCACTTCCGCCCATGGCTCCACCCCCCAATGGGCGTGGTCAGTGCTACAGAAGGACTATCTCACTACAATTCCCCTTTTAGTCTAAAGAAAAGATTTAGGCTTAATACAAAACTATATACAAAACAGTGAATAACAAGTGTGCTCTAAGAAAAGGAAAATCGAGAACAAAATGACCTACATATCTAGTCCTAGGGTGAGGGCATAATGGAGTTTACAATAGAGTTGTCCTAAGCTGGAAAACGTAAGTCTAGTACCTAATATATCTAACTAGGAAGAGAGAATAATAGTTGTGATAGTTTAATCTTCAACCTCATCAAGACCTGATAGTTTCTTAAATCTTGATAAATGTTAATGGACTAAATATTGTTAACTGTGATTCTTATTTGATAACTGTTGTGTTATATATTTTGCTATGCTAAGGTTAAAACCCTTCTTTTTATTTAGACAGAAAAGAGGAGATGATGGGAGATGTCATTCTGTATATGTTTCTCATACTGGTTAATAATAAAGCACTGTTGGCCAATAGGAAAGGAAGATAGGAGGGACTAGGAGACAAGGAGGAAATAGGAAGTAGTAAGGAGGAGTCAAGATGGAGAGTCGGGAGAAAGCAGTATGCCACCGGCTCCCCGGTAAGAGAAATACATAGATCAGCAGAAATGGGTTAATACTTAAGACAGAGCTAGCCAATAAGAAAGTAGTAACTGGCCAACAGTATAATATCTAATACAGAGTCTCTGTGTATTATTTGGGACAAGACTGGCGGCAGGCGGAAAAACCCATACTCGTTACATATCCCCATGCCCCAATGGGTGTGGTCAGTACAAGTGTGGGCGGGGTGGCTATCTCACTACAAGCAAGTTCTTGACATTCAAAATCTCTGTAAAAGAGAATGAGAGTCATTTAAGGAAAGCCATTGTGTAACCAAAATTACAATAAAAGGGGAATTTGATGAATTAAATCAAGTTGACCATATCTAAAATAGAATAGATCTAAATCTGAAATATTTTACTTCAAAAGTTGCCAGATATTTTAGAGATTGGGAAGTTGTATTTTGAACCCAGACTGGATCCTAACAGTGCCATTTGGTCCAGAAGGCATTACTTCCCTCAGTTTTTCCATCAAGAAAAAGGCAGCATCTCCCACACATAAAGTAAAAAGTGGGGACAGAGTGGAGGGTGAGTTTAGGTTCCTGGGTTAGATCTAAAAAATCAAAAGTAGACATTAACCAGACATTCCAGCCAGAGCTGGAATATGTACGATTCCCTTAAAAAAATATGCTGAGTCTAACTAAAGTTAGATTTGGTGGAATCCTGGGATAGTTCTAAGTGATGACTACCTAGCAACAATAGCTGTGCAAACATTTGTCCAACCCCTGACCCTGGACATCTCTGTGAACATCTATCTCTACAGCTAGAACAGTCTCTCTGAAGTCACAGAACTTCTGTTAGGGTTTTGCAACTTTGTAATCAATTACAGTTTTGTTCATTCACTCACCACAAGAAAAGAAAAACTAAGAGTGATTTGAAACAAGAAAGTGATCTTTTTTTTTTTTCAAGGCAATGCTTTACTATTATTTTTTGTTTTGTTTTGTTTTGTTTTTTGATACTTATTTATGTTTTTATTTTTTAATTTATATAACAAAGTCCAATTAAATGAAAACAAACATTTATACACAATATTTGGGAATTTGGGCGTTGTTCTTTCCAAACTACTTCCTGCTGGTAAGGGGCACTGTCATGGGGGATTCAAAGAAGATTCAGAAATCCTGGCTGTAGTCTGTAAGGCTGCTTTGTCCAGCTGTTTTGAATGTAGGATCACCTCCTACTCTCTAAACAGAGAATTCTTGACAGAAGAATCTCAAACGGCAGAGAAACACCTAAAGGAATGTTCAACATCCTTAGCCATCAGGGAAATACAAATCAAAACAACCCTGAGATTCCATCTTATATCTATCAGTATGGCTAAGAACAGAAATACAAATAACAGCTTATTCTGAAGAGGATGTGGAACAGGAATACTCTTCCATTGCTGGTGGGAGTGCAAACTTCTATAGCCACTTTGGAAATCAATATGGTGGTTTCTCAGAAAACTGGGACTCAGCATAACACAAGACCCAACTAAAGCACTCTTGGGCATATACCCAGAGGACTCTTGCTCAGCTATGTTCATGGCAGTTTTATTCATAATAGCCAGAAACTAGAAACAATCTATATGTCCTTCCACAAAAGAATGAATCAAAAAATGTGGTACATTTTCACAATAGACTATTGCTCAGCTATTAAAAACACTGGCATCAGGAAATTTGAAAGCAAATAGATGGAACCAGAAAAAAAAAATCATCCTGAATGAGGTAACTCAGACCCAGAAATCCAAACATAGCATGTACTCACTTATAAGCAGATATTAGCTGTTAAGTAAAGGATAACCATGATACAATCCATAGACACAGAGAGGCTAGGTAACAAGCAGGGCCCAAAGTGGGGGCTTTCCCCTGGGGTGGACCGGGGGTAGGAGGGAATTAGAACATGAGGGATCTAGTTGTGGGGTTAAAGGAAGGGAAGGATCCTGAAAGAGATAACTGGATATGGGGTACATTTGGGGGTTGGGTTTAAAACCTGGTGCTAAGGAAACTCCCAGAAATATGCAAGGATGACTCCAGCTAAGACTCTGAAATGGCTGGCCATCTCCAGTAATCAGATTGGTGACTACCGTTATTGTCACCAGAGAACTTTCATTTATTAACTGATGGAAACAGATGCAAAGACCCACGGCCAAACATCAGGCCAAGCTCAGGAATTCTGCTGAAGAGAGGGAAAAAAGGGTCAAGGAAATCATGAGAAAACCCACAGAAACAACTAATCTGACTCTTAGGAACTCACAGAGTCTGAAGCAATTACTTGTGAGCCTGCATGGGACCTACCTAGACCCTCTACATATCTGTGAAAGTTCTGTAGCTCAGTCTACTTGTACTCCTAACAATGGGAGCAGGGGCTGTCCCTAAAGTTTTGGCTGGCTCTTAGGAAGCTGTTTCTCATCCTGGATTGCCTTGCCCAACCATAATACAAGGGGAGGTGCTTATCTTACTGCAACTTGCTATTTCCTGCTTTGTTGATACCCATGGGAGGCCTGCCCCTTTCTGAACAAAAACAGAGGAATGGATTGGAGTTGGGGGAACGAATAAGAGGAGAGAAAGGAGGAGAAAATGAGGTTGGTATGTAAAATAAATTAATTAATTCAATAAAAAAATAATGTTCTAAAGTCAATAATTTAAGGTTAAATCAGTAGTAACCACTGAAATGTAACAGAGTTTTCTTGTGAGAATAGAAAGGCCAGGGTTTTTCTTACCCATTGTGCAATTGCTTTCCATGTACTCTGTCCTGCCCAATGTTTTGCGGTTAAATAAACTCACCAATGGATGGGAAGGAAAAAGAAAATGCACAACTTAACAATTGTCATATAGTAGTCATGTTACTAAGGCTGAGCTCCCAAAGCCACAGCTTCTTTCCCTATGGCAGATGTGAACAGACTTCAGTTTCTTCCCCTACAGTTATAACCAAGACAAGATAATGCAGAATATATATTAACTGGCTTCTTAAAAGCCAAGGTATTTTATAACTCTTGAGCTAAGAGGAATATCTGGACACTCTTGAGAAGCCCACTCCTCTACCTCAGATGCATGAAACTCTTTTTTATTTTTTTTATTTTAACAATCTCATTTTACATAACCAATCCAAGTTCTCTCTCCCTCCATTATTCCCAGTCCTCCCACCTTCCCTCTGCCCCCCCCCCCATCTACTCCTCAGAGAGTGTGAGGCCTCCCACGGGAAACCATCAAAGTCTGTCACATCATTTGGGACAGGACCAAGGACCTACCCCCTGTATCTAGGCTAAACAACATACTCCTCCATAGGAAATAAGCTCCAAAAAGCCAGTTAATGCACCAGGGATAAATACTGTCCCCAAATAAGAGCAATAAAGAAAGACACCCAACATTGACCTCTGGCCTACACACACACATGCACCAACATGTAAATGTACACATACATGGAGGCTCGTTTTAATAAGAAAATAAACTTGTTTAATGAAGATTATTAGCTTCTTCAAAATAATAACAAATTCAATATTATAATAAACAAAACAAATTGCCTACCAGCGGCTATGGGTTTACTGTGTATTGTGGATTTACAGTTGTGCCTGTCCTGTTTCTTATGGCCACGTTAGATAAAGATGAATAGTTGCTGGCTCATAAAACCAAGAACAGGCTGAAGAACTTTATGTGGAAAGTACAGCAAACAGACTTGGAGGTGACTGCCCAGGTTCAGCAGTACAGAGACAATCTGAGTCAGTGGCCCCAAAAGACCCAGTCTAACAGTGACATTTACTCAAGATACAAACTCCTTCATCTTCAAATAATACCTAGTGAAGTTCTCTTATAAGGAATGTCATGGTCATGATGTAGTAATGGGGTAGTTTGCATATAGGCAGGCATATGTGTGCACACACACCATATGCATGCACACACATATAATATACTCATAAACACATATATACACCGGAAGCACTCAAGCACCCATGCAAACACACCCACTTGATCGCTCGTCCATATACACACATACTTATCATACACAATGTGTCCTCCAATATTCCAGATATATCATATCTTTAATTATATTGATTTTCATTTAATTCTTTGATAGTTTTTACTTAGTCTAATACCATGTTTGCTAAATATTTAAATATAATTATTTGAAAGCCAAGACACTCTCTTATACTGTGGAAGCTAATGTAACCAAAGGAAATGTGGATGGAACATGACAAGTTGAGAGGTGCTAAATAACAGATGTGATTATAGTTTATGAAAATTGGAATGATCTTTGATTGTTTCTTCCTACCTCTAAAAGAGAATCTTTTTGAAATAGAAGAGACTACTTACATCTCTATACTAATCAATTAAACAATCATCATGTTTGAGAACTAGCAAATGACTTGCTCAAGTTTAAAACTGACCTAAATTTGAAATATGGAACATAAAAACTGCTATTTGACCAATAACACTGTCTTGTGTTGACTATAACATTTTTGAGTTTGTGTCTCCCATAAATATGGGGTTGTCTGTAATTTGTTATTTTATATAAGTACTGCCTACCACGTAGTTATAGGAAGTCCTCTGAATTTAAATAAAGATTAGAAAAAAGAACACATTTTTTACTTTCTTACTTTCTCTCAGTATCTGGGGCACATTATTCTAACTTTCGGTGTGCAAGGTATAGTGTTTTCTGGATATATAAAACTACATTAATAATAAAACTGTCTCGTGTATGTGTGTAAGTAATAAAGACGTAATAAGAACTGACTGTTTAATCTTGTTCTTGAAGTATCGTTCCCCAAATTCTAGAGATTTTGACATTCATGTGGACAGATTGTTTTATAGTGACTGAGTTTGCAGGTGCGTGACAGAGGAAAATGAGGGGCAAATGAATAGAAACAGCTCTTATAGAGAAAATAGATTCAGATTTCTTTTCTTACTCAAATCCCTATTGTTTAAAATGTTTCGCAAGGGAAATTTAGCATGTCTGTTACTCTTAGAAATGTGTGTCAGTGAATAATGGGGTCCTCTGTCTGCTCCATGCATTTTCTGGATACTTTTCAGTCTTTTAAGTAAGAACTCACTTCTTACACATCTCTCAGATGCATCTGTATAATAAATCTTGGAAACTTAATAAACAACCCCTTTACTAATCTTTGTTGCCATTTGGGGAAAATCATATGTAAGCCCCTGGATTTTAGGTAAAGTATATAAATTGGTATACTTGTTCACTCTGCATGGTTTCTGTGTACCAGGGTTCATTATTGAGCAAACCAAGTTCCTATTCTCACAAAATTTATTTTACTTTAAAAAGTAAACAATTTAAACAGGAAATGTTAGGTAGGAACAGGTGATGATCTGATGAAAATGAATGGGGACTTTCTGAAAGTCCACTTAAGGTTGAGATGGCAATACATGCATCTGTGAAAAGTGACATTTTGTATTCTGTTCTCACTGAGATGGAGGGGTGAAACAAGAACCCACAGAAGAATGATAACCAATTTATTAAGGGGTACTATGAAAAGACAAACTCACAGATACAGAGATAAGCAGATGCCACCACTGATCCCTCTCTACCTCTCTGCAACTTGGTCTTTGACCACCATGCCACAAGCCAGAGCAAGAGATCCAGAGGTGCTTCCCCTCCAGGTTATCAGTTGTCACATAGCAGACAAGACCATCCCCTAGAGCTTGTTGCCCCAAGACTATTGGCAGAGTGAGTTCCCATAACACTTCCCTCTTTTGTCTAAATAAGAAGGTTCTAAACCTAATACAAAACTACATACAATAAGTATTGTCCAGGAGAAAGAAAGGGTAATAACATACACAAAAACAGAACTGCAACCAACAAGAACAACATCAAGCAAGAAACAAGAAACACGTACTAAATGTCCAGGCTATAGGTAATTGGGAAATAACAGAAATTATTCAATAACTGTCCCATCCTGAAAAGTCTAAGTCTTGTTCCTAATATACCTTAGCTACTGTGACCATCTAGTTTTCAACCCCATCAAAGACCTGAGAATTAAAATAATATTACCTGAGTAAGCAGCCAGTGACTTCCAAAAGATATAAGAAACGATAAACCACTGGTTACCTGGACAGTCACCCAAAGTCTCTCTGCAACATTGGGGCAACCAACTCTGGCTGTACTGCTACAATATCTGACAGACCATTTTCAGAAGCAGAAAAATTCAAAGGACTTGCCTACCTTGTCTTGCCTAGGTTTAGCAGTCAATTTTCCTTGTATCCTGCTTGTCAAGATTAGACAGTAGCTTACTGTCAGCAGTTAAGGCAAGGGCAGTTCTTTGCCCAATAAGTCAGTTTTATAAAGAAGAAAACAAGCTCCATATGGAGTATGGTTGGTACCCTTCATTCTCTTTCATTCTCTAGGATGTAGGTCAGTGCTGCCAGGAGCAGCCGCGTCTCACATCAACAGAATTCTAAGTGATTAAAACATTTAAATGCCATAGTCTGTAGATCTTTGAAGTGTTTGAAGATTGCCTATGTGGAGTACATCTTTGTGTATCTAGAGAACCTAACCAACATAACTATAAGTGTAACAAACATGGGTAACTTGTAATTCTTAATGCCCTATCAGCTTAAAAAGAGATGAGAATTTACCTGCAAAGTCAATAGTTCAAGAACTTGCAAGATGATGAGTGTTTGATGAGTGGAGCAGATAGTGCCAGAGGTTGGCAAGAGCTATAGACAAAATCATACTGAAATTGAGATCTTATTCTAAGTGAAAGTAAAGGATTTTATATAAAAGAAAAAAAAACAAGAACTCACTCAATTTCTTAAAGTGCCATTTTGGCACAGTGTGAATAGAGCATGATCAACGAAAAATAAAAGCAAAGAGACTGAACCTGGTGTAATTCTGGGGAAAGCTAGAGGTTTCAACACCAACAATGTAGAAAAACAAAAGAAACTTTTAGATTAGATTTTGTTAGTGAAGGGAACAGACTTAGATAGTGGAACGTGTTTGGAACTGAGAGATCAATGCCCGAGAAAAGATGTAGAAAGAATAGCCATTTGTAGAGCTAGAAAATACTCATGAAGGACAACTGAAGATGCAGGAATAAAGTATGTGTTGTCAAGGACACTGAGAAAAATAGAAAGTATTTTCTAAAAGAGAGAGTGTAGACAGAGACTATAACACTAAGAACAGGGAAGGAGCATTGTATTTGTAGATGGAAATAATAGGTTTCTTCATGCGGGTTCTAAGGTGAGGTGGAGAAAGAGGCCTGAAGAAACAACAAATGCAAGACTCTTTTTCAGGACATTACTACAAAGGAGAGCAAAGTGAGGCAATCTGGAGATGCCTGTGAGAGCAAGATGATGCTTTTTCTTAAAAATTAGTGACATTTGGGGCTGAGGAGATGGCTCAGGGGCTCAGGGCAGTTGTTGCTCCTGCAGAGAATCCAAGTTTGATTCCAGAATCCACATGACAGCTTACAAGCTCCTTCTGTAACTCCAGACCCAGGAGATCTGACACCTGCTTCTGGCCTTCAAGGGCACCAGGCACTCATTTAATGTATATACATACCTCAGACAAAACACCCACACACATCAAATAAAATAAGTACACTTTGGAGAGAAAAGATAGGAACTCCTTGTTAAAATCAGTGGCATTGAAGCTCATTTGTGTACATAAAACTAAAGACTGAGAAAGAAATTGGATGCAGGAAACTGCTGCCTTAATTGGAGGAGCATTGCTCTGATGGTAAAGAATGTGGATTTGCTGACTGTGAAAAACTGACTGAGAGAAGCAGATGTCTCCAATCATTGCCACAAGAAAGAAAGGAGAAAGCATCTCAGACAGTAACAGTTTGCAGGTCATGCACACTGAAACTTGGTGTGAACGACGGAGGTTCTAGTGTGTGAGAAAAGTTCCGAAATTCAGTGAGCTGAAATGGTGAGACCAGGCTATCCTACTATGTGCTGAAAAGATAGATACATGGACTTCAGGCTTACAGAGGAGGGTCACATGACAGGAACTGAGAGTCATAAATGTGTATGTCAGTCATACATTGTAATGTTCTGTAATGTTCCTTCTTTAAGTAGAGATGCAGGAATGACTATCCGAGTGCTGGGCCAAAGGTGTTTTGTTTTGTTTTGTTTTTTTATCAGGACAATTCTTCCAGGTGGTTTTGTTAGCCTCTTTATATTGTTATATATATTTTTTGTTAGCCTCAATTTGAATTTAAGTCTACTAAAGCACAGTGGATGTGCCGGATGCTGACTGAAGGGTGTACACTTGGAAGACAGCACAGTTTCTAATACAAATTAATTTTTATCACAAATACTCTACCACTAAGCTATAATCCAGCCCAGAAATCTCTCTGTGATTTATTATTTGACCAGACTTGTGTATGAACTAAAAGACAGAATCAAATATTAAAGATTTATACTAAGAAACTAAGAAAAGTATAATATTCGATTTTGAAATTAGCTCCCATTTATTAATTGTAGTGTCTGTGTGATCAGTGTCCTGTTCAGAATGTCCTTTCCTGTACTAGTGAGATCAAGTCTATTCCCCATTTTTTTTTTTTTTTTTTTTTTTTTTTTTTTTTTTGCTATAGCACTCAGAGTGTCTGTGGGGTGATGAGGATGAATCTATTTTCATTTTTTGGAATTGGGTGGAATCTATAAAATGTTTTTGATAGAATGACATTTTTATAAACAATATTAATCCTGCTAATCTGCAAACATAAGAGGATTTTTTCCATTCTCTAATGTCTTTTTCAATTATTTTTTTCAACATCTTAAAGTTTTCATTGTGTGTGTGTGTGAGAGAGAGAGAGTATCTTTCATTTGCATGATTGAGGTTATTCAAAGATGTTTAATTTTTGAGGCTATTGCAGAAGGCATTTTTTTTCTCAGATTTCTCTCTCAATCTGTCATTTGAATATAGGAAGGCTACTGATTTTTGTGTGTTCATTTTGTATCCTGCTCTCTGTTAAAACTGTTTATCAGCTATAGAAATTTCCTGGTAGATTATTTAGGGATTTCATTTATACAATAATACCATCTGCAAATAAGGATAATTTGTTTTCTTCCTTTCCTATTTATACCTCCTTGTTCTCTTTCAGTCATCTTATTGCCCTAGCTAAGACTTGAAGCATTATTTTGAATACATATGGAGAGAGTGAATATCTTAGTCTTGTTCCTGATTTTAGTAGAAATGTTTTGAGTTTCTCTTCATTTATGTTACCTGTGAGCCTATAGTAAATTACCTTGATTGTGTTAAACTATGTCTCTTCTCGTAATGGGTATTGTTTTACTTTGAGACATCTTTACAAATGAGTTGCAGACATCCTATAGAAAACTCAAACTTCATTCAAAACTTCAGATTAGTGCCTTCTCTTTTTAAAAATCACGTGAAGATCTAGTGAGGTCTATAATACCAGTTGTTGGCAATGTCAGATGAACTAATCAATGATGGGACCTCACCATGAGCAAGTGTGCTTTGCCATGGACACCAAGTAGGCTAATTGCAGCACTGAAGGTTGCTGTTTAGATAATGGAAAACAAATGTTTTCAAATCAACGTATACGTTCTTTAACAATAATATTATTTTAATAATAATTAAAAAATAACTGGAACACTAAGAATCAGCTATGTGTCAGGTCATTTTCTCATTACAAGGGAACAGGGATGAGAAAGCCTTCCATGCATGTTAGCATGGAAAGCATAGGTTCAACAGCATCACTATCAGGTGTGTGTCTGCTAAGATGTACAACCAATCAATGGTTCTTTAGAAATGTTCAACAGAACACCATCCTAAGGAAGAACATTCCAAGTGAGACATAGGATGGGTAGGAACTTTTCAGAGAAGAAGTGAGTATGTGTGTTCCTGAGTTTGAACAAGGCATTGCTAAAGAATGAAAGTTCCACATTATATATGTATTTAAAGCACGTGAGAGAAACAAGCCTGAAATGATGCTGCCTTCTGTGCTAACCTGGAGAATCTGAATGTAATGGAAATCCATTGAAAAGTTCAGCTGTTAATACCAAGATAAGACAGTCCTTAAGAAAAACAATCTGATTATATCCAGGCTAGACTATAATGACTCTCCTCTTTATACAGAGGCAGGAAGGCCAAGTACCCTGAGCCTGAGGAAATCTGAGTTCTCCTGGTTCGTTCCTGAGAAAATCCAAACTTCTAAAAGAATGTAAAATTACTTGAGAGTGAGTCTGACCTTCTATAGGCTGGACTCTCTTCAACTGTGTAAACCACTATGGGCGTTAGCCTTCAGAAGCTAGTAGACTTTAAGTGAGCAAACAACAGTCTATGCATCCTTCGTCCTGCCATAGTGACCAATAATTGAAAATTTTCTAAGACAGAAGCATGAGTAAGCTATGGAGATCATACTTATCTGAACATGGAGCAAAAATCCTACTCACTCTACTGTCTCCTCAGAAGTATAGAGGACAATGATTAAGAGACCACTGACTAAAATTCAAAGAGAAAGAATCATTCCTTGGACAATGTGAGTGCACACTGGTGTTAGGCAGTAGAAAAGACGGCTTGGAGTCAGGCCACCTTGAATGTGAACCTAGAGGACGCTCTAGCATGGGTTCTCTCCTGTGAGAGATGGAAAAACATCTTGAACTTTGCAAGAATATTTTGCCTGTCTTTAGATTTTTGTTGACAACTGACCTAGTGGCAATTCTATACTGTTTCAGTTTAAGTACTACAAAATGTGAGTGAGAGGTGGCATGTACATTTTAATAAGCAGCAGTGGCTGTCATTAGCCATCCTATTGTAAACAGTACAAAACTGCTCCCGTTTTCCTGCTATACTGAGAGATGACAGTTCTATGCCCCAGAAATTAAATGATCTTTCCTAATTTAAAGGTGATCTACAGCAAGAGAAAATCATTTTATAGACACTCCTTCCACAGTTAAGGGAATTTTATGTAAATGATCTTCTGAAACTAGCTCTTCTTTCCATGAAAAGAGGCAACTTGGTGTTTTCATGATGATCCTGAAGCAGAGCTGAATCACTCGCCTGGTTTGTCAGATTCAGGAGAAACACTGGAGGCTTCTCTGTAGCGCCTCTTACAGCTTCCTGCTTTCCTGGCAACTGTGAAGCCTGACTGTTGACTGGTTGAGAGAGAGAAGGGAAAGGATTTATTGCCCAGGGCATTTTCTGTTTTCTTTAAATTTTAAGTGGATTTGTTTTCCTTTTGGGCAATACAAGTTAATTGTGCTGCATTTAATTTCTGTGGCCCCAATAGTGTCTTTTCTATGTCAGCTGTCTTCAACAGGAATAATGGCTCTTTCTCTTTGTTCTAAACAATTAAGGGTTGACTACCGAAAGCCTTGTAAAATATGTTCACCAAGCCAATGTTCTCATTAACATTAACAACAGCTTTTTCGGTCGTCAGTGAAGCAGTGTCACTGTCCTGTGAAGAAACTGAATTCAGAGATAATAGAGCAGGGCTTGGTGTGGAAGACCCTAGCAGACAGAAATCCAAACTCTACAGGGAAAAAAAAAAAAAAAAAAGACACAGAAGCAAGGAACCAGTAGGGTGCTAAGGAATGTGCCTGTACTGACAAGTTGAATATGGGGCTGGATCCTCTCTCATGCCAGGAAATGAAGATTCATTTGTGATTTTCCAAGTTCCAGCCTCAGCTGTGGGGAAAGAAGGCCCTTCCCATTCTGGCCTAGTTCCCATAATATCCATTCTTATGCTCCGAACCACACAGAAGGATCAGAAATCAGTCACCCAGTTCAACACTACCTCAGTCTTCAAAGTTCCCTCACTTTCTGGTCTCTTCATTCTTGACAAGCCTAATTATCTCAGTCTCCTGTCTCAGTTTCTCCCAACTCAGTAAGTACTCATGAGTTTGTGATGCTGTCTTCTGTGACTTCCTCTCAGCTCAGCTTCCAAACCAACATGAGGCTTGTCTGTTTTTTGGTTTGGTTTGGTTTGGTTGTTACTAGCTGCTTGTTAAATGTATCTCTTTGCTCTTCTCCATCCTGACGCATTTGTCTGACCAAAATCATCTCTAGGACACTGATAGAGCAATCTCCTTATTGATAGTTCTTAAATCATATCCTTCTCCCTGTTGTAGTCTCCACACAGCCATCAGTGATATATTTCCAATGTAAATATGACCATGCCACAGTAGATGTTAAAGCCTGTCTCCTACCTCTTCTCTGCATTCTAGAAAAACCTGTGTGCCTGGGCCTGGAATGCTAAATGAGGCCTCCATTGCCTGGCTATAGTGGCCTCTGTGGCCTCTATCTTCATGGGACTGATCCTGAAACAGGAAAATGGCATTTCCTCTTCTTCTCATCCACTCTGCCCCTCATCACAAAATCTCTTCTTTCTTGGCCTTCGTTCTTCATTTCCTGGTACAATCACTTATTCATGCTCTTCTGGGTCTCCTCCAAATACAAACATTGCTGTGGCAACTGCACACACACACACACACACATCATGGATACATAGAAGATAGATAGATAGATAGATACATACATACATACATACATACATATTCTGTATTCACAAACACAAGGTGAAGCAAACAGCACTGTTCTGTTCTCATTCCAGTGGAAGTCAGGACAAGGTGGGTTCAATATTTGAATCAACAGGAACTAGCACAGTATTCCATCTAAAGCTCTGTTCTTACCACAGACTCATTGCATAAGTAATTAAAGTGTGATTTGTAAAAGAGGGTCATGGGAATATAAATGAAGTATCAAAAGCAATAGCTGCTCTGCTGGTCATATGTCAAACTCTGCTGTATCCAACGCCATAGAACACAGTTGTTCTTACCTATGTTGATTGTTCCCTTGAGACAAAGCCAATGCTCCCTTAAATTCTAGATAACCAAAAATCATATAAACTTCTAGTCACCAAAAATATAACAAAAGAGAACTCCAAAATAATCTACACATGGCACACATACCGCATTCTGTAGTTAAATGGAATATCAGAATTGACCCTAGGCTGCAGCAGCATGGTGTAAGGGCCCTGTACCTGCCTTGCAAAACAAAGCCTTGGCTCAGTCCCCAGCACTGACAAACCAGTATGAAATATCCTGAAATAGTGAAACTGGCAAAATTAAAAACAATTAAAGCTATGATTTTCTACTCAGTATTTGTTTCTGTTTCTTTCCGGGTTTTATTAGCTTGATGCTGCAAAATAACCATAGAAATGTAAGTTAAAGATTTTTCACTTTAAATTTTAAATGCATTTGATTATTTAGTAGGTAAGTCTGGAAATGTGTTATGCCTTCTGTCTTCAAACCAACAGCTGTTATTCTACTAATCCGATATATAGCCCTTAAAAAATTTTAGATAAATGCTAAAATTACACCACAAGGTAAAAAAAATGACCCAATATCTTTGCACAAATTGTTGCTGAAGATATATGTATTTTAGAAATAACAGACACAGCATTTCTCGTTTTATAAGATGAAATGCCTGGGAACTTGTTGTTGCAATCTTTCTGCAAGACTTAGGAGAGATCCTTTCTTTGTAGCCTATCCAGTATTGGCAAATACACTAGGGAGTGCCAAACAGTTCCCTTTTCCTGTAGCTGGAGCCTTACCTAATCCTGTCTGACCTTGTTGAGTCCCACACCCGCTCATTGCAAAAGAGTCGTGGGTACTGTTTAAATATAAAGTTTTCCCTTCTGTGACATCCACTGCATAATTCTCCTTTAAACTGCCTCCCTCCTTGCCCAGACCAGCTGAACCTTACATGCTGTTGCTATTGTTCCTGTGAGTGTTTTCAACTCCCATCACCACACTTCCAGTCACAGGAGCACTTCTTCACAGACAGAAATTTGAATACATAAATGAATTCACTGCTAATAAGCATTTAGGGTGGGTACAGGTTCTCTAAGTTGAAGATGGAGCCCAGAGGTCTTTCATAAGGTGTCCTCTAATAATTCCTTTCTCAGGAATCCTATTTAGTTAGATATATGGCATTTATCTTTACAGGTGACAGAATATTTGAGGAAGGGCATTATTTTGTTATCTCTCTTGGAGTCCTGCCGCTGTTAAATAGGTGCTAGCTTAATACCAGCAGTCTGGGAAGAAAGGGTGCGGAGGGATGAGAAGAAGAAAGGATGAAAAGGAGGAGAGGGAGGAATTATATAGAAGCTTACAATTTTACAAAACACACATACAAAACTATTTTACTCTATTATTTCTGAATTGCCACCTTCCTAAATAAAGATAATTATTTACACTTGTTTTATCTAAGGAACTTTACATTTTCTTGTAATGCATGCAAAGTAATTATTTCCTTGAAAGAGCTTTCCAACCAAGTTGGGAGTTCTCCTGCTAGAACATTTGAAAGCAGGATTTAAGGGGGAACTTCTAAGAAACCAACCATCAGAGATACCAGTTCACTGACTAATGTCAGTCCTTTTCCAGAACAAAGCCTGCTCTGTCAACACAGTGGCACCCACAGTCCTCTTACTGAAATTTTATAATTTTACATTTAACTTTCCAGGAAAAGAGTCTCCAAATAACAAATCCTCTTACTTGTGGTGGGGAGTTAACTGGTTATTTTCTTATTTCCTCCCCTCAGGAACTGTGTTCTGGCATACAGTCATTCATATGCATGACATGGCATTGCTATAATGGCAATGAATCCCCAAGCCTTCGTGTGACAAAATGCCAGTGCAAAGCATAATCATGTCTGGCCAACACATTAGACTGGAACATGCTCACATGGCTCTCCAGATGCATATTTGCCGCTGCATAGTCATGGATGAGCTTCCTGTCAGCCCTCCTGAGATGCACCTTGGTGCCCTGATATCCTTCGCTCTCCTTCCTCTCTCCTGTCAGATATCAGTTATCGTTCCAAAGCATAGATCTTTGAAGAATGGTGAGTTTATTGCATTATTGCATCCAACAGCTTGATACCCACACAGATGTGTATGAGATTGTTGGCTCTGACCCTTGCTAACTATATACCATTAAAAAATATGTTCTTCTCTACAAAATTAGTTAAGAATAACATATTCCCAATACTTCTGTAAGAATACAAATTTTTACAGGGAAGTTAGTGACTTGCCCTTATGTAACAGCTACTCAGGAAATGGGGCTCCTTCTGTCTTACATTGTTCTCCTCATAATGATATTCATGAAGGATATTATTATCATCACTAAGGAGATGAAATAAAGAAGACCTTGCATGACACTCTATCAAAGCTACAGGAACAGGAAAAGCCTTCAGCAGCCCTCACACACATGGACATCATAGAAAACAATAAAGATTTATTCAAGGACAAAGGCAGAGCATGCAAACGGATGAGAAGGTTTGAGCATGAGGAAGAAGAGGGCAGGACACGGGGTAGGACAGGAGAGAAAACAGCATCAGCTGGGGACTGAAACATGAGTGGCAGGCAGAGTGGGCAATACAGGATGATGGAGGAAGCTTGGAGAAGGCACAGGTGATGGAGGATGGGGTAGGATGAGGAAATTAAGAAAAAAGCCACAATGAAGAGTGTGAACTTTTTCCTGGAGGACAGAGAGGCCCTGGAAGCTTATGAGCAAGAGACTATGCTACATTTTAAGAGGTAACATGTGGTAACTCTGAGACCTTTTTGTAAGGAGTATGGTTTTTTCCTTCCACCTCTGGTCTTGTCCCACCGCCATGCCAGCCCCAATTAATGCACAGACTCTGTATTTGATATTATGCTGTTGGCCAGGTACTAGTTTCTTATAGGCTAGCTCTGTCTTAATTATTAGCCCATTTCTATGTATTTCCACGTGGTCTCCTTACCTGGGAATAGGGCAGGCATCTCGTCTCCCTTGTCTCTCCGTCTTGACTCCTCTCTACTACTTCCTCTTTCCTCCTTGTCTCCTAGTCCAGCCTATCTTGCTTTCCTATTGGCCAACAGTGCTTTATTCATTAACCAGTATGAGAAACATATACAGAATGACATCTCCCATCACCTTTTCCTATAGATAGATCTGTAAGGTGAATTACCAGAGACTTTTTATTCTAATAATCTCTTGATTGACAGATATTTTTTTCCATTCTCCAGAATTTTAGTTATGCCCCATTCACTAAGCCAATAATTAGCACTTTGTTGTTGTTTTATAGTGCCAATGACTATTTAGATGTACCCTTACTTTGCTTTTTATATACTATTAAATTTATTTAATCTTTCCACTCTGACATCTCTCTTGTATTTAAAGCTGTCTTCTGACAGTTGCTTGAGTCTCAGGTTGATGCTTTTCTAAAATGCTGTTGTTCTGAACTTTTTGTTTAAAAAGAAAATTCTCAATATAAGATTATTCTTGGCTCTTTACAGATTAACGTCTAGTGCATACCTACTCTAATTGTTGTGGGGACTCATCTTTGTGTTGCTTAATCACCTTTTACTTTTTTTGTTTTTAATTGACACAGTGTTTATCCATGTTCGTGGGTTACTGTGAGAAGATTCAATGCATGTCCACAGTATATAACAATCTAATCAGGGTAATTAGCAGCCTCATCTCCTCCAACATTTATTGTTTTTATATGCTGAGAATCATCAAGTCTTCCTTTATGGTTTTGAAGCATAATCTAAAATTGTTGTCAACCGTAGCTGTAGCTAGTCGTTCTCTGTCCTGCCAGCCAGCTCCCAATTAAGCAACATAGAGACTCCTGATTAATTATGGAAGCTCAGCCAATACCTTAGGCTTGTTTCTAACCAGCTCTTACAACTTAAATTAACCCATTTCTGTTAACTTACATTCTGCCTTGTGGCTTTATTGCCTCATCTATGTAGTGCCAATCCTGTTTTCTCTGCATCCCCTGGTGACTCCTCCCAGGGGAGGAATCTTCTTCTTCTTCTTTTTCTTCTTCTTCTTCTTCTTCTTCTTCTTCTTCTTCTTCTTCTTCTTCTTCTTCTTCTTCTTCTTCTTCTACTTCTTCTTCTTCTTCTTCTTATTCTTATTCTTATTCTTATTCTTCTTTGTCTTCTTCTTCATCTTCTTCGTCTTCATCTTTGTCTTCTTCTTCTACTCCTCCTCCTTCCTCTTCGTCTTCTTCTTTTTCTTCCCAGCATCCTGTGTGCTTGAAAATCTTTCCTGGCTATTGGCTGTTTGACTTTTTATTAAACCAATCAGAATGGCATATCTTCACAGTGTACAAAAAGATTCCACAACACATCATAGCTATCCTGTGCTGTGAGCACTGATCCATCCAACCTCTGCATGATCTTTGAAGAAAATCTTTCCTCCTGGCAAGTTGTACATGCTCTGAAATTTCAAATAAATCTGTGTGTGGTCTCTCTCTCTCTCTCTCTCTCTCTCTCTCTCTCTCTCTCTCTCTCTCTGTCTCTCTCTTTCCCTCTCCTAATTTAGAATTTGTAGATGAGTGAAGATTGCCTTTCAGACACCCTTTATCAACCCCATCCTTAATCTCTGCACTTACTTTTCTAACATTCCAACTAAACCTTCCTGTTCTCTCTTCCATGTAATTTGGGAGTCTTCTCTATTATCCGGTGTCTTTCTTGCCACATTTATCTAATTACTCCCTGTTATTGCATCTGCCATTACTTTCTCTATCTGACTTTCATCTCTAGTAATTTTCTTCTTCCCTGACTTCTCTTTGATAATCTCAGTTCATCATCATGCCTTCAAGCTTTAGTTACCTAAACATATTAAACACATTCACTTTGCAATGTGTTTTTTGTTGCTGTTATTTTATTTTAACCACTCAAACAGCATAATTTCACTGTATATTCAGCACTTTGCAATTATTCCATGATTATTAAAATTTTGTTGGCTGATGAAGTCCTGTCTATTTCCCAGGTTCAGAGACAGATTATGTTTTCTTCAGCTTGGCTCTTGAGGGAAATACTGACATCCAGCATATATCCAGCATACTTACCTTTTATACAGAATCAGGGAACTTTCTCCAAGATCCATATCCCCTCATACTACCAAGTGAATTTCTAAAACTAGTTTGAAGTGGCAACCGAGAAAAGTACAGTGTGGCCACCTCTCAAATCCACTCCCAGCAGATTCTTTCAACAATCCTTCTTTTCGTAACTACTTTTAGAGAAGCTTCCTCGGGTTGCTGATTTTCTGTCCCAACCCATCAAGTGCCCAGATCTTGTGTGTGCATTTCTGATGCCCCAATACAAACTTACAGAGGGCATTTACATGTGTGTCTGAGTATTCAAGCAGAGTCTGGTTCCCAGTATCTCATGTAATTCCCCTTGTACTCACAGCCAGGTAGGTCTAGTTTGTAGCAGGTACAAGTAATTTCAACTTCCTTGAAATTAATGAGTGAAATGATACTTTATAAAATTTAGAGAGTACGAGGTCCTCGTGCTCACAGATAAACCCTAGGGAAACGAGGAACATTAAACATGCAGGATTGCCTCTTCAAACGAAAAGATGCATAACTTGTTATTCACCCAGAAGGCTGGGAATTGATGTAGCTAATAGCCTGGTGATGGTGACCCTTGTTAACTGTAGGGCAAGTCTACACCTTGACTCCCCCAGACTATTATGTTTAGCATAAACTTTTATCATGAGCATTGTTTGACAGTTAGAATTGAACCTGCAACATGAAAAATAAAGATCCGGAGATTGATATTGGGATTCAAGCCTCAAGCTGAAGATCGAAAAGCAAAGCAGCCAAGCCACTAGCTCTTGTCTCTTCTACCTTAGAATGAAACGGCAATCCTGTCTCCATGAATCCCGAGAGACAGTGTTCTCCGCCAAAGCTCAGACTGCAATCCCAGAGTGCTTTCTCTACTCAATGTGGCTGGGCACAAATTCTCTCTCGAGACCCTTTGCTTCCTCCTAATCTCAAACCCTGGGATTAAAGGCATGGATTCCTAAGTACTGAGATCTCCTTTGTGAGAGCCGTTTGTCTTTTTGACTGTATCAATTTTGTATAGCTCACTGTGGCCTTGAACTAACAGATATCCATCTACCTTTGCCTCCTGAGTCCTGGAATTAAAGTTGTGTACCACCACTGCCTAGCTTCTATAGCTAACTAGTGCGGCTAGCTTTGCATTCGGATATTTCAGGCAATCTTTATTAAATCACACATAATATATCACCACAGAGCCTCTATGGGAGATGTCACATGTATGTTACAATGGCCTAGGTGGCCTCTGTGCCATCTATAGGGCCTGACTCCCTCAGACTTTTATGTTTATCTCAGTCATTCTTCCCAGACCTTTACATTGAGCATTGCTTCTCAGTCACGTCTTTATGGAAGTGGCCATATGTACTTTGTAAAGAGTTTCAATATAAATATGTCTTAAGCTTTATTGCACACATGGAAGTTAATTATCATCAGAAGACTTTTTTCCCCAAATTGTGCTGTGCTTAAATATACCTAAAATAAAATAAACAGCCCAAGGTCAGACCCTAGAGCAGCTACTGAGTTTGTGCTGAACTAGACTTCCTCCTTGACTCATGTAGATGGTTACTCTGCTGGTCATAGAGTTTGCAGAGACCAGAAAAAAAAAAAAATTTCAGAGCTATATTGCTTACTTGGTTAAAGACAAATAGCACTCTAACACAAATGCATTTTCAGATTCAGAACATTCCTATTGTTTTTAAAATAGTTTGGCTCTAAGTAGCTATTAATTATGTTTTCCCCCTATACTGAAGAATACAACTGTTTTATAATGATCCAACCTCATTTTCACTTAAAGCTTGAACCTTGAGAAGGCTGTGCTAGGGCTCTTAGCTTTGTAGAGAACATGACTCATGGGAAGAAGTAAACTCAGGTAAGAAACCTGATCTAGGAAATGCAAACTCCCTGGAACTGTTCATCCTTCTGAAGCTTCTTGTCCCAAACTGCCTGTCTCAGCAGGAGTATGGAGTACATCAGTCTTTGCATTTTCCCTTTAATTATCAGCACTCTCAAAATTATTGCCTCAGCACAAGCTGTGGAAAGGAAACTGTCCTGTGATAAAAGGGAAGGAGAAATATATGATATGCATGTAAGCTAAGCAGGAATCTACTTCCAAAGAGAATGTTTTGTTTAAATAAGTAGCAAACAGACCATCGCACTCTACATTGATGAATTTTTAATTGCTAACAGTCACCCAACACCTGGACACTATAGCTTCACAGGGACTTCATTCATTGAATCTAAGTTTCATATTATGAGAATAGGGATATCTGTCAAAAGGAGAGCCCTCAAAAATAACTTACCCTTTAATGTATGGTGCACTCCAAATATCAAAAACATTAGTAGAAAAAAAAAAGCTGTGGGGTTTAGAATTGATAGCCTATATTAACATCTTTCACTTTCTCAAGGCTCAAGTTGTATGGCTTAGTATTCCTACTCTACAGGCAACAGATCTGTCAGGCTTGGCCAGACACTGATCTAAGGTCAAGTGTCTGCTCTTGTTTGGATTCTCTCTGGTAGAGCATGTAAAGGAGTTTCCTTTTTAAAACATTTTGTGTCACTTCTTTCAAAACTGATGCAGACTAGGGCTTCTACTAAATCTTGAATGCACATGAGAAGTTTAGTTGTTATAATAAGACTCAAAAGACTGTATTTTAAAAGATCTTTAGTTTTAACGTTCATCAATAAGCACAAAGAGTGGTTAGTAAGTCTTACCCAAAGCAATTGTGAAATAATTGACTGTGAAGCTATAACTAACCACATTGCATGTTCATACAGCGCATTGCTGTCTTACAAGATAGAACAGTCTGGAAGGGAGTTGATAGTAACTTCTGGGACTGTAGCCATGTGTTTCCTATTTGGTTAGGTGAAATGCCTTTCAAAGAATACATTAAGTGTATCTTTCAAAGTTTTATAAAAAGAAGAAGTCCATTTCTATATAGGACGATGAAAAACGTAATTCTGACATCATGTCGAGTAGCAAATAATCTTTATAAAGAAACCAAGATGACTAACCCAAAGTAAGAGACTTCATATTTCCTCTTATGTAAAAAGTCATATGATCTCCTTTTTTAAAAGCTAATGAGTTGAGAAATAACAACCGTATGCCACATTGTTTTTTCCTATAAATGAGGAATTATGTGTAGGAAGAAATGGTAGTTAAATATACCATTGGCCAACTGCATAGTCATGATTACCAGACTTCTTCATCTGTGGAAGTTCAGCAAAATAGAATTAGAAATGTCAGAAAATATCTCATTAAGATAATTCTTCTAGAAATGAATAATAAGTTCTCTTCCAACTGTTCATGTCTTTAGTAGTCAAGATGGATTGAACAGAGCTTTAAAAAAATAAAGTTATTGTTCTTCATAGTGTAGTATTGGAAACACCTATATCAAATCACCCAAATTGATGTCTTGTTGAAAATGCAGATTGCCTTACCCAATTGCTAGACTTTTTAAGGGGATCAAGAAACCATCCCAAAAACACACCTCAACCCACCAGTAGTTGCAACATGCTTGGTTCCAGAACCAATTTTGGTTCTCTCTGACCTAGTACTTTGAGCCTCATTGAATTTTGTACAGTGTTTCATCTAATAGTGATTTCTGAAGCACTGCATGAGAACACAAACAAGTGTGACTATAGGTATTCAGATGTGCCAAAGTTCTTGATAACATATAAATGTGGTGATATATTGTTTATGATCTAATAAAGCTAGCCTGGATATCAGAAAGCCAAGCTAGCCACAGCCTAGAGGCCAGCAGTGGTAGTGCACACCTTTAGTCACAGAAGCTGCACTTGTTAGCCATAGAGGCCAGGTGATGCTGGCACACACCTTTAATCCCAGGACTGAGGAGACAGGGGCAGATGAGTCTCTGTGAGTTCAAGGTCACTCTGGGCTACAGGAGAGTGAATCAGTCTAAAAGAAGAACGGGGTTCACACCTTAAATCCCAGCATTTGGGATGTGGAGACAGGAGTGATATAGCTGGGCAGAAAGACGAATATAAGGTTGGAGGTGACAGGAACGCATTGCAGTCTCATGAGTCTGAGCAGCAGGTTAGCAGAGCAGTTTGAGGTTCAGAGGATCACAAGCTCCTTCATTCTGAGTGTTGGTAGAGGTGGGAACTATCTAGTAACTGGCTGCTTTGCTTCTCTGATCTTCAGCTTGAACCCTAATATCTGTCTCTGGGTTTTTATTATTCATGTTACATGTAAGTATTTATTCAGAATGAAGAAGTGGGAGTAAGACTTTCTGAGGTCTAATACAACAGTAAAATAAGACAGCTAAGGTGATTCCCTTTCAGCTGTGAGAACACAGGCTGTAACTCCTGAAGGCTTTTGTCTGCCTCGTTTTCATTTTGTTCTGTTTTGTTTACGTCTGTATGGCACTAACAGCTGGATGGGTTGTGAAGCTGGTCCAGTCTGGGTGTGGAAGAAAGCGAGGCTTTATTAATGCTGTTAAATTAATGCTTCTTTTACTGTTATATTGGTTAAAGGAAGGTAACTTTCAATGTGCTACTGAGTTCAGACATGAGTGGATCTGATCAAACTGTGGCCTAACTAGTAAGTTTGTTCTTTTCTATTACAGCAACTGTTCAACTGTCAAGCTCTGCGGAAATTAAGCATTCCTGACAATGACCTCTCAAGTCTGCCGACCTCTATTGCCAGCCTAGTTAATCTGAAAGAACTCGACATCAGTAAAAACGGTAAGATAAGAATCTCCAAAGACCTTCATATCATTTTATTGAAGATGCCTTCTATTTTTTTTTTTTTTTTTTTTTTGGAGTGGTAACTTTTTTCTTTGACTTTACTGAAGTCCTATTTAAGAGTTAAATTGTAAGCCATACCTGAAAGACAACAAACCTCTCTATTCCCTCTCATGGTATGGCTGACTTCCTCTGGTCCTCTATGGACTTTTCCTCTCTGCAAACTTTATCAGATGGCAGGGGACGCATTACTGTTTTGGCTACTGACACATCCCAAATGCCTTGAGCAGAGCCAGGAAGGCTGTCAGGGCTCAGTCTTATCTGTTGTGTTTTGAGACAAATCCGTGCACCTGGTGATTTTGTTGATGCTGGTACTAATGTTGATGTTCATGTTGATATTTTTCTCTGAGGGTTTTCTGGAGGAAACTGGGCCTTCAGATGGTCTCAGGTGTCCTAATTCATCCAGTATGGCCACAATCTTTTCCAAATGACTTCAGTTACCTGTTTTATTAGGAAAAAAAATCAAATAATAATCCCAAATGATTGTGATCAGGTAATTTGTAGATGCAAAGCACAGCCCCACCATCATCAAGTTGAAAAATGTGCCCATTGTCACATACAAATAGTGCTGTGGTTACTCTACACAGTATTGTTGGTGTCAAGGGCATGGGCATGAAAAACAAAAAACAAAGAAACAAGTCCTCCCTCACAAAACTTGCATCTTAGTAAGTGGTTTAGATACTTGAATAAGTAGCTATGGAGGGTTGAGTAAATGTTTATGTGTAAAGTTATGCTCAACCAGAAGGCCATCCTTAGGAGGAGCACAAATGCATTCTCAATAAATATTTACTGAATGAATTCATTATTCAATGGTTGAGAGTCATCATGGAGTTTACGGTGTCACTGGCAAGATAAGACAGGCACCCACAAATAATCAGTATTCTCTAAGTGCTTAATCTCATGCATTCTTAGAGAATGGGAGCACTAATTAAGGGTTTCAGAATTAGCTTGAAAGAGATAATACATATGTCAACCGCCCACTTAAACAATCTTCCACACTAAGGCAATTGGCCACTCAGAGGGTTTACATGAAGACAATCCAAGAAAGACAACACAGGTGTAAAGAAAGAATAGTAACCAGACTTACACCCATGGAGAGGGACCTCATATCCACTTTTTTTTTTATTCTTGTAGGAATATATTTACTTGAGGTTAAAGATGGCATTTAAGAAAGTATACTGTATTCCTAAAGACCTTATCTCAGGTTCCAGCACCCACATCAAGTGACTCACCACAGCTTATAACGGAAGCCTCAAGGGAATCAGCACCCTCATCTGTCCCCTGTGAACATTGCACAGGCATGACATGCACACACACATGAAATAAAAATAAATGTTGATAAAGTAATAGATGTATAAGGCATTTCCTGTGTGTTAATACTATAACATGCTTATTCTAAGAAATGTGATATGGCCAATACCACATCTGGCCTTTCAACAGGTCTAGCAAACAGTACAAACAAAAAAAAAAACTTAACTTCTAAAGATGATGAGATAACTTATCACCACATATAAACCTAAAGGTCCTGAGAAGCAACCTTACTGAGATCATATAATAGTTCTCAGTGGTGTTTCTACACACACACACACACACATACACACACACACACACACACACACACACACACACACACACACACACACAAAATTACAAGTTACACTTACTTTCCCAGGAAGGAAGTCTGGGAATCTTTAGAAAACTTTGAATTTACTACTTAGCTTTACTTCCATATTCTGGAAACATTTACACAAAATGGCAAGCAAGAGATGCCAAGCCACTGTAGGGTGCACGTATTGGACTACAAGGGTATGACGTGACAGTGCCCAGACCACAGCTGGCAATCACACAAACAGCCCTTCAGAATATAAGAGCTGGAAGCTGTCTCCCTGTGTTGTGACAAGGACTTGGGCAGTTACTCAAGCAGCTCAACTAATCTTCCAGGAATCTGTCAAGTGAAGAAAGAACAGGAGCTTGAAACAATTGTAGAGTCAGCAGTTGACTGTACAATCGGCAGTTGAAATAGCCTTTCCAGGGCGGGGAGTGGGGGGGAGGAGGTGCGGGGGAAGACTAGACAGAACTGGAGCACAAGAGTAGAGCATAGATCAGTATCTCTAGACAGACCCATGCAAGGACCCATCAACCTGAGCAAAAATGAGTGAAATATGTTTGGATTAGGTAAGAGAATCCTTAATACATGAGCTTGCTCCGAGTCTAAAGCTGCATTTGACCATCCGTTTAGACACTAATCTTACTTTTATTGTCTTCTTGTCACATTACCCTTGGTCATTGCAATGGCATCAAGTGGCCCTTTGTGACACAGAAGTATTACAATTTCCTCAGTCCAGGTTCTTTCCTCTCTAGCTGAATACTGTAATCTTCCTCTGTACCAAAAATAAATAAATAAATAAATAAATAAATAATAAAAATCTCCAAGGAGGGAATACACAGATCTCTGGTGGATTGGGGGCAGGTGGGATGAGAACTTGAGTGGTTAGGTTAGGGGGCAGACAGAGTGGAGGTATACTGAAAGACATTCCTGGAAACTGGGGGGGAGGCACTTTGGGGTCAGGTAGATACCTGGTGCAAGGGATACTCCCAGGAATCTACATGAATGACCCCAGCTAAGACTCCCAGCCATAGTGGATACATAGTATGAACTGACTGTCTCCTGTGATCAGACTGATGACTACCCTAATTGTCATCAGAGAGCCTTCATCCAATAACTGATAAAAACAGATGCAGAGACCCACAGCCAGACATTAATCCAAGCTAGAGGAATCTTGCTGAAGTGTCATAAGAAAATCCACAGAAACAACTAATCTGACTCCTAAGAACTCACAGAGTCTGAACCCACAACCTGGAGCCTGCCTGGGACCAATCTAGACCCTCTACATATCTGTGAAAGTTCTGTAGCTCGGTCTACTTGTACTCCTAACAATGGGAGCAGGGGCTGTCCCTAAAGTTTTGGCTGGCTCTTAGGAAGCTGTTTCTCATCCTGGATTGCCTTGCCCAACCATAATACAAGGGGAGGTGCTTGTCTTACTGCAACTTGATATTTCCTGCTTTGTTGATACCCATGGGAGGCCTGCCCCTTTCTGAACAGAAACAGAGGAAGAGTGGATTGGAGTTTGGAAGGGAGTGCATGGAGAAGAGTTGGAGGGAGGCAATGGGAATGGAGGAGGGAGGGGAAACTATGATCAAGATGTAAAATTAATTTAAAAGTAAGTAATAGAAAGAAGAAAGACGGCTAAAGATTACAAGGGGGCAGGAGAAATCAGTAGGAGATATGGAAATAAACTCTCAAAATGTCAAAAGAAAATCCAAGTATACACCTCTCTCTCTCTCTCTCTCTCTCTCTCTCTCACACACACACACACACACACACACACACACACACACACACCTCATACATACATAGAAGACAACATTTCAGATACTATGTATTCTGAAATGTTACTTCCATCCAAGCTGGAAAGTAATTATAGTGTAGCTGCCTGTTCTATGGTAACTTTTGCCTTGTAAATGGTTTTGGACTTACATCACTTTTTCACATGGGGAAGTGACACTGGGGATTCAACCTAGTGCCTTGTGCATGCTAAATAGACATTACTTTCCATTTTGAGATTTTTTTTTAATTCAGTGATGATTCTGCTTACTTTTCTATTTGGAACTATAAGCACAATGTTGAAGGCACCTTGTAAGTTTTGGGCAGGTAAATATATTATCCTATTAAAAAGTTCAGAGGTATGTATGTGGTATTACATTAGAGACCCCTCACGAAATCCCACCTGACACGCTGGGAACTTCTTAAATGTTTTAAGTAACTGAAACCCTATTCACAGACACCTCAAACTCGATGCATTTAAAACCAAACTCTTCACCACCCCAATGTGTTCATCTTCCAGCTTCTGCTTACATTGGTGTAAGCCATGGAGGCAACCAATGAAAGGATTTATTCTCACTTCCCATTTCGTGTCCTCTCAGTTACCATGCCTGCCATGTCCTACGTCTCTGGAGAGACCACTTCATTCTGCTAGTTCCTACTGTTGCAGTTCAGTTCTGTCTCTGGTCTGTGCTATCCACTTAAACAGCCTCATAACTGTGCTTATGCAGTCACCGCCAAACCGGTCCTCCACTCGTTAGCTCTAGCACTCACCTAAATTGCCGGCACAGCCATGTTTCTTTCCACCTAAGGTGCAGCAGGTGATGTAGGACAAAGTGTAGGCTCCTAAACACAAAGCAGAGGGTCTCCACAGCTGAGCTAATAACATTCCCGTTCCACTGCCAATATAACCACAGTGACTGATTTTAAAAAAAAAGAAATCTTTGTGGTCTGGATACAAGAAAGCTTCCTCAAAGATTTAACAAAGCTTCATGATCTCTTTCTTTGTATCACTTCCTCTGCATAAATCACTTTTCAGGCATCTTTCAACCGGCTCACTTTCACTCCCTTCAATATTACAATGTTACTGTTTCTGTTAAGGCTAGATTTCTGAGTTAAGTCAAAAGTCTGACCTCTCCTTACTAACACATCTTTCATGTTCCTTCTGACAATGTTTCATTAAAAACAATTGGTAATTAACTGTATTAAAGCATTTATGTGGTTTCAAGATTTAAGCCAATGAATGCTTTTTATGAGGAAAAAATAATAAGCAATGTGTCTGTCATGGAGATGGGGTGTTAACGTTATTGCAGATACCATATTCTTTTTAGATGAATAAAACTCCACAGACGCTCATAAATGTCTGGGGCCATCACTTCACTCTTCCTGCCATCAGAATTAGGGTTTAAATTTTCAGCACAGTACTACTACATTTTACAGATTATTCTTTGAAAGATTCTTAATTGTTTTTTATTTTATTTTTTGAGTATTTTGTCTAAATATGTGTCTGTGTGCCGTGTACACGCAGTGTCCTGAGAGGCCAGAAAAGAGCATCAGATCCCCTGGACCTAGAGTTCCAGATTGTTGTGATGAGTGGCCATGTGGTGCTGAGAATGAAACCCAGGTGCTCTGCAAGAGCAGCCAGTGTTCCCTCCACTCTCCAGCCCCCTAGTCTTCAAGTTCGTTTCATGTTGTCCTTCTGACCTTCTTGAATATTGAGCAACTGTCTCAGCAGAAGAGCTTGTGCTGTTATTGCTTCTGGGCCATTAATTGGCAGTCCATTAGATAGACATACTGGAGCTCTTACTTAATATTTCCCTAATAGCAAACATTTTGCATTTTTCATTGATCAGGCCAAGTTGTCTTTTCTCTACAAATTGTCATTTATTACCTACTTTTATTTGGGGTTGAGATTCATTTCTTTGAACACTAGTTTCCGCTCTTCCTTGTATGATCTTCAGTCTTCACACATTGTTTGGAAAGCCATTTTTTTATAAAGAAATTACTAAATTTAATGTGCAAGCTTCAACCTTCTTTCCTTTGTGCTGTGTGTCATCATAACGTTGTGTTGTGTGTCATCATAACGTTGTGTTGTGTGTCCTCACATTGTGTTGTGTGTCATCATAACATGTTGTGTGTCATCACGTCTTGTGTGTCATCACATCTTGTGTGTTGCTCTTCCATATTTTGATGTCACAGATACTTTTTCTGTGTTACCTTCTTAAACAATTGGTTTTCTTTTCATGTTTAGATCTTTACTTAATTCGCAACTTATTTTTGAGCCAGCAAATTGCCAAAATTCATCTTTTCTCATAAAAATGGAATGGATGGTGAATTGTTTCAAGAACAGTCAGTAGCTTGTCCCCTTTCCATGATGGTACACAGTCACCCCATTGACACCCAACAGCCTGTCCCCCACTATGTAAGTTTCCCCAATTCCTCAGCCTCTTTCAGCTTGCTGAATTGTTCCTGCTGAATGAGACCTGTTCTCATCATTACAGTGTCTTAATGAGCTTCACTGTCTAAATATTCCCATCCTTACTTCTTTTCTTCATTCTAGGTGTCTTGATGCTCTTGGTATTCAGTTTAAGCTTTAAGTCAAGCTTGTTGAGATGCACAACTAAAGATTGATTTGAATTTAACAGTTAACTTGGAAAGAACTGGTGTCTTAAATGATAAATACCAACAGGCTACTTCCTATCATTATGTCTTATTTTGTGGTTTTTAATTGAATTTTATAAATTGCTTCAAAAAAGTTTGCACACATTGTTACGTGTGTGTGTGTGTGTGTGTGTGTGTGTGTGTGTGTGTGTGTGTGTCTTTACTACGGCAAGTATATAATGGTCAAAGACTACCTATAGAAATCAGCTCTGTCCTTCCACTGTGTGGGTCCCAGGATTGAATTCAATTCCTCGGGCTTAGCGGCAAGTTCCCTTTTCCCCTGAGCCATGTTTCCACTCAGGATTCCACACATTTCCTTAGTTACTCCATGTGGGCCAGTTTCTTCCTTTCTAATTCTGATATCTTTGTATCTTCTTGAGTCATTCTTTCACAAGTTACAATCCAACTAGTAACTAGCCCACTCCATCATCCAGATTTTCATTTTTTTTCTTCTTTTGCATAACTTTCTTCAGTTCAGTATTTTAAGCTCCTCCATCATGTCTGTGGTCACTTTATCCTGTGTTTCTAAAAGTATTTAATCATTACACCTTGTCTACTTTTATCAGCCTTGAAAAGGTTTTCTATTTTCTAAAGTCTTTCAAATAGCCTTGTTGGTCTCATTTGTTATTTGATTTCCCAATTCGTGAATTCTTTTCTACTGCCAATCACAGCTACTTTTATTATGCCCTCTCCTCCAGTATCTTGGAGTTTACTTGGATGTTTTTAGTGTTCCAGTGCATTTGATACTGTCTCATCATTTTGCCAGCCACATTGTCTGGATGATGTTGATTTCTTACTATTCACATTGTAACTAAGTCATGGTAAATGTCAAAATGTTACTGTAATGAAAATGCACATTCTCTTAGGGTGGGTTGGTTAAGGACATACTAGTCACACTACAGGCCCTGGTGTCAGATTCTCCATAATAAATATATGATGTTCATAAGTTTTACATACTTGGGGCATTGAAAGGATAAGGAGATGACTATCAAGGGAACTTTAACAGCACTCACATAGAATGAGCAATTCCAACCCCTACTGCACAGGAGTGTGATTAAGGATAATAAAGCATGAGATGTTTCAAAAATCAAGAAGAAATGAGTTTAAATGTTTTCACCAATGAAGTGATAAATGTTTGAGGAGATAGATGGCTTAAACTGGTCTCAGTATTGCCCAGTGTACATATGCATCACAGTATCACAGAATTCCCTGTCAGAAGTGGAGTTTTTATGTTTTCATCTTTCAGTTAGAAGATAAATTTTAAAAGATCCCACTATGTAGAATATTTGCCTACATGGTATAATCACAATACCCAATTAAGTGGGAAGCAATGAACTGGAAAATGAGGTTCCAGCTTTTTGTTGTCAATAAAAATCATTCTTTTTTTTTTTCTTTAAAGTAAGATCATTAGCCTTCACCTTCTAAAGAAGTTTTGGCTAATTATAGTAATACTTTGTCATTTGTGTAGCCAGAGATAAATAAAGGCATGCCGATGCTTTTTATGAATCAGGGTTTTAATCTCAGCAATTATTGTTCTCTAAGTGTGTACAGTGATCCAAGGGAAACATGCCACTGTCCATACCAATGCGTCTTCCATCTGTCACCCTCTGTGCTGCCTAGTTTTATGTCAGCTTGACACAAGTTAGAATTGCCTGAAAGGAGAAAGACAGAAATTAAGAAAATACCTACCTCCATACGATCCGACTGTAGTGTATTTTCTTAATCAGTTCTTGATTATGGGTGGTACCATCTTTCAGCTGATGCTCCCCGGGTCTATAAGAAATCAGGCCGGGCAAGCCATGATGAGCAAGCCATCAATGATGGACTACAACATGGAAGTGTAAGCCAGATTAACCCTTTCCTCCCCAACTCACTTTTGACCATGGTGTTTCATCACAGCAACAGAAACCCCAATTGAGACACCCTCACGTCTGAGTTCAATAGTGAAATGAAGTCTGTGTGAATCAGAGATGAATGAATTTCATGATCTCGTGATCTCTAGGTAAACAGACTAGGTCTGCTTGCAGCTGATGCATGGCCACAGTAAACTGTGCTATATGGTGAAGTTAGATAATGAACGATCGGGTTTAATTAGTCAGCGATTTCACTTCAAGTTTGATTGTTGATTTGTCATTGCTTCTTAGAGATTACACTGTAATATAAGGACTTTAATGAAAATGAATTAATTTGAAAGTGCTTCCTAATTCTCCAGCAATTAGGTCATTGTTTTTCTGTCATCCTCCAGAACTTATGTCTGTACATGAATGGACATGAGCAGCACCATGGTGGGCAAAATCACTATTGTTAGTTATAATGAGAGACAATCATAGTTGAAGGGTTATTACGTGTGATAGTGATGTGCCAATTATCCCTTCCCCTTTCTGAAGCACTAGTGAAACAGGAGACAAATCGCACTCCCCATCTGCAGGAAGAAAGGGATTCTTTCTGTTCCAGACTCACAGGAGGAAGAAGCTAACAGATTCGTTTTTTAAAAATCTTTAAGGATATGGAAGAGAAAAAGAAACTCTGGTTGTCTGTGCTATAAATTCTCAGGGAAGTTACCTTGGGATGCTTTGTATAGGTTAGGATGAAAATGGCAACGTGGTCATAATCAATATGCATTAACTGTGCTCATGAGTACCCTGCTCTATAAAGTCTTACACCATTACTGCATGACTTACTAAACATCACTCTCTCTTGCACCTTAGGTCTACTGACCCTGCCTTTAGAATCTCTTCTGTACACGATGGCTCACATAAACACAGTCTCTATTGCTGCACCAAATAACTCCAAGACAATGAAAAACAGACCTTCCTCTCTTGTCACCCCCACAGCCCAGCACCAGGCCTTTCAACCCTGATGTCTTCATAGGAACATGTAGCCTGAAACTTGCCAGCAGCGCTTGCAGCCAGATTAGGCAATTAAAACATCCCCTCACCCTCTGAAGTCTTCTCAGAGTTCTGTCAGTTAGAGGTCAGGGTTCCCAGTGTTACTGTGAGACCTTTACAAAAATATATGATTAATAAACTCCCCATGATCCGTACGTAAGTCCTCACAGATAATTTGAAGAGAATGAAACTGAGCTTGTACGATCCAGTTTGAGTCTTCACTACCTGGCACCTTCCGTCCATTGTGAAAAGGAGCTGAACCTTAACATTCCCCTCTGAGCCACAGGGACTTCTATCAAAATATAGGTTGATGGGATGCTCAGTGAGGCAGTCTAGTGAAAAGGAAGGGAGAAATGAAACATTTAAATACTGGTTAATATTAAAAAGACAATTTCATGAGATTCTCACTCAAAATCTCTGCTACTGGAGTAAAGAAAGGGAACACAGAATCAGTGTCAGCCACTGCATTTGGACCAAGTTGCTAGTATTCCTCTATGAATACACTATGGGTCAAGGTCATCAAACTTCATGGAATTTTCCCAAGATATGTCCCTGAGTCAAATTCAGTTGTGTGGCGGTATCCGATTACTAATAACTTCGCCAGCATTTGGTTTTTCTGTGTAATGCTACTGAGGAAGACAGGTTCTCACAAGCAAGTACTTCCATGACGTGGTTCCTGAGCCCTCTTTCTTCCCCATGGGGGTGAAATGCAAAGTATCCCCCGGGTACTTCTCCAGTCCACCAACCCAGCTGTTACCCTCTGCTTTGACCTTGTGATTGCTGTCCTCCGTAGTCTCTTTTTCAGCCCTTACTTACCCTACATGCCACATATCCTTAGTAACCTCCTATAGAGACTAATATATAAAGTAAAATTAATGTGTACCTTCTTATATATCAAAATTTTAAACTCGTTACAGTCATAATTATTGCAAGATAGTTCCTATCTGATTACCTTCCAATTAGTCAATTTATGTTTCCTGGGCTCACACGAGTTCATCCATGTTGCAGAACTGACTGCTTTTTTACAAGAATAAAGGGAAGTTTTGTCTACACCAAGCAGGCCTAGTCAGAGGGGAGAGTTCTGGAGTCACTCTATAGTTCTGTCACTTCTCCTCTAAAGAGACAGTAGTTCTAATTTCTTCTTGCTGACACATTGAAGAGAGTAAGTTTGCATCTGACTCTGTGCAGATTGCCCTGTCTTAAGTACTACATTGCTGAATATATATAGCTAGAAATTATAAAATCCTAGACTTTGTGAGTGTTGCTCAGAATAGGCAAATACTTCAAACAGTGCTTGAAATAATGCTGATTTCAAATCCTGGCCAGCCACTGAGTCTTACTTGCTTTGTTAGTCAATTTTTTTTTTTAATTCTCAAGAATGAAATAAAGTGCACATAGCATTTTTCTCCATGAATTTCATCTTTTAATCCTCAAGGTTTAACCCAACTTGTTCAGCATACAAGTAACCTGCCCTTCTCCTCAAAATAAAAAATGAATAATTTCAAAGATTAGTAACAAATAAAAATATAGATGAAAATTTTTATTAGCTATGTTTTTGTCATTTTATCATATAAGATATAGCATTGTAGGGTTGTTTCGTCTTATCATTTAGCACTTATTCCACTGAGTAAACTATTTGATGTATTCACACAATTTGGAAAACTAAGCATTCAGTATATATCAACCACACTCATCTATATTCATTTGTGCAAAACTTTATACATAAGAAATGCTTCTTAAAAGTTTGAAAGGGCACTAAATAATTTAAATTTGGCATGTATAAAGTCTGTTGTATTTTGTTTGTTTGAAAAGAGATGATTATCCTTTTCACCTTAATATAGGTAATTAAAATCTACATACTCCATGCCAAATTTAAGAGTTTCTTTCCATGTCTGAAATGTATTTTAGTTCAATGCTTCAAGTTATTGATATGAAGCATAATTTAGAGGCAATTTAACAAGCACTTGTCATGTTGTCATTGTTTTTTCTAGGTAGATAGGTCCTAGGAAATTTAATCTTAATGAATCCCAATGTCTACATCATAGTCTCTACTCATTGCAAAAACACAGGATATTTACTTTTACACATATATATGTATTGTATGCATTCACCTGATAACATATGAGCTCCAGAAATAAAAAAAGAATTCCCCCTCTTTCCTATCTTTTTCTCCATCTGTCTCCTCAAAGTTCAGCACTTCCCAACACAGAGTAAGCACTCAGGAAAACCTGTTAAATGTGTGAATATCTCCCTTCTTCTGGAACCTAGATTAAAGATATACTAAAAGAAAAATAGCAATGTCTTTAACTCATAACTATGCACGGTGGTGTTTTGTTTTGTAGTATTTTTTTTCTGTTGGATTTTGTTTTCTAGCCTCATTCTATTTTACATGCAATACAAGCTATAGCAATAGGCATTAAGAAGTAAGGGGCTTAAAGTAATTGAGTAAGCCTACCCTTTAACGGCTAGACCATTGGGCTCTGCGCCAAATGATATGACAGACTTTGACGGAAGGTCTCACCCTCCCTGGGAAGCAGAAAGGGGATGGAATAGGGGATGCATGGCGGGAGGGGGACAGGGGAAGACTAGAGCATTAGGGAACTGAGACTGACATGTAAAACAAGCTAGTTTCAAATTAAAAAAAATATTATCATTAAAAAAAAGTAATTGAGTGAATCCTCATTCCTCATACAAAAGTTAGAATTTAAATTCCCCTATATAGATGGTATTTAGACCTGGGTTTGTTTGAGAAAATCATGATGACAGGCAAAACTTACAACAAATAAAGCAAACATCAGGAAAAGTAAGATGGAAAGGCAACTTTCATGTCACAGAAATCTCACAGGTAGGTTACCCTCTGGGTGGTGTCTATTTATAGGCTCAGGGGATCAATGTTCTATTGTTAAGCTCAGTGCTTGATAATGAAGAGAGTTTTTCCTACATTTGGATCCGGAACTTAACTTCTGTTCAGAAAGAAATGTTTCATATATATGTATATATTGACTTCAGAGCCATTCTATCATTAGAGAAAGGTGAAAGCTATTTTAACTGAAATCTGAAGAGTCTCTGTAAGGGGCAGGGAGATGACTCAAAAGCTAGGCGTGGTGGCGTGCTGTGATCCCAGCACTGAAGAGGTAGAGATAGGACATACTTGAGGTCTAGTCATGTTAGTGAGCTTTGGATTCAGTTGCAGACCCTATCTCAAAAAATAAGATGGGAAAAGGTCAAGGAAGACACTCAATATAAATCTCTGGCTCAATGTTGTGTGTATCCATATAAACAGGCACATGTGTATGTCACACTCACACATATATGAACCTGGGTAGATGGTGTAGCTTTTATTTAAATTATCCTGTCTGCCTTTGATAGGAAAACCCAAGTAAAAGCAAAAACTTAAACCTCATAACCTGACATTTATCCATGATTTTCTGTCCCCTCCTCATGACAGATAGGAATGATAAATTAATTAATCTCAGCTTTCTTTCTTAACTTACATATATACTGTTTCCTGAAAGGGTGAATAAGCATGATGGTCAAATGAAGATTCTTTTTCCTTTAGAGACAGAGCTCATGTATCCCCAGCTGAACTACTATGTAGCTAAGGATGACCTTCCCATCTTCATTTCCCAAGTTTCCTGGGACTGAAGGCATGCATCACTACATCTTGCTGGGAATCAAGTCCAGGACTCCCCAAAGTCCAGCAAACACTTTGCCAACAAAGCTACAAACCCACCCCAAAGCAGCAACACTAAAAAATGCTCAAGCTTCATATTTTAAAAACAGGGATATTGCAGAACAGAATTAACCAGATCTTCTTCAAGTAATTAATAATTTGTTCATACAGTTGATATTAACTATACCATGTCAAAAGTTTTGTGTCTATAATGCCTTGAGTTCAGAATATAGGAATACTGTTTGCCTTTTTTTCAGTAATTTTGTGAATACAGTCAAGTGATATTTTGTGGTGCATTTACTGAAATGAACACATTGGAGAAGTAGCAACATAGTGTCCTCATTTGGACTATAAATATTGACTGCTATCATTTGCTGTTTGTGAATGGGAAAACTGTCCATTTTTAAAAAGCAAACATTACCATTTTGCCTATAAAACTCAATGCCCCATATAATTAGTGACCAGTGAAAGCTCTCATTGTGAGGGCCAGTTCAGCCTGACTCCGAATCCAGCCTACACATAATAAGACTGAATACTCAGAGATTCCCAGAAATGAGCTTAGGGTGTTCTGATAAGGGAGCACATGCAGCTCCATGATCTTAGCTGGAAAACAGTGGTGGGAGTGTGAATGTGTGGTGCTCTTTTACAGCGAAAAACCTTTGCAACAAACTGTGCCACCAGGCTTCTTTTATTTTCACTCCTGAGAGTTAGAAAGGAGCCAAATGCAGTTTTCCTTGATTTTTACATAGCAGCTTCCAGCTACCACTCTCCTAAAGTATTATTTAACATTCGTTTCTTATTAGGAAAATTGTGTGTGCGCGCCTGTCTTTTTGTGTGGCTTTATCATATTCAGTTATCATCCCTATGTGAATGTTTGCCCTACATGGAGTTGAGATCCAAACGTGTTTGTCTTAATAGTTTATTCTCATTGTAGGAATCAAAGCTTCTAGGATATCTTCACAAACTCAAACTCATGCCATTGTTTTGTTTTTTATTCTGACTTTTTAGGTGTACAAGAATTTCCAGAAAACATAAAGTGCTGTAAGTGTTTAACCATTATTGAAGCCAGTGTCAATCCCATTTCTAAGTGAGTATAAATTATTAGATTTTACTTTATTTTACTTGTATTTACATTGGCTTATAGTGTACTTAGATAGAACTTTTGTGATCATGGTTTTCAGTGTAAAATCAATTGTCTTAATTAACAGAATGGTAGTAGGAAAGCTACCAAGAGCTGAGTTTCATTAAGATAATTAAAAGCATGATGAATGGGAAGTAAGACCCACTGGAGCAGTATAACATTACTTTGAGAAGCCATGGTGCTTGCATTTCTGTAGTTCTCAGTACTACTTCATGCATGAGTCCAAATGAAGAAAACAGGTATTAGTTGCAGTCATGGTGAGAAGTTAGCCTCAAAGACCTGATGGAAATTCAAAGCAGAGGAAGGTTTAACGGTGCCAACAAACACTTTAATAGTTGAGTGTCCCCAACAAAGAACTTGGGTCTGACTCCAAATAAGAAGTGCTCTGGTCCCAACAATAACAGCAAGAGTAGAGTGAAAAGCCTAATGGTGTAGTAGATAGATATGAATGATAAAGATTCTAGCAGGAAAAAGGAGGTTGTTTGTGGCTCAATTAATTAAGAAATCTCACGAGGAAATGAAACTCAACATGTGACTATGTTGCTGACACAAATATGTCCTGGAGTGAGAGGTCTGTGGAAACATGAACAGGTGGACTAGATTAAGTCCTGAATATGAATATTCAGGTAAAATGGAAGTAGAAATAAAATCTAGAAAGGCTACTGATGCCTTAGTAGTACCTGGAAGAGGCTGGTCCTGGAATGCAGATGGTGGTTGTTCAGAGAGAGGTGGAATCCATCTTAATTACATGAAGTTGACAGTAAAGTCCCCCAGGACTTTGTACATGAGTAGAGGAGGTTAGAGTGCTTAGTGGGGAAAATATTTTCAAAAGACAGAGAAGGTGGTTGGAGTTTTACATCAGAGGACACAATAGAATGAGATGTAAGTTTACAGTGAGTTACTTGAGAAACAGTATGAGAGGCCCCTAGTAGAAAACCCGATACATCGAACAATATGATGTGCTTAAAAATCAGAGTTTCTATGTCAAATTAGAGTACGAAAAGGAAAACAACTGCAAGCCTTGAAAATCGTTCCCCAACTCTACACCAAACGCATTTTTCTCAGCATCTCAACATAATGGAGCCATGTGTCTCTCACACCAACACAAGGTAGAGGAAGCGCTGGTCTGCGTTGTATATTATTTCTTATTGGTTGTTCTCTTTGGTTCCCAGATTCTAATATATTGTATTGTTTAATAATCGCAGCAAGTCCTTTATGGTAGAAACCAATTAGATACTACAGCACTACGAATTTAAAAAACTAGTTTTATCGTAGCTACTTCCAAAACTCACTTAATATATTTAACCTTGTAAAACGACTCAAATGAACTATTTCATCAAAACACTTAACATTTTAAACATCAACTAGTTTGAGGGTGTATAAAAACACAGTCAGTAGGAAAGTATATTTAAGTAGTGTGTCCATTTTCAAAGTCTTTTTCAAAGACTTTTTTTTTTTAAGTTACAGAAGTAAAATCCCCTTTTAGGTGTGCAACTGAGTAGATTTTGACAGGTGGTTAGTCACTAACTGTAATCATTATAAATCATCTCAACATCCCCAGAGCTCCTCTAGTCCAGCTGTCTTTTCCAGAATGGCTAGTGAGTGGCTGGTGTCTGCATTAGATTCTTTTTATTCGTCTTAGTGTCTGTAGATTCGTCTACACATCTGTCCCTGTATTGGCAAAGAAATCACAGGACTCGTGTGTCCATTCATGGAAGTGAATATTGTTTATAAACACTGCTGATAGAAACTGTGCAGACATTTGAGAAATTTGTGTTCAGATGTCACTTATGTTGCTTAAATGCCTGGGGTAGTTCGATGGGGAGTACTTGTGCTTAGAAGAAACTTAAAAACTTGCAAATGGTAGCTGTTTCTTTGCCATCATCCAATGTTCTAAGTTCTCATTTCTGTAATTTCAGTCACTTTGGTAGATGTGCTGTCTCCTTTTGGTTTTAATTTACATTCATAGTGTCCAGTCAGCATATTTCTCTGCATATTAATTAAATGTATTGTTTCTTTGGCAGTGATTCAATTTTTTTTCCTTGACTTGCCTTTTTTTAATGCTGAATTATAAGTTATTTTCAGATTCCGGGTGCAGTATGAGTCCCAGTTCTGTGGTTTGTTCCCTCAGACTCTAAATAGCACCCTTCACTGAGAGGCTTTTATGTTTGTATTAAGTCCTGTTTAATAGCATGCATTCTAGCTTCCTGCCTGAGAAACCTTTCTGTGTTCAGAGTCCTGCTCGTTTCGCTGAAGCTTTTCTCTGGTCTTTTGTAGCTCAAGCTTTCCCTTTGGCTTATGGTTCACACAAGAGCGGACCTCTGATCATGAGGCTTTTCTCTGATGTCTGAGTATCCAATTGCTCCCAATCTGTTATTAGGAAGAGTACCCATTCTAAATAGAGCTGCCAGATGCCTCCAATGAAAATTGTGTATATGTGTTTGGGTCCATTTGTGCTTTCTGTTATGTTACACCAACCTATGTACCTATCTTTACATCACTGACACTCTCTCAATTAGTATAGTTACATTGCAAATCATGAAATCGGGTAATATGATCGCTGGTTAACTTTCTTCTTTATCATCATCATCACATCATCAATGCCTTTTGTCTTTTCTATATACATTTCACAAGCTTCCCAGTTTCTTCAAAGATATGAATGTCTTCCAAGATTTTGACAGGGACTGCATTGAATCAGTAGGTCAATTTGGCTAGAATTAATATCCCAGGAATACTGAGAAGCTTAACTCTGAAAAGGTCTCCAAAACTTTTTCATATTTAAAATTTTCCTTTATCCAATTTTATAGATTTTTACATGCAAATAATGCATATTTATTTATTCCCATGAGTTACTTTTTATGATATTATGGATAATTTTTATTGTTCCATTTATTTTTGCCAAGTATATAAATACCATAGATTTTTATATATTTACATGATAACCTGTAAAACTAACTAAACTTTGATTCTTAATTCTACTGGACTGTTTCTGAACATTTTGGGAAGGGCTCTATGTGAGCAATCGTGATGTCTGTGAATTTGTCGTATTTCAATGTTTTTATCTACTTGCTGAATATTGACGTTTCTTGCCTTATTTGTCTTTGAGAACCTCCGCTCACATTGAATAAAGAAGTGATAACAGACAGCACTGTCATTTTTTTCATTATCTGCTATTGCTTCTTATTTTTCATATGCACCCTCTGTCAGTTTAAGGAAATGTCCCATAACCAGCCTTCACACCCACACTGGCAAGTCTCCTAAGTGAGATTCGTTCAGAGAAATGCAGCCTCTGTCATGGCCTGTATTTGTGGGTTTGGGTGGGTTTTTTTGTTTGTTTGTTTGTTTTATTTTGTGTTGTTGTTGTTGTTGTTTCTGTTTCTGGGTTTTAACAGTCTCCTCTTCTATGTTCCAAAGCCACTCCCCATTCTTGGAAGGCTGTTACAGCAGAGATCTTATTCAGAGTACCAAAATCTATATTAGTCCTTCTGTGTGATGAAAGCCCGTGAGCTCAGCAACTTGTTTACTGTCTACTATCATCTCCGAGAGTTTCTGGTTCAGAAACATGTACATAGCCAATCTCAGCTGCTGATTCACAATCTCACCTCCAGGAACCAAAGAAAAAGCTTGAGTGGACAAGAATTCAGTCAGAGCTAAATCTGGGCTGTTGTAGAACTAACTCCCTCCACACACAGGGAGCTGAAGTCCCAGCTTTCTGCTGGCCACCCCTAAAGATGCTGTGGATTTCTAAAGGATATATAGTATTGTATAGTTATGTCCAGATGCAACTTGCTACCTAACATCTGGCTTCCTCAAGGTCAACACCAAGTGAGGGCAAGTCAAGAAGGTGATTTGGGACGTGGCATCCCATTGTACAACCATGTTGTTAACGGATAGGAAATCACCAATCAGGAGACAACAGGACCATTGCACACTAGAGTTGCCACACCTTTCATATCTGCTTTTAAGAGTGTTTTTAAGAGCTGGGTGTTGAATCTGGTCAAAGCTGATTTGTTTTTCCTTCCCTTGGTTTTATGGTGACTCACATTGTTCAGTGTGTTCTGTCAATCATGTTTGCCAGAAGACAAACTATTTAGTCACGAATATTGCTCATTTTTATGCTCTAATTTATTAACATCTATTAATGGTTTGTCTGTTGATTCTGTGCGATACAACCATATGATGTTTCTGCTAATTCCTTTATTGAGTTAGTTATCAAGGTAAAACTATTCAATTTGCTGAAGTAATTTGCATAGATTTAGTTTTCTCCCTTTGGTAAGCATTGGTGGACTTTTGTGGTGCAGGTATTAGGTCTGCAGTTCCCACTATGACTGTTAGCCTTCCCTTAATAATGAGTGAGCTACCCAAACCAGTTATTTCTCCTTCAGAAATAGTTTTTCAGGAACCTGTTTCTTGGTCCTTGACTGTTTCTATTTCTGTAGTTCTGGTGTTAGTCTCTCTTTTAGCACTGGCTTTGAGTCTTATTGTGTGGCTTGATCACTCTAACTACCAATTTTAAAGTTTTATTGGTCTTTTCAAATGATATATTTGCTTTGACTGATTTTTTGCATTAATTTTTAAATTTTTCCCTAAGAAACTTTTGAAAATAATTAAGTGATGGAAACATGAAAGTTATGGTTTTCAGAGCCACTACTTTTGCTTTGCTCTCAGGCATCAGTGAACAAAATAAACCTGAAAACAACTACCTAGTAAGAAAACAGAGTCTGGAGTTTGCTAGGAAGCGCCTGCCTTTCTGGTCTCTGGTTACATAACTTCATTTTGGTTCCCACCACAACCTCACTAAGTATGTAACTACTGTTATTGCCTTTTACCATAGTAAATAGCTGAAACTAGTGTTGAACTCCCTGGTTCTTTTCACTATGAAGCATCTTTGCTATGAATCAAAGATATGTTTTCAGCTTTTAAGAATATTCAGAATATGGCTTGGGGGATGGGCCAGTGAGATGAGCATTTCCTATGCAAACATGAGGGCCTGGGTTCAAATCCCCAGAGCACCCACAAAGAAGGTGGGAATGCCAGCATTGTGTTTGTAACTCCGACTTTGAGGAACAAAGACAGGTGGATCCTAAGAGCTCTCTGACAGACCAGACTGGAAACATGGAGAGTTTCAGGCTCAGAAGAAGATCATAGCCCAAGAGAATAGAATGGAAAGCTATAAAAAAAAAAAAAAAAAAAAAAAAAAAGATACCTAATGTCTTCCTCCTCTGATCTCTGTATGTGCATTCATGGGCACATAACATATACATAAAATAGAAATAAATTAAAAATAAACGTTCAAAATTCAGTGACAAGGAAGCCAGCAATACATTACGGTATAACATCCTTCGGATATAAAGCACTGTCTCTGCTTATCACGGTGTCCATCCCAGGACACGATTAACACAGACCCCTCTTTTACTCCCAGAGAAGTCTGAAGACACTCTGTAAGTTATTCAGCTGGTATTTATACAACAAAACTGCAAAAGGAATTGTAAAAAATAAAAGGAGAACTTAAAATTCAGTTAAGACAAATTTTTATGTTAAAAAAATGAAATATTTTTAAAGAAAAAAAAACAGGTGAAATGCAAATCGTGTCTCTGTGAAGGAGCTGGGATTGCAGGTCACTTTTCTATGACTTTTCCAAGTGTTTGTAATATCTTACATTGATTTCATAATGTAAGACCATATAAAGTGTTTATATATAAAATATCACCCCAATTGGAGAAGACATTTTTACATTGACTCTTTAATTACACCTTTAAAAACTTACTTCAGTGGGGCTCAACCATTCCTTTACAGGTCTGGTGTGTAAAATACGTCTTTAGTTGGCTTCTAAGGAAAACACAATAAGAAAAACAAGGCTGAAGCAAGTAGTCTGCGTTCAATCTTGAAATCCTTATTCCAGTGGGGAAAATAAGCAGTTACAGAAAGTATTGAAGACAGTGTTCTAGTTAATGCGGGAAGAATGAAGGCACTGAGGAGAAGAAATGCGGCTGCTGATTCATGGTTCTCACTATGGAACCGGTGACCGTTTAGCTGTGGAGGCACATCTGAATAGCTGGTGGGAAAACTACCACTTAGGGAGGAAACGAAATCCGATGAAAGAAGGTTATTTTCGAAGGCCACAATATTAGCAGAATTGTAGTTCAAGCCCAAGACTTTTGCCAACACTCCAGTACTGCATGTATGAGTGTCTGTGTCTACTATTGTCTGCCACTTATTGTGGATAGAATGCATGTGTTTTCATTCAAGAAATTAAAAAAGAAAATGTTTATGTAGCAGAATTGTTTAATTTTTTTTAGCACTTGTATTTTTTAAGAAATCAACCAACTGTGGAAAACCATCAAATTATTATAGAGTATAAAGTCATTTTACTATCAAGTGTTCCTTACTGTGTGTGATATCGGTTTCCACTGAATAGTTTGGATGCTAAGGAGAACCATTGAAAGAAAGCCACCGTGCTGCTTCCTATGGGATTTCTTCTCCCTCACAGTATCTCGGGCATTCTGAAGAAAACAGTAGAGTTCATCAGTAGGACTACTCCCTTAGGAACTACAGTCATGCTATAAAGTTATTAAAAGCCAGATGTTTTCTTGAGTAAATTTGCTGACTACATGTATCACAAAGATAATACAGCTTATTGTCTGTATTTTTACAGTACACGATGAGGCAGTTTAGAAGACTTCTTATCCTGAAATACTATGTGGTTTATCCTTGCTAGCAATAGAAAATTCTCAGTGATACTACAAGCAATTGCTAGAAACTTTCTGCTGGATATGAGAGAACTTTGTGATAGAAACAAGAAGACATTCGGTTTTCAATCTCATGTAGAGTAATTAGTCAGTGAATTATTATTGAAGTGAATTGGGATAAATACACGTCACCACACCAGCATCCCCAACTCTGAGTTTTTCTTAAGAGAAATGCCCATGTAAAACATCAGCACATATAAGTATAACTAGACTTAAATGTTACTTTGTATACTGTTTTTTCATATAGTTTATGCTTGTTAGTCCATTTTAAATCAGGTTCACATGGTCAAAGTTTAAACCTAATGGAAATTCTCCATCATGAGTTTCCAGGTTGTGCAAACATTGCCACGGAAGAAATAATAGGGAAGCAAATTGTTGATCCGAGAGAAAAATAAGATTCTGTTTGTTGCCACCTACAGAGAAATGAGGAAGGCCCATGCTTCAAACTATACCATAACAAGAAAGTTCATGATTTCATTTTTTTTTATTAGCAATGACTTTTCCCTTCTGATTTATTGAGACAGAATCTTGCTATACAACCAAAGATAAACTTGAATTCACAATCTTCCTGTCTCACCACAGGCAAGCTCGAGTATTACAGAGTATTACAGGAGTGAACCACTAATCTCCTCTGCAAGTGACTTTTGAGATAAATAGTCAGGGTCTGGCTTTTCTTTCCTTCTTTTTTACATGTGCTTATGGCTCTTACTTTCTATTAAGTAATAACCAACTCCTTTTAGTGATGTCAGAGAAGGACGGTGGCTAAGTCTCATTAGAAATCTGTGTAACATCTATGCCACTTCCAGAAAACTACCAGGTAGTAGTAGTCATGTAGGCTCCAGTGTATGGAAAGGAAGATATGAGGAACAGTAGCCATTCACTGAAATTTCTTTCTGTGGGATCAAGGCCACACTTTCAGGGTGAGAATTCAAAACCCTCTAAATGCAGTCTCCTACAGATACTCTCTAATGTTGACTCCCAACTCTGTCCCATGAACTGCTTCAAACTAAGTCTCTGCCCGGGGTCTCTACTCATCTCAACATTATAAAGTCTCACCATCTTCTTTTCCCCTTCCCTGTTTTCATGAATGAACTATTCTTTCCCAAAGAGTAAACTTATGGAAATACCCTCCTGGAAGCTATATCTAAAAACAAACATACCTTAAATCCAAGCTGGAGCAAGATCGTTACAGAATGAAGTAACCAATATCAAACCAATGCCCTGATAATTTGTAAAGAATCACTACAAGTCCATATCAAACTATTATGTGAAAAGTTGGAGCAGGTCCACTATAGCATGCCAATAACCCCAGTCCTAGTGAGACTGAGGCATGATGACTGATTTGACTCTGAAACAACCCTGAGCTATATAATAATTCAAGGCCAGTTTGGGCCTTGACCCTACACTGTCTCTAAATTAATAAATAAACAAATAATTTAAAAAATTAAAAATGGGGCCAGACAGCTGAATCACTGGATAAAGCATTTGATCCACAAATCCAGCATCTTTAACCTAACCCCAAGAATCCACATAAAAACAGAAAGGAAAAACAAAGTTGTCCTCTGATATCCATACACACCGTGGCAAAATAATATGATTTGATTTATATGACATGTAAACCCAATAAATAGGTTTCTTTTTTAGGGAGTTAAATAGCTATATAGTAAAAGTCTAAAAAACATAAAATAATAAATATTTAAGAATTTGTAAGATAGGCCAGGAACCGGCACATACCTCAGAACTTGGGAGGCAGAGGCAGGTAGATCTCTGTCAGTTCAAGGACATCATGGTCTACAGAGAGAGTTCCAGGACAGCCAAGGCTACAATGTAGAGAGACAAACTAGACGAGGTCAGGGAAAGGCATGGGTAGCATCCACAGTACTAGCTCTGTTCCTTTACTCTGATGTATGTGAACTCTTGTTCTTTTCATAGAGAAAAAAAATTTTATAGGAAAGGTTGAGAAAAAAAGAAAGATAAAATGAAGGGAAACCCACATATTGCATTCCAGAAGTAGAGTGAGGAGGCTGCAGTAGAAGCAAAGGGAATGTCTGTCAATGGTGACAATAGCTGGTAGGCAGCTTAGGATGCAGAGTGAAGGCAGAAGAGGTCTTGAAGACAGCAGTCCAGAAACACTGGAGAAGTCAACTTCAGTGAGCACAGACAGCTTTGCACATGATGCTGGTAGTCACCATAGTGAAGAATATCACAAAATGAGGAGTGAGCAACTTAGGAATGTTTTATAGAAGAATGAAGTCCAGACTAGATTATAGAGAAAGATATTAAAGTGTTAAAAATAGAAATACAGTTATAGGAAAAATCCAATATTGTACCAAGAAAAAAGTCTCCCAAAGGGTATTTCAATTAAACTAAAAGGCAAAAGATTTACTGTTTCAAGAAATTACTTCATCTAATTTGTAAAATTCTACCAAAAGTTATCCTCACTTTCCAATGTCACTTACAGCCATTGCAATTCTGTTCAAAAATCTTCTCAATGTTCTTGGTCATCTTTGGTTAACAGGACTTAGACCAGCTTTGCACCTATACATGAATTAAGCTGGCACTAAAGAAACTATTGGAGTGGGAGTCAGTTTAGCCCATTTTCACATGGGGCAGACTTGGCCATCATGGTGATAAACCATAGGGAAATATTAATGACTGACTGAAATTGTTAGACATCCATCAGGAAGTCCTTACCTGACTTATGTGAGTGTTCTTGTAGGAAATGCCTGTCCATCTCAAAGCCACGTTGACATTGGGCTTGAGATTCCCATCAGAATGTCTTGGCTTGTGCAGAAGGTGCAGCCAACAGAATGAGATTCCAGCTCTCAATGATATTAAGTGCCAGCTCAGAAAGAAGCATGGAGGAGGAAAGGGATCGTTTATTTTAATAACAGACAATTTTTTAAAAACTTCAGCTGTAGTTGTATGCTCAGTAAACTCTTCCATTACTCACACCAAAGGAGAGCTTGAAAACTTGAGTTCTCTTTTTCCTTCTCTAAGATATAGTTTTGCTGTTTCTATAGCAACATTGATGCACTGACTAAAACTTTATATCCCTTTTAGACTACCCGATGGCTTCACGCAGCTTCTTAACCTGACCCAGCTCTACCTGAATGATGCCTTCCTTGAATTTCTTCCAGCTAACTTTGGAAGGTAAGCATGAGAGTTCTAACCTGTGTAATTTCATTTTGTCTCTGCTAAGTGCCTCACCAGTACCAGGATGTGAGTGACCATGCTAATTCAAGTTGGGTCTCATAAATACACAATAAATTTTAATTAAATGTTTTATAAATTAACATAAAATTATATTTTCACATGTCATCAAAGAATTTTAGTTGAGTTAAAGTTAAATATAAAAAATAAAGACCAGATAATATGAGCAAATGCAGGAGGCTATTCATGACTCTTGGGTTGATAAATTCCTTTATAGGTGGAAAGCAAAGGACAGAATTATAAATATGTAGAATTTTTTTCAGTAGAATAAGTCATAAACCATAAAATAAAGTAGAAATGTTTTCATTATATAAGAAAAATAAATAACATCCTTAATACATAGAGTCCTTACATACAAGCATAAAAGCCATCATACAGGGGAGTGTGTGGGTAGCTGCACAGGCAGCTTATGATAAAATGGAAATAGGTACTCACTCTCCACAAATATTAAATAAAATACAAACAAAGCAAAGGGTTTTACTTGTCCTAGTTTCTGAAACCAACTTACATAATTAAGGGTAGGGATATATGCTCAAAGGAGTCTAAAAGTATCTATGGCTACTGCCTTTGAAATTTTTGTAGACAAGTACACTTTTCATTATTTTCAAAATGAAGACTGTGAAATCACATAGGAGTTTGGTTAACTCTGCTGTGGTATTCCTACGTGACAGTGCTGTGAAGGAATTGATGGTCCTGGAAAGCACTTTCTAACCCTAGATAAGTCTAGGAAGGTGATAGCAAATATATATATAAGCTCTTTTTCCAATATGAATGCATGAGATTAAAGGATAAAATGATAGACGACTCTGGTTTTCATTAACATTTTGTTTCAGTATCTTCCAAGAGTATTTGCTTGTGTCACATACATGTCATAAACACCAAAGATGTTCTAACATCATGGTCAGCTTTGGTTGATCACTTTGAAACTGTGCAAATGATTAACTGGGTATTTAACTCAGCACCTGCCACTTGACAATGATGAGTAGGATGTTAAGTGGGGCGATAAAGCCATCTAACACATAGTGATCTCCCTTTCACACTGTAAATGCGGTAAGATGTCCCAGACTCCTTCACTTCTATGGATGAAGATATCACAGCACCTTGAACTATATACACAAAGGAAATTATTTCAATTGTGAATTTGTAAGAGTGTTTTCCCACATCCATCTACACTTATAAACTAAAATTATCTTTTGTATATCAACTACGGTGCAATGTGCTTCAAAATGAACATATCACAAGGCATTGTGATTCACTAAGACACTTTTTGCCTTGGATTTTTTTTTTTTTATTTTTGTCATTTCTCTTTAAGTAGTGCTAAAATGAGTATGAGGTTTAGACCTAGAGGGCACATAATACCAGTACAAAAGCTACTTTGAATTAGAATTTAGTGTTGGGTAAGTTGGCAAAATATGCTATGTTCAATAACATGTTAACTTATAATGATTCATAATATAAGCAGTTTTTTCAGCCTTCAGCTAGGTGGTTTGACAAAAGGATGCTCAAATTCTTGTCCAGCCTGAAACTTTGTATGTTTAAAAGACTGAATAGATCTATACCACCAGACTAACACAGCCATTGGGAGGGGAGGTTTTCAGATATCTAAGGAGTTTTTGTGCACTGAAGCATTTCATTTCATAAAAATTTGAATTAAAGTTAAAATGAGAACTTGAGAGAAAGAAAAGGAAAATAAAGAAGCTTAGGTAAATACCTAAAAGCATATTAAAGATAGATAACAGGTGAAGTTGTTAGATAAATACATAAAGCGTGTTAAAGATAGATGATAGGTGAAATTGTATAGTGAGATTTTTTTTTCCTTAAAAATTAAGAGTTTTGGAAAATCCAATTAGTATTTGTTTTACAGTAGCTTTGTGGGAAGCAAACACAAGATTCAGCCTGGTTGTGTGTAGCAGAGTGTTCCTGATGGCAACCCTCATGTTATCCTGTGTGAGGTGCCCTTCTGGAGCACAGTGGTAACCTAAGCAGCAAGAAGGTGAAAGACATACCCTCCGCTAAATGCTCCAGGTGGAAGACCTTTGGGTTCCCAAGCACAAACCCTTTCAGAAATTGTAAAGATGACACACAGAAGTGATCCCTCCCATTGTGCCTTCAGTGAGATCCTGCGGCTCCTGCTGTGGGGAGTCCCATGTTAGATGCATGGCATGTCTAAAAGTGTTCAATCCGAGGGTTTGGTGCTACTGATGAGGAGATTGATGTTAAGAGGACAATGGAGCTGATTAACGTGACTAATGTCATAGAGACGGGATGAGCACTCATCTCTCTTCCTCTGAAACATTCTGTCTGCCTTCCAGGTCTATCTGCAGCCCCTCACAATGAAAAGCATTGCTGTATCCCAGTGAACATAACACCTGAAATTTAAAGATAGTCAACAACCTGTCTGACACACGTACTTATTAAATACAAAAGTGAATGTACTTTTATGAAACTTTAGAAAATTAGAAGGCTGGGATTAAAAGATATATATAAACAAAATTTTTATTTTTGGTAAAATGTTTTTGTCATTGACCATTGGCAATGCAGCCTGATCATCCTCGGTTTGCATATTTCTGTAAAATCTGGCACAAGTTCATACATTTCATACAGGCACACATGCAAGCAAAGTACCCATACACATCAAAAATAACTAATATAAATAAATAAATATCTGGTAAAATACTAAAAACAGCTGAATGTTTCTGCCTAATTAATGATAGCAATTGTTCACCTTGCCATGTGAATGTGTTTTACACAGAAATAGTGATTTCAAAAAAAAAAAAAAGTAATTTTAAAACTTTTTTTTTAAGACTTGTCAAATTGCGGATCTTGGAGTTAAGAGAAAATCACTTGAAAACTCTACCAAAGTAAGTGTGACTACATTTTATTTTTTCAAAGTTTCCATTGTGATCTTTCACTATTATGAAAAATTGCTTCTCGCGTTTATTCTGGCAGCTGTGCCATTTTTTACTAAATTGTTGTACACATTCTTACTAAAGGTCAAATTCTATAGTAAACTGTGAGGGTTTGTATGAAATAGTAGACTTCCTGCTTTGCAAACCTGCACACTGGCAGAGGTCTTGCTCGTGGCTGAAGAGCCTTGCCCAGAGTCTAAACGAGCATCTCTGTTACTCTTAAAAACAGCTTCCCAAGCTTTGGCCTAAGGTGCTTCACTCTGCAGGCTAAACTGTAGGTTGTGATACTTTATAGTCCTGCATCAAAGCAGGACATTTTTTAAGGGGAAAAAATATATTTTCAAGAGATCCTAATGTGGTTTAGAAAGTAAAAAGGAGGGGGCGCATATTCACATATACTTACAAACTGTTGCATTTTGCCAGTCTATTTAATAAGATGGTTCATGTAAATATACAGGACATTTTAAAACAAAAGCTAATTTTATGCAGCGTTGTAAAATACTGTTTTCCCCTGCTTCTCTTCATTCATATATCGTAATAGGGTGTGCGTTATATAGGAATAATGGCTTTTCAAGATTAAAATGTATTTGCAAACTTCCAATAACCTTAGCCACATCCCCCTGCTGAACTGAAACTTAAATTTTTTTCTTTCTAAATGTATTCGCTGAGCAAATAAGACTAAACATACTGATAAATTATCAAGTGCACTTATGTGTGATGTAGTGCATGAACATTTCATCACCACTACGCAATGGATACATTGGTTGGGGAGTCCCAACCATGCCCTGGAATCTACTTAGACACATGGAGAGCCATGTGTGTGGCTGTCCCCAAGTGGCAGTTAAGAAGAAAGCTTCAAAGGACGAGTGTGCTCCACGCTGCAGCACCCTATGTGTAAGCAATGCCTTCGCTCACTGGTAGACTGGTAGAATGAGGTAGTGTATGTTCAAGTGTTGGTCTCCTGCATAGAAAGCTATCGCTGCTGTTTCATCTGAACGGCTTTTGCTGTTGACTTGAAAAACACACACACACACACACAAACATCTAAGTGGAGCAAGAGCCAAGATGGAAGAGCAGTGATTGCTTACACCTGATTACACACACTCAGTTCTAGGAGGAAACACTGAGTGTGAAGAGGAGAAGGTATAATGGCCTCGTATAAGGATTTCAGTTCAAAATAGAAAAACCTACTACAGGTTTTATTGAATTTAGCATTTTTTATATAAGCTGTAATATGTAACTTATAATCCAATATAAACTGATAATATGGACTTCATAGGCAATGAGTAACAGTACTCTTAATTGATGTGTGGGTGTACTGTAGGCTTTCAGAATACTGGATAGTAGTAAGTAAAATTAAACTAGGTTGAACAATGTTTCTGGACTGCTTGGGAATGTAAAACTTAGTCAAAATTTCTTAGAGAAGGACACTGGGTGTCTTTGGCAGACTGCTGGATATGTCACAGCTATAACTTTTATATTTAAAAAAGCATCTTTCGGAGGTATTTGCAATTTAGATTTTTTTGTTTTATGCTGTGTCAACAAGAATCTAAGAAGCAAAACAGACAGAATGCATGGTGCTTTATTTTAGTTTTGGCATCTATGGAATAAAAAACACATAAAGACATCTGTTGAATAAAGTAAGCTGTTTCCATGTATAGGCCACTATTTGATTACCATCTGCACCTATAACTTAGAGGTATAGGAGAGCTTTGTACGCTTCTTTACTTTCCCAATGAAAAAAACTTAATATAGTTTTAGGAAAAACAATATTGATTTCAAAATAGCTGCCAGAGAATTAAGAGCTTATGATTTTCTTGGCATTACAAGAAAGATGCAGCTATTGATGGGCCTTTAAATTTTTTTTCTTGTCTTATTTTGTCTTAAGGCTACAAATGCCTGACAATATGTAGGAAATGCCAAAGTGTATAAGAACTGCAATTTACTAAACATTAGAATGCACTTCTGCAGCAATGTAATGGACTTTATGTGTGCAGAATCTAGGATCTGTGTCTTGGTTTAAAACAGAAGCATAAACTGTCCATCTCCTTGCAATACCCCTGTGGCTATCCTTCAGGTGTATCAAAGAGTTGGGAGAGTTAAACCCTCAAACATCGTGGTGAGATACTGTTTATGATCTAATAAAGCTTAGCTGACGATCAGAAAAGCAAAACATCGAAGTCAACAGTGAGCTCTTACCTCTCTCAAGCCTGGGGCAGTCCTCCGCATAGTGAGAGACTAGTTCCCTGCTCTGAGACCCTGCTCTGCCTTATATACCTCTCTGGACAGCAGTGGTGTGCACCACCACTGCCCAGCTTTTATGGCTAGTTATTATGGCTGCTGAGATTAAAGGTGTGCACCACCACTGCCTGGCCTCTATGGCTGTGCTTGCCTTGTATTCTGATCTCCAGTCAAGCTTCATTAGATAATAAGCAATATATCACCACACAAACGTTTGCTCAAAAACTCATTAAAGCAGTCAGGTCAGTACCAGATGTGGTAACAGAGGACACCAAACATCTGAAAAGAAAGATAACACAAAGTGAAAATTTGGGATTCGATAATACCATTCTTCTTAAGACACAATCATCCACATAACTCAGTGCTCTGAGTGGTGACCAAAAACTGTGGGACTGGTCATTCAGATGAATATTAGATGTGAAGAGAAACCTGTGCATACTTTTCTTTCTTCCTTTGTTTCTGTTATAAGAGCAGCTGGGTGTCAGAGCTGAAAGAGCTTCTCTGGCTGCTTCAAGGCATCTCAGAATGTGAGAGTCCCACTGTTGACTAGACTGCAGCTACCCGGAGCCCCATTCTGTCTGGCATCTGTTTTTGTTTGTGCTCTCTAGGGTGTTTAGCTGATTGTGGGTGGGAGGTTTGGTCACTTGATTTTTTTTCCTGCCTGCATCATGGTAGACAGAAGTAAACAAGCAAGATGCTGACTTATGAATCACAGTGAGGATATTGACATATGGACTGAATATTGGTGTCTCCCAACTGTTGCCACTCAGCACAGGCAGAGGCATCCAACACAGAACCATATCTTCCTGGTGACAGACTCTACTGAGAACCTGAAAAGGGCTGTAGAATCTGGAAGATCTTAAGTTTAAACTTAGAATCTTGGAATCAACAGAATATCTGTGACCCATTGTTAATTTTCACGTTTCTACTTTCACCTAGAAATAATTTACTTGACAGCTTATAAAACAAGACATATCAAAATGGGGATAGCCCCCACCAAAAAAAATCCTCCAGTCTCTGAGGGGGCCAGGCTTGTCCAGAGGAAAAATAATTAAACATAGAACTGTCTGTTGGTATACCCACTCAAGAAGAGGCCTTTGTTGAAGGAAGTTCCCCTGGAACTGTTAATGATATTATACCCCGTTATCATCTCCAAAGTCTCTAATTATCTGTAAATTGAAAGGGTAAATCTTCAAGTACTCAAAGAATAATCTGAAAATGCTCAACAGTTCATGCTACATAAACGAATAAATGGAGGGTCTCCTGTTTATATGTTTTCATTCCTTATGCATCACTGCTGCTATTACGCGGTTCTCCCACTGAAAAATGAACTTCAGTAACACTATGTTCTTCCTGATATGTGAATGCCTAGCAACCTATACACAATACACATGCACACACACACACATATAATACACGTGCACAGTGCGCACACACATACACACATGTACATATATGCTGAACACATATACGTGCATGCACACACGCACATGCGCACACACACATGCACACACACGCACATACATGCTGAACATATATGTGTGTGTGCACATACACACATGCACACACACACATATACAACACATGCACAGTGCACACACACATACACACATGTACATATATGCTGCACGCATATGCGCACACGCGCACACACACACACACACACAAACACGTGCATGCACTCACGCACGCACGCTCATGTACTCAGCTGGAAATGACACATTATACCTTGGGTGGGCACACTGAGTAGATTCCCTGTGACTGATTTTGGACACTTAACAGATCTACCCTTTCTGCCTCGTTTGGAAGAATGTCCTTGTTTAAAGGCCGAAGGAGACTGTCGTGTATGCAGTCCACTTTGTCTTTACCTCTTTACCCACTCACCTGTTACTGGACTGTCTTGAATGTTGATGTAGCAATATGGCAGTTCACATATTACTTATTATGAGGTGTTCATTTTGATTCATTTAGGCATGCTCAGAAGTAGATTTACTGGGTCACATGATAAATCTACTTTTATTTTCTTGACAAAATTGTGCATCACAGTTTACCACACTGATTTCTACAGTGGCTATAATGTTTTACAATATGCCACAGAGAATATTAAATTTTACTCCGAAAGGTTATTTTTAAAGATAATTTCTAAGGATAAAAGCATCATCTACACACAGAAACAGTTACCAGTTTCATTTCTGAAAAATTGTAGACTCAGGAATCAAGGTGACAGTTTCCACGTATGAGCTAAGATGCCTAAGTATAAAAACTACTGCATTTCAATTGCAAAACAGTTAGTGCTATGTAGATGGTATATATTTTGCATAGAAATAACTATCTATATTCATAATTATCACTCAGACTTCTAAGGTACTTGTTCCCAAGTAACATGTTGCTTCTTACAAATCCAGAGAATTATTTATTACAGCTGTAATTTAAGTTTCAAATGAATGAGTTTATACAGTATTCAGCAAAGCAAAAATAAAAGAATAAATAGCAGGCAACAGACAGAAACAAAGCATCATCAAATCAGGCACTTGTAACATCCGGTAGAAATGAAGCAAGAGCGAGCAAAGGTAACATCATAAACCACAAGTTTACAGAATCCCACAGATCCCATGGAGATCAAAGTTTCTCCATGATGAGCTACCTGAGGGGGGAGCAGGGGTAATAAACACGTGTAAGTCTGAGATGAAAGAGGCCTCCTCGCCCGAGAGCGTCCTTCCAACAAGCGTATGTAGCAAGTGACAATTCACCAGTGTAATGTATGTTACACTTGTTTAATTTTCATGTAAGATCTTCCATCCTTCTTCGCTAAGGCTACTCCATTGACAGATTTGCCTGGAATACCGTGTATTAGCTGTGTTCTCATTCCCGTAAACTCTTCTTTCCTTCGTCTTCTATTTTGGTATCCACTATCATCGTCAGCTCGCTGAAGGAAGACTCAGAAACAAGTGTGCATTCTGCTCTGGGCAGTAAGACCACAGGCCTTTTGCCTCTCTGATCAGTGTGCTGTGGATGGATGGCACTTGACCTCCACTGCAGTGAAACTGTTTAACGGGTTCTCTAGCACTTTGCTGGCAAAAATTCCCTTGTCGAGCACAGCTTGCTGAATGGCTTCTTGCTGCCTTTATCGATCCTGATTTTGTAATTGTTTTCTATTGGTAATTTAGGATCAGGTATTTGGGTTTTATAATCATGTCACCTCATGTCCTATCACCTTCCAGTGCATGGTGGCATCCCATTCTGGGTTTTCTTTATGGAACAGACGTAATGACAAGTTAGCTTCCCAGGGGAATATGTGCCAGTTGTTCTGGCCTTAAAGAGCCTCAGATTTTCTCACTTGGTGATTGACAGTCTGCACATGATAGCACCTCATACACTTAAGTGATATATAATTGTACAATTTTTAGGCTATCCTATAATACATAGAACATGACCTACCCATGGGCTCATGGAAAGAAAGATCGAGAGCTATTATATGAACTTGTTTACATTTCTTTTTAGCCTTCCTGGTAAAAATTAAGTTTGAGAACATTGTGGCTAGCTAAGGGGTGGTAGGCTACATGCAGGGTTCAGCACAAAAAAAGCAGATAACAGCTGAGAATCTAAGCTGCTCTGTTCAGAGTGCCCCAGGTGATACCCACTGTGAGCCCTGTGCATTTCATTTGCCATGAGGTAAAAGCTTTAGGCTGGTCACAGGGCTTAGTACAGAGTGATTTCCCTGAGCTCACCCGAGGAGAGCAGGAAGGTGTGTGAGGGATTGGGTGTCATTATCTATTTTGAGCTGCAAAAAATAAATAGTTTGAGTAATTTTTGGTGAAAGTAATGCTTGGGAAAATATATAGTTAAATACTTTATAACTGAGTTTATAATATTTAGATGTGCTAAGGTACTATAAATTACATGTTTTTTATTTCACCTCTTAAAATATGTCACAAAAGGATTGGTATTAATTTTTAGTTGTTTCTTTATAAGAAAATCTTAATAAGGTGTAATGATAAAATTCTGTATTCACGATGGAAATTTATGCTAGAGGTTTTTCAAAGCAAAGTTCACACACACAGACAGACCAAACCTTGATCTCATCGCAGTTTTATTCAGAGAACTGATTTGCTAGTTTGTGAAGGTTGTGTCATCCTAGATACACCATCTGATGCGCCAAGTAAGTCGACACTAAGGCGTCTTTCCTCTGCAACAACCGTCTTCCAGCAGGCTCCTCCTAAGGCACAGGAAAAATAAATGGATTTCAGCAGATCTGTTTTTCTTAATATTTTACAAGAATTACCACTGCCTATTCTTTGGTTTGCTTGTAACACGGATTCCTCATGATTAAATAACACACAGCTATGCCAGCTCAGTGAAATGTAAGAGACACGATCTTCCCAACTGCAGATTCTCTATTTTTTTTTTTCCAAATATCCATTCTCTCTGTTCAAATCAGGGTTTTTCAGTTCTTTCACGTCTTTGAAAATCTTTATTTTTCAGCCCCCCCCCCCCGCCCACTGCAAGGGGTGCAAGCTAATGAGTACCACTTCCAGGAGCAAATATGTTGTGGAGAAATGGAAAAGAAAGAAAGGAGAGTGTTTGTATGCTATGGAAAGGGGTTGAACCAGAGACGGGGTGGTGGTAAGAAACAGGCTGATGTTAGTAGCCTAAGCCGCTACCTGAGGTCATATAATGCCCATGCCTGTGCCGCCCCTGAAGGCATGTCTGGGTCTGTGGTCTTATCACAGCTGGGTCTGTGTTGATGTCCATGGCCCACGTTACCACCAAAGGCCACGCGGATGCCCGTGGACTGAACTGCCCCCTGGCACCGTGTCAATGTCCAAGGTCCATGCTGTCAACAGGGCCATACTTACCCGAGTGGCCTGCACCGCCCCCATCGAGGCCATGTGGAAGCCCATGGTCTGGGCTGCCACATAAAGCCATATTGATGGCCGAGGGCCCAGCTCCTCGCCAATCCCGGTGGTGTAGTCTGCAGAGCCGACCCCTATGTCCTGGGCACAGGAGAGCTGTGGCCCTGCCCCTTGCCAGCCCTGGGAGAGCCGGTCCCATGCTTCACAGGAGAGTTGGCCCTGAGGGCAGGCTCAAGAGTGAAGCCCAGGCATGGGAGAGGTGGCCCCAATAGCATGGGCACCGGAGTGCTGCCCTAGCTTCGCCCCTTGCTGGACAACACGGGGACACTAGCGTGGGAGAGCTGTCCCTGCCCTCACCTGAAGGGGCGGCCCCCAACAGAACTCAAGTACTTCCCAGATCCACGTTCAGCATCCCAACGCTACCGCGTTTATGACCTGCTAGAGCTCGTAAAGGGACTGGTCCTGCAGCACTATAGCAGCAGGATCTCCGTGATTCTAGACAACAGCAGGATATCCAGGAGGAGTTTTGGTGAGTGTCCAGTACTGATGATGTAGCAGAAGCCAGAGGCCTTGAACCGGACCAACAACTCATTGCAATGAACACTGGCAAGTAAAGCTGTTTGGGCAAAAGCGTATACTGCACAAGACATCATATCTCCTGATGTCACTACAATGAACAACTATGGTGGAGAGCTGGTGATTTTTTTTTTCATTTTTATTCTTTTCTTTTGGAAGGAAGCTACAAGGGGAGAGGGTGGACTGGAAGAACTGGAAAATGAGTGGGATTGGGGGTGCATGATGTAAAATTCTGAAAGAGTCGAAAGATATTAATTCTATAACTTTAATTTCTCTAGGTTGCATTTTTTTTTCTATTTCCTTTTGGCAGCATAAGATTTAATTTCATTCTATTGTGGCTTTAAAACTGTGGGTTTTTCCCGTCAAAGTAATTATTCTATTGTCTACTTTATTCAAAAATAAAACAAATATTTGCTTTCTTTTAAATTCACCCAGGAAGGCCCAAGTCTTTTTTCCCCAGCTACACCGTAATTCTATTTCTTTCTCTTTAAATTTAAACTTTATGCATAGCCTCAGTAGGACTTCTGTTCACATTTACCATTTAATGGCAATTTTTCTAGCTATAAAATAAATCCTCTCTAATGTTATAAACAAGATTAAAAATGAAATTATTTAGATTAAAAAGCCATAACTCTTATCAAGCACTAGCTTTTTAGATTTATGTACATTATAAAAAGATGAGATGCAATAATGCATCTTGGCATGTTGACTGATTAAAAAGCGTCAGTTGTAGTCTCTTGGAAATGTTCAGGGGCATTTTGATAATTAATTTATTTCATGTTTTAATTGAACTAAATTGTTGTAAAGGATAATTTTTGGCTACTGGTTTTTGCAAAACACTCATAATTAAACATCTTTAAGAAAAAATTTTTCACTTTGCTTAAGTGCTTCATGCGATTTCCAAAAGAAAATGGAATCACAATTCTCATACAATGTTAAAAGGCATCTCAAATTATTACATCCATCTTAATGGATGTTCATTTTAAAATACGTACTTGACTTACAAAAGGGAGTTCTGATGTCTACATTCTATTTAAGAGAAAATGGATAGAGGGCCTTTGCCTTCCTATTGTCATGCAGCACCATCAAAACCTATAATATGATCACAGCATTGTTAAAACCTATAAATGTGATGTTCAAGGCAACAAGCCTTTCCTCCCACTGCTAGCCTGAACTCTCTGAGCAGGACCTGTAGGCTGGCACATCTACATGAATCGTAGCAAGCTCTCATTTCATATAATAAGCAAGTCTACTAAAAAAATAACGTACCTTATAAAAGTTAGATTCTCTTCTAGACAGTTGGGATACAATAGTGGGCAGTAAATATAGATTATCTGTACTTCAGTGACTTTCTATAGGGATGGAGGGAATCACACAACAAAATATGAACAGTTGAGACACATACACAGATGCTCTAAAGAAATTAGGAAAATGTTAAGTGTAAGGTTTTTCTGAGGTCTGGTCCCACCACCACGCTAGCCATAAATAACACACAGAGACGCTGTATTAGATATAATGCTGTTGGCCAGTTACTAGTTTCTTGTTGGCTAGCTCTGTCTTAAATATTAACCCATTTCTATTAATCTAAGTATTTCCATGTGAACTCATCTTACTGGAGAGAGGACCCAGACCTTTGTTCTCTCCAGGCGCTACATGCTGACTCCTCCCTACTACTTCCTCGAATCCTCCTAGTCTCCTAGTCCCGCCTATCTTGCTTTCCTATTGGCCAACAGTGCTTTATTCATTAATATGATGAACATATATACATCATGAAAATATTAAGGAGTTTGGGTATCTATGAGTGTGGGGAAAGGTTGGCAAAATGACAGTTTAAATTTTGGATAAAGTACTCATAAGAGACCTTTGGGCAAAGACAAAAAAAAAAAAAAAAAAAAAAAAGTAGTTTGTTTTTTGAGGTGAGAAAGATGGGATCCAGAGAAGAAAAGAAGTCATGGAAACCAGTAAAACTTTTAAGTCATACAATATTTATACAGCATAAGCTCAATATGTCTGGAGAGAAAACTAAAGTATTTTACATGTGGTGAGCAGGGAGTGAGAAGGTCTAAGAATGGAGGAGAGCAATGAGCAAAGCAAAATTATGATAATTTTGTGGGCTGTGTTTGAGAATTAAAATGGGTGAGGAAACGCTGTGGCTGGATGTAAGATCTACAGGGATAACCCAGCTGCTCTGTAGAAAAGTGCAAAGCTTCGAGAGGGATACTGTTAGGAAACTATTGTGGCAGAAATCTAAAACAAAATTATTAGCACAGGTAAAGTGGTGGCTCTGGAGACTGTGAGCAGGAACAATAGGGACCCATGTTGGAAACAGAGGCTATTTGACAGACAGAATTAGGATAAGAAGGAAAAACAGAAACTAGAGAACATCCCCGGAGTTTAGGTTTGACACCCTGCAGGGACAGTTTCTGGATCTGGAGAAAATTAGAAGAGGAGCAGGTGGAGAGAAGTAGAGGTTTGTGGTGCTGGTGAGATGATCAAGCGTAGTCAATTGCAAAAATCGTCTGCTCCGGGAGAAAGAAATGCAAGCCCAAGAGTCATCAGCACGTAAGTGATACTTAAAACCATGTACTCATTGAAGTTGTCAATGGAGGAAGTATAAGGAGAGAAAAGATGAGACTCAGAACAGAGCTGGGAACACATTTATAGTTTGAGCACTGGAGAGACGTCTATAAAATACGCTAAGAGTGGGGAGCCAAAGAGTCAAAAACAAGTTCAGGCAGCGCAGCAGACATCCAGAAAAACAAATGTGAGAGGGGTCACCTCTGAGAAATCAAGTTAAGAGGGGAACAGAAAGCTGCCAACAGCTTCAGCAAGATGGGTCATCAGTAAGAGTTGGTGGGAGTTGTTTCAGGAGTGCAGTGTGTGCAGGTCACTAGAGTGGTTGCAAAGGATGGATTAAGCAGAAGGCAAGTACAAAGAATTCCTTCAGGCTTAAATACAAAACCCAAGCCTAAGCTGTAAGCAACTGGACAGGGACAGAGTCTCATAGAAACCATTGGATTAAAGTGTCCTTACAACCTAGTAGGAATGGTTCAGCAGAAAGAATTAATGATGCAGGAAAAAATGAAAGTGATTGTAAGAATAGAAGCTTGAAGAAGAGCAGGAATTGGACACAGTATTAATGAGGGGGAGGTATAAATGTATCCCCCAAGAAGACTGTGCATTGTAAACTTACAATGGAAGACACTATGTCTTTCTTATTTATTTACTTATCAATTTATTTATTTCCCCTATATGGGCAGCAAAGTGGGAGCTCTCCAAGAACTTTTGCTAGGTAAAAGCAGGTGGGGTGACACGAAGTACCTCAGTGCATCTAGACATACCAAGCAGCTGAGCACCCAGCCAACACTTAGGGTTTTAAGGACAGCAAGCTAAGTGCATTCAGCAATCTGTCTATCGCAAGTGGCTCTTGGTCATTGAAAATTTAATAATTCAAATGTGATGTGCATTCCCTTTGTCTCACATCACTTGAAAGCCACTCCCCTGGCTTTGGGGAAAGCACACCACACGTTCAATTACTGTTGCTAACCTTTGTTTTCAAAAAAAGGTTGGCAATGGCTTGTTTTCCTTAAGTTAGTTATACTAATAAACTCTCAATTTTAATTAATAAGTATTAACTTAGAGTGGATTCTTAGATTAAATGTCCTTATAAAATGTGTTTGAAGGAGCATTTTCCAAAAAAAAAAAAAAAAGAGTTTCCATGACACTACAAAATGCAAATGTGTTCAAAAGAAAGATAACAAAGTAAGGCAAAACAGTATACCATGTAGCCTTTTCAAGATGAGAGAACACTTACTTGGGAAGCAAACCAGTTAAAGAAACCCCTAAATGCAACTGTTAATTTCTGCAGAAAATTTTTGCAACAATTTCTGTAGCTTGTTAACCTCATTGCAGTGGGAACTTGGCAAGGCCTTTAAGTCATTCATGGCCTGAATGCTCTGCTGTAGGCCTGGTAAAGCTGATGGGCATTCAGGGAGTATCTACAACTATAAAGGAAGCCAGTTTGATGACATTCTGCCTGCTAGGGTTCTCAATAAAAATCAGTCCCTTCGTTATTTTCTCTTTGTGTATGGTAACTGACAGAAATGCTTTTATTGGCAATAAGTACACCGGCTGTGGTAGAAACAGGTGAAAAGATTGTTTCAGATTAAGGAAAAGCAGAGTCTTAGCACATAGATGGGAAAAGTGAATGAGAAATATGAACCCAGGTGATGTGCGCACTTTATAGGGGCACCGAGAAACCTGAAATCCTCACTGCATTTTTAGTTCGGTTGTATACATGTTTAAAGCTTTTAGCTTATATCCGACATCAGTTTATAAAGTTGTCTCTTCATAAGCTCTGACAGATATTCCACAGGATAGATGATGAAATATTTTCTTTAAATCTTACTAAATGTTAATGGACTAAATATTGTTAACTGTGATTCTTATTTGATAGCTGTTGTGTGATATATTTTGCTATGTCTTTTTTTGTTTTAATCACAGCTTCCTTATTCTAACACAGTAAGTCATGCAGTGAGCCCTTTTAGCCACGTATCTTTACCTGCGAATGTTCATTGCAGTCATTGGTCTGGATCGAGGCCTCTGGTTTCTATCAGTGCTGGGCCCTCGCTGGGACCCCTCTTATATATTCTGTACATGCCCTGTGTGGTGGAGATCCTGTAGCTTATACAGAACCCCTGGATGTAGAAGTGAGCCAACTCATAACCCTGATTCTGGATCTGGGTAGTTGCAGGGTTGGTCAACCCACCAGCACCACACTGTCTTCGCTACCAGGGAGAGATCACCAGTATTGACCTGGCTAATTCACCTGTGCAGCTATGAGCAAGGGGCGGGGCCAGTTCTGCCCCTGTGGCACCCTCGGGGTTGGCTCACCCACACCTACACCTTGGGGGCAAGCTCTCTACTGTGCTGTTCACTGGGGTGTAAGCGTCACTCTCCTGAGTGGTAGAGCTGGTGAGGGGCAGCGACAGCTCCCTCGCCCACCACAGGTGGCAGGAGCAAGAGGGGAAGGCATCTTCACCTTACCACCACAAACGAGGGGGTGTGGCCAGCTATCCCATCCTGCACCCTCAGGGGCAGCTCACCAGCACCTCTGCAAACTAGGTCAGCTCCCTAGTGCTGTCCCTCAAGGAGGAGGGCCAGCTTCCGCAGGTAAGGCGGAAGGTCAGCTACCTTATCTGTGGCAGGCAGTAAGGGACAAGGGGTATTGCCCACTCACACTGCAGCATGAGAGATGAGCATTGGGGACAACTCTCCCATGTGCACAGCTTCAGAGCTAGCTCACCTACATCTCAGAAAGCAGGGCTGGCTCTATTGTGCTGCCCAGGTGCGATGCAGGGCCTGCTCTCCCAAGTGCTACAGTGGTGAAGGGAGCGGGCAGCTCTTCTGTGCTTATGACCTCAGAGGCAGCTGCCCCCACCTCCCACAGGCATAACGGGGACAGCTGTCCCCTGCCCATGCCACCACATGTATATTCTTAATCCCAGCTCAGGACCAAGAACAAACACTACTGTTTAAATTAGAAAGAAATCCTCCTCAGCTCTCCCTAAAAACTTTTGCCTGCGCGATTTACACCACATAATATACCATTTTTCTGTTTTGTAGGTATGTGTCATCTGTGCAGATGAGTATATATATATATATATATATGAATGGAAAGTTATAGAAATTTCTTGCAACTAGGAATAAGATTTTAGTTTATAATACATGTGCATTCTGGTGTCTAAAATCTGACATTTTCTCCAACCTGTTATTTTACTATCACTATCCATGTAAATGTATATATTCATAACAAACACAATTATGATCATCTGCTCTAATATGCTGTCCATAGACACATGTTTTGAATGTTCTGCCTTCCTTTGTTAGTACTAGCTTTTGTTATGATTTGAACCAAGAATTTTTCCTGTTTTATTAATTATAATACAAATTACAGTTAATATTTTTAAATATTACAGTAATATTTTTAAATCTCTTTCTTTGATGAGTAACCATAAAATAATCATGTTGGGAGAAGCTTTCCTTTCTAAATTATAAAAACTGAAATGCCAGTCTCTCTCTGACACTAACACTTTTGTTTAAAGTTAACAAAGTTGCCACAGGTATAAGGAATTCAAATCAGCAAACAATAGTTTCTTTGAAATGATAAATAGGACAGGCCCATTTTTAATTGAAAGCAATAAAATCTTTCCATCCCAGAGAACCTACTCAAATTAATTTACATTCAATAATATATTACTATTTGGAGACATAACATTTATCTTCATTTATTAAAAAGTTAGCTTGAACTAAGTGATGTGAGAATTTACAGTGAATATATACATTTCTATTACACCTTGCTGATAGGCTCAGTTCTCTAGCTTAGCAGTTATTCTAAACTTCACTAACCATCCTGGTTGTCTTTCTTTGTTGATGTGACATCGTTTTTCTCAGTAGGAATCTTATGTATTCCTTTAATTGTTTTTTTTTAAGCTTCAAATCTAGCACTAGATAATACAAACGTCATTGTTGAATTTCATTTTTCTGCATATTCAGATGTCATATTTTGTAGTGTTATTTCTCTCTCAAGCTATCTGTGGGCTTTTCATCTTAAGATTCCACAGATTCTGGGTACATTTTATACATATTAATATGCTCAGCTCACACGGTGTCACTGGGTTGGATGTATGTCAAAATGTGTGGGATAAATAGTATGCATCTTATCAATTCGCATTCTGTAAGGAAGAAAGCAAAATTAAAGGGGATTAAGCAGGCTGCCCAGTGTCACATAGCTCTCTTCTTCATTCCTTTCTTCTTTCCTTCCTTCCTTGTTTGTCTTCTTTTGACGAGCTAAGGCTTAAACCCAGACTTGGTCCACGTCAAGCAGATGCTCATCCCTGAGGCTCTGCCACAGCTTCAATATTGATCAACTCTTATGTGTGAGGAACCAAAAGAGGCTCTGCCTGGCTTGTGTCTTCAAATGGAAATAAATAGTGACTGTGTCCTTGCTGACACACAATCATGCTATACCCTGGCAAATCGAGAGTTAATACACAAATAAAATGAATAGCTATTATGTTTAAATTATTTTATGTATATGTCTCTGTGTGTGTGTGTGTGTGTGTGTCCACTATGTTAATGTCTTTGGATAGAACAGGGTGTCAGGTCCCTGGTACTGGAATTACAAATGGTTGTGAGCCTACATGTGGATGCTGAGAATCAAACCCTAGTCCTATGCTCATCCATTTCTCCAAACCCAGAATAAGAAAAATTTTGCAAGACAGTTAGAGACAGTATAAATATAAGAATATCAATAATTTTTATTTACCTTCTAGAAAAAAAATCACTGATAAAAGAAATCGAAATAAATGTTGCATTCCCTAGAGCAACAAAAAACAAATAATAGAGGAATAAATTTGACAAGAGAGGTATAAAACTCATGAAATAAATCATTGTTGATGAGCAAATAAAATATGAAAAACAATATTTCATACATAAGACTTAATATCTCAAGTGATATTTCTAATTATGAAGTTCCATATCATTTTAATTAAACTCCCCTGAAGCTTCCTAAGGCTTTTAATTGAATGAGACAATCTGTGTTCAAATGAGAAAAACATAAAAGATAGATGTCAGCTATGAGTTTTTAACAGGTAATATTAATGATAGAAGACTTGCCTTAGCATATATTAGAAGATAGTACTCAGACTTCTTGTCAAATAAATATTGTTCTAAAATAAAAGGTAACTGAGCAAAAACATAGGAAGCCAAAAGTCGATGTCAATATTTGTAAGAAATTGAAGCATGAAAATATTGGACATTTAGCTAACGGGTCACCCAAGACTGCTGGGAATCCAGCATTGGACCAACTCAGACCCCCTGAACATGGGTCTCAGCTAGAAGGCTTGGGCAGTCTAAGGATCCTCTGACAGTGGAACCAGGATGTATCCCTGGTGCATGAAAGGACTTTGGGAGCACATTCCCCATGGAGGGATACTCCCTTAGCCTAGAGGCAGGAGGGAGAGCCTAGTCCCTACTCCAAATGACTTAACAGATTTAGATGACCCCCTCCTGGATGGCATTACCCTATATGTGGAGGGGGGATGGGATGGGAGGATAGTTGGGGGGCATGAGAGGGTGGAAGAGAGGGAGGGAGGGATGGAGAGGGAACTGGGATTGATATGTAAAATAAGAAATGTAATAAAATTTAAAAAATAAAATATTGGACATTTAAGTCATGAGAAAGCATGAACTATTTAGTAAATATACTAATCACAGCTAGGGATTCACTTGATAAAAAATGTGATTAGACTGACTTATGTCATGTTGAAAACAGCTATCAGGCATATTTCTTACCAAGAAAAACAAGACTAAGAAAAATCTACCATCAGAGTTAATGTTTAACAATAATGGTACAGAGAAGCTATAAATTCATATTACAAGCTATTGTCAAATGGAAGAAGTGACATTCAGGCACATATAAGAAAACGTACTGTTATAAATAACTCTATAGCTTCCTGTATTTGTATGTAAGTTGTACACAATTATACAACTACAGAGAAAAAACTGTGGTAGAAATACTGGCTTATGTACTTGGGTCAGCTGAGAGTGACTGGTAAGTGAAATATTAACATATGGTATTTGAATTATTTATAACAACTGAAAATCACGCAAACTTAAAGAAGTCACACTGTAATGTTACGTGTATACAAAGCATCAAATCATAGAAAGTTTGAAAAATACTTCCATTGAAGTATTTTGGTGTAAACAGAAATATGAATGTTGTTATAGTACACTATTCAATCCACAGCAGTGCTGGAACTTTTCTGTGATGTTCTTTAGATGCGTGGAGTAAGCGAATGTTCAAACATCGGTCAAGGAACACAGGGTAGCATGGCTCTTCTGTCAAATGCCTACTTAGCAAACCACAAGGGATTCAACAGTCACTCAGGGTCTGGGGGACTTTGGCTCCTAAAACACAAACATATCCAATTGGCATTTTGAAATCCGCTGGGCACACACACAAAAAAAATTGTTTTCGCAGGTCCAGCTTACAGGAATCTGGAAATGAAAATCAAACAGAAAAACAAAAGTGCAGCCAATGGGTCTGACACAATGAGTATAATGCACTCGGGGACATAGACTACCAAGTCCAAGCTGTCCTCTTCAGGAGGTGGAGCGCTGCATTGGAAGAGGAACCTGTTGGCAGTGAATGCTCCCAGCTATAATAACCATGTCCAAAAGGCTAATAGGGAGCTCGGGATTGCTCCCAAAAGCTCCCAGATGCTTTTGCTATGATGGTTTGTTTCCATGCCTGTGTGTGGTGAACCTGTGGTTCACAGACAAGTGCACGCATCTATCAGCACTTGAGAGCATTATTTGCTAAAGTCTACCTTTCTGGCAGATCTTTTAAGAGTTTCTGACAGGTAGGGCAACTCTCTGAGGTCTCATTCATGGTTGAGCATCTCTACTGAAACAGCATTCCATTGTAACCTCTGTTTGCCGTATATCTAGCAGGATAATCTCCAATATGTCAATACACATGGGGACACTCTACATTGGATTGTCACTATTGAGCATAGTGCCTTAAAAGTTAACCACAAAAATAATTTAATAAAGAAGTCGAGTTATTGCCCTAATCTGGACATAAAAGAAGCAGTATGTGACCCAAGGCAGTATTAAAAAGTATTTACTTAGAATTGTGGAGCTAGGCCATCAATGAGAAGGAACTCTCTCCTTACAAGCACAAGGTTTAGTTCAATCTCTAGAAACTGCATTAAAAAGCCTGAAATGACAGTGAACTCCTACAATCTCAGCACTGAGGAAGCAGAAATAGATGTCTGGAGCTTGAAACAAGCCAACATGTAAAATTCTAGGCCACTGACATATCCTGGTTAGTAAGTATAAGACAGAAAAAAGAAAGAGAGAGACACATACACACAGAGGGAGGGAGGAGGGGGGAGGGAAGGAGAAAGATAATGTGCCTTAAGAACGATGAGGTCTGAAATATTACTAGAGTCTGAGAACTAGGACATCTTCCATGAGGTAGTATCACATGTCTACAACAGGCAGTTGCACCCTTGAAATCTCAGTAATACAGTCACTTAAACAAGACAAGTACAGTGACATCACCAGTGGATAGGTCAGTGTGGATGGGGGAAATCTCCCAAGGTCAAACCCCTACCTGAAGCACTACAGGCAATTAAATGATATGTAAAAGGAAGACTCCATCTTCTTCAGGGGACAACCCCTTTGATAGGTTATCCAATCATATCTAATCACAAGTGTCATAACATATACATACAAGGAACAGTAAATAGACTCCTCTCTCTCTCTCTCTCTCTCTCTCTCTCTCTCTGTGTGTGTGTGTGTGTGTGTGTGTGTGCAAATAATAATTTTAAAAGAAAAGGTCATGAATTTGAGAAGTAATGGGGATACAGAGGATACTGGATAGAAGCAGGAAAGTGCTCAGCAAGTGTACTCAATGGGAAATTAGAAAGTTAAGAGTTATTCAGGACCCATCTCCTATGTCTTTAGTGGGCACATCTTGGACCATCTCCATCTTAAGTTCAACACATCACAGATGTTCTGAAGTCAGAGTGGGACAGTCAGGCTCATTCTCTACATCACTGTCTGCACTTTGTCTGGCATTTCTAAGCTCAACTAATAGAAATAACATTTTTTAGAACCTGTGAATCATCTCAGTCCTATTTCTTACTCCCACATTAGTCAGTCAACAAGCTCTGTCAAATCTGTCTAACTTGCTTATTCATTTCCTTCTGTCTGGAACTCTCTGCCTACATTTTTATCATTCAACTTTCAAATCTAATGCCACTTGCCCCTAAGGTCTTTGGTGGTCCTTGAAATATAAAGTAGCCACTCCTATGACTGGGATTTTCCAAGCACACAATTTCAGTTTCTTTGTTAGCATGGATGAGTTTCTCATGTTTCTCTGTGAGAACTGCAATCTTCCCCAGCCTGTTCACCACTCCATACTCACTGAATGACAGACTGCCCAGGGTACTGGATATGAATGTATCCTTGCAGTTCACTCATCATGAGATCCACTCAGCAACAGCTTATTGGGCACTTCCATGGCAGACATTGACTCAATGAAGGAAATAGAAGGATGGAGAAGGTAAATCCGTTCACCTTGTGAAGCTAATATGTAGAGGCAACTATCTGGTAACTACATAACTAAATATCACATCACAACCGTGAGTGGTGTATCTCATTTTTCCTTTTCTAAGCGCCCATTGTCCTGCTTTACTTCAGTTCATCAGCAGACTCACCCACTTCCTGTCCTCTGTTCTCATTAATATCTGCTTTGTGTCCAAGACTGACTAAAATACATATCCACAATCAGTGTCACTCTGACATTGAAATCTTTAATTAAAAAGAAAACTTTAGTGACTTTACTTTTTAACAGTTTCAGCAAAAATATTCATCTTTGCCTCCTCCTCACCACCCTTCCCCTTTCTTAAAGCCTGTGCTTGACCCATAAGTTACACACTTATCAGGGATAATTACACATTTATGAAGGATAAGTGTGTGACTGATACAACTTACCCCAGTCTTTCACTTACTTATTATACTCTAGAGATAAGTGGCCCTATAAAGACTCTCGCAAGCTACCCAGACTAACAAAAAAGCCTCATAGATGACATAGATATAGATAGATGGTATAGATAAAGATATATCACCTTTACTCTGTTTATTATCTTGCTTATTATTTTCCTTGAAAACCTAAGAGTTCCTTTTGGAAAAAATATTTTTCATCTCTTCATCTTTAACTGCCTAAAATTGTGGTCTGTATATAAAGTCTATAAAAAAGATAGTTGAATAGATTAACAGTTGGAAAAATTAAAAGTATGCAATGATATTTAATAATAGAGCTTCAGACATATACTATTAAGAATGCACATGAAGGGGTAGGCAAGAGCATGGCTTAGTAGTAGAATTTTTACTAAGCATGTAAGAGGCCCTGGTTTTAATACCTAGTGCTATTTAAAATAATAATAATAATAATAAAATGGAGGTACAAAAAGGATATTGATCAAAACATGAAACTAGAAGCCTAATTTAAATCTTTCCAACATAATTTCCAACAGAAATTCTGTTATTGATGTTAAGAACAGTAACTATCCATAGAAATCAAGGAAATATGGCAATTATACCATACACAGAAAGACACTTTGCAAGGTTTCTATCACCATTAAAATCTACTCAACACAAAATGTATCAGCATCCCCTTAGTCATTAGTGAAAGACTTTAATAAGTGAAACTTAGGGGCTTATCTTCACTGTGCAAGGAGTGCAGTTAGAAGCAATATTGCTTTGTGTGCTAAGAAAACCCAAGTGTTTTCATCAACAAATAAGGTCTAGTGTAGTCCAAGACTTGATATGGCCATTTGCTGTCCTAGGAATGCTGACTTGTGTAGAGAGGGAAAGAATGAGCAGAAAGATTAATGGCCCTTGAACAAATGCCAGCATGCATTAGCAATCAAAATGTTGTCTGTGTCACCACCCATTACAGACAGAATGAGAAATTAGCAAAAGTGTGAAAATGAGATGAATCTACTCATTCTACCTGAGGACATCCTAGCTGAGAGAAACTACTTTCACCCCACCCCACTTCAGTGACTCAGAGAAACCAACATTTTTGCCACAAAAGGGCACATGGAGTAACCGTGCAGGGTTTTACACTTTAACCTTAATGTTACCAAAGGCTTCAGCTGACCAGCTACAAAATATGCACCCAGTTTTCTGCAAATACTCAGTAAATACCTGCTGCATTCCAGGCATAGGGCTCCAAGAAGTCTAATTATTGGAAGCAAAAGCTGAGGCTTGCTGGTAGAAAGGCATCAACACTACTAGGTACAAGATTGTTCCAGACAGAGAGCTAATGTCCTGAAGAGTATCAGAATAAGAAAGCCACAGAAGATAATTTCCTATGTAGAGATAACATAGAAAGGCAATGCTGCCAAATCCATACCGGTTATCTCAGATGTGACCTGCCAATCAGCTGCTAGCAGGACAACCTCAAATTCACTAGGACTAATGGGGAGGAGAGGTTGTCTGGATATTGTTATTACCAAATAGAAAAGTGTTGGGGTAAACTTTTTTTTAAAAAAATGAAAAGAAATGAATACCTGAGTTACCCATCTAACTACCAAAAATAGATTGATACACATTCCCTAAGAATGCCATTCTCAACTTGCAAAGCAATGAACTTGAAGTTAAACTCAAGAGGGAGCTGAATCTTCAGCTGTGTTGTTATTTGTACTACTGTGGTATCAGGGTGAAAAGATCATTCAAGGCCTTCTTCTGGCCAAGGTTGGTTTGTTTGTTTTTTGTTTGTTTGTTTGTTTTTTACCCATTGGTGAATCTGAAAAGCAGAAAAAGAGCAGGTGGCTGGTGAGAAAAAGAATCTCAGCCCGCCCTGCTTTTTTCCACCAACATCACATATACTTTCTATAAGCTGTGGCTTCCCAAGAAGGAGGAGCTTCCATGCCAAAGAGGAGAAAGTGGGGTCAGCAGCTGCAGGGTGATATTATAGGGAAAAGGATGCTCCTATGACTGGAATTTTCCGAGCACACAATTTCAGTTTCTTTCTTAGCATGGATGAGTTTTTTTCATGTTTCTCTGTGAGAACTGGAATCTTCCCCAGCCTGTTCACCACTCCATACTCACTGAATGACAGACTGCCCAGGGTACTGGATATGAATGTATCCTTGCAGTTCACTCATCATGAGATCCACTCAGCAACAGCTTATTGGGCACTTCCATGGCAGACATTGACTCAATGCAGGAAATAGAAGGATGGAGAAGGTAAATCCGTTCACCTTGTGAAGCTAATATGTAGAGGCAACTATCTGGTAACTACATAACTAAATGTCACATCACAACCGATGTCACACAGCAACAGCTCCACAATGGAAAGGTGCAGCATTAACACACACACACACACACACACACACACACACACACAAAGCCTAAATATTAAAAATGTGAATAAATAGGTTCTGTCAGGCAGGCCTTTCAAACATAGACCCTCTGAACCATAGTTGTTTATAACATTCTACTCATGAAACATATCTTTGGGGGGTGGGAAGTATATGTCTTTTCTCTTTTTAAATTTAAATTTGAAACAAGCTTGTTTACATATTTACTTGTCAATCCCAGTTCTGGCACCCTCCCTTCTTTCCCTATCCCCCCTCCCACATCCTCCCAACTGACCTCCATCCCTTTCTGTTCCCCAGGGAGGGTGATGCATTCCAAGGGGAGTCTTCAAAGTCTGTCATTTCATTTGGAACAGGGCCTTGCTCTCCCCTATGTGTCTAGGATGAGAGAGTATCCCTCTATGAGGAATAAGCTCCCAAAGTCCATTCATATACAAGGGATAAATACTGATCCATTACTAGAAGCCCCATAGACTACCCAGGCCTTCTGAGACCCATCTTCAGGGTATCTGGGTCGATCCTATGCTGGTTTCCCAGCTATCAGTCTGTGGTCCATGAGCTCCCCTTTGTTCAGGTCAGCCTGGTCTTGAGCCCTTTGCTCATCACTCCTCCCTCTTTGTGATTGGATTCCAGGAGTTCAACTCAGTGTTTAGCTTTGGGTGTCTGATTCTGTGTCTATAAGCTACTAGATAAAGCTCTAGGATGGCATATAGGGTACTCATCAATCTCATTATCAGGGAAGAACATTTTAAGGTAGCCTCTCTAGTATTGCTTAGATTGGTAATTGAGATCATCCTTGTAGATCTCTGGATATTTCCCTAGTGCCAGATTTCTCTTAAAACCTATAATGGTTCCCTCTACTAAGGTATCTTTTCTTACTCTCCTCTATTCTTTCCCCAACTCAATCTTCCTGCTCTCCCATGCCCACCTCTCCCCTCCACTTCCTCCTAATTCCCTCTCCCATCCCCCCCAGTCTCCCAATTTGCTTGGGAGATCTTGTGCCTTTCCCCTTCTCCAAGGGACCATGTGTGTATAACTTAGGGTCCTCCTTGTTTCCTAGCATTCCTAATGGTATGGCTTTGTAGGCTGGTAATCCTTTGTTCTATTTCTAAAATCAATATATAAATGAGTACATACTGTGTTTGTCTTTTTGTGCCTGAGTTAGCTCACTAAGGATTGTTTCTTCTAGTTCCATTCATTTCCCTGTGAATTTCAAGATTCCATTGGTTTATTGTTTTTTTTTTTGTTTGTTTGTTTGTTTTTGTTTTTGTTTTCTGCTGAGTAGTACTCCATTGTGTAAATGTACCACATTTTCTCCATCCATTCCTCAGTTCAGGGGCATTTAGGTTGCTTCCAAGTTCTAGCTATTACAAATAATGCTGCTATGAACATACTTGAACAGATGTCCTTGTATGAAAGTGCACCTTTTTGGGATATGCCTAAAAGTGGAATTACCAGATCTTGAGGTAGACTGATTCCCATTTTTGTGAGGAACCACCATACTGATTTCCAAAGTGGCTGTACGAGTTTGCAGCCCCACCGAACAGTGAAGGAGTATGCCCCATTCCCCACATCCTCTCCAGCATAAACTGTCTTTGATATTTTTCATTTTAGCCATTCTGACAGGAGTAAGATAGTATCTCAGAGTTGTTCTGATTTGCATTTCCCTGATGGCTAAAGATGTTGAGCTCTTTCTTAAGTGTCTTTCAGCCATTTTGGATTCCTCTATTGAGAATTCTCTCTTCAGTTCTGTACCCCAGTTTTTAATTGAATTTGGTGTTTTGGTGACTAGCTTCTTGAGTTCTTTGTATATTTTGGAAATCAGCCCTCTGTCAGATTTGGCATTGGCGAATATCTTTTCACATTCTGGGGGCTGCCATTTTGTCTTATTGACTGTGTCCTTTACCTTACAGAAGCTTCTCAGTTTCAGGAGGTCCCATTTATTAATTGACTATCTTGGTGTCTGTGTACTGGTATTTTGTTCAGGAAGCTGTCTCCTGTACCAATTAGTTCAAGGGTACCTCCCACTTTCTCTTCTAAGAGGTTCAGTGTGACTGGGTTTATGTTGAGGTCTTTGATCCATGTGCACTTAAATTTTCTGCATGGCGATAGATATGAATCTATCTGCAGTCTTCCACACATTAGCATCCAGTTACGCCAGCACCATTTGTTGAAGATGCTTTCTTTTTTCCATTGTATAATTTCAGCTGTCTTGTCAAAAATCAGGTGTTCATAGGTGTGTGGGTTAATATCAGGGTTTTCAATTTGATTCCATTGGTTTACCTGTCTATTTTTGTGCCAATGCCAAGCTGTTTTCAGGACTATAGCTCTAAAGTTAATAGAGCTTGAAGTTGGGGATGGTGATGCCTCCTGAAGTTCCTTTATTGTACAAGGTTGTTTTGGCTATCCTGGGTTTTTCCATATAAAGTTGAGTATTGTTTTTTCAAGGTCTGTGAAGAAATGTGCTGGGATTTTGATGGGCATTGCATTGAATCTGTAGATTGCTTTTGTCAAGATTGCCATTTTTACTATGTTAAGCCTGCCTATCCAAGAGCATGGGAGACATTTCCATTTTCTGGTATCTTCTTTAATTTCTTACTTTAAAGACTCAAAGTTCTTATTATATAGGTCTTTCACATGTTTGGTTAGTGTTACCCTAAGATATTTTATGTTGTTTGTAGGTATTGTAAAGGTTGATGTTTCTCTGATTTCTTTCTCAGCCCCTTTTTAGTCTTTAAAGAGTAGGGCTACTGATTTTTTTTTTTAATCTTGTATCCTGCTACTTTGCTGAAGGTGTTTATCAGCTGTAGTTGTTCCCTGGTAGAGTTCTTCAGGACACTTATGTAAACAATCATATCATCTACAAATAGTGACAGTTTTACTTCTTCCTTTCCAATTTGTATCCCCTTGGTCTCCTTTTGTTGTCTTACTGCTCTAGCTACTACTTCAAATATAATATTGAAAATATGAAGCATGGGCAGCCTTGTCTTGTTTCTGATTTTAGAGGAATCACAGTGAATTTCTCTCTATTTAGATTGATATTGGCTGTTGGTTTGATGTATATTGTTTTTATTATGTTTAGCTATGTTACGTTATCCCTGATCTCTCCAACACCTTAATCATGGAGGGGTGTTAGATTTTGTCAAAGGCTTTTTCAGCATCTAGTGAGATGATCAAATGGTTTGTTTATATGGTGGATTACCATGATGGATTTTCTTATGTTGAACCATCCCTGCATCCCCAGTATGAAGCCTACTTGGTCATAGTGAATGATTTCTCTGATGTGTTCTTGGATTCGATTTGCCAGTATTTTACTGAGTATTTTTGCATCAATGTTCATAAGGGATATTGGTCCATAGTTCTCTTTCTTAGTTGAATTTTTGTGTGACTTGGGAACCAAGTCGATTGTAGCCTTGAAAAAAAGAGTGTGGCAAAGACCCTTCTGCTTCTATTGTGTGGGACACTTTAAGGAGTATTGATACTAGCTGTTCTGTGAATTCATGGTAGAATTCTGCACTGAAACCATCTGGCCCTGGGCTTTTTTTTGTGGGGGGAGACTATTGATGACTGCTTCTATTTCACTAGGGGTTATAGGTCTGTTTAAATTGTTTATCTGTTCTTGATCTAATTTTTGTAAGTGATATCTATCCAGAAAATTGTCCATTTTTATTAAATGTTCAAATTTTGTGGAGTACAGGTTGTCAAAGTATGACCTAAAGTTTCTCTGTATTTCCTAAGTGTCCATTGTTATGTCCCCCTTTTCATTTCTGATTTTGTTAATTTCCATGTTCTCTCTCTGTCTTTTGGGTAGTTTGAATAAAAGTTTGTTTATCTTGTTGATTTTCTGGAAGAACCAACTCTTTGTTACATTGATTCTTTGTATTGTTTTCCTAGTTTCCTAGTTTATTGATTTCAGCCCTTAAATTGATTATTTCCTGGTGTTCTACTCTCTGGGATGAGTTTGCTTCATTTTTTTTTTTTTCCTCGAGCTTTCAGTTTTGCTGTTAATTCTTTAGTGTGACTATTTATTGTGGTTAAATATGGATCAGTATAAACAAATAGGCCGAATAGATGTTTATTCAGGGGGAAATAACTTACAACCTAGACAAATGAACACCAGCAAGTTCCACCGGATGCTCTCTTGTCCAAGTCCCGCCAGCAAGAGAGCGTTCCCCGTTCCTCCTCAGACCTCCTTCCACAGGTCACTTCTGCCCATAACTCCACCCCCCAATGGGCGTGGTCAGTGCCACAGAAGGAGACAAAGTAACTATCTCACTACAACTATTCTTCAGTTTCTTCGTCTGGGCCATTAGTGCTATGAACCTTTCTCTTAGCACACTGCATTCAAAACGTCCCATTAGTTTGAGTATGTTTTGTCTTCATTCTCATTGAATTCTATAAGTCTTCAATTTCTTTCTTTATGTCTTCCTTGATCCAGTAATGGTGCAATTGCACAATGTTCAATTTCCATGACTTTGTAGAGTTTCTGCAATTTGTGTTGTTGATTTCTAACTTTAAAGCATGGTGGTCTGCTTATTCCAATTTTTTTGTACAATTGAGGTTTGCTGTATTGCTGAGTATGTGGTCAATTTTAGAGAAGGTCCCATGTGGTGCTGAGAAGATATATTCTTTTGTGTTTGGATGGAATGTCTATTAAACCAAATTGGGTCATAACTTCTGTCAGTTCTTTGTTTTTTGTTAAGTTTCTGTCTGGTGAATCTATTTAGTGTTGAGAGTGGGGTGTTGAAATCTCCCATTGTAAGTGTGTGAGGTTTTAGGTAGGATTTGAGTTTTAATAATGTTTCTTTTACGAATGTGGGGGCCTTTGTATTTGGGGCATAGATGTTCAGAATTGAGACTTCATCTTGATAGATTTCCCTGTGATGAATAAGAAACTACCTTCTTCATCTTTTTTGATTGATTTTAGTTTCAAGTCTAATTTGTTAGATTTTTTGATTGCTATACCCACTTGTTTCTTGAGTCCATTTGATTGGGAAATCTTTTCCCAACCCTTAACTTTGAGGTAACGTCTGTCTTTGAAGTTGAGGTATGTTTCTTGTATGCAGCAGAAGGATGGATTCTTTCTTAGTATCCATTCTGTTAGCCTGTGTCTTTTTATGGGCAAGTTAAGGCCATTTATATTGAGGGATATTAATGATCATCAATTGTTAATTCTTGTTTGTTTTGGATTTGGTGATGGTGGTGGTATTGTGTATGTATTTCCCCCGATTTTTCTTTTGCTATTGGTAAAGTGGAATTATCTATTGCCTATGTTTTTGTGGGTGTTGTTGACTTCCTTGGGTTGGAGTTTTCCTTCCAGAACTTTCTGTAGGGCTGAATTTGTTTTTGTCATGGAATATCATGGTTTCTCCATCTATAGAGATTGAAATCTTTGCTGGGTATAGTAGTCTGGGCTGGTATCTGTGATCTCTTAGTGTTGGTAGGTCTTCTGGCCTTCAGAGTTTCCATGAAGAAGTCAGGTATAATTCTGATAGGTTTGCCTTTATATGTTGCCTGGACTTTTTCCTTTGCTACTCTTAATATCCTTTCTTTATTCTGTATGTTTGGTGTTTTGACTATTATGTGGTGAGGGAACATTTTTGTAGTTCATTCTATTTGGCTTTCTGTAAGATTCTTGTACTGTCTTTTTGAGGTTGGGAAACTTTTCTTCTATGATTTTGTTGAATATATTTTCTGCACATTTGAGTTGAGATTTTTCATCTTATTCTATACCTATTATTCTTAGATTTGGCCTTTCCATGGTGTCCCATATTTCCTGGATATTTTGTGTCAGGGATTTGTTGGTCTTAAGATTTTCTTTGGTTGATGACTCTATTTTTCCTAGTATATCCTCAATGCCTGCTTCATCTGCGTTGGGATGTTCAGGTCTTGCTAGTGTGGAATCCCTAAATTCTGGTGATATCATATGGATCTTTCTGTTGGTGACTGTGTTCTTGTACTGTCATCTACACATCCCTTTTTCCAGTGTGTACCAATAGGGTCTCCCCCTCTCCTGGTGGGTACAGGACCAACGTTCTCTTCTGGTATATGCAAGCAGGTTCAATACTCCAATGGCTCTCCTCTTCCAGTGCGTGGTGGCAGGACTCTTCCTGCCAGTGTAAGTGGGACCAGGATTCTGGCAGACTCTGGATGGGCTGGTCCACCACAGCAGGCTCCCAGCATGGAGCACCCAGTCCTCAGGAGGCTCAAACCAGGGCACAGGAAGGTTAAAAAACAACACCAGAGGGTGAAGGTGCAGAACTGGATGTAGTAATTCAGAGCATTCAAGGAAGAACATGGCAATATAAATATCCAAAAGCATCTTTCTTGGGTCTTCAGAACAAAATGTATAAGGAATTACTAACTAGTGAGCAGTGCAGTAGTTCCTAGATGGGAGAGACAGTTAATATTAAAGTCCTGAAAGCCTTTTCCTTGGTTAATTACATGGAGACAGTTTGCCTTTGATCAAACTCCTTGAAACATGGATAAAGGTATTGCACAGGTCCAGTGTTAAAGCAGACAACATGTTGCAAATTACTTGTGGTATAATGTATTCCAAAAAAGCTTAGAAAATACAGATGTGGAGTTGGCTTTGGACTAGTTTAAGAGTCATCTCCTCTGCTGACAACTTCTTTACAACTTGGATGCAATAGTATGGCATGTGTATGAACCTTTAATGTCAAACATTGGTGGATATGGATCTACTGTGCCCAAGTCACACAGATTCTTCAGAGCCATTAAGTATTTGCTTTCTCCCAAGTGATCCAGCCATCCTCCCATCACAATTGGCTGTTTTTCCAGTGTGGATTCTATAAAACCCAATTGAATGAACATTTAGATTACAGATGGGTTTCACTTGATAAGTCTTCCCATCTATTTCTACTTCATAGGATTCCATAACCTCTTGAATGGCTTCACCAACATCACAAAGACAAAACATCAATCCCAGCACACTTTATTCCAGTATTAGTAGCATCTTTTACAGCTTTTAATAATATATCATATCTGGGATTAAAAGTGACAGTAAAAGCACAATCCATTATTCTACCAATTATGTGTGTTCCAAAGTCTGTCTTGCAGATGTCATCATAGAGTAAGACTATCATGTCACCAGCATTGGGAGTGTAATGGTCAACACAGTTGTTGAGAGAACACCCAGTGGGAAATGCCAGGCCTGCATTTAACACATTCTCTTTTATTAACTTTCGAGAACAGTCTTCCAACTTCTCACAGATCTCTATCATTGTCATCCTAGGCTTGATCCAGAAAATAACGAATTTTCTAACTGGTTGATGTGCTTCTGCAGCATCTCAGAAGTCATTCCAAATCTCTTCACTAGCCTGATCTAATGCTTTCTTTTCTTCACTTGTAGTTCTCCAAGTAGCTGTTTGCCCATCTTGTGTGGGTGGGTGTATTCACACTCTTGTCCTTTGGGAAATACACCATTAAGATACAGGTCACATAATATTGGAACTGAGGGAGGGTCTGTTTGAACCTTTGGTCCTCTTCTTCTTCTTCTTCTTCTTCTTCTTCTTCTTCTTCTTCTTCTTCTTCTTCTTCTTCTTCTTCTTCTTCTTCTTCTTCTCCTTCTTCGCCTTCTTCTTTTTCTTCTTCTTCTTCCTCTTCCTATTCCTCTTCTTCCTTCTTCTTCTTCCTTCTTCTCCTTCTCCTCCTTCTCCTCCTCCTCCTTCTCCTCCTTCTCCTTCTTCTCCTTCTCCTCCTTCTCCTCCTCCTTCTTCTCCTTCTTCGCCTTCTTCTTCTCCTTCTTTTTCTTCTTCTTCCCAGCTGCCCCATCACCATCACCATCACCATCTCCATCATCATCATCTCTCTCTCATCCAATGCTTGTCTTTCCAGCTGTCTTGCTATCTCATCCATTGAGGCTCCTGATTATTTATCAGGTTCTTGTTGCACTGTTGACCCGGCCCCTTTGCCCTTCTTCTTCTGTCTCTTCTTCTTGGCAGCTTCCTCAGCCGTGCTGGAAGCCCCCTCCTCCCTGTCATCTAGGTCAAGGTCACCATTCAGGTGGCTCCCAAAGGACGCTGCCTCCTTCATGCCTGCCATGTTGCCCGAGACAGCGAGCGAAGGGGGGTAAAGGGGGAGAGAGAGAGGGGGAGAGAGAGAGAGAGAGAGAGAGAGAGAGAGAGAGAGAGAGGTGAGGACCCGCTCCTTCTTCACCATGAAAACATACATCTTAATATGACACATTTATCACTATCAGGCCCAGGAAATGAAAACACCAGAACATTCTTACTGCTCATAATAAAACTCTAACATGATGCTGTTATTTAAAGCAAAGTTTCTTTCAATTAGCTTTGAAATTAATTGTTTAGCATAAAATGTCAACTCTGGGACCACAATCCTTTGGTAATTGTTGCCTGCTGTTAAGGCATCATTAAGTTCCGATGTTGAAAGCTGATGAGTCTTTCAGATTCCAGGACTTATTCTTAGAACAATAATGCTTTTAACAATGTGTTTATTGTTTTTGCCAATAGTTGTTAATTGACTAAGCCCTGAAAAGTTTATGTATTAAGGGTACAATTTTCATACTCTTTGGAACACTGGTATGTAATAGTTTATCAAAGATTTGAGTATAGAGAATATTGCAAAAAGCTTTTTATTTCAGTTCTGATAAGAATTCTACTGCAAGTTCTTTTTTCTTTTGCCTCCTGTCTCTAACTTTGAGCATACAATAAATAATTTGTCGGTATAGGTGTTGAGGCACTTTATTAATACATCGGGTACATGTCCCAGGATCAGAAAGAACCTTGGTTTTGAAGGATCCAAGATTTACTACAGAGCACTAAGCTGAAGAATGAACAAATGTAGAAAAATTCAAGTTAGAGAGAAAGGGAGTTGAGGACTCTGAAGATATGTTTATAGTGTCTGGGTGCCAAAAAGTCATAAGAAGCAATTCATATCGAAGGCAGTGAAGTGGATAAGACACACTTGGGGGAGAGAGTCAAACACTTTGGTGACTAACTGTATTGGAATCATGCAAGATTGAAGGAATGGGAAATTCCTCCTATAGGTATGAATCCAGTTTTCAGTGAATTGTTGTTTTGTAAGCATTGTAATAGTGTTTGGAAGTAGGAGAAAGGCATGGAAAGGAAGAGGTTATTTGAATGTGTTAAGCTTTATTGAAATTCCCAAGAGGCAGACACAGCTGGATGGATCCAGCCTGATGACTCAACAGGGCTGGTTCTCTACATCTACTTTCTTAATTTTGCAGAGAACCTTTACCTCCCTGTCTTTGTGTATATATGCCCTAACCTTCTCTTTCTGCAAGAATAACCATCATACTACATTAAGGTCCACCTCAATGGCTTCACTCTAGATTAATGACTTCTTTAAAACCAGCCACATTTTGTGGGTGCTAGAAATTAAGATGTTTAAATTATCAGTTTTAGGGGATGCAATCCAATCCATTCAGTAGTGGTGGGGCTGCAATCCCTTTGATAACCATATGGAGTGTGAATTCAAGGAAGAGTTAAATTGGCAGGTTATTATAGCAAGCCAGGTAAAAATCTGTTTGCTGTATCAATCAATGACAACAGAGATGGAGAGAAAAGAACTGACTTCTAAAATATTGATACAATCAACATTTAAGAGACAAGCAGAGAAAACTCCCTGAGTGAAATTGTACTGCATCACTGAAGAGAGACGGACTCAGCAGTTCAGTGGAAGGAATTAATCAATATTGAAAACAAACAGCTCCCAGTAGAAAAGACTGAGGTGTTAGCTGGGGAAGGAGTTATAATGATTTGTAGATACTGACACCTCACAGTGATGCCTCTGGCTTTTGTGTGCTGGACACAAGTAAAGGCTGGCATGGAGTGTACTGTGATTTTAGCATCACAAGAGGTTAAGAAAAACATCCGTGCATCCTTTCCACATACTGAGCTTGCTGCAGCCCCCCAGAAAAGTCATATGCCTTGCCTAAGGTTGGCCCAAGAAGAGCAGATATGGGGCCCTGCCTAGAATTTCTTCCACATCACCAAAAAAAAAAAAATAGATCAGTGGGTCCAGAGGTCCAGAGCTCTGTGTATTGAAAAAAGAACTGACATGAATTAAAATAGGTCATGTGTGTTAAAAGAAAATGGCATCCAAAAGGATATGAACTCTTAAGAGGTATGACTTTGGTGGAGTAGGTATGGCCTTGTTGGAGGAAGGGTATCACTGTAGAGCTGGGCTTTGGGGTCTCATATACACTCAGGATACTGTCTAGTGTCTCAGACCACTTCCTGTTGCCTGTAAGTCAAGATGTTAAGAACTCTCTACTCCTTCTGTACCACCACGTCTACCTGAGTGCTGTCATGCTTCATACCATGAGGATAATGAACTAAACCTCTAAATTGTTTTCCTTTGTATGATCATAGTGTCTCTTCACAGCAACAGAAACCCTAACTAAGACATCATTTATGTGGCATACACCTATAACCTCAACAGTCAAAGGCTGAGATAGGTAGATTACTGCGTATTTGAGGCCAGGCTGGGTGATATGATGAGTGCCATAACTCTGTTCCCAAAACACAACACAAAGCAAAAAGGGATAGATGGTTCCTATCAGAAAACAGCCCATGCTATTTCCTATTGCTTTTCCTGTCACTCCCCGTCATTGTGTGCTCTGCCTGTGTATAGTACATGCTCAACAAAAGTCCTCAATGAGCAATAAATGTTGACCAACTAGACATATAAGTTATGGGATGGGAAGCAGCAGGATGTAGACTGCATGTAGCCTGGGAGTCTGAAGCCAATTGAGAGTCTGGCAATGAGAAGAAATGCAAGGAATGCTACAAGACAAGGTCTCCCGTGGAGGAGGTGGACAGGACTGGGATAAGGACATGAGTAGAGACTGCATCTGAATTAAAGGAAGAAATACTTCCTCTGGTGTTAAACCTAAAGAGTGGAGTTTAGAGATAAGTGTACAAGGAAGGGAGCCCTATCTAAAGTCATTTGCTTTAAAACTTCAATAGGGCTCTATGCCTGGGATTCTCGCCTTTCATTATTCCATGAATGCTTAAGGAAAAACAGAGACCTAAAATAGAATGCCTTCTTGCACTGAACAGGTTTTCCCACTCTGTCCCTTTCCATTGCCACTTTTCTCTTTCACTCCTTATTCTGGAGATACTTGCAGGGTTTTCATAAACAACCTCACAGTTATTTAGCAATCTCATTTTTTGTGATACCCTAAAAGATATATACGATATTTAAAATGTTATTATGTGTATTTTAGAATAAAAGCATTTCAAAACTTGATTTAGCTAGAACACAGTTGTATTTACTTAAATTGTTCCTCGGATTTATTTTTGACCTACATCTTTTACATTTTTCTTGCTTTTTGGCTAAAGACTACCTGGCAAAGGACCCCATTTTATAATAAAAGCATACTCACAGTTCATTGAGTTTTATTACTCTCACGTGTCAAGTGAGATTATAGGTTGTAAAATCTTTTATGTGATGTATGTTAAGAACAAAATGTTGCTTGCCTAAGGAGATATAGCTACATCTATAACACAACTCCTGCAAATAAGGCTCACAGATCACAGTGGAAGAGGGGAAATAAAGACTGATAAGATTCTGAGGAACAATGAGCTTGCTGTGAGATGTCATCTCCCAGAAATGCTGCAGAAGCTACACACATGAAGTCTCACCAGCAGATTACCTAAATAAGATCTTAACAATGAGGGCAACAATGTTCGTGCTAATATGGGAGGGGGAAAGCTCGCATGCTCTCAATGCCAAAGAACCATAGGCGACTGGGAAATACTGAGAGTGGGAAACGTGGCAAGAATCCTAGTGAGTTATCTAATACCAAGTGATCAGCCTTGAAATCATATGCATACAAATAACATTATATGAACTGAGCGTGTGTGTGTGTGTGTGTGTGTGTGTGTGTGTGTGTGTGTGTGTGTGTTTAAAGCAACAATTAAAAAAGAAAAGGAGGCCATAAATTTGAGAGAGAACCAAGGTGGTGAAAATACATGGGAAGATTTAGGGGGAAATATGGGGGAAATGATGTGATTATATTTTAATTTTAAAACTTATCTATTTAAAGATTTCTAAAGGGAATTTATTGACATTAAAACAACGATGTGTACTTGTTCTCCAGCTTCAAGATCAAACTATATACTATACTTTAAGGTTTTAGCCGATGCTTAAGTTTAGCTACTTTGATAGTGAGATGTGAATAGTGACTGATATATTGCCATTGTATTGCACGGTTTCAGTCTTGAATCATTCATGACCTATGAGAACAGCAAATGGTCAGATGGAAATCTAAGACAAAGTACTAAGATTTTTTTTTTTAACATTCTGTAGCTAGCAGGCTGCCCACTGCAAAATCATCTGAAGAAAATACAAAAGGTGTGCTCAGCTTGAGCTTGACTTGAACTATTTAGTTTTATGGGCATATGACTTTGAAATTCAGTCATTGAACAGTTTGTATTTATATTTAGAAACAGTGGGGGTTAATAATAATAAGAATAATAAGAAATAGAATCCATGAATTTGAGATATAACAAAGTAGGTACAGGGGAAGGATTAGAGGGGAAAAAAGAAAGGGGGGAGAAGATGGAATTATATTTTTTAGAAGAATTTTTAAGTGAAGTCGTATATTTCAAATCTAGGAAAGCATTTTTCTGTAATATTTTGCACATGCTTTTTTGTCTTTTTATAACAAAATAAGAATATAAATCAATAGGCACACATTTCCATATTAACCTGCAAATGAACATTTTATTTTAAATGATGGTTTATTATGTCTAAAAGCAAAGAAAGGAAACCAAACGTCTAACAAAATCTGAATACAAAATATGCATATAATGAGTGTACATTGCCTGTCAAACACAACAACAAGGAATTGATTCCATCAGTGTGCAATCCCAGTATGCTTTAATTTTTAAATCATTTACCAAGTTTTTCTATTGTGTAGTAATCGTGTAGGTTTGGAGTTCTTCTAATGTGAAATAGTTGAAGATTAATGTACACTAACTTTAGCTGTATGCAAAATATACTGTAAGTAAATGTTAAATTTCCATTCTTTAATTGAAATTGCAAAGGTTCTTTTGTTGTAAAAAGAAACTTCTAACACAGCTTAAGGTATTTGACCATGATTTAATATTTTGTAGAACCACAATTTCTGTTTAGCTGAGAGCTTGTAATTTGCTTTGTGGTTTGTTATTTGAGCATATCTACTTTTTAAATTATTTGCATTAATAAAGGCATAACACTTAGTACAAATAAAATATAGTACATCAGAAATTGTGAACAAAACATTGTATAAGCCATTAATTGATAACTGATTTGTGGTCTCCTGGGAATAAGTGTAGATGGAATGGTTTGACTGAATGATTAGAATGGCTTCTATGACAAATTCTGCACAGTATCTGTCAGAATTTGTGCTCACTTGTCACCCTGCCGTTTATGAATGTAATAGATCCAGGATAAGTGTCTGTGTAAAAAAAGCCAGGTTTTGAAGACGGTTTGTTCACTTCTAAACAGCCATGATGTACTGTGGGTTCCAGAGATAGTAAATAGTCCTGTAAATGATTTTGTTTTAATATATATTTACATATTACATTCAAGTCTAAAACTTTCTTCAAGACACAGTGTCTATATTTCATTAAAACCTGAAGAAGCTATCAAACTTCTTATTTAAATATTTATTGGAAAATAATTGATTGTTCCAAACCCAAGAGAGTCTTAGAGTCAGACATTTGTTTGTTTTTTGTTTTTGTTTTAGAGACTGGGTCTCAATGTATATCCCAGTTTGGCTTTAAACTTGCAATCCTTCTGCCTCAGACATACAATGCTACCAGGCCCATCAGTCAAAAATTATTTTAATGCAGTGAAACACATTCTTCTATTGAGGGATGCAACCATATGTATCTGCCTTTGGTATCTTCAGGTTTTAAGAAACACTTTAAGATTGAACTCATTGTGCAGCAGTGATGGGTATGTATGAACGAGGAGAGGAAAGTTGTACAGGACAAGTGCGTAAGTCTCTCCAGAGACTTTCCAGGGACACACTCGATGAAGTGCCAATGGTTGCGGACTGGTTTAAGCAGTGCGAATCACCATTGCTTGAGTTACAGAGCAGCTTGTTGAAATGAGCACAGATATTCTCAGAAGTATACACACAATATGTACTCTAGAGAATGGAGTTTTACACTGATCACCCAGGGAAGTCTGACACTCTCCTTTAGGGAAGGAAGGAAACATGCAGACATTCCATCATCCCGTCATTTCCCTAAATTTAATGACTAATGTTTTTCCTATTGTAGGCTTGTTCTCCCATACAATACCTTCCTCAAGTCCTATCTGAATGCAACCACCTTAATTAAAACAAGTCAGCATTCTGCCTCCCAATCATGTAGACCAACTGGTAGTTACTGTAGTCACCTTCTGCCTCAGAAGTTCCGTCTTTTGGGCATTGAAATTGATTTTTCTTATCTTAGCAACTGAAGATCCAGAGTGTTCCCTTTGCCCAGTCACCTGAGACTGTACAGTGACACACCTACAGCTGAGGAGGAGGCGGCAGCAGCAGGAGCTTCAGCACCAGTAGACTTTGGAGAGGTAGTTCTCCCAAACCCTGTTATGAAACCAAACATTCGTGGTGTGCTACCTGCCAGTAGGGGCGGCCTTCTTACTGCCTCTCTGTACACAATGTTTGGTCTTTGTTAAAATTTAACAATGATATCCCTGACTAGTAGAGAGACCTGATTTTTCTCCCAGTGTATTCTGTTGCCATCGCTAGCAGCAAATATGAAATTTTATCAGTTACAGGACCCCACAAACCCCATACTTCAACTTTACTTTGCAGTGTGTTGTGTAAGGCTGCTCTTTCGTATAATTTGATTAAATAGATTAAGCTATCATTTGAAAGCTGTATAAATATTGTAAATAAGGGGATTTCTCTAATCCATAGAATTCTTCAGTGACTGAATGTGCCCAGTTTTCCTGCCTGATGTTCCATTTTGAGCTTATTTTGCACAATGGCAGCTTCCCAACTGGGAATTATCCCATAATTTCCATTTCCTACACATAATTAGAAGTAGGACATGTTTGTTATTGAAGCTTTGAGAAGCATGCTATTCAGCAAACAAGGGTCTTCGATTGTACATATTTCAGCTCATTTCTTTGGAGAAGAAGGAAAAACAAAGAATTCATAGTTGTTTTGTTGGGGAAATTGTTTGGCCAAATACTATTGGAAGGAGCTTTTTGTTACAAATAGAATGCATTGAATTTAGAAGCATGTCCTCTATATTGGTTCTATTTCATTGGTTCTATTTACTGTCCAGGAAATAACAAAATCTGACACTTGATTCAAAACCTATGCTGTAGGACCAAAATGAATCTTTCTGAATGTTCTGGGCCTGTCTTGTGCATTCTACTATGAGAATTGCACAAAATATGAAAGTGCTCTAGAATGAAAAGCCATTTGAATAAATGTGCACATAAAAATGGATTTGATTCCTTTGTTAAAGTTATGTCTAGCTTTATTTGCATGTGAATACTTATGAGTGTGTTTGTAAAGTCCCTCAATGTCTACAGCATTATTTTCTGATGGGTGTGCTGTACAATGAATGCTGTCATTTTTCACATAATTGCACAAATCTCTCAGAAACAATGTTTATTGGGAACCCAAGCCATTTATCTATCTATCTATATATCTATCTCCATATATATATATATATATATATATATATATATATCCTCCCTCTCTCTCACTTCTTTAATATAAATCATATGATCTTGGCATGCTTATATAATGTATTCTTATGAATTATCAGTGCCCTCCAAACATCACCAACATTCAGCTTCCTAAAACTTATTTAGAGATAATGTACACCACTTGCCATGAAAGTGCTTCAAAGATTACAGAAACATCAGTCTTCTGTTCCTGTGAGGTCCCAAGAATGACACTGCATTTCCCATTGTCCAAGCTTAAAAATCCAATAAAGCTGTGACTGCCATTGACAGCAGTGACCAGATGGTGGGATAATTATTTTGTGGACATGTCCTTACTGCAGTAAGCCAAGCTGCCCTCTGGTTTCATGGGAACACATAACCACTGAACGCTTATAGAACAGACACTGGCGACTCAGATGGCTGTTGTCAAAGCCAACATGGTCTAAAACTGACCTGGAGGAATGACAGAGCCAGGGCCCAAGCTAATGTCACAGAATAGCCTCTGGCCCCTGTTTGCACTGCCCCTGTGGGTTTCACTGTTAGTGCCTCAGCAGATGTTAACCATCCTAAATCTGTGTCAGTCTAATCTATTACACACATGGATCCAACAAGACGCTAAGCGTGTTTATTTTAAAAGTGTATTTTAGTGACACCATTTGAGTTTTAAAACTAGATAAGCCAGCAGGAGAATAAAGTGTAATAGTATACATTTATTGTCATTTAAAAATAATCTTTTAGTGAGCCATACTTTAGAAATACATTTGTTATTTTTAGAATCTTCTGCATGTATACAATGAAATAGAGTCGTACATAACCCCCCATTTCTTCCCCATCAGCTCCCCCATATTCCCCCAGCTAAGTTATGAACTCTAAGTTACCAGGTTTGCTCACATGTACATGGTGCCAAGCCGGCCACCGGAATATAGGAAGCTGGCCAGTGGACACACCTTCAAAAGAAAATGATTCTTTCTTCCCCGTCCACTATCCACTGACATTAGTTCCTCGATGTGTGGTGACTGGAGATAAACACTCCACTTGTGGCTGGATTTGGGAAGGCTTGCTCTTCTGTAGGTCTTATGCACATAACCAAGGCTGTTGTGAAATCATGACTGTGATAGCCATGCCTCGTCCACAAACTGCATTTTGAATCATTGCTCCCATTCTCTCGTTCATTTGTTCTTTCCTTCGCCTCTTCCATGGTGTTCCTGAGCCTTAGTTGTGCTAGGGTTAATGTGCATGTGCCCTTTAGGGCTGAGCTCTCGGTCTTTCATTCTCAGAATGAGCACTGTGTGTCTGTCCATTGACAGCTCCCCACTGCAAAAAGAACCTCTCCAGCCAAGGCTGAGAGCAGACCGTGTCTAGGGGTATAAACATAAATACTTGGAAAGCAATTAGACAGGATGAACATTTAGTGAAATAACAATAGCAGGTTTTACCCTAGGACCCATGACATCCTCAGTTGTGGATTTTCTGCCAGGATTACAGTACCAAGCAAGATTTCCCCTCCTCAAGAGCAGGCCTTAAATGTAATATTTTTTTAAAAAGCTGTTAGCTACCCCATAACATTTATGTCACCACTGCTCCAAAGGGCACATCTTGCCTAGAAGGTCAGTCCTGCAGCATACAAGGTCGTGGGCTGAGTAAGAGCATTACTGTTGTCTTTTCCCAAGCAGCCTTCATAGCACTAGCTGATACCATGAAAGCTAAGCAGCAAGGAGGACATTTCCAGATTAGTTTAAGAGTGACTTAGTTTTCTATGTCCTGTAGACAAACTGTATGGTATCATCAGCAAATTGAATCTTATCATGTAGCTGGGATGGATGACCAAGGTCAATGGCCCGAGTCCATGTTCCTTTGGAGAGCTTAAGAGCCTCCCGGACCAATAACTCAGAGAGCTGTTCCACACCTTGTACTTTGATTCTCAATTAACAATCTGTGTCTTCTGGTAGAAACATTGTTCTCCATACAGGGTAAGTACATTCTGACACTGTCGTCCTTGTTGCATTTAAAATTATCTTACTAACTAGCAGGTTTCCATAAAGCTTTTTCATATATCTGTTTAGATAATCGAGCAGCCACTGTGTCCTCCTCTTTCTCCTCGCCCTCTGCTCCACCTCTGCTTAATCCTTCAATCCTCAGTGCCCCCTTCTTTCATGTCCCACGTGTTACTACCCTTCAATTTCATTGTTATTAAGTTCCTTTGTGAGCTAAGAGGCTTCTACGTGGCTTTTCATCTCTCCTTTCTTTCAGTTGCCCCTCTTCGTCACTCCTGATCAGGGAGGAGTGTGCAAGTGTAGGAGATTTAAATTTTTCTCAACAGAAATTTATGATACTTCTACAGTAATTTTGTTAAAAAGAAAATGTAAAGGAGATACACATGTGACTCTTAATTTTATATCATTCTTGTTTCTGGCATTAGCCATCGGGTAAGTTAGATAAAGACTGATGGTGCGATTATGGGCATGAGAAGAAAGATCAGTGGTTGATGTCATGGCACATACATATAATCCTAAAACTTGGGAGGATTTGCCTCAAATTGAGGTCAGCCTGGACCACATAGTGAGTTCTAGGTAAGAGAAGGCTACGTAGCAAAACCTGCTGGATGTGGGACACAAGTACTTAACAGCTGGATGCACAGAAAGAACTAGAACAACCTGAAGATGTAGAAACTGCCTAGTAGCTCAAAGTCTTTTTTAAAATAAGGCCATCTACCAACCCAGAAACACATACACACACATGCACGCACACATACCACACACCATACCCACCCTGTTTTGGTATGTGATGTATATAACATAGAAACATATCTGAAATTTAAACTTCTTTTAAAAAATATTTTTACTAACTCTTTAAGAATTTAAGAACTTCATACTTCTTCATTTTCTCCCAGATTCTCCTCCCCCACCCACCTAAATTCCCAACTTCCTCTACCCCTCCCTCTGTCCCTCTCTCTGTCTCTCTTTGTCTCTGTCTCTTTCTGCGTGTGTCTCTCTGTGTAGTTCTCTTTGCCGCTGTATTTCTATCTCTCTGTGTTTCTGTCAGTCTATCTCTGTATCTCTGCCTTTCTCTGTGTGTCTCTGTCTCTTTCTGTCTCTCTATCTCTGTCTCAACCTCTCTCCTCTTTTTTCTCTCCCTTCTGTGCTGTGTCTCTCTCTGTCTCTCTCTGTGTCTCTCTTCTCTATGTCTCTCTCTGTCTCTCTCTCTCTCTCTCCCTATCTTCCTCTCCTCTCTCAGTTGGTGTTAACCAGACTACGTCTGGTTGTAGGTCATACCCTGGAGTCTAGCCAATTATCAAGATGTCACATCATTAAAGGAGGATAAAGTCCAACAGCACAAAACTGAGATGATTCCTTAGCTAGAAGTGGTACTACATGCCTACTCCCCTTCTCTATGCTGAGATCGTCTGGCTTGAGCACATGCGTGTCTTGTGCATGCTGTCACCATCACTGTGAGTTCATGTGTGCTTCTGCTTTGTTCTGTCTGGAAAGCACTGTTTCCTAGAAGTCACCCACAATCATTCTACCCTGCTTTCCACACAGATCCCTGAGCTTAAGGGGAAGAAGGGTTGTAATAATATGCCCCATCTCAAAATAGGTTGAGCAAGGAAGGGATAATTTGCACAGACAAGAAGAGTTTCCAATTTTATACTGTAATGTTAAACATTGCTTTGTAGGCAACAGTGTGATCACAATGAAAATGTTTTAGTCAGAAGAAATTAAACCTGACCTAGTAGTGGTTGGCTTTATGAAGACTGAATTCATAGGCAACTTATGCTCTAAGGAGCAAAGAACATACACTATTCCACAATTCATTTCTTTAAAATCAGGTCATTGAAGTTTGAAGCTGTTTTCATTAAAATAGTCTTAATGATGCATTTATGCTATGAATATATAATATGCTCAGTTTAACTATACTAGTCAGTGTTGCTCAATAAAATTATAAAACTATGCGATTATCACCAGGATCCAATTTTGTTCACTCAATCCACACTCTTACCTTTTTTCTAATCCCAGCTCCCTGGCAACTACTTGTCTCTTTTCTGAATCTGTTAAATTACCTGCTTAGTACATTTTGCATAACTGAAATTATATTCAGTCTTTGGCATTTGGCAACTTATACTTTTTAATATTTCTGAGGTTCCTGCCAGGATGTTACTTGACAAACAGAATAAAAATATTTCATGCCAAAACAGTCTATACACAATGAAGAAAGAAGACTAGATAAGGATGTTCCTGAGCTTGCTTTAAAAAATGGAAGTCTTAAGACCAAGGCAGCCAGAACAAGAAGACAAGAAAGAGGTTGGCTGAAGTAGAGGAATCAGCCGTTGGACTTCATGAAGAAGCTGAAACTGAGTGTCCATGCAAACAGGAACACACACCGCAGGACTTCACCCAGCTCCGTGGGGATTCTGAAATGTGGGAGATAGGTAGAAGCACAGGCTGGCATGAAAACGAGAATTCTTAACCCAGAAGAGTGAGAATTTCCTGTGAGGATACACTGTACAGACAATTAGAAAATATTAGTTAAGTAGCATGGGCCAAATAATTAGAACCTTTTCTATCACAACAAATAACTGTGTGGGGGAAATTAACCGTCCTTTCCAACAGTCATGTTGTAATGAAAGTGGTAGGCAGTTGCTGTGGTGTAGAGGGAGGCCAGTTGCTCTAATCAGGTCAAAGGAGAGTGAGCATTGTGGAAACAAAGATGGGAGGAAAGCAAGTAGAATTGGGAAATGAGTTTGGAAGTAAAAATTCAAAGGACAGCCAACAATATGTGATTTATTCTCAGCCTATGTAGGAGAAAAGTTGACGTTATTACAGACCATTACTTCATTGGGAGCTTCACTCTGTAGCCTGAGATTTAATTTGAGAATGCTTTTGCAGACAAAACATGTAGGCATATTCTAATGTAGCCAAAGACAAGCCACAGGGTTGAAGCAGAGCATCTCACTGAGGAGAGGAGTCAACACCAGCTTGCTGGTAGCATATATGAGTTGTACAAAGCCCTTGGCTGCATGGGGTGTGCACATATAATGTCCCTCCACTCCCCCCTCCATGAAGCCCCCTTTACCTTCGTGTCCTTTATTTCCCTTAGTCCTGTATGCAAGAGGAAAAAAAAAGAGATGCTTGTCTTTGTGAATACTTTACCTAGTACAATAATCTCTAACCCCATCTATTTGTCATTGAGCTTTGTATTATTTCATGATGACCATTTAATTTGAGTGAAATAGAATACCAATGTAGTTTTGGTTTGCATTTCCCTGATGATTAGAAATGTTAACACTTTATCATGTGTTTATTGACAACTTTTTATTTCTTTTGAAAAGTGTTTAAGATATTTGCTCGTTTGTGGATACAAAGAACTCAAAAATGTTAAATGCCAAAAGAACAATTGGTACCTGCTTCTTTAGCATAAATGGATTTCCTTCATTATATTGACCAAGGTCCAACCTAAACATCAGTGCTTGAGTGAGGACCTCCTGCTTTCCAAACGCATTTATTCTGCCATAAAACTATATGGGACATTGGTGTAAAATCCTACACTGGTATTCTGTTATAAGTCAAATTCCTATGTCTGCCTTCTTGGGCTCTTTAGAGGAAGGACAGCCTTATTCAGTGTTATGTCTCCAGTAACAGGAAAAATTATGTGTCTAAAGTTGTTTTTGGTGAATGTAGAGGAGCTTTGGCAATCTCAGAAAATTCCTTCAGAGTGTTCAAGACACTATTGTATATATAATAATAACAACAGAATTAAAACATCTAAGGGTATTTCATGTGTCTATTCACAAAACTGTGAAACTATAGTCAGAGTTATTCTCATCAAATGCCTATTACATTTGTGATATTCATTTCAATCATACTGTGACAGATTGATTATCTCCTATCAGAAATGCATGGAAGAAATTATCTGAATTTTTTTATTTTGTATTATTAGTTTGTTAGCATCATTATATATCTTGGAGATGGGACTTTAGTTTCAACATAAAATGTACCTACACCTCACAAGCATCTTTTACACAGAAACTACAGAAAATTCTATTTGATATTTGTAGTAAGACTGAGCTTTGACTGCAGCCTGTCACATGATATCAGTTATGGAAATTTTCACTTGTGACATCATATACGTACGGGCTCAGAAAGTTTTGAATTTGGGCGTATTCTGGATCTGAGACCTTCAGACTATAATTCCTCAACCTGTGGAACACTGTTGAGACAAAAAAAAGGTTGGCATTTTGCAACCAGAAAAGGTGTAGGAAGGAACTTACTTTCAGTTGAATTACCAACATGGCAAAATCTCAGACACACAAAACAAAATAAAACAGATGGTGTTACATCCAGCTGAAAGAAAATCATTACTTCAAAGAGACACCTGCACTCTTGTATTCACTTCAACCAAGCTGTAAATAAATATACATGGTGAGGTGGAGTGGGATATGTGCCCATGAGCAAGAGATGTGTGTGGATGCCAGAGGCCAGCGTCAATTGTCTTCTTCAATTGCTGTCCATCTTATATTTTGAGACAAGTTCTCTCAGGTTACCTAGATCTCATGGCTTCCACTAGGTTGGCTGGCCAATGACCAGGATCCAGCTGTTCCCATACCTCCTCACCAGCCCTGGAACTGCAGATACTCACCACAGCACCAGACTTCTTACTTGAGAACTCAGGTTCTCAAGCTTTTGCATCAGTCATGTTACCAACGGAGTCATCTCCCCAGCCTCTTGAAAATGTTTCAGTTTACATTTGAACACAGGATTTCTCCACTGTTAAACATAAGTGTTCTTAGTAGCCTTCTCAGTGTACTCACGGTTTCATGGGAGAAGTATTCTAGGCCAGGTAACGCCTTTTACAGAAACAGAGATGAACAGGGAGCTGCTAAATTATGAAAATACTGGAAGATAGTTTTGTTGGGGCCCATTGGCCTGTGAGAGAAACATCTATTCCAGACTACCCGCAGTTCAATCACTAGGTCAGAAAGAGATTATAAAAAGCCTCATTAAGGTGAATTGGCAGGAGATAAAGCCCATTTGATTTTACCCAATTAGGCAGGAGAAGTTTGACTCTAGTAATTAATAGAACTGCTAATATTTGAGTTTGAAGCTATGTACATAGATTAATTCATTGAGTCCTCTCAGTAACAGCCACTCTGAAGCAAAGGCTGTCACCATCCCCATTTTACAAAAGAGGAAACCTATACACTAAGAAACATCTTCCCCAAGGTCACAAGGCTAGCAAGGTTTAAAAAAAAAAAAGGATTAAACCCAACAGCTCTTAACTACCATTGTGCAGGTACCCACCCAAACATCATTAAAATTCTAAAGATTTATAGTATTTTTCAGAAGTGTAAATATGTTTGTGTGTGTGTGTGTATGAATAGCTTTTAATAATATTTGTCAGTGGAATTAGTAGTCCTCCTTTCCATTGAAAAGAGTTTTGTTGAAGAATAAGTGGCATAAAATAACCATAACACTAATTAGTACATACTATGGCCATCTAAGCCATAAGTAAAGAGCATACTGCAACAATACTGTATTATTTAAAACATGGAACCTGAAGGTTGGGGCTACTAAATGCACAGCTTACAGTTTCCTGCTGGAATAGTGTAGCGAAAAGTTTTTTTCTCTTTTCGGGGTCGGGAGTAGCCACCCAGCTCCCATACACAGAGAGGCTTATTCTTGGTTATGAATATCCATCCTTAGCTTGGCTTGTTTCTAGCCAGCTTTTCTTAATTAACTCATCTACCTTTTTCTCTGGGCTTTTACTTCTGTAAATCTTACTCTTACTCCATGGATTGTTGCATAGCTGGGTAGTTGGCTGGGTGGCTAGATGACTGGATGGCTGTGTGGCTGGATTACTGCATAGCTGGGTAGCTGGGTAGCTGGGTAGCTGGGTAGCTGGGTAGCTGGGTAGCTGGGTAGCTGGGTAGCTGGGTAGCTGGGTAGCTGGGTAGCTGGGTAGCTGGGTAGCTGGGTAGCTGGGTAGCTGGGTAGCTGGGTAGCTGGGTAGCTGGGTAGCTGGGTAGCTGGGTAGCTGGGTAGCTGGGTAGCTGGGTAGCTGGGTAGCTGGGTAGCTGGGTAGCTGGGTAGCTGGGTAGCTGGGTAGCTGGGTAGCTGGGTAGCTGGGTAGCTGGGTAGCTGGGTAGCTGGGTAGCTGGGTAGCTGGGTAGCTGGGTAGCTGGGTAGCTGGGTAGCTGGGTAGCTGGGTAGCTGGGTAGCTGGGTAGCTGGGTAGCTGGGTAGCTGGGTAGCTGGGTAGCTGGGTAGCTGGGTAGCTGGGTAGCTGGGTAGCTGGGTAGCTGGGTAGCTGGGTAGCTGGGTAGCTGGGTAGCTGGGTAGCTGGGTAGCTGGGTAGCTGGGTAGCTGGGTAGCTGGGTAGCTGGGTAGCTGGGTAGCTGGGTAGCTGGGTAGCTGGGTAGCTGGGTAGCTGGGTAGCTGGGTAGCTGGGTAGCTGGGTAGCTGGGTAGCTGGGTAGCTGGGTAGCTGGGTAGCTGGGTAGCTGGGTAGCTGGGTAGCTGGGTAGCTGGGTAGCTGGGTAGCTGGGTAGCTGGGTAGCTGGGTAGCTGGGTAGCTGGGTAGCTGGGTAGCTGGGTAGCTGGGTAGCTGGGTAGCTGGGTAGCTGGGTAGCTGGGTAGCTGGGTAGCTGGGGTAGCTGGGTAGCTGGGTAGCTGGGTAGCTGGGTAGCTGGGTAGCTGGGTAGCTGGGTAGCTGGGTAGCTGGGTAGCTGGGTAGCTGGGTAGCTGGGTAGCTGGGTAGCTGGGTAGCTGGGTAGCTGGGTAGCTGGGTAGCTGGGTAGCTGGGTAGCTGGGTAGCTGGGTAGCTGGGTAGCTGGGTAGCTGGGTAGCTGGGTAGCTGGGTAGCTGGGTAGCTGGGTAGCTGGGTAGCTGGGTAGCTGGGTAGCTGGGTAGCTGGGTGACCGCCCCTGCTGTTTCCCTCTCCTTGTTCTCTTGCTCCTCCTCCCGTTGTTTCTCCTATTTATATGCTCTGCCTGCCAGCCCCGCCTATCCTTGCTCCCGCCTCCCAATTGACCATTTGGTTCTATTAGGACCATCAGGTGTTTAGGCCGGTTCAGTAACACAGCTTCACAGAGTTAATCAAATGCAGCATAAACAAAAGTCGCACATCGTAAAATAGTATTCTACCACAGAGTGGAAAATCATGAAGCATCCGCGCTCAGTGTTGCCACTGTAAAGCCAAAGCCGGCTTCTACAGGAATTGAGGAAGTGCGCATGTGTCTGGGGAAATGACCGTCCTCTCCACAACTCATGAGATAATAGTGTGGTAGGAAAAGATGGAACATTAAGAAGCAGTTGGGCCAAGGGATCCACCCCATCCTCAACAGGATTAAGAACTCTGAAGAGGTTTCAGACAACATCTCCTCCTCTGATCTTTGCATCTCCTGCCCTGTAGAAATTCAGTGTGCCTCTCTTTCAGAGAATGCAACAGGAAACTCTGGCAAGATGCTGGCAGCTTGACCTTGGCCTTTCCAGACTCTAAAACTTAATTGTTTTCACATTTCCTATTACTGTGTCCTAGCGCAGCTGTGCTCTGGTGAGATTCTAACTCCGAGAGAATTCAGTGCAGCTCGTAAGTGGAGGCATAGTGTTCTTCTCTTGGCTTTTCCAGCTATTGGAAAATGTGAACGTTTTCTGATTTTTAAGTTGTTACAAAGGTCAGTGTGTCAGCCTCCTCTAATATTCCATACTGTGGATAGGAGTCTTTGACCTTCGTGAATTCTGTAGGATAAGAACCAATGAGTTTTATTGGGTTATCGCGTAGAGTTAGAAGTAACAATAGAGCCACTACTCATTTGTAACTAGCTGGGCCATAGATTTCAGAGCAGAAGGCAATGATGGACTCCCACACCACATCATTATTCTTAATTGATATTAAACACAATCTCCTTCCCAGGGATACATAAAAGCACATTGTCATTTGAGTGGCTTTACTTGAAGTTGAGTGTACATGAGCCAGGAGATTTCATTTTGTGTTGACTGTGGTTTTAATCTAGATAAAATAGCAATTTTGGTAAAGCATAATTTTCTTCTTTCCTTTAGCACTTTCTCATTAAAAACTGATTATCCACAATTACATTACTCTTCTTGTCTTTGTAGACATCCTCCAGGTGCGTGTGTAGAGGGCTCTTTAATCTCTTGACCTTGAGTTTAGATCTGTCTAACCAGGGCTGTGTAAGAGGGCCAGCCACCTGGGATGCTGCTGCTATCTCCTCTGGCTGTGGGTGATGTTAGGAGTGTTATGGATGTAAAACTACACAGTAAGCTGTAGTCAATTTTTTGGGTAGTTTGAGTCCATTGTCCATGAATTTGGAACTTTTCCTGAAGTATTATGATTTCCAAAGCCAAAAGCTACAGGATCCAGGATCCAGGTATTTTAGGGACTGTTCAGGTGAGAATGATACACAGATTGGAAGAGGAACAGGAAGCCAAGTCTGGTGATGAAACTCTCTCCAATGCCAGATAGCGATCATATACGAAGGATGAATTAAGACGGTGGCAACCGTAGGGGAAAAAAAGCTGTGTCACAGGGCCAGATAACCAGGGCTGTGACAGGTTGTTTGAGAGATGGTGGAGAAATAGCCTCCAGGCTTCTGTTTTTCTGGATGTTGGGTAAGGTGGTTGGTGTATGGAGGGAGAAGAGGAATCAGGTTTTTCTAGTGTGACATCGCGGAGGCATGCACTCCTTTTCCTGCGGAGACTTAACTTCCAGTTGGTCTGGCAGCCCTTTCCCATCCCTCGGGAGTTGCCCTCTCAGTGTGAAGGCTCTGATAGCTTGGCCCTGAGAACATGACCCACTGGGGACTCACGGGGAATAATGCACTGAACCAGGCTTTCTCAGGAAAACATGGCTCATGCCTGAATTTTGCATATAAGTATAAAAAGAGAACTTTGTTGAGAAAATATATTGCCATTTCTAGAACATGCCAGATACTTTAACAGCTAAGAAAGTGATGACATCTCCTGAGCTCTTGTTCTAGTAGTTTCTAATTCATAGGAAGACTTCCCTAGGTTGGGCCTGAAGTATCATTTCCCTTAGCAATCTGTCTTCTCCTAGGCTGAATAAACTCCACCAAAGGTAAATAAAGATCCCATGATGCTGAGAGGTACCTGAAGACAGAAGCTACCATCTAAGCATGCAACGGAGTTAGTTAAACTAATGAAATTTTATTTAGTTAACAAATATAGGCTTGATTTATATAGGATTTAGTAACTGGAATGATATACCAGTATGGAATGAAGGCAAAGAGATTAGACAACGGACTTATTTTGTCCACGGTGAAAACTAAGGTTTGAGAAATCAGAATTTGTTCCCCTTTAACAATTACCAAATGTTTGTTCCCTTGAACAAATTAATCTTTCTTCAATTTAGTCCATTTCAGAATACAACTTTTTGCTGAGAGGCTGTGGTAGATCTCGGACCTATTTTAAAGTATGATTTACTTTATACACATGTAACTATCCATAACGAATCATGTTTAGATGTTAGTAACTTGTACAGTGTTGAACTGGAGTTAGTTTCTTTATGAATTATGTTCACAGTTTTCTCAATTCAAGATTTCTTATCCATTGTACAGTAAATTATTATTGATTGTCAACCTGTTACATTTTATTTCAAAACTTCTAACTAATGGATGTTAGATTCATACTTTAGCTTGGTAACCCTCAAGTCACATTATAGTCACTAGAAAAATTAGACCTAGTTAAGAACAAGATGCTATTGTAAACAAAATTAAATACTAAAACAGGTGTTACTTCAATTTTGGAATAAAATCTAATTTTGCTTCTCTGTATCAGTAGGCACCATTAACAAAATCACCCATAATAAAAGTTTTAGCATCTAGATGATAAAAGGAGAACCTCGGAGAATACTTCACTCGAAAGGGCTACATGAGTCAGAACTAGCTGAATCTGGGTCAGATACACTTTGAAGAGAAGCAAGTAAGCCAAAGTGTAGAACAATGCATATTTGAAAAACACTAACATCGAAATTTCAAAAACTACCAAGTAATACAATGCATAGGAACTATATATTCAGAATCATAGACATGGTTTCTGAAAGGAGGTTATAGAAAATACTAGAAATCACATGAAAATAGGAAGAATACTTGGTGAAAATGAGCTAATTAAAATGGGAATCTAGAATACTGGAAATGCAAGTGTAGGAAGGAAAAATAATGAACAATTTACCAAAATGCATTCTTATAAGTGTGACATTAAAAGATGCTCAAATATTTTGTGTTCTTTCAATTTCTTACTTGGGGAATCTTTTCCCCCATGATCCTATGGGGCATGTTTTATACTGAATTAGTAAGCAAACCACTTGCTTATGCTTTATGTAAGCTTTCTTCATAGTGTTTTAGTTAAGATATATCAAAATATTTTTTTCTAAATGATCAAAGTGTTAAAGTTATTTTCCTTTTCACCTATTTATTATTTTGCTTGGTATCTATTGAAATTTGTCATTGGGAGCCCGTTCTCCTTTTCACGCATGGTATATCTGACCCTACGGAGTGGCTTTGGTTTGCATCCTAGCTCCACTCCCTCTTACAAGGCTCCAACTTGTTCAGAAGGAACATATGTCAGGAGACACGCTTTTGCCTAAAATAACAGAACTTTGAAAAAAAAAGCCGACTTTTAAGTAGTGAGTAGATTGTTTCCCCATAATGAACTTTCAAGAAACCATCTCTGACTTGGCTCAGGGGGGGTGTGGTTTTGTCTCCCAGATCCATCACTGTCTGGGTGACTGGCTTTCCTTCCTCCTTCAGGCTTGCTACACCTGGTTGCGTGGTACTGTGCAACTCCAGGTGTAGCATATTCATGCTGTCTGAACAAAAGGAGAACAGAGAAGAAAGCATTTACGCTTCCCTCTCCCTTAAATTGGCGAAGAAAATCACTTACTGTTCCAAGGACCAGAACAAGGCCGTGAGCTTGTTTCCAAGTGGAAATCGGTCTGCATACAATGGTCACTTTCCATCTGTGACGTGGGACATATTTGCTGGCAAGAAGGGAAGAGGGAAACACTGTGGCTGCTCTGTGGGATTTTCAAAGCCCTCACCAAGTGTCTCAAGTGCTAATTATCCCAGATCTTAGTTGCAGGGTTGAATCTTACTTGTGTGGCAGGACATCAATAACAAATCTATATAAAGTACACGAGTATTAACATAAGGAAACCCAAATACAAGTGACAAGTTGTTCTGTGAAGTATATAGCTTGGAAACATTGATCCTGGCCTGCCTCTGCGTGGCTGGGTAAACACACATGTGGGTATATGTAACAGGAATCTATGAGAAAAAGAAGTTTGCTGATGTTTCCTGCAAACAGCAATTCTACTTAAGATGGTTCAGTAGAACCCAAATCTTTTCATGAAACAAAAGTGGAAACTGCAGTATCTCCTAGTGAAGTCTGACGTATTTGTAGCTTATTATGGTGCCCACGAAGTTTTGATTGGACTGCTCTACTGTATGGGAGAAGATGTAATTACTGAAGCAGGACTCTGGAGATAATTGTCAAAGTTCTTGATTATACAGCACCCCTAGCCCCGACACCCAGCAGGCCATGCAAGCTTGCTTGATTACCTTCTCTGTACCAAGAGTTACAATTTGCTAGTGGGAAAATTTGTGTGCAGGGTGAATGAATAATTGGTTCAGGTCCTTAACCTAAGAAAACTGAAGAGTAGCAACAAAATCCAAGACTGTCCTCAGCCTAATGAGATAAAGCAGTTATCCAGGATTTACCTGTAGACTGCTGCTCTTTAAAGGTGAACTTGCATAATCTAATCTTTCTGCTTCTGCCAAGTGTACTCTGCTACATAAAGTGAAATGGCTCTGGGCTTCCTAGTGTAGATTTAACACTTCTAACAGAATATTTCATTAAACTTGAAATGACTCATTGCAGGAAAAAAAGTTTCCAATAAAAAAAATAGAGTCAACTAAACTCTCAAATGTCAAGTTTTAATATTGAAAATAAAACTATGAAGACACAAAATGAGAAGGAACTTGAAGGAAATTATATATTTTAAATGTGCTTTATTTCAGATCCACAAAGAAGAACATCTTGATGAATAAGCATTAGCAGATTGGCTTAAAAAATAGATATCCCCAATAGTCTTTGAAAACAATAAATATTCAATTTGCCATAAATCCTCCTTCTGGAAGATGACAGAAGACTGTTAGATGACTTTAGGTACTAGCGAAACTTGGGATGATTTGGAATACATGAAAGCCGGAATTGTCACTGGTTCAAGATTTATAATAAGTGGAATTTGGGAATCGGGAGGATGGCTCAGTGGGTAAAGTGCATGGTCATTTGCGCCTGTAACCATAGCACTGGAGAGGGGGCCAGAAACAGAAGGAATCCTGAGGCTATCAGCTTGTGCTCGGTCCACTCTTGAGATCTTGTCTCAAAAGATAAGGTAAAGATCAATAGCAGAGGATCTCTAGCCTAGACCTCTGTCCACCATACCATACCTGTGCATACCAATGCACACGCACACACACACACACACACACACACACACACACACACACGATGGGGGATGACCTTCTGTATATGTTTCTCTTATTGGTTAGTGAATAAAACACTGCTTGACCAATGTAGTCAGGAAGATAGGCGGGGCTAGGAGATGGGAATTCTGGGAAAGGTAGGCAAAGAGAGGCTACAGAAAAGACCCCATGGAAGGGCCAGGATGATAGGATGTGCCAGGTTTTCTGGTAAGATAAGGCCATGTAGAAATGCATAGACTTATAGAAGTGGTTTAATAATTAAGAGAGAGCTAACCAGTAAGAAACCCTAGCCATCAGCCAACAATTTTATAATTAATAGTTTCTGTATGCTTATATGGGTCTGAGAAAGACAGATGTGGGACCTGGCAGGAAAGAAAAAACAGCAACACACATACATGCATACACACACACACACACACACACACACACACACACGAAATTTTTTTCTTTAAGACATTAAATCATGGAAATTATATTTTATTTGCCATAAAACACTAAATTTATGTTGTTTCCAGGTTTTGGGCATAATGTGTTATATCTACATAATGAGGTATACTAGTAATTACACATTATATTTATTTGTGTGTGCCTGCATACACATATGTGGCGGAGAGCAGAAGACAGCTCATGGGGGTCGATTCTCTCCTGACACTGAGTATGCCAGCATTGAACTTAGGCTGCAAGGCTGCAGACAAGCATCTCTCCCACTAAGCTATCTCATTGGCCCTGTAGTTGTGTTTTCAAAGAAAGTTAATTACTGAACTTTCTAGATTCTGGTATGAGTTCTGTAATAAGAACAACAAAATCCTGTGTGATATGGGGTTCCTTAAATGCATAAGTTTTTACCAAGAGCAAAACATGATCATGTGAAACTGGCAGCTATAAATTATAAAACGTGTGTCTACCCAGCTTGGTGCATAGCCCGGATGAAGCACAAAAACCCTTCTCTAAATTCTGATTGAGAAGCATGAGATAGCAATGTTGAGTTTTCCCGTCTTTGTGCCACAAATAGCCAGTAATGGGAGAGAGTAAATCTGAGATGCAAAAGTCCATGCCAATATCTCTCAGAATCCTGTAAATCAGGCACCAAGTGACTCCTTGGGGGAGCAGGGGATGCTGCCAGCTTTATGTGGCTCGGAGGTAATTTTACATCTGAGCAGAGAAAACCTCTGAATGAGATGAAAAGGAAACCATAGATCGCACTATTCCATCAGTGTGACAGACTGTGGAAATACTGCATTGTCTTCCATCCTGTGCCAGCTGGAGTGTTTGAAACGGGTAAGTGCTGCAAAGCAATAGCATGGTGGGGAATTCTTTATTTTAAAAGCATAGCCAAAGGATGGTTTTGAGGGCCAGTGTCACAGACAACATTAACATGTGCAACAAGAAATTACTATTTCAAAAGAACTTGTAAATAATTTTCTATGGGAAGCTTCCTGACAATCCTTATTCTTAACTCTTCATTTAACTGCCCTTTGTGAAGAATTTGAAATCTTCACTACCCATAGGAACTAGGTTAATGGCACAAACCTGTAATGTTATCTAGGTGTGAGACCAAGTGATGGAAACTTTAGAAAGTTTGTTTTTCATAAATAAAGCTTTATTGTAGGTCTGCAGAGATTACTTTGTGGTGAAAAACACTCCTTGTAGAGGACCCAGGTTCAATTCCCAAAACTGACATGACAGCTCACAACCACCTACAAATGCAGGTCCAGGGGATCATCCTATCCCCTCTTCAGTCCTCCATTGACACCAGGCATACATGTGGTACATATTCATACACATAAAATAAGAATAGACCAATAGATGATAGGTAGATGGTAGATAGGTGATACAGATTGATTGATTGATAGATGATAGAGATGATAGATAGATAATAGATGACAGATAGATGGTAAATAGATGATAGATAGATATAGATAGATGATGATGATAGATAGATAGATAGATATAGATAAATGATAGAGAGATAGATAGATATGATAGATAGAATAGATAGATGATAATAGATAGATGATAGATAGATTATAGATGATAGAGATAGATAAATGATAGATAAATAGATGATAATAGATAGATGATAGATAGATAGATAGATAGATAGATAGATAGATAGATAGATAGATGATAGATAGATTATAGATGATAGGTAGATAGATAGATGATAGATAGATTATAGATAATAGGTAGATAGATAGATAGATAGATAGATAGATAGATAGATAGATAACAGAGAGGGGGTGGATCTTTACTGGATACTCCCATGCCTGGTTGTTGACACGTCATCAATGGCAGCACTTTCTCTATGATAGCAGATTAGAGAGATTAAAACAGAGACCACATGGGCCACAGAGCCTGCAGCGTTACCCATCTAGTCCACTTCTGAAAATGTTTCCTAACCCCTGGAATAGACTACCTTGAGCGTCAGAGCACATTTTTTCATTAAAGTTGAGTGCTGGGCATTTAAACAATGGCCATGGTAAACAAAGAAGCCAGGTTCAGCATGCCTACCTCCTCATAACGCAGCTGAGAAAACTGAAGAGCAAAGTAGACAGTGGAGGCAGCTCCTGTCCTTCCTGGTAACGAGGAAAGCAGGTGGCCATCTGGTCAGTCTGCAGATATTTTGCTTATGATAGCTGTTGGGTGATACTGATGGTCTAGTGAGGCAAGGCTTCTGATACAAGCTGTCAACAACTGAGAAACTCCCCCACCCCAGACATCTTTTCTGTCTATGTCAACAAGATGGTGGACTCAGCACAAACTCCCACGAAAATTTCTCCACCTTGAACCAAAATCTTTCACCTCCTTTGAATAGACATGTCTGTATAATATGCACTGTTATTCAAGATACAAACTCAGAAGAATAGAGTTCTATCTGTGCTCGGATGTACTCACTCTTTCAATGTCTTCATTGTGTCTTTTCAGATGTGCAAATACATATGATTCATGTAACAAACCCTTCAAACCCCAGTGGAAATGTCACTGCTTCCTAACATTATTCCTAATTACTGAATCTTTAGTTCTTTCGACCTCCTGTGGCAATCTATACACATTCTTTTTCTCACAGTTATCACCCTGGGAAGCAGTTGCTCACTTAAAGGTCATTCCCATTTAGAAAATGAGGCCTGTGGAGAAGAGGCTGTGTAGGACGCACCGGAACTCCCACACCACACTTGATAACCCCTGTGTCAGAGAAAAGGCTGTCTCGAAGCACCACTGATGCCAGGTTTGAGAAACCTTAAAAAACGTGGCAGCTCCACTGCCCAACGTAGTGTCGGCCAAAAAAGAAGCAACTGGAACAAATGGATGAAGGCTCACGGCAGGCTACTACCATAGAAATGCCATCAGGCCTGCTCACTCTCTATGTCAGTATACTTATTAAATGGAGCCATCTAAATGAGAAATGTGGGGACAATTTGACAGAATAATTAGAGTTTAGCACCTAGCGCGTGAAAGGGAAATGGTGTGAGGAGAGCAAAAGAAAGAATGACGGGGTGTGGGAAAGATGAAAATACATGACATTATTGAAAAACAAAGTCAAGATATACAATGGAAGCCAACAATACATTTAATAAATACACACAAATACACACCTGTGCTTAGCTAGCAACTATCTACTTTTAAACAAAAAATAATCAACTACTAGTCTTAACTACTTTACAGTGGTATAGATTTCTGTATATTGCTACAAACCTGAATGTTATTTATTATAAACTATTTAGCATAATTAAGAAATATGGGTTAGTATTTATCCATCTATGAAAATCAAACTGTTAGTCGTGTAGGTATGCTTTCAAGGTCAAACATGTATTTTAGATAGATAGGTGGTCTTCAAACACTTCTGAAATTTACATAACATGGTCTTTAAGATGTTTTGATAACATAAGGCTTTTCGTGAGAGTGAGATATGTCTGCTTCTAGAAGCATCAATCTACTTCAGAGAGGATGGGCATTGAAAAACCTCCATATGGAGTTTACTTTCATTGGTGACAAATTTATCTATTGGGCAAGAAACAGCCCTTGCCTGTACTGCTGTTCAAATTGTACAAGCAAGACTCAAAAGAAGGTGATTGCCAAACTTTATCAAGACAAGGTAGGGAAGTCCTTCAAAATCCCTGATTCATAGAAAAGTCTGTCAGATATTCTAGGCCTGAAGGCTGAATGGATGCTCTAACATTGCAGAGGAACCTTGGGCGACTGTCCAGGCAGCCAGTTGTCTCTGGCATTTCTATAAATTTAGAAGTTGCTAGCTCTGTACTTCCTGTTTACTCAGTATTATTTTATCCTTCTTGGGCCTCTGATCGATACTGAAGACTAGACAGTTACACTGTTTTCTTTGTCACCAAATTCAAAAAAGTAACTTAAATAAGAGACATAAAGTTTATAAGGTTGAGAAAAATAAAAGCTCAAGTTGTTTATCTAAAAAAGATGTTTAATGGTCTAAAAAGATATTTTTAGGGTGATAATGCAAGTTATATTAGGATGTGGTTTAGATATAAAACTTGGGACTCACTAAGATAGGATATATAATAGAGTATTTTCTCTGAATTTTCCAAATACGTGTGGACTGGGCTTACCTGATAATTGTCCTTATTGTGTATAGTTTTACTATGTTAGAGTTACAATCTTTCCTTTTTATTTAGACAATACCTGATAACTGTTCTTATTGTATGTAGTTTTGCTATGTTAGAGTTAAAACAAAAAGGGGGAAATGTTGTGGAATATTTGTTTACACTGTGTGTAGGTGTGCCACTGTGATGGGATTAACAAAGAGCTGAATGGTCAATAGCTAGGCAGCAGGTAATAGTGAAGGGTTTACACTTTCCCACCTTTACAACTGAATTTATGTTTCAGTTCTCAGAGAGAAAAACAGGTATCTCTCCCAACAAAGGGTCATTTATCCACAACATCCTTGCATTCAGGGACAAGGGAGAGAACACACACAAGGCCTGATTCAGCCACACAGTGTCTCAAGGACAAGTCCTGCAGCCCCTTCTGAGTCACATCCAGACTTGCCCAAGGTTGTGCAAGTGTGTGCTCCTTGCTCATGCACACTATTTGAGTCTGGTGTCTTCATTCAGTGTTTCTTCAGACACCTACAAATAGGTGGGATTTCCAGGGAGAGAGAGAACTCTGGGAAGAACAGAGGTGAGGAGACATTAAAGAGGCTGGACATGCATATAGAGGTAACTGATGCACGTGGCAGAACATTTACTAAAGGGTTAATTTAAGTTATAGTGGGATAAGCCTAAGATAATGGCCAAGCTTTCATAATTAATAATAAGTTTTGTGTCATTATTTGTGATACGGAGGTCTTGATGAGAAAGTACTTTTATACACCTAGATTAATTCATAAATATTTTATTACCTTTTAAATAGTAAAAAATATAAACATTTTCACTATTCCTGAAATATCTTCAATGAGTTCCACAATTTCTGTTTAAATTCCAAGTTTATTTCAATTGAACAGGAACTACATTTGTGTTTTTATATCCATGTACATTATATATATATATATATATATATATATATATAAATTATGCAAAGATAATGAGAACAAAGATTTATAAAAAGAATAAGACAAAAGTTGGTACATTTTCTGTTCCAGGCTGGAGTCTATGTAGAAATCGTGATCAAAAGTTTACTGTTTTCAGTCATACACATAAATAATATTGAATGATGTCTTTTACAAAACAAATAAGATGTAGTTATCTTTAAGGTATCATATTGTAAAGATAACTTCAGAAATGGAAGAATATAACAAGAAAATAAAACCATTAATAATAATGAAAACAGTATCCTATGAGCAAAATGACACACAATAAAACTGAAGAGCATGTATTGTCAATAAAATAACGAGCTTTTGAAAATAGTTCAGAAAGCCCAAGAGAAGGCTCCCATCTGCTCAAGCAGCAAACTATAAAGACGTCAGAGGCATTGTGGAAGACTTCATTGAATGTGTAGTGAGGGGTGGAGTCTAGGGTAAGTCTAAACTAAACATTTCAAAAGTGATAGCCCACAACTCTAACTAGAACTAGACAAGGGTAACATTCATCATAGAGGCTCCTGTTCTCCCCACAAGAGAAGTTGAATTTAAACTACACTATTAGAAGAAAATCGTTATCTCTATACAGACCATGTAGACAGCAGACTTCGTGCAATCTTTCAGGCTCTGCAGGTCACAAGGCGTTTGCCCAGGCCGCTCAGTTCCATAGATATCTGACACCTTAACAGGCAGACATGGCTCCATTCCGATAAATCTTTATAAGGATAAGGACCCTGAATTTGGACTTTATCCTGCTTTGGAAAATAAACTGGGGAATTTTAGTAGGACCCCAAAGGGATAATTAGCATATGTCAGCGCTGAAGTTGTCACACAAGGGTAATTAAAGAAAGAACAGTTTGGCCTAGAAAGGAGACAAATCCTGTAACTAATATATGTTCTTGAGTGCTCTGGCAGACAAGGTATTATTTATTTCTTCTTTTAATATATTTAATTTTATCTTGAGCTTTCCTCACAGTGCATGACAATAAGTGTGTCATTTTATATTGTCTTCTCTTTGAAGCTAAGGGTTCAAGAGTTAAACTGAGGGACTCTGATCTTCAGAGAACTGTCATTCTCAGTAAAGAGACTTGTTACATAGAACTACATAGCCACATCACAGGCAAGCGACTGCTACCTCTGTGATCATCTTGTTTACCCTACCACACTGACCATGGGACCCCTCACTGCAGGTCACAGGGTTCTTTACTCCTGGTCAAACCTGTGTTCTCCATGTCTCAATGTTCTCAGAGTCAGAAAAAAAATCTCTAATTATCTCTCAGATATTGCGGTAAATAAGGATCAGGATAAACAAATAGGCCGAATAGATGTTTATTCAGGGAGAAATAACTTACAACCTAGACAGATGAACACCAGGAAATTCAACCCGATCCTCTCCTGTCCGAGTCACGCCAGAAAGAGAGCGCCTTCCTGGCCCCCTCCGACCTCCTTCCTCAGGTCACCTCCGCCCATAGCTCCACCCCCCAATGGGCGTGGTCAGTGCTACAGAAGGACTACCTCACTACAATTCCCCTTTTAGTCTAAAGAAAAGATTTAGGCTTAATACAAAACTATATACAAAACAGTGAATAACAAGTGTGCTCTAAGAAAAGGAAAATCGAGAACAAAATGACCTACATATCTAGTCCTAGGGTGAGGGCATAATGGAGTTTACAATAGAGTTGTCCTAAGCTGGAAAACGTAAGTCTAGTACCTAATATATCTAACTAGGAAGAGAGAATAATAGTTGTGATAGTTTAATCTTCAACCTCATCAAGACCTGAGAAGGAAAATAACAATACTAGAGTAGACAGGAAATGCGGATGGACAACTTCCAAAACGGTGCAGCAAGGACAGAAACAGCAAGCCACCTGAACAGTCACCCTAGGTCTCACAGCGACGTTGGTACACCCAGATTTGGCTAAGGCCAAGAGAACTTGACAGACCACAACAACAGCAGGGAAATAGAATGGCTGTCTTACCCTGACTTGGCAAGGTCAAGCAGTCTTCTATATTTGTCTCCTGCAAGCACATAGGACTGCATGTCCAAATCAGTGGTCAAGGTGGGGGCAATTCTATGCCCAACAGGCCATTAGCTGAGGCGAGATTGAACTCCAGCAGGAGCAACAACAGTGTCCAACATATTTTCGGGAAAATGCACGGTGCTGTCAGGAGCAACAGTGTCTCATGTCAATGGAGTACTAATATTAAAACATTTAAATGCCATGTTCTGCATGTCTATGAAGGATTGAAGATTAAGCATCTATATCTGACTAATCTCATAGGTACAGGAAATGTGAGTGAAGATAATCTGTAATACTCGGGAACTTAGCTAAAAAGACTGATTAAAACTTTCCTGAGTAAAGCAGGAACAAATACTTAAACAATATAACTATTGGCCCCCTCCGACCTCCTTCCTCAGGTCACCTCCGCCCATAGCTCCACCCCCCAATGGGCGTGGTCAGTGCTACAGAAGGACTACCTCACTACACTCAGATGCCTCATCCTCTTTCCAGAAGCATCTGTTCAGTGCTAGAGATGTATGGAGAGGAGAAACACATGACCTTACAATGATGAACAAAGCCTCATAGTCACTCTGGGCTGTGTGTCCACACAGGAACTTCTGAGTATCATGAAGCACATTTTAAGATATGGAGATAGATGGGAAGAATACGACAGTAAGAATGTGTGCCAAATTCTAATGGGATAGATAAGGAGTGTATCCTTTTATTTCGCAAATATTAATCTCCATTCAAGATCTCTCTTTCTCTCTCTCTCTCTCTCTCTCTCTCTCTCTCACACACACACACACACACACACTCACGCACACACACACATGCATACACACTTTCCATAATACAAGTGTCTCATGTTAAACTTAATAAAATATTTAATGTGAATTTTTTTCAATCTATCCCTTCCTTAGAATTTCCCCATCACTGTTCCCACATGCTACCCAATCAAGGTACCCAATTTTATCTCCTCTTCACATACCTAGTGATTCATGAGATCATGTATCTCCCAGAGCAAATCATATGTGTCACCATGGTATCCAGCTCACTATATCCTGTTTCTGGTTCTCAGTTAATATGGCTTCATTGTGGCTACTGCCTCTCCTTGCTTGCTACAATGTCTCAATTCCAAAATGAGCATCTGAAATAAAAGCCCAGTATCTCCTTCCTACAGAAGTATTAAAAGCTTATGTTGCCTTTAGAATAAAACTCAGACTTTATGGCTAGACATATGACTTTGTGACTGTTTTTCTTTCTTTTTTCTGCCCCCACCCTGGACCCCGAAACAGGGTTTCTCTGTGAAACAGTTTTGGGAACTATCTCTTTGACATTTCATTCCTGGTTATGTCTCCCAAGCTTCAAGTAGCCTCATCAGCTACTCCAATCACACCCTCACAGCTGAAGGAGTGCCGTTCTATGTATCTAGCAACATTCAAACGCATTTTCTATGCAGTTCATCTAGTTGTGTCAGCGCTATTCGATCAAGATTGTGGGCTGCTTGTAATGTGAGCAATGCCTTTCATCTTGATGACTTGGAGATAATAATCAAAATACTTGAGCTCTTGAGGAATCTCATCTTGATAAAGTGGAACTTGATAACCTTGCTGAAAATAAAATCCCTGTGAGAAGTCTCCTTCTCGTCCACCACATCTGCCTAAGTTTCACTAAAGCACTTATAACCTAACGTATTACTGTATTTTACTCAATCGTTTTGCTTGCTGTCAATCTCCTCTGATTGGACATAAAGTCTTTTGGTGAAGGAATTGTTGTCAGCTTTGTTCATTACTGTACCCCAAACCAGTACGTGATAATATCCCAAAATATTGTGGCTATGTGAAAGACACACTCTTTGAGTCTAGATTGCAGTATATTTTCACCTAATTGTCATTAAAATGTAATGGCTTTTATATCTACTTTGAGGTAAAGAAAACAAAATTTATAAGGTTTTTGTTTCTGGTATTTCAGTAGCCTCTGCGCAGAATGGATTTAAGGGTGGTAGAGTAGATGGGGGGGGGAGGATAAAATCTTTTCAAAAAGTCATTATCTTTTATTATATTGCATGCTAACTTAGTAATGATAGAGAAAAGTTTACTAGGCATGCTCTAGAATGCCTCTGAAGCAAGTTCTTGGTCAAGGTTCTTAGCCAAGGCTCAGCCCTGTTGCAGCCCCAATTCATTCAGTATATTTAAGGAATCGGTGATAACAGTGTGTCTGTAGCAGAGGCTGCTGAAATGGAGAGAAAGGAAAAAGCTGATGGTGGCCTCAGCCGATAGGTAGGATTCCCTTTACGAGGACTGGCTTCAGCCACTTGTGATTAATAAACCACCTCAGTGATTCCTTGAAGTGTGACAGTGGGCCTGTCCTAAGCCTCCTGACGCAGATATTCAGTGAGAATCCCAGTGTGTGAAACAGCTGATCCTGGACCCCCATCACACACTGCCTTGGAGAGCCAGTACTGTGGACTATGGTCTGCTATAACTGTCCCTGGGTGGCCATTCACGTGCTTCTCTGTGCATTTGTGTTTCATCTCTTGTGGAGGAACACCGAGGTATTTCGTATGTGCTACAGTTGGAAAAACCTGCCGTTGTGGCTATCTTTAGAGGGGAATGTCAAGTGCTACCTCATAATGCTACTTTTCTCCATCTGTTGTAGGTCAATGCACAAACTGGCCCAGCTGGAGAGACTTGACCTAGGCAATAACGAATTCAGTGAGCTGGTAAGCAAATGTGCTAACTGAACTTGTCAAATAGACTCTAGGATATTCTTTCTGTCTTCGTGTCTTCATAACCCCGGGCATTAAAGCATTGAGTGCATATATGTGATTGCTGAACACTAAAATAATGAAAGCTAGGAGTTACGCTCATTGTTTGACTATGTAATAAACCACAGGAAACTGTATATTGCATATCACGAAAAAAAATTCAGAATTAGAGAAGGTGTGTGTTGACTATTTAAGTACCAATTGTGGGGCAGGGAAAAAGAAAAAAGAAAAACTTAAGTGTATTACAAGATTCATCTCTGCTAATCCTCACCTGACATGTGGCCATCCTTACTTTATGTACATGAACCTGAAGTGATAACCAATACATAGCTGTTATGTGGCTGCACAAGAGTTGAAGGGGTTTGTATATAGCCTTGAAGATTGCTGTGATGATTTAGAAAGTTAGTCCCTGGTCAGCACGCTCCAAGCTGTAATGAAATTGCCTTTCCCATGAAGACTTATGGACGTCTCACTGCCTATCAGTTGGCAGTGTTCTGACAGTAGTTTTCCAGCTTTTTTTTTCTTTAAAGAATGCCCAAAGACTAGAATCACAAAGTCTAATTAGAAAGCAAACAAAAACAAAATACTTTGTAAGAAAAACCAGCATTCTGTACACAGAAGTTTCCCATTAGGCAGTGTCAACTTTCCAAAATCCAATGTATCTATAGTTAAATGAAGGCCTCTGAGTAATCAGTCAGCTTTTCCATTGTTGACTGATTTAGGGAAAGTCACTTAATCTCTCCAAGCCCCGTTTTCCTGATCTATAAAATGGGGGTTATAGTGATTGCTGCCTCAAAGGGCTTGTGTGAGTGAGAATTAAATTGTATGATGCGTATATAAGACCTGGCAAAAAGTACTCTCAGCAAGTGCAAGGGTGGCAGGATTTTCACCCAAGCTATAAGATAATGCATGAAGAATATTCACTGTAGTCTTAATAATAAAAGCTCAAGTTAGATGTAGGGGTAAATGCTGAAAGATCAGAGGAACAGAGCAGCCAGGCACTAGTCCTTACCTCTACTGAGTTCTCAGACTGCATGGGTGATCCTGTCCCTACGAATCCTCAGGCTGAATGCTCTGAGCTCCTGTCTCCCCATGCCTTATATTCCTCTCTCTGCCCAGACACATAACTCCTGTCTCTGCCTCCCTAGTGCTGGAATTAAAGGTATGTGATTCCCAAATGCTGGGACCAAAGATGTAAGCTCTGTTTTTTGTTTGTTTTTGGTTTTTGTTTTTGTTTTTGTTTTTTTTGAGACCGGATCAGTCTAGTGTAGCCCAGGGTGGTCTTGAACTCATAGAAGTTCATCAGCCTCCGCCTCCCAAATCCTAGGATTAAAGGTGCGTGTCTTCACTGCCAGCCCTGTAAGGCTAACTAGTGGCTTAACTTCTCACTCGGATCTTCCGGAAAGCTTATTTGTTAGATCGCAAATAAGATATCACTACAATTCACTGTTTTATTTTAACCATATCCAGCGAGTTATTATGCTGCCCTTTGGGGCTGTTTATCAATAGCAAAAACAGGTTTTTATTTGTTTGTGATCAAAAGTGTCAATCTGTCTTTAAATAAAAATTCCCTCCCTAAAATGTCTTGCCTGCTTCTGCTGCGTCCCTCCTGAAGGAGAAACTGGGATATCTTTGAGATCTGGATAGGAAGGACTCCTGAACTAGGAGGCCTGTAGTGTGACAGCTGCACACATTGCTACTGGGTCCTTGGCCTAGAGACACTGAGCACCTCTGTAACCAAGCACTGTCCCTCTCCCTCTTACACACACCCCCATACTCAGCTCTCCTCCTGTGCCCCTCCCGAACCAGCCCTGTCTCCATTTCTGTTCTCACCAGCCATCCCCCAGTATTGACTCCATAGCCAGCCAGCCTGCTCCAAGAATCCCCTGGGTGTGCACACTGAGATAAGCCTAGGGAAGGCAGACATCACAGCTTCTGACTTCCGTGTTATGCTACCCAGTTTACTGTGCTTGAGAACAAGGTGAGAGAATCCATGCACCCTGGCATGGATTGTTCCTCTGTTTTTTAAAGATATTTTTTCCATGTGTGTATGTGCATGCACCTAAGTGTAGAGCCAGAACAGGCTGTCGGATCCTCTGGAGCTGGAGTTACAGATAATTCTGAACCACTTGACATCGGGAACTGAACTTGGTTCCTCTTTAAGAGCAGTAAGCATCCTTAACCACTGACCTATCTCTCCAGCCCTGTATTTTTAACAAAGATATGTGTGGTGGAGACAGAGATTGGTGAGGGCAGTATATGACAAATTGTTGCAAAGCTAGAAGTATGTACAGAGAGATTTGAACCTAGTCACTGAGGCTCTAGAGAGGGCTCTGCTTGCCTTTAGCACATAATGTCTTGACGGCATGGGAGAAAGAACACAAACAGCAATTGAGGTCTTCATCTCACCTTGTAACTGCATCTTCCTTTAAGATAAGAGCATTATTCCTATCCGTTTCATGGGCTTTGGACAAGTTTTCATGTAAGAGAACCTGCAGTAAACATGCCCTATATGTGTTGAAGAATTTCAGTCACCAAGGACTTTGCAAACTTTTCATGTGGAGGGGTGTGTGTGTGTGTGTGTGTGTGTGTGTGTATACTTTCTTTAAAGATTTAGATCAAAAAAGATGACTAGGTATTTTAGTTAGGGTTTCTATTGCCATGGAGACACCATGACCATGGCAACTCTTATAAAAGAAAGCATTTACCTGGGTCTGGCTTACATTTCAGATGTTTAATCGCTTATCAGCATGGGAGGAAGCATGGGCGAACGCAGGCAGACAGGACAGTAGTTGAGTTCTATATTTGGATCCCCAAGCGGGAGGCAGAGAGACAGACACTGGGCCTGACTTGAGTGTTTGAAACCTCAAAACTCATCCTCTGTGATGCACTTTCTCCAACAAGACCACACCTACTACAACGAGACCATGCCTCCTAATAGTGCCACGCCCTATGAGCCTGTAGGGGCCATTTTCATTTGAACCACCACACCAGGATATGTTTACTCTTATGAAATTATATCCATTGAAAATTGATTTATGATTACTACAATGTAAGTTCCATGGTGCGTAACAAATCACAGTCAACCCATGGGTCACAAACCCCCAGAGATCATTGGAAAGCACTGATAATTACATTATGAATCACAACAGTAGCAAAATTACAGTTATGAAGTAGCAACAAAAATAATTTTATGGTTGGGGTCACTACAATATGAGGAGCTGTATTAAAGGGGCGTGGCGTTAGGAAGCTCCAGAAGCACTGCTCTAGATGAAGTTTCTTTGTTTGAACTACAGTGTTCCACACTGTCAACACATTTCTCAAAAAGAAATGTTGACACTTGTTTGACAGACAGTGTTGGCCCCAGAGCTCAATATTCTACTGACATTAACATCTCAATATTATTCTAAGTTTTGTGGGTTTTGTTTTAAAAGTCCCTGCACATGTTTGGTTTCTTACTAAGCATGTCATCTTTAGGTTGTAGTTACAAATATCTTCTTCAACAATTGTAATAGTCTCCAACTTCTGAATGCAGGTGTATAGCAATGCATTGGATTTTAACTTATAGAAAACTACTAAATATGCTCATTAAAAATATGAACAGTTTTGTACAAATTCTTCAGGGGTTTCTCTGCAACCATTCAGATAGCCTACTGATAAATTTGTTTCTTGTTCCTCAAATTTTTATACAATTTATGCCTCTGAATTTAATTAAATTATTTGGCCTTCGATATGTTAGTATTGTAGGATTGTGGAAAAAATTTCCAATGTAAACCTTTATAGTTAGTGTATGTGTGTATGTGAGTGAGTGTGTGTGTATGTGTGTGTGTGTTGATAAAATGTCTTAGACTGGATTTTTTTATATTTATTATCTTCTCTTACTTTACATATTGATCCCAGTTTCCTCTCCCTCCCATGCCCCCTGACTCCCCCCTCCCATCCATTCCTCTCACACACACTCCACAGAGAGGGTGATGCCCTCCAGGAGGGATCATCAAAATCTGTGAAGTGATTTAGAGTAGGGACTAGGCCCTCCCTCCTGCCTCTAGGCTAAGGGAGTATCCCTCGATGGGGAATGTGCTCCCAAATAGACTGGATATTTTATGAGTAATGGAAATTATTCTCACAGTTATGAAAACATACCAAGATTAGGCACTGGAGAATTCAATGTTGCTTTGGGATCCATCCTCCCTGCTTCCAAGACGCCCTTGTTATGTTCTTACATGGCAGAAGGCAGAAGGGCAGAACGGGTGAACACTCTCAGGAGCTTCTTTCCAAAACACACCCATCAATTCATGATAAACAACTTCCCAAATGTGCCTGCCTCAGTACCACTGCAGAGGGGATTACATTTCAGCATGGATTCTAAAAGCACAGTGAAAATCACCATATAATCTATTCATTTCTATACCACTCCAGGTTTTTAAAAACTTGTGTTCATAGCTGTAATTACATACATTATTCTGTCTACTTTGTGGATTGTTGTAATTCATCAATTTAAGGTAATTTCACCCCTCATCTCTTTAAAATTATCCTCTAATCTACTTAACGTTCTTTCTTGCTGTAATTTGTTAAATATGAACATAAGCAAGAAATTGTGCATGATTAATAAATGCAAGGTACTTAGTTAATTATTTTATGTTTTCATGAAAAGTAGCCTGACAAGGAATGAATTTTTAAATATACATTTCATTTCCTCAAAAACATGCTTCCTGTCTCCCTACTTAGAAATATCCAGTATGCGTTCTCAGCATTTAAATCTTTCTGGAAGGGTCATAAGGGTGTACTCTGTACAATTATGAGTGATAAGCCACTTGCTAACAGAAATCTGCTAACCAGTTGACACTGAAGTTGTGGATTAAATGTAATCTTCAAAACAACTAAGCAAGCCACGCGTTGGTAGCTCATGCCTTTAATCTCAGCACTCAGGAGGCAGAAGCAGGCAGATCTCTGTGAGTTCGAGACCAGCCTGGTCTACAGAGGGAGTTCCAGGACAGGTACAGAGAAACCATGTCTTGAAAACAAACAAACAAACAAACAAACAAAACAAAACTAATCAAAAAACAACAACAATATGTCAAGAACAAGAGAAACATATTGCCTATGTAGGGAAAACCAAGACTTAATGTTTTTCCAACAATGAAAAAGTAGATTAAATTTATAATCTTCATGAATTCATTCAAAAATTAACAATATTTGACCAGTATTTCAAAAATCCCAGAAAATTATTTTAACGTGGTTCAGAAAATAAGCCACTAATGGCTATACTAAAGAATTAGCATTCTGTGAAATTTCTTTATAGAAAAAGGTAAAGAAAATATTCTATATTCTCTAAACCACCATGAGAACCCTAGTGAGACAAAAAGTGTACCATAAGAAAGTTTTTTATCTCAAGATTCAAATGGATTTTGTTTGTTTGTTTCCTCTCTTAATTTTATGAAATTTTAAAATGAACATTTTTAAAAACAGTTGAAAATTCTTGGATTAGGGATACGTGTTCCATATAACTGCAGACTGATTTGCAGACTGTGTTCTCAGGCAGATTATACAATGAATGTGTTCCCACAGAAATTTGAAATTGTTCAGTACTTTTCTTAGTGTCTTTATATTTAGTTAAAATTGACTGAACTATTAGACTAATTTTATTAAAAGCATGACAGTAAGTACCTCCACTTCCTCTGTTTTCCCAAGGTTTGCTCATTTTTAATTACCCAAGATGCGTGCACACCCGAGGCAAGCAACACTCGCGTACCTATTCATTTCCTCCATATGTAATTACAACATGTTTCCTACATCTAATCAAATTTTGCCAGTTGTTCCTCTAATGACGATCACTTTAAAAGACCAAAATCAGAATAAATCATTATATAACAAGCCATTCTATCTTTAGGCAAAATATTTGAGACTTGAGACATCCTGATTAGTAATGCCTCCATTTCCCTGCATGTGGAGATCTATGAAGACTTTGAATCACGTACACATCAGAGACATTGCCAGAAGTTATTAACCTAACAAGGAAACTTGAGAACTGAAACTTGCTTTGACTGTTTTTGCAAGCACATCATTGTCTGTCTCAGTCAGGAGTGCCAGAGGTGCAAACTGTATCAATTATTTCACAGAAAAAAAAAATAGAATAAAGAGTCGCTAATTATGCTCTGGAGATGTGAAAGGGATGGCTCCAGGAAGCAGCTAATGCCAAACAGAACAGAACGGATAAAGAACAATAAGAACCTAAAGCAAAGGATATTGGGAGAGGTGCCTACCGGCTGGTGCTATGACTCTAAGAAACACAGGGAGGAGTCTGTGGTGACTCTGAGGGCCAGCATGACTTTTGCAGTTGTCTTACTGGTGTTCAGTGTCACCACAGCATGAAGGTTCCTGATGACACAATAATCAGAAGAAAGGTTGAAAACCCCTTATTTTTTCGACCTCTCATTCTCTCCAAGAGGCCCTATTTAATGTGTACAGTACTCAACACAGACCTACCTGTCAAAAAGTAATGTGGTAAACTCCAGATTTCCAGGGTAGACTATAAAAAACTGAGCTCTGATTTGGGAAGCCAATAGCTTAGCGAACAGAAGGTCAGTCCTATCTTGACAACAGCAGAAACCCTTGATGACCAGATTTTGGCAACGTTTTCTCCTGAAAGTTCTCCTTGACCAAGCAATCTGTTCTCATCACCAGAATTGCACCTATATAAGCAGAAAATGTTTGATTCAAGCTAGATACAGTAATGGAGGTGAAAGAAACACTTAGACTCATCTGAAAAATGCCGCGATTTTATTACAAGCTGTCTTTTGAGGAATCAATCCCCACTAGCAGTCTTCCAAATGCGCCATGTAAGAAGTTTCATAATACAAAGCTGTGACCATTCCAGATGTGCTGGCTAGTTCTGTGTCACCTTGACATAACGTAGGAGTCATTTTGGGAGAGGAAACCTCAACTGAGAAACTGCTCATGGGGAACATATGAACGTTGTACTGGAAAAGCCACTGAATGCTCAGAGAACAGTGGGCTCTTGGAAGGTAAGAGGAGAATCTTGGAAGATAAGAATGGTAGGAGAAAAGCAGACGATAGAGGCCTAGATTGTTAAGTTCCAAAGGGGAGTCAGGACCCTATCAAGGTCACACATCTGGTATTTTGAATCAAGACTCTGTGGTTCCACGTCAAGCCTATCTTCCTTTCCTGGAGTACTTTTAACGTTTGGTTTTAAAGTAAAGAACACTGTCTACTGTTTTAAAAATAAGTCTTGAAGAAACTGGAGTAAATTGTGTTAAATGTGAGTTTCGGTTCACAGTCAAGACATTTTAGAGAAAACTGGTGTATTGTGTCATCCTGGAGTGGAGTCAGAAGTGTTAGGTTACATGTAGGGTTGTGAGTTAACTAAGAAATAACAAGTGCATAAAAAAAACCAAACAAACAAACAAACAAACAAAAAAAACAGATTCAGCCTTCTGGACTTACATGCCAAAATGGTAATATCTAAATATAATATCTAAAATAAGATATTAGGGAACAAAGTTACTTGACTTCACACTTTGCAATAAACCAAAACTAAAAAGGCACTGAAAATGATTTTTATATATATATATATATATATATAAGTAACATGGAGAAGGCCATGTAAAACTCACACAGAAGGTGAGGTGATATTTTAGTAAAGCCCTAGAGTTGATGAAGGAGGAAGCCATGTAGATATGTAGTGGAAGGGTGTTCCATGCTGGAAAGTAGTGTGCATCTCTAATACAACAGCAAAGCTGACCACAATGACACGGCGGATGGAGAGAGGAGGTGGCAATGAGCCAAGGGTCTGCAAAGGAGAACCCCTGGCCCTTTGGAAACTGAGTCAGTAAAGCTTTGCTGAGGCTCTCGCTAAGTCTCTTTCCTTTTGACATGGCGTTACTGTGAGATCAACTTGACTATTAAGCATGAACAAAAAGGGTATCAGGGAGAAGGTTGTCAAGATGGCGTCAAAGAAGCTAGTAAGAAATTACTGCCATATCTAGGTGAAAACAAATATGCCCCTGGGGGGTAAGAGGGGGCGGGGTTGGAGCAGTGGAGAAAAGGGATCAGTTTCTAAATCAGTTGTGAAGGTGTCAAGAAAAGAGCCCACAGAGTTTGAACTCTGAATCAAGTAACTCCCGCCAATATCTGCAGAAATTACTGCAAAACATGCAAAGGCGGTCCACCAAATCTGTGTCAAGGCATGCCCCTAGAACTTCCTTTCAGCAAGCTCCCCAGCATGTCCACCCCATCATAAGAGAAATTAATGGAAGCTACATATAAAATACTTCAGTTTCACTTGCCATTCCAGGCTTAAGCATATTGCTTTTTTCTCTTGCTGAACTGGACAGGTAGGGAGGGTATGCACTTTTTGTGTTAATAGACACTAGGACTTGTCCCTCTCAGCAGAAGTCGTAACACTCAACAGACTTTTGGAGCACATTAGAGAAATCAAAGAACTCAGGTCTTCCAAAGGGTCCTTTTGGTTTACGAAGTCACAAGTGGCTGATGCTGAAATTTTTAAGATAATGTAATAAACTTTATTGCTTCTACAAATCCTGCACTTCTTGCTGGCTAGCAGCAGCATTTTTCCCCCTTCATTTCTGTCAGTTTAGTTTTGATTTTGCCACTTAGGTGGAATTTGGGGAGCAATGGTAGACAACTCCCTCTGGTGCCCTGAGACAGCCGGCTATTTATCAATGCAGCACACGCTTTCCCTGTGTTTGTTTATGCGGATATTCTGTAAGAACTGGAGTCCCAAAGATTAATTAAGCACAGTTTGCCTTTTTAGAAATCCAAGCCTAATAAGAGGCATGCAAATGAGTAAGGCAGCTAACAGAAAGCTAGACAGAAAAACAAGATAGGAGAGCTGAAAGCAGACGTCTACCACAAAAGACATAAAACATTCAGAGAAATGAAAGCCTAGAAAGTGGAAGTGAAGAGAGGGCCCAGGGAAGGTACAGCAGTGAGAACATGAGGCTTTGTGAAGGTGGGGCTGGAGAACCAACCTTTGGTAGAATAAAGGGAGGAAGGTGGGGAAAGAATTGCAGCCAGGCCAGCAGTGTCGTTAATACCATGTAAGAACCTAATATTCAACCATGGATGGCAGCCTGTCTCAAAGACCAAGGCCCTAATGTTCACATCTACACATTAAAAAGTACTCCAATATAAAAATAAATAAATAAAAAGTACTCTGACATGAAGGATAAGTTACCAGTAAGTGTCCACTACTAACTCACTATAGGTGTCTCAAGTTGTGAACTGAGATATAATTTCAGTAGAAACAGACAAAAAGCAAAATATGTGAAAAATCATAGTTTAAGAAATACTGTACTTCCAGAACCAAAGTCAAAATGGAGGATATTAAGGGAAAGGTGGATTTCAGAACACAAGGAGATGGGGATTAGTGTGGGGCTTTGGCTGTAGTCCGGATCAAAGAGGAACACAGCTGGAGAGGAAAGTGAACTGGAGGTAATCAGTTCTGGAAGCCAGGAGTTTGAGCACCTTTGAAACACACAGGGAGCAGGGGATAGCCAAAAGCTGAAATATAGACTCAGGACTCTAGAAGAGGTTCCTGAGCTGTGTGTAGCTGCTGAGGCTCACAGACAGAGTTGGCCTATGTATACAAATAAAGACACAGAAATTATGCAGAACTTATAGAAAAGTGTGTAAAATAACAAATGCACCAATAACATAAGTGATAACTATGCTCCAGGATTCAACAAAATTTTAAAATCTAAGTCCTACAGTGATGGGGGATGTTCTTCTCTATATATGTTCCTCTTATTTGTTGATGAATAAAATACTGTTTATCCTATAGCCGGTAGAGGCAAGAAGATAGGCAGGGCTAGGAGATGAGGAGAATTCTGGGAAAGGTAGGCAGAAGGAGCCTGCCAAGGCAGTCGCCATGTAGACCACAAATACGGTAAACTAAGACCATGTGGAAATACGTAGATTTATAGAAAAGGGTTAATAATTAAACCAGAGCTAGCCAATAAGAAGCCCAAGCCATTGGCCAACGGTTCTATAATTAATATAACACCTGTGTGTTTATGTGGGGCTGAGAAGGAGAGCAGGACTTGGCAGGACAAGAAAAACTTCCAGCAACACCACGGTGTCGGGGCATCCCTCCTCATTCACCACTGTGTTGCACATCAGAGTCTGCCAAACACAGGAAGGGTTACCGAGAAACAGCTCCCCTTTTCTAGTGAATTGGCTACACAACTGGGACTCGGCATTTGTGGCAGAAGTGGGGTAGGGATTGTGACTTTCCCAGACTCACCCTGAAGAAATCCTCATGATAATGGCCCCATCTGCCGACACAGCTGAGATCACTCCACTGGCTTTGTGGGTGGCTGCTTCTCTTCCTCACCCCAGGTGCACATTTTCATACGATGTTAATAACACAGAACTGCAATTTAAGCAAATACTTACAACTAACAAAACATGAGCATGAACTTGTCATAAGGCCACCCCTACGTTAGAACTTTCTACTCACTTTCAGGGTGGAACATCTCAGCATAATAATGTCTGTGCTTGTCAACGGTGACAAGTGGCAATCTTCTCATCTGCCTAGCTGAGGTCAGCTGAGCACAGAAAACCAGGCAACACATTTTCCTTTTGTTCTTTGTGGGGTGATTTTTGTGAATGAAAATTGCCTCTATTATAAGTCAACAGAAGGGGTTTTGTTGTTGTTGTTTTGTTTTGTTTTTTAATCCTGCCATGAACAAGACACTGTCTCCATACTGAGGGGCTTACAGAGTTTGAACTGACTATATGAGCTGGTCACTGACCACAGTAGATGCTGGGACACTTGGAATTGGTGTGTTCACAGGATGGGTTATGAATAAAGCAAACACAGAACATTCTTCAAGGTACAGGACTTTGTAGCGCTTGAAAAATGAGTTGTATTTAAATTGTGTGGAGAAGAAAGAGTGTGCTGGTCAGGAGATTGGCAGAGTCAAAGGGAGCACACGCTGGGGGTCGATAATGAGCTCAACAAGAGCCAGAGGTGGGACAGAGGAGTGAGACGAGGTGCCTTCCCACAGCATACGCTCCAATTTCATTTTCATGTAATAAAAAAAAAAAGTGAGTGCCTTTGTTGTGATTGATGCCCAACAAGGGAGCCATGGAAATGAGCTGGCATTTATCCACCGCAGCAGCACAAGCAGAAGAAACATAAGGCTGATATGGAAGTAACCTATCCACAAGTGTCTATTCACAATTCCACATGAAGGAGGAAAATAGACCAAAGTATATGCCACAAGAAGAAATATGGGCAACATTTGTCATATGATATCCATAAGAATTCACATTTTTGGAAAACTCTTACTAGCTTGCTCATACTAAATAAAACAAAGCTTTAGAAAAAGATAACATTCTGCTCACAGATGAATAAAAGACTAGCTTGCTACAAAAAGGGTTATAACGTATATGTACATACGTATGTTAATATGTGTATAATTTATGTAACATACAGTTAAATATACATATATCCCTCTGTTATTAGGACATAGCAGCAGCCCATATGTCTATGATCAACTCACCTCTGCTCTCAGCAATCTATGGATTGTTATTAGCAGCTGACTGACTGGCTGCTTATAGAGTCCTGCGGACAGCATGACTAGGCAAAGTCCAAGTTAGCACCTGTCCTTCCGTGATTTCGAAGGCCAGGTGTCGCTAAGCTTTAATTCACTCATCCACCCATCCATCCATCCATTCGTTTATTTAGCAATTGATGGATGAAAGGATAAAGTTTCCTGTCAATATTTTGTTCTCTGTTGCATTGTCCACACTGAGCAGAGCTCAGCGTTTGAAATGCAAGCGTTCAGTAGATGTTTGTGTAGTTCAGATGACCACATATCAATCCCTCTCGAAAGCCCTAAGAATACAAGGCAATGTGGGAGGAGAAAAGGTGTTCTCCCACTCAACTAGGATTTAGAGAGGAAAGCGCATTTTAACAATTGGGATCATACTTGTAGGACTCTAGCTATGACATGTGTCCAGAAGTTTCTAATGAAATTTGCTCTAGCAAACAAAGGCTTCCCTGAAGAAGTGATCTTGAACTGAAATCTGAGAGGTGAGTGAGTGTTTTGCACAGCAATGAAAAACAGTAGTTCTTCATACAGAGGGGGAGGCAGGACACAAGGACTCTGTGCTACAAGCGAAGGCAGAAAGCTGGGTAAGGTTAAAATACTCGAGGATAGCTCTTGCAGAGTTCCAGAATTATAAATGTTAGAAAAATATGTAGCCAGGAACACATATTATTTGAAGCTGATGAGATGCAAGTTGGCTTAACAAAACTGACTTGTTTGTAACTGGCATAGTTTAAAGTTACAACCCAAAATCTCTTTGTTTGTTCGTAATATAAAAGTTTGACTAAACAAAGAAGAATTATTGTAATCAAAACAATTGAGCGTGTAATTTTGAGTTGCATAACGCTGATCCTTATAGATTATGCAAATAAAATTATAATTTTACTAACTCATACAGCATCAATTAGCTCTCAAATGGGGGCTAGCAAAGGGGTCAATCCAGCACCGTGAGGGTAGCTTAGGTGTACTGTGGTAGAACTGTATTGACATTAATACACCTGGCAAATAGTTCATTCAATTCTTGTTTGAAACCAAGTTTTAAAACATATTATTAATTGGTGTTGTTCATACAAGAGAATTCATATAGATCAAAGTAAGGCTGAAACTATGAAAGAGCGACTAAGTGATGTGGAAACAGCTAAACAAGCTACTTCAAAAACATGCAGAGAAGTGTATTCTTTGCTTCCAATAGCTATGATGGCATGCTTGGTCAGAGAGACTAATAGTATTCAGTCAACTCTGGTCGGGAAAGATGGCTCAGCTGTCAAAGGCTAGGCTCACAACCAAAAATACAAGAGTATTTATTCAGTCAACTCATTTGGTGTTTCCTTTAGTACTTACAACATTCGCCACAATCTCTGACTCTGGATTATATATCTGTCTCTAATAATCTGTCCACCCTGCGCACCCTGAGACGGAAAAGTTAATGTAGGCCCCTGCGTTGACTCCTGCTTTCATTCAATGAAATTCTCGCTGATCAGCAGATTGTTGACACAATTCCTCTAAGATTTTCTGTTCCAGTAATTGGGCAAGATGCATACAGACTGATAGAATAAACGCTGTTATGTGCCTGACTGCGGACTTAAAAAGAATTCTAGTTCTGAGTTACATGGTGCTCACCAAGCAGCAGTGCCTCGTGGTTCATAGATATCTTGTTTTCTCTGTGCGTCTTCGTGACCCTCAGGGGTCACAGCCAGTATTTTTTGCAGCACGTACATGGTTAAGTGAAGGGATTCAGAAAGGCATGCCTTGCTCCAGAGTTTACAACTGCCAGTGTGGAGCTCACAGATAGAGTAGTGTGACGGATGTGTATTAGCTTACCAAAAAGAAAATAACTGATTTTTTTTTTATTTATGGAAATATCTAAATTGGAAGAAATAGTTCTCGTGCTGAAATAATAAAAGTGTCTATATTTTTAGAGGTTAGCTCTTAGGAATGTGAAGTGATAAAAATGCTTATAGAGTATATCTAAATACTTTTATCATTTCGAACATTGGAAGGAAGAACACCCGTCCATCACAGAAGTTTTATAGCTTGCTACAAATATAATTTTTGTTAATGAACACCTACACATTCACCTAAAGATTCTAGGACCAAACATTTCCCTGACAAATGCAAATACTCTGCCTTGAAAATACAACCATGATGTTTCCTTTAATGAATTGGCTGTGATGGTTAAGTTTTGTGTTTATGCATTGAAGTTTTTCATTCCTTATGCTCTTTCTGTCTGATGTTACGAGGTAGGCACCAAATATGACTTATGCAGATAATTTCTAGTATGGAGGGGATAGAGACTTACACAAGTCCCTTTCCATGATGCATCAGAGCAGGTATGAGGGTGAACAGGAGGCTGAGGCAGAGCAGGCGCAACACTTCTGCCATGTTGCTGTGAAGAACTGGGCAGAAAGGGCAGCAGAGGCAGCGATGGATAAAACTGGAGTGTGCCTGCTGCTGGAAGGTAACCAGGCTGAGACTGTGCGTGGGCAGGAGATGAACTGGAATCTCAAAGACAAGAAAAGGTCAAGTAGAAATCAAGACACCAAAAGACAGATGAGAAAGACATACAAATTTGGGAGAGCCAGATGCAGTGGATGAGAATAAGAAAAGTTAATAAAAACACGTAAAATACATTGTACTAAATTCAAACTAAATCTGCACCCACATCAATTTCAACCAAGTTCTCTGTGGGTCACTTTATGCCACAGGGATGTGATTTTGTTGAGGTGATGTTTGGGTTTTTTTAATTGTTGTTTTGTTTGTAATTTTTTTTAATGGTTTGCTTTTCTTTGTTTTGGCTTTGTCTTATTTTTAACTCAAGGTTACACTCTGTACTCTTAGCCAACTAGTAGAACTGGAGAGGTGAGCTACTATCCCTGGCACCAGAGAAATAAAGAGGAAATCTGTGTAGCAAGAGATATGTCTTGGCTGATTGTCTCTGAAATGTATCTGCTAAAGTGCACGGGAGCCTAATCTCAACTTTCAGGTGTTTAGGAGCAGCAGTGAGAGTGAGGAAGGAAAAGGAGATGATACTTCGGACAAGGGTTAAAATACAAAGGGAAGTCAATAGCCAAATTGAAACTTTCAACAACAAATCTTGGTACAGTTTCAGAAGAGGCAGAAAGTCTTGCTGAACCCATGCTAAGCTCGGGAGACTGTGCCAGGTCTTTGCTAAATGATGTGCTCAGGAACTGTTCATAATGCATCTACACTTGGGAAGGAAGGAAAGAGAGGGGCCAATAGAGAATCGGTGACAGGAGGAACTGGTAACGGCTGTGTGGGTCTTCTGGGATGCTGGGCTAAGTCACACAAGCACGTACGGAGGGGTGGTCCACAAATGGTGTCTTCAAGGCTGAGAGGGCAGAGGTGCTAATGATCATTGTGGTGGCGATCTGTGTGTTACCTTAAGAGAGTGACACTAATAAAATACCCAGAGACTGATATCGGGGTTCAGACTTCAAGCTGAATGTCAGAAAAGCAAAGCAGCTGGCCACTAGCTTCTCAGCTCTACCTCAGGCTGAATGGGTCGGTTCTGTCTCCACGAGCTCTCAACAAGCCTCAGACTGTAACCTATCCTCAGCATGGCTGGAGAATGAATGCCTCCTACTGACTACTTGCTCTGTCTTTTATACCTCTCTAGTTCTGGGTTTTAAGGTGTGAGAAATAGCTCTCTTTTACACTGAATCAATCTCGTATATCCCTGACTGGCCTTAATCCTGAATCCTAGGATTAAAGGTATGTACCATCACCTCTTAGCTGCTTGGATTAAAGGTGTGTATCACCACTGCCTGATCTCTAACCTATAACTTGAGGCTGACTTTGCTTTTCTGAATCCTCAGTCAAGCTTTAATAAGTCATAAATAATGTATCACTACACTTTTCTGTTCATTCAATCGGGCTTTAAGTTCCTCTGTGTGGGAGGTGACAAAGGAGTTTGGATTCAGGCTACCTGCACCTCGGTGTTACAGTCTCATTGCTGTGGTTGGAATATCAACAGCAGGGAGGAGGTCTGTGCCAGCCAGGGACCAGATGACCAGATGGCACTAGTAAGAATAAAAATCTACAGGAAGTGAAGCTCTTCATGCCTACAGGAAACAGGGGGAGGACATGGAGTAAGCACAGGTCGGGTGTGACGTCTTCTATGTAATATGATACATAATCTTTGAGTCATGGAAGACTTTACAAACAGGAATGAGAACAGTGGCATAACCCAACTTCCGTGGATATTGAAGCTGGGAGATGTAAATGGCTACCGTTTGTAGAGAAAGAAACTACAACGAGTTCTCAACATGAGATGAGTACATTTGTTACATAATTTTGACTCTTAAATTTAGAGTCTTGCTAGGCCAACAAACTTGAGGTCTAAGTGGATGATGGTGCTGTAAAGTACAGTGTCTGAAATCAGAATTGCTTCCATAGACCAAACCAGGGAACAGAAACTACCTGAACATGACTCCCACAGGGACTACGCTGGGTTGTTATTTCTCCATTCTGGAGAGTGACAGAGCCTAATAAATGCTGACTGAATTTGTCAAAGAATTTAAAACCACACTCTGGCATCGACTAAAGTCTCTGCCTGAGAAACACTATGGACATGTGAACCACCTATCATTTTCCGCAGGATGGTTCTTGGCTCCTGAAACTTAGTCACCACAGTTCACATATATATAAAACGAAAGAATTCACAGTGAATACGAAGCTTGCTATTGGCTTCTCTATTTTGTTCACTGCTTTGGCTTCCAGACTTCTGAATTTTGTCTAGGCACATAAGACTCTACACTAGCATCTACTAAGGGTAGCTTCTTAGGAACTGGCCGGCATCTTTACATCTCTTGTGATGCTAATTTTATCACTTCACATATCACACATTGTGTCATCATCTTTTCCCCTATTCCACCAATAAATACTCATCTGAGTATTTAAATGGGATATATTAAACTCATAAGCATTGAAATATTCATAAGAGCCTATGGCTTAAAGTACTTTAATTAATTATGAATCAGTTACATTTTCTCGGCAGTGCCTTTAATTATTGCCACTAGAATACCTATTTGTCCATTCAACAATCACTGAAATATAACAACATTTTCTTCCTATATGTTACTGGAAGTGGATGTATTAAAGCAGAGCTTTAAAATTTTATGAACACTTTAGTGAGATTAATTCTGAAACAAAACAGAGAAGAATAAAATTAATGTAACCTTGAAACAGGCTCACCCTATGGAGATGACCTTTCCATCTCCAAAGAAATTAACTGAAGAGGTTAGACAATCTCAAGGCATGTTGCACATCACAACTGAGAGGACCGTAAGTAGGCTTTTCATCAAGTGCTGGGCAATTTCAGTCAGCCAATTTTGTGTATCGGGGTTTCAAGCGAGTGCTGTAGAACTCATGAATAAAACATTTGCCACTTGTGAGAGCCAAAGGGCTTATAGTAAAGCAAGTGTGTTGTTAAATAAAAGATTTAAGTAAAAGTGGAAGAAAGTTTCTTAATCCGAAGCTTAGGCTTCCGTTGTGAGTTGCAGATTTTAGATGTTACACAACAAAACTGAAAGGGTAAAGAAAGAAGAACAATTTAAGGGTCAACGACCTGAACAAAGCCACTGCTTAAAATGCGTCTAGTGAATTTTGGCTCAAGGTTGGGATTGAATTTCCAACATTTTTTTTTAAAAAAGCAATTTTCTGTGTGGTGCGCGTAAAGCAACATTCTTAGCATTATTGTAAAGCCAAAACGCCAATCAACTCTGAAAAACATTGAGGATGCTCTAAAGTATCACATATCTGGAAATTTAATTCTTTGTGTTAAAATAAGTATATTTCTGTTATTACACACACTTGCTTTTGTCTTCACTAAATCCTAAAATCATATGTGTACCAAGAAATGTTCTAAAATAAATTTCTCTATGATTTGTTTTTAAATCAGCACAGTCATAATTTGTATGCCTACATTGTAGATCTATATACCCAGAGTCACCTAGGTTGCTCAGGTAAACTATCCTGACCCAGATGGCGAATCGACCCATAGGTCACTCACTCTAAGGCTCTGCATCTCAAATTCTGACTATCATGTCACAGTTCTGCAAGGCTCTGTGCTCACAGACACTTGTGTGTGGTGCTCAGGCACACAAAATAAGAACCTGTTGTGTGCAAGGAGCCACAGCAAAGGTACCATGTTAGAAAACAGTAGTGCCATGGCTTTCAAATGCTGATGTCACTTGGGCTGGAGAGAAGGCTCAGCAGTTAAGAGTACTGACTATTCCTTCAGAAGACCCAGATTCAGTTGCCATCATCCATAGTGAAGCTCATAGCTATCTGCAACTCCAGTTCCGGTTCCAGGCTTTCTAGTCTCTACCGGTACCGCATACATATGGTGCACAGACATGCACGCAGGTAGAAAACCTATACACAAGAAAAATGAATAAAAGTTAAAATTTTCAAAAGAAAGAAAAGTAAATAAAAAGTTAAAGCTTTTAAAAGAATAAGCTTCCCAAGTAATTAGAGAACAATTAATAATATGAAAGATAACTTGACTGTATTAAAGAAATAGGTTAATATTCCTGGGTAATAGGTCTTAATTTTTATAATTGTTATGATAAATTCCAGGTAATTTTAGATCCGATCCACTATCCCTGTGGGTTTTTTGTTTTGTTTTGGTTTTTGGTTTTTGGTTTTGTTTTTGGTTTTGTTTTTTGTTTTGGCGATCTGTTAAACTTGTAAATCTTTTTTTTTTTTTTAGATTAATAATAGATTCAAGATATGGCATCTAGTGTGATCAGGAAAAACTAATTTGATGAGTCTCTCCTCTCTCTGTCTCTGCCTCTCACCCAGCCTGAAGTTCTGGATCAAATACAGAATTTGAGGGAGCTCTGGATGGATAACAATGCGTTGCAAGTGCTGCCTGGGGTACGTAAGCTTTGCCGTGAGTGTGTTCTGACTTGCTGCAGGCTGGTTATGTTTTTAATGATTAATCCCTGCATGTCCATTCTCAGTGCTTGGAAAGAAAATTAACACATTTTGGGTTTCAGCCACCAAGAGCTTCTAGTTAAACTGTTTTTCATGTTCTACGTCTTTTGTGAGTTGCAAAAATAGGAAAGCTGAGATTTCTCTTGATGTCCCTTATTCTACTCACTGGATTTTAAAAACTGATAAGTTTATAGTTCAATTTTTGACACACGTTTTGTCTTACAAAAGCAACCTTATTTTCTCGGGTAACTGTACAGCTGTCTTTCCTCTTGCTATTAGAGCTCTTCCACAAAATAAAATGGCTTTCTCTATTTGCTTCTTGTCCAGTAGAACCCACTTACACATTTGAAAATCACAAGGATAGCACAGCACCCAATACAAGCTGAACCAGAGTCAGGATTTCCTTCTGTGAAGGGGTGGTTCCATGGCTCTCCCTGGAACAGGTTCGCCTGTTGGCTTCCGCAGGTGGACTGCTGCTGAAGTTCCCATCTCCTGAGAGAGTGACTTCCCATAACAGCCTTGCTGCCCATGGCCATGCACTAGAAATGTGCTCAAACATCCAACAGACCAAGCCCCCCACCACCTGCCACCACACATATGTCCCTGGACCAAAGAGTCCAGGCACATGCAGGGAATCATTTTTTCAGTCAAGACAGAGGTTTCAGTATTTCCTCGAAGAAAATTTTGTTCATCTTTTGAATTTTCTTTGAATTATTGCAAAGGTAGGAGGCATATGACTTCTGTTGTGAACAAACATGAGGCCATAGGAAAGATGATGTCTGGAAAAAGATTAAGGGAAGTCTGTACATCTTGTGCTTATTGATTCATACAAAACTGTTTGCCCATATGATCAGAAACAGTGCCTGTGTCAGAGTCCCAGAGATCATATAGTCAACTCCCTCAAGTGTGTTCTTTGGGAGACTCACACAATAGTAATTCCAGAAATGAAAATGTATGAGTTTAGGTGGTTTGTTATTTTTACCTGTTTAATTTTGGTTTTTTCAAGACAAAGGTTCCTCTGTGTAGCCCTGGCTGTTCCAGAACTAGCTCTGTAGACCTCAAACTCAGAGATTCGCCTTCCTCTGCCTCCCCAGTCCTGAGATGATATTAGCCGTGGTCTATCCAAGATGGCGGCAGCTACGTTTACAGCCAGAACTGAGAGCTGTGCTCACCGCCTTGGGCTATGCTGCCATCCAGCAGCATGCTGCCAGCTAGGAGATGTGCTCACTGCCATTACCAGCTCTCCTTCGCACCATTAAGTTGTTAGCAGAGCTCTTTAAAAGCCTTGCAGTTTTTTGCCGCTTATGCTGAGTCAGGAAATCTCCCTTAAAGAGCCACACAAATCTCTGCTTGTCTCTAGCAAAACAGAGTCCAGCTGAGAAAAATACTACTACCAAGAGGCCTTGCTTGTCTCTGTTCTTTTGTTTCTAAAACCCTTTTTTAAGCTTTTGTTAAGTTTTAAATGGAAGTTCTTTGGTCCACATTGGACGCCATTTTGTTATGAGTAGTTTTTCCTGCCATTCTGGACCCACAGCCAAGCCAGCCCCAAATAATACACTGAGACTCTGTATTAGATATAATTCTGTTGGCCAGTTACTTGCTTCTTAACAGCTAGCTCTGTCTTAATTATTAACACATTTCTATTATTCTAAGTATTTCCACGTGGTCTCATCTTACCGGAGAGAAGGGCTGGCGTTCTCTCTTAGTCCACTATCTTGGAACTCCTCCCTACCACTTCCTCTCTCCTCCTAGTCTCCTAGTCCCCCCTATCTTGCTTTCCTATTGGCCAACAGTGCTTTATTAACCAATAAGAGAAACATATTTACAGAATGACAAATCCCATCAGGTTTTATCATGGGTAAATATATGTATGTATGTATGTATATATATATATATATATATATATATAGAGAGAGAGAGAGAGAGAGAGCCACAGTCTATAGAGTACTGAATCACAAGCACTACTTTGGAATATCCACAGAATATCTTAGAACCCTGGAGAATGCAGATAAAATACCTCTTAATTCCTGAGCAGATATGGAAAACTCAGAATGCTACCCAGATACAAGCTTGCACCACTTTTGTGAATATATTCATTTACTCAAAGCCACTTAACATATATTCACTCTTCAGATCCTCAAAGAAACCCTAAGAGTTGGCTCTGTGCAGCCCAGGGTCACAGAGCCAGTAAGCTCTGGAGCTGTAAGCCAAAGCAACTGCTTCTGTACAGAAATGCCTGACCTTACAGTCTGTGTGTGTGTGTGTGTGTGTGTGTGTGTGTGTGTGTGTGTGTGTGTTGTGTGTTTCAGTGTGTTCTTGGGAACCTGTAGAAAGTGCAGGTGACAATTGGAGTCACTGCACTCACTTTCTGCAGTTTGCAGAATCCAAAGGTGTAAACCAGTAAATGGTAAAACTTGTCCAACCTGTCTCTTTTGAAACTTTTGCATTGAATCCCCTAGTTCATCTGGGGTCTGTGGCTAATTTTATTTAGTATGCTTTAATTTAACACTATGTTATCCCTGTATGTGAATACCACACTTCTCCCAGCTCAGGTGGCCTCAGCCTGCTGACCAGTTTTACATGACACCATTGACTACCTGCTCACCTCTAGTACAGTGAGCATTCTTACCTGTCAGTCTCTCTCAGAGATGAATGACCCTCAGTATTTACTGTGAAAAGATGTGGGGACAAAAGCAAACCCACTTTTACCCTTGTTCTTGCATCCTAACATATTAAGTTAATATACTTTTAGAAGCCTAGACTTGTGTTTGTGTGTTTGTTTGTTTGTTCCACTCATTTGCCATAGCTCACAGAGGCAAATAGAACAACCATTTCATCCTCTATAAAGCTCCATCTTACTACTACCAGTCTAGAGTTAATATACCAAACTCTGACCAAGTGGTACATGAACTTATATTGTTTTTGAATACTCTGGCATCCTCCTCGTCTTATGATTTCTACTCTTCTCATCTCTCACTGGCCTAGAGAGGTGCTGGAACTAGTCCACCTTCTTAAGGCCTGGAGACCTTTGCTGCAGGATAGGGTGCCTGTTGAAGGTTTGAAAGACTTGAAAATAAACACCCACACGTAGTTTGTTTTCCAGAGGGTGTTTTAAAACTACACAGCAGATGCTGGTCAGTGTAGGAAATAGCAAGGCAGCATTTGGGGCATCTTCAAGGGAAAAAAAGAGTCTTCTGTAACTAAAGAACAGAGGAAGGGATACAATGCAAAAAACGCAAAGGGCCCTTTAATCCTGGAAGAGACAGAGCTACCATGACTGATGCCTCCTTGGGACATGAATAGGAAAGTGGCAGCTTGTTATCAAGTGATGCCATTCTGAGCCAGGGAAATCCCACCTGCTGCCTTCTTTTCCTCCTTCTGGAGGGCAGCTCCTCTGGTATGCACTTCTACACAGCTTCACAGGGACCTAACAGGGCAGAATAGGGACCTGAGTTAATGGACGGTGTGGGGGGCAGGAAGATCTTTAGTACAATTCTAGCAGACTTGGTTTCAGCTCCAGCCCTTATCAGCGCAACCTGGGAACATCACACAGAAAGTGTGCTTATGCATCCTTCGGAAATGAAGAACTTTCTCCATTTGCCAGCTTCTGGAAACACTGCACACAGCTTCTCTGGCCCCTTCAGATTCCCTTTTCTGATGAGAGCCTCCTCATTCAAGGTCAAAACCCCATATATCCAGGTCAGATTCCTTCCTTCCCTGCCCCTCCTGCCCTCTGTCGTTGATTCTAAAAGGATTCTGTCCTGATCATTGCCTTTGCTTCCTAGGGAGCTTCATCCACAGCCTTAAGCTCCAAGAATGAGTGTCTGTTAGAGGCAACTGTGAGTAACGGATCTGAGGTGGACTGGAAAGTCGACCTTCCTGACATCGGCAGAGCGAGGGCGAAATGAGGCACTGTAGCTGGTGTGCATTGCAAATCGAGTCACAAGAATATAGGATATTAAATAAAACGATAAATAAAAGCCTTAGCTCAGTGTCAAGTGTTCGTCTACTGATTAATTTTGCCAGTTGATGAGTGAGACAAACGGCAAGGCGTTCCTAGGTGAAACAAATGTGTGAAGGGCTGAGCACCCACCCAAAGCATGAAATCTGCAGACACCCTGAAACAAAGGAAGATGGAGGCTTTCACCCAGCTGTTTCCTGTTGCCCACCTACAAGTTGAGTGGCCACCTGCAGGAGCTGACCCTCCCACCCTGTGTAGTCAGTCAGAGACCCTTGATTTGACTTCACATCTCTCTTGAGCGCATCCCTTTTCTTCCTCACGCCCACTGCCTTGGGTATAGACAAAATACTCTGACTGGTAGTCAGCAGCCCCTTAGTGTCTAAGGCATACTTCCAAAATCCTGCAACCATGGGACAAGATCTACAGATGCTGAATTCCCTTATAAGAAGCGATGCAGTGCTTGCCTCTAACCATTTGGACCTTCCAAATGTCTTAAGTCTCTCTGTATTATGGATAATAACCACTACAATGCAGATGCTATGCAACCATGACATTTAGGATATGCTATCAAGGGGGAACTCCCAACAGTTTCTTTTAACATGTTTGTTTGTTTGTTTGTGTTGGGACAGTCTCCCCATGCATCTTGAGCTTTCGAAAAACCTACACTGGCCTTGAAACTTGAGCTCCTCTACCACACCCAGCAGCTTTGCATATTTTCAATGCATGATTTTTTGTAGGCACCTCTAGTGGGCCTCCTACATTCTAATCATGAATCTGCCATTTGGAAAGCTCCCTGAAATTGTTTATTTCTGAGCACAGATCTGATCAAGTCATTCCCTGCCTTACAAACCTTTTAATGGCACCTCTTGCCTGCGAGTTAGCGTTTCCGGGCACTCACAACATGTGACTGTTCTTTGTAGCAGTCCTCTTCCTGAGAACCTGAGCTCAGCACAAGCTTCAGTCGCTCTACGTTATTGAAGCTCTCAACGTGCCATGCTTTTCCAAGCTTCTCTCTGAGCTGTTCTCTCTTGAAGGTTCCCTCTTTTCCTTTCTTTGCTAGTGTGAGTTTGTGTTTACAAACCTGTAGTCCTGAGAACATTATCAGATGCCCTCCTTAATCAGTCTCCATCCTATTTTTTGAGATAGCTACCTGGAGCTCACCAATTCAGCTAGCTGGCTATGTGTCTAACAGGACTGATTCTGCCTTCCTAACCCTAGGAACCACCATGCCAGGAATTCTGCATGGATGCCAGGGTTTAAGTGGTATCCTAGGGTTTCTGCAGCAGGAACTTTACTTACAGAATGCCTTTGGGTTTCCTCTTTCTTCACAAATGACAACTTCTGGACAGTCTTGTCCTTCTCTCTTCTGTGGTATTTCCCATATGAATTGTCATGCGCATATCAACAGTATTTCTAATAGTTTCTTTGGATTTTGCCTTCACTAATGAAAACTCCTTAAAGATAAAAGCCTCATTTTTCCTACCATGGTGCTGAGCAGCTATGATCCCAGCCCTTGAAAGCAGGAAGCAGAAATGTTTTGAGTTGAAGACAAGCCTCCACTTCACAATGATAATTTGTTTCAAAATTTTAAAATGCCTTTGTCTTCATCTAGACAAGTTTCTTCCCAGACATGTCTGCCTGGCTCATGGTGTCGCCTGGAATACATATCATATCACAAATAGTAGCATATAATAGAGAGCCTCAGAAAAGGCTGGTGAGTGAGCAGAATGTTGAACCTTTAATGAAAGGCCACCATGAACAACAGAGTAATGATCGTCGAGAATCAAGAAGGAAGTCTGGTTCAACATGGTTGATTAGCCAATGTTGGTTCAAACTTCATTCAAACTAACTGAGTAGTTATTTTATGCATATTTAAACACTGCACAATTTGGTGAAAGCTTTCCTGGTAATAATTAACTCAATTTCATACATACAATAAAGCATACATAAATCTATAAAGCAAACTACTTTGTAAAGTATATGTGGCACCTTCCATAAAGATGGGTTCTATAGGTTGACTGAAAAAGCAAGCTTGTGGGTCTGGGGGGAGGGTCCAGTGTAGTCTAGACCACACAGATAGCACAAAGGGTACCAGATTTCTGGGTGGGTGACAGGTTACCTATTCCTTTTTTTTTTTTTTTTTTTTTTTTTTTTTGAAGGAACAACCTATGTGTTTAACATTTCAGGTTCCCCTAGTACTTATCTGTGAGGTCAAAAATCTCCTTGCTGCCCACATTCTAATTAGCAGAATCAAGTCCAAATTATAATTTTAAGTCTTTCTGAGACATCTAAACATTAAGGATAGTGTCTCCACTGGCAAATTTGAGAATTGTTGTGTTCTGACTTATGCATTGACTCAGAATTTATCTGTAACTACTGCAGTGAGATATAATTCATAGGCATTTACAAGTCAGTGAATTTTTTTTTTAGCAGACTCGCAATGCTCTATAAACATCATCACAACCTAACTTTAGAACATTTCCAACACCCTTCAAAGCAATCCTAAACCTTCTCTACTTCCTGTCTACAAATTTACCAGTTTTGGACATTGCATATGAATGTAATGTGTTGCCTTGCACCTTTCAAAGTTCATCTATTTTGTGGCATACTTCAACACTTCATTCACTGTTACTGCCAAATAATATCCATTATGTGGGCAGGCCACTTGTGCTAACCCATGCAGTCGTTGAGGAAGGTTTGGGCTGCTGCCACTTGGCTGCTGTGAATAGCGCATCTGTGACCATTTGTGTGCACGTGTGTTTTTATTGTGGGAAATAGGTCTGAGGGGGTGTGTAGGTCATGTAGGGATTCTGTTTTGAAATGGATGCACCAGTGTCCTTTCTAATCTGTGTACATTTTATCAATGCTTCCATATCCTCCTCGATGTCATGGTGGCTTCAAAGTTAATTTCACAACATTGCAGTTTTTATAGTGTCAAGAGCCTTGTGACTAACCCTGAGTTTATGCGCTGTCTTCAAGTCTATAGGGAAGTTAAAGATGTTGGTATACCTGGATATGTCAAAAAACAGGATAGAAACGGTTGACATGGATATTTCTGGATGCGAAGCCCTTGAGGACCTCTTACTATCATCCAATATGCTGCAACAGCTGCCTGACTCAATAGGTGAGGGTGTAACATTTTGTCATGAGTAATTATGTCAAGTGCACAGTTTCTGTTTTGGCAGTATAACTTGTTTATGCATGTAGGTAATATACTAGTAGCCTGACATTAATGAATTAGTAAATTCATCATGCGGGAGCATGATATATTATAAATACCTTAAAATGGACTGTTAACTTTAGCATCAAGGCTAACACTACAGTGAAATGTTCCTATTAAACGGATGGATCTTAAAGTTGTCAACTGAACTGCACATGAAGAGTTAAGAGTTAGAGTTATTTGGTGATGGTGGATGCATTGTAACATTGGTATAACAGGTAAATAACATAAAAATGTGTAAAAACATAAACTAGATTCCTAGCCCTGTTGTTTTTTTTAAAAGATACATTGTCCTTAATATGTTGTAAGATGTTTGCCAGGAAAAAAAAAAAATGTGAGTACGTATAGCATACACTAGATCTTTTTATTTATGTATTTTATAGGTGAAGTTACAAAAGACTGAATATTGAGTAGTCCTTTTATATATATTTTTCCTATTTTTGAGATGACTCGGCTAGGAGAATAGTCATCAGCTCACTAAAGTTTGAAATGGGGATTTTGAACTATTTGGAATAGATGTGTCATATGTTGAGCAACTTGCTAACCCTTCTGAAAGTTGTCACAGACTTAAGTAGCCCAGCTGAAGGGAAACTGATGACGAGGCAGCTCTCACGCTCCCTTCGGTATTTTATCACCACCTTAAACACTCGTTCAGGCTGATGAAGAACACTGGATTTAACAAAATCACACAAGCGTTTCCCGTAAACTTGCCGACTTTTTATTTACATAATCACACACATCAAACAGTGTTTCTCCAACCAAAGCTTCATTAGACCTCTCACATTTCCTAGCTGTGTCTCAGTACACAGCTTCTGGTACAGAGAGCGTACCGGGCTCTGCTCTGAACATTAGTCACCTTAAAGAAACTTGTGAGCAGATGGGTGTGGGAAGAGCTGGAATGTGTAATGCAACATTGAGGAGGCTTGTTAGCTACAAAGAACCCTATCTGATCAGGGCAACAGAGGGGTAGTATGTGCCTCTACACGCTCAGCATCACTCCATCACAACTGAGAATGCATTGATTCAGAGAACCCAGTTTTGCCTGTGGCTGCCTTCTCAGAGCTGAGACTGTCTGGCCTGCGCTGTGCCTTCCTTAGTAAAGGAAATAATTTACTCATGCTAAGAATGACTATTTACTTGACAAGTAAAGAACTCCACATGTATGCAGGAAAATGAAGTTAAATGAGTGTGCTAAAAATGAAAATGCATTCACTTAGATAGAGATAAAACGTATAACATGTAAAGTACCAGAGGGAGGGAAATCGGAAAAAAAAAAAAATCCATACAGATGATGAAACAAAAGCAGTTAAAGTAATCATAGACTAGAAAACAATGAATTCAATTCCCAGCAACCACATGGTGGCTCACGACCATCTATAGCAGAATCTGATGCCCTCTTCTGGCATAAAGATGTACATGCAGATAGAGCACTCATATATACATAAATAAAATCTTTAAAAAAGAAGAAAGATAGAGACCTGGGGAGGGAGGTGAGGGAGAGCCCACAATCAGAGTCCTACTGAAGCTCCAAGTCAGTCCGGACTAGATCCTTGCGTGATCAGCAAAGTGACCGGGTTGGTGAGTTCCTATAAATCCACAGACCTGGGCTGAGCAGAAAGGCCTGGCTTGCTCCTGCCTCGCCTCCAATCTGCACAGCAAACTCTTGCCTGAGTCAAAACCTGTCTCAAGCTTTCCTTAACGTTACTTCACAACCGAGGCCTGAGATCTTCGGAAGAGCTCGTGGTAACCCCGTGTCTGCTGGGCTGTCTGCCATCCACGCCTCAGCTTCTCAGGACTCAGTACAATGGTGAAGGCACCCAACCCTCCCACAGCTCCACTAGTGGGTTAGAGCAGGGCAGTCTGGTGGAGGCTCCAAACTACGGCCCAGTTCATGAAGTAAGCAAGCTCTGGCGTCTTTTTACAAAACATATGCAGGGAAGCAAAAATGGTTCAGACACCTTTTGAACAGACGGGCCAGGAGATGTTCAGGCCAGTACAATGAATTTGCACCAAGGGGATGTGCTGCTTCCCACATGCTATTGTTTTTAAGCTGATGAATTGCGTCCCTGTGTTGCGGATCCTTTGTTGCGGCAGTCTGACAGCAACCACAAGTCTCTTCGCCTGCTGCTGAAGAAAACATAACAGCAGTGAAATCCTAAGTGGACCATAGCTTTACCTCAGACTTCATGTGACTTCGTCTGGCTTTTAAAAAATTGTTAGAATACTAAAAGGGGTGGATGTGACCTGACCCATGTCTATGAGTTATGAATGTCACAGGATGCAACACACACACACACACACACACCAATTTCAGGATGGTTTCAGAGGATCACATTTTCATATAACTTTATCAAAAAGGTCCTAGAAAAACTTCACTAGAACGGTTTAATTTTCTTTAATTTGACAGCCCTCAAAAGACATTTATTTGATCATGAGTTTAACATTTCCATGACAAATTTTCTGCAGGACACAGTAGCCTACAACATATATACATAGTTCCCATGTAAAAGGAAAGTTAACCTAGTACTCATATTTTGTCTTTGGGTTTGGCTATTGAAGCCACATTGATTTACAAGCCATATGATGGCTGAGAAAGGACGGGTGATTAATGCCAAAGACAGCAATCCTCTCATTACTGGGTGGTGGCTGCACTTTAAGGTAATGGAAGGAGAGTGAGCCGTAAAAAGTGTGGAGAGCACAGATCAGGCAGTGGAAAATAAATAGATCCCAAACAGCCAGATAGACACCTGGACCACCCACCCACAATTCCAGCCTCAGGAGGTGCAAACAGGATCCAGAGCAAGCCTGCAAGTCAGGTAAGTGAAATCATCCGGCTCTTGGTGACAGAAATGACTGGCCTCAGCAGCAGAAGAATGTGTAAAAACAAGCCTACAAGACTCCAGATACCAATCATGGGCCTCCACCCACATCCACGCAACCACACAAATGCAAGCACACATACACGTTATAAAGGATAGTTTTACTATTAATCCTTGGCCAGCTCAATGTGAGGCATTAAAATCTGCACTGTGTTTGTCTCTAACCCTGATCAAGTCCACCATCCCTGGAATCTCAGCACATCACTCAGGTGTGATCGTTTTCTACGACTGCAATCATAAACTTTTTGTTGCAGGACTTCCCTTCCCACTTTTGGACTGTTCCGTTCCTGCTGCTTACAACTGTTTCCAGTCTGCAACATAAGAAAATGAGTTAGTTATCTGTGCTTAGGAATTAATTCAATATTAAATCTCAGCTGACTCAAAATGCTTCTACTGGTCCATTGGCTGGAAAACAGGAAACGGAGATGTGGGCACATCTCTTGACAAGTATATGGACCATAGTTTGTTTATATAACTGCTCTATTTATTACCATTGACATGTGAATTTTTACAACAAAAACACAAAGCCAGTCTGTGTCTGTTTGTGCGCTGTATATATGCAAAACATGGACAGCTGAAACTGTAGCACTGACCACGCCCATTGGGGGTGGAGCCATGGGCGGAAGTGACCTGTGGAAGGAGGTCGGAGGGGGCCAGGAAAGGCGCTCTCTTTCTGGCGTGACTCGGACAGGAGAGGATCGGGTTGAATTTCCTGGTGTTCATCTGTCTAGGTTGTAAGTTATTTCTCCCTGAATAAACACCTATTCGGCCTATTTGTTTATCCTGATCCTTATTTGCCGCAATATGAAACACCATGCATTCATCATGAGAGATCCCTCTGGTTTCTTTGACATTTCCTGATGGGGTGTATTAATAAAATGTATTCTCTGTTTCAGGACTGCTGAAAAAGCTAACAACTCTAAAAGTAGATGACAATCAACTCACTCTGCTACCCAATACGATCGGAAAGTAAGTGCCCTCACGAGCTCGATCAGCCTGTGTGTGACCAGAAATTAAAGGTTGTACTGTGTCTTCTGTCAAAACATTGCCGAAATTCTTCCTTTAAACTGTATTCCATTCAGTTACTGCTTGTAAACACCTTAATAACTTTATATCTTAACACTGAATCCACTGCAACTATAAAACATAATGAGAAATAGTCAACTGATAACCTTTCTCTTCCCAATTATATCCTTAGGCGCTAGTCTTTCTTCGTGGATTAAACTCAGGGGAACTGAATTCAAATTCATCCATCACTATAAGGCTATAATTGGTGTCTTGCCTCTTACTTTGCATTTCTTATGCAATCTATGTCTTGATTTTTTTGAAATCAAAAATTAAGAGGTTTGATAAACCAAACATGGGCACAGGAGAACTGCTTTCTCATCAGGAAGAGACACCGGCTGGCTTTGGTCTCCAATGAAAAGCAGCTCCTGTCTGTGGGTGTGGTTTTCAGCCTCCGTTGGCCCCTTGTCCCCTTAGGGGGCAAACTGGGTTCTGAAGTCTAGTTTAATCCCAAACATACATTGGACAGTTTCCTGTCCTGAGCTACCAGTCCACATCTTAAGTGCAAGGTTTGTTCCACGCTGTTAGGCACAGGACTAAGCAGCCTACACCCTCTGCTTCCTTCCAAGAAGACAGATAGCACAAACTAAACCAGAGTAGGCATTTGAGCTTAGTCATCATCAGCATTTACTAAATTCCCTTGGCTTTCAAATGTGGAGAAACATGAACTGATCAGTGACCCAATGCAGACACTTATACTAACTACTGTTCCAAAGGCCCAGACACATGATCACCAGTCAGCTATCAGCTTCCAGGCACTTGGTAGGTAGTAAATAGAGGACACAACATCTACAAATACCAACAAGATAGAGCAGTGAGTCTTCATGGTGAAACTTCTGATTAGTATAACATGCTAGATGCCTCAAAGGCGAAAGAAACACTTGTTCTGGGTGACAGACTGGGCTAATGCCTCTATAAAGGATTCCTGGTACTTTGACTAAAACCAACGTCGCCCTTGATCACCATGAACTGTGCAGACACAGGGACCCACCCTCAGGCTACTGTGACTGGTTGGACAGACATTCTCAGGCCCAGGTATCACCTCTAGTGGGACTCACAAGACAATGGCCAGCAAAGTGAAGCAGGAAGGAGTATAATTCATGGTCTGAGGGTAAAGGGAATCCAAGGTGGACACCACAGAGAAATGTTTTCTTAAAGCACCTGAAGAAAAGACCCACAGATAATCAAGAAAATAGAGTACCTAGGGCGTCACAGGCTCAGCCCTCTACTACGCTTCTCCAGTGCCATGCCCAGGCTTTCCGGGCACATTCCACTCTCCCTGCTGCACACCCCAGGGCCCCAGAGAAACACCATCACCCACCACTACCCACTCTAGTCCTAAACTCTCTTTCGGTGTCAGAATAGGTAGGACGTTCAGTAGCCACCTGTGCTGCCAGCATTCCGCCATTATAAGAAACTCAGCTTGAAGGGGAAAGTTTGTTTGGGCTCACTCATCAGCGAGCTCATTGCATGGTCGCTTGGCTCTATTGCTCTGCTCCTGAGATACATCAGATCACCGTGACTGGGAGACAAGCAAAGCTGCTTAACTCACAGTAGCTCAGAAGCAGAATGAGAGACAGGGAGTGGGAACAAACATACTCCTGAATATGGCACAGGTGGACCCACCTTCTAGATAGAGATTCTCCCTCCTCCGTAGCCCATTAGGCTATGGATCCATCCGTTCGTTAACTCCTTTTACAATGTGAGAACCCTCAAGATCCAGCTGCTTCCCAGGGCCCTGCCACTAAGACGCTGCCCAAGGGACCCAACCGTCAACACTTAGAGAAACACTGCACATCCAACCATAATGCCAACTTCATGCCTCCCTGGGATGTAACCATGTAAGCTTTGCCCCCAAACTTCCTGATAATCTATAGTCAGTGAGTGAGGGAGAGGTATTATCTCCAGTGGCATAGCTTCTCATAAGTTGTTCACACCTCTGCAATGACTGGTCATCCGCGTTTCTGTCGGTATCTCTAATTAAATTCTGTGCTTCACAAAGAGGCAGAGAGAGAGAGTTTAAAAAAAAAAAAAAAAAGGTTCAGTGCAAGCTTTGTTGCTACCCAGATTTCATGCCAATTACTAGGGACACCAGCAGCTAATGTTATAAAATGAAATAAAAAAAACCTTGATAAAATACATAAACACAGTTTACACTGGCCTGGTTATTAATTATGCCTGGCACTCATTAGTCCCATCACTTAGTTTCTAGGCTTCGTTTTTCTGAACTTCCAATGAGAGAAACTTTGCACTTGTTACCTGATGACTCTCATCTTTTAAGTCCATGCTTTTACACCCAACCTCCACAGGCACCTGGGGATCTGGTTTAATAGACAAACTCTGGCCTAATAGGAATAACAATACCTGAGAGCTTGGAGTTCTGAAAATGGAGGTTTCTGTCTCACCGAGGCCCGCCACCCTTCAGCCCCAAATAAGCGCCCAGAGACATTAATTATTGTACTATTGACCGATGACTAGCCAGCTTCTTGCTGGCTAGATCTGTCTTAATTATTAACCCATAATTACTAATCTATGTATTTCTACATGGCCTTGTCTTACCTGAGAATGCCTGGCACATCCTATCTTCCTGTCTTTACATAGTGTCTCCTCGCAAAACCTCCCTGCCTGTCCTCTCCCCAGAATTCTCCTCATCTCCTAGCCCCGCCTATCTTCCTGCCTCTACTGGCCATCCAGTGTTTTATTCATCAACCAATAAGAGAAATATGTATACAGAAGGACGCCACCAATCAGAGTTCTGCACCATTCCCAGATGGTGCAGATAGGGTGACATCACAGCTTCTGATCCACAGACAGCCCTGAGCAGCGGGACTCCAGGTCTGAGTTTGCATACCACCCGCATGTGATTCCCTTATGCTCCCTACCAAAATGCCCACCAGAAAAATTCTCTCCACTGTGGTTGCCTTCATGGAAGTTCTGCCATGTCTGGCTTTTTACAACCCACTTCACGCAGGTTATAACGGCTTATTCTATGGATTATCTTACTCTTTAATTCCGACTCAAAAAATTGTATAACAAATCTCAATTAAGGTGGTTTTTAATCCCAGCTCTAAAACTGTATGACGCTTTTAAAAATGATGGTGCCTAATTTGCTCTTGGTAAACTGTTTCTCTGAGTTCTCTGTGGGTCTACGCTTGTTGTTAAGAGGTTGAGAGTATCAAGCCGAAAGCAGGGGGTAATGGATGTGTCTTTCTGTTTAGAACTCTAATGCTCCGACTTTTTACTAATTGCCTTGACTCAGAATGAAAATGCAAAGTGAAAAATGGGGAAATTATGCAAGTGAAATGGGTGCCAGGTTATCACATACTTAATTTTCTTTTTGCTAAATTGGTTACTCTTGAAAGTAGGAAAGATACTTTTCAAAGATAAACGGGACCATTTAATTCAAAGGTTGATGGCTGGCTTATTATAGGGGTAAAGGTTGGAAATTCCATCACAATAACTGATTTTTCAGAGATTTTTAGTGCCATTATCTTTCTTTGATTGTTGTTCTGGGAAAGAAATAAGGAAAGTGTTAGTAGATTGGACTAACTCTTCTAAAAACTCACTTGAAAATCAGTAGGGAATATAAAGGAAATGAAGCTATATCACTCCTAATAGGTTTGGAGTTTTAGTTTTGTTGCAGGTGTTTGTTTTATTTGGTTCAGAAAGCGTGCTTCCTTCGCATGTGAGTGTAATTAAGGGTTGGAGAAACGGCTCAGTCGGCAAAGTGACTGCCACTCCAGTATGAGGACCTGATCTCATCATCCACGAGAAAAATGCTGTTTCCAATTAGAAATATAGTGACAATGTATCTCTTCAACTGCTTAGAACAATAGCCCCACTGAGCTGGCTGAAACAACAGATGAGCGTTTTGATGTTTCTAGAGTTTGAGCCCAGCAAGCCAGCCTTTATCAGACTGTTCTTCTCTAGGCCTGGTAGCAGCTGCCATGGTATCATAGTCATGTGACTTCTTCTTGGCACATGGGAGGAAGTGTGAAGATGCTCTCTTATCAATCTGAAGGCTGTATCCAGTTCCATTACTTCCCAAAGACTCCATGTCTTAATCCCATGACATTGTGTGGGGCAGGGCATTAGCACATGAGTTTTAGAAGAAAATAACTATTCAATTCATAACATATATATATATATATACATATATATGTATTTGAAATCTCTAATAAATGAGATACATAGTATTTTCAGGCTTTTCTGTGTGTGTGTGTGTGTGTGTGTGTATATATATATATATATGCACACATATATATGTGTGTGACATATGTGTATGTAATATACATGTGGATGATATGTGTGTGTGTCTGTGAGGGATGTGTGTGTGTGATGGGTATATGTGTGTGATATGTATGTGTATATGTGTGTGTGATACATGTGTGTGTCTGTGATGGGTTTATGTATGTGGTGTGATATGTGTGTGTATGTATGTATATGCATGTGTGTGTCTGTGAGTGGTCTATGCTTGTAAATGCACCTGCATGTGAAAGCCACAAAATGACCTGTACCTTAGGCACTCACCTGTTTGTCTCTGTTTACTTTTGTGTTTAACATAGTCTTTCCTTAGCATGGAGTTTACTAACTAGAATGAACTGGTCGACTAACAAACCCACGATTCTCTATCTTATGTTCCCACTACTGAGAGTCAAGCCACCGTGCCCAGCTCTTTTATGGATGCTGGAGCTCCACAGTCAGGTCGTCATATTTGATCAGCAAGAATTTTAATCACTGAGCCATCTCCTCAGTCATTCAGGGTTCTATAGAGTCGTCAGGAATAAACTGTCCAGTCCCGGAGCAACCAAGAGTTATCTGATTACAGGGACATGAGTTCTATCACTGTGTGAACATCATAGAGACACTGCCTTCTACAACTGCAACAGTGAACTTCTGAAGGAGTTGAAAGAATACCCTCCAAAATAATGATAAAAAGTATTAACCCACTAAACACTTTACACAGTAGGCTGTTTGCTGTCCTGATCGAGGGTGTCTGCTGTGCAACCTTGCACGTGTTGCATTCCATGACTAGCAGCACAGTAGGTCTGCCTGCACCAGCATCACCACACACCCAAGTGTAGCCATACTATGTGTTAGGGTGTCACCAAGCAACCAGGGTTCTGCTTTTGTCTGTTGTTTATTTTGCTTTGTTGTTCCATTTGTTTTGTGTGCCAAGGACCAGTCACGTGACTTTCAATGCCAGGCAAGAGTCTGCAATGGAGTCACTCTCCCATATTCAAACACATCATCATCCATCAGAACCACTGTCTTAAATGCCATCTGCCGCTCACTGGAAGATGGTCACGCCATCCACTGCTGTATCTGATTACAGGTCAAAAGTACTAGAGAAATTTGAAACACACAAATTAAATGTATTGCTCCAATGACAGATTCATTCATTCACAGTGGTTTGGAAAAACACAAAAATAATCACATGGAATTTACTGGTGATTTTAAAATGCATAAAATTTAAAGTTCAAAGCCTGTCATGATACCTACATGGAAACACTCTTTCCCACAGCCCCCGCCAGACCACAGCATCCTACAGCTGTTGTGTGCGGGCTGTGGCGAAACTGAAATTGCACTTACTGTGGTTTTGACTGGTTCAGACAATGCTTTTAGTACCTTCAAGCATGTAAAATTTAACACAAAACCTGTTGGTGAGCATGGCTATTCTCTCCATTCAACATTGACGAGTATGGTTTAGGGCAGTATTTTGCATTTTGATGACAATTTTCTCATGCAATCTAAAATAATTTTTCAGTCTTCCTTTTCAATTGATCTAATGTGCTTCCTATAAAGCGAAGAAAATGAAAGCTCATAGCTGCTCTGGGTGGGTGGATACGCTGGGTGGAACGGAAGTATGTTGCCTGTACAATGATGGGAAGTACTAGGGTCTGGCATGCACTTCTAAAAGAAGCAGCTTCCTCCTCAGTCTGACCAAATGCAACTTACATGGAGATTTAGAACTGAAAGTGAGTAGGCTCCTTCCATTAATGATACAGAATTAATGAGACCGAAGTCTGTACATGTCTTGCCATTGCTTAGAAGCAACCCCAAAGATGACCTAAGATTAATGGAAACATGAAAGATGTGATTGAAGACTTAATACCCAGCCCAAATTAAATGAATTTATTTGTATTATCTGAGATAAGAATAATGGGACTCGAGTTTCTCTCATAAGTAGAATTGGGATTTAAGAGAGCAAAAGTGTAAAAAAGTAAAGGAGGTACTATCTGAGAAAGGGGTGACCATCAGAAAGGGTAGGAATATCAGAGAGGGTGAGTATAACTAAAGTATGTTTTACATGCATATATGCCTACATGCATGAGCATGTCATGATGAGCCCATTATTGTATACAAATGATATACACCAAGAGAAACACATTTAAAAGAATTAAACTGAATTAACTCAGTGTCCCTCTTGCCCACAGGAGTGGTTATTGGGTTTTACTTCCTTCCTGTGTACTTAGACCTTATAGAATGGCTAAGAACTACTGCTGCCTCTGCTACCCAGTTATAAGGCTGACAGTGTCCCAACTGAGCAATTCAGGCAGACACTCCCTCTGGTGGTCATGAGTGCAGACTCCAGCTCAACCCACTATCTGCAGCTTGGTCTCTGCCCTGAGCTCAGCCAACACATTCACGCAAAGTCTGAGACTTTTATACCTGCAGTAGCTATTTAATAATTCTCTCCCTCTCTCTCTCTCTCTCTCTCTCTCTCTCTCTCTCTCTCTCTCTCTCTCTCTCTCTCTCTCTCTCTCCCTCTCCCTCTCCCTCTCCCTCTCCCTCCCTCCCTCCCCCTCTCCCTCCCTCCCTCCCTCCCTCCCTCTCTCTCTCTCTCTCTCTCTCTCTCTCTCTCTCTCTCTCTCTCTCTCTCTCCCTGCCTACATCGCTCCCTTCCTCTATCCAAAATACAAAATATACAAGATATACTTTGTTCAGGAGATGGTTTAGGCTTTGATTCCTCAGCATGCTATCTATCTCCTGCTATGTAGTCTTTTTTTTTTTTCCTGTTTCTTTTTATTTTATTTATTTTTTCTTATTTTACATATCAATCCCAATTCCCACTCCCTCCCATCCTCCCAGGTCCCCCCTGACCCCCTCCCAGTTCCAGACTCCCCAGCGAGGGTGAGGCCTTCCAGGAGGGATCATCAAAGTCTGTCAAATCATTTGGGGTAGGGCCTAGGCCCTTCCTTGTGTCTCTAGACTAAGGGAGTATCCCTCTATGGGGAATGTGCTCCCAAAGCTTTCTTGCACCAGGGATACATCCTGGTTCCACTGTCAGAGGTCCCTTAGACTACCAAGGCCTTCTAACTGAGACCCACATTCAGGGGGTCTGGGTTAGTCCCATGCTGGTTTCCCAGCTATCAGTCTGGGGCCCAATGAACATGGTATGTACTCACTCATATAGATTTTAGACATAGAACAAAGCATCACCTACAATCCATATTGCCAGAAAACAAGGAGGAACCTAAGAGAGACAACCCCAGAGAAGGGGAAAGGGACAGGATCTCCTGAGCAAATGGGGAACACGAGGGAGGGGAGAGGGAGTTAGGAGAAAGAGAAGGGAAGAAGAGGAGGGAAGAGGAAGGCATGAAGGAGCTGGAAAATTGAGTCAGGGAAAGAATAGAGGAGAGCAAGAAAAGAGATACCATGATAGAGGGAGCCAGTATAAGTTTAGAGAGAAATCTGGCACTAGGGAAATGTCCAGAGATCCACAAGGATAACCCCAACTAGCAATCTGAGCAATAGTGGAGAGACTACCCTGAATGCCCTTCCCTGATAATGAGACTGATAACTACCTAATATGCCATCCTAGAGCCTTCATCTAGTAGCTGATGGAAACAGAAGCAGACACCCACAGCTAAACACTGAGCAGAACTCCTGGAATCCAGTTGCATAGAGGAAGGAGTGATGAGCAAAGGGGCCAAGACCAGGATGTAGAAACCCACAGCTGACCTGCTATATAGTGTTAATGGAGTCTGGCCTCTACATCAGGGGTTAATGTACACTTAACCCTTTTGAACCTGCATAGATTGGGTGTTGCCCATTTTGCAATTGAGGAGGGTTATAGTACATAAAGTTCACTCAACTCTCAGGGGACACATTACCTCTGTTAAGAGTTAAAGATTCATTAAGATGAAGCCCAAAGCATTTGCTCCTATTCATTAGTAGCTGCATTAGTTGTAAATTCACTAGTCATAAATAATGTTCAAGTGGATTATAGATTACCTGTGTGAAATGTTCGCATTCCTTCCTCCATTTATTCTGTAACTGGGGACTGTGAATACAGGATTATCTTTCCAGCCAGGAATCTCCTGAATACCAAACTAAACTAGAGAAAGGCATACAGCACACCCTCAGAAATGGGGTGCAGGCATTTCCTGCTGTTCCTGTCACTGATGCTGACAGAGCTGGGGTTGTTATTGGCATACCTGTCATGTGTGTATTGTATCTTGCTCTTCAAGATTTGCAAGAGCTTTCTTTTGCACTTCCCTGGCCCCACAGCTCTCCCAGGAGCTGGTTAAAGGTGCAGTGTGGTCCCACCCCTAACCACAGCATCTTAGCGAGTTGTCCTAGGGATGCACATGATACTGATACTAGGAAGCACTGGTGAGAAATACCTTGTGCTTCTGTTGTCTTCACTTTTAGCCTGTGAAGTTATAAACATAAGCTTCTATATAAATACATTTTATCTGTTCTTTTCTTTTTTATTTATTCTTCCCTCGTTTAGTATACCCTGACTGCTGTTTTTCCTGCTTTCTCACCTCCCCAATCTATTCCCCTGCCTCCCTTCTCCCCCCAAAACCACTCCTTCTCTATTTGCCTTCAGAAAAAGGCAGGCTTCCCAGGGATGTCAACTGAACATGGCGTATCAAGTTTTACAATAAGACTAGGCACATCCCTCATAATAAGACTGGACAAGGCAACCCAGTAGGAGGAAAAGGGTCCCAAAAGCAGACAAAAGAGTCAGAAGAGCCCCACTCCCACTATAAGGAATCCCCTGGTCCTTCCATCTCTCCACTGGAAGCCTTGTTTGGTTACAGAAGATGGGCAGTTCAGGTTCCATGTCCTCCATTACTAAGAGTATTAGCGAGGGTCACCCTCATAGGTTCCTAGGAGTTTCCATTGCACTAGGTTTCTACCTTGCCCTTGAAATGCCCGTCATTCCAGATATGTCTACCAGTACTCTCTCACTCCACATCCCCCAACATGATTCCTCCTGTTACCATCTTCACCCATGAAATCTATTCTGTTATTCCTTCCCAGAGAGATCCACCTGTCCCTTCTTGATCCCTGCTTCTTTCTTGGCCTCTCTGGGTCTGTGATTGTAGCATGAGATTATACTTTACAACTAGTATTACTTGTAAGTGAGTATATAACATGCTTGGCTTACATCACTCAGGATGACTTTTTTCCTAGTTCTATACATTTGCCTGGAAATTTAATGATTTTTTTAACAGCTGAGTAGTATTCCATTGTGTAAATGTACCACATTTTCTTTGTCCATTCTTCAGTTGAGGGATAGGTTGTTTCCAGTTTCTGGCTGTTTGAATAAAACCGCTCTGAACATAGTTCTTACAAATAGTTTCCTGCCAGCCTGGTCCCAGAGCCATGTCAGCCCCAAATAACACACAGAGACACTGTATTAGATATAAAGCTGTTGGTCTGTTACTAGCGTTTCTTATTAGCTAGCTCTGTCATAAATATTAACCCATTTCTATCAATCTAAGTATTTCCAGTTGGTCTTATCTTACCAGAGAGAGGGTCCAGACCTTCTTCTCCCTCAAGTCTCTACATGTTGAATATTTCCTCCCTACTATTCCCCGAATCCTCCTTGTCTCCTAGTCTTGCCTATCTTGCTTTTCTATTGGCCAACAGGGCTTTATTCATTAACCAATAAGAGAAACTTATTTACAGAATGACATCTCCCATCGCATAGTTGAGTACATGTCCTTGTGGTGTGATGGAGCATCCTTTGGGTATATGCCCAGGAGTGGTAAAACTGGGACTTGAGATAGATAGATTAATTGCCAATTTTCTGAGGAAAGACCATATTGATTTTCATAGTTTCTATTCAAGTTCATACTCCCACCAAGGATGGAGGAGTGTTCCCCTTATTCCACATCCTCGCCAACATGAGCTGTCATTGTGTTATTGATCTTAGCCGTTCTGACAGGTATAAAATGAAATTCCAGAGGAGTTTTGAACTGTATTTCCCTGATAGCTAAGAATATTGAACATTTATTTAAGTGTTTCTTGACCATTTGAGATTCCTAGGTTGAGAATTCTCTGTTTAGAGCTGTAGCCCATCTGTTAATTGGATTATTTGATTTGTTGATGTCTAGTTTCTTAGATTCTTTATATGTTTTGGAAATCAGCCCTCTGTCAGATGTGGGATTAGCTGAGTATATCAGTCTGGGCTGGCATCTGTGCTCTCTTAAAGTCTCTAAGATATCTGTCTAGGCCCTTCTGGCTTTGAGAGTTTCTGTTGAGAAGTCAAGTGTAATTCTATCTAATAGGTGTAGTTTTATATGTTACTTAGCCTTCTTTTTTTTTTTTTTAAAGTGGCTATTTTTTTTTTTTTTTTACTTATTTTATTTAAGTTCCAATCCCAGTTCCCCCTCCCTTTTCTCCTCCTGTTTCCCCCACCCCCACACCTCCCATCTGTTCCTTGGAGAGGGTAAGATCTCCCCCTATGAAGTCTACTAAGTCTGTCCTGTCATCTCCCTTGCCGCTATTAATATTCTTTCTTCTGTATGTTAAGTGTTTTGATTATTATGTGGTATGGAGACTTTCTTATCTGGTACAATTTATTTGGTGTTCTATAAGCTTCCTACACCTTTATACGCATTTCCTTCTTAAGGTAAGGACAATTTCCTTCAAAAATTTTGTTGAAAATATTTTCTGGCTGGGAGGTGGTGGCGCACACCTTTAATCCCAGCACTGGGGAGGCAGAGGCAGGCAGATATCTGTGAGTTTGAGACCAGCCTGGTCTACAAGAACTAGCTCCAGGACAGCCTCCAAAGCCACAGAGGAACCCTGTCTCGAAAAATCAAGATAGATAGATAGATAGATAGATAGATAGATAGATAGATAGATAGATATTCTGGTCTTTTGAACAGGATTCTTCTACTCCTATTATTCTTGAGTTTGGGCTTTCCACAGTGTCCTAGATTTCCTGGATGTTTTGTGTCAGGAATTTTTTTATTTATTTATTTAACATTTTCTTTGACTGGTGTTATCAATTTTTTTCTACCATATCTTCTGTGCCTGAGATTCTCTCTTCCATCTCTTGTCGACTGTTGGTGATGCTTGAGTCTGTACTTCCTGTTACTTTACCTACATTTTTCATCTCCAGGATTCCCTCAGTTTGTGTTTTCTTTATGGCTTCTATTTTCATTTTCAGGTTTTAAACAGTTTTGTCCCTTTCCCTTTCCTGTTTGTTTATATTTTTGGCTTTCTTAGTTTTCTTTAAGGGATTTACTCGTTTCCTCCCATTGTTTGTGTTTTTCTGGATTATTTTAAGGGATTTATTCATTTCCTCTTTAAGGACCTCTATTGTCTTCATAAAGTTGGTCTTAGGTTATTTTCTTGTGCTTCCACTGTGTTAGAACATTCAGGTCTTGCTGTAATAGGATAGCTGGGCTCTGATGGTGCTGTATTGCCCTGGATGTTGTTGATTCTGTTTTTGCACTGGCATCTAGGCATGTCGGTTTAGTATGAATATAGGTGTAGGTGCTGATTTTTTAGTTTGTCTGTGTAGAATGGGTATTTTGTTCCTTAGTTTCTGTTTTCCCTTTGCTCTTCTGATTTTAATGGTCTGTATTTCTGGCAGCCTCTGTGATGCACCTGATCAGCGGATGTAGGAGGGGCTGGGGCATGGCAGTGGAGGTAGGTGGGAAGGGGCGTCAGTGGCTTGAGTTTTTCAGCTGGGAACTGAGTGTGTGGGAGGGTTCCAAGGACAAGAGGGCCTCTTACCTGTTCTCTAATTTGCCTTTCCTTTATACTTCATTTTTACTAATACCAGTGGTAGCCTGATAAAATATAACTGATTTTATATAAGAGCCTATATTAAAACACCTTTAGTGATTTTTAACCAGATAATCATTCATAAAATAAGCTGACGTTGTATGTCATGTGTTTAAATCTTGGAAATTTCAGACATAGTTGAAAAGTAAGTATTTTTTCTCACCAGCTCTACTTCATAATCCAAAGATCCCAAATAACTGTCAGACTCTTAATTCATTCTATCCATTGCATAGGGTAAAGAATGCTATCTTTTTAATAGAGGAAGACCTCAACTACGTGATGTGATGGCCCTGTAGAGAAAAAAATAGAAGTGATTTTGCTGCTGTATTCTAAGCACATACTACAGAACAGGAATGGTGAGGAACATGTGGTCTTTCTTCACACCGAATAGTTCTTCAATTTTCAGTAGACCCAAATTGGGGTGCTACAACTTAAGTCAGTTCAGACCCACATATCTTCAGTTAGAATCAGAAGACACATATAAGGGCTCAGTCCCACAAGACTGCCCTCTAAATGGGATTCAGTCACAAACCCTGACTAACAACTTGTTAACAGGGAGTTCTTGGAATTCACTCTTCAAGTCCAGTGTTCTTATTCTTGTCTTGTTGCTGTGGTTGTTTTGGTTTTGGTTTTGGTTTTGTTTGGGGTTTTTGTTTTTGCTATTTTTGCTTTTTTTTTTTTTTTTTTTTTTTGTCTTGTTTTGCTTTTTAGAATGGCTCAGAGAAATTAGGAAAAGGCTCTTAAGTTATATTTCAAGACACAGATGGGCAGCCACATGAGAAGGCTTGAGGGTAGAGGTATTTCCAAAGGGACACCGAACCCCAGGGCTTCTTGACTGCACCCCTCCCAGTAGCTTCCTCCAGTCAGCAGTTGGGAGTCCTATCAACCTGTCCTATTGGGGCTTTATTGGGACATTATTTTGTAGACATCATTGATTATGCCATTGCCCTTTGGTGAGTTCCAGCCTTCTCCCATTCCCGGAGGTTAGGGATAGCTGGACATTCTAACCCTAAAGTCATGGTTGCCTTCCCTGGTTCACACCTCTTCTGAAGCTATGCAAGAATCCTCAGTCGTAAGTGTTCTTATTAGTATTCAAAAAGACACTTTGGCTTTGATCACATCAAGTCTCTTGGGAGCTGTCCCAGGAGCTGATTGACTATAAGAATATCAAATACATATTTCTCAACATAAACCACATTATAATTGGAGCCATAAAAGTGATGATGCATTTTTTTTCACTCTGCATGACTTTTCAACAAAAACTCTTTTTTAGATCTTGCCTGATGTAAAGTTAAATACTAAGAAAATGGAAAGTAGTAAGACTAGTATTTACTTAGTACATTATTCATTAAGAACATTGAGAATTAAAGTTTCATTCTGTTTTATAAAAACCCACTAGGAAGAATTTGACCAATGAATTTGATACACATGAGCCAACACCTTTTCTTTGACTTGGTAGATTACCATCTTTCTTAAGTTTGGATCCACTTCCAAAACTTAATCCTTTGTCATCTAATTGTCATGATGTAACTCTGAGAGTGTTGCATGGCAATAAGATTCTGAGACACAATATAGGCTGATGGATGTTTATTCAGGGAGAAATCACTTACACCAGAAACCGATGACAAGCCGCGGGTTCCCACCAAGAATCTCCCTGATGCTCTCTCTGTCTCCGACCAGGAAGCAAGAGAGAGTGCTGGGGTCTGGGACCCAGATGTAGTTCCCCCAGGCCACACCTGTCCCTACCACCAGTGAGTGTGATCAGAGCAACAGGTGCAGGCAGAGTGGATATCTCACTACACTGAAAGTACCTCTTAGATGAGGTCCCTCCCAGCATCACTTTTTCCTCTGGGTCAATTCCTCTATAATGTGGGTTACTTTGCCCTCATGAAAATCCTCTGATGGCCCACATATGGCTGGTTCTCCGATGGTGTCAGTAGTCCTGTGGTCAATTTTTTCTTCTATAGTTCTACTTGCATTCTGTTCAAATGTTTCAGTTATTTCCACAGTACACCAGAAGTTTTTGTTGTACTACACTCAATATCTGGGAGGGAGTGTATGTTATGCATGTTTCACTACATTTTTGGGATAGTGTAATCACATATGCACATATGAAAACCAGGTCAGCTCTGGGTGTCTTTCCTCAGAAGCTATGCACCATGTTTTTGGAAGCAGAACCCCTTACTTGCCTATAGTTCATCAACTAGGCTAGACTGGTTGACCACTAAGTTTGAGAGGCCTTCCTGTCTCTGCATCCTCAGTGCCAGGATTACCAGTATGTCCCACAGTGCCTACCTTTTGATGTGGTTGCCAGGAATTTAACTCAGATCCTCACACTTGAATGACAAGCACGTTTCAAACTGAGCCATCATCACAACTCTAGTAGTAGTGTTTAACCATCAAATTGTTTTGCCCAAGTATCTGCCTACTGCCAGCAGACAAGCAACCAACAGAACTGTCTGTTTTGTTGTCTGTGTGTGAACTTACCACAAAGGCACGTGGCTCATCACAGTGGGACTTCAAGAGTGACGCCTGGTCATCAACCCTGATACTCATCATTATTCACCTTGTGATTTTTACATGGGAAAGACTGTGATGTTCCATGCAGTCGAAAAACAAGTAGCTGAGATCTGAATGGTGTTGTTGAGGGATTGGTGTTGTCTACTGAAAGATGCTAGCTTTATTATAGAAACCCTCAAATCAACAGGTGTTTTACTGACATCTGAACATGTATATGAAAGAAAGGAAGATCTAAATTTACTTTTTAAATTGTTTAACACTGTCTTAAACTCAGCTAAATATACAGCTGATTTTTTAAACTATCAAAACAAAAACAAAAAAAAAATAAAAAAAGTCCTGTAACTCTGTAACTATTTTCTGAGAATATGGCCGTAGGTTCTTGACAGAAACCTTTAGTTCTTGTAAGGCTCATAGGCCTGTAGGGTGATGGGCCATGATGATGCTGGACAGAAAGACACCAGCTATCTCCTGATCTCTGGACTGGGCTTGGCTTCCTAAGTATATTCATAATATTAAACTCATTTGGCCATTCCTACTGCCTACGTTTCCTGTGACCTTTCATCCTCAGAGCACAGTTTATGCATTTCTTCATAGTTGTAACCCTTTGCCTTCTGGGCTGTGGTGGTCTTTGGAATCTCACAGTTGTGTGTCGAGTAAATAGAAGGGCCGGGACGCAAAATATGACTGATTTCAGCTCTGTGCTGGAAGTAACTGAAGTGAGCTTCATTGAAGCTAGTGAGTTTTAGTGTGTAAAAGAGGAGGCTGATTCCTCAACCTTACTGCAACTAGTTCATCTTTCCCTGTGCAGTGATGGCCTCCTCGCCCTTGGGAATGGCTTCCTATTGACAGTTCACCATCAGTGATGGCGTCAGTATGGCTATCACTTACGCTGGACCAGGCCCTCTTTATCTCCAATCTATGCCAAAAAGTGATGGGGTCATCTTGTTTCCTTGTGATCACTTAGGAGTACATCCCCACAACTCCTTTCTAAGGACAGTCTGGTATGACTGAGTGTTCAGTGCTGGGGACTGGAACAAACTTAAGAGCTGCGCACATTTGAAGACAATGCCTCTTATTCCGTATGCTGACCATGAACCAAAAAAAAAAAAAAAAAAAAAAAAAAAGGCCCGTTATTACAAGAGGCACTGAAATCTAAGCCACTGTATAAAACTTGATATATTTTGTAATGCTGTGCAATTCAAATGGCAAAGACTTCCATGCTGGATGTGGCCTGCCTGGCAAGTTGGATGATGGATTCGAACAGGTTGAAGAGCCATTGCTTCAGCCCCAGATTTCCCACTTTCTGTGACTGAGAGAACATTCCTTAGTCTCTGTTAGCCTTCATTTCCTCATCTGTATGGAGGATTTTAAAGGTGGATATCAGATACCGTTGTTAAAGGGGACTATTATTGGGAGCCCAATCTCTAAGGTTCTTAGTAAAGTCTGGAGAAGTTCACCCCTTGGCTCCATTGCCTTCTAATCCTCCAAGTACAGGTGCTCACTCCAAGCCTCCTGCTGTCAAGGACATCTAAGTTGTAAACATACTGTCTTTTGCATCATCCCAAGTGGTTCAGATAAACGACAAATGCAGCCATGCATGTTATTGTATTTGACCCATTTCACATATAATTGTGCCATCCTGGATTAATACTATTTGGTGAATTTGGACATGTGGCTTTTTCAGAACTTTTTCTTTATCGTGTAACCTTTTAGAATGTCTAAAACGCCTGTGTTTTAACTTCTCAGCTTATCTTTATTAGAAGAATTTGACTGCAGCTGCAATGAGCTGGAATCCCTTCCTTCCACCATCGGCTACCTGCACAGCCTGCGGACCCTAGCAGTTGATGAGAATTTCCTCCCAGAGTTGCCCAGAGAAGTGAGAAACAAGCTCATTTCTGTCAATTAACTTTCAATGACTCTGTTTTAAAATGAAATCCGAACAGGTGCAATCGCAGAATGGATTTATGACTTGAACTGTGAAAATATGTAGGCATTGCCTGTTTAGATAGATATATGCTAATTGCTTGAGTGGTAACCTGTGTATAATTCATATACTAAATTTTGCATGTAAAGAATTGTAAGAATATGTTAATCAAGGCTAAGGGATGCAATTTTGAATCATTTATTTATCTTGCTTTTAAGAATAGCTATACACAGCACTTAAGATGATTGCAATTACACTTCTGAAGTAAAAGGATGGAATTTTTGCTATATATATGTCTGTAAGGCTTGATATTTCTTATAACATTATTTTAGTTTCTGAAGAGATTCTTTTAATTTTACCTCTAAACTGGATTTTATCTATTAATGTTCAGGGAAAAAAGTAAAGTGTATTTTCAGTCTAAAACTTTCTACTAAAAAGTTTCCACAATAATAGTTACATCATTATTGTGGAGTCAAAAATTATCAGTAAAGATGGCAAGCACCATGTAATGTGGCATAAAATCGGGTTTGCTGAGTGGTTGAATATGTGTGCCGTCCTTTTTCAAGCACAGGAAATTAGGTAGAAAAATAATATGATTTGTGAAAACAACACTGCTACCAAGTGTATAGACATTTACATTATTTAAAATAATTATTGTTTAAGCATGTGAAAGAATATGAAATATGTGTTACTGTCATAGCTAGAGGCCTGAGCCACTGTAAAGAGCAAGATTACAAAAGCATAAGTCAATAAATACACTACGCTATATGTGTTAAATGACATTAAAACAGTAAAGGAATCTCTAGGCTAAGTGCGGTGGCAACTCTTACTATCTCAGTACTCAGGAAGACCATTGAGTTCAAGACCACCCTGACTAATACTGTGAGTTTGGGGTTAGCCTGAACTACAGTGTGAAACACTGGAGAGACAGAGAGAGAGAGAGAGAGAGAGAGAGAGAGAGAGAGAGAGAGAGAGAGAGAGAGAGAGAACATATCTGTGATCTAAATTATTTTGTATACTAGCGAAACTAATACGCAGTAACAGTATTTTGTGGCTCCTTTCTAAAATATACTTTTGTTTATTCTTCGAGAATTTCACACAGTAGACAGCACAACATTGTAACCACACTTCCTTCTGCCACCTACAGATTGGCAGCTGTAAGAACGTCACTGTTATGTCTCTACGCTCCAATAAGCTAGAATTTCTTCCTGAAGAAATTGGGCAGATGCAGAGGCTGCGAGTCTTAAATCTGAGTGATAACAGGTATGCGAATTATTTGATAAAAGTAGATTACGGAGCCAGGCTTGGTAATGCACGCAGAGGTCAGCCTGGTCTACATAGTGGCTGGTAGTAATATCACTAGTCAGCTCTCATGCAAAACCAAAGGTTAGTTCATTGCAGCAAGGACAGATAATATTTAGTCACATTCAGAGTAAGATGGACAAAAAAAAAAAAAAAAAAAAAAAAGGATGAACCCTCTTCTTATAATATATTATATTGGTAGGTGCTAGAAACAAAAATTAAACTATAATTTATTTTTTCCCACCTTCTATATTAAAACAACAGTCAGTATAGGAAGTGGGAAGAGTAGATATGGTGGGCAATGCTTCTGCCTTGATACCGTGGTTACAGAGCAGAGTGCCTGAACACTGTCACTGCAACTGGCGTCATCGGTGATCAGAGTTTAGGAAGTCGTGAACAATACTCACAAAAGTTTTATAAGCACAAAAGTTTTCATTTGTTTTTCAGTTTCCTTTGGGAAAAGTAATGTCAATTAAAAAAAAAAAAACTACTGTCTTTGTAGTTAAGCAATGTTCCCACATAAGAAAATTAAAAGATTTGGGATTGTTTTAATTGTAAACCAGAGTGGCAATGTGACAATGCTTTGTGCGTTGAGACCCAGCCATGTCCTCCTCTGGCTTAGTGTGCAGACTGGCAAAAGAGGCAATGCCTTGAATGTCACATCTAAGCAGCCTTTGTTAAGATCTCTAAATAACTTCTTACGAGCTAGATTAGGAGTGTGATCATGGAAACTCCATAGAGAGGTGGGCTTCCTTAGGAAGACGAATTCCTGTTGTTTCAATAACACCACAGGGGAAGCATCTCAGGATTTGTTCTTTAAGTGAGGCTGACTGCTTGTTAACCTGGAAAGGGGGAATCTTCCTGACAAGCTAAAGTCTCTCCCAAATACTCATTTTCCTTAAACATTCTAATGATTACCTGGAAAATAAGTTTACCAAATACCACAAAAAAACCCATAACAGAAATCTTGGTATGTTAGTGGTCCTTACCTCGAAAATCTACCTGACTTCAGTGCCTACCATAGATCAGATACATTCGTGAATGCTGAGGACATGCATGGGACTCATATCAGAGAATCACAAAGCCAGAAGTTTAAAATACCTCGTCAGAGGAAAAAAAAAAAATCAGACACATCCTGTAGTATGGTAACTACAACACATACAAATTAATATTTTCAGCTAATTAGTCTGTCAGTGAATCAAGCTGGGGGAGGTAGATGGTGCACAGTGAAATCTGAGGCCAGAGCTAACATCACCACAGATAATGAACTGCCTGCAGAACTGTTGAGTGAGAAGTGCTACCTGCCGTAAGTAGTGAGCCATTGCAATTCTGTGTTTAAGAAGGAGCTGGCTGGCAGAGTCTGGCATTGTAGCTGGAAACGGTGGCTGTTTTGCTCCATCAGCTGCAAGGTTGTGCGTTAGCCAATGCCCTGCTCATCCTTCAGAGATCACTGCAGGAGCACAAGCAACAAGGAGCTCTCCATCACACTCTTCTCTCTAGACAGCACATTAGGCCTGCACCATGATGACTCCTAGGGGACATGGACGAACACGACATGAATCCTAGACAAGTTTCACTGGTGTGGCTCGGTGGCAGCCTTTCATTTAACTGTTTATAATATAAAAATGCTATTCCACCCCATAAGTCTTACTTTACAATTTCTAGCATGAATGAATTTAAGCAACTTGTGTGGGTAATTTAGTAATTCCGCCAAGAAAGAACACTGAGATAAGTCAGTACCTGCTTTGTTTGTGCTCTTACTTACGTTTTACAGACATTCATTAGTCCATAAGATTTAGGTAGTCTCCCCAAGAACCCCACCGTACACCCTTAACATTTACACATGTAGTCAACCTCCTTTCATATTTACTAAATTATTTGAAAGTGCCTGATTACTTTTGAACATAAATTAAGCCCTTATTAATCATCATAACGTTTTGCACTTGCTTTTTAAAAGCGCATTTGTCAATTGGCTAATAGGACCCCAATATATACGGAAACCTTCATTACAAGTTGTGTGTAGATGTATGATCAGGTATAATCCTGCTGAGGATGGCATTGTGGCATGTTTGTGCCGCTGGCTCTGAAGCTCGGAGGGTGACAGTAACCAAGGTATCAAATGTGGTGATCGCTCACCGTCTCAAAGACATCAAGAGCACACTGATGTAGGCGTTTGCTGCTTGGCTAAACTTGACATATCTGAAAAACACTATTTGTAAAGATTCCTTCTGCAATGTCTACTGTGCGATGTACAAGGGAAGGAAGAATTTCTGGAGATCAGCATCACTTTGGAAACTATGAAGCGATCTAGAAGTAAGATATCGTGGCCCTATCCTTTCAGAAACTACAGTTTTGTAAGGATATCAGATAAGAAGCAAATAGTCACCAGATAGTCACGTATAAGAGCTGTGAAATATTCTGTACAGTGCAAGGCACTCCGGGACCGGACTGAGTGAAGGAGCTGAGGTGGGACCCAGGAAAACCTACAATATGAGGAAATGGCATTTAAAGAACTGTGGGATTTAATCAAATGAAGCATAGCAAGAAGAATATTCCAGAAGGGGCCAAGCTGAAATGTCTCCTGGGTTGATAAAGCGCCATTGAGCATGCTAGTTATGAGAAAGAAACAAACAACAAAAGGAGGGAGGGAGGGAGGGAGAAAGGGAGGGAGGGAGGGAGGGAGGGAGGGAGGGAAGAGGATCAATGCTGAGATGTGAGAATAGCTTCAAGGGTTTTAGGATTTTAGCTTATTTTTATCTATGTGTGTGTGTGTGTATGTGTGCCAATAAAAGCAGCCATGTGGCTACATATTTGGGTTTTAATATTGTATTTGTGTGAGTGGGTATGCATGCCCACACATGCACGCCTAATGAAATACTGAAGTTGGAGTTAAGGAGCAGCTGTGAGCTGCCTGGTGTGAGGTCTGTGAACAGAACTCATGTTTTAGGGGAGGCAACAAGTTCTAACTGCTGAGCCACCTCTCTAGTACTGGGGTGCACACTGTAGAGCCTGACCATGGGTACTAACAGGATTTTTATTTTATTTAAATACTATGAGAAGCATTTGAAAGATTAGAAAGATTGTTGTTGTTTGGGGCCTGGAAAATGAGATAAAGGCACTTGCCTCCAACCCTGATGAACTGCCTTTCATCCCCTGGACCTATAGAGTGGAAGGAGAAAAAAACAACTCCTGGAAGTTGTCCTCTAACTTCACATGCACAGAAATACACATACACACGTGCTCACATACATACATACATACACACATGCTCACATACACACACACGTGCGCACATGCTCACATACACACACATGCTCACATACATACACACTCATGCTCACACTCACACATACACACATGCATACACATACGCACACATGCACACATACTCACATACACACACATGCTCACATACATACACACGCATGCTCATACTCACACATACACATACGCACACATGCACACATACACACATATGTACACACATACATACATACACAAGTGCTCACACATACACGCATGGCTCACATACACACACATGCACACATACATACACAGGCATGCTCACACTCACACATAGACACATACATACACACATGCACACATGCTCACATACACACACATGTGTGCACACATACATACACATGCAAGGTATGCTCACTCAGACATACACACATACATACACATACGCACACATGCACACATACATGCACACATGCCCACACAAACACACATACATACACACACACATGCTCATATACACACACACACTAGTAAATAAGAAAGGAATTTTTTGTTCTTTTAAGACTATTTAGACACTCAAGAGAAATGATGGATGAGAGCAATGTATTAACACAGTAGTATGTTTAAATAAGCTTTGCTGTCCGTATCTATGCTATGAGACATCTCTTGTCCCTACAGGTTGAAGAATTTACCGTTCTCGTTCACCAAACTCAAAGAGCTTGCAGCATTGTGGCTTTCTGACAATCAGGTAAAAAAAAAAAAAAAAAAGCTTATGCCCTGAGTTACCTTGCTCCTTAGGTGAAGTGTAACTGAAACTTTGTGCTACTGTGTCCCAGTAGATACACTGGACGACTATTATAAAATATAGATTTTTTTTATGCCTTGGAGGGGGGTTTTCACAAAAGTTCCTTCACACACGGTGTAGGTGAAACAGTGCCAGGGTCTCTATGCTCCTCAACTACCTCTGTTCCATACATACTTCATTGACAGAGACCCAACACACAAATGGTGGTGTGCATAGCTTTTCAGCTCCTGGTGGCACACACATCCTTAGAGGACACACTTTAATTATAGCTGTGAAGGTAAAAACTGAAAAGCCATTACCACAATCCCCACAAGAGGGAATTACCAGCCGCTATCTTCCTTTTTTCCTCACTGTTTTTAATTATGATCAACGTAATTCTAAAACTTTATTCAAGACCTTTGCTGATACATTGATAGCTATCTTCAGGAATTTTGTGGTTGTCTCGATATTTTTGTATACTCATGAAAATAGATTATAATTGGATCAAGAGTTCCATGTTAATGAATCATTTTTATCAACTGGAAAATAACAGGAAACAGAGACACATGCTTTGCCTCAAAAGCGTGTGTGGGACATTTCATCAGGATTTACCACTAACCATTTTTTTCTGCTGTTCCTAAATCTTTGAAACCCCTACTCCAAAATATGAATGGCCAAATAGAAACAATGCACCTTCAGTTCGATATATCAATATTCCCTGGAAATCAGGTTTCTATTTCTAGTTATTTGGGTTCTTTTATTACATGTTAAAAGTGATTCCTGCAGATTTAAAGTGTAAGCATAAGAGTGTTAGTGTGTTACTTTTATTACAAGTTAAAAGTGATCCCTGCAGATTTAAAGTGTAAGCATAAGAGTGTTAGTGTGTTACTTTTATTACAAGTTAAAAGTGATCCCTGCAGATTTAAAGTGTAAGCATTAGAGTGTTAATGTGTCTTCAGCTACTCACAGCTCTAGCTTCCACCTGCTGGTAAAAGGTTGGATTGCCATTCCTGGTCTCACAGATGCCTTCGAAGCACTGGGCTATCTTTACAGATGATCATTTCCAGAGTCTGTGAACTCTGATGCTGGGGTAGTAGCCTTACAATATAAAAATGTCTTAACATCACAAGTACTATTCTGGTGGGGGAATAACCATAAAAGCTACTGCACCAGTTAACTTCAATTGTGGCAATGTCCCTAGGCAGCTTCATGAGACCCTTGCTTCTTTCCTATTAATAGATGGTGTTTACACTATTCTTATGAAAATAATACCTGAGTTAAAAGCCTCCAAAAATAGTATTTCTGATACCGAATTGGTAACAGACAATAAAATACATAAGATATGTGCACAGCTTGTATTCACATGTGGGCTGTGCCTTGCTCAGTGTGAGCAGTGCAGGTACCACATGTCTGTGTACACCACAACCTGTGAGAAGCAATTCATGCCCAGGACCACACTTTTCACTCAGCTGAAAGTTTAACAGGCTCCTGCCTCCTCAAGATTAGGACTGAAGTGCACAGTTGAACAGGCTTTGATAAGCTTTTTAAAAGTATACTAAAGAAGATCAAACATCACAAAAAAAAAAAAAAAAAAAACTTAAAATCTGGAAAGAGCCACAGCAGTATCTATGGTATGCCATCTTGTCCATTCATCTCTGAGAGGTCAGACAATTACTTGTTTCCTAACCGGTGCTCATTGCTTCCAGTCCAAGGCCCTTATCCCTCTACAAACAGAAGCCCACCCAGAAACCAAGCAAAGAGTACTGACAAACTACATGTTTCCCCAGCAACCCCGTGGTGATGAAGGTAGGTTGTCAGCAGACGCATTCGGTAATATTTAATGATGTTGTAGATGAAAAGGACTTTTTAGATTCCAGTTTCTGTCCAGGAATACTGGTTCATGGGAAGTAAAAGAACACTCCATAGCATACCATCTGGGAGTTTGAGTCTCGGTGCTGTAATATTTTAAGATTCCAAAAGCAAGCCCCCTTCAGGGGACGGCTCGGTTTGTAAAGTGCTTGACATGCAAGCGTGAGAGTCTCCACCATCAGTGCAAAAATCCCATCATGGTGACACATGACCTGCATCCCCATGCCAGGGAGAAAAGATGCCAGTGCTTGCTGTTCAACCAGCCTAGCCTAATGGGTGAGCCTTAGCTCTGAGTGAGAGAGAAATCCCGTCTCAAAAGTTAAGGTAGAGATCAAATAAAGAAGACACCTAATGTTGAGCTCTGGCCTCCACTTGCATGTGCACATGCATGTACCCAAACACACATGAATGGGCACACGTGCATGCACGCGCTCACACACACACACACACACACACACACACACACACACACCACCAAATAGAAAAGTCTTCCTCCTAGCACACACGAGAATAATGTAAACACTCTAGAGTGTTCTCTAAGGGTTAGACTGCAGGGTATGGGACCTGGTCATCAAATGCTGTGCCCAGCGACTAGCAGCCAAAGAAGGACTGGCTGGAGAGGGCCTTCTCCTGTGCGTATTACACAGCGTATTTTAAAGATCGGGACAACAATCTTGGACCCACCCCCACCCCCAGGCGAGTTAGTCATAGGACTTGACGTACAGTCATGACATTTTCTCTTTACATTGAGATTCCCAAAGCGATATGAGCAACTTGATTAAAAAACAGTTTTTAACAACCTAAACCTGTTATAACAAGTCTTATAGCCTATGATTGATCACACTGTTATACAAAGCTCTAAAAGGGGGTTGCCTTTTCCTATTTGAATAGCACTGGCTGGCATTTGTTCTCTGTAGCTATGCACAATCATGGCGGTTCTTGTGACAATGAACCCTGTTTAATGCAGCCACAGATAAACCCACCCTGTCTGAGACCAGCTTTTGAAGTGAAGCATTTACTTGTGTGTTCCTCATTTTCAAGAATAATGGTAATAAATGGCTTTACTCTTTGACTTCCAGATGTAAATGAATCACTGGGGAATACGTAAGGATGCTTTTATTCAAGTTTTGACTTGCATAAATATAAAAGGGGAAGGTTGTTTTGAAATATAATTTTCACTTCTGAATAAACTGATCTTTTGATTTTATGAAAGAAAAGCCACCACGTTTTTGCATCATAAAGAACCAATTAAGTGCTGTTTTATTAACCTGAATTTATCTTCTCTTCTTTGCAACATCCCTGGGTTTCAAAATCATGTTTAAAAAAAAAAAAAATAAGAAGTAACCCAGATCCACAAGTCATCCCTGAGATCTAGTGTGTCACCTAAGCCCCTGGTCAACCTCCCCCACCCCACCCCCACCCCCATGTGAGGTCAGGAATCAGGTGACCTGAGTTGCAAAAGCCTTTGCCTTTACTGCCTTGAATCTTCTGTTTGTTTTTCTATTGAGGACAGAAAATTTGGTGTAATGGTTGAAAAATAATTCTTGAACTTCAACCCAGTCAATCAACTTCTGCCTGTTGAAAAAGAAAATGATAAGTGAATTTTTCGAATTCTGTTAGACAGAGAAAATCGTGACATAGAAAAATTCTTTGGAAAAGGAGTTAGCTTCAACTAAGCACTTGTCAATGGGCTTTCATACACTTTTCATTATTATGTTTCCAAGCAGATTTTTACCATTAGATGACATTTTGATGTAAACTGGTGATTTGTAAACCATCTTCCCTGCTTATTTGAGGCACATTTAAATGAATTAAAACCATAGTGCTTAAAAATGAGGTTACTCCAGTCACATACGCCTCACACATACACACAAAGAACCAGCAAGAACATCAGAGTACGGGGCGTTTTGCTGAAAAGTCATCGCTGTGTAGTATCTTGCCTTGTTATAACGTGACTCCGGCTCGGTAGCTACCCCAACGTTGTGTACCCCTGAGAGACCTGGGCAGAATCGGATCACTCTGCCAGCTTACTCACCACAAAGAAGACGCTAACATGATTCCTCCACTGTTCTGAGGAATAGCGAGACTGGATTGCTTCATCCAATCTCCATGCTGTTGCTGTTGGCCCAAGGGGACCCATTCCTATGCTAGGAAAATCCCCAACCCTCATGACTAACAGCAAAACACACAGGACATGAGAAACACCCAGGGAAGTGCTCTGCTTTCCACTTCCTGCTCTTCCCGCTTCCCTCCTTCCTCTTCCTCAATATCTTTCCCCAGACTTTTAAATGGGTTTATTGTATTGATTGGTGGTGCTTCCCGTGCTTTCTTTGTGCATCGTCTATTAAACTTTTTTAAATACACCGTTGTATACAAAAGAAAAGGAAAGCATTAATACTTTGGACTCCGCAGATTTCCAGTCAGACAGCGACAGCTTCAACCCCACGCTGTGGGAAGAGCAGAGACAGCAGCGCATGACTGTCGCCTTTGAATTTGAGGATAAAAAAGAAGACAACGAAAGAGCTGGGGAAGTTAAGGTGAACGTTCGGCCTTTGTTTCTCTTACCGTTCTGTCTGTCCACTGTTATTACTCAGACGGAGGAGGGATCTACTAGGGGACCTCTCTGGGAGGTCGCACAGTCCTTCTATATTCTCCAATCTAGAGGGCCAGTGTTTGGGCAGCATTGGTGTGATTCAGAAAGAGACGAATGCCCCTGTTCTGACTGAGCAAGCCTGATCCGCACTCTCTTCCACACCCCTCCCACCCCAGTCTGACCACACACAAGAGATTCAAGCTGAATGTGGGAGGGAAGTCTAGGTGATGAGCCTCACCTAAGTCTCCATTCATCTGTAACATTCTACGGTAATCCTTCTGGTCACAGAGCCAGGCCCTGTGCAGACAGTACCAGCCAAAATGCACATTTATGGAAAACCACCTGACTGGCATGCTACAGTGGTGTAGCATCCCTTAGGTCTTCTATGTGGCTGGGGTATTTGAAAAGAACTTTTGTTTCTTTGAGTTTTAAAAGGAGGTGGGTGTCCAACCACAAGTGAAGATCTTTAGGCAAAATGATTTCTTTATTTTAACTGCATTTTTAAGAAATCTTTCGTTCTGACTAACCTGAATGAAGAAACAAGGCTAAACATTTGAGCCTGTATATTTTCATTATTTAAATTTTCAAATAGGAGAATCGGCTGAGGCTTCATTAACACTCAATTACTCATGTTATGTCATGATGGCACCTTGAATCTCTCATTAATTTTTATATTATTTGTGCAGTTTTTCAAAAACATGAATACTAACAGCTTTCACTCATAGTGACTAATGACCTAACTATATATGCACCGTATGAATAAATCAGGATTGTGTGATGTGTTCCCTGTCCCTACCTTACCATATCTTCTAAATGTTATTTCTTCAACTGTCATTCATGATGACGGTGTCATTACGGAAAACTCAAAATGGAGCCACAAATCCAAAATGGCATACTTTCTCTAAAACTTTTCTATTGAAGAAACATTTATGGATGGCTGTTGTCATGGAATACTGTTGTCTTATGACCAAAGAGACATGTTTTAAAACTTGCGAGTTCTTAGAAAAGAATTACGCTAAATTTAATACAAAACCTTTAAAGCAACTCAGTTCCAGTTCCCCTCTTCAAGGATTTTGTATTAAGTCGAGATCCAATGTGTGATACATCCTGTGTTGGACTCTTGATTAGTTTTTATATTTCGTTGAAATGTCAAAATAACTACAGGCTTCCTCTTAAAAATACATAATCGAGAATCAAAAAGAAATAACATTTAATGTTCTCCATAGATGTATTGGTAGAATCATGAAATATAGAAATGGAAGCAATAATCTAGAAACCCTGTCTGTGGGCTCTGTAACTAGTATGTCTATGCTCATAATGGGCTCCATGTGCTTTAGAGAGAGTGGTTTTGTTTTTTCTCTGCATTTACTTACATTCACTTTATTTGTATTTTGGTAAAACAATTTGTTTTTCCAAAATCTCCAACTACTTGGCTTTGACTAATTTGGCTGTTCCTGATGCCACTGGCCATCAGACAAATTAGAGGAGAAACACTCGTAAGCCCATCATCGTAGGAAGATGATGTGCAGCACCCTGGGGTCTTACCAGCTCACATTCTTCTGGTTCATTACATGTACGTTAAAATTAGCCCATTTTAATTTTAGTTGACTGGAATTTTAAAAACAAACTTTCGAAGGGGCAAGGATGTAAAGTCCTGCTTGGAGTGTGTATGGTGAGTGTGAATGCTGGATCGTGTGAGGAGCTTGCCGCCCGTGGCTTCGTGTTATGCAGCTTCATTACATGGAGTTGAAATTCATTGTTTTAAATGCATTGCCCTGAATGAAAGAGAAAAAAATAAAACTATCCAAGGGTAGAAAATGATCAAGCGAACGTGTTTGCTGCAGTGCTCCTGTTTCTCCCAGAAAATGGAGATTCCTTCTCCCACAGGCTCTCTCCTGCCAAGCCCCCTGGGACAGGGGCCAGCGTGGGATTACTCTCCAACCTGCCAGGCTGTCTGGCGATTGCTGCACACCATGGGCCAGGTGTGATCAGCAGATCCAAGATATGCCCGTCCCCCAGAGTGACCCCCAGCTGGCATGGGGTTGTATAAGTGGCCTCCAGCAGGACAGGAGCATGTGTGCTCCCTTGCCAGTGGCAGCCCAGTCCACAACTCTTCCCTCTCTAAGTGGCAGACAGGTAGGCCTAGGTGTGTGGGGTAGGAAAAGCCCGGTAGAGGCTCCCTTGGAATAGGGCTTTACGGGGTACGTGCTGCATGATTAGGGGTGAGAACTGTGGATCGCACAGCAGCCCTCAGACTGCCAGCCAGTGTCCTGATCCAATTTATCCTTAGGATTACTGGCATTGGCCAAGGGTGGGGAAACCTAAGTCAGAGGGCGGGGACACCAACCTCAGGTGCCTTTTCGTGGGGTGTCTGGCATGGCTTTTAAGTTGGGGCTTTGCTTTTCTTTTAACGTGCGGGGAGGTGTTGCCAGTTGTACGGACTTTGGAAGTGATGATTGGAACCCGTGAACAAGCACGCTTCTCAGGGTCAGCTTGGGGGAGGCTAGACAAAACCTGACTTGAGAACAACACAGATTGGCATTGAGGTTTGCTGGGAATAGACTCTGGGCAAACAGAGACTTCTTTCCGAAAGCAGCAATGTCCCTTAATTTCAAGATTCAAATTATATGAATTCCTGTAAGAGAAGATGGGGTTGGGAATCATGGCAGAAAGGATTTCCCTTTCTCAGAGCTGGGGGTCTAAGAGGATAAATGATAGGAGGGAAAATACAAAAGCACACTGAGATTTTATAAACGTTGCCACCCACATGTAATGGACTAGATTCTCATTCTATGTCTTATATTCTTTCCACAATATAAGACAAGCTGAGAACGCACCTTCCTGACTAAAACTGCCCTGTTGTCCTTGTTTTGTAAAATATCCCCATTAACTGCTAGAATAGTATGGTATTTAATAATCACTGCAAAACTCTATTGTTTCTCTTACTGGAATTTACAATCAAATTCTAATTTAATGAATATGTAAAGTATATTATATTATGTGCATATAATATAATATATGAGAAACAGTTCTGTCTGAATCCAAGACACCATTTCTGAATGCCCGCGCTATGATAAGCAACTCTTCCTTTACTGTACATTTGGGGTCTCCAAAGCTGTTATTTGAACTTACTGTACTTTATTTAGATACTAAGAGTCTTGTGAAGCATTTTACCTCCAAAAATTAAAATTTTTTTATTTTAGTAAGAATCTTGCATTCTAATACAATGTTAAATGTGCTATGAGCAAATACTTTATAGTGAGTGACAAATTTAACACTATTATCAGAATGGATTTTGTAGATTTGCCCACCTCTGTGTGTCAGAAATTCACTTACGGTCTTAGTGTCATGTTAGGATGGGGAATGTTTCTGGCCCAGGTATTTACAAATAAAGAAACTGCATTTAGGTATAAATGCCACTGAACTAGTAATATAACTCTTTATGACCATGTTGGTCCATTTCTGAAATACTGAAGGCAGGAAGGGTATCAATATGTCTGTACAGACCTTAAAATAGAATTGGATTATAAAACAGTTTCACTTTGAAAGAAATTGCAAATTAGAATTACTTAGCTTTATTCTTTTAATTGAAATTGTCTCGTTTATTTAACAGCAAAATATACATTTTAGTTTTGTAGCACCTTTTCCACAAGGTTACACAATTCTGTGTCATAATATACGAGAGAGTATCTCTTAACTAAGCAACCATGCTGTGATGTAAACCTCAGAATCCAGAAGACTTTAGCTCTAACATGACCACAGAGAAAAGTCAAGCAGTCCCAACTGGATACAACTCCTGTAAAGTGACGACAGCTGCTTTATGAAATGTAAACATAACATTTACAAAGTAATGGCATTCTATAACACATAATATTCATCATTCCACATATATGGTAATCTGTTTTTAAAACTGTAGGAATGGTTGTAAATATTATTGTACACTATGTAGCTAATCGATAATAAGTTAAATATCCCTATAAAGCACTCAGCATGATGCCTGGAACACAATGAACACTGAATAACATATACAACCTGAAAGACTCAGCACGTAGGTAGACATGTGGGACAGAGTCTAAATTACCAAAGGAATCCAGAGCTTTAAAGGAAACAAGCAAGATCTGACATTAAAAACAATGTTAATCTAGGTGTGACGGTGTTCACCTTAATCCCGGTAATAAGGAGGCTGAAGCAGCAGAGTTGGGAGCATGAAGCCAACCTGAGTTACAAACTGAGATCTCTAAAAAGACAATGCATTTCCAAGGTGCCTTCACATACATGTTGTCTTAGTTCTAAATGAATGCAAGTCTGTGAGAAAGGCATTAGCTTTCCACTGCGCATAAGCAGAGGCAGCAGATAGTGTCTCGTTTCCACTTATAGGTAGACCTGTGACTCGAATTTATACTTCGTGACCCCAAGCCCAAAGCTTGGAGAATAGTGGATGGGGTCAGAGTGCTTATTTTCTAGATGAAACTAATCAAGTTTAGTGATTCCTAAAGATTTCCAAACTTGGGGAAGAGCCACTTTAAGGTGAAAAAAAATATAAAGTAACCCGTATAAGTAAATAATTAAGTAGCAACCATCCCATGGCCTTGAAAGAGACTAATAGTTTGAGCTTTGTGACAGATCTGGTTCTCGTTTAAGTATTTCCATAGCAGTGGAATAACAGAACATACTGTGATGATGTGAGCAAAATATGGCATCAAGTTGCTTTTAAAATGACCAGAAAGTACCCACACCACATCTGTCACAACGGTGGTAAGCCACGTAGTGTAAGCCATGTAGTGCATGATGAAGAGTCGTGGAACTTATGGAAGAGCAGGGCATGGAAGAGCATGTCGTTGCTGGACACATTTGAGTTGCAAAGAATTTTCATTTAGTGCCTTACTTTAAGTTACTCTTCTGTACAATCTGCCACTGGCTAGTAAGAGAGAAACAATTTCCTTAATTAGCAAGATGGACAGTCCATTCTACAATTCACAATTTATGAAATACAGATTTGTAGTTTTCCAACTTTTAGCCCCTTTATATCAAGTACGTTTAAACAATTCCAACACTATAGCTTAAAAATCGATATAATTCAGAGTTAATGTTACTAACATGGAGTTAAAGAGCAGATCCATGAGTACGTACATCCCAGTGTGTTCTGGCTAGATGGATCATGTTGTTCAGAATTTACTGAAGGATACACTATAAACTAACTCTGGAACACATCAGTATTAAACTGTAAAAACTTATTGGGGAGAGGGGCTGGAGAGATGGCTCAGGGGTTAAGAGCACTAGCTTCTCTTCCAGAGGTCCTGAGAGGCTCACAAACATCTATAATGAGATCTGGTGCCCTCTTCTGGTGTGCAGGTACATACAAGCAGAACACTGTGTACATAATAAATCTAAAAAACAAAACCAAAAAAAAAATTACTTACTTTTTCCTGTGAAACTTAATTTTACCTTGGGTTCTTACAGCCTTAATCCTATTTATTTATTTATTTGCTCTATTCTCATTTATTTGAGAACATAAAAAAAATTACAGTTACCTTAGTTAAACAAAACCTGGTTTTCTCTGCATTCCAAATATGTATTGATAAATAACTTTATGTTTTTAATGTCTAAAGAACATTAGAAAAGAGACAGTAACACCCAGCCCTATTATCTGTTTAGGGTAGCAAGCCACAGTGAATCCTAAGAGTAACACATTGGCGAATTTGCTAAAGCAGCAGATTAGCAAAAGCGTTTGAGTCCTTCATACTCTGCAGCCTCTTCTACATGCCATGGGCCAGATGGGGAGTCCCTCATGGATGCCTTCCTCTGCTTCTACCCTCTTCCTCCTCCATTCTCTCCCACCTCCTCTGCTCCCACCCTCCACCCTCACACACATGCTTCCCACAATACATACCACAACCACTTAATCCATTCCATTTTAAAAAGTTGATTCTACTCAGATTCAAAATGACATAGTTGTTGGCACGAGTCAAACCGGGCACAACTATCTCTTCCTGTGAGTCCCTTCTTCAGTCAGCATGAATGGCTTGTACGGAATCTCTTTTACATGCACAATAAGGAATACTCTCATGGTGGAATATTCTACATGAATGAAGTCATTACTAGGAAGTGTCTTTCAGATACACTCTTGGAAATTATATTAACGCCTGCAAACAAATTTTAAAGATGGAAAAATATCTGAGCAATAGCAGCTACAACATGTACATTTGCCTAAAACATATTAGAAAACAGTGTCCATTTACTTACCTTTATATAAGCTATTACTTAAGAGGCATGTAGCCTCATTAGTGTTAAAAACCAAGTGTGAAAGCCACCCCAAAACTTTTTTCCTAGAGTACTAAAAAGTGCAAGCCACCCTACACTTTGACACCATGTGCTAGTTATAAATGCAGGCTAACACCTGTTTGGCTTTTTTAATGCCTACTCTACTTGTAAATCTTCTGATGTCTCCTCCCTCCCAATACCTGCACTGAACTCCAAGGACATTCTCACTATGAAAATTATTAAGTTTCAAAATTATTAAATGCCAAAGACAGAAAACTTCTAAGATGTAATGTAACTGGTAATACATTTTTTTACCATTAGCAGTCACTTAAGAGACTTATTTACTGCTATGACACTCATCAAAATATAGAATATAATCTTTTAAAAAAAATGTTGATGAGGTAGAAGGGTGTGAAGGAGTCGGGCCAACCCCACAAATCTGAATAGGTGCCAATCCCCACTCCTCACATCAAAGGCAGTTCCCTGGGCAGTCAACACTCACTGTACTGCATTTGCTTCTGATGAAGCTTGTACCATGGAGTAACTTGGTGAGCATGCTTTCTGAAGTCGTTTTTATGTTAAATTTCTTTTTATAAACTTCTAGGTTGAAATAAACCTAAAACGATATCCAACTCCTTACCCAGAGGATTTAAAGAATATGGTAAAATCTGTTCAAAATCTGGTGGGTAAGCCAAGCCATGGAGTGCGAGTTGAGAACTCAAATCCAACAGCTAACACGGAGCAAACTGTGAAAGAAAAGTTTGAACACAAGTGGCCGGTGGCCCCAAAGGAGATTACAGTGGAGGTATTTGGAGGTTATTGGTAATTGCCAGTGTGGTTTGACTTTCAGACTTCCGGGTGGTAATGTTCCTTCTAACTGAGTAGAATGCTTGAGTAAGCAAATTACATATTATTTCAATCCTCAAATAAGAATGACTTTTTTTTTTTTTTTTTTTTTTTTTTTTTTTGAGACATGAGGGTTACATCTAGTAAATCAAAGATGGGTATCACCCTCATGGCCAAAATGATTCCTATGTCTTTAATACGTACAGTGGCTCATCAACTACATAAGTTAGCCAGGAATGTTTTATGCCCGTGAGAATGTTGGCCATCCCAAATCTTATGATCATTTGCTGGGGAAATCAATGGGACATTTTCATTCAGACAATCACAGTAAAATTCTTACTAATTTTAACATGGAAACTTTTTAGTTTTTTTGTTTTTGGTTTGGTTTTGGTTTTCTTTGTTTGTTTGCTTTGCTTTTGCTTTGTTTTTGTTTTTATTTTGTTCTTCAAGACAGGGTTTCTCTGTTGAAACAGTCCTAGCTGTCCTGGAACTCATTCTGTTTTTTAATGTTTTTGAGTTTGAGTTTCAGCCAAAAGCATTTTTAACTTTAAAAAACAAACAAGCAAACAAGAAAACCTCAGGATTGTGGGATCTGACCATGAGAAGCTTGCTTCCTATATTTGAGAATAAGCTGCAAACACGGTCTTATTGGTTTTTATGGTCTGAAAAGAATTCAACTACATTATGTCACCTCGACTATCTCATCAACTCTTCAAACTAATCAGCTGCATCCTTTACTTTCACTAGAAACACAGTTGGAGTGAGCATGTCTGGTCCATGTTCTCTAAACTCTAGATTGACAAAACCCTTTTACAAATCTGCGTTTCAAATAATCTATCTGTGGCATTTGAACACCAACTGTTTATGGAGCACTGTGCCAAACACTGTGAGAGGAATAAAATAAATGAAAATGGGTCCCGGGTCTCCAAAGCTAAGCTGGAAAAACACATGAAATGATCACATGACTTCCTGTCCTATATTGGGGCTGAGCATATATTAAAGATGGCTTAATTGCCTTAAAATAAGAAGCAGTGGAGGGCATTACAAACAGAGAGAAAAGACTCTGAGCAAAAACACAGCCATGGATAGACACTTGGGAGGCTGAAGCAGTGGGGAGTTCAAGGCCAGCCTAGGACACAAAGAGAACCCTTTTTGTAAAACCAAAGCAAACAAATATAGTTACAGATTGCAGACCCAGCTGAAAGAGAAGTACACTTTCACACCTAAGGAAGTAGAACCTGGAGTGTTCGAGGGTACACAGGCCTAGCTGAAAGAGGAAATCTCAGGTTGGTGTGCTTTTCTTCCTGTTGAAATATCTCTGTGCTCTCTTTTCCCTGTGATACCACACTCCCATCTAAGATACTAGACAAGTACAAACGGGACAGGAAGAAATAGTAAGTGCACACTAAACACACACACACACAACACACACAACACACTTTGTATTTAAACTTCACAGAATCACATGTCAATATCCTTCGTAGTGTCGTAGTTATGAAGACCTAAAAGTGAATAACTCGCTACAAATATGGGAAGAGTCTATACTTGCTTAATTTGGGGATTAGATACATAAAAGGGAAGAGAAATATCTGTGGTCACCAATTTAATAATAACCCCATGCTAGATAAAATACAGCTAACGTCTTCATATAAAGAACATGCCAAAATTAATACATCCAAAATTAAATTTTACATCTCTTCCCCAAACTTGCTCCCTCTTCTGCCCTAGCTTTAACCTGATTTCATGGCATTATTTACCAGCTCTTTGAGGCTGGAGATTGAGGTAATAATTCCTTGTTTCTCTTCATTCCTTAACCCTTCCAAATAGTTTCCCAAATCTGCACATTATCACCTGTGTTTCCACAAGTCCTTAACTGCCAGCATTACTGCAATGCCATTGTCTCCTTGCTTTCCATTGTCCCCAGCCTCCTTGTTGCCTTGGCAACGCTTTTCCTAAAAAGAGTGTGAATCGAATCATTTCCTTGGCAGTAGCTTCTTAGTGCTGGGGGAAAAGCCTGAGGTTCTTCATTAGCTAGAGAGGCTACAGTGGAAACCGATTTCCAACGTCATGTTCACTGTGTGACCTGCCCCGTCCCTTTCTTAGTCTTCTCCATCAGCTGATGTGATCTCTGTTAACAACAACAACAAAAAATTACACTGGAGATTTCAACGTTTTCTCTGGAATGGAGACTCTGTATCTCCTTTTCCTTCCAGCCAACTTCAGGCAATCATCATCCTCTTGAGTGCAGCCAAATTAAGGGCCACACTGCATTGTATTCAGTGTTCTGGTTTACATCGTGTGGACAACCAAGTATCTTACTAATTATGAAAAGTTAGCATTTATTACATATTTTACAGCTGTATATTTTTTTTAATTTTTGGTTTTTGATACAGGTTTCAATATTTTGATATTAGCCCGGACTGGCCACAAACTCAAGACTCATTCACTGCCTCTGCCTCCTGAAGACTGGGATTGCAAACTAGTGCCTCCGTGTCTAGTGGTATGCATAGACTGTGCAGTAGAGAATCGCACGCTTCATGATAGAATCAGCCAGGTGATTAAGCACCTTAAACAAGGGAGAAAAATGAAGGGTTGAGGTAAGCAAGACTGAAAGAAAGCAAAGGAGAAGGGCAATACGATGTATGCAAATACGATGGCGCACTGGGAAGGTGAAAGGCAGGAGGATTCGGAGCTCACGGTCATCCTTGGCTGTGCAGTAAATTCAAGGCTAGCCTATGAGACCCTATCTGAGAAAAGAAGGCAAACCAAAGTGGTAACTGTATTTCCCCAGCAGCCTGCCCCAAGTGACCTCTTGCCATACTCTAGAGTCTTCACTGAAGCTATACTAAAGAACAGATCCAGAGGGGCATGGGAACAAAGGCTTCTCCTTCCTTTGTTTCCCCTACTTAATGCCCTCTGGAGTTTGTTTACCCACTCCACAAACTCTTTGCATGGCTAGCATACCCTCACCCTTCAAATCTCAAAGGGTCACCCTGACCAGTCTAACTTTCTTGGCTTTTCTACTGTGTCACTCTATTTACTTGCAATGAACGGAATGAGACCATCTATAATGATTCTATACATTACCTTCAGACAGTTTCAGAGGATAAGGGTCATTTCTGTCTTGTCTAGTGTGTACAGATGGTAATTCAAGTTGGGAATTTTTTGTACTGCTGCCAAAGCTATCAACTCTTAGTAAAAAAAAAAAAAAAAAAAAAAAAAAACCCACACTCTAGTTTTGAATCGTGACCTTTTGCTAGGCTAACAATGCACTCTCCATACTCAACAACAAGCCATATGCCCTCCAGCAGCTGCAGAATCCTAAGTACACACAAGTACTACAGTGTGTCAGGCTGCTGCACTACAAAATGCAAAGTGTTAGGAATATCAAAAGCATTTCTACCCAATGATAGTTTCGCCTTATTCTGGGTTTGTGGGAGTAACTACATCATAAGCTGGTAGAAGCTGTATGCCAAGAATCCACCACAAAGAAGGCACACAGATATTGTTGAATAAAGCAGTGATTAGTTAAACCTGGCATTATAATCTATCCCTCTGTCCAATTAGAAGTTCATGGAAGTCCAGGTGAATTTCTGAGTTTTTGTTGATTTATCTTTCTTGAGTGCACTGTCTAGTCACTGTTGGCCTGTGCATTGAAGAAATTCCTAGCATGCGTATGTGTGGCGCGCCCCTGACCCGCAGGGGAAGAAGACCACCGACACGAGGATCCTTCTCTGATCACACTTTATTGAAGCACTTCTTGATTGAGGGAGAGCTGGAGATGAGGGGCACGCAAGCAAGGAAGGGAGCAGCTTATATCTAGGCAGGATGGGCGTTCCTTCCTGAAAGGACACCAGTCAGTCTGGGATTGGTGCATAGCTGTTGCCAGGCAGACTCGAGGAGGGCACGCGCCAAAAACAGGGTTGTTTACAACAGTCCTCGGCGCCATCTTGTAATGGCGAATTGTGTGGGTTCCCACACGTATGCCCTCTGCATCTCAGTAATTTTTGTTATAATGTCCATAGACAGAAACAATACTTAACATTCCCATAGGAGTAGTTAGGTGCAACGTTGTAAATATATCCTCCTTTGAGGTCATTGGAAAGACAAAGTGCATAGATTGGAAGGGAAAAATGTTTTATTTCATTTTTAAATAACCAAAGCAAAAATATTAAAATACAGGTACTATCACTGACCACTTTTTCTAAAAACTGGAAGTCATAGCAAACATGACAACTCTCAGATGCCAAACGCTAGCATTCAAGTATTACTTTTTGAAAACAGCAATCACCAAAATCCAGCTTCATGAGGACTGACGCCACAAATGTGCAACCAAACACTAGAACCAAGTGCAACAGTGTTCTGTCAGTTCACAGCTGTCTGGGTGATCACAATTCACTGTTTCCCTGAAACACTCTCTACAACCCATAACAGCCCTGTGAATTAGCAATGACCCAGATCTGTGGATGCTTCAGAGCATATTTTGGGAGCCATGGAAAGAGCTTTTTAATCTAGGAGGCAAGAACTGTTCTCTTAGATCTTACTTGTTGCTGAGCTAAGACAAGGAGCTGTGTCCAGGCCACAATTTCTTTACCTGTAAAAATCTAGGTGCTAAGAGATCCTACAAAGATGGACTAGAGTAACAACAGGTATTTATATGCAACATTAAGCCTAGCAATTGGTACAGGAAAAGGCTAGAGTAAATGATAATCTCAGACCATTCCTCGATAGAACTCCAGTTCCTCTCCTGTTCTCTTTAGCGTTCTGCATATTTCTAGCTGGACACCAGTTCACTGTGTCTGCTGTAGTCAAAAACGATACAAACCTTTTTCATTATGAGGACACATTCTATCTTTCCTTCTACAGAGAAGCCATATCTTCTGCTGAATAATGGAGAATAGTCAACTGTTTCTTGTTGCCTTTATTAACTCTTGTCCTAGTCTCTCAAAAATCTCAAAAATAAGCTTTCCTTCTTCTTGACTTTTACCTTAGGATTCTCTTTCTCCATGTTATCAAGAGGCAAGATTTTGTTTAAATAAAGGAAAGATAATGGGATTTAAAAAAAAAAAAAAAAAAAGAAAGGACATTTTACTCACCACCACTTCTAACGTTTGGATGGACCACTTAGCAAAGCTGATTGCTTGCCAGCAGCTTCCACTGTTCCCGACCATGAAAATAGTCTGAAACTTCTGTTTCTTCGATTTGAGCAGGGTCAGACTCACACCCTAGCTGGATCATGCAGTGCCCTGGTCACAGGTTTGAAAAGCTGATGCATATAATCGAGATATCCTAAGTACCGAATGTGTAAAACATGAGGTGAAAGAAGAAATATTAACGCTCTGTGCTGATATAACTGGCTGATTTGGTTCTTAAGCCTCATTTCAATTTTTTTATTTTGCTGTTTCTTAACAAAATAATTCTTCTGCTTGCATTAGGTATCATTTAAAAATACCTCCTTTCTGAGTTGTTTCACACAAATAAGTAACCTTTATCTTCATATGCTAGACATAAATTTGCACTGATTCTATTACGTACCTCCTTCGTCTGACAGATGTGTCAGATACAGGGTCTGAGAATTACTTTGCCTCGCCCAAGGAACCTGATTAATAAATGATGAGGCAGAGACGGAATGGAGAAACAATATCGTGTAATTGGCATGTCTTGTTCTTTGCAGAGAAACACTTCTCCAGCTTGCATCGTCTTATGAGCGCATGCTTTTATTCCTTATTAGACCACTTTAAAATTTTACCATACATTTCTTGTACTGAACTCTGAAATTCCATGGAAATGCAGATTTCCATCTTCAACCCCAGGCTCTTTTCAAAACCCCTCTGTCTTTAGGATCCATTTCCAAATTGGATCCTTTGTTTCGGGTCCCTGATACTCTTGCTGGGGGCCTCACATTGGAGGAGGGACTTGCTGAGTGGGAACTCGAGAGCCATGCTCCAGTGTTGGGTCTTTGTTGTGTCTTTGCGAGCCCCAGGTCCAGTTAAAGTGTTGAACTCAGTGATGTTCAGTCTTCATCAATTAAACCAAAGAGTCATCGAGAAGCAAATATTCTCAGACACCTCCAAAATAAGTTCAAATGATAAGATTTCAGCCAAGTATTAAAGAAACTGATGGTGCTTTTCTGCAATACCAAAATCCTAAGGCTTATCGCTTTGAGTGTTTCTGACTGTTCATTCCACCAACCGAACACTAGACAAATCTTTCCAAATTCCTGATATTTTTTTCTAGTGTGTCCTTCTCAGATTCAAGAAGCCATCTCTACTGTGCTAATTCGATGATACAAATTAACAAGATACAAGTAAAAGACTCTGAATGTTCATCTTTGAATTCAAATGATCATAAACAGGTTAAAAAATACAGCTGTGTGTGCAGAAAGTGGAAATTTAGATTTTGCTTTTCTTAATGGTCTTCTGGCATCTGTTTAATTGGCAGTTATCTGAATTCTAGAAATTAAAACTCATGGAAGTTTTGCACTGGTGAGGTGGCCCAGTGGTTGAAAACTCTGGTTGCTTCTGCAGAGGACCCAGGTTCAGTTCCCAGCACCCACATAGAGTTAACTCCAGTTCCAGGAAATCTAACGCCCTCTGTGGGCACTGCACGCAAATAGTGGATTTCCATGCATGGCAGGCAAAACACCAACACATAAAATTAAATAAATCTTTAAAAGAGAGAGAGAGAGAGCAAAAGAAAATAATTTTAAAATGTGTGGGACTTTTATATTGTTCATTCTTCATGGAGTTGTATTCTTGCACCCTGCCTTTCAATTCACTCAACATCTGATATACAGTAGATTAAGTGGGTTGTAATGGGCATGAAAACACTAACAGCCTCAGGAATAAGGCCCAGCAGACCCACAGTGACTGCCAGCACAGCCACCTGGAACACAATAGGGATTGGTGAGCAGGGGCAGGGAGCTCGGGATTACTGGGCCGCCAGCGGGATAACGTGTTAGGGGTGAAACGAAGATCCCATTGGTCTGCAATGGCCTCTCACTTGGAACCCTCGGGATTCTGGCCTCTAGAACCCTCACATCCAGCACATGTGACTGAGAGCCACACTGCTGCCTGTGGAGGGTGTAGCGTAATTCAGTGCCATGCTGGAAGGAAGGAAGGGAGGGAGGGAGGGAGGGAGGGTACTGTTTTCGTCTCAATTAGATTGGGAATTCCCAGAAGACCGTGTTGTGTCTTTCTGGGGAAACTCCACAGTTCTTTGCACAGTGCCAGGCATACACACAGCATCCAAAAATACATCCACTGAATAAATGAGTTCACATAAATTGAAAAAATAATTAGCGCTCAATTAGAGATGCACAGGGTTCTTTTCACAATGCCCTATGGTGAATTAAACTCTAGGGCTGCTTTTTTTTTTTTTTTTTTTTTTTTTTTTTTTGTCTGAGCCAAATAAAATATTGCCATCTTGGTTAACCATTATTTAAATGTTTACTTTCCTTGTCCTGTATTATTATATCTCTCAGGATTCTTTTGTTCATCCAGCTAATGAAATGAGGATTGGGGAACTTCACCCTTCATTAGCTGAGACCCCTCTGTACCCACCCAAACTTGTTCTGCTAGGGAAGGACAAAAAAGGTAACATCGTGAAGCCGATGTGGAACTGTGACCGATGCATGTGCATGACAAATCACCACTTATACATTATGACATGCCGTAGTCTATAAGTACCCGCAGATGTGTGCTTCTGACATTAATCCATACGGAATCTGCTTTTCATACTTCTTCTGTAATCCATCAGTGTTCGCAGAGTTGTAACATGTTTCCCCTTTAAATTTCAGAATCAACTGATGAATCTGAAGTTGACAAAACTCACTGTCTGAATAACAGTGTCTCCTCAGGCACCTACTCAGACTACTCGCCCTCCCAGGCTTCCTCGGGGTCCTCTAACACCCGCGTGAAAGTGGGGTCCTTGCAGACAACAGCTAAAGACGCCGTCCATAACTCTTTGTGGGGTAACAGGTGTGTTGAGAATCCCCCTCCCCCCCCCCACGTGTCCCCAAATGCTCATTTTCATCAACTTTGACAAAGTGGAATCTGCTTAAGTCTGGAATTGTGTTTGGCACATGAGGGTCACAGAAGATAGAAGACGCAGGTAAGCATGTGGGCTCACCTGGGGCTTCGAAGGACAAAGCCATCCTCCGGGGACTGGCGTCAATGCAGAACCATCTGAGAGATTATGGGAAGTCACAGTAGGAACTAAAAGCTTGAAAGTAAAAAATTTGTGTTCGGTGATCTAAAGTTTATGAGACATGTGGCCATGTCACATCCAAAATAGTGCAGGAAGGGCTGGGTAGAAGTCGCCCAGTGGTGGAGGTAAGGACCCTGGGTTTGATTCCCACTAACATAAGAGAGCAAAAATGGTGTGACAGAGTAAGATGTGTGGGCTGGAGAGACTGGTCAGCAGTTAAGATAACTGGCTATTCTTCCAGAGGACCTGGGTTAGAAACCCAGCTCCCATCAACGTGATGGCTCAAACTGTCTGTAACTCCAGTTTTAGGAGATGTGATGCCTTCTTTTGTATTCCATGGGTACCAGACACGTGATACCCAAACATACATGCAGGCAAAACATTCATACACATAAAATAAAAGTAATTTTTTACAAAAGCAGGATGTGTATAAGATACATTGCCTGCCACACAGTAAATGTATACTCCGTTAAATCATCATTCTACCGTCACCTGAAGTCAAGATGTGTGTAACGGCATTTACCCTTTCCCATGCACCTCCTCTGTATTATTCCTATTCTACAAAAAATACAAGAGCTAAAGGGAGTCAGCACCATCATAGAAATCCGAAGAAAGCAAGGGAGGGTGGGAGAGGATGAGGAAAGAGTCAGAGAGGGTCAAAGAGAGCTATAAAGACCGGGAGAGACCCAGAGAGGGTCAGAGAGAGCCAGGGAGAGCCAGGGAGAGTCAGGGAGGACCAGAGAGAGTCAGAGAGGGTCAGGGAGAGCTGGGGAGGTCCAGAGAGCCATCCATCCATTCACTCAACAGCAGCGTGTCTGCTCTGTCTGAGGTCCGTGCCTGCACTTATAAAAAGTTTCATGAGATAGATACTGACTGTGTAACATTAACTTATACTTTACTAATAATGTTGGCTTCTTGGCCTTTGTAAATCATATTACTTCCATTATTTCTAAGAATGTCACCGTGCCCATCATACTCACTCTGTTAAATTCATAAGGCCATCGTTGTCATGCGAGCTGAGATAAATTTGGGTATTTCTGGAAGATGTCCTCTAAGAACTCTTCTTTTTTTCAGTACCAGCAGTCTCTCACTAATAAAGCGTATATACTTAATTATATGTGTATATAATTCAGCATTACTGGCAAATGGATTCAAACACTCTCAGGAAAGCAAGCATACACTGCAAGTGGCCACTGGCTCAAATACGCCACTAGCCCTGATGCCATAGCGCAGTCAGTGTTAGAGACAGTCGCAGGATGCCCTGTCCGTAGGCCAATACAAGACTATGAAATCATGAGAAAGAGGAAGAGACCTTAAGAGAGGGAGAGAGAGAAGGCAGCAGACACAGGTGATAAGAAGTGAAAGAGAAGACTTGGGGGTATGAAAGAACAGTGGAGGAGAGGGATGAATTAGAACAAAACCTAATGGCACCTGTGTCTGAAAATGCCATAATGAAACCCATTGCTTTTTATGCTAACTTCTAAAATTAGTGGAATAAATAAGACTGAATTGGAGACCTGTCCTCACCTGGAGACAGCCTGCGCTCATTAGAAGTTGCCGAGCATTTTTAAGTGCTCTCAACTGGTAACTTGGAAGTTACTCTGTTCAGGGATGAGCAGTGGAAATCCCCTCGACAGCCCGCCCCCAGGACTGTGACGTCCACTTAACACTTATTTCATCCTTCCACTCATTTAGCCGTTACGTATCGTGTTACCAAAACAGAAAAGACCTCTCCCCCCTGTGCTTGCATTTTACGGGAGGACCTAAGATGGTAAACAATGAGTCCATTGGGCAGTTGGTTTCCTAGCGTGCTAGAAGGCCAGGGTCACTCAGAAGTTACAAAAGTTGAAGCAGGTTAAAGTGAGCTTTTCGGATGGTGCTTTAACCGACCATAAGCCAGGTGGGATAAATGAGCTACACAAAGGCCGGTGGCACCCTTCTGGGAAGGTGACCTCTTCCTCTTGGTCATTTTTCTCCTACCGCTTGTGTTCACAGGATTGCACCACCTTTCCCACAGCCTCTGGATGCAAAGCCATTACTCAGCCAACGGGAGGCTGTTCCTCCGGGGAATCTCCCCCAGCGCCCTGATCGGCTGCCGATGAGTGATGCTTTCCCTGACAACTGGACCGATGGCTCCCATTATGATAACACAGGTTTTGTCTCCGAGGAAGCCGCAGCCGAGAATGCCAACAATAACCCTCTCTTAAGCGCCAAGGCTAGAAGCATACCTGCTCATGGGCGCAGGCCTTTAATCAGGCAAGACAGGATTGTCGGTGTTCCCCTGGAACTGGAGCAATCCACACACAGACACACACCAGAAACAGAAGTGCCTCCTTCCAATCCCTGGCAGAATTGGACCCGAACCCCCAGTCCATTTGAAGACAGGACTGCTTTTCCTTCCAAATTAGAAACAACCCCTACTACCAGCCCCTTGCCTGAAAGAAAAGACCACATGAAGGAGCCTACAGAGACACCAGGTCCCTTTTCTCCAGGAGTGCCATGGGAGTATCACGACCCCACCCCCAACAGGAGTCTCGGTAATGTGTTTTCTCAAATCCACTGCCGCCCAGACTCATCTAAAGGTGTCATTGCAATTAGCAAAAGCACAGAGAGGCTCTCCCCACTCATGAAGGACATAAAGTCCAACAAATTCAAAAAGTCTCAGAGTATTGATGAGATTGACATTGGTACCTACAAGGTTTATAACATTCCACTAGAAAACTACGCCTCTGGGAGCGATCACTTAGGAAGCCACGAGCGGCCAGACAAGTTGTTGGGACCGGAGCACGGCATGTCCAGTATGTCCAGGAGCCAGTCAGTACCCATGCTGGATGACGAGATGCTCATGTACGGAAGTAGTAAAGGGCCACCCCAACAGAAAGCATCTATGACTAAGAAGGTCTATCAGTTTGACCAAAGCTTCAATCCACAGGGAGCGGTGGAAGTTAAAGCAGAGAAGAGGATCCCACCCCCTTTTGCACACAATTCTGAATATGTGCAGCAGCCTAGCAAAAACATCGCCAAGGATCTGGTGAGCCCCAGAGCCTATAGAGGATACCCACCCATGGAGCAGATGTTCTCCTTTTCCCAGCCATCTGTAAATGAGGATGCCATAGTGAATGCTCAGTTCGCCAGCCAGGGGCCCAGGGCAGGCTTCCTAAGGAGGGCTGACTCCCTGGCCAGCTCCACGGAAATGGCCATGTTCAGAAGAGTCAGTGGGCCTCAGGAGCTGCCCCCTGGTGACAGGTATGGCCGAGCAGCCTATAGGGGAGGGCTGGAAGGCCAGAGCAGCGTTTCAATGACTGATCCCCAATTCCTCAAGAGGAATGGCAGGTATGAAGATGAGCACCCTTCATATCAAGAAGTGAAGACACAGGCGGCGAGTTTCCCCGCTAAAACCCTTACCCAGAGGAGGCCGCTGTCTGCCAGGAGCTACAGCACAGAGAGTTACGGAGCCTCCCAAACCAGGCCAGTTTCAGCTAGGCCTACCATGGCAGCCCTCCTGGAGAAAATACCCTCTGACTATAACCTGGGTAACTATGGTGACAAGTCGTCAGATAACAGTGATATAAAGACAAGGCCCACCCCTGTGAAGGGAGAGGAGAGCTGTGGTAAAATGCCGGCAGACTGGAGACAGCAGCTGCTTAGACATATAGAAGCTAGAAGGTTAGACAGGGTATGTCTGGCGTTTCTCTGTAAGAATTCCCTTTCTGCCTTGGGTCTTCCTTTCCTGGTGTCTCTGGGCACACGTGGTAGCGCATGAGTTACAGTAATGACAGCTCCCAGAATTTTATTTTTATTTTACGAGGTGGGGCGGGGGTAGGAGGGGGTGGAGATGGACTGCAATAGCTTCTTGTAGGTATTGCTTAATGCTTTCTGAGAAGTCATAAGCAGCAGGTGAATTGCCTATCAAAGCCAGCCTGAATATTGTTGGTAAGAAGGAATTTGACTTGATTATCTGGGATGGTACTTCAATGCCTTTCTGGTTATGAAAGCAAGGCCGCCTCTCCCAGGACCCAAAGCTGTTCCCTGGTGACCTAAAGAGTGTTATTTTTATTGAGTCTGTACAAAGTGAATGTTTCACCCTTTCTGCGTGGACTCACTTATATTAAACTCGGGCTTAATTTGTTTATAAAATTTACACATAGCTACAGCTAAGGGACAACTGAAGTTATTACCTCTAATGAGCAATAATCTTCCCAGCAAGTAACAGAAAAATAAAATAAGCAGAGATTAAATGCCCTCCTACACACTATTTTATTTGATTAAAAAACCCTGAATTTAGAATATTGGCTTTTATGTAGAAAGAAATTCTACCATTCAAGTTAAGCTATAAACAACAAACGCAGATGAAGTCTCGAGAAAGACCACAAATGTAGCAAATTAGTGTGTACAATGTAGCAAGACAAGGAAATAAATCCCAAATTAATCCTAATTCAGTTAAAAACTGAGTCACAGTACTGTGAGAAGTGAACAGTGATTGGAGAGTTAAAAACAAACACAGAAAAAGCGGCACAAAGCATAGAATTAGTTCTTGTTGCCTGCTTGAATCTCTCCAAGAGAAACCAAGCGTTTCCTTCCCTACAGCTTTCACCCACTACATCATCGTTCACTAAACCTTGTGTCTCTAGTTCAAAAGACTGTGTGTACCCCAAACTCACTTCAAACTTAAAGATGGTTCTGTGGAAAAGGGGCCTTTCCCTCTCATGTCTTCAAGTTAGGTCCTCTGAGTAATATTCTGCCATCAGGATGTTTCATTCAATCTGCTTTTATAAAAAGCAAGGTCACCGTATTAAGTATTTCTTCAATATTAAATCTGAGATTTCAGGTTTATCCTTTTAAAAATAAGGACTTGTAGGTTGTGTCTACATGACAAGGAGACAGCTTTCCTAGGGAGAGAATGAATAAATAAATGTGGTTGTGGGCTATAATTTCTCAGCATGAAAATTGTCTCTGCCTTGCAAAATATCTCATCAGAATGCTTCAAATGGGCTTACTTCATCCCATTGAAGGAAGCTTTGTCAAAGTGTCATGGCTGGCATCAGCAGGAGAACCAGATCAACTGGCACATGCCTTACTTTGAATTATACCCTCCATGTAGACAGATAACTTGAAGGGTGAAATATTTAGGATTAAATAATATGAAACAGTTGGGAGCTCTGGTCTCATGTAAACAGCAACCATATATAAATAACATGGTAATGTGAACTAGCTAAGAAAGTGATGGGAGATACTATTCTGTATATATGTTTCTCATACTGGCTAATGAATAAAGCACTGTTGGCCAATAGGAAAGGAAGATAGGAGGGACTAGGAAACAAGGAAGAAATACTCCATACCTTCTAAGAAGGTATGGGAAATGTATGTGTGTCGTGACTAATAATTTGAGGAGGAAGAATTTGTGGAAACAAAGCATGAAAACAGAATGACAAGGTGGAAAGCATCTGGTGCCATCAATTTACTGGTACCCTGGATGGATGTGCCCCACCCACTTTGATCCAAGATGCTGAAGAAGTAGGTGACTCCTATAGCTGCAGACAGCGTAGGGCTGGGGGGAGGGGGAAGTAAGTCTGAAAGCCCTGCCTGGCCCGGATGGCTAAGGTGAATTTATATCTGTATTTTTTTTTTCATTGTGTGATAATACCTTCCTTTTCCATTGAGCTCTGTTTGTTTGTAATTCTCTGGTTCTAACACTAACTTTTCAGAGCAATTTTGATATATGGTCAATAGTTTCTCATTTGATTCAAGAAATCGAGTTACTTTAGAGTACTGCTCCAAGCCACAGTTTCCTAGGAGCTCTCTTCTAGTTTACTACAAGTGACATTTCCTTCCCCGCTTAGCTGAGTTACTCAGCAATAACTCAAGATGCATCTCCTGTGAAATCTTCCAACAATTCTCTCTCCCAGATGAATGCATGGCTCCAGAGCACATATTAAAATGCCAAATAGTTTTTGACAGAGCTATGCTGTTAACATTATGCCCATGATCAGATGGCATCAGAGATGCGGGGTATTTTACTCAACCTTGAGAAAATAGTTAATACCAGCAGCTACAAGATATTTGTGATTTCACATAAAAGTCAACTGCCTACAGGTCTGTTCATGTTATAGGCTTAACAGTCCAACATGGAGTTGTTGGCATAAATCTTAGTCTTGGCCTTAGAGAGACATCTCCAAATACTACACTAGAAAAAAAGGATGTCGCCTCCCCCCTCCATATTTTAATCAAATGCTTCCATGACAGAGATCCACTATGACCAAGAATTTAAAACATGAGCCCATGTGTCTGAGAATGTCGGTCCTCTTTTTCACTTTTGGCATGGTGACAGTGAGCTAGTCCCTAGTCCTTAACAAATAGAATTGGAAGACAAGTGTATCCCCAGTCATCTCTCTCCATAGCTCACAAAATGCTGGTGATAAAAATCCTTACTTTGGGAGCAATGCTCTCAGAGCAGAAACGGTATGCAGCCATTAATTCTCAGTAATAGCTAAGAAAATGTCTACTGCACTTATAGAAATAATCATTGGCGACGATTGTGTTTCCACTGTAGATTCAAAGATTGATGTTGGGCCATTTTAAAATATCTTAATATTTTAATGAAGTCCTATAGAGAAAAATCCCTAGTCATCAGTACCTGGCAAAGGATATCCACAATATAAATATTACCAGAATATTGTACAGATATTTAATACATACTAAAAAGAATAGTATTAACCATCTTCAAATTATAGCTGCCTTAAGGTTGCCACACATTAGCTTAGGCAGAGTTAGAAGTTAACACCTGTATTTTGTATCCGGTAGATCTCATAATGTGAGACAATAAGATTTGTAGCATGTGGAATCTGATTAAAATCTCACTGTTTGGATTTGCAAAACTAATAAACTACTGCAGATGATCAGTACTTGTCTCAAGCCAGGATCATCAGGGTATCTAAGAGACAGACTTAGCCTTTCCCTGAGAGCAGGCATGAACAGTGTATCTTAGCCCGCGTCATTTCTGTGGCTGGAGGGTATCCGTGTGCACAACTAACCCTGTTACCGTGTGCTTTTGTCTGATCGAGCGCATGTTTATAGAAAGTTACTGTTTGCCTGCTTACAGTTCAATGTTAAGAATTTAGACGTGTTCATGTGATGACCCGTTTGTGGAGCCCGTGTTTACATCCTGTCACGTGGTTATCTCCTCTACTCAGAACGCTGCTTACAAACACAACACAGTTAACCTTGGCATGCTGCCCTATGGAGGCATCTCAGCAGTGCATGCAGACAGAAGCATGACTTTAAACTTGCAGACTAAGTCTAAATTTGACCTTCAAGACCTACCTCTTCAGAAAGTAAGTATGGACCGCCCTACAGGTGTCAGCATCCCAAACCACTTGATGTTTGCTCACTTGATGTACTTAGACTGTGCATCTAGTCCTGTTTGTCACGGACTCTCCACAGTCCCGAAACACCAGGGCAAAATGATGCATAGCCTGAATCTGTAGCTGCTCAGTGTTGATTGTAGCTAGACTGATTTACCAGACTCTTGCTTTTTGGACTGAGCAGGCACATGGTTTCTGGGGTTGATATAAAGATCATCTTTCTACTTGTTTTCCTGTTCTCCCATGGTTTTCTTTCTTTTGTTTTTATACATGCATTGTTTACTTTTTTTAGAGACCACCCCTGCCCTCCCTTGGTGAATTATTCTGAAAGCAATGGTGAAAACCCCTTTTGAGTTTGGTCGGTTCCTTTAGAAGGCATAATATCCCAAGTGAGCGTAGATGTTAAACATTTATCACTGCAAATGCTGTCTTAGTCCACATGTGGAAACAAAGCACGGGAGGGAGGGAGGGAAATTGGCAGCCTACTGACAATTTGCTCTCCTTGGGGAATAGAAAAGTAACAAGTTTGCATATTTTAAACAGAAGTGTAGGCATATTATCAAAGAAATAATACTGTGTGATAAAGAGAAGAAGAACCCCCATTGTTAGTGAAACATTTGTCTTGTGCAGACAGCACTGGGGATACCCATTTTCACCTGCCTAAACCGATTAATGCTTCTTTTCTCTGTTGCATCTCAGTGGAGACTAATGAGTCATTTTCACAAATGTCACTATGGCTATGTGTTAACGTAGTCATTAGCCTCATAAGGTTTTATGGATAAAGAAGTACAGAGTAGGAAAAGAGAGTGACAGCAGCCCCCAACATTTCTTCTTTCTGAAGAAAATTAAATGTGGGTCAAACGCCCATGCTCTGATGCCTCACATGCACTGTCAAATGTCTGGTAACGTTAGAGATTTTATATCCACAGGTTTTCACACACACACACACACATGCACGCACACGCATGCATGCACTCACGCACACACACATATATATAGAGAGAGAGAGACAGAGACAGAGAGAGTTCATCAAAACCTAACTAAACTGGGAAGTTTAAATATCATCTATTTGTTCTTGGTCTTCCAGGGGATGACCAATGTTGCACGATAACTTTCCATGCTGGTATTTGCTGAGGTCAGCAATAACTCTCATCATGACCACGGCTCATGGCCCAGCTCACAGTCCCTAAACTTATAGCCGGGCTTGTGAGCAGTTAATTTATTCAAGCCAGCACAAGTCAGGTCTAGCGTGTCATCAGTGCAACCATTTTCCTGAAACCCTCCTTTAAGACAATATGTTCTTCGTGTTCTCCTAGAAGTCCTCTTTTCATCCAAAACCAACTTTCATATCCTATCCACACTCAGGGATGGATGAGCTCTCACAGCTATAAGAACCACTCCAAGAGGACTTGGGAAGTAATGCAAATCAGACTTTAAAACTAAAATATGAAAATTTCAAATAAGAAACTTCTGAGCAGATTAAAGGACTCTGCTGGGCAGTGGTGGCACACACCTTTAATCCCAGCGCTTGAGATTTAGAGGCAGGTGAATCTCTGAGTTCAAAGCCATCCTAGACTACACAGTGAGTCCCAGGACATCCAGAGCTTCACAGGGAAACTCCATCTAAAAAAACAAAACAAAAATTAAATTAAATAAAGGAATCTTGGTGTGAGGAAAGCTATTGCTGGAACCCTCTGAAGATATTTAATGGCGACCACCCCATTTTGACTAATTTGGGGCCTAATTACTACTGAACAGCAGCAGTGCACTTAGAAATCTGTTTCTGGTGTCTCAGTTACTCTCCAGATATGAGTTAGGGACAACTGCCCTGGTGTATTAACCTTGTAGTGCAGTGGCCTTAGAGAATAGATTAATTACTTCTCACTGTAGTTATACTACACTTCCTAACTGCAACAATGTGTATTTGAGGACCTCAGGACCATCCCTCTCAGGCAAAGACGGGACTTACAGGGAATCCCTTTGGAAAGGAAGTCCCTCTGGAAAGCACAATAAATTGCAAGCCAACAATTTAAACAATGAAAGGCTTCAAAGTAAATACTATCAATACATTATCTCCTGCTCAGAGGAGGAGGTAGTGGAAGAGGGAAAGAAAGAAGAAAGCCATTTCTGATAGTGGTAGTTTAAGGTCTACGAAAAACATAAACTACTCTGCCTGGCACGTAAGGAGTTAAAAGTATTAATGCATAAGCATTCAAAGGAGAGTGGAAGCTGTTGCTGTGGAGCCCACCCTACAGGCTCCACCTAAGCTCCCATCCCTTCTGCCAGATTCATCTTCTCCATAGAGTTTGGATTTGCAAATTTGGCAGGGGGTTCTGCCAAACTAGAGAACTAACCTTTATGTGTATAATTTTTAATTAGCATACAAAGAAATGGCTGTTACTGTGACACCTTAATCTATGCTACACTCTTACTCAGTCCCGCTGACCTCCTTCCTCCCCCAAGACAGCCCCCTTCTGCCTCCATATCACATACATTCTATTGTCCTCTCTTTCTGTTTTCTCCACCCCCTTAAGATTTCTTCTTGCTCTCTCACGGTCTCATACACACGCACAAAATTACTCTCGGGCATCGAGAAGGAAAGCATGAAGCTTCCTTCCTGATGAATGTAAAGGAATGTCCATCACACGTCTGTGGGAATGGTGCCCTTCCCAGGGGGCACTTGGGTTGAAATCACAACTCATGGCCTTGCTATCAGGCTCCCAAACCTGGGCTCTTGTACCAGGGGGCAGGGACACTTTCGTTCCCATAACCAATCACACACGTGGCTGTAATTCTACCCGGCATTGTCTGCACAGTACACATTCAAGGTCACTGATGGAGAAGGCATACTGTTGTGTGTCTGGAGCATTTCCAGCTCATCCCTATTTATTGCATGCCAGGTCAAGCATATAATTTTCCCCCCATGGGTTAAAAACTAACTATAGTCTTTATATTCTGTGAACAGGAAACCATATTTTATATGACAGTTTCACAAAAATCTTCAAGAAACTTTTGAAAATGCCACCAAATGCAACAAAATTAATATAAAAAGTTAAGATTATTGTTCGTTGATTTGTTGACATTTCTGCTGAACTAGAAAAATCTAAGAGTATTTATGAACTAGAATGCTGGATATAAAAGTTAGGCTTAAATTATAGGATATTGATATTTCCTATTTATTTGTTCATTCATTCACTCATTTGCTCACTTATCATTTATTTGCTGCCTTTCCAAAAAGCATTCAAGTCAACTTTCTATGATGTTTTTAATGGTTCATGTGCTTTTTTTGGATGTGTGCTACTGTAATGAGCTCAGCTATTGTCTTAAATGTTATGTTACTGGAAAAAGGACAATATTATAAGAGAATGTTGGTTCAAAACACTATTTTTAATTGTCTAGTTTAATGATAGAATGATAAATATTTCCTTTGGGAGAAAACAAAGGCTGAGAAAGACTGGTAATCCACTATATGGCTGATACCACAAGGTACTTTAAGAGGGATGGGGGTTGGTTGTTTGTTTTGTTTTGTTTTGTTTCCTACAACTCACAAGCCTGAGTGGACACATTTAAGTGTATGAGAGAGACAGGATACCGAGGCTCACATTCACACAGATATATCATGTGTGTTTACTTCGCTGCCATGACTGAGGCTCCCAGTGTGTGCCCTCTCTACATTCAGAGAAGCCTTTTTAATAGTTTGTAACACCTGGTATTTTCATACATGACTCACAGTAGTCGGCACAGTCCCCTCATTCACATTGTTATCCAAATGACCATAAGAGTTGGCGATGTGGAGAACATTTGAAAAGGGAAATAAATGGTGCATCTTCACTGACCCAAGAACACGTGACCACGTCATTATGTAGACACTACAGGTGAAATGCCTCAGGTTATCTGAACGAAGTGAACGCCAATGGTCACCACGTTCTTTGCTGATCACCCGTCCTTCCTGACCATTCACTCTCACGAGAATGTGCTTGGTGGCGTGAAGTTACAGACCCTGAGCATCACATGCTAAGCCCGCTGATAGCTGCCACAACCAGAGTTCATCAGAGCTGGGGAAGAAACACCAGCCTTTGCTAATGCCTGCCCAGGGCTTGGCTCCCAATAGAAGTACTGCAGGTTCCACAGAGCTGGAGTGGAATTTGCTGCCTCTTATTCTCCTAGTAGTTTTTATTACTGTAATGTTACACCATAGACTCTTTTGCTTGTCGTCTATAGAACTGGGCAGTAACATAAATTATAAATCCAGGGATGGAAGGCCTAAGTCATATACACGACATACATAAAACAATCATTTCCTTGAAGTTACCTGGGAGAAAATGTCCTCACTGTCTGTCTCATTAGCTACTAAATCCATTGACTCATGTATAAGGAACTCCTGGGCTAGGGAAACTTAGACAGTGAAGTTTGCCTTGACTGTTTTTAAACTTCTGGTGCCCTTTTCCACTGGACCCATGCAGATGACTCAGGGTTAGTTGGCACCATCGCTGTGCATCTGCTCACCCTGAAGCCAAGGGTCACTTTTTTAATGCCACCTTTCCCTGCTGAAAGTAAGGGAAGATCTGTGCTGTACCCAGGCCAACTCATGCCTGCAATTCCTCTCGATTCCGCTGTATTTATTACTGGCTCTTTATCCCACCAGAAAGAGCTACCCTCCACTCTGTGCAGATGCACACAGTCCTTACATGGAGAGGTTAAAATGAGCAAACCATGTTAGCATCAGTGTGGATGATGTCTCATCTCCGTTATGCGCTAACACAGTCTTTAAAAACCATAGTGTATTTGCCTTTGCAATAAATATCATTTCTCAAAAGGCTTGCTAGTACAGAAATAGTTTCACTAAGAAAACTTTGGGTGGATTGTTTTCCCAGCATTTCCTGGTTTTGTTGTTGGTTTTTATTTATTGACCTGTATGTTTGCTCCTGTTTTGTTTTGTTTTGTTTTGTGCAAGGTCTCAGTATGTAGCCTAGACTGGCCTCAAATTTATGATCCTCCAGCTTCAGCCTCCCTCCTCGAGCTGAAATTATAGAGATGCCACCATGCTGCTTAGACAAATCATCTTTAACATCCTCTTAAATCTATGAAAATCTCCTATGTAAGCCATGTGCCAAATATCTAACAAAATAGATCCTTACATTCATCAAAGATCCCACAAGAACTTGGCAAAGTGTCAAATTCTAATGCCTCTCATACATTTTCTTCAGCAAGGTGGCATTGCATATAATTTCACAAGCATACCATAAAGCATTATTTAGCATATGGGCAAGAATACTGGTTCAGCTATGCCCATTTACTCATATTAGTACTACATACATACATACATACATACATACATACACACACACACACACACACAAATATACATCCATATGGACACATTACATACACAAATATATGTACAAATATATTCAGATATGTGGAGAAAGACACATACTGAAGGCTCAGACAGATTAGAAATTGCTTCTTCTACTGAACACTTACCACCAGTGTCAGTTCTGAGAATCATCAACACTAAGCCTACCAATAACCACAGCAGACTTTAAATCCAGGTTTTCTTAAGCTAGAGCCCTTATCAAAATGCTTGCTTTTACACTAACTCACACTGGCCATTTCCTCTTTTATTCTAATAATAAAAGCCAGTGGAATCCAGTAGCCAATGCCCTATGCATTGTGTTTCCTTGTCTGGTGATGTGAGATGAGGAACATTAGAAGTGGTCCTAACCTTTAGAGGGTACTGACAGGTCGGTGAGCGCCTAGTTTAGCTTTTTTCCTTAGAAATAAAACATTGTGACGACAGTGGCTTCAATTTATATTATGCTTTCCAATTGTTCCTTTTTATCTTCGGGAGAATTTTAACAGCTAGAAGACAAATTTATTTACAACATATATCCTACTTTGAGAAACAATGTGAGCAATGTGAGCAAATATTTTCTCTTTTGGGTCATCCCCCACCACCACCCAACATCAGTAAGCGTTTCTGTGGTCTTCATGTTTCTCCAGGCTTTAGTGCCTCGCTTGGGGAAATCAAATCACAGATCATTCTTGAAATTAATAAGGGAAATTGCTTTCAGGAAGCCCATTAATTTTACTATGTAGTGAGAAAGAATCTCTTTAATGGTCCTGTATGTCTCTGTTTCTCTGTCCCCTGTAACATGAAAGAATTATTGTGACAATTAATTCTAATTTTTCAAAAGAGACTAATTAATTTATAAACTTATGAAGAACCTAGGGTCATGATGTCAGGGTTTTGATGGAATAGAGCTGAACCCTTGCTGTGGGCCAAAAAAAATTGTGACATTTTGACTAGCTCTCAGTGACTATTCAAAATAGGACTATTCATTTCTGGACAGGTAAAAAAATGCATAAGAGGAAATTCATACAAAGGTGAAAGTGGCATGAACAGGAAAAGGAAACCTGTCAAGAATGTGTCCTGCACAGAGATAGCCAGATGTCAGGTTGTGCTAAACCTATAGGGCAGAAGACCCAAGCCAAAGAGATGTGGATATTGAAAATCCAAAAAGAAAATACTAGCCAGTGGCTCTTGAGTACATGGATACTTTTTACCTACTTAATCTTTGTATTCTTATTTGGCATGTTTTAATATCTAGAAAAGTTGTGTGTGGGAACATGTGAAAATACTAGTCTAGAAATAGTAAAGACTAGAAATCCATTTGAACAGACATCAGATAGCTATCTCACTTCTTTTAAGCAAAGTATTTTTTCGTGTGTGTTACTCTTAATTTAATTTTTAAGCACAAATTTACTCTTAATTAGTAGGAGAGTTTACATTCAAAAACAAGTTTTCTTCTTTTTCACATCTAGTGGGCTTGTGAAAATAGAACAAAGCAAAAGATGAAATTTGAGCTGTGTCCATTAGAGGGATTGTGAGACAGCCTCACTGTGAACTGTATTAGACACATTGTGATACTAAATCCTATAGACACATTGTTGCACTAAACCTTATTAGACACATTGAGAAACTGTCTCACCTTAAACCCTGTTTTACTCATTTCCTGGCAGTTCTTTTAAAACATGCATGTGATCAGAATAAAGACAAGGTGGTTATGGGGTTGCTTTTTAAAGACACCATGGTATGAGTACTCATTGTAGTCAGATGAGGCCTGGCAAGCCTGTGATGTATATGGAAGCAGTAACCTAGTTCACAAAGATAAAACTGAAGGACCCACCTCACACAGAGTTCCACCAGGGATTCTGCAGAATGTGGGCAAGGACTGGCATGGGCAGCTCCTGACTCACCCAAGGATTCCCAACTAAAACAAACAGAACTCATGTATCCTGAGGGTTAGAAGAGAAGATGAGTTTGTGCTCACACACACACACACACACACACACACACACACACACACACACACACCCCATGCTGTGTATACCACCAGTTACTTCTCCAGTAAAAGATACAGGTCCTCCCTTTCTGATGGTATATGATTGCTTAATGTTAATCTAGCTAGAGCCTGGATCATCTTAAAATATCTAACATTAATATTAATAAAGACAGGCTTTTCCTATTCGCTAAAAACCACAAGCAGGAATATCTTTAATATTCTTAAATGTATGAGGGATTTAAATTGATGTATAAATAACTGAATTTAGTAACCAAAATAGTCATGGCTTACTTGACTGTGATTCTAGCAGCTGGCTGTTGATAATGCACAATGTCAAATATCTTCATCTGCCCGTGAGGAGCCTGCAGAGGATTAGAGGAAGGACACCCTTACAAAATTACATCAAAGTCTTTAAAAAGTCACATTAGCCTACAGCTTGGAATAGTGCATGCCGCAGTCTATGGATTGCATGGTTTCAGTTTATATTCTAAATGGTAAGCTCATACTAAAGAGACAAACTAAGCAAGCTTTAAAATGTTGTGGGTCTTTTTAAAGCATTGATTAATTTTATTCTGAGTATCTTTATTCAGGTACTGTGGAGAATCTAAATTTTAAAATTCAGTTAAATAACTCGGAAATGGTTATTTTAATTGTATTTCTCATTGTTTCCAAAATAGCTGTAAGTTTAGAATTCTTACTCAGTAAACAGAGTATAATACTGTTTCCAGTTAGGATATATGTTTTCTATAATCAAACAAAATTAATTTTACCATAATTATTAGGGACTCTTTTCAGAAAACTATCGTAAACATCACTAAAGAATGCCATACCATTTTCGCAATAGACCCCGTCCCAGCAAAGCAACATTTTAGACAATGGACAAGAAGATGTCTCTCCTAGTGGCCAATGGAATCCTTACCCACTTGGGAGGCGGGATGTACCTCCGGACACCATTACTAAAAAGGTAATCAATGTCAAGTTGACACAAACCATGAACCTCACACATTCATCGTAATATGTAGTCCATATTTTGTGTCTTAACATCATTTCTAACTTCATGGTAAATTCAGGCTAAATATTCTGTTACTCTAGGGCTTCTGGTCAACTGTCAATGCATTGAAAAGGATGGAAATAAACACAGCCTGGCGTTCAATTAGTAATGGCTGCATGTAAATCTCCTGCCCCTCTGCAGACTCACCGTTTGTAAGAGTACCTTAGGACACACTGCACTGAAGTGCAAGTACAGAAAGATGGGATGCACACACATTCCGTTAGCCTTGGCTTCAGCAGTACACATAGCTTTCATCCATACAATTATTTTACCGTAAAAAAGGTTGACTTGCCACATCTAAAATCTTATCGGGACCAGTGAGATGCTTTAGCATTGAAAGGTGCTTACCTTTCAAGCCCAGCTAACTGACTTGGATCCCCAGAACCCACATAATAGAGAGAGAACTAATTCCCACAAGTTGTCCATTGACCTCCATGCATGCATGCTTTATGACACACATATGGTCACACGTGTATAAACATGTACATACAGAATCACTAAATAAATACAATAAAAATGTTTAATGTTGTTAAAGTCTGTCCAGCAAGCATTCACTGAGTGACGGTACACACATTACATTTGTTTTGTGCTGGAGAAAAAAATAGAGAGAGATGAATACAAGCCTCAAAAAGCTCTTAACCTAATGGGTGTAGTGAGTGGATCAGACCATGATATGTCACCACAGCAAAGAGAAAGAAAAGCTTCAGTGTGTGAGACAGCGTGTGAAGGAGGAGAGATCTGTGCTCTTCACTGTACTTTTAAGCACTTAAAATCAATTTTTAAAAAGACATAGAGCTTATTTTTTTAATTAGGAAAATACACGCAAATCAGTAAATACACATTACATCAAAGCCAATCCTTTTTAGCAAACAAGAAAATGAGAACAATCTCATTTTCCATCTACAGGCTACGTAGAGCAGTCTGGGACACACAAGCTGTTTGTTTCGCACACAAAAAATCTTTATATGTCTGTTGGAACACAGGGCATAAACCACTGTGGTGACAAGTCATAGTGCAGCTGCTGAAGTTCACTCTGAAGCAAGCCTCTAAAATCATTAAACTAAACCTTTAGTGTCATTCAAGGTCATGTAACATTTACCAGAAAACTAAACAGATTCAATGATCTGTCAGCAGGAAACTGTAAATCCTGATGCTTGCACAAAGGAATGTTTTACAGAACTAAACAATGAATAAATTGGGTTATAAGAGTGGATATAAACACTAAAGAAAAGTTTTCAAGTGATAATCCTGAGCAATACTAGATTTGTGCAGGTCTAAGACGTGAGAAAAAAAAAAACATTTTTGTGATGACATGATAAACATTGCATGTAGAATTATGCATTCTTCTAGGGAGAGGACTGGGTGGGGGAGACCTTTCCACCCAGCTAGGGCTGTTAAAGGACAGTGTTGATCTTCCTGCCACATCACATTGTAACTACACTTTATAATTTATGTACATTGTAACCTAGATTATTTCCCCCCCCCTCATGAATTTAGTCAGTTTTAAAGATATACATTTGTTCCAGAAGAACTGTTACATAGTTACCTCCAGACATCACCCATGCCTTGGGTAACACCCAGCACTTGAGCATCACAATGTGAAACAACATGCTGTGAAGGATTGCAAGCTGCAACCATTCCTAGAAAGGACATCATTTGGGTGAAGGGATCTGAGGACAGGGCATAGCGTCCAACAAGCTAGATAAATAAGCAGAAGTCAGGTCATGTGAGCTGTATCTTGTAGGATATGGAAAGGAGACCCGTGGAAGTATTTTCAAAGGGGAATGACATGATTTAGTATTCATTTTACCAGTTCTCTGATGGATTTTCAGACAACACATTGCAAAGTCAGAGCTTAGAAACAAAGAGCAAGCTAAGAAGCTTCTCTGACTATTCAGAGGAGAAAATTTGGAAGCATGGTTTATAGAGAAAAAGGCTTAGCTGCAATAAAAACCTGACAGGTAGAGCCAGGATTATCTTGTGAAGAACCCTTTCTCATAATCAGTAAACAAACTAAGCAAACTGAGATTGGGGTAAATTAAATACACTTTTAGAAGAATCAACTATGTTATCTTTTCTAGGAAACCAATACAGTGATGTATTTTTTTTTCTATGCTGGGGCAATAAGGATGAATAAGTTAGGGCTGGAGAGATGGGTCAACAGTTAAAAGGATGTACTGAGTTCAGTTCCCAGCAACTGCCTGTAATTCTAGCTCCAGGGAGATCTAATATCTCTGCAAATATATGAACGTGCCCACACAGAGACACACATTCCCATAGATATATCTCAAATAATTAAATAGACATCTTTAAAAGAATAAATGTGTTAATTGGGTTTACTATGTCTTATTGTTATTGACATGAGAAAGAGAAGTCCTAGAGGCGGGAAATGCAGATTGTGTAATACACAGAGATGAGAGAGAAGGAAGGGAGAAGGAAAGGGACTGGCCTTCTTGTTAAACAAGAATTATATAAAGCCCAAAAATTCTACGAAAATAAGATACTCTGCAGAGGCAGCTACATTGTGATAGCTGAGTCAGAAAGACAGTTTTGAAGTAGTTATTTCCCTTTCTACTGACTCAATTCAAACATTTGTTTTGATAATCCGAAAGACTAGGATGATGTAAGCCCTATTGGTGGCTTTTAATGTTAGCTAGATTGTGTAAAAAATTTACAAACCTTATTCTTGACAGTATGTAATTACAGTTATTCTCAAAAGTAGTGAATAGGAGCGTGTAAAAACATGAATCACGAATTCTTCTAAAGCAGAAGTAGTAGGCAAGTGGCAGGTGTTTAATGTGACAGTCATTGTCCTAGGTTCTTTATTTCCTGATGCCAGTGTGGTCATGCAGTAACCATGAAGTTGGGGTTCCCTTCTTATCCCCACTGACTCAGACCCAGAAAAACTATCTATTAGATAGCTATCAAGTCAGTGGGAGAAAGTAAGCCTGTCAGATTAAAGCAATGGAAAGCGTCAGATTAAAATATCTCACCCATCAATCTTGTCCCATAAAGCAAATGATTACCCTTCAGAAATTTGAGGTAAATCAATCACATTCACATTA